>NW_024543096.1:4245000-6645000 GCF_018167655.1 Microtus oregoni | reverse complement strand
CAGCAGAGACCTCTGACAACACCAGAGAGGCAGAAGCAGGGAGAACTGCCAACAGTCAGGCCAGGCCCTGCCCTTCACTCCCAACCTCATCCTTCCCAGGCACGCTGAGATCCTTTGGGAGAAAACAACAGAAACCACAGTGAGAAACTGCATAAAGCCTCGGAAAGCTACCGAAGTGCTTTTAAAAATTACTCAGGCCCACACCCAGCAAGCATCATCACCCGGCAAGCCCTCCAGATACCTTGCGGCAAACTCAATGTTTTCCTTGAGCCTAGGAAGAAGTACAGAGCTAAGAGGCCTCCACATTGGATGCAGGAAGACCTTCAAAGAGACACTAAGTTAATTAACCATTCACGAGAGTGCAGAGAATTCCCACCAGCCATCAGGTCCCCAAACACCACACCTGCCATTTATTCCCAGTGCTGCCATTTCCTGCCTGTGGTGAACTAATTACACACAGTGGGAATTCTGGAGCTGCCAGCTCTAATGTTTACCTGCTGTTAACTTGTTGTGTGACCTCAAAGATAGGTCTCCAGCGCCTTTATTTCCTCTGCTATAAAAGCAAGATAAGGGACTGGCAGGCTTGACAAAGAGCCCTAGCATAATACTACAGTCACAGAGATACTCTGGGATAGCAATTAATGTGTTTCTTTTACTAAGGCCTCTAACGATAACGATGACATGTTGTGAAAAGCGTGGGACCTCAAATGATATTTCCTCCTTTGCTAAGACAGGTTTGAATGGCAAAAGCCTCCTCTGGAACAGAGGATAAAGCAACTGCCGGGCTTCTTGGTAAATCACTCCGTTTTGTTAAACAGCTGTCGGTAACCATGGTTCTAATGATAGGTTCTGGCTGTATAAGCAGATGAAGTACTAGAAAACATATTTGATTTCTCTAACCCTGGCATCCAGCATTAAAAGCTTAGTTTAATGCTTAAAACTCCATCAACGTAGGGCTGTACTCTCTCACCAATAAAAGCTTTGAAACCACGGAAAACTATGCCACAGAACCGTGAGAGACATGGGCTGTGCTAACCTGCGAGCAAAGCTGGTTACAACACATTGTGAATACAAAGCAATCAGTATAATCAGATTCAGTGAATCCACATGGTCATAGAAAACTACGCACAAGTGGTAGCTGTTGTATCTCACACCCACCTTATGAGGTCCCCAGCCCTTTGCTCACACATTTCCCAATTGTGTGTATTACAAACTTAATGTAAATTTCCCCAGCTGCTTCTTTCTTCATGTGTACAAGTTTCAGCTTTGAAATAGTCAAATATTCTCTTTTTCCCATGAATGACTTTTCTGGATTTCAACCATAAACAAAGTCATTCCTGCATATATTTTGCAAATTCTCCCATAATTTTCTTTGCCATGTCCATCTCTCTGGAACTTAGTTTTGGGTACAGTATGTTTACTGGGGTCTAAGCTGACAATTCTTTGTGTCTGAATCACTCAACGAATAATTTACTAAATAACTCTTATTCATTATCTTATTTGGAAAACTTTGGTATATTTTAACCTAAAGATAGTTTGGACTTCATTACTTTATTTGTTAATACAAAGCTTAAAAAAAAACTATACTGAAACAAATATATACACTATTTTTAAAAATTTTCTAAGAAATTATGAACAGCTCCAACTGTCATCAAGTCACTGCAGCAGGAAGCCACCTAAATAATAATGCTGGTTTGAAATCAGCTCACCCATTCACAGAGGCCTGTGAGAATGTAATTGCAGGGTTGGTAAGTACCTGGTAGCTGAGTCACTGACTACTGTTTGAATTTTCTGCTTATTTCATGGGGCTGGGTTATTACTTCTTGGGTGGTAATGTTATTCTTAGTCCGAAACAACTGGAAATAACACCCTTGGCTCAGAAAAAAAAAAAAAAAAAAAAAAAAAATATATATATATATATATATATATATATATATATATATATATATACAAAAACAGAAGAATAAAAGACTCCATTGTGTAGTTTGGTCAAGATTTACAACCTTTGCTTGCCTCTGTTGGTGATCCTTCCAGGTATATTAGGAAAGAGTTCTACAGTATGTGCTATATAGATTTGCACTTGTTTTCAGTTCTCTATTAACATTAAAATATAAGTTCTGGAAGCAAAGGGTATGTGCATTGGGGAAGAGAAAGAGAGAGGGGGGAAAAGAGAAGGAGAGAGGAAACAGGGAGGATTTGTCACCTGACAGCTGCCTCTTTGCAGAGGTGGACCCTCAGGAAGGCTGACGGAAGACCAATTATTTTAGTATCTCATGTACTGCAAATGAATCTTAAGGGGAGGTTCACATAGCCCCGAAATTTCCCATCTTAAATCCATCTCTCCACTGAGAAACATGGTCCAATTCTTGCCATCAGTTCACACCCCGGAGCACAAGACATGATGATCTTTCTTTCCATTTGCATAGCTATGATTCGTCATTATCCAGCCCCATTTTTTTTTTTTTACTCAACAAACTAGCATTGCACCATTAAGATTTCAGCATGTCTATTCTTGCAGCAAGTATTTTGAATTGTGCCTTTTAGAAGCAACCACTTTAAGAAAGAAAAAAAAAGTCATCACTTCTGAAGTACATACTTGGCTTGATATTAGAATTCGTTTTCCTGCTGCCTTTTGCGAGGAGAAGGAAGGACTTGATTTTGTCTCAGCCCTGTGGTTCATGTCTTTGCTTTCCTCCCCCAAGAGACAAACCTCATCAGGTTTATTTCTTCCATGCCAACCACATCACCCGTTTGTTCTGATATACAAGCTGTACATGTTAGCAAAGTCTAGATGCATTCCCTTTTCTTCCTTGAAAAAAAAATGCTGTTTTATACATTATTATACTGAATTACTAAGTGTAATCTAGAAATATCGCTTAACTTCTAATCTAATAAGTGACTAAGATTTAAGAAATCTGGTGTGTAACTGCTGAAATTCTGTCCATAAAATAGAGAAGCAAATTTACCAGAGCATCTTCCCTCCTTGTGCTTCTCCCTCTTCCCTGGAGAAGGGATATATTTGTTAAGCAATACAAGCCAGGAGAGGAGAGGGAGACTGCCTTCCATGCTGGCAAAAGCAGCCTCTTTGACGGATCCACTCCACTCCCAGTCCCGGAGGAGTCTATGGGAGCTGAGAAGTAGAGTTACACAGCAGTAAATGTGACCCAACTGCCCCTCCCAGTCCTCTACCCTGGCATCTGCCTAGGGGTTTGAGCTGAGGAGTCAGACCAACTTCACAGCAGGCTCCCAGTGAGCTGACAGCAAACGCCAAAAAGTCCAGAACAATGCAGTTCCTTCAACTATCCTGGGAAAGAAGCATCTAAAAGAATAGGTGTAATTTTGTTCATTGTGTGCTGCTGTTACAAAATACTTGGAGCTGAGAAGCACCAAGATTAGTTTAATTTTGCTTACAACTCTGATGGCTGGAAAGTCCAGATCACGTGGTACCAGCATCAGTAAAGGGACTCCTGGCTAACATAGTAACAACATAGTAGAGAATCAAAAACAAAAAGGAAGGAGGGAAAAGGGAGAGGGAGGGAGGGAGGGAGGGAGGGAGGGAAGGAGGGAGAGATGGAGGGTCAGAGTGCCATGACAAAAGCAACCTAAGGGACAAACGCTTTATTTCGGTCTATAGTTCAAAAGTACAGTCCGTCACGACAGGTGTCCTGGCAGCAGGCCCTCCAGAAGGCTGGCCACGTCACATCCGAGGTTAGAAAACAGAGAACATTGACAGTCACTCAATGAGGTTTCTCCTTTTAAATCAGTCCAGGTCCCAAGCCCAGGGAATGGTGGTCACCCACTGTCATGGTGTATCTTCCCATGTCAGTTAGATAGATAAAGACAATCCCTCAAAGGCATGGTCAGGGGTTTACCAAATCTAGACGATCCCTTATAAGCACACTCGGGGGTTTGTTTCTAGGTTATTTTCTGAGGTACATGATGCATATGAATCAACACAGCAAGGCTCAAAATTCATTCTTAAGGCAATTGCATGAACCCACCCAACTCCATACCTCCTCTCTCTCTCTCTCTCTCTTTAGAAAACAAACAGGCAAAAAACAAACAAACAAACAAATAAGACCTTATCAGGATTAAAAGAAAGCACAAGAAACACACACAAAACCCATAAAATCATGAAGTCTGAAACCATAATATACAAGCAAAAGACTAGTAAATAAAAATGTTCAGACAGAGCCATATGAGACCAAAAGTCTACATAAATACCATTGAGTTCATTTTGCGTTGGCATTGTACTGCTGGGCATGAAGCCTGCCCATTAGTTTGCCTAATACACCCAGTGAGACTCCATTGGAGAAAACAAACTTTTCCTTTGGAAGCAGATGTCAGCTAGAGATGGCTTCTTGATTAGGGATGGAAGCTCATGTCCCCTTCTGCCCTCAATGCTGGGACCCTTGCTGGCTAGACCATGTGTGAGCCTGTGCACGTTACCACAGTCTCTGTGAGTTCACTTGTGTAGCATTCCCAATGTAGTGTCTGGAGGTGGGGAAGATCCAGCAGGAGCTGAGGGAGACCATGATTAGAATATATTATATGAAAACAAATTATTTTTAATAAAAAAGAAAGAAGAAAGAAAGAAAGAAAGCCCCAAAGGAAACCAGACCCTGGGTGCTGGCTCACCAGACAGGTGCTAACATTGCCCTTTGGAGAAGTTCCCTCTTAAAATGTACAAAGCAGCAGGTGAAAGGAGCCAATGAGCGCTGCCCGTGGCCTTCATCAGTGGCCCTGGGTGCTCTGGTCCTTCATGGGCCTTTTGCAAACAGATTCAGCCACTAACTGCTAGAAGGAGCAGTACTAAGTCCCTTGGTTCTAGGCTTCCCCTAGTGGAAGGCTGGACTATAACCAGCGGTTGGTTTGTGGACTTAGTTATTCCTCAGGACAATGGGATTTTTATCTCTGTTTGAAAGATGGGGCCACAAAGACCCAGCAGAATAACCTGCCTACAAGTAGAAGGTTGTCAGGACAGGATTCCGACATCGGTTACCCAAACTCAAAGACCCTGATCATAATTCCATGCTAAACAGCCTTGGAAACCTCACAGGCCAGCCTGTTCATACTCTGTGGATTTCCACACCCTTGGGATAAAATCCAAATTGACCAGCTTATTAGTACAGTAATTAGTACGATATTTAAGACTCTGCACGGCCTGGTCCTGCTCATATTCCATCCAGTCACCTGCCCCAAGGCCACCACTGCCTCCTCAAGCTCCACCCCTTTCCTGTCAGTCCCCCACCCCTTTCCTGACCTCCCTTTCCTGTGCCCCCCTCTCCCCCAGGCTTGTTCCAAGCACTTCCCAAACCCTCTGGTTCCCTCAAACTTTGCTCCTGCCTCTCCATTATAGGACCATCACCGCTCTAGGACTTAGGCCTGGCACGGGGTAATTCAAGAATCTCTGTACAGGGCTCCAGCTCTCCACTGTCTATGCTCATCTCTCTCTCTCTCTCTCTCTCTCTCTCTCTCTTTCTCTCTCTCTCTCTGAACTCCCAACCCCTAGTGGAAAGGTCTGGATCCTTGGCGGTCCCAGAGCCAGAAAAAAAAAGGCTGCTCTCCCCAAGGGTACTCCATAAAAAACTGGCAAAAATACGAAGCAGGCAGAAAGAACAAGAGGGAGAGATCGATGGACAGGAGATATGAATTTCCATTTTTAAATCATCAGCCCTTCATTCCCAACAAGCATTAATTAAACTGCTCAATACCCCTGGGACTGCAGCTCTGCACTCTTCAATTAAATGGTTCTTTCATGACAGTTTCCCCTGCCAAATCTTCGTGTGGAGGCCTCTGTGTTCACCAGAGTGTCTGGAGGACGGGACCAAAAGGGCTCTGTGTTTCCTTAAAACGGCAGGGAAGGGGCTGGAGAGATGGCTCAGTGGTTAAGAGCATTGCCTGCTCTTCCAAAGGTCCTGAGTTCAATTCCCAGCATCCACATGGTGGCTCACAACCATCTGTAAAGAGGTCTGGCGCCCTCTTCTGGCCTTCGGGCATACAGACAGAATATTGTATACATAATAAACAAATAAATATAAGCAAAAGATTCCCCATGAGCCTTCGCTCCCTGCAGCCCAGCAGGCACGTTCTGCACCCGAAACAGGGGGAGGAAGCTTGTGGCAGAGGAAGACCCCTGATTAAGGAAAAGAGTCCCAGGGCAAGGAGCAGACAGATAAAGGCCCACTTAATAGGAGCTAGCAAGCAACTCGCAGGGAGGCCGGGCTCAGAAGCCCATGGGCAGCTGATAGGTGCTAATCGCCACCTTAACCCCAGAGACCGCCATTAAAGGGTCAGGATTTAGCACCTGACAGCTGCCATGAAGAGCTGCCGAGGGCAGGAAGTGTAGACTGAGGCTGGTTGCCTTCAAAATCCTGTGACCCCCCAGGGTGCCTCCAAATTACATACAGCAAAGGAGAAAGATGGCCAAGTAAGCGTGTGGGGGGCACTTGCAGAGTGAGAAGTGAGGTCGTGCAAACCCATCCGCCACCTGGCAGCTTCCTCTTCACTGAGCATATCTCCATCACTTAAGACCCACATTCCTGTGCCATCTGAGAAAGCCAGATGGCCCCAGTATCATGGGTGCTCCCCGCCCCCGCATCCCTACGCAGCTGGACAAGACGTCAGTCACAGACAAGATAAGAAAGCGTGGCTGCGGACACCCAGGTATTTAAGCACTTCATTCAAGCCAAGCCTTGCAGGAGCATAAATGGAGGGGAGGAAACTGAGGCCAGGAACGCCAGTGGTTGGCGGTGCTGGCCAATCACTGAGCTGGCTTAATGGAGTCACTCTCGTGAGATCTGATTGGGAGGCACTCTTTTAGTCCAAACTTGTATTTTGTAGGAATGGCAAGTATGGTTCAGAGGGGCTAGGTCATTTTTCCAAGGTCACACAGAGAAGGCAAGAGAATCAAGAGCAAGACTTATCTGCTAGTTCAAATTCTCTTGCCTCAGCCATCCACACCCTGCTCAGCCTTCCTCATTGTGAGCAAATCCCAGGAGGGAGCTGGAGCCTGGACTGGGGAACCAGGAACCAAGCGCTGCTGGTCCTTAGGAGGCACGGTTTCACACACAAGCACACAGAGACAACGCTGCTGAAGCCACCTGCTCTGCCCCTCCCGATAGGATCGACCCCCAACAGGGTCAGAGGAGCAGAGGCTTCCAAGCCCTGGAACTTTCTGAGACCCCTCTGCACCTCCCTTTCTAGTCTCCCACATCATTAGGAGCGCTCAGTTCAGGGTCGCTCACAATCCTGTCGTTCTCCAGTTTGTTCAGTTTGCCCCTAGACGGTATTTGTGTCTGGTGTTTAAAGTGTGTTTGCTCCACTTTTTAATTTTATTTCAGAAGTCTGCAAGGAGAGGGGCCCGAGGTTCCTAATGGGAGCTGGACAGGACTTCACAAAACTCGTACAAGGTACAAACAGTGATTTTCCCGGCCCCCTTTGACAGAGCTGGCTGCTGCCTCGTGTGTGTGTGTGTGTGTGTGTGTGTGTGTGTGTGTGTGTGGTCACCAATGAGCGCAGAGAACATTCCGCAGGCTTATCTCACCCCCTCACAGAATCAAAAGGAAAAATATACCGCAATAAAAGGAAAAACGGGAAACTGGAATTTCAGATTTGTTTAAAAGTTAATTAAACCTGAAAGGCTTGTGGAGCCCATTCATTTCTTTCATAGCCCAGGACCACAAGGTTTCCATCCTGTTGTACCAGTGGGGCCATAAAAACCTGATGCTGTTTTCAGCGCTATAATAAATAGTATATAATAAAGTTAGAACAAAGTCATTCTTTTAAATAGAAAAGTAAAGATGGAAACACGTGCACCATAAAATTCAGACTAGGCATTAAAAACTGTGTAAAAATTTTAAAAATTAAATATTTAATTAAAAAATAAATTAAATATCCCCTAATACTACTTTCATTCCCATCTGGTAGGATGACTTAGCAGCAAGCGCACAGGTATGACTTTAGACAGATCCCAGTTAATCCTGTGAACTGACAGGTTTAAAAGAGATAGAGCGTCCTCTTTACAGTGAAAGCTGAACACGCAATTAAACCAAACGGGAAGCCTCCCCAAAGCTTTCTGGGTCGCTCAGGCTTGGCAGTTAGATGGCACACACACCCCCTCTTGTCAGTCCCATGTCACAAGCATCTCCAGGAAGGACAATGCCTTGCCCTCTCCACAGGCTAGCAATCCTAGACGAGCCATATTAAAGATGATCGTCGGGGCTGGTGTTGGATTACCCATGCCAGACACAACAAATGGAGCCAGGAGTGGGCTGTGCAAGGATTGCTGGCTGCTAAGAGCGAGCGAAGGAGTGGGTGCACACACACACCCCTGCCCACCCAGTGAGCATTTCGGGAGTGAGAACAGCAACTGTTGAGTAAGGTAAGAGGGTCGGTCCTTCTGCTGAAAGACAGAGGTCCGGCTAAAGGAACTTTCAAGAATGCTCATTCTAAGCATCTTTATTTTGTGTCGCAGACAGCAAATGTCCCAGCCAATGCCAAGGGTGAGCCCCATATCTGTTTCTTTCCCGCAGGTTACTTCAACGGGAATTAAAGAACATTTAACTAATATCTGTGTGTCTCCCCCACAAAGTCTCCACAAGCACCTTGTGGTGCTGCATCTAATTCATCTTGGTAACCCCAGAGTAGTACCTGCCAGAATGGACCCCCAAATATGCAAGGGCAAGATGGAAAATGGGTATCCCACTTGATGTGCAAATAACAGATGCTGGCATGTTAGATAATGTCAATCAAACTCCTTGGCATCCAGATATCACGTGGACACACAGACACATCAACCACAATACTTCTTTTCTTCTGGCCACAACACTAAACCTCCTGATGGACAGGACAGAGGAGTTTTTATTCCTAGTCTGGACCCAGTAACTTCTGCTCACTCACTCGGATTCTTGTCATAGAAAAACAGTTACAGGATGCCAACACGTGTAAGACTGGTCTCACAGTCAGGGTCAGACATGCAGGACAGGATGTCTGCTCTCATCACTTCTACTTAATATGGCAATGTGATTTCTAGCAAAGTCGATCATCCTATGTATCTCCCTCACAAAGTATCTCCACAACAATGTATCTCCTCCACAAAGTATCTCCGCAACAATGTATCTTCTCCACAAAGTATCTCCGCAACAATGTATCTCCTCCACAAAGCATCTCCACAACAATGTATCTCCTCCACAAAGTATCTCCGCAACAATGTATCTTCTCCACAAAGTATCTCTGCAACAATGTATCTCCTCCACAAAGTATCTCCACAACAATGTATCTCCTCCACAAAGTATCTCTGCAACAATGTATCTCCTCAACAATGTATCCCCTCCATAGTGTATCTCCCCCACACTGAGCACCTCAAAGTGCTTCATCTAGTTCATCTTAGCGAAGAGATTAAGTGGGACAAGAAGAAGGGGGAAGAAGGAAAGGAAAAATGGAAGGATGGAAGGAAGGAAGGAAGGAAGGAAGGAAAACCTACGAGAAAGATGATAAAATACTCCTATTTGTAGATGGCATGATACTATATCCAGAAAATCTTAATGAATTCATTAAAACATGAGGCCTAAAAGGTTTCAGAATAAATCAACTGCATTTCTATGTATTAACAAAGAGCAGCCTCAAATAAAACTGACACCTTTACACACAGACTGCACCATTAAATAAATAAGCAGGTTAAGTAAATAAATATATAAGATGCCTCAGAATTTAACAGTAGAGCCTCAAAGCTTGTACAATAGAAATCATAAAAGTGGGGTGAAAAACCTTCAAGAGGGATGAGTAAGTCTAATGACAAAGTTTAACACAGGAGCCCACGTGTTGGAAGGAGAGAATTCAATAAGTTGACCTCTGACCTCCATATATATGCCTTGGCATTCCCATTGGCACACACAGGCATGCATATGCACACACACACATACACATAAGTAAAATTTTTAAAATTGTAGCGGATGTAAAGAAGACATACATAGTAACTGGATATGTCAGTCAGCTTTTTTCACTGTGCCAAATTCCTAGAATTAGAAGCTAAAGGAAGGTGGGGCTGTGGGCTCAAGGTTTCAGAGTCCATGGTTGGCTAGCTCTGTGGCCTTCAGATCTGAGGTGAATGAGAGCATCACTCTGAAGATCACATGATAAAGCAAAGCTGCTCCATGTGGCAACCAGGAAGGGGAGAGGGGGGGGGGGGGAGGGGGAGAACAAGGGAGTGAATGAGTGTGTGAGTTGGTGCGTGCATGTGTGTGTGTGTGCATACACACTATTCTACTATGAAAATGCCAGTAACCCAAATTTTTAAATGGCAACATATTTACCCGATATTCATCTAAAGAAGATACAGCACTTGAACATGAAAATACCCTCAGCGTCATTAGCTGTCGGCACTAGTCAAAGTCACAAAGAGAGACAATGACTTTGATGGCTGAGACGGACAGTAACAAATGTGGTCATGGTAAGGAGATCCTGTGGCACTGTGCACATCTGGTGGGGAGGGAAGAGGGACAGCCATTTGGGGGACACAGTGACAGTTCTACAAAAAGCTAACCATAGACCTACTCACCATATAATCCAGAGTTGTAAGCCTCACTATATACAGGGGCAAGAGAATAGACAATATGAGTCCACATACAAATTTGTTCATTCTAGTTCATTCTAGCTCTTTGCTCAATTATGACACTTTCAGCAACTTGTTCCAAGAGAACAATGGTGGGTGCACTCAGAGTATATGATAAGAATGTACCTGGCGGAGCTGTTTACAGCAGCAGAAAGCTGAATTCCAGCTGTGAGAGAAACTTGATACATCCTCATGATGACAAGGACCATCAGCCAAGGACAATGCGGGAGCAAAGACTTCACAGCACTGGAAACGCTCTCGTTAAGTGTTAAGCTTAAAAAATGAGTTTTAATACAGCATGAGAGGTAGCATGTCACTTTTATGATCTATATGTGGACATACACACATATATGCTTGGAGTAAATGACAGTGCCTGTGATGGAGATGAAAGACAGGGCTGTGCGAAGGGAGGGCACGCAGCTGGGATCAGAAATTGTTACTGTCGCTGGGCAGTGGTGTGATGTGGGAGTGTCATATATCAATCTGTTGATTTCATTGGTTAAGCAATAAATAAACTGCTTGGCCCCCATAGGTTAAAACATAGGTGGGAGGAGTAAACAGAACAGAATGCTGGGAGAAAGAAGCTGAATCAAGAGTCGCCATGGTTCTCCCACTCCAGACAGATGCAGGTTAAGATCATTCCTGGTAAGCCAGCTCGTGGGCTACACAGATTAATAGAAATGGGTTAGATCAATATGTAAAAGCTAGCCAATAAGAAACTGAAACTAATGGGTCAGGCAGTGTTTAAAAGAATACAGTTTCCGTGTAATGATTTCGGGTAAAGCTTGCCGGGTGGCGGGACACAGCCCACCGCTTTGTATTTCAACAGTGGTGGTGCACGCCTTTAATCCCAGCACTTGGGAGGCAAAGGCAGATGGATATCTGTAAGTTCGAGGCCAGCCTGATCTACAAGGGCTAGTTCTAGGACAGGTTCCCAAAGCTACAGAGGAACCATGTTTTGAAAAAAAAAAAAAAGAAAGAAAGAAAGAAATTGTTATGTCATCTTTTAATAATGTACATATATCACCACGTAATAATAAAAAATGTTTTTTAAAAAAGCAAAATCATAATGACAAAAATGTTTATACCTATCACTTGAAATAAAATTATCACCGTAATTATTTTTACATTTAGTTCCAAGCTTCCTGGCTGCCAAGGCGAAAATGAACACAAAGAATTCCATAGCTTTCCATTGTTTTATCAGCTAGTCATCTGGCACCAGATTCCAGGAAGAATTTAAGCTTTCCGCTCCTAGGTTACACAAACAACCACCCTATGTGGACGCAGCAATGGCTCTGTTATAACCTTTGCCTTGTTCTAATTCTTCCAGTGGCTGCTGAAGACCTGGCTCCCAACCTTGCTAAGGAACTAACGACACACACGACCTTTTCTGTGCAGTACACCCATCCCTGTTTTCTAGCACAGTAAAACAGGTCTGGCATGATGCCATTGTTTTCAACATCCATCTAGAAACATCTGGTTTTTACACAGTGCTGTGGCATTGGTGCCTTTCGCTGTGAATTTAAACATCAGTCTACCTCGCTGATGAGACATCAGGTCATTGGGAGTCAAAATCTGTTGCGCTCTGAGAACAAACTGAAGGAAGGGTCCCCTGGCTGGAGAGAGCCAGTAAAAGTAGGCTCACCCCAAGCCCGGATAAAAGTCACAAGAGCTTCAAGGGCTACAGCACCCAGCCTGGGAGTGGCGCCCCAGCAAGCTGAGCATCACCCTTAAGAGTCACAGCTTCTAAAGCAACCAAGAAACTACACTTCTCTGAGTCAGGGTACCTAACGGCACACACATGGCGGGATGGAGGAGAGAGGGGAGTCAAGTCCATTGCCTCCTGAGGGCTTTGTCTAGAGGAGCAGTCTAAATCAGATTTCCCTTTCCACTTAACCTCCAGCTTCGCTCAGATCCTGTGGCTCCAAGTCCTAGGATGATGAGACTGCTAAAGCAGCCTTCTCCTCTGTCATATCCCCTCCGTTGCAAGTCCCCTCTTCTCCATATGTCCCACATGTACTTTCAAAACCCCAACGGGCGGTCTCCTGTCCAAGAGCATGCACTCTCTTATATATGTGACCTCGGAGAGAACTCACCCACTGATGACCTGTTGACACGCATCATGCATGATCATGAGTTCTCACACAGGCTGTGCTATGACATGTCACTGGCCCTCTCACTCAGCCCCTCCCACAGTGCCTGGTCCATCCCATAGCCAGGATGGAGAGGAAGCTCAAAGCATTGCTGGAAGAATCATGTACCCAATAGTGCTTTGAAGCAGCAAGGGGACTGTTCTGAATTGTTCAAAAGCTTCTTGGGTGAGAGATGGGCTGGGTAGGTATTTCTCATTCTGCAAGAAGCAACGTATTTGTGCAGCATGAAATGAATTTAGGAGTACAGGGCACATAATGAGAGTAAGTACTGTTTCATAAAATGCCTGTCGTGTGTGTGTGTGTGTGTGTGTGTGCGCGCATGCGCGTATGTAGGCACAAGATAATTGATTTCTTTAAAATAGTTTGCAAGACAGGGAATGGTACAGTTCCTGAAAAACTTCATGTACCACCCAAGCCACTGATTGTCCTGAAAGGCATTGAAAAGTTGGATGAGAACTCTAAAGTTTCCTTCCTCATTCTGGAAAAACATCATCCTAGATCACAGGCAACTCCTACCACTGAGGCACAATGAGAGGAGAAAACCAACCCCAGGGAGTGTATATACACAGCCTGAGGTTTCATTTGGCCATTTATATCGACATACCACCCCAGTAAAGGGGGAAGGTATATGTGCTATTTAGACCAGGATTTCTCAGCCTAGATGAATGCCAGATTCACTCAAGGAATAGGAAAAAATGTACTTATGACTAGATCACAAAGAATATCATCTGAGACTGGGGCCCAGCCCTCAAAGCTTCCCAAATAAGACTCACTGGTCTCATATGTTTTTAGATGTGCAAGACATAGAGAGTTTTTATAGAGTGCAGAGAGAAGAGAAACAATGCCAAGATGTTACATGAAGATCATAAAAAGAACGGGCTTAACACATAAAATCGGGGCTTTTGATTTCTGGTTCTGGATGTACAGAGGAGAAAGGGGCGCCATCTCTATGCTTCTGCCAAAAAGTTTGCACAGACTTCAAGTTCATAGCCTTTTCAAATCCACTGAACAACCGACAGAGAACAGACTAGCTCAGTCCAAGGAGAAATGTGACCTCTAGGGCATAAGGAAATGGGCATCTGTTTACTTGGGCAGATGCACCTGCAAGCATCAAGAAACAGTCATAAGGGGATATCAAGGGATGAGCTGAGAGAACATGGAGACAGACCACCCTGACGCCCCAAACATAAAAGAAACCTGAGGTGAACGGAACAGCCACTGGGAAAGCCTAGCCCTAAACACAAGGCATTCAAAGAGGAATGAGGAGCCTGGTGCACGGAATGGCAGTGCCTCAGATCCTATTTGGCTACACTGACAAGTCCTCCTCACACGGAACAAAAAGCAGCAATAGGAAGGCATGTCCCTACCCTGGCAGAAAAAAACTTTACCTCCTTCTCCTTCTAAAATATCTAGTTCTCAACAACAAAAGAATTGCAGGGCATAGGAACAGCAAGGAGAACCTGCACTGAAAACCATAAATCACAGAGGGAAACAGATGTCATACATACAGACACTGAAGCTCTCAGGGAAAGAATTAAAAACAATCATACTTGCTTCTGAAAGACTCTAGTGGAATGAGTAGACAACACAATTATGTATCTGTTTTGGGGAAATAAGTTATTTTAACAGAGAGAGGGCAAAAAGAAACTATAAAAGAGAATCTAATATAAATACTCTAAGGGCCAACTCAGAAACAAATGAAAAATGCTCTCAACAAGGATTCTCTTAGAGTTCACACAGCCAAGTTAAGAAATAATAATAACAACAAACTTTGAAAACAAGTGAATACGAATCACCCAAACTAAAACAAGAAAGCAAGCAATGAACAAAGAAGACAGACCACAGTGCCCAAGACAGAAAGCTATACCAAAAACTGTAGCTATAATTGAAATTTCAGAAAGGCAGGGGAGAATAAAGCAAATTAGAAAAAAAAAAAAGGTTGCTGTGAATTTTCCAAAATGCATAAAAACTACAAACCACAAATTCAAGAAGTTTAAGAAAGTCGAGCTACATAATAACTAACAAGCATGTGCCTGCATACGGCAGGCTTAAACATCCCCCGCCCCAACCAGAGGCAAAACCCTGAAAGCCAAAATAAAAAGAAAATCTTAGATGCAAGTAGAGAGAAATTAAATGCTAAATACAAAGGAACAGAGAAGGAAAACTTCTTGTCAAAGGCCTGCAAACAAGAAGAGCAGCGAAGAGACATTGTTAAGCTACTGCAACAATAAAGACCCTGCCAACTGGGAAGTATGTATCTGTTTTTAATTGCTAACAGAAATAAGCGAATGTCTAAAACAAGAGTCAGCATAGCCTGCAAGTCCAACCCAGGCCTGTTTTAGTTTGAAAGATCAAAAGTGAACAACTGGCTATTTCCTCCCTACGAAAGAAAGAAAGCTACTGAGCTGGCTCTCAACCACACCCAAACGTAGCAGAATTCTTAGAACAGCGAAACAAGAAAGACATAAAAGACATCTGGATTGGAAAAGAAAGCTACTTTTATTCACAGAGAATGTGATTCTCTTTGTAAAAAGTCTGAATAAATCTGCCACAAATCTGCTACAATATACAAGAAGTAATTTTTGCAAGTTCATTGAACACAAATTCAATATATCAAAATAAACATTTCTTTCTTTCTTTTTTAGTTGATTTTTATTGAGCTCTACATTTTTTCTCTGCTCCTCTCCCTTTCTCTCCACTCCCCTCCCCTTCAACGCCAAGGTCCCCATGCTCCCAATTTACTCAGGAGATCTTGCCTTTTTCTACTATTCATGTAGATTAGATCTATATATGTCTCTCTTAGGGTCCTCATTGTTGTCTAGGTTTTCTGAGATTGTGATTTGTGGGCTGGTTTTCTTTGTTTTATGTTTAAAAGCTACTTATGAGTGAGTACATGTGATAATTGTCTTTCTGGGTCTGGGTTAACTCACTCAAAATAATGCTCCATCCACTTGCCTGCAAAATTCAAGATGTCATTATTTTTTTCTGCTGTGTAGTACTCCATTGTATAAATGTATCACATTTGCCTTATCCATTCTTCGGTCAAAGAACATTTAGGTTGTTACTAGGTTCTGGCTATGACAAACAATGCTGCTATAAACATAGCTGAGCACATGTCCTTGTGGCATGATTGAGCATCCTTTGGATATATACCCAAAAGTGGTATTACTGGGTTTTGAGGAAGGTTGTTTCCTAATTTCCTGAGAAATCGCCATACTGACATCCAAAGGGGCTGTACTACCTAGTGAGTTAACAGAACATTTGAAAACTTTAGAATAAAAAGAAGCAAACTCACCCAAGAGAGCTAGATGGCAGGAAAAAAAAATCAAATTGAGAGCTGAAATCAACAAAATAGAAACAAAGAAAACAATACAAATAATAAATGAGACAAAGAGTTGGTTCTTCGAGAAAAATCAACAAAATAGACAAACCTTTATCCAAACTAACCAAAAGGCAGAGAGAGAATATCCAAATTAACAAAATGAGAAATGAAAAGGGGGACATAACAATAGTCACAGAGGAAATACTGAGAATCATAAAGTCATATTTCAAAAACCTGTACACCACAAAATTGGAAAACTTAAAGGAAATGGACAGTTTTCTGGATAAATATCACATACCAAAATTAAACCAAGACCAGATAAGCAAATTAAACAGAGCTATAACTGCTGAAGAAATAGAAACAGTCATCAAAAGTCTCCCAACCAAAAAAAGCCCAGGACCAGATGGTTTCAGCTCAGAATTCTACAAGATTTTCAAAAAAGAACTAATATCAATACTCCTTAAATTATTCCACACAATAGAAACAGAAGGAACATTGCCAAACTCTTTTTATGAGGCTACAATTACCCTGATACCCAAACCACACAAAGACATTACTAAGAAAAAGAATTACAGACCAATCTCACTCATGAACATTGATGCAAAAATACTAAATAAAATACCAGCAAATTGAATCCAAGAACACAACAGAACCGTCATCCACCATGAAGATGCAGGGATGGTTCAACATACAAAAATCTGTCAACGTAATCCACCATATAAACAAGCTGAAAAATAAAAACCATATGATCATCTCATTAGATGCCGAAAAAGCTTTCGACAAAATACATTCCTTCATGACAAAATAAACATTTCTATAGTGACTCAAAACCCCCAAATCAAATAATTAAGATATAAACACAGCAAAACCCTATGTGCTGAACCATTTTTTCCCTAAAATCTACCAAAAAAAATCCAATGATAGAAACCAAAGACAAATTACTGTACACACACACACACACACACACACACACACACACGTTGCAGGGAGGTGCTTGTTTGTCCCAGCTGCCCAGAACTGAAATAATCACACAGAAATGTATTTAATACTTAAAACTAGATAAAATATATTTTAGTCATCACATGTCATCTCCCTTTATCATCTATATCTATCTATCTATCATCTATCATATCTCTATTATGTGTGCTGTCTGTCTGTCTGTCTGACTGATGATCTAAGGACAGCTTACTAAAATCAGTTCTCTCCTTCCACCATGAAGGTCCCAGGAACCAAGTTCAGGCTGTCTGGCTTGGCAGCAAGCACCCTTACACACTGAGCCATCTTGCTGGCCCCTGGCTGACTTTCCTTTAAACACCCAAGGAAATTTATTTGGGAAATGTTGATTTTTAACAACTTGTACTAAAATAATTGGGCACATAAATACATACCCAAAAAGTCTTTGACCCATTTTCACACCTTATTCAAAACTTATTTCCAGTTTAACTGTAGACCTAAATGTAAAACATGAATGCATGAAATTTATAAGGAAAATTAGGAACATTATTAAGACTTTGATCCCACTGGCGGTGGTAGTGCACGCCTTTAAGTCCAGCACTCGGGAGGCAGAGGCAGGCAGATCTCTGTGAGTTGGAGGCCATCCTGGTCTACAAGAGCTAGTTCCAGGGCAGGCTCCAAAGTTACAGAGAAACCCTATCTTAAAAAACCAAAAACCAAAAAAAAAAAAAAAAAGAAAAAGAAAAAGACTTTGAACCAGGGAAAGGACTATCCCTATCAAATAAGAAAAGTTCTTTAAAATAGAGAAAAGGTTATAATTGTCTAAGGCTTCAACTTTCATTTTCTCACTATTCAAATAATGAGTCCTGAGCATGAATGAGCATATCTGTAACACAAGCATACTTCCTCTTTCTCTACTGCCCAAACCAAACAATTCTGCATCAAAATGATGAAAGGAATGGGCCTGACTCCCCTTTGTTCGCATTCCTTCACTCATTTCTCATCACCTGGTGCTGTTTGGCAAGTCGCTATAGGAACAGGTGAGATACAACAAAGAAAGAAAGAAATTCGGTTTAAAAAAGAAAAAAGTTAAGGTTTGTGGGGATGAGTCAGTCAGGAAAGTGTCGAGCATGAGGATGTGAGTTCAATGCCCAGAACCCACACTGAAAGCCAGGTGCAGTGGTGTGCACTGGTAACCCAGTGTCGGGGAGGAAGAGGCAGGCAGACCCCTGGGGCTTACTGCTTAGTTGAGCTAGTAAGCCCCAGGCCAGCATGCTGTGTCTCAGACCAAGATGAACTGTGTTTCACAAACATAGTGTGGCTCCTGAGGTTGTCCTGAGGCACACACACATGCACACATACACACATGCACACATACACACATGTACACATACATACAAGCACACACACATGCATAAAAACACACACACATGCATAAAAACACATATACACATTTAAAGAAAAATAAAATGCTCTAAATAATTTGATGTTTAACCGACTTCTTAGTGAACATTTGTCCTTTTTTGCCCCAAACCGTACCTTCTCAGGCCACAATTCTCCGCAGGAAATAAGACTGCCAGGCCTGTGACCAGGTGTTCCAGTAATACTCTTAACCTGACTGACACCCTTCTATTACGTCACTGCTCAGCATCCAGCATGTTCACTAAAACATAAGTTCGTCTTGTTCTGGGGCATGTAAGCACCATGAGAACAATGACTTTCTCATTTTTAAGGATCCTGGATCCCCTGCACTTTAAACTGTGTGTGGCGCACAGTAGGTGCTTTGTGGGGTGAATTCTGCCTGAGGCTTGAATCACTGTCACAGCCCCCTCCACATCTGCACAGTGATCCTAACAAACAGGCCTGAATAAGCTAGCCCTCCCCACCTGCTTTCTCCAGGATCAGTGAGGACTCATTCTTCTGGCTTCTGGACTAACTAGGTCCTGAGGAGAGAGGATTGTGGGAAGCTGCGTGCCTGGCCCTGCAGCCAAACACCAAAGCCCACTGATATCCACCATGTCCAGTGGAAACGGAGAACATCAGTCTCCTAGCACCTCGCTGAAAATGACTTCAAAGCAGTGCTGAACACGGTCACTAAAGTCGCACACCGAATTCAGTACCAGGAAGCCCGCTTTCTAAATCCAGAATCTACCACTACCTGCACGTTCACCAAGCCCTGGCCTGTTAGTTTGAAGGCAGGTAACAATGCTGAAACCAAGCCATGGCTTTGAGCAAGGGAGTGCTCTCAGGAGGACTGAGGAGGCCCTGGGCTAGGGTGGGTCGGTAGCGGAAGACCAAATTCATCTGTGAGATTTCAACTACTCATGGCCCCTCCTGGAACTCCTCCAAGAGAATGAACCATTATCGCTCACTAAATGATAGCAATACGTAGAAAACTGTCACTCATCCTAAGGGGCACATAGAGAGGGTGCAACGCCTTTTCCTGGTTTCATGTCCGACAAACGGGACCATGACTCTTAGTGACACTATAGGGTGTCCAACACAGGGTGCCCGTGTCTTTCCTGCTATGCAACACTCAGTTCCTTTCCTGTCCCCTAGCAACACCCTCCACTTCCCTACTAGAATCTGAATTTACAGGAGCTATGACCGGGTGCCCATCCTTGCCTTGGCCTTCGCTTGCAGATTTCGGATTGTATTAGATGCAGAGCCCTGGGGAGATGAGTCCCACCTCAGCTCAGAAGAATATCTGGCAAAGGCCAGTACATCCCCCAGTTCTGCTGCTAGGATTGCTCTACAGGTAGGCTGCCCATTCTGGACAAAGGCACACGGCCAACGACAAGAATTGTAAGGAAAATTTAATTTTCTTACCTAAAAGAAGACTGAGGAGCATGCCTGGTCCTTCCCTCTGCTGTGGATGCTATCATGTCAAGGAAGGCAATGGTATCTCTGGTTCCCATGAAGTCAGTGAAACTTAGAGAAATTTCTAGAAGGCAACCTAGAGCTGTCCCTCTCCCACCCTCCGTCATCCTGTGAGAAACAATAACGTGACCCAACTAAGGTAACGTACATTAAAGTGTGCCCTGTCAGACACCCTCCCTGTGACCCAGACAGGACGTCCGCAGCCTATTCATCTCCAATTTAGAGCTAAGCTACACACGCCTTCCTTGGGAAGACTCCACCAAGTCCCCAGCGAGACAACCTCCAACTCCACCCTCACTCCTGGCAGAGACCCTGGCGTGTGTTGGGCACTGACGAAACATGGAATGACTGGATGAATGAAGCCGTGACAGAGAGCTGGCAACACACCCCGCGGCCCTGACGGGCTGGCACCTGCGCTGTTCACACTCTGGGGAAGAGCTCCTTGGAGGTGTCCTCAAGGAAAAGCAGACACGGTGCAACGCACAGTCCTATTTTCAGCTGCCCAGAATTGAAACTACTTCCTCAGAACAGGCCTCCGAATCACCTACACTTGAGACCGTTTATCTGTCCCAGGAGCTGAGCTCCTCCTCCGCGGTGTTGGTGGCACCTGGGTAATACAGGCCTGCTTCTGCCACGGAAACCCTCCCACTCCCCATCTGCTGGGATGGCTTGGACTTCTTGCAGTCCAGTGCACCCGGATGAGGTCTGCTGAGGGATAGACTAAATGGACGAGATCTCTCCACATCTCTCTCTCCCTCCCTCCCTCTCTCCTCTTTCCTTCTCCTTTGCTCCTCTCATTTCCTTCAAAGATAAGGTGTCACCTCTACTGACCAAACGTGCCAGCCTGGTGCAGAAGGAGCTAATGTGTCCTCGGAAGACAGCACCTGTTCTGGGAGCTCATAGAGGTGACACCTTCCACAGTAGAAGCTGCAGCCCTCCCACTTCCTTTGGAGGACCCAGTCAATTCCTACAGGGCGGCGTGAGGCAACTTTCAAGTCACCAAACCCTAACCCTAAGGAACGAATTCCGACAGTTCACCATGGCAGGAGCCGGGTGATTGCAGCTTTCTTCAAGGGGAACATGAGCACTGACCCTCTTCATCTTGGCTGCTAGAGCAGCCCGACCCTACAACTGCCACTGCCCCCATCAGAGAGTCAGGATGGTGCTCACCCCTCCCAGGCACAGACGCGATCACTCCCCCCACCCCCACCCCATGTCTTCTATTCAGAAAGATGCAGGGACCTCTGGAGACATGAACTGTCGAATACCTGAGGGATAAACATGGAGAAAAACCCTCAGGCATGCTAGGTACCTCATGAGCACCAAATAATTTAAAGCCATCCGATGATCATAACGGCTATTTTATCCTGGAGGAAACAGGCTCGGAGAAGTTAAAGAGCTTGCTCAAGGTCACAGCGCTAGTAAGTGAACTGAAATTTAAACACCACTCTCTGGACTACTCTTCCCGCTTCATCACTCTGATCATCAGTCACCGGGAGGTGGGCAGCACCCTTTCACCGCACAACACCCCAGGGCGCACAGACCCGTGCAGACTTACTATGTATGCCCCCCTGGAGTAAGGGCAGCCCCGCCGACCCAGCTTCACCGAAGCCTGGGTAACTAACCAATGTGTTGGTTAGTGATTCAACAGCCAAAGTAAAACGCTGCGCTGGGGGAGCGGCGGTTCCCGCCTACCGGAATGAAGCGCCGCAGAGGCACTGGCGGAAGCTGGCTCGCACTTGGCCGTGCGGTCGCTCCCCAGCCTCAGCGGTGGCCTCCAGCCGCGGAGTCCCCGGGAAACCCTCCCAGCTCGGCCCGGCACGTCCAGCTGTGGGCACCTGCGCTTCCCTGCGGCTCGGAGAGTCGCGGCTTGGGTCCCGCCGGCTGTAGCGCAGCGCCCGCCGCAGCCGCTCGCCCCTCCCAGCCCCGGCTCTGCAGCCCCGCACGCACGCGGCCGCCCCGCAGAGCTCGCCCGGCTCACCTACCCGGTCGCGGCCCGCGGACTCCCGGCGCCTCGCTCGGCTCCCAGCCTGGGCTAGCGGCACCCGCCCCGGGCTGGCGTTGACTGGGACAGCGCGGGGCGGGGCGTGGCTCCTCCCCACCCCGAGCCACCTGGGGCGACAGGGAGGGGCGGGCCGACAGGTGAGAGCCTCACGCGGGGGAGCGGCCCCGGGTGCCTGCTTGGAGACGCAGCCAGGATCCTGCTCCCCGTGGCACGAAGCCGAGCGAACGCGAGTAGATCGCTTAATGTACCCGAGCAGTAGAGCTGTTCCCTCCTAGCCTGGCCGCCTGGGAAAAGAGCACAGACCCGAGGGAAGCAGCCAGACTAGAGGGACACTGCCACCCTCCAAGAGTGGGATGCGAGTCCCTCAGGGGTGAGAATGGCGAGGCCAGGAGTGCAACTTACTTCAGATACAGAACTCAGGCCTTTTCGACCGTTCGGCTCTACCCTTCCCAAGCCTCATCCACCCCTCGAACGATGTCTCTCCCTCTTTTAAAAGAATATATTATGCTATAAATGAAATAGTTCCCGATTGCGATGTCCTCCCCAGCTATGGATAGTAAGTCTAACCTTGCTTCTCTTCTGTTGTATCTCCAAAGACTTGTACAAACCCAGGGCAGCCCCGGGCTCGGTTAAAAGCAAAAGAATGCTTAGGTAATCTCCCCAGGCTGGCTGCAGCCTTTCTCTATGTTTCCATTTGAAAGCAAGTTTCCTGGCTTGTAGGCCATTCTTTGTATAACTTCCCTTCCCAGCACTTCCAACCAGACAGTTTGTAGGAAGCATACACTCTCAGGACACCTCTGTTAAGTGCTCAGACAACTCTGTAAATTAGGAAGAGGGACTTGTGGGAATAGGATGCCTGACTTCACCAGTGGGAACTCCACCCCCATCCCCCAGGAGGTGCTCTGAGATCCAGGCCTGGATCTCTAAAGACAGCAGAGTGGCCTGGGACCCTGAGGTCCTTGCCTGCTACTAAAAACTTGGCTGGAGGCAGATCTGTAGAAACCAGGCACAGATGTGGTCTCTGCATAGACCTATGGGCACTGCAGGTCAAGAGGCACCTAAGCCAATGGCATTTGCAGAGGTCCCTCACAGATTCTCAGAGTGGAGCATTTTTAAAAGTTTTCCATTTAACAGACAGATGGTCTTAAAACACAAACACACACACACACACACACACACACACACACACACATACACGTCTGTGTGGTACAGCTACTCCCACACTGGCTTCGTTTATGGATTCACAGAGAGTTCTACTCCCCGTCGGATAGAGGAAGCACCCGTCAGTTTTAGAGATACACAGAGCCTGTCCTTCTTGTAACAAGGATTCTTCCTTGGCTGCATGGTGACCTTCCAAGGCAAAAGTCAAAGGTGCTCCGCCAAGGTGACAACACAGCCAAGCAGACTGCTCCATCCCTTTGCCTGACTACAGGCCCAACCCTGTCTGGGCCAGGGCCCCTCTTTCATCAATGAATCCTACACAAGGGAGTATTTAAGATCTAGTGCTACCCAGCCTGCCTGGTCACACTAGACAGGCCATCCTGGAAAAAAGGTTACAGAGATTGCCCCACCTAGGTGTGCCTAACCACCAAAGCTTTCCCCTCTCCCCAGCCACACTGTGGCAGGTTTGGAGGCTGGTGTCCCAGGGTGGGGCCATGGCAAGGCCTCGCGCTGGGTCAGCCACTTGTGCCAGCAGGTGGGGCTGAACAAAGGAGCCGCTCCAGGTCCCACCCAAGAGAAGCAGGCCCAACCCTCTGTTTTGGTTTCAGTCAGTGGAGCGTGTGACTTGAGAGCCTTTCGTGTGTGTGTGTGTGTGTGTGTGTGTGTGTGTGTGTGTGTGATCACAGCTGTGACAGCGTTGTGAATGATGTCACCCGGAAAGGCTGAGAAGCTTCCAGAAAACACAGTTCTACCCTAGCCCCCTTCCTCTCCCTACCTGCCCATTTGTGTATGGGTGTGAAGTTACTCACTGGAGCATGGGATACCTACCAGTGGCCACACACTTAAGAACAAAAGAATAACTGTCCTTCCTCAGCTGCTATCAATTGCCAAGCCCACCTCAGGAGGGGATGGGCTGCAAGAGCACCTCCCCTACCTATTTTGGCTAGATTAACCTTGTATAGGGCTTGTGCAGGTGACCACAGCTTGTATGAGTTCGTGAGTAAAATCGCTATGCCAAGGCCAGAAGTTTGCATTTCCCAGCGCCCTTTTCCATCATCTGGTCCTTACCTTCTCTCCGATATTCCCTGATCCAGGAAGGAGGTTATTGAGGAAGAGATCCCAATTAGGGGTGGTACGTAATCTCTTATTCTTAGCACTTCGACCAGTTCAGCGTATTTCTTGTTTAAAAAACATCTTATATACCTCCATGCCAGAAGAGGGCATCAGAACCCATTATAGATGGTTGTGAGCCAACTTGTAGTTGCTGGGAATTGAACTCATATACACTATATGTATATACTATATATAACAAATAAACCTTTTTTAAAAAAGAGAGAACGAGAAAGAGAAAATATCCAAAGAGGGACAGAATCTTTTAAAAATGAACCCTAGGATACTTTACCTTTTAAATCCATTTATACGTTAATATTTTCTGTGTATTTTTTGTTTTTTGGTTTTTTGAGACAAAGCCCCTCTAGAATAGCCCTAGCTACCCTGGAACTCTCTTTGTAGATCAGGTTGGCTAGAACTCACAGAGATTCCCCGGCCTCTGCCTCCTAAGTACAAGGATGAAAGGTGTGCATCAATCACACTTTGCTCTTGGTACATTTCTTCTTGAGACTCTGTGTGTAGAATTCTGGGCCCTGAGAAGCCACACAGTTAATTATAGTAAGCATGGGAGTAGTACAGAGAAATAGCCAGAAAGACGCAGATCAGAAAGAGCCAAGAATCTAGGATTTGGCTTCTATGGTTCTGAATCAGAGCATTTGAGCTGAAATGAGAAATTGGGAGATAAAAAATACAATGATAACTAACCTTTAATGAGTGAGTATTTTGTGGCCGGGTACTATTCTAAATACCCAGGACCCCAGACCCTGCAGATGCATTCATTATTGTGGTGTCCCCCCCCGACACACACACACTTCACCCCTTCTCTTCATTCCATTTAACATCACTTGTTGAAGAGCTGAAACTCTTCAGTCACGTGTTCACGTGACAAGTCTATGAAATGTGACCAATACCACACCCTCAGGATGCGTGAACACTGACCTTCAGGGGTCCAGTGAATACCATGCAGTTACGTGACCCCCCCTACCCAGAGAGCCACTTTCTTTCCTTGCTGGGTCTGAGCTGAGATGAGCAACAGACACAGCGGGCGTGATGATTACAGCAACCTTTCCAGGGCTCCTGGGAATGTCAGCTGGAGAGGGAACAGAAAATAATAAAAGCCCAGCCTCATCTCTAACTGATTGTGAAACCCGCCACGTGCACAAGGACAGCCAAGGATTGAGTTTCTTAAGATTTTTGATGTTGGTCACAGTACTGATGTAGCAAAAAGTGCTTTGGGCTTACATCTCACGTCCTAGGCCCGCATGCAGAATTTTCAAGGTGGTACACACTCTGTATCCTTGAGGAGACTTCAGGAAGATGAGGCGGCCCCCTCCTGAGGCGAGCAGCAAACCTGCATTGCCCGGCCTTTCCATCTCTCTCACTCTTGGCAGACCCACGGGGGACCAGAGTGAATCTGCTTGGCTGGTGAAAGCCCCACAGCCAGGAACAGCCTCTTCTTACTTTACTTGAATTCGGAGCAGCATGGAAACCTGGGCTGCCATCTCAGGATCTATCTGCTCACAGTCCTGGCAACGAGAAGGTTCAAATGCCTCTCGGTGTTCTGTTTGTCATTTTTTTGAGGTGCTGGCAGTCAAACCCCAAGGTTCACAGGCACAGTGTCTCACTGAGCTATGTCACTGGCTCCTGTTGTGGTGTTCCTCTGATTTATGTTACTTCCAAAGGCCACCCAAACACACTGTCCCTGTACTGAGGTAGAGGGAAAGACTGTTTTCCGTACTAGCATGGGGAAATTCCTTTCGTGGGGGAAAACAAAACCCTCTATAAATTACCACTACTATTCCAGCCTCAGGAGCCTTCACAGCCGGCTCCTTCTACCACAGAGGCCTCCCCACCATGTTTTTCGCATGGCCCTAGAAGGTCATACGTAGTCATTTTACAGAGGGCTGCTGCCTGGTTTGCAATTTGCTCTGAGGAGATGTAGACTCAATTTTACCCCAATCCTGCTAAATACAAGACAGACACTTGTCCTTTTTGGCTTTCTGTTGTTGTGTTAAACACCATGCTCAAAAGCGACTTGGGGAGTAACTGGTTTATTTCTGGTTACAGTTCCAGGTGACTGTCCAGCAGGATGGGGAGTCAAGGCAGGAACCTGGAGCCCGAAACGGAAGCAGAGACTATGGAGGAGTGTTACACACTGACTTGTGTTACACACTGACTTGTGCTACACACTGATTCGCGTGGCTTGCTCAGTTTGCTGTCTTATACAGCCCAGGACCACCCACCAGGGATGGCACCACCAGTGAGCTGGGCCCTCCCACTTTAATCCTTAAACAAAGACATGTCCTATAGACATACCTATAGGCCAATCTGACGGAGGCAGTTCCTCAGTTGAGGGAGGCAGTTCCTCTGCCCAAATATGTTTAGATTTGTGTCAAGTTGACCGAAATCACCCGGCACTATATTCAAATGTTTGTGGAAAAAAATCCCAGACTATGGTGTAAAACTATCAATTATTGAGCCAGGTGTTTAAAGCTTTTCTTTCTTTTTTATTTTTGTTTTTGTTTTTTGAGACAGGGTTTCTCTGTAGCTTTGGAGCCCATCCTGGAACTAGCTCTTGTAGACCAGGCTGGCCTCGAACTCACAGAGATCCACCTGCCTCTGCCTCCTGAGTGCTGGGATTAAAGACGTGCACCACCACTGCCCGGCTTATTTGAAGCTTTTCATTTACAAAGGGAGAGGGGCAGCTACTGGATTGCTCTTCTAAACTGCCTAGAGTCACTCTTAGTCCCAAGATCCCTGGCCCATAGTGCACACTCAGTGGCAAGGCTTTTCCAGAGCAGATGTCCTTCTTGATCGTGACTGCTCATGTCAGAAAGGCTTCCAATGCTGCGGTGCATCCTTCTGTCCTGCAACCACAGCTTTGATCTCGATGTGCCAACGCTTGATGCAGCAGATTGGACCCTGCGGAGAAGCCATTGCTCTGGGGCCTGGACTACTCCGCTGACCACATGCATGAAGTGAGTGGAACCATTTGACCTGAGAACTAGGTGGTTCGGCACGATCCCTTCCCATCCTGCGGTTCGCTGTCTAACAGAGGCCCCTCAAGTCGCCTCTACATATTTGTCGATGTGTTCTTTAAGGGCTCCTCAATTTACTTGTTCTACATAGTTAAACAAAAAGCCACTTTGGAAGGAATGTCGTTTGTTTCGTTTACAACTGCTAGGGGAAGCTGGGCGTGGCATTCAGTACCAGTTACCAACCTGAACTGCTGAGATGGAGGCATAGGATCATCACAGAGGGAACTTAAGCTCTGGAGTCAAAAGTGGGATGTGTGCAGGTTTCCGCTACCTCCTGGTGCGTGGGTTTCCAGAGACAAGGCATATGGGACGTAGTCTATGACCACGGTTATCTCACGTACTTGTGCACAGCAGCCCAGGGGGCACAGGGGCTGATGTGTATAGTGGACAACCACGGAGCCTGTGGAGTCGGGAAGGGAGGCCTCCTGTACCTGGTCTGCTATAGAAAACATTTGAGATGCTGGCAGAAGCTGGACGAGGTGTGTATGTGTTTGTGGTGTGTGTGTGTGTGCGTGCGTGCGTGAGAGAGAGAGAGAGAGAGAGAGAGAGAGAGAGAAACTTGGTTAAATGACTCGAGTGTCCCTAGTTCACTGTGGGAAATTGCTAAACCCCTTCAGATATCCTGCTGGGACTGAGTTTACCAAACTTCCTCTTCCATCAGCAGGAAACTGCAGTGTCTCCTCCCCTAATCCAAGGTCAGGACTCAAATCCTGACTAGCTCTCTGGGGTGAAAATCCTCAGGGCAAGGCAGGGAAACTAGCCTGAAACCTGGCTGCAGTTATCCTTGGGCCACAGCAAGCGCTCCACTGTGTAACACCTTAACAGTTGCTTTTCCTCTAACTGAAAGAAGGTAGGGAGGTGCAATAGTTTGTGTGTTCCCACCCCCACCTCCCCAGAGCATATGCCAAAACTTAATCCCCAGTGTGATGGTACTGGAGCTGGGGCCTGTGGGAATGTCTCTAAGACGCTATTCCATTGCTGTGAAGATATCACCAGTATGACAACTGATATTTTTTAAAACTATTTAACTGGGGCTTGCGTACAGTTCAGAGGTTTAGCCCATTGTCATCATGGCAGGGAGCATGGTGGCAAGCAGGCAGACAGGGTGCTGAAGTAGTTGGGCATTCTTTACTCTGATTCTTAGGAGGGTTAGAGGGGGGTAGAAGTGGGGAAGAGGGGGGAGGATAACACACTTCCTCCAACAATGCCACACCTCCTTTCAAATAGTGCCACTCCCTGGTGACCTAGCATTCGAATACTTGAGCCTAGGGGTCCATTCTCATTCAAACCACCACAAGAAGGTAACTAGGTCACTAGAATGGAGCCCTCAGGAAAGGGGTGAGTACTCTTATGGAAAGATCTCCAGAGGGCCCCTGTTCCGTGATGTTAAGACACCAGAGAAGTCAAAAGAATAAAGCTTGGAGGTTTTCATCAGACCCCATCCGTTATGATCTGCTGACCTGGCCTGTCACCTGGGTATCCTGTCCCTTTAAGAGACAAACCCCGCCTACTCCCATGCTCTTTCTCTCTCTCTCTCTCTCTCTCTCTCTCTCTCTCTCTCTCTTTCCCCCTTCTCCCCTTTCCTTTTCCCTCCATAACCCACTAAATAAACTCTATACCCAATTCTCTCTGCATGATGTATCTGCCTCTCACCTGCTGCAGTCTCCCACCCGCCAAGGCATCAGGGGACTCACCAAGGCCTGGGGGACCCACCGAGGTCTCAGGTCACCTGGTGCTACCCTTTGTGGGACCCCAGTCCCTCCCCCCTTATATCCTTAAAAAGGAATAACACCATCCACACTGGCATCCTGATGGTAGACACCCAACCTCCATAATGGTCAGAAATAGATGCACTGTTTACGCCCAGTCTATGACACTTCGTTATAACACACCCAGCTGACCAGAAAAGAATAAGGAAGCCTTTAGACAGAGGACAAGGAGAGATTGGATTTCACGGGGTGGGAGCCAGTGATTCCCAAGGCCCTGTCCATTGCCTTTTTCTTAAATGTTGGGGGAGATCCATAGAAGGCAAGAGCTGGAGTTCACAATGAAAATGTCTCCTCCTAGAATAGCTGTGATATTAGCACTCACCTCAATGTAAGCTGCGCCATTAAAAATACTTTCCTATGGATTCTCGTTTGACCCCTACAGGCAGCAGTGAGCTAAATCTTAGTAATTTGGGTATGTTCATGAGGTCTTTAAGTCTGCAGGGTTCAACACTTGATTATGCTCCTGTAGTTGGCCAAACAGACTCAGAGTTGGCTCCAGGGTCAAGTCCATCTTCCTTTCTGTTGTAGAATCACCCTGTAGAATCACTGCCCAATACTATGTACCTACACTCTAGGAGAATCTTGTATCTACAAGAACACTGGAGCCAAGAGCCAGGACTGGCTGAAGGAGTTAGCATTCCGCCATCCAGACACTATCTGGAGCCAGTGGGCCCTGGCCAAGTCTTGACAGCTCCTCAGAAAAGTCCTCCCAGGACAGGCACAGGTAATGGGAGTTTGTGCTAAGTGGGGAGCTTGTGAGGGAACCCCACTTTATTTCCAGCCTTTCTGTAGTTGGACTTGCGTGTACATGTGTGGTATGATTGGCATGTTTGTGTTTTCCAAAACTTAAGCTCTAAGATGAAATCCAATTAATCATCCTGACAAGTCAGGGGATGGAGCCGCGGCTCTCAGCCAGGGATGCGCGGCTACCTCTAGAGGGGCCTCCCACATCCGCGGGGATGAGGGAACCACTGTCCAGCACCTCTAGATCTTCCAAGGGGGCCTGTGGAGGGAGGGCCAGAGTGTGCTGATCCTTCTGACTTAAGCAAAGAACTGTGCTTTAGACTTTAAATGCAGAGATTATCGTCTTGAAAAGAAAAACTTATGCGTAATATCACATCTTATAAACACAACAGTAGACAGGTTGTGACGATGACTGGTACACTGCTGAGCGTACTCTGTATAAACAAGGTTCTTCCAGGCACAAGGGTGCTGGTGGCTGCTGGTGTAGCCTCCGTCACAAGCCCAGAGCCAGGGTCTGCAGGCAACCTTGCATATCCAAGTCTTCCTACGACTGGTTGAAGTCATTCAAATGATGAGGTTGTCTTCACTTCCTGTGAAAATCTCCTCAAGTATAAAGTTTTATATACATCCTTAATTTAAAAAAAAGGGAGGGGGCCCCTGGGGCTGGTTGCTGGTTATTTATCCATCTGTGAAACACACACTTACACGATCATCGTTTTGAGGGGCCATTTTGCTAGCTGTGGAGCAAACAAGCCTCGGAACTAGGCTTTAAATCCTGGCTGCTCCTCTTGCCGGCTGTGAGAACTTGGACAAGCTACTTAACCCCTCTGTGCCCTCTCCTCACCTGTGAGAAGAGATAGCAGCGCCTACCTCATGGGGTTATTAGAAGGATTAGATGGATTAATACATGTAAGACACTTAAAATAGTGCCTGGCACACAGCCAGATTGCTCTCGCGAATTAATTGACTGCTTACTGTGGCTTTCTGGGTGCTTTAAGTTCCTGACGCTGTCACATGTCACCCCAAACAAGTTTGTAGATTTCCCTAGTTTACATAGTCTGTAGCACTCACATTTTTGCTCTGCATAAATCTTCTTAAGGGCTGTATGGTGAGGCTCTTTTCCAGTTCCATCAAGGATATGGTGAGGGTCTGGAAGGTGTTATGTTATCTGGGACTCAAAAACCAAACCAAACCACACCTCACACGAGGCAAGCAGACCAAATGCGGAATCCCAGCCTTTGTCGCTGAAGGCGTAGGGAGGAGAGGCCTCCCACAGTGGCTACCTAGGGTTTTAAAAATGGTTATGAGCTCAACTAACCACACAGAAACTAGTGTCTTCTTTGCAGACTGGATGAAGAACCACCAAATGCCAAGGAGAGTCAGTCCCAGAGTTCAAGAGGCCTCCTGTCAGGGACCCCACTTTGTCATCTTGGGCGTCAGAGCAAGGCCCCCTGCTTCTGTTCAGCGTGTTATATACCGTAGACACATTAGGAGACATGGTTGTCACAAATGCCAGAATTATACCGGCCACACTCACGTCACCAGTGCCTGCTGTGGCAGATACTTTCTCTGTTTGCTTTGTCCTGAGGACACTTCAGCTCAAAGGTTCCGGGAAACAGCTTAAGAACAGGTCAGAGCCAGGGACAGGAGACCCGGAGAGAGACCTCCTCCCAGGAACTGCCGTGGTAGCCCCACTGGGGAACAGAACCTCACTCCTGATTGGTGGGGTCACCTTGCTGACACTGAAGTGTGCTTTGTGGTCTGTTTCTTTCAGAGGACCGCTTCCCATCTTAAACAGGGATGGAGTTAACCACGTAAGTCACCCTCAACAAGGTCCTATCTGGATAGGGCCTCTTCTGAGTTATGTGGAGAATACTTTCTAGACAGATGGATAAACATCATAAAAGCACACCATTTGCAGTGCCCATAGTGACCCTTATTAGCCATTCATTTAGCATTCATCTTTTCAATTTAAAAATTTTCTAAATCGGGCTGGACAGATGGCTCAGAGGTTAAGAGCACTGGCTGCTCTTCCAGAGGTCCTGAGTTCAGTTCCCACATGGTGGCTCACAACCATCAGTAATGACATCTGGCACTGTATCCTGGAAAGTGTATATATAATAAATTAATTAATTAAAAATATATAAATAAATGTGTCTTTATAAAAAATTCTCTAAATCATTTTACTATTTTGTATGGCTGTTTTTCCTGCATGTATTATCGATGCACCATGTGCATGCAGGGCCCTCAAAGGCCAGAAGAGGGCATCAGATCCCCTAGACTTGGAATCACAAAGGGTTGTGAGCCGTGTGTGTGTGTGTGTGTGTGTGTGTGTGTGTGTGTGTGTGTGTACACCTTCACTCCATCGCTCATCTTTCCCATTTTTAATTGATTAAAACAAAAAGGTTTACCATCTGGCACCCATGCACCATTAGTAACATCAACAAAACCTCAAGGACAAGATGGCTTACACAGGCAGGTCCATGCGTAGTCACACAACCCCCGCGCCTTGGAGGCAGGGAATGGTTCTCGCTCTAGAAAAACATTATTCAGCAGATAATCCTGTGGTCTGTCGTTGGTCATTCTCCAAAGGCCTCAGACTCTAGTGTCTTCTCATGAGATTTCAGATTTGTGCCTTAAAACTGAGAACCAACACAAAACGGGATTGCACTTGGCTCAATCATTCTCAAAAGACACCGGGAGGCATTCAGCATAAATACGACTCAGTTCCTCAGATGAATGACAGCAGGCAGGGCACGATGCCTGCCATGAGAACAGGCGTTTATCTCAGGCAAGAAGAAGCTTAGCCATCTCCCTGCTGGTCTACTGAGCTTTGGTCTGATTCTGCCGTTACATAGTTGATGTCACATCTGAATCTTAACCGTCCCCACAGGCTCATGCTTTGAGCACTTGCCCCACCTGGAGTGTCATTCTGAAGGCTGTGGCGCTCAGCTGACTGAAGCAGGTCACTGAGGCGCTTGAGGGTTATACTTGCCTGGGGTTCCAGCCTCCTTTTTCTCCTTCCTGGTAACCGTGATGTTGGCAGGTACTGTGGCTGCCGTGGCTAAGCTTCTCAGCATGCTTTTCCCTACTACAGTGGAGACACCCTGAAACCAGGCACCAAAATAAATCCTTCCATCATCAGTCTTGCCACTCTGATGAGAAATAACATTTAAAAATCCATATTTTTCTCAGAGATAAAGGTAGAAATATTATCTTTTATTATTTTAGTTTTACTGTGCAAATTTAAGCAGATATCAAGCCAATGAAGAGGAGGAGGAGGAGGAGGAAGGAGAGATAGAGAGACAGAGCAAGTGCAAAGCTGACTTAGGTAGTACTACCTGCTGAATGGCTGTTCCTTTTTAATGAATTTCTTTCAAAAGAAGATTCATTCCAACACAAACTTCCCCGCCCTCAAGTCAGATGCCCTACTGAGACTCAAACAAGGACTCCAGACCAGTCAAAGTTTAACTGAGTTTTATTGTCCAGTTTTGAGTATTTTCAAATTATACAACATGCAGTCTGCCAGAGTATCCGTTCATCTTCATTTAGAACCTAGGAGATCACCAGACTTTTCCAAGGGCCGGGGCAGGGGGTTACTTCCAGACCTTTGGGGGACATTTCTATCTCACAGGATAGCTATTTGATACACACTGCCACTCTCCCCATCAAACCACAGAAACAAGTTTCTCCACAATTTTTCTTAATGAACTCTACTGTACAGAACATAAAGCCCAGAGAACCACAAATCAGCAATCAGCAGTAGACACGACACTTCACAAACTAGACACAGAATTCTACAGAGCCCTGTTCCCCTTGAAGCCGCACACACGGCAAGTGTTTAGATGCACAGTTTCCAGTGACTAAGCAGACCTCAGAGAACGGTGCCCCCTTTGGCAGTTATCTGGTCCTTACTCAACATTCTTTTAAAATCTCAAAATGAAGTTATGGCAGTTTTTAACAGTGATGGTGCTTTAGCTTGCTCAAGCTCGTCAGGATGAGACAACAGAGTGAAACTTGCCCAAGCTCCCCTGATGCCTTTCACCTAGAGTCCCCATGGCGCCTGTCCTTCAAAGGAAGGGACTGTTGAGGCCTTATGCTCCTAGAGCTCTCTTCTAGAAAAGGAAAGCACATAAAAACCTTCACGCTCTGGTGAAGTCTTGGTAGCGTGCTGAGACCGAAAAATCACCTCTCTCCATGAACTCAATGGCTTCGAGAAGTCACTGGATCTATTCAGGATGAACGTTCTTATTTCTTCATCTATTCTAGCGCGTATACAAATCCTGATTTTCTTCACCATACGATTCTAGAGGCTTTAAAAGTTTTACCGCCTCTTACTGTTATACTACCTGCTGTCCAATAGAGCAAACTGCTCGGCATTTGAAGAGGTGATATGGGAATGCAGGATTCTCTAAGAAACACAGCTGTTGCTGTGAGTCCCAACCATGACCGCATTCGCCGTCAGCACCCCACGGTCCTGCAGGCGGAGGGTATCTGTATAAACTGCATCTCAGCCCAAACGTTCAAGAAGTGGGCATGAAATAGTAAGTTATTCAGAGCACACATTGACATACACACCAGCCATATACAGCATTATGACCAAAAACTTAACCATCCATTTGGCTGTCCAGAGGTGGGTTTTTTACGTTTAGAATATAGGATGCAATAGTCTTTCAACAATGAAAATTTTTATAAACATGGCCTTTTAAAAAAGCGGCCTGAGCGTAGACTGTCCTGATAAAAGAATTAATAGTCAAAGTGAGATTAAGGGACCAGCTTGAATAAACTAAATAATCTGTTCCAATGATGTGTCTGGCTTTTAGTCACAGTGTGAGAAAATTAGATTAGCGGTCTTATAAAGACTGGCGCTAGATGAACTGACTGGCTGATCAGCAGCTAGCAGAATTATCTCTAAAAGACATCAAAGCCAACTTTCTCCGTGAATAAAAGTACAGCGAATTTTGTAAGGCCCTTGTAGAGATCAAGCAACGGGAACTACAAATGAAAGCTGTCCTTTGAAACTTGAAAGTGCCCCACAGTTCTCCAGAAGTAGAAAACGGGAACCATGGAGGAAATTGCTTTAGAAAGAATCTAAAATAATCCATTTTATAATGGGTTGTTTTAATGAAAGCCAAGAACAGGGTATTACTGACCTGTGCCCAATTTCCAAACACAATGTAGCACAGTTGTCTAAAAGACAATAGCGGGTCCTACAGACGAGAAGCGTTTGATTGGTAGACCTCTTAACAGGCCACCATTTCAGCTTCCAAAGCCAGAGGCAAGTATAGACAGCGAGCTTCTAATCTGGCATCAGTCAGGACCTGATAAGGTTTGCAAACTTGCCCTGCAAAGGACCCACAGACTCCAGACAGCAGCCAAGCAGTTATGCTGAGCAGACGGTGGCAACAAAATTAAACCAAGGGGACACAGTTAGACAAGCACAAAACCATCTCTGTGAAATAGATACTTCAGTAGAAGGTGTCTTCTTTCCACGGCTAGTTAAAAACAAACGCATGTGGCTAAAGGATGACACTAACTAATCAGTCAAAGCGACGTCGCTTTGTTAGGGAAAGGCTATACAAGAAGAATCTGAGAGGTAATGTACATGGCACTCAGTATTTAACACGTGCATGTGCACGAGCACACACATGAACTACACTAGCTTTTTCTAGACCCACCCTCGCAGCCTGGCACAGACTTGACTTCAGTGGTGAGAGCTTACACAGACACTGCGAGCTTACACTTCTCGGGCACATAGAGGTGCCAGGATAGAAGATTTCTCTGAGATTGGCAGGGATGCTACTAACTAACTCTCAAACTAATGAAAACAAATAGCAGCACACAGTCCCGACTTACTTAAACCTGTCCATTTCGCTTGAAACTCTACTACGTGGCAACTGATCCTTTTAGTAAGCCCAACTGGAAGTAAGGGAATCACTTTTAGATTCACAGATTTGAATAAAATAATAACTCAATGTTAAAAAAAGAATCCAGTTATATTGCTTTTTCCACCCCCTAACTGTGCAGAGAAGAAAAAGTCTATTTGGTGCCAAAGCAATTCAAATCAGCAGCTCGCAATGATGGGTTACAATGAAGACAAATTCACAGACAGGCACAACTCTCGTCCATGACTTTCCCCGGAGGGAATTCTTTTCCAGCTATTGGAATGATGCTGGATTTCTTTAGCAACATCTCCTTAAGCTCATGATGATTTGCTGAGCACAGGCCATCCCAATGCAGGTTCCAGGGGATCAGGTGGAAGCGGTGAGAAGGGGGGGGGCATCCCCATCTCCACTCATCCAATTCCGCAGCATTTCCAACACTTCTATAGGAATGATGCTCGAACAACTAGTCTGGCAGAGACTAGTCACTGCAGGTTCACCAGCAAGCAGCTCGGAGGTGAACTGTGTGTCTCTTCGTATTTTCATAGATGTGTCTGAATGAGCAAATTCTACACTGCTACTGTCCAACTGTTTTTCTGCCTTGAAGAAATCTGCTTTGCATTTTAACAGATGCCATACTAAAAGGTATATTTTACAGATCCAAAGATATGACCAGGATATTTAAAATGCTCTCTGGGGTTGGTTTTGGAAAAGTGTTCAGAATGAAAATTTTGAACCCTATAGCAGCACTTTTTTGTTCCCTAAAAATATAAAGTAATGTGTTTATTTTACAGGAAACCAGACAGTCGAGGCGGAGCATGGCCACAGCACTTGGTTGTCTCCTCAAAGACGGCACAGCAGGGCTTTCGTTCCATTCCAATGGGTCAGTGCACTGCAGGGACCTCCCTAGACCACACAGCCCTGGAGGCCGAGGAGCGGGAATGGTTCGGAGCAGAAAGTGGGTATTTTGTAACCACCTCCTTCCAGTCCTTAGGAGACAGATCCAAGCACGTATCTGTACACACAAATTCTACACAGCTCAGACACCTGAATCTGCTGTACTACAGACGGCTGGGCAAGCACGTGTAAAAAGAAATGGAAACTTATATAGGAGAGGGAAAGAAAGGAACGGGTGACTAATATAGTCCTTTTCATGCTACGTGGAGTCGTATCTGTTGAAAAAGAAGGAGAGAGAACACAGGAGTTAGGGATCAGCAGGGATTCGTGCCTCAGCCCTTCGCTTCAGTCTCCATGTTTAGAGGAGAGTTGCGCGATACAAATGCAGTGCAAGCCACTTATTTTATTTCTTCCAGCGTCTGCATTAAAATGTTAAAAATGAAGGGAAAAATGAATCTTAATAATCCATTTATGTAGTCTAGTATTAAAATATCACTTCATTATGTTCACGTGGAGCTATGTTTCACCACAGTGTTGCCACTGAGATTTCTGCACGCCCCAGCCTGAGAGTGTGGTGTCTATTTCTCACTATCTGCGCTTCACAGTTGGGCCTTGGCTAACATAATGGATCATATAGCTTTTTTTTTTTTTTTTGTACATCCTGGAGTTAAGTATTTTTATCCTGACAATCTCTATATGCTCTTCCAAGAGTCAGTACCTTCTGAGTCTGTGTGCAGTCAGAGCAGCACAAAGTATTTCCAGCCCTAAGGAAGAACCAGGCCGTCAGTCACTTGTTAACCGGTATGGGCATCACTGGGCAGGTCAGGCGTGGTCCTGACCAAAGCAGGTCAGGCATGGTCCTGACCGAGATGTTCCACAAAGAGGGGACTTATCTTGAGGTGTGTTTTTGTTGCAGTGGAGTCATTAAAGTTTCAGTACGACACCCCTTTCAAGTTCACTCTGCCTCTCTCACTAGAGGTCTGTCCATCTGGTCCTGGGCAGGTCCACAGGATGGGTGTCTTGGACCAATCCTTCCTAGAAGCCAACCCTGAGTGGTCCTCCTTTAATTCTAGTAAATTCAATACTCAGAACATACCCAAAGAATCAGTTCCCGCCAGCATCATGGGGGCCTGGCCCATCTGTAATCTGGCCTGAGGATTTCCTGCAGAGCTCCTGGTACCCTAGGGTTGGAGAGGTGGGGGGCAGGCATGATGGGCAGGTACAGCCTTATCCTTATGAAACCCAAAGGAAGGGGCACAACAACACAAAGAACACCTCATCTGCTCTCTTGAGTTAAACAAGCCTCCATGACGAGACACGACACGCTGTACCTCCCATTTCCCTCTAGCCTCAAGTCCAAACTGATGCCCACCGGCAATGTCTTGCCATCCTGCCTTGGCACTTTTGCTTTGTTCCTTCCAACCTCTTCATTTATACTGTAAGCGGCATCACGTATTTTGCATAAATAAACACAACATAAATTGTATATAAATACAAAAGAGGAAGAGGAACTGGGCAGGAGAGAGGACACTTGGCACTTTTTAAGAATGCCCGTCCCTCTTGGACCCACGCAGTAAGCAATCTCATCTGGTATCATTTCCCACACTTAGAGCCCTGCCCGATTAAAAGGAACTTAAACAACCTTTGATGATAATCTTGTAACTTCTAGAAGCTACAGAAAGATAAACAGTTTATAGAAAGGACACACTTCACGTTTGGCCTTTCTGGAGAGAATCCACGCTTCCTGTTGAGTACAGAATGAAACTGTCATTTCCAATCCACTTTGAGCTGAAAGCCAACAGGAAGCCTTTTTGAAGACCAACCCTGAGATCCTACTTGTTCACTCTTCCAAACAGATCAGAGCCCTGGGCAGAGGGGATTGGTCTTCCCGTGCGCCTGGAGGCAGGGAGGTGCAGGGTGCATACCTTACATTGTGAGGTTATGGACTCACACAAGGACTGCCGGCAACCCATGTTGACACAGGAAGTATTCAGCATACAAATGCCGTGGTGTAGCCTCAAAAACTCCAGCAGACCATGAAGTGACAAGATTTCTACAAGAAAGATGGCATTCAACCCCCGCCCCACACTCCCCTGAAGTACAAGATCCAGCGCGTTTTGGCTAACACTTTGAACAGATGGGGGGGGGATGGGGCACAAAGGAGGCCCAACCTTACTTAGATTAGTCCCCTCAAGGGCAGTGAGAAAGAGGTGGGTTGTGACAGGCTCCTGAAAGAAAAGGCAGAAGCCAAAACAGGGTCCTTTTGTCTCTGCAATGAATTGTCCCCCCCACTCAAATTTTCAGATCTTTGTGGGTGAGCTAGAGTATCCCTATCTACCTTCCCACTACCCGGATGTCCATTTCCTTTAATGGATGCACCACAGGAAATGGAAGCAAATGTTGAAGGCAAATTATTTTGCTCCACAAGAAAACCATAACTGCCTGTTTTCATCTTAACACCCACGCCTGTGACCTCCTCTCCAGTGCTGTAGAAGAGCTGCTCACTTGCCTAACAGTTGCCAGGGAGCGGACCGAGAACCTGGCAGTGTGCTGACCTGAGGCTCTGCCAAGCTGAGGCCAGCAGTTCAGAGGAGGAACGTGTGACCAGATATAGAAGGAAACAGAATCGCCTTGCTTTAGAAGGGGGCGGAGGAGGCTGAAGGAGCTAATTATATATATAAGAGTTTTGCGAGGAGTATTTAGATTCCAACCCTCAACTTCGGCTTTTGAAATTGCTTGCAGTAGGTTTAAGCTTAATCCAAACAGTACATAGTTTCATCTTTCCCTTTGCTCAATCCCCATTTATAAGAATTGCCAGTTACTCTTTGCTAATCATGGTGGCACAATCTACAGGAGAGGGGGAAAAAAAATCGTTCCACATTTATGACGGGAGAAATGCAAAACCCAGACTACTGAAGCAAGCTTTTCCTGGTGCCACCAAGTCTTCCTCTGCACCCCAGGTGGTAGTTTCCAAGTCAAGTCACCAACAGCACCCACGGCAGGAACCTCCATCCTGGTCCCTGCAGACCCATTTCTTTTCCTTAGACCCCAGCACCCCCCCCCCCCATGCTCTAAGATGAGTCAGTATTGTGAAGGTCAAACTTTCGCTAAGTCCTTTTCTGGGCTTTTTTTTTTTTTTTTAAAGTTCCTTCCGTATGGTCTTTTCAGATCCCTACATAAAGACCCTAAACTCTCCATGCACTACTGATCTCCCCTGAAATGACAGAATGGATGCTTCTTCACACAGTCCAGTCGAGGCCAAGCAGAGGAAACAGAGAGAAGGCAGAAGCAGCATGGAGAAGTAGCTGACCTATCAGAGCAGACATCGGTGTAAAGCAATGGCAGTTAGCTAAGGGGTTTCAAAAAACCATCTTTCCCTAAAAGTGTCATGTCTTCCTGCACTCATTCATAGGTGCATACCCACATACAGAAACACCAACACACACACATACACAGAGTTAAATAGAAATAAAATGTTTAAAAGGTGCCCATTGGTTAAGAACCATACTGCTCTTGCAGAGGACCATAGTTCAGTTCCCAGCACCCACACGAGTCAGTGTTCACACCCTCCGGTAACTCTAGCTACAAGGGAACTGCCACCCTCTTCTGACCTTTGGAGACATCTACTCTCATGTGTATATTCCCACACACGGACATACACAAAATTAAAAACAAAACTCCTTTTTAAGTTATTTGTGATAACTTATTTAAATGAACCATTCACTAAAAGTTTTACTTTCAAAAATTTATATGATACATACACATATAACAAATAAATAATAAAAGCCCTCTTGTGCCAAAGGGTGCAAAGGGTGCAAAGGGTCCTAAGGCCCAAACTTTAAGAACTGGCACACAGAAGCTCTGAGTCCCTAGTCTAAGGCCCAGTGTGGCGCTTCTCTTTGGGACACAGAATAAGGAACCCTGGTTTGGATATGCGCAGAAACAGAGAGCTGCTTCTGCTAACAAGCCCTGACTCTTCCCTCGGGCCCACGAGGCAACTGAAAGTGGGGTGAAACATGGCAGCCCAGTCTCTTGTGCCTTCCTGCCTTGGGTCCTCAGCTTACTGCTTCTGTTTGGTCCCTTAGCCACTCACAAAGCTCGGTCTAACCTAGTTCATGTCCTTTCAAGCCTAACAGTAGAGCGACATCATTGTCCTGACCTAACCTGAAGTCACTGTGAGTCTTAGGAAGAGGAAAGCCCTCATGACAACTCTCCAACCCCCCAACTTTCTACCCTGCACCCCTACTCTTACATGAAAGCAATAATCCATGAGGGTCAGGCTATGGCCTGAAATAGAAGTAGCCATCTCCTGAGAACCACCCGCCTCAGCAATAAGGGCTTCTGCAGACCCCCATAGAGCCAGAACTGAGAAAATAATAACCAGCCTGCACGTGGACCAGCACGGCCCAACTATGCATATGCCTCTTGCCTCTTGCCCCCGTTCTCCCTGGAGATAAATGTAAACATAAATCTTATATCAAGCGCTCTGAGGCAAATTTGGGGTCAGGAGACCTTATTTGTTTCTTTACCTGAGGTGACCACACCAAACAAGTCTCCCTCTGACTTTTACCATCTGCCCAGCATATGGGAAGGTGGTCCAGCCTTGGTTCCGGGGCTGCCTGTGGAACCTGTACTTTTACTTTGGTTAAGAAGCTTCAAATGCCTGGTCTGTCCCCAAAGACCCAGAGTCATAGGAGCACACTGACACACTTACCATCAAAGGACCCTGTAAGTAGGTGCTGGTCACACACAGGCACAAAGACAAAAAGTGACTTGGCCAGAGAGTAAGAGCCCGACTCAAACCAGAGAGATCCAGCCCCACTTCGAAGCCTAGTCATTGCTTCTGGTCATTTCATTCATCGAATGAATGAAAGAACTTTGTGATCATGTGGTGGCCTGAATGCTTGGCCCCTATCATCTCATAGGAAGTGTGGCTTGGTTGGAGGAAGTGTGTCATTGTGCAAGTGAGCTTGGAGGTTTCCTATGTTCAGGATACTGCCCAGTGTCTCGGCTGATTTCCTGTTGCCTTCAAGATGTAGGACTCTCAGCTACTCCTCCAGCACCATGACTCCATGCTCCCCGCCATGATGATAATGATGTAGGACTCTCAGCTATTCCTCCAGCACCTTGACTGCCATCATGCTCCCCGCCATGATGATAATGAATGGAACCCCTCAAACTACAAATGAGCCACTCTAAAGAAACGCTTTCCGTTATAAGAGTTGCTATAGTCATGGTGTCTCTTCACAGCAATAAAAACCCAAACTAAGGCAGATCATCTATCCGCCAACAGCTAGAACTTTAGAAGAGCAATATGAATGGTCTAGAGGTTTGGGGGGCTGTGCCTGTCTGGAGAATGCCCCCAGTAGACTCAGTGTCTCAATCTCAGGGGCTAAGCTGACAGCCACATCTGGCCCACCATCACTGTGCAGTGTAACCCCATTTATGCCGAGGACAGTGAACATCTTAGGGGTCCACAAGATAATTCACTTGTGACTGGGTGTCATAACCAAGAAAGGGTGACCGTGAAGGGACCTCCTAAAAATGGTGCAAGACAAATGGGATTTGGGTGATTAAGACAAAAGGGCACAGATGAAAAGACAGACACACAGACAAGAGCAGGGTGAATGAGCGTCCCCTTGGGAAATTCAGCCAACAGCCAAAGTCCTAAAAAGAAGAGTCTTAGCATTAGCATAGAATTAGTCAACCGCTAAGCAAGGAAACACCATTCTTCCTGGATGGAGGAGGGAAGTGGTGGACAGGGCAGGAGTTCTGAGGATATTGGAGCTTCTTCTGATCAAAGAGAGACACCCATACTGCAACTGGGCCAGAAGTTTAAGGCTTCAGCTTCCTTGTAAGTGAAGATGGTGAAAGGGTGAGTGTGTTGAGGGAGAGGGGTATGGGGGTAAGGGGAGTGGATGGTGTAGGGACTGGGGGGGACTGGGAGCCAAGGAAACACGCAGGGGAGAGCTGCGTTAGAATTACTGAACCTCCCATCTCTGCTACACACCGGACTTTCGCTTGCACAAGCCCAGTTTACTGCGATGAGGCTAGAAAGTAATGCGTGCATTCTAAGTGGGTGGGTCCATCAGGGCAGGGCAATGTTCCCTGCTGGAGCCAGCACACAAGCCAGGCAGCTTCAGGAGTCACGATTTCAGGCAGGGTCACAGCTGACTACTGCACCAGCAAACAGCAACGGCCACAGGTAGAGAAACTCTATACATCTATGCCCACCCCATCATCCAGGAATTTAAAGGTGCTGTTTATACTAATATTCCACAAGCCTATTCACATTCGAGATCCTGAAGAAGCAGGATCAATCCAGGGGCTGAAGCAGAGGCAGGATCACAGCAGGATGCCCAGGCTCCTCTGGGCCAGGCTAAGCTCTGGAAGTGGCTGCCCGAGAGAACTTTCCCTATGTCTCAAAACATGAAACCAGAACAGAAAACCATTGATTCGCTTCCTTAAATATATTTCCCAAGTGCTAGATAACACTCTGCATCCAAAACGGCACTAAGCATTTTACCAGTGCTTAGCAAACATTCCCCCACACCTATAGCCTCATCCTCATTTTCTCTGCCTTTAGCTGTCTCTAAGCTAGCCGCTAAGCAGGGAAATGAGGCGATGCATGCCAGCACAAGTAGAGGCCTGCTGTGGTTTTAACAGAAGGGGTGTGATACCTTGGTCTGGTCAAGGCATAGCAAGCAAGGGCCCATGGACGGAGCAGCTGCAAGTCTCATTGAACTTTGCTATTTATTTTCAATGAAAACTCAACTCGTCTTTTATTAAATTTTGCTAAGGTTAAGTTGCTTGGATATTTGATTTGTGGTTTTGTTTTAGTATCATTTCTAAATTGGTTTTGACTTTATGGCCATGTTAAATATGTAAGAACAGGGAAAGTCTGCTATTTTAGATTTATAAACATTTAATTATTATAATAAGTTCTGTCAACGTTATGGGGACCTCTGAGAATTGTATTCCTTAGAAATGTTTTTTACCATTCATATTTGAGAAAGAGGTAATGGTCTAGACTCATGGTTCTCAATCTGTGGATCGTGACGCACCGGCATTCCAAAGACCCTTTCACAGGGGTCACCAAAAGACCATTGGAAAACAAAAATATTTGCATTATGATTCACAAAAGCAGCTAAATTACAGTGATGAAGTAGCAACGGAAATAATTTTATGTTTGGGGGGTCACCACAACATAAGTAACTGTGTATTACTGGGAAATTACTGTGTATTACATTAGGAAAGTTGAGAACCACTGGTCTAGATATAAGGGAAAGAGATAAATAAATATATCCCCTCTCTATATATATGTCGATACATAAATATCTCCGCATACATCTACACACACACACACACACACTGCAGGGGGAGGGGGCAGGAGCGACAAATACACTTTCAAAGTCTTAAAAGGTGAGGATTCAGCAATGCCCTCCTAGCGCCATCTGGTGGATACATTTGAACAAGTCCCGCTGGAATTGCCAAGAAAAAGCGCTATCCTCCAGGGCCCTCAGAACCAGAGCTGGATAAATATTTAACTGGGTGTCTACGCTCAGTGTGGAGCCTCAGACAAGCACTCCACACTGCCTGAGAGGGCCATTTCACACCTCCTCTATTCCCAGGCCGGCAGCCCTTCTTCCCTGCACCCCGCCTGCTGATAACCTACCTTTTTCATTTGCTTGAGAAAGCAGGCCTCGGGCTGGGCAGCTTGGCCTCTCTTTTGGCCGCCACACCTCCCTTCTGGCTGCACCTGCACTCCCACCCCTGCCACCTGAGCTGCATGGGAACCACCAGCTGGTAATCAGGTGTAATAGCATCTGCTTTTTATTTTATTTTATTTTATTTATCATGTATACAATATTCTGTCTGTGTGTATGCCTGCAGGCCGGAAGAGGGCACCAGACCTCTTTACAGATGGTTGTTAGCCACCATGTGGTTGCCGGGAATTGAACTCAGGACCTTTGGAAGAGCAGGCAATGCTCTTAACCACTGAGCCATCTCTCCAGCCCCCTAGCATCTGCTTTTTAAGAGAAAGGCGCCTATCTCAATCAGAGAAATGTGGGATTGAGATAGGCACCTTTCTCATAGCATCTGCTTTTTAAGAGAAAGGCGCCTATCTCAATCCCACATTTCTCCTTATCTCTGCCTTCCATCAAATATAGCCCTGCAGTTTATAACTCATTCCTCATCATCCCTCACCCCCACTACCCCTTCACCATCACTCCCACCCCCCCACTACTACCATCACCCCACCTACCACCATCCAATATCCAGTTCCACACAAGATCTCTTGAAATTGCCCAGGGTCACCACCATCTGGCTTTCACCAATCCCCCAGTGTCTGTCTCCCTGTGACCTTACATCTGCCTACTCAGACCTTACATCTGCCTACTCAGACCTTCCCTGATGTCACCTCCTTTTTGTGACCTCTTACTTGTCAGTTTTCAGGCCTGTCCCCACCGTCCTCTCCCCTGGTCTGTGAACCATCTCTAAAACATCAGATCTTAAACACACTCTATGGGCCTCTGACTCTGTCCTCTGCTGAGCTTCAGATTCCTGTACACCTACTATGGAACAATTTCCCCCAAATTGAAAAGTTCTATCCTTAAGACTATGAAAATAAGCAACCTACAAGTCTCAGGAAGTCTCTGAAACTGATCAGCCATATAAACATCTCCACTACCCCAGCAAGGTTAAGGCGAGCAAGACTACAGAGCAGTCTCCCACCTACTGAGCTACCTCACCAGGCTTCCAGCTGGACTTTCAGTGATACAACTGTCTTTGGGTCATCCTCATTCCTGCAAGTAACCCTAATCAATCCCATTGATTCACCAAGTGACTTTGGTGCAATCACTACTTTGGTCTGTTATTGGTTCCTTATCTGGGATGAAGAGACATTTATTTGCATTGCATCTCCAAGGAATAATATCGCACCACATAAATGGTACCTAATCAAGGAAGGATATAAACCAAAGAAGGGCTGAGGAGGGGTGGCTGATTGGCTCTTGCAGTGGTCGTTAAGACATGTAACTGAGGTTGAGTTCTGTGAGAGGAAATCCTAATAAGGCTACCTTTTCCTATATTGTATGGGATGGAGTAGTGGAAGTAGTGGCTGCAGCTTTCACGAGATTTGTGATAGGACATAAAACCAAGGCCACGTTGTCTGTTAGTGGATTCTGCATCTTTGTGGGGAATCCCAGAGTGGCCATCTTCCTTTGCTTGGCATGGGGTAGCATGAATCCTCGATGAATGGAGTCTACCTTGTGACTACGGGATGCCTCCACAGAGCCGATGGATTGAACCGTGTGTTACAGTCTCAGAGTGTGACGCGTGTGAGATGAGTGTGTCAGTAGCCTGGCCCCTGGTGTGGGTGGAAAGACATGTAACTGAGGCCTGGATGTCTTCCCAGGTAGAGCTTGGTGGTTTAAGGGGGAATTACAATGGGAAAAGAACATGTCATAACTGCTTGTCTCTATATTAGCCCAATTTGGAAAGGAAAGGGGAACAAACTGGGGTTGACAGAGGCATTGCCTTGCCACTTCTTATGGATGCAGAAGGCAACAGTCTATGCTAAGAAGCCCTTTCTGGGATCCAAGAAGCTGGAGCCTGTGGAAGAAGTTGACTAATGAGGAAGAAGAGAAAAAGGAAAAGTTACTTAAAGAAAAACACACACACATACATGTAGCGAGCTGCGTGGTGTCACACCTGATGGAGATGTATAATCAACTCCTGAGATGGCTAGGGCCTGGCCTATGCTATGATCACGCAATGATTATCAGCTGCCTGCATATGCGTGAACCTATGGGCAGTGCCCACCTGGCAGTTCGGGGTTGGCAGCCCATGCCTACTTAAGGGCCCAAGTCCTAGCGCGACTGGAAAATGGCAGTAAATTGTAGTAAATACCTTTAAGAATGCAACGTCCCCGCTCAGCAGGAAGTAGCCAGACAGATTGACAATGCCCAAATTCCCTAAAACATAGTTTAAGCGGGGCCCTTTCAGAGCAGAAGCAGGATCAGCTGAGCTGCTAGGGAAACCAAAGAGGTGCACGAGGGAGAAGGTGTCTTCCATGCACTCAGCTGACAAGAATAAATGAGCCACGGGGGTATGGCAGCTGGGGTGTGTTGTTTGGGGGGCTGCTGGGGGAGCAATGGTTTCTGACTGCTTCTGGGGTCATGGCAAAGCCACTCCTAATGACAGGAGCAGGCAGAGGAAAGCCAGGGAGGGGAAAGCAAAATTGCCTCCCCTTCCTCTCCTCTGTGCTGGCCCCTCTGCTACCAGTTCTGACTGCCCTTGCTGCTGCCGCAAGCACAGCCGTGGCTGTGGCAATTGGCTCAGCTTGGCTGTGAATGGAAGTAGCTGGGGCTGTGTGTGATATGAAAAATTTAGAGAATTGTCTAGCTGTCTTTTAGGTAATTGGTCTGGTGAATTCGAACAACAACTGGAAAAGCTGCGAGTGACGATGGTGACTGCAGATTCCACATGCATGGATACCAGCCTGGCAGAAGAACTATCTTCCTGGATCACTCCATGGATCATCTGAGGGAGTGGGCAGGAATAAGAGCCCTAACAGGCTTTAATGGTGCTTGCCTCCCTGGTATGCCTATGGTGCATTTGTCACAGAAGGGTTTCACAGCATCGCAATGCAGTTATGATCATTCAGGCCTTCACGGCCATTGAAGCAGGACAGTCTCCCCAAGTTTGGCTACAAAACAAAAGGGGGAACTGTAGCGAGCTGCATGGTGTCACACCTGATGGAGATGTATAATCAACTCCTGAGATGGCTAAAGCCTGACCTATGCTATGATAACGCAACGATTATCAGCTGTGTGAACCTATGGGCAGTGCCCACCTGGCAGTTCGGGGTTGGCAGCCCATGCCTACTTAAGGGCTGGGAGAGGTTTGCCAGGAGAGAGAGGAAGGAAGAGAGAAAGTAAATAAAGTCCTGGAATAAACTGCAGTGAGAAGAGCTCCGGTGGTCGCGTCATTCCTTGCTGGACGAGGTGGGGCGTGACACATACACACACATATACACACATACACACATACATACATACACATACACACACATATACACACATACACACATACATACACACACACATACACACACAAAGAGCTGAGCAGTGGTGCACTTCTGTAGTCCCAGAACTTGGTAGGCAGAGGCAGGTGGCTCTCTGAGTTTGAGGAGACCCTGGTCTACAGAGTTGAGTTCTAGGACAGCCAGGACTACACAGAGAAACACTCTCTTGAAGACAAAAAAACAACAACAAAACCATAGCCCCCAGGTCTGATCTCTAACACAGAGAAAGGGAATATCACAGAAGACAGTACAGAAAGAATGTTCCGATAGCTGGGTGCTTCCTGTGTGTACCTAGTAAGTTTCAGGAACTTTCTGGGCCTTGTGGATTGTTTATATCCTAAATGTTAAGGGGCTTCCTTCCAGGATGGAATGCTTCAGTTCAGAGGAAATTGCTATACCACATTCCACGTCTTCCTCTATCTCTTTACATTCTTTCTGTACTGTCTTCTGTGATATTCCCCCACCAGGATTGGAGGTTTTTCTGTGTTAAACTGCCCAAAATACCTACCTTTCAGATTTTGTCCTCACTGCTGACAACATGCAGTCAAAAGCAATTCGGTAATATCCAATTTATTTTATTTCAGATTGGAAGCACAGTTTGGACATGAATGGGCAGCTCACTGGCAAGCTCATTTCCGATCTGGTGCTACTGCTGGGTGTGCTGTACCCGTGCAGACGACCTAGGCCTGCCCTCCAGCTCCTGCTCACCTGACCAGGCCTTGAACTATTCCTTGGTGTTTGGGTAAAGCTTCAGAAACACCCTTCTGGAAGCTTCCAGCTGGGCCTTAGCAATGCTGCCATTGTGCCCTGTGCAAGCGTTCTGCTCCCACTGACTCACTTATACACTGATTCAGAAAGGACTGAATAAATCAGAGCTCTCCTAGGTTGCTCTTGCTCTTCAAGACGTCACTTGATATTTGCTCACCCGCCTTGTCCGCTAGCCTCCCTAGCGAGGGCTCACTGCCCGGGAGCCACGCTCATGATCAGCTGTCACCTGGCATCTACACACTCAAAGTCTGAGCTTTCTTGTGCCACGTCTTCTGGCCCTCTCTTGTCCACCTGCCAGCCCAACCTATTCAGTTACTCAGGGTAGGCTTGGCTCTTCCCTTTCTCTCTCTTCAAAAACTTTCACTTTTCCTTTTCTGCTGTCAGAGCAATGTTGAGCATGTGGGTTGCAGGACCTAGAGCTCAGAGACCACCGTCTCAAAGAAAAGTGGGTCTAGGCCCACATTCCTTAAAACCCCATCTCTCAAGGCTTGCAGCAAGTTCAAAAACATAATGGTTACGGGCTCTTTATATTCTGTTCCTGAGACTAAAAGCTACCCCTATGTCTCTCTGTCTTTGTAGACACAGTTGCAGAGGGAAGCCCTGCAGACCAAAGAAAGCTCAGAAGAGACACTCATCATCCTGAGAGGCCATTAGGTCGGGCCTGGCTCAGGGCTGCACCAACCTCAGGGACCCATGGCTAGAGGACCCTATGACTCTCTGTGTTGACGAAGCTAGTGTTGTCTGGATCCCAGGCCTCTCCTGGAACAGAGCTGACTTATTTCTACTAGAGAATGTGGCTGGAGGTTGGAGTGGGGTCCTGGAGTAGCAAGACGGCTCTACCTCCACAGAAGCCCGAATCTGCTGCCAAGAGAAAACACCCCAGACGGCAGGGACTCACTCTGCATTTACTTCTGGTAGTGGGTGGGGTTTGAAGAGCCACCTCCTCCTCCTCGGACAGCGTGGACAGCTGTTGGAGACGATGCCGGGTAATGTCCTGGCCGGATGGGCTTGGCTATACCCCCAGAGGAAGGAGAGAGAACACGGTCAGTGACAGCCAGTCACAGTGCTACTCAACATTGTGCTACTTGGCTGTACCTCAGACCTTCCTGCCACCCGGAGGCCTGGCCTCTGAGAAGTACAGCTAGTAAATTTAGGGCACCCATGTAATTCAGGGAGCAGTGAGAAAGAACTGCTTGATTAATCTTCTTATTTGTAAGCATGAAAAACAAAATAAGTAGAAATTAGAAGCAAAGGACTTTGGGTTTTATCTGCACTGGATCCATAGTTCCCTATGGATTTCACAAAAATTCCACCTATGATGAGTTTTCTAGAAAAAGTAGGCCACAATTTTCAGTAGATTCTCAAAGGGCAAGAAATCTAAGAAATTCAATATATCACTAATCTACAGGATTTTAAGAATGGAAACACAAAGGTGCTATCTCACAATACAGCTATAAAACAATATCTGCTGGAAAATAACGTTATATGTTATTAGAGATGTTTCGATTAAAAACAACTCTCAAGAACACCTGTAAGCCTCTTTATTCCTAGGCAGATGCCTGCCAGCTTCAGCCTGGCATCTAAGATGGAGCAGTAGCTATGACCACCATCCCTATATGAGCAAAATGCACAATTCCATAGGCCTGAGGGCTTGAACTTCAGGCCACCATTCAGCTTCCAACAACACCCCGTACTGCCAGCCTGGCTCTTCCCAGTTATTTCCTAACTAGTGCTTGCAAGAAGCTTTCCCTGAGGCAGACAGATGGTCCCCTTCACGATCCTGCTGAGAAGTAATCGTATATTACATTGGTTCCAAGAGCATGCCTCTGTTTACAGCCAAAAACTATAGCACAGCTGGCTCATGGGGCTTAGTGCACAGCTCTGAAGAGCACGCTACACATGGCTATTCAGGAGGACATGCTCTCCCAGGATGAACATCCAGGGTGCCAGGAATTCCAAGGCCCACAGGCTCTACCATCTCCTTTCAGATGAGTGATCTCCTAAGTAAGGGTCATGGTAGCTCCCAAGCCTTGGGATACACATACCGATCTGGGCTGAGTGTGCCCTCCTGGCCATGTTCTTGGCTCGCACAGCCTCCTTGATGCGATCCACCTCCTGCTGGTAGCGCTTCCGGTCCCTCATGGCATTCTCCTTGGCCTCTTTCAGTGCGCTCTCCAAGGCTTTGACGCGCTCGGCAGTGGCACGCAGCCTCTTCTCTAGCTTGGGGAGCTCACAGCGCAGATCTGCGTTGTCCCGAACCAACTGCAACAGAGACACAAAAGCTGGTCTTGAGCAAGGCTGTGTCCATGGCAGGACAAAGACAAGCAAGGAGAGAGACAACCTGCTTAGCAGCTGAGCAATAACCCGACTAGGTTGTCTTTGATGGTCCATACAACCCTGATTCACTAGGAGCCGTAATGAGGGGAAAGGAGAAAAGTAGAAGCCATATCCAGCCACAGGATGCGTCTATTCTGGGACAGGACTTACTTTCTCTTTTGTTTGAGTGTGTACTGGGGAGGAAAGGGGCTGTGAGGAATTTATTACTCTAGTAAACATGCACCATCTGAGAAATTCCAAGTCAGCAAATGGGCACACTCTAGAGTTCTCTGCAGACCCTTCTTGTAGACCACTATCTGTATTGGCACTAGGTTGAAACCCAGCTCTGCAACATATCCAGAGGCTCACAGGGGACAGGGGCGGGATACTATTTGTTCCTTCTTAGCTATGACCCATAATGAAGAAGTAACAGGCCGACCCCAGGTGGGTGATAGGTTCCTATGCTATCATTTCCTGCCATCTGACTTGGTGTAGGAGCTGAGCCACACCAAGACTTGGAGTTGCATATACAGAACAAAGGGTCACAGTGACTCTGTCACTCAGAGACTGTACCCACTACCATGTACCGACTCTTCACTTTAGCCTTGTTACAGCTGATCGTCATTATCAACGTGACTCAAGTCAGAATCTCATTCATGGTGAGACATGTGTCTCTGAGGAGATTCTCAGAGGCTTCACTGAGGGGAGACCTATCATGAGTGCGGACAGAGCCACCCCATAGGCTAGGGTCCTGTGTTAAAAAAAAGGGGGGGGGGAGAAAGCTGAAAAGGGGACAGCCTGAAGAGCACCCATGTTCATCTTCTCTGCTTCCTGGTATGCCCAAATGCGAGCTGACTCCTGCTAGCACAGCAATAAGCCAATTCTCCTGCCATGCTTTTCCTGTGCTCAGAGACTGCACCTTCAAGCCATGGGAGAAAGCCTCCCTCCCTTGACCTGCTTGTCAGGTATTTGGTCACGCAAATGAAAGCAGTACAAACACAGAGAAGTGGACCCAGAGTGGGAAGGTACTGCTGTAAGAAGCCTTTGTTCTCAGGGATACTTTACAGCAGGAATTGTGGAGGAGCCCTGAAGTGGACCTGCAGCTGTGAGGGGCCCTCCAGTGCCATGGACAGAGCTCAGAGGACTCTTCTGGTGGGCATTTGGAGAGTGTCAACAGAAAGGACAGTGAAGGCTGGGCTCATGCAGTGGCAGGAGTACTGTGGACTCTGCTGTGAACCAACCTAAAGACCCGTTATATTCTGACAAAATAAATAAACAAATAAACAAACAAGTAAATAAATAGATAAATACACTTAACTATATTCTATCTCTGCCCTAAAAATTTGAGCAAAGCTAAATTCTAAAGAATGAACTAATTAATTTGAGGAGGAAATGTCAAGATGGTATAATATTCGGGCTGTGGCATGGCTATTGCTTACTATTCTTAGATTTGAGGTGGAAAGGAACAGAAAGATATAAAATATGAAATCTGACAAGGATCGGAGCCCGAGAGGGTTTAAAGTTGGTATGGACTGGGTGGCTATAACTGTTAAAGAGAGTAAAGCCCTTAAGGGAAACTTGCAATTACAACAGTAGAAACGTTGCCTTTAGGACAAGATCTTCGCCCTACCCCTGAGCTCTAGTCTGACAATACAAACATGTCTGAAAATCTTTCCTTAGAAAAGAGAGTACTTGAGACAGCTTCTAGGGCATACTGCTAGGGTAGGGCCACCCAGGGGAGAGTTTTTACAGGCTCAGCCTGGAAGACACACCGAGATCACTGCAGCTGTGGTCTGATGGGGAAGACTACATTTTGAGGGATAATGGGACTTTGGAGCATTTACATGATATTGATTTTGAAGCCATGTAACATCTAAAGGGGAGAGGAGGTGTCAAAGAAGCTTGCACCGGCGTTCCATAAAGCCGGTAAGGCCCGGCAGCATATACTGAAGAAAGATTACCTGCACGGTACTTAGGACTGAGTTGTGCATACACTGTGACAGTGAAGCCCAAGCTGTAACGGAGGCACCGGGATACTGGAAATCTACAGATGTGTAGGTCCTGAGTAGAGTCAGCCCAAGAAAGAGGCCACAGGTAGCCATGGCAACAGAGCCTGAAGTGTGGGCTATCACAGCCTGAGATGCTGGATATGGAGCTGTAGGGTTTGGTGTTTGCCCTGCTTCTTTTCTAACTTGGGTTGTTCCAATATTTTTATGCTTTTCCCTTGTTTCTTCCTTTTGAAAATTTTTCATTTTGGTTATCCCCCTGTAGGCGCTCACAGTTAAAAATGTTACCTTTAGTCTCAGAGCATACTCTGAACTTGGGCTTTTAAAAATGTTGGTAAGACCCTGAGAGATGAGCTAAATGCATTTTACATCGTAAGATGGCTATGAATCAGGATTGGAGAGATGGCTCAGTGGTTAAGAGCACTGACTGCTCTTCCAGAGAACTTGGGTTCAATTCTCAGCACCCACATGGAAGCTCACACCCTCACACAGACAAACATGCAGGCAAAATACCAATGTGCATAAAATAATTTTTTAAAAAGCTAAGAATCTTATTATTATCATTATTATTATTATTTGTGTTTTTTGGAGTCAGGGTTTCTCTTTGTAACAGCCCTGGTTGTCCTGAAAGTCACTTTGTAGATCAGGCTGGTCTGGAACTCACAGAGATCCACCTGGCTTTGCCTCCTATGAGCTAGGATTAAATGTGTGTGCCCAGGCTCTGTTGATGGCTAGGAATCTTCAAGGACCAAGGTGTAATGTTTTGGTTTAAATGTGATCAAGGGACTGGAGAGATTTCTCAGTGGTTGAGAGCACTTGCTCCTACAGAAGACCAGGTTCGATTCCCAGCACCCACAAAGTGGCGCACAACTGACTGTAACTTTAGTTTCAAGAGATCTGGCACTCTCGCCTGGCTTCCTTGGGCACCAGGCATGTACATGGTGCACAGATATACATGCAAGCAAAACACCCATAGACATGAAACATAAGAATAAAGTTAAAAGTGAAATAAAATTGATCTTTTTGGATGTCCAGTGAGAGGGATAGACTGATGGTGCCTAACTGTCCACTTGACTGTCTTTGTGATCGTAGGTCTACGCATACCTTCGATAATTTCCAGGAAGGGTTTAACTATGGGGGATAGATCCATCCCGAATGAGGGGCATTACCACCCCACAGGATGTTGGACTGAGGAAAAAAATAAAAAAAAAATAAAAACCAGAGAAAGCCTGATGAACTCCAGCATTCTACTCTCTGTCACCTGATCTGCCCAATTGTGAGGGAGTTTCTGTCACTGCAGCCATCCTGGCAGGAGGGAAGACCTTCTAGAGAGAGACACTTGTGTCCCCGTCTTTGGTTACCAGACTATCGAGACAATGATACCCAAGGAATTGGAATCTCCCCAGAAGTTTCGGGCTGGGGAAGTAGAAAGGCTGAAGTCCTGGTGCCAGCCAGGAGGACCTTGTTTCTCGGGAAGAGATCTCACCCTGTTCTAACAATTTGTAAGACATACCGGACACAGAGGCAGAGAAAAGAATGAGCAGTGATGGGCAGGACCAGAGTTTGACTAGTGATGGGCAGGACCAGAGTTTGACTAGTGATGGGCAGCTTAGTTATACATTGTCCTTGCCCTTTATTTAAACCTAATCCTGAAAACACGCCACACTGAATTTGGGGTGGGGGGTGTCAGTGGACCTCCTTGCTTGTTCCCCTTCTCAATGTGACCACACTGATTAAGTATTTCTCTGCCTTTCACCATGGCTCAGCGTTTTAATTGCTATTATTGATGACACTGGCTGAGCTTAGCTTGTTGGGACTGCAAAGGTACAGGCTTGCACCCCGAAACCTCAAGTAATGCCCCGCAGCTGTTAACTAATCTTGCCTCCATGCATCTCCTGTCATGATGGATTGTTGCTTTCAAACTGTCATGTAGAATAAATCTGTTTTCCCTAAAGTTGCTTCTTGTCAGGCATTTAGTCACAAGAATAGGAAAAGAGATTGCCACAAGATCCACGAGAGTCTGGCAGGATTTTATTTCTGTCTCCTTTCTTCAGATCAGAATCCTGCTGAATGCCCCCTCCATCCCTACCTAACCTGTCTCATCCCGTTCAAGGCTGAGGACACAGAGAGAAATCATTGTACTTAATCTTTTCTCTTGAGTTACCTTAAATTCTAAGAACATCAGGACCAATCCATAAATACCTCTGTGGCAAGAAACTGCCATTATCCCTAAGGAGCAGGCAAGTTTGCAGGACATGTCACCCTAAGATAGAGACAATCATCATGAAGGAGAAGCCGCAGTACTACAGATTGCCTTGCATGGGACCCGCCCAGCCTAGCTCGATGGCACTGCTGGAGCCCAGGGCATGGCCCTTTAATCTCCAGTTATAATTGCTGGAATCCAGATGGATCAGAGAAAGGATCAAAAATCAGAAAAAGGTATCAGAGCAAGCTGCTCCTGTTCTGACCTATTTTGCTTATGCCAGCAGCAGCTCCATGCCTGGCAGACTTGGCTTTCAATAAATATTCCTTGAATTCATGAATAAAATAATGAGTTGCAGAGCCAGATTTCAAGATGCCTGGCGGTCTTTGCTTCTGTATTTCTCATTATCAGCTTGCTTGAATGATTTCACTATGTTGATCTCCCATCCTCTCTCTGGGGAAAATGTCATCAACAGCTCTACGGAAACAAACTTCACAAGTCGAAGAGAAATGCCGTGCCATTAGACCTGGCCCCAAAAGGTTAGGCCACTTGTACCCTACACCAAACCCTAAGAGGGAAAGAGCCATGGACATGCTGACATTTACAGAAAGAAAGGGGGGCAAATGGCCTGCCTAAGTCACTGCCATACTGGCCATGTTCATTGCTCTCTGTCACTCTGGATAGATGTCAGGAAAACCATCCCAAGAAACACCCAAGATGGCCAAGGCAAGATGAGAACAACAGAGCTCAGGTTGCTGGTTCCAGTCTCTGGGTCCCCAGCTGTCTTAGACACTGTTCTATTGCTGTGAAGAGACCCCACGACACTTTCTTATAAAAGAAAGCATTTAACTGGGGCTTACCTTCGGCTTCAGATGATAGTGCATTATCATTATTGGAAGCATGCAGCATGCTGACAGACATGGGGCTGGAGAAGCATCCGAGAGTTCTGCATCCTGATCTACAGGCAGCAGACAGAAAGTCTGGGCCTGGCATGGGGCCCACCTCCAGGGACACACCTCCTCCAACAAGGCCACGCCTCCAGTCCTTCTAATCCTTTCAACATAATGCCCCTGTTAGCTGACTACGCATTCTAGTCTGTGGGTCATTCTCATTCAAACCACCACACCATCTGTGGAATGAAGTGCTGTCTCCCTGGCGGTAGAATAAGGGACCTGAACCAGCTCAATCAGCACATGTACTCTGTGGAGACTTCTGTTCTACAAAGGGGCCTCAGAGATGCCAGGGAAGAGCACAAGGCCAGTTAGTATGCAAGGGTGGGGGGAACGCAGGATGGAAACACAAGGCTCAGCACTCACTCCAAGCCCTAGAGTGTGTCCCCTTTCATTTTCTACATATAGACTCCATATAAGGGGATTCCGTCAAAGGAAGTCAGCCTCATTAATGTGTGTGTGTGTGTAGTCTTACCTTGTATGTGTACAGGCACTTGTGTTCTATGGCGCACATACAGAGGTCAGAGGACATTTCTCCCCTGCAGTATGGGTTCTGGAGACTGGACTCATCAAGCGTGGCAGCACACAACTATGCCATGAGCCATCTTGTTAGCCAAAGAAAGTTTTTCCATATACGGAGGAAGTTAGTGAGGGCTAGAGGCCTGGACTTTTCTGTTTGGTTATTAAGAAATTTTATAATGTTTTTGGATCACATCCACTCCTCTCTCTTCACCCTAACTCCTTCTAGACCTACCATCTTGTTGTCGCTTTGTGACAGGATCTTACTATGGTGCCCAGGCTAGTATTAAAATTTTAAGTAGGGGGCTGGAGAGGTAGCTCAGAGGGGGAAGAGCACTGGCTGCTCTTCCAGAGGTCCAGAGTTCAATTCCCAGCAACCACATGGTGGCTTAGAGTCACCTATAAGGAGCTGGCGCCCTCTTCTGGTATGCTGGTATAAAAGCAAGCAGAACACTGCATGCATAACAAATAAGTATATCTTAAACAAAAAACTTAAGTAATCCTCCCACCTCCCTGGTAGCCAGGAATATAGGTACATGCCACCACTCCCAGTCAAGAGTCAGGGATTTTCAAGGACACAGCACACACATTCTCTGACCACGCACAGACATCCCAATTTCAGAACTGTCTGTGGTTGCAGCCAAGCAACCAAGGCTGAGCCACGGGAGAGCAGAGGTTGGGGGTGGGGTACAGCAAGCTCACCCACCTGCTTGTGCACCTTGGTGAGCTGTTCCAAGTTATTCTCCAGGAAGGAGATCTTCTGCTTCTGGGCGGCACTACCCCCTCCGTCGTCACTATCCAGCTCCACGCTCTGCATGGACACACATGACCGTTAGTGGCACGCCCCGCCGCCCTACTCACCTACCCCGTGTTCAAGATACATCAAAGCTCTTGAAAAGGAAAAATCCCCAATCCCACTAAAAAAAGACAGTCTGGAAGTGAAAACAAAGAGAAGCTGTAGAAGTGTCCACTCCGTGGACTTTCTGACAAATTTGCTTGGCTTGCGCTTAAGTGTTGTGAGAGGAATCTCTTCAGAATGCTGGGAGGAGAATACCTTCAGATCTGCTTTTGTACGCTGCACACATTTCTCTTTAATGAAACGTGCCTCTTCCCTGCAGGTAAAGAGAGTCTTCTTTTCAAAAAGTACGCGCTCACAACTTGTTGAGAAGAACCAGTGTGAAAATAAGACTCCAGCTAAGCTTAGCCATCAGGACCAGGGGAGAAATCACCAAGCCTGTCGGTCCAAGTCACCGTTGCCGCTGGGAAATCCTAAGGGCTTCAGGTTGTCTCTTAAAAACCCAAAGCTATACACTCCCTCTGTGAGTCAGTCTCAGCTGCGCACAGCACCCAGGTGCTGGGAAAATCCTCCGGATTTATCAGATCTTGAAACTGGCAACAACACCACACTCTTGACAAGTGAGGGGGCATGGATAAATTGAAATACATGTGCAAACACAACCTGAGTGCAAAAATAGCAGAACATGTTTGTCTGGTGTGACTGGGGAAGGAATCATCCTTCTCCAGAAGGGCAATGGTTTCCACTGTCAGTTCAGCCCGAAACACACGCTCTCAAACGTGATATCTTCCGAGATTCCTGGGGATGCTTGTTAAAACTCAGACTGCTCAGCTCACCCCTATCTTGGATTCCTCAGATCAGGGGGTGAATTATGCATTTAAACAAATTCTCAGGTGATGCCTACGTAGCTGCCAGAGGCCCATAGGCTGAAAATCTAAAAGTAGGGTCATCTTTAGGAAGTTGTATAAAATGAGACCAGGGGGTTCCGGTGTCCTCTTAACCTTTTCATCTGACCAACACTCCACTTCCTCCCAGGGGCAGAGGTCTTCTTTGTCATAAGTCTTCATCAGATACCCATCCTGTCTAGTCTCTCCATCACATCTACATTGCCCTCATCTTCCTCTCTGGTGCAGGCCCCAAGGTAACACAGGCTTTGTAGACTGTGCTCATCATACGGTGGACTGAGCATTGCCATTTAGGCTTTGAAAACTCCCATGATTCTCTGCCTTCAATATTTGCATCACCAAGATTCCAACTTGTAGAGCCATGCTGCCATAGGGGCTTGCCAACTGCACACTGTGTTCTGTTGGGCACGCACACCACTGCTCAGCAACCCACTTAGCTCATTTCCAGTAGATGCCATCCACAGCTGGCTGAGTCTGATCTCATCTCCCCCAGCTCCACATTCTCCTCCCTCCTCCACTGAGGACATCAGCCGTCAGATGTGGCCTCTTCCTGCCATCCTAGGGTTTCCTGCAAAATGCTACAGACTGACTCTCTCTGGCCTCTGGAAAACTCAGTGCCTTCTCTTTACTAAGTAGCCTCCTCATTTGTGCCGTTAGTTCTGCCCCTCAGGCCTGTCTCTATCAACTGCTCCCTTTTTACCCTTTGACTTCTTCAAATACACCGATGTATTCAAGTACATACCCATGTACGCACACTCAAACATGCATGTGCCTTTACTAAACATTTTCAGATGCTTCTCTTAATACCTTCCTTCAATCTTTTCATGTCTCTTCCACGAGCCCCTGCTCCATTACACTCTGGCTTCACGTCTTAAATTTCTGAGCTGACCTACTGAGTTACCAATATGGAGACCCCCTAGGCTCACCGGGATTCTGAGAGCTTGCAGACTTATGCCTCTTTTCAGCCCTGCCATCACACCCGAGCCTAGATCTGCACCTGCAACACAGGGAGGCAAGAACCTACGGCCCGGGAGCTGGGATAAGCAAGTGCCTCACCAACTGCCTGGACAAACAAGAGGCTCTGGCCATCTCACTTCTGTACACTAGGGGACCATGCTTTTGTTTTCTGACAAGAATGTTCTGGGCTTTTTTGGTCCAAAACAATGACTTTCACATAGCAAGGGCCAGACAAATCTATGTCATTTTAAATAAAGACCAGTCAGGGACAGCGTTATAACTTCCTTTTACTTTGAAGGAAAATCAGATGGTAAAATATTCCCAAGTAATTTCAGTCCCTAGCGCATTCTTTTAATAATGTTCTCTGGCATGAGGTAATTAATTTATAAGTATAACCAGCCTTAATTCGAGCAGGTGATATTTCAGCTGGAGATGATACCCCATGGCCAGCATCTTTCCTCCACCCGTTCAGAAATGACAGCTCTCACCTTTTTCACACGGGTGGTCAAATCCTGGACGAAGAGTTTGCGCAGGTTGTGAAGGGTCTGCAGTTCCCTAGACTGAAAGAGAGTTTTCACAGGTAGCATCCGTGAGGTGATGGACTGAACTGGCCTTGCATTTCCTCTAGAGGTCATGAGCTCCCTGACACCACCGCTGTGTCGCTGGAGCTGCCAGTGATACTGATGGTGCCATGGTATTGCCTACGCCTTGCCTACTCTTCAGCCCACACTGCTATCAGGAGCACACATGTGGTGCAGAATCCTGGGGACTCCAGCTACGGGCTGCAAGTCAGAACATAACCAGCTCCTTTCCTCCACTCTTAAAAGAGCCAAACACAACTCCTTAGGAAGTCACCTGCCAGGGGTCTGCTTTTGTTTTTGTTTACTTCCCACATAAATATTACACATCATACCAACAAGCCAAATTAAAAGGTAACCGTGGCTCTTCTCACCCAAACTGGCTGGCATCTCCCATGATTCTGCACCCACTACTGGCATTTCCCACGATTCTGCACCCACCACTGGCATTTCCCATGACTCTGTGCCCACTACTGGCGTTTCCCATGATTCGACGCCTACTATTGGCATTTCCCATGATTCTGCGCCCACGACTGGCCCAAACCACAAGGATCTTTGCCTCATATCATCAGCTCATGGAACCCCTCAGACTCTCCATCTGGTGGTCCTGGGCAAATCACCTGAGCTTCCTATGTGTTTTCTCTTAAGATAAAGATGAGGAGATTTTGGCTCCTGGTGTCAAGACTAAACAGGAAGGTTCAGCCCTTAGGAAGGTTTCTGGCACACAGTAAATGCTCAGAAAGACAGTTAATAGGAGTTCATAGCCCAAGAGCTGGCAATTTCCTCCTTCATTATTTTCTATGAATAAATACGTAAGATTATAAATAATGAGACGAGGGCCTGAACCAAACCTGTCAATCTTTGGTAACAAAACCAGAAGACCACAATATTTCCTTCTATTCAAGTTTTAGTCTACTCACACACGCACATATATATTATATTAAATATATATACATATATATCTAATAGTAAGCATCTTAATTTCTGTAGCTCTGGTTGACCTTTAATTCATTAAATAGACCAGGATGGCCTCAAACTTATATTCATCTTCCTGCCTCTGTCTCTCTCAGGCTCAGATTAATGTTGTACACCACTGTCCCATCTATTCTTTTCAAGGTTTATTGTGTGTGTGTGTATGTGTATGCACATACATGTGTGTACACATGTATATGAATGAAGTGCTGGAAGACTTGAGAAGAGGGCATTGGATTCTCTGGAGCTGATATTACAGGTGGTTATGAGCTGCCTTACATGGGTGCTGGGAACTGAACGTGGGTCCTCTACAAAAGTAGTGAATGTTCTTAACTACTGAACCATCTTTCCAAGCCGGTTTTTCGTATGTTTTCTACAAGAGATATTAGTTTCATGTAAACTATTTCCTTACAAGCGAAAAGTAGATGGAGAATCTTTTAGATGCTTTTATCTATATAAATTGACAGGATGTCAGGGGATGAATGCTAGCATTAAAAAGGTAGAAATAGGACCCAGAGTTAAGGAAAAACAGTTTCTTGAAAATACAATTCTCTGTTAATTTAAGGCCTTATTATTAGGTTCAATTCTGTGTTGAAATAAGAAGCACCTGAAGTCAATTGCATCCTCGGATGAGGTAAATTGCTTTCTGTGGGAAGCCACCCAGCTCTGATATTACGAATATTGAGAACACAGCACCATCTGCGAGTGAGCCGCCTCACGGCACAGGAACAGGGACACAGTGCATTGCTCACCGTTACCCAGGCTGCTCTCCACCCCTGCCAGAGGGGGCGCAGCCCCACATCCCTTAACGTTTACAAATTCCCTGCATGTTGGTCCTTATTTCTGCCTACTTTTGATCACAGTTAATATTTTCTGACAAAAACCACCACCGCACAAAAGGGAGGCAAGAAGGTTTGATACGCTGCCCGGAAGCCAGGCCTTTCCACGGGACGTAGCTATCACCTAAGGGTCCTGAGCTGGCCGCTTTCTCTCATTTTGAACAGTGTGGTGGGGACAGGCAAAGGCATTTATACTGCTGTATGCTTGGGCAGTTGGCGCTTGGCTTCCTGCAGCAACGATCTTTCCTCCATCACATTCATAATTATTCCTCTCCCTCTGGCTCCTATCAATTCTCTCATCCCATCAGCGGCTTCTGCCCTCTAATCAAGAGCTCGAGGCTAAGCTTCCAATCGTGGTGAACCGTAAGGACAGCACTAGAGAGGTGGTCAGTGTTGCGTGAGGTGGGATCGAGAGGGAGTGGTTAGTATCCTGCCTCGAGCCACGGGACACCATAGATGGTCAGTCTGCAGAGAGGTTCCCAGAGTGCAATCTGCTGCGGCATCCTACCCCTCCCCACAACAACCACGAGGTAGGGCGGGCTCGCACAGGAGGCCTTGAGAACTGAATGGACAGTCAAGGACAGCAAGAGCCTGTCTCTGAAGACATCTACAGCTCAGCTTGGGAAGGATCCAAAGCGAAGGACAAACATTTGCGTCTAAAACAGCACACGCTGCAGGAATCTAGTCCTGGATTTAAGGAAGAGGGTGTGGGGGTGGTGAGGGAAAGAGGAAGATGAAAAGGAAGCACCATGGTTTGTCCTTGTGTGGGGGATGGAAGGACATGTGTGGACATGGGGGGCAGCCCTTGAGGGTGTGTGTAGGCGCGGCTACATTACTAAGGAAATAAGCTTGTGGGAGGGGAGGAGTGAGAATAATCGGGTTGATAATGGAGGCCACTAGAAAACATGTCATTTAATACACAGCCAAGAACCCCAGAAAGCAGAGAAACTGGCTACCAATCCTTTATCACACTCACAGGGACGGGAACAAGGAAGCGTGTGTGAGAATGTGAGTAAGTCTGGATGTGAGAGAGTGGGGGGAAGAGTGGTGTGTGTGTGTGTGTGTGTGAGAGAGAGAGAGAGAGAGAGAGAGAGAGAAAGAGAGAGAGAGAGAGCCCACGAGAGTGACTTGCATGAGTCAGCATGAGTGTGAACTGTGACTGCGTGTGGACACGTGTGAGTTTACTGAGCGCTTGTGCAGATCGGTCTGTAAGTGTGAGAGGAAGTAAGAGAAAAGGCAAGAACGTGTGAGTTTAAAGTACGTAACAACTTGTGTAAATGAGCAAAACGTGTTTGAATGAGAAAAGCCATTAGTGAGATGTAGATGTGTGTGAGTGCCTAGGAATGTATCTGAGCATCACATGGACAATCAGGGCATGCGACCATTTTCAGAAGACATCATGAAAATGAATGTGTGGTATGCTCACAATCTGTATGTGCAAGCCTTGTGTGAGGACCACAGAAGCACGGAAGGTAAAAAAAGGACACACGGGTATGGGGGTCCATGGAGGTATAAGTAGAGGACATCCCATAGTTTCACACATCCCTGCTGGCAGAAATCTAGTAAAATTTCAACGCTCAAAAATTTCCTGCAATTCTCTAAGTACATTGAGTTATGAACTACACTGCTCCGTTAAACAACGTAGTTGAAACAATTGCCTGGCTTTGCGGCTGCTTTCCCTACAGACTTCACCCTTGAAAGTCCAGCTTCCTGTCAGCACAGGCATCTGACCTCTGTCCCCGAGGCCTGTGTCCTCATTCCTCAGAGGAGCAGTTTGTCCTGGCCCAGGAGCCAGCATGCAGCCTCAATCCCAGATGGACGTGGCCATCTGCCTACAGTCTGACTCTCTGGGTTGGGCGTCTGATGTGGGGATGGGCTCTGCCCCACATAAACCACATGACCCAGGAGTGGGTTCAGAAAGGGCTGCGGAGTGTAAACACGTGCGAGCCTAGACCCATGTCCACCACATTCCGCTGGTGTTAGAACGGTATGTGGGAGGCCACAGCTGCGACGTGGGATCAAGCTGCTAGCCCATGTAGCCCCTGAGACCAACGCTGGCAGAGGAAGCCAGCGGCTGTAGACAGAGCACGGAGAAACCCAAGAGTGATTTCAAGTACAGAGCCTCCCAGAGGCTGGCGGCATCTACTGCTCTTCTCTCTGGCCCCTTTCCAAGGCACCTGCCCCAGCACTGACTGTCCTCTTAGGCCTGTCTCCTACTCTCCTTCACCCAGCTGCACGCTGCCATCCCTGTTACCTCCACATGCCGCATGTTATTGCTTCCAGAATGTTCTTCCCAGCATGCTCTTCCCCTCGGCTCGGCTCGGCTCCCTTCATCGAGGTCAGCGTCTACAAAGGAGACTTCCCTACACTACACACTGATAGACCCACGTACCTAGACAAGTGCCAGCCTCTGGAGAAGGCTCGCTAAACATCTATTGAAAGCTGAGTAGAATCACAAAGTGCAGCGGCTGGTGTACAGTTCAGCTCTCATTCAAGTTAGTTCAGGACTACAGTGCTAACGGCTGACTAACCAACCAATGGATTACTTCTGCTAGAAGTCAATCTACAAATCCCAGTTTGCCACAGATTGTTTTGTGTCTAACTGCTATACAGGAAAGGCAGATGCAGATAAAATTATAGAATAAATAATTCAGTAGATCGCAAACAAACCAGGCCTCTGAGAGTGGACTGAGTTGGAAACTAACTCACCACGGTCTCTTCCAGCCCTTTGAGGTCCTCCCTGGCTTGGTCCCTTTTATCGTTGAGCAACCTGAGAGGCAGAAAGGAACCATGAGCCACCAAGGGAGAACCAGAATGGGGCAGATGTAATTTGCACTTGTGGCAAAGAAGCCAGGCTAAGCAAAGAACAGACAAAGCCACTGCTGCTTTGACAGCTGGCCCGAGCCAGAATCCGGCCAGCGGCCACCACGGAGGCTGTTTCTCAGGCCCTCCCAGGGACAAGCAGTCGGGATGCCGGTCCACTCACAGGAGTTTCTCCAGTTTCACTTCTCTCTCCTGGTCCTCTATTTTCAGCTTGTTATAGTCAGAGCTCAGCCTCTCCTGCTCCAGCTGCAGTTTCTGATTCAAACTGAAAGCGAGAGGAAAAAGCAATATATTCCAGATCAGCTCCAACTTTCTGAGTCATCCGCCTAAAGCCCTGGGTCGGTTCCATCCCCATTAGTTCTGTGCAATAAAGACAGCGATTCGGGAGGATTTGGGGATCAGAGAACAGGCTCACAGCTTCTTCTCTGCCCAACTGAAAACTGATTTCTGGGGAGCAGCTAGGAAGCATGAAATGAAACAAAGGCTTTGAGGGTGTATTTATAGTTAGTTTGTGTGCAAGGGCTTCTGTGGGGGAAACAATGACATTGGGGAAAGAGTGATGCTGAGAGAGAGAGAGAGAGAGAGAGAGAGAGAGAGAGAGAGAGAGCCCTTTCACAGATTTTGCTTCTGTAACCACCCAGAGGACAGCTGTTCACTCAGGTAACTATTTGGCCTCTTCCAGCCCCTGCCCCCACTCCCGCTGCCCCAAAGTGCCTGAAGCTATCTTCCAAGGAGAGCAGCTGTTTGTGGGGACAGCCCCAGGTCTGTAGGATGTTCAGACAAGCGCTGCAAAGAGCACCACTCAGGCCGTGTGCAGATAGAAAAGCATCATCTGGTTGGGGGTTGTGCCGGCCAGATTCATGTCAACATGACAGGAGCTAAAGTCATCTCGGAAGAGGGGCTCTCACCTGAGGAACTGTCTCCAGAAGATCTGCCTGCAGTGTATTTTTTTTTTTTTAACTGATGGTTGATGTGGATGTGAGAGGGACTAACTCACAGGGGAGGGCTGCTACCATTCCTGGGCTGGTCCTGGGTGCTGTAAGAAAGCAGGCTGAGCTAGCGGGTGGTGATGCATACCTTTAATCCTAGCACTTGGGAGGCAGAGGCAGGCAGATAGATCTCTGTGAGTTCGAGACCAGCCTGGTCTGCAGAGCAAGTTCCAGGACTGCCCAGGGCTAAATGGAGAAAGGCTATCTTGAAAAACAAAAACAAAATAACAAAAAAAGAAAAGGAAAGCAGGCTGAGTAAGCCATGAGGAGCAAGCCAGTAAGCAACATCCCTCCATGGCCACTGCCTTAAGTTCCTGTCCTGACTTCCCTGGGTGATGAACTGTAAACCGTAAGCTGAAATGCGCCCTTTCTTCCCCAGGTTGCTTATGCTTTTAGCATTTTATCACAGCAATAGGAACCCTAAGACAGGAATGTCTAATGTACTTCTGCATCACGCCAGTGCTCAGAAACCAGGCTTTCTGTGGGGCTGAGACCACAGGATTGTGTGAAGGAAGTCAGAAGCACCCAGATACCGAGCTGAGCAAGCTCCCCAGGCAGGGACTCAGGCATTGGCGCTCTCTCTCTCCCTCCTTTTCTTCCCTCTCTTTCCCCACGATGTTTTGAGAGAAATTAATCAGAACCATGTCCAGGAAGTTCAAGGTGTGATCAGGTGGGGCAGGTGCAGGAGGGGGAGAAGGCATGCCGAGGCCTGTCCTTAGGCAGACCGCACAGGGCCAGGCCACCTCCTAGACTCCCCTCCGCTGCCCCTTCTCCCTCAAGATGCAAATGCACTTGTAGGCAGCTCACATACTGGGCGAAGATTTGGATCAGTAGCCTGGAGAATTAAACGCTTAGCTCCAGTCTGATTCCCGTTTAGCAGTGTGACCTTAAGTAAATAATTCAAACTTGCTTCCCGAATCTAATGCTTCATCTGCAGAAAGCGGAGGGACTGGGGGGTGGGGGCACCTTGGCCCAGTGGGGGGAGGAGCGGTGGGGAAAATGGTATTTCAGTAGACATGTGTTCTTTGAGAGTACGCCTTTTGGGGGAACATCTCAAGGGCTGCTCTGCAAAGGGGTGTGGAGACTGCCAAGGAGATCTGCTATGCAAAGAGCATAAAGAACCCCTAGAACAGGGCTCCCCCAGAAGGGAGCTTTGCACCTGGGGGACTTACGCTACAGAAAAGGAAAGGGTGCTGTGGAACAGGGAGCCCCCAGAGACCCTGAGATGGCAGGGTGGTGCTATACAGCAGCATCTGGAGTTAAAAGCTGCCATGGCACCATCCCGGAGCAGTGGTGCGGTGTGCTGATGTCCAATGTGCACAGATATACTGGCATAGGCCTCTGAGGTGTGCACACAGGTGACCAGGTGGCTACGGGTGCATTCTTTGTTGGGCTGAACGGGTAGCAATGCCAAATGGCTTCTTTGGAGTGTTTATTGATTCCTGGGAGAAGAACTGTCTTTCTTTTTTTCTCCCATACTTTAATATATTCTCTCTGGCTCCTGGGCATGTATCTCCCAACCCGAGTCACCACTGAACTGATTCTGCCCCAGGCTGGGGTGACGCAGAGGGGTGGCTGAGTCTGCCTGCCACCTGCTATACCAGAGCCCCAGGAGGTCGGGCTCCAGGTGGAAGAACAGACCTCTGAGGTAGCGCCACCCAGGCAGAGTACAGAGCCCATGCACAGGAGACGAGGGCCCCCAGCTAAAAGTCATGCCCTTTAAGGCTGGCTCACAAGGCCTGAGCATGCCCACCCCATGTCCCGTGAGCCCCTAATCAACTCACTCCCGAATCTCATCAATGATTTTCTGCTTCTCCTCAATTTCGTCACGAAGTCTGGACAGCTGCTTCTGGTGCGCTTCCCGGTGAGTCTCCATCTGCTGCTCCAGAGCCTTCTGCAAGCCAGGCCAGGAGAAATGTCGCATCAGCTTGTTGGCATCCTGCCCACGCAGCGACAAGCCCCGGATCCATGTCTACCTCCCTCAGATGTTAAATCCCAAAATTATGGGTGGTTTTTGGGTCTTGGGCCCAAGCTCCTGGCCTTGTTTCATCTGCACAGCAAAGCCCACAGATCTGTCATGAAACTGAGTGGGCCTCGGAGTCACATCAGCCCAATAATTGCACAGAAGTTAGCCTTTGCTTCAGCCACTCATCTGAGCTACATGGTCTTCCCAGCCAAGCCAGTCACAACACTGGCCTCTTACTACCCGAGTGACCTCAGACATGTCGCTTAACCCCTGGAAGAAGACTGCCTCACCTGCGGAACAGAGGGGCAGCTCCCTCTCTCTGTCCAGCCCACCACAGACCTATGGGGCATTCAGAGATGTCCAAAAGCACTCTCAAGTCAGAGCAGACCACCAGAGAAGGCGGGGCTGTGTTTTGTTGGCCAAAGTAGAACCACGGCAGAATATTAGCTGTGAGCTTCTGTTCAGCGAGGCTCGTGGTTTGTCTAAATTGATCAGAATTCCTGCTCTTTCCAGACCGTTTTATTCAGTTTTGAACGCTTTAGTTCCCAGTTGTTTTTTTTCCTACATTTTCCATTCTTGATTTAAACGTGACCATGAAGGTCTGTGTTTTAGGAAACTTGGGTTCGAAGATCTTCTTTGTGGAGGTTGAAAGGAAAGGTTTCCTTGAGACGTTACCACTAGCCACGTGACCTGTGTGGTCACTGTGGTGCTGCCCATAATCCCGCTTCTTCAGGAACACACCTGCACCTACAGATTACAGTTTCTGGCTCCTGGGCAGTCCCCTCACCACCTCCTGACTGCATGAGGCCCCAGGAGAGCTGCTCTGAAGGCCCAGCCAGAATGCCTCTCCTCTCTGTTTTACGCTGATGTGCACAGGTCAGAGGATGTGCGCACACCTCAAACACACACACACACACACACACATACACACGCACACACACACTTACCTTCATCTCCTCAGCGTCCTGTAGCCTTGTCAGGTGCTCCTTCTCCTTATCTTGGAAACTGACTTCATGCATTTTTTCTGTTTCAAATTGAAAAAGTGACTTCAGTGTTAACTGGCAAGACTCGTACCCAAAGCAAAAACTCAGGAGAGGGCACCAGACCTCATTACAGATGGTTGTGAGCCACCATGTGGTTGCTGGGAATTGAACTCAGGACCTTTGGAAGAGCAGGCAATGCTCTTAACCACTTGAGCCATCTCTCCAGCCCCCACAAAACCTCAGGAAAAAAACACGGCAACATAGTGAAAACAGCAGCCAGCTTGTATCAGAGAAGCACCAGTGTCCACCTCCTGACCAAGCACCCGAAGCCGGGGCTGACCTCTCCTGTGGCCTCTGCTGGTCAGGTCACTTGGGACCTCATGTGGATTGGGGTCTCCCTAGGGGGAGCAGCCAGGGAAAGGAAGGGACTAATTAGAAGCAGGTAGTCCCAGAACTGCCTCCCACCTGGCCTCTGAGAGTGTCCCCCAGAGGGTGCCAACATGAGGACCTGATCAAGCCTTGCAGATTACAGAGGCCCTCTGAGTGTGAGGTGACATCTGGATTCATGTCACTGGCAAAATTCCACTAGGAGTTAATTTACCTCCCAGGAGTAGCTGATGGTTTGCGAATGATCTGAAGCAGGAAAACAAGCTAAAGACGCAAACAAGGAAAGCAGAAATATATCCTAACGCTCTCTGGATTCACTGGGGTCCCAGGTGGGTGGGGCTGTTGCCAGCAGTCTCTGCATGCTCTTCTTGCTCAGTGGGGCTCCCTGAGCAACAGGCAAGTGCAGCCTGAGCTGGAGAGCTTGGGGGGGGGGGGGGGGTGCAGGAGCAAATGTCATTTGGACAGTGACATCTAACTCATTATATCTCTGGTCTGTTTTACCTTATTTCAGGTCTTCTCCCTGCATGTATAACTATTTAATGACCCCACTGCAGGAAATATATGCATGAGGGGAGAATGCTTTTCCTTTCTTTTTCTTTGTAGGCCAGGCTGGCTTTGAACTCACAGAGATCTGCCTGCCTCTGATTGCCAAGCACTGGGATTAAAGGCGTGTGACACCACCACCCGGCAAGAATGCTTTTCTTTAATCCAGTGTTAGGTGGATTCACTCGTTACCACTACTGTAAACTGTTCCAGAGCTATGGCAGGGCTCATTCTTAATTTGCCTTTGAACCTGAAGCAGCATGTATATTATAGTAAATAGTTTTACATAAAAACAAAAGAAATAAAATAATAACATCATCAATCCTATTACCCATCAAAGCATTTTTATTTCAACTATTAATTTCCAATATCACAGAACTCATTTTTACTACCTGCAATAAAGATTTTAACCTAACACTGCATCACCAATCATAGCTACATGCATGTCTTGTCTCCAACATGAAGACAGAGATTCTATTAAATTCTATTGAACTTTCAGATATTTTGGACGGTTTCCTTTTCCCCTCTTCTCTGCATTCTTGTTTATGCTTTTCTGATCTAAAGTTCTGTGATGAGGGGCTGGAGAGATGGCTCAGTAGTTAAGAGCGCTTGCTGTTCCTCCAGAGTATAAAGTTGAGTTCTCTGCACCCACACCAGGAGGTGCACAAGTGCCTATACCTCGACCTACAGGGCATCCAACAACCTCTTCTGCCTCCTCAGGCACCTCTGCATGTACACACACACACAAATACACACATACATACACCACACACACGATAAATCTTTAAAGATATAGTTAAAATGTGATGATCAAATGTTGTGAAGAACTGGTATTGCTATTCAAATTGCTCTGTAAAAACTTAATTTTCATTTCAGCCTCTGCTCTGTATAGTCGGTCTCACTCCGCACATTGCAAAGTTCTTAATCTTGTTCTGCCTTCTGCATTTCTGATGGCCACTTTTTTTTTTTTGCTTCTGTTTACTCACAGTTATTACGTATTTCCTGCGCGTCAGATATCACTCGGCTAAGGGAAGAGTTTGTTCAAAAGCTGAGCTTCCCAGCTCAGCCACAGTGTGAGTACAGAACTCTGTGGAAGGGTCTGACATATGAAAATTGGTGCTTCAGAGTCACCCTGGGATACAGCAGGTGGCTAGTCCAGAGAAGGCTGGTGGGTGGTGAGACCCCCCCCCCCAGTGGCATATCAGCTTAGCTACCATCTCTACCTAGGCTGCACAAGGCAGTCAGAACAGAGATGAGCAGAGCCAGAGACATCTGACAAGTACAAGAGACAGTTCTGCTTAGTGACCAGATGCCATCTGGGGTGGAAGAGGGAGATGCTGCCCCGGGCATCTGGGTGGACAGAGGGAAGCTGGGAAGGCAGCAGATTCAGAGAGGCTAGCATAGCTCTCTTCTAGTGGTTCCCAGCAGACCCAGAATTGCTGTAACCAAACAGATCTAAACATCAAGACTCCAGCAGCTAGAGCCTGACTCAGGCCCAGGGCCTGACACCTGCGAACTGTAAGTATTTACCTTGGGCTCGGAGCTTGGCCAGCTCTTCGCTGAGCGAGTCCTGGGACTCTTCCAGCTGTCTCCTCTTCTGTTCCATGTTCTGCATGTAGTCCGTCAGAGATTTTATCTTGGCTTCATGCTTTGAGGAAGAAAAGAGATGAACAGGAAAGGTGAGTGGCTAGTGTCTGCTTGCCCAGGCTTGTCTGGAGCTGGCCAATAGGAAGCGACAACTTAGAGACCTCACCATGGAATGCTTCATATTTCGACCTTTGCCTGAGGACCAAGGCAGATCTCTTTCTTCCATGGGCTCTGCAGCTTGTGTCTACACACACATTGCATACCTTGTCCCTTGTGTGGAGATCTAAGCCTCCCTCGCGGCAAACACTGGTGTAGCTTGGTAGTAGAGCACCTGCCTAGCATGAGCAATGGCCTGTATTCAGTCCCTAGCACCGTAAGGCGTAGGAGAAGGGTGTGTGTGAAGGATAGAGGACCCATCTAGGGCTGAAGTCCTCTTTCTTTGAACATGTACCTGTAGACTCAACAGTTCATCTAGTTTTCTTCTGTCCCTCAGACACAATGCACCAACTCTGGTCATTAGAGACCCATCACACACACACCCATGCACACACACGGCTTTTGGGGAAGAAGGTAGAACCAAAGAAGAAAGGGTTTCAGCAAGTATTGTTAGACTCTTTAAACGACACCAGAAAACAAAGTGCCGTTCAAGTATTAAACCTCTAGGAAGCAGTGAGGGGATCGATGGTTTTCTGTACATTACGGCAGCGTATAAAGGAGTATGAAATGGCCTCGTGGGAAGCCACACTCGCTGCTGACGTAGGAAGACTTTCCTAACTTTTCAGTTTCCCTAACTGTCACACTCCAGTCAGTGTCCCTCTGAGGCTCAGGCCCTATGCTTGAGTGTCAGTGCTCCTCAACCTTGCTCTGGCAGGACTGGCTCCAGGGAGCAGAGTTCTCAGCCTACGGTCACACCGAGGGCACACTCCAAGCATTGCAGACTGAGTAGTGCCTCGTCCAGGAGCTCCGCTACTGAGTTTTCCTTTCTCCCTCACCGACACAGGCACAGCAGACCTAATCTGAGGAGTCGTATCCACGTGCAGGGTGTAGCAGGGATTTGGATGTGGGGCCACTTTGTCTAGCTGGACACAGAAAACACTGGGCTGCTGGCCACGGATGCACGGCCTGGGGCTGACTTCAGCTCTTGGGAGAAGACCCCTCAAGCTCATGCCATGGTCTCAAAGGTACTCTAAAAACTAGAGATGAGTTGTACCTTTCTCTAACGTTTATCTTTCTCTCTCAGTTTTTATAAATTATAAAAATGTCGTGCTGCGAATTAAAAAAGTTCTTGTTGCTAATGACAATATAGCCATAAAATATAGAGCAAATCTACAAAAATGCAGTATGAATTTCACCCACAAACCACCTTGTCTCACAAATTAAGGCATATTTTACATAGATATAAAATGGCATAGATATAACACATTTTCACTTTAACTTAATTTTATATAATTATATTTCCCAAATACCCAAGTTTTATGGATTTTATAAGTTCTATATAATATTCTTCCACATAACTTCATCACTTGTCTATCAATAGGTATGTATTGGGTAATATATTTTATATTATTTTATTATTTTATTTATATTTATATTATATTTATTATATTATTTTATATTATTTATATATTATATTTGGGTAATATATTTTATCATAATATAAAATAATAGTTCATTCAACAGTTTCCATAGAAGCTTTTAATATTTTAACCACAAAACTATAATACCATATGAAATTTAAAATTTTTATCTCTATTACCAATGAAAAATAGACTACATAAAATTACTGGCCCCAAAGACATGTCTGGGCTAGGGATATAGCACAGAGGACAGAAGCATGAGGACCCACATCTGGATGCCCAGAAGCCATGTAAAAGCTGAGTGGTGGCATTTGCCTACGGCCCCAGAACTGAGGACTGGCAAAGACAGGTAAGACCCAGGGGACTGCAGGCCAGCCAGTGTAGCCAAAACACAAGCACCAGGTTCAGTACCACTAAGATATCCTATCTCAAAAAACAGAGAAGAAATAGAGGCTACCCAAATGTTAGGAATATTTCTTAGACGAGCCTCTCCGCTGATGCAAATAATTTCAATCAGACCAAATCAAACCGAATAAAAGATGCCCATGTTTAATGCAGTGCTCATGGGTGGTCCTGGGAAAGCATGGAGAGGGGAAGAGAGAAAAGGGGAGACCAAGTGTTCATTATTTGAGGAAGTTTAAGTAGCCTGTGGAAGTGGTCTTGACCCTCGCTGGGGAGGGGTCACTTCTTGGCAGGCTTTCTCAGAGGTGGAGTTTGGACTAAAGCAACTCCCAGGGGAGGGGGCTTGAAATGGAGTTTCCTGCCCAGTATTCCAAAGATGGATGTGAGGGCCCTGAGTAAATATTTCAAACACCAAAGTCAAAGTTTGGCCTCCACCTGTGTACATACACGTGAGCATGTACACAAACACACACACACACACACACACACACACACGATACTTACATTTTTTCTGGTTTTGTATTTTCCAAGTGCTTTCCAAAGGATAACATCATATTTATCAACTTTCCATCACATATCAACACTGAAGGACCCTTTAAACACTATTTATGTAATAAAAAACCAACCGTAGACCCCTCTCAGACAACTAGGTTGGAGCTGTTTCTATCACTGTGTACGTTTAAAGGCAAATCAGAATACGATGTCCTGTCTGCCTCGCGGTGCTGTTAGACATTCTAGGCCACGCTGGTGCCTGCCCCTCAAATGACTCTGCTCACAGCAGTGACCAGCATACTGAGACAATCTCAGACATCTCAAACCCGAACGGTAAGTGTACACATTGCTGCAGCCCAGAACTGCCCCACGAAGGACATGGAGGGGACAGGTCTCCACAGGGGAGCGTGGACAGGGAGGGGTGGACAGCCCACCTGGGAGATCAGCAGCTGGCAAGCCGCCAGCTCCCGTTCGCTGGCGTTCATCTTCCGGTTGGAGTCCACCTGGGCGCTCTCCAGCTGCTTGCTGCGGTTCACGAGGGACTTGACCTCCGACTTCATCTTGCTGATGTACAGGCGCGCCATGGTGAACTCCTCTTCAATGACGCCATTCACGTCTGCCAGCTGAATACGGAAGGAAACGTCAGAAGTGGATCCCTTGGAACCTGACCGTGGGTTCCTGAGGCGCCCCTAGCTTTGTGGCAAAAAGTCTCATCATAGGAAAAACTGAAAATAACCTCTGCCGAGTCAGTGTCAAGGCACTGGAGACTACACAAGAAAGTTCCCGTCAGAAACCACCATCCAGCATACTCCTCAGTTAGCTGTGCGTTTCACTGGCCTTGATTTGAGGATAGACGAGATGACGCCGGAAGAAAACTACTGAAGAATTTCTTCAAGGAGAAATTTTCCCAGAAGCCTTACCTTGCATGACTACAATCGTGTCCCTTGTAAGCAAGGCTCCTAACCTGTAGAGAAGCTCAGCCCAGAATTTCAATTTTTCATATCTTCCTCAGTGGTGGGGTAACCCATTGTCTGTATTGCCATAAAAGACTTTTTCCATAGTCTTCAAACAAAACCTCTACTGCCTGGGGATGCAGCACTCATTCCAGCGTCTCCTCACGGTGAAGGTTTCCCCTCTTGGCTACCTGTCTCTACCAGTCTCTTTTTCTTTGCCTTTTTGCACCTGCCCTCCTACTTATTAAGATATCTAAGAACAAAGCCTAAGCTTACATTGAGAAGCGGTAATCTTGGAAGAATGCCTGAGTGAGCTATATCTGGCTTCTACGTTTCAGAGCTCCACTGGGACCCAAAAATCAGAAACAAGGTATTTGGAATAGGCTGAGATGCTTGGTACACAAGCCAAGTAAGGCATCGAGAAAGTAGCATTGTGTGTACTAGATTTCGCCACCAGAGGGCAGCCTTGCACTTTAGGAAGAGTGTTCAGTCCTAGGAGAATCCAGCCCAAGGACGGCAGCTTCTGCAGAAGGCAAGGACTCTAGCTCTGCTTTCTAAGGCTCCACAGTGTCCTCTCACGGCCCCTCCCACCTCCTTATGTTATTACTGCTGCCATTAACTAGACATATTTTTCCATGTATACATTTGAGGGCTAAGATTTAAATGGTACTGAGCATAAGCCCTGAAAACAGGGAGCAAATATAAAACACATGGTTCTGCATCCCAGCCCTGTGATCTTAACCTTATAAGAACTCATCAATACTTAACAGTGACTGCAACCTAACACCAAGCCGACAGCCAGGTGAAACACAGCTATCAGCCGCGACTCCCCTTCCTGGAGGCCCTTGCTAGGCCGTGTTAGGTTTGTGACTGCCTGAGATTTGCCTCCCTCCAGTGCTCCCCAGTCCAGCCTGCTTGTAAAAGCAACAGCATGGGAACACCGAGTGGAAAACACTTGCAGCCTTTGTCGCTGGCCCATCAGGGAACAAGGCCCTCTAAGAACACCACGATCTACAAGGGAGAGTCATCGGTGAAATTTACTAGGGCAGCCAATGTCTGGAGTCTAAAAATAATCTCAAAACACCCGGAGAGTATTTAAAAACCCGTCTTCCAGCAGGAGGGGCCTCTGATGACAAAGCACAGGCACACTTTGGCTTCATCAGCAAGCTGATCGGCTCCGCTTTAGACCTTAGCATCAAACCATCTCTCCTTACTGCCGCCTGCAGCAGACACCAACTTCCCACAAATCAGGCCCACCTGGTCCTGAGAGGCCTTGGACAGCCAGAATTACCTTGCTCAACACCAACACGCGGCTCTAAAAATTACCCCTCAGGCACAGAATAACCAGGCTGGGCTGACAGACGACCCGGACTCACGAGACACTCTGCAGCAATCAAAGTACAAGGTCTCATCTGTTCAGCCTAGACCTGTGGCACCTTTCAAGGGATTCCTGTTTCCCAGAGGTGACCTCTAAATTTTGCAGGGGTTCCCAGGGTTTAACCACGGCCAACACACTGAAGGGCCGTTCAGTAAAGGCGTAAAGTGCTTCCGTTCAGAGGGTTCTGTTTCCAGGATCTGTGGGCAGCAAGCTAAGGAGCCCCACTCCTCAGCCCAGTGTCGTCAACGCTGTAACGGCTCCGTCCTAGCTGCTCCGCCACTGGAAAGCAATGCCCTTCAGAACTGTGGAACACTAGCATCCTGGGGGAGGGGCAGGCTTGGCGGGTCACCACCATCCTCAGAAGACAACAGTACCCCTCAAAAGTGTGAAGGGGACTTCATCCAATGTTCACCCCAAGAAAGCTATTTTTGTGATTCTCTATGCTGTTTTCCTGGTTGATGACAACAAAGTACACCGTGGCCAATGACTGTTGTTCTTGGCAGATATTTCTTTCTCTCTTTCCCTTCTCATCCCAGCTTTTAGACAACTTTAGATGGCCCTCCATTTCCCCAGCTCTCTCACTTCCTTGCCTGCAGGAGCACCAGTGTGCATAACTCTAGAGGATAACACCGTTTGTGGCAATCTTACTCTCCTTTGGGATGGTCCATACGATCTGCAGCTGCTCGGCTACATCTACTGGGAACTTCTGGCATATAGTTCCCTCCTGGATAAAAGCCGTCAGTGTTGCAGCCCACACTGCCAGGGATGTAGGCGAGAGAAGACATGATGATCGGGGGCTATAGCAGTGATCTTGCTCCAGGAGGCAAAAGCTTAAGGCCATGCAAATGAAACAGGCTGGGGCCAACCAGAGAGGAAACAGAATAGAGATGCTGGGTCCTCTGTATTATTGAGCCGCTTCAGGGAAACCAAATTTGTTTCTCTAACTTTAATAAGCCACGAGTCACCTGGAGAAGCTTGTTAAAAGGTAATTTCTGCTTCAGTATGTCTGAGGCAGGCCGCGGGTCTATATTGCTAATCAGCCCCAGGTGATGCAGATCACGCTGAATAACAAGGCTTCTCCACTGCAGATAATAAAGCGTGGTTTACTCAGAGAGCCGCTGCCGGTTGCCTGTGACTTTCATCTAGAAGCTTACATAACTCGTGCTGCTTGGCTGGAGAACTCTCACGGCACTGGGCTCTTAAGGGGGAGACAACTGAGGTCTGACCTGAGACTTCCCCCAGCTGAGCCCCAATATGGGGACACTACAAGTTAGGCCGAGGAATAAACTAAGTCACACAAGACCAACCAAGACAGGAAGACGCTCCCCGGATCGGAAAGGCGAATTGTTCCTCTCTTCCACCCCCGCCCAACCTTCAAGCACCAGCTTTTTTCCCCCCTGCCTTCAGCTATTTCCCAGCACAGACCACAGCCCTGAGGCTCAGGTGCCACCAAGCCCAGATCACACCACAGGCAGCGCAGGAATGAAGGACTGAAGTCCGGCTCACCGTCTTCACGTCGTTGGTGCCGATGATGCCGCCTATCTCCCCCAGATCCTTCAGCAGCAGGTTCAGGATCTCCGTCGCCCTCTTCCTCTGGTGGTTGCTGAGCTCCTGCAACTGACTCAGCTCTCTCTGGGTTGTTGTTAATGTCGTCTGCAGAAACCAATTCAACCACAAGTTAGCAAGGTGGCCCATGAATTTCCTTCCTGCAGCCTCCAGGGCTCAACAGCCCAGGCCGGACTCAGCTCCTTGATCATCCCTCTGGTCTAAGTGAAGGAGAACCCAGAAGGCCAACTGGTGCTGGGCACTCGGTTCTCTGGCAGGGGAACTTAATACGGAGATATTAACTTGTAAGACCAGGTATGTTTTTGCTGAGAGTATCCATGCTAGCAAAGTGAGTTATTAAAGATAAATCCAGGGCCTAGAAGACAACACAGCAGGTAAACGCAAGAACTGATCCCAGAAAATGGTGCTCTGACCTCCACCTGCAACTGTAAATGCAGATTTTTAAATAAACAAAAGGTTGGACTGCTGGCTCAGTCAATGAGGTACTTGGGACCTGAGTTCGATTCCCAGAGGGTATGTAACAGAAATCTGGGTTTGGTGGTGCACACTCGTTACCTCAGCGCTGGGCAGGAGTCCTGTGGCCCATGGCCAGCCAGTCTGCACACTCAATGAATTCCAAAAGAATGAGACTATCTCAAAAAACAAGACAGAGAGCACCGAGGACCGCTGCCCAAGGCTGACCTCTGGCGTCCACATGCACACGATGGTGCGAGAACAGGCACTTATGACTATAGTATTAAATCGTGTTTTCTAACTCGCCAAGTGTCCTTTCACCTCCCTCGTTCTAGTACCCATTCTATGCTCCCTGGGCCACTTCCAAATACTCTAATTAATGGGTCTGGAATCAATGGCCCAGACAAACATCAATGAGTGTAGAAAACAACTTAAAACATCTTCTAATCCCCAGGGAAGACAAATACCGTAACTTTTCAAAATGACTCAAGTTCCAAAATCCAGCTCCTTCCTAAGCAGCAGAAGCCCTATTTTCTCCCCAGACTCCAGCAAGCTCACCTCTTTTCTACCCTCCGCGTTTGTTGCCATGAGAAGTAACGTGTTCTTCACTCACGGAATACCCTCCTTCTGGCATCTCGGTACCAACGCAGCCAATACGGGAGCAAGTCTACTGCACCCTCGCAAGTTAACGCGAAGGCATTTGTACTAGTTGTAGCCAGCTAGTCACTGCGGCTTATGTAAAACGTAAGAAAGCAGTCTGATAATAGTTGTTTTGACACAAAATTAGAAGCACAGTTTGGAAAATCGTGCCTTGCTTTGAGGAGCACAAAACACAAGCTGTACAAACCCAGGAGAACACAGCCGAAGCAGTGCAGATGCCTCCGCGAGTCTGCAGCAACTTAGGCCGCCATGGCCAACTGTTCATGTCACCTTATTTTTACACCACAGACCCTGCAGTCCTTTCTCCAGGAAGCCATCAGGAAGGACTTTCTTTCTCCGTGAAATAGGAAGTAACACTTCCTATCCACTCGGCCACCAGCCGCCAACACTTTCCTCGCCATGTGGTCTGTGTCCCGGGGACTGATGTTTCTGGAAGATGGTCTGGCACAGGCCTGGACACCAGGCCATTAGGCAGAAGCACCAAGAGCCACAGGCTGCAGCAGCCACCTCAACTTCACCACCCATGTCCAGCCAGCAAAGGTCACAGCACAGCTACCTCACCAAGCGCTCACTGGCCCTGCTGCCTGCCACTAGTCCACCAAGTAAAAGCCCCAGCATCCCTTTCTCTGGGAAGACCTGGAATTCCTGCCATATGCAGGCTGAATGCAAATTCACAGGACCGGCTTACCTCAGGCCTCCTGAAGCTAGGACAAGAAGCTGGGGTGGGGGGAGCAATCTCATTCAGCAGGATGTAAACAATGGAATGCATAATGCCTATGGTCCCCACCTTTGCTCTCAATGACAACACTTCCGGTGTTAAAACGTCACTCGCACCTGTCCTTGCTCAGTGCTTTAGATAACCGGCCACTAACTCAGGCCACTCAAGGAGCATATTATTGCCATTTTGATAGACAAAGCAATTACTGTTGAAGATGCTGAAACATCTCGCCTGGGGCTCAAGAGTCATAAAGTCAAAATTTTCCCTGAGCTTTTTCTGGATCTAGAATCTGCACTCAACTAATTCCTGAACGCATTCTTGCTGGCAGTACATGTTTCCTGGGTGTAAAATGGCTGTGACGGGCAGTCTGTGGGGGAAGGACTGGTGGAAAGGTCACAGCATTCAGCCAACTGCCTTGCTATATAAATCTCTCAACAAGGAAGTCCCGCCCCTGTAACACTATTGCTCCAACCGTTTTCTGGGCCAGCTCATCCGTCAGCTGCTCATTGGCTCTGGTCTTGTCCTCCACTTCCTGTGACTTCTGGTCATAATTGACAGCCAGCTCCTCCAGGGCCTGGAGGACTTCTTTCACTTCATCTTTGGCTGCCTCGTTTTCAATCTGGAGGCGTGTCAGCTCCTCCTGTATCTTCTCGTAGTCTCTTCTTGTGGAGGCCAGAAGCTAGGGAAATGAGAAGGAAGGGTGGGTGACTCCACTAATTATACGGCAACGACCTGTGCTCTACCCGCATAGAGCAACTTTATAACGAGATACCGGAAAACAGCCTGGAGACACGCAGGCTGCCAGGAACTCTCACTGTATGGTACAGATGCTAAATGCATTTTCATATGTTATTCCAAAAATCTTTTCTCTTTTTTACTTTTTAACTTGGGAATTTTATACTTAAGTCAAAGACTGAACTATACACACACACACACACACACACACACACACACACACACACGCCACAGCATAGAAAACAAGCTGACCGCCTTTTCCATGTTAAACAAAAGATGGGAAAACCATTCCGGATGACCATACTAACACTGGCAGAGCTTTTGAAATCAGTGCCATGATTTCATACTGGACATAAGCTGATTTCAAAATCACCAATAAGTACTTAAAATGAAGTCACATTTCCTTAATTTTAGGAATGTCTAGGAAAATATGCCCCAAATACTGAACATGGTATGGGTTCCTAGGCTCGTAGATGGTTTCTTTAGCTTTGTTCCTATTGTTATTTTCTGATTTCCCTAACACGAATATTAATTGCTTTGCAGGGGGAAAAGGTTTGAACTGTAGCAAAGTGAACTGATCCAAGGTAGCTGCATCTCGCTTGGAGAGGCAGAGAACGGCAAATACAAGCAGGTAGCTTCAACCCCAGGTAAGATAGAAGCTATTCCATCTGGTTCCTGTGGCTCGAAAGACACAGACTGCCCCCCCCCCCGCCCCAAATCCCAGTCATTACACTGTAAAGACGATGGGAAACAGAGAGGAAGGAAATGGTTTCAGGGACAGTGGTTTCCAGGCGTGGGGGACTGAGCCTGGAGCATCGCCTCTACCACCCGCCATCACTGCATCGTAGGAGCCAATCAACTTTAGCAGTGAAGCAAAGGGCATCTTAAAACACAAAAGAGGAGAATACTTGGGTGATCTCAGCAAGAGAACTGAATCATCTTGGTAGATTGGCTGAATGTGCTTTGCTTGGGTTCCTGTATGTAAAATTTATGACAAAACAGTGTGTTTATCGTAGCATGCCGCCAGGGGGAGGCTGCAAACAGCCAGCCTCCTTTATAGTGTGCCAAAGATATAGTCCCACTCACTTTCCCTCTGATGCCCCACATCTGATTTTGGTTTGGGTTTTCTTTTCCCTGTACAACAGTGGCAGAACATGGTCTATGCCAAAGTATAAACCAGATTTTTGCAAGAGTCAGGTTATAGAACCAGCTTAGGAATCCATCAATAGACGTCTAGACAGAGGAAATGTGAGAGGGAGATAGATCGGATGGATGGATGGATGGATGGATGGATGGATGGACAAATCAAAAGGCAGGTAAAAAGATGACAGGACTGATAGATACACATAATGAAATTTTATTTAGCAATAAATAGAAGATTATGTCATCTGTAGGAAAAGATCTGAGACACCACATTAAGAAAATTAGTCAGGCGCAGGAAGACAAATGTCACATTTGTTCTATATGGACTTTAGCGGGTTAGCTTGGAAAAGGAAGTAGGGAGAAAAAGCAGGAAAGGGAGGTGGGACAGGAAAGGGGAACAGGGTGAACGTGGTCGAAGCGCACTAGACGCGCGTAAACACGCCACAGACAAAGCATTCTGTTCCTGTGCAGCAGTTCACATGCAGAGGTGAAGCAGCCTCAATAGCGGCTAAGTGGAGCACAGACTCGAAGGCCTACAAAGTCACACGCTTGTCTAGGCCCAGCCACAGTCACCCTTTAGCAGGCACTGGTAAGAGAACTACCAAGAAATCTCCGTGTGCTTTAAGGTCTTGAAAAAGTTATTTGCGAGTTATATTTCTAGGACTAACATTAACAACAAAAACTAGTAAAAAAAAAAAATCTGTAAATAAGAATTTATTGCGTTCTTTACCTCGTCCTGATCCAGCATCTGCTGCTTCAGCTTCTCAGCCAGCTGGCTCTGCTGGTTAATCTCATCGTCCTGCAACGAAACAGCGTGTTTAATTTTTGGTTAGTTATGTCAGTTTTGATGCCCTGGTTTCCCTTCCGGAATCAGACACCAAGAGGCCAGTCCTAAGTTCGCTCATTAGATGGGGGGAGGCGGGGACAGCAGGAGACAATCCCGAGAGCTTGTTGATTGGTCTATTTCTTTACCCAGCTTTTTTCCTGGGAAATGTGACATCTACAAAGAAAACCCAAATTCTGTCCATTAAGAAATCAGATGTCTGGGACTTGGGGACTGAAAGGGACTCCAGATATATCCTTCCCCAAGCACAGATGTTAACGGAATGGACTGTCAAGCGCGTCTGTGACCAGGAATGCTGCCAATGCGCACCAATGCCGTTTACTTAGAGAAGCAAAACTAGTGCTTTTGGGGTGTTTTCCCTTTGGTATCAACAGACAGCCCTCTTGGTTGGCTATCAATGGTCTTCTCAGCTGAAAGACAAAACAAGCAAACAAACCTTGCCACCAACTGGGTGTGGGGGCAGGAACGCCTCTTTCAAAGTAGCTACTACAGTGGGAAAAACAGCAGCTCTCTTCACTGCCACTAGGTGTCGCTGCTGAGAAAGCAAGAACGCTGCGGACCTCTTTCCCTGCCAGGAAGCCACCTCTAATGAAGGAGAGGCAGCCGGGCTTGACGCCTAACCACTGAGGCAGAACGTGGCCTTTACTGCTCTGTTTTCATGATTCCAAATGAAATTTTAAGTCCAGTCTATGAAAAATGACAATGGGGCTTCAGGTTCACCTATCCTTCAGTTATGAGTGAAAACGTGCTGTTTGCTGACCTGTGTCGGGATGCGCGCAAGGCAAGCAGTCAAATCCAGCTCCGTGTATTACACTGTTTGTGTGCCAGGTCCTGCTTCTGTGTTTTCCCCATTAACCTTACCCCACCCCGCACTGCCACGCTCTGGATCTGTTCCAGAGGTGAGGTAAGAGGGGTGGATGACAGGACCTGTTTTCCACAGACATCCACAGCGTGTGTGGTGGTGTCTACATCAGTGCTGGTCTGTGGTTTGTGGATGGTGTAGCTAGTGCCTTCCAGAGAGCACGAGCATTCTTAGGTCCGTAGCATAGGCTTGGAACGTCCTGAGACTGTGCCTTGGTCTTTCCTACACACGGGTCTCAGTGTCTCTGCTCAGAAAGCCCATTTGCCTGACCTTTATACGCCACTGTTCCGTCAATAATCAATAATCATAAAATATTGATGGTGTTCCTCCCCACTCAGATTGCCGGCAAAACTAGAGAAATGACAGCACAGCAAACCTGCCAAGAACGGGCGCCCCTAGCTAACTCACCATTTTGTAGGACATGTTTCTCCTCACCTCCATATACTTAGCATGGCAGTTACGAGGATCAAGTCTGTATTTCTGTTCCTCAGCACAAGAAGGGTAAACAGCTTAACATAACAGACCCAGAGAGTGCGCCCTCGGGATCCACTATCTCATCTCTCCCCTAAGACAAATAAGAGAAACCTGCCCCCCGAGTGACAGAAAGGAGAAGGGAAGGGCAAGGTTCCTTGCGCTCTTGGAAAAGCCTGAAGATGCACCTTCCTCCCTGGCAGGTGACAAGGTGAGATGTGATTTAAAAGGGGGACAGCCTCATCCCGGAAGGATGGAAACAGGACTCCATCAGAGAGCAAATCAGCACTAGCGTCATTTCCCGACGCAGATTCGCCCTTTCGGACGGCAACCTTCTAAGGATTTAGTGCTGTCTATTCTGACTTCATTTTCATCTCCTAAGCCTTTCTGAATAAGGTATGCCATGCTTTCTGCAGGTCGAGTGTATCTCTTAGGACATGTTCAAGCATGCTCACACCGAGATTACAGATTTCAATGCACTTTTCGAAAATTAATTTTGTAGTGGGAATATCTTATACATGAGATAATACGGTCACCTCAGTTGTCAAAAGGTCACTGGTGACCTTTAATTCTGGAGATGTTTTTGCTACACAGTAATTAGTGCAGTACGTAATCAACTTGCCAATCCTGAATTCACTGTCTCCAATGAGAGACAGGGCCAAGATCAGTATTTGAATGCTATAACCCAGCTCCCATCATACTGACAGTCCTTTGACGTCACCACAGGACGTGGCTTCTCCATCAAGCAAAGAGAACACACAGAGGAGACTAATGAGGAATCTAGTAGTTATACTATACTCTTTTATACAAAGATAGCACGCATTGCTATCTCTGAAGTGGCACCCGGGAGTCCTGAGTAACCGACGAGGCTAGCACACAGGCAAGCAGGGCATCTCCCTGGGGCTTCTTATCATGAAGTCACAGATCTACTACAAAGGGAGCGCTTTTCCATCAAACAGCTGGAGCTTGGGGTGTAGCTGTCCTTAGACCCATGAGGAACAGCACAGACGGTTTGGGAGAAACTGGGTTATCTTCCTCCCACTGCATCATAAAAAGATCCACTGAAGACGACCAATTTCTTGGTGAAAGGGCTGAGGTCAAAATGAATTGGGTGTGGGGCTCAGGGTCAAGAGCTAGGAAAACCCATTCCTGCTCTGCCAACAATGGGCTGGGAAAACTTAAGGCAGACACATGCAGCTACCCAGGTTAAGGCTTCACCTCCCTCCAGACACTTCCAGTCCTACCATTCTGTATCCAAGAAGATGCTATGACCCAACCATGCATTCTCAAAACACCTAAAGGCCTAAATCACCAGAAGCAGGCAGCTTTCTTTTAGAGTCTCTGAGGGAACACATAAGGATGACAGCTGAGGGGATATAATCGAGCAGCTCCCACACACGATTGGCAGTGGACCACGGGCTTGATGCCCTCCAGGACATCGCCTCTGGGCTCTGTTCTCTCCCACACCTCAGCATCACAGAGCCAATTCCGACCCACCATCCAAGAATCTATAGATGCCAGAATCTATGAGGTGGGGAAGGGATTCTATCTGGTTTTCTTCACTGTTCAAAACAAAACAGTTCTTTGGAGAAATCAGGAAGTTGGATTAACTTCCTATTGATCTCCTTTTGCATTGGGATCTTGAGTGTAAGACACAGGTAAAATAAAGGCGAAGAGTCCACAAAGGGCATGAGGGGCAAAGTAAGTACCCGGTTCTCGTGGGTGTGGGGATTTGTGAGACAGGTTTTTGGAAGGGTAGGATTTAATCTTTGGGGGTCATATTAACTCCCAGAACTACAAAACAAGCGGAAGGAGCATCCTCAAGACAGCCAGTCACATTCAGCTTGCAAAGGTGATACCAGACTCTGGGCTTTACCCCAAAGACAGAGCCTTGTGAGATTAATGGTGACATTCCCAGAAGAAAGCTATTACATCCAGGCCAGAGTTGTCCCCATGGCACCTGAGCTGAACCACCAGAGAAAAGATTAAACCAGACTGACGATATCAGCTACCTCGATGACATGAACTGGAAGAGCTTAGGGTATCCCGGGGGGCAATGTGCGGGGATCACACGACATGCTCATTTAGTCTCTGTGCCTCAGGGGTTCCTAACTGGACCCTACTGGGGATGACTGGTACATGCTGTGCGTGGAGTCTTTCTCGTTATTCCAACCTTCGCAGTTACTCAGTTACGTGACTACCGGAGCCCTAAAAGTTTGTCCCAGGATTAAGTATCCCCAGTTAGCATGGTCAAACTACATCACTCAACTATCTACCTCTGAAAAGGGCTTCACAGCAGAAAGGCCATCGTCTCTCATGTGACTAGGTCTGAAACTCAGGGCCTTAGAGCCATCTGATTAAAGTCCCACTTGAGTCCTCAGAGTCACCTGCCTTGTCCCAGGCCGGTGCTACTGTTGACTTTTCCAGGAAGAAAAGGAAAGAGGCAAGCGCACCCACGCACACTCACACGGCCCTCCTCTCCTGCAGCAATCTACACAGACAGATCGCTCTAAAGGTGAGCGCTTGTCTACCTAGACCACCTGCCCCCAACTTCCTGGTTCTTCTAATCACTCCTCCATGAAGGTTTCTACTCCCACGGCGATCAAACCAGAAACCGGGAATCAGGAAGCCAGACGTCCACAGCGGTCTGCAGCCCCATCTCAGCTCCAGGGGGCTTGGCGCTGGATGTGCTCGCTTGCGACCTTCTGTCTGTGCCCCAGGGTGAAGGTCTCTGGCTAACACATATAAACAGGCATGCAGAAGCGGCCTCTGTCAGGAAGCCCTGGCCCCACAAAGCCAAGGAAGAGCAGGATAAAAGTCTATTGCCTCCGTCTTCATCCTGTATCTCTCTTTATTTTGTGTCAGTCGCCTGGTTAATTCTGCAGATAAGCATGTTAATAACTCGGGGGGTATTTACCTCAAAACCTGGGCTATCTAAGCTATCTTGTCCCCTTTCGAGTCTGAAGGCACAAACAGAAGGTAACTGAGGTACTTTATAGTAAGGTTTTCCAGGGTCCTTTCCCAGACCCCCTAAAGGTCCCTGAGTGTCCGCAGTCACTAACCTAAACCTGTAGTACTCTGGGGTTCTAGTAAGAGGAAAGGCTTGCAGACACGTTACCACATGTTCAAATGAGAGCAGTCGACCCCTAGGAACTGACTTGTCCGTCCGTTCCCCCCCTCCCCCAGATGCAATAAGTACCCTGGAGAGCCAAAACTGAGACAGTGGCCACGCCTTGACCAGGACTGCTTCATTACGCACCTTTTGCCTCCCGCCCCAGCGCCTCCCCTGTTTAGCCCTGAAGAAGGAGCTGGGGTCATGGAGCCCCGCATGCCTTCTTCTCCCTGATGTGGCAACACTGATGGAATCTTCCTCTTACTTATCTCTTTGCCATTAAGAGATAACATGACTTATCTCTTTAACTGGGACTGAGTGGCATCTTCGGGGCCCATGGAGACAGAGTTCTTGCCCTGAACCACAGACCTTATCGTCAAGCTGCCGGTACAGACTGGAGATCTCCTCATCGTACTTCTCCTTCTCGGCGGAGATGCCGACAACGACGGGCGTGATGTTGTCTATGATGGGTGTGTTGTCGCAGGGCTCCAGGTTCTTTTGGTCCTTGGCACTGATTTGTTCGTCTTCAGGCACAGCTTCCCCTGAGAAAACACAGCAAGTGGGGTGCTGAGGACTAAAGAAATCAAGCATGCAACCCTCCAGGAAGAATTCTAAAAATAGTCACCCCAGTGACAAACGCACAGCAGACACAATAAAGAGGCCTTGTGTAGAGCTGACGTCTGTTTTTTTCTATTTGGGAAGAAAGGTGTAGCTAAATGGCCAATGCTGGACCAAGGATGCAGGGCAGAAGTCAAACGGATCCACTGGTCACAGCTCTGGTAACAGGCCCAAGCCCAGCACTGCCAGGGAGCTCCTGCACGCATTTTCTTTTAGTGGAGAAATATGCTAGTACTTACCAGAATGATAGTCTCTCTAGTCTCTGATTCAAAGGGAACCAGACCTCTGAGGCATCCTAATCACCAATTAATTATGTTACTGTGTCATTAGTAGAAACAGTCAAAGCAAGGAACACAGGGCCACTGTTTAACTAGAACGCTGTGGGACCCCAATCCTGCCAACCTGAGACTCTCAGGAGCCAGGGGGAGGAAGTCAGGGCAGCTTCAACTCAAGGACCTGCCCTGCCCTGTGTAATCAGGCTCTCCACCACCACGATCTCCCCCAGGAAGCCTGGATTAATTGGCTCTGCTGGAGAGTTCAAATAGAATAATTTCTTGTGATGTCAGGTAGTCCCAGGGAAGAAAAAAAAAAAAAAAAAGACAGCCAATCTAGAATCCATACACTTCTCACTCAGCCTGCAGAGCAGGCTTTGCTAGGCCTTCAAAGGAATCCCTGCTCAATTTGGCCATGCAAATGTGGGGAAAGGCACAGACCTCAAGCTGACCGAGGGCTGCCCCAACAGCAAAAGCATCAGGCACAGACAGAATGTGAAAAACAGATGCCATGAAACCACGTCGCCTGCCTTTTTCAACTGTCTCTCTGAAAAGCAAACCTCCACCGACCAGACTTCTCGACCACAGAGTTTACCAGTGACTTCACGCTCCCACTTCAGCCTCTGTGCCTCAGGACAGCCCAGGACTCACTCAGCTTCTCAGTCCAAATTATCCGTTCTGCAAAAATTTCCCTGCCCTGAGCCCAAAGTGGGAACAAAGACAGAAGACCTGAGATCTTCATCTGTACTTTCATGAACCGTGTATGTCATGGCTCGGGGAACCCACCTGAACACAGTGCACATTATCTCTGTGTAAGCAAAACACTGCGAGGGCCTGGATTGCTGCTTGTATGCAGGCTTCCGTGGAGGTAAAGCTAGCGTCAATGATCTCACTTTTGTGCCAGTACCATTTAAAACAGCACCGTGAAGCAGAGCCTGGATAACCCATGCTTCCCTGCATGTAAAGCTAAGCCTCCCTACCTTCCCCCTTTGACTGGAATATATACTATGCATATACTTTTCTCTGAAATTATTGACCTGAAATAAAACTGGAAGATCATGGTGGCCTTTTGGCTGAACCTAGACCAAATCAGTATCTTGCCAAGCATCAATTCCTGGCTTAAAATGTGCATCAACAACCTTAGGGTGAAGAAGGGTTTTATTCAATTAAAGAATCTATATTCTCTACAGCCTGTTAAGCCCAGGGGCTATGAGAACAGTGAGAGAGATGAGTGGATGGCTGGCTGGACAGATGGATGGGTGAGTGGATGGATCAGGATGAACGCCGTTTCCAACCACACAGAGAACTCAGAATGTGCCCTCAGACAGCCCAGCAATATGCAGCACATACCAGAACCGTGGAAAGCCTCCTCCTCCTTTCCAATTCTGCCCCGTTACGGAATCTGCCCCTGACACCTGCGATTTGTCATGCCCTGCCTACGGTTGTATTTTGGATTTTTCAGGAATAGCTTGTAAAATTTGGGAAACACCACAATTCAGGGCACTGTGAATTTAACCTTTCTGCTTCCACATGCTGAAGGTGAGGTTCTTTTTTTTTTTTAAATATTTATTTATTCATTATGTATACAATTTTCTGTCTGTGTGTATGTCTGCAGGCCAGAAGGCACCAGACCTCATTACAGATGGTTGTGAGCCACCATGTGGTTGCTGGGAATTGAACTCAGGACCTTTGGAAGAGCAGGCAATGCTCTTAACCGCTGAGCCATCTCTCCAGTCCCCTGAAGGTGAGGTTCTTAACTGTATGAACCCAGAAACCCGTCAACCATAACCATATCATCCACAGATTCAGTCACTGCAGGCAGAGATAAGATCCACAAACATCTGGAAGAGATGCGCTTCCTACGGCCGGACAGGAAATGGCATCTGGAGGCTAGGCGAACTAAGGACTGCCCATGAGTGCTTTGTTTTGTAGGGACCAAGGATTCACTCCTGTGACCCACAAATGACCCGATCAAACCAAAAGTCACAGATCTGATTCCCCCTAAAACTTCCTTCTCTGTCATCTACAAACGACAGCGTTACCGAGACGTAGGTGACGCCCTGGTTACAGAGGTCCAGCAAGATGACGACACTGCTATGGGCCCCCTGAAAATGATCACGAGGCTCTCACGTCTCCAGTGCTACACCGTGGTCCTGAAGCCACACTACACGTTTTCACGGCCTGATTAATCACAGGCCCATAGCCTGCTTGGCCTCTCCGTTTGCTTTTTGTAAAGGAGAAGAGGAAACAGCCAGGCTTGCTCGCCGAATCGTTCTACTAAAGACAGTGGATGTCACGGGCACGAGTGGTACCACCCCGTTCTCCCTCTGCTCCCCGGCACGGGGGCAGCTTCAGATGCTTGGCAGTTCCCATTATTTTTTACTTTTATTCTGAATTAATTTTTCTAGTAGATTCAAAATACCTGTGTGGCCAGTGCTCTTTTCAAAAACACCAGTTACGCAAGTCCATTTCAGGGCTATTTTTATCATTATTAAAAATGGTGCTTAAAAGCCACAGCGGTCTTTCTGGTTTCTCATGAGCGCTCCTCTGAATCAGCACGTCCACACCTCCCACAAGCTGCATGTAAACAGCAAGCTCTCGCCAGTTCATATTCTAAAGGTCAGGCAGGCATTAGTTTTTGCAGCAGCCATTCAGATGGAGCTGAACAAGGCAGCCACACGCAGAAGCAGAGGCAGCACCAAAGGGTTTCCAAACACCGCCGCCCTTCAAAGAGGCTGGGAATGATTTCCAGAAGCGACCCTGGTAACTACGCTGTCTGGGGACTGTAAATTCCCAACACCAGGCAAGAGCCGACACCAGGGAATCTGTCTCCATGGCAATCTCACCGTGTTAATCGAGAATATCCCCTGCACTGTAGTGTACTCCACAAGATGATTACGGAGTAACTGATGGAAAACAGAGGAGAAGCTGTGAGCGAACCCGGGGAAGGATAACGCCCCGCAATCAGCTGGGAAGAAAGACCACCAAGTGAAGATTAGAAACAATTTTTATTTCCCTTCTGCTTTATTAAAAGCAGATTTCTTTTAGCCCGGCCCACGAGGCTTGTACCTGCTGTCTATAGAAGAGCTTAATAACCTTGGAGAACGTCTGGTTTTCTAAGCTGAAAGGCCTCCTTTCTTTAAATAAGCATCCTGGCATTTACTATTGTCAGCTGTAATTACCTTTAAGGACGGAAAAGATTCGTGTTTACACGGGAGCATTCACTTGGAGCATACCTATAAGGCTTGCAGAGCCTTCTAATTATAAAACGAAAACCCCTAGAGAGCATAAATAACATTTCTGCAGAAATGGAAATCCATCAGTTTCGAGGCATGAGAATGGCAGACCACCACCAACAACAACAACAAAATCTCATTAGGTCTATTAGTTAAAAATTCTAAAATGGGCTCATTTGGTTCCTTTTTTTCTTTAGGAATACCACCAGACTGCCAGGAAATCATTAAAATTTCACACATGAAATAGCAACAAGCTAGTTATTCTTTTCCTACACTGAGTCCCTGAAGCCTCTGGAGAACACAGGGAGGTAATTGCATTTTCTCAGCCACTCCGGGGCAGGGATTTGCAGGTCACTCACAGCTTCCACCAGAAACCACTGTAGATCTGGCCAACGAGGTGTTTTGTTTTAATACCAATTAAACCGGCCTAGTGGCAAACCTGATGGTAAGCAACTTCTGTATGGGAGACGCTAAGAGGAAATCATCAAGTTGCCAGATGGGCAGGAGCAGCTGGCTACAAGATGTCATTACATAAATGTGAAGTTAAAAAAAAATCATTCCTTTATGAGACTGTTTTGCATACAAATAGCATCCTTCACCCTTGTTCCTAAAAATACTGTAAGCAGCTCCTGATGTCCCTTTATCCCGTCTAAAGCAATTTTCTAATGTACTGGTTAACCAGATCCTGTGGCCTCTGACGTTCATGACCTTTTGAGCAGGCCACGTGGTTTGCTGAGCAGTCGGTATTCTAATTAGTTTAGCTGTGCTCCCCGAGGAAGAAAGGCCAACTAAGCAAATTAGACATCCTGACTGACGCGCTCACACCTACACATCCAAGAGTGGACCCGCATCTCCCACAGACTCGAGGCTGAAAGAGCAAATCTCAACAGGCATAGTGATCAGCTCCTGAAACTCCTGCACTCCGGCAAGCTAAGGCAGGAAGGAGGATCAAAGGTCAAAGCCAGCCTGGGCAACACAGCAAAATCCTGTCTACAGAAAGTCAAACAAAAGAAAGCATTTACTAGCATGGTTTCCACAGAAGACATAAATCAAAGCCCTCTCTACTCAGTTTATATCTTGGTATTCAACAGGAGAGGCGGCAGACATACCAGATGGCCTTTCCCCTGTCAGCCTGACACACCTGGACTTCTGTAGGTTTTTTTTTTGTTTTTTTTTTTGACATGGACCTCTGTAAACATTTTGGTTTAGGAGCCAACAACACACCCTAGCAGGTAAAAGTGCCTGTTGCCAAGCCTATCCCCCGAGTTCAGTCCCTGGGACCCAGAGGGAGAGGACTAACTCCTGAAAGTTGTCCTCTGTCGTTCACAAGAGAAGAGGGAAGTGTGGTATGTACATGAATATATGCATGTGCACACACACACATTAAATATAAAACTTTTAGAGTTTTGACAATAGTGAAAAAAATTAGCCGTGAATTTGAAAGAAAGCAAGGAGGAGGAGTGCACGGGAGTCTGGAGGGAGGAGACAGAAGGTAGAAAAGCTGAAGTAAATTAATCTCAAAAGCAAAATAAGTTTCAATTTTAAATTTGGGTTTGTTTTTTAGTTTGATTTTCCCTTCGTGTTTTCCTTTTTCTAAGAAATTACATTTTATTCGCTTATCCATGATTTTAAAAAGAGAAAACAATAACGGAGTTGAGACTAGACAGAGACAGCGCTCTACCCTCTCTCATTACTCCTTTCGAGGCAGGGGCGGTCTGCGGCCCAGCTGGCTTTAACCTGGACTCGTCCCTCTTCCGCCCCTAGGAGGCTGGGAGGTGAGCTGTGATGTACGTGTGAGCTCCAGGTGCGAGCACAGTGCTGGCAGTCGATTTCTTTTAAAAATTACATTGACGTATTTATGTAGCGTACGTCCACACACAAACACGCGTGTCATGGCGTCCACGTGGAGGTGGAGCACCATCCACCGAGCGGATTCTCGCCTTTCACCCCAGGGATGAAGCTCAAAGCCTTTCCCAGCACATTGCCCCACTTCCATCCTGGTCCTCCAAATCTCCAAAGCGATGTGGAAAACGAACCCCTGAAAAGAATCCGTCCTCCTGTCGTCACCACGCCGGTCTCGTGCTCAGGTGCTTTTCGGATTCTGTGAGCCCTTTATATTCTTCCCAGGCTGGCTTTCTATGCAAGCTGGGCAGGGTCCGTCACGGCTGCTACTTACAACCGAGGACAAGAAAGTGGCTTCTTGGAGAATTAAGTCATGGCAGGGAGGTGACTCTCTCTTGTTAATAATAATTAATTATCAATAATAATTAACAACAACAACAACAACGATGTGGCCAAGCAGAGGTGGCGCAGACCTTTAGTCCCAGCACTCAGGAGTGAGAGGCAGGTGGATATCTGAGTTCTAGACCAGCCTGGGCCACAGAGAACAACAACAACAAAAAAAAAAAAAAAAAAAAAAAAAAAAAACAACAAGAAGGTGTGGCCTCTCCTTAGGTCCCTATACATGTGCACAGAGCTAGCATCCCTCAATAGCAATGCCAAAATGAACTTGCAGAATATATGCTCCTCGTCACAGGTCCTTTGAGAACGAAGGTCCAACCATGTGTATATGCAGGAGAGAACCGCACAGCTTGCGATGCTGAAGGGGCTGCCATCTTTGTCACTTGGAGCACTATGACAAAGTACCCCAGGTGGGGGTCTTCTAAGCAGCAGAAACATTTCCCATGACTTAGAAGTTGGAAGACTGAGATCATAGTGGCAACACAGCCCTGCCCTTGGATGGGATTGGGGGAGCTCTTCCAGGTTTGCAGACGACATCTCTTGAAGCACAGTGTCATGGGAATCACATAAGGCACTAATTCTCAAGAAATAATCACCTCCCGTGCTGGCTAGGTTTATGTCAACTTGATACAGACTTGTCAATTGAGAGATGGGAACCTCAGTTTAGAAAATGCCCCTATAAGCTTGGCTTCAGGCCTTATTTAATCTTAATTATTGTCTTAATTAGTAATTAATGTGGGAGAAACAAGTCTGTTGTGGGCGGGGCCACCTTTGGGCTGGTGGTCCTGGGTTGTATAAGAAAGCAGGCTGAACAAGCCATGGCAACAAGCCAGTAAGCAGCTCCCCTCCATGGCCTTCGCATAGGATCCTGCCCTTGTATGAGTTCCTGCCCTGACTTCCTTCAGTGAAGGACCACAATATGGAAGTGTAAGCCCGATAAACCCTCCTCCCCACGTAGCTTTCAGCTGTGGTGTTTCATCACAGCAGTAGAAATCGTAACCAGGACAACTCCCACAGAAACCACTTCCTATTACCATCACGGTGGCAACTGTGGCTTCAACATGTACTTTGGAAAGAACACAAACTTTCAATGCATACTGTCAATCAAACGTCGGAGGTTGAAAGTTGGTCCAGGTGGAGGTAGGAGGATTCAGACCTTGGAGCAGCCTCTAGGCATGTGATAAGGTAGTTAGGATTTTATGCCTTTTCAGTGCTACTTGTCTGGGAATGCCTCTTTATTAGGCAATGTCTTGTTTCACTTGTCATTACCAACGGGGTAAGACAGGTGTCCTTACTTCTTCATTCATCTGCCTGCATCTGATTGGCAACTGATTTCCTCCGCCTTGTATTGCCCCCGCATTCTCTATGGCAGCAAGTGACAAAAGCCCCAAAGTTTTCAGGCACATCTGCACACACGTACGTCTTCCTTACTCTCTCACAGCTGGAATAGAGTAGTGAAACTTCTGCAGTATAAGCGCACCATGCAAGAAAAGAAATACCTTTCCCGGGGTAGGCACACATTGACACAGCTTCTAGAACTTGTTAGGATCTCAGTGTGGAGATATCAATACCCAAAGAATGTTGAAGTAAATAAAATAGCTGCCTCCTAGCTGTTTAAACACAATGCACATGTGCCATATTTCAAAAGGACCCGACAATATTCTGCTACTCTGATTCGAGCTGAGAGAGCTGACGCTGTCTCCACCCTAGTTTTTCCTCTATAAGTCTATCAAGCCTCAGGACTCAAGTACAAGGACTGGGGCAGGACAGCACCGAAGAGCTTTCAGCCCACTCCCCCTCTGGGATGACACTTTCTCACGCATCCCATTGACCTGTATGCAATCGCTAGTGCTTGCTTTATGTGTAGGCAGCACCGATAATGGAAGGGACTGGACTTGGGTTAAGATTACAGCTCTCTTCCAGGACAGGCTCCAAAGCTACATAGAAACCCTGCCCCCAAAAACCAAAAAAAAAAAAAAAAAGAAAAAGAAAAGAAAAGAAAGAATAGCTCTCACTAGATGGTTGGTGACTCTTGCCTTAATCCCAGCACTCAGGCAACAGAGGCAGGCAAATCTCTGTGTGTTCGAGGCCAGCCTGGTCTACATAGTGAGATTCAGGACAGCCAGGGCTGTTACACAAAAAAACTTTGTCACACACAAAAAGAATTACAGCTCTCCCAGAGACCAAGGGGCCATTAACCCTTGAGAGGAGAACAAACCTGGCCCTGGTTTGTTATGCATGTGGTACACGCCAACATATCACGTGCTGCGCAGTTGATCAGTGACACAGCACCTCGCCTTCATCCAAGGACCACTCCAGTCTCCTTACTCGGCCTCACTACGCTCCCCTATAGTAGTTCCACCTATACAGAGTTCCACCTATAGTCTTACTTCCACCTATAGTCTCTATCAGGTGAGGTTCTCTGCACTTAAAAGACCACTGTGTCCAAAGGAAAAAAAAAGTCTCTTCTACAATACAAATATTAACAAGGGTGTCTGCAGAACATTCTCCCATCTCAGCTGGCCAGTGGTTACAAGGCCATAGGCTGTGGGGCTCCGTCAATCTCCGCTTCCTCTCTTCTCTCCACTATCACTATCGGGGCCTTGCCTCCCCCTGGGCCTTCAACCACTACCGAAAGATCAGGAAGTCCCTGAACTCCAGAAGGCCAGATCTATGCCTTACTTTCCTCAAATTATGTAGCTTAAAGGTTTATGTAGGTTCCCAACAATCAACACAGAAAATCGTACTTTTTAAAGACATACAATGCCGATGAAGTGGGACGACCAGTTAAAGGGATGGCATATGCCCGGGGCCAAGAGTGGGATACAGGATGCCAAAGAAATGTTAGGCATGCAGGAAACCAGGCAAAAGAGGCAGGGCAGGTTCCACAGGGTGCCACCGGATGTTAGGCAAGAGATGGGAAATGCTCAATTCACAACGCTTCTAAGGCCAGTGGGCCAACCCTTCACCGAGGGCTTTACTAAATGGCCCAGGCATCCCACTGGAAAGTGACCCCAAAGGATTCTAGCAATACAGCAAAGCTCCCTAGAGCCTCCGCCTACCCTGTTTTCTACACTTTCCACTTTTCTGCCCCTGCCAATCTGCGTGGAATTGTCACCCAGCACAGGTGCTGAGTTATTCAATTATTTTAGCAGCTTTTGAAACACATGTGTAGCTAGAAATGCTTCTGAAAAGAGGAAAATCCTGTTATTTAGGCTACTGGGTCAATTTCTGATCCTCTCTTGAATTCTTGTTTGCCACGTAACTGCTTCTGAATTAAATAAGCAGCCCGCTGACACCGAATCCTTGCTAGCAAGATGCAGCAGCAAACACCACCACCAGCAATCAACTTCCGGCTCACTGCGCGGTTGCAAAGAGGCGAGCTACGTCCAGGTGTGTTCAGCAGCTCCCAGGCTCCCACCCTCAGGGCACTACAGGCTGCAGGAGCTGCTGAAATACACACACCCCAGGGAAGCAAAGGATCTGAGGAAAAAATGACTGCCAGCTTTTCCCATCCTCTGACACGCGGCTCCAACCTGCCTTGCTCCCAGATTAAAACAGACCACTACCTTCTGAGCTCTGTCATAATGCTGAAGTCACCAAAATAATCTGTCTGCCCTGGGATCTGGAAGGCACTCCTAACACCTCTCCCACAATCCACCCACCCATGGCACGCCAGCTCTCTGAGATATTTTCTCCTATAGAACAAACCAAAGAGACTGTTCACAAAGGGGGGAAGCTAGTCATGAAGCAAGCCTGTCAGAGTCCATTTTAGAACAGTTTCTTTAGCCTTCTCTCTTTTACTCAGAACAACTTGACAGAGTCAGGTTAGAAAAGACAAGTACTTGCCGGAGGTGACTTTTAACCCCAAAGAAATAGCAAGACTGAATGAAGCAAATCCTACTTTTTCATTTAGTCAAAGCAATCTGTTTGAGTCCAAACAAACTCTCAGACCTCGTCCCGTAAACATCAATCCAGGATCCCCGAGAATGCAGGACAGTAACGTACAGAAAGCAGAGCACTGGGAATAGGTTCAGGTCAACTGGGGAACTGCACTCTCAAGCAAGTGCTTGATGCTCAACACAAGGACCTGAATTCCATCTCAATAACGCACATAAAAATATCAGGCATGGTAGCAAGAGCTCAGAATCCCAGAGCTGGGGAGGTGTGGACATCTGGTCCGTGGGGGCTCGTTCACTAGTCTAGACCCTGTCTCAAAGTCCTCCTGGGTAGAACACCCATAGCTGTCCTCTAGTTTCCACATATATGTGTAGTAAACACATGAGCCCTCACACATGTTCTATACACACACACACACACACACACACACACACACACCTCCCAATACATGTATACCCTCCCGATACATGTGAAACCCTCCATACACAGAGAGATTGGCTCAGGCCACCTTGCCCACACCACTGTATAGGTGTGTATAGGCTATATCATATACTATATCATACACACACACACACACACACACACACACACACTGTATAGACTGCAAGATGGAACGAGACACGGCACGGTGCCAAGGAATAATAAAACATATTAGCAAAACAAAATAATAATACTCTTGTAATCACAGAAATGGGAAATGCTTGAATTCCACAATCACCGCCTTCCTTGGGAGGCTTCCAGGATGCAACAGTCGCAGAAAGGAGACGGCGCATGCCCCTGCCTCAGCCCCGCACCGTTCATTCTCACCATTCCTCCACCTGTTCAGCTCCATCTCCAGATGCTGGATGACACTCTTCAGGGCCTTGTTCTTCTCTTTCTCCTTCTCATATTTCTTCTTCCATTCTTCTGCTGTTAGCTCCAAGTTCACAGACACCGTGTTCTTGATGGTCTTCGCTCTGGGGTTAAAACACAAGGAATCAGTTCTGGGAACAGCCATTAGCACTTACTGATTTTGTATAATCAAGCCCCAGATTCCATTCATATTTTTTATATTTATTTATTTATTTATTTATTTATTATGTATACAATATTCTGTCTGTGTGTATGCCTGCAGGCCAGCAGAGGGCACCAGACCCCATCACAGATGGCTGTGAGCCACCATGTGGTTGCTGGGAATTGAACTCAGGACCTTTGGAAGAGCAGGCAATGCTCTTAACCTCTGAGCCATCTCTCCAGCCCCTTCCCTTCATATTCAAAAATGAACTGGGATAGCAGAGACTTCCTGTAACATCTACCTAACAACCCTCAAAGCTGGGTCAATAGCACTGCTACTTCATTTAAAAAAAAATTTTTTTAGTATGTGTGTATGTTTCTGTGTATGCGTGTCTGTGAGAGTATGTGTAGATGTGTACACGTGCGTGCGTGTGTGTGTGTGTGTGTGTGTGTGTGTGTGTGCATGCTCCCTTAGAGGCCAGAAGAAGGCATTGGATCCCTGGGAGCTGGCATTATGGGTACCAAGGCCTGAACACTGGTCCTCATGACAGAACTAAAAGCACTCTTAGCTGCTGAGCCATCTCTCCAGCCTCACACTGTCACTCTTTGAGGCTCCAAAACCATCCTGTCCTTTTCTCCTTCACATTCCATCAGCCTTTCAATCCAATGGACTTCTATTCCAACTGTGTCTCAGGGTCCCGTCTTGTCTAAGTTCCTCTGTTTTCAGCCCGAAGGTTATAGGCTTATCCCAGTGTTCAGCATGTTCCTTTATGCATCCCACAGACCACTGCTGAGTTCATCTTCTAAACAGAATTCCCATTTAATTCAATAAGCATTTCTCAAACACTAGAGACATACCAAGACAGATGGGCAAGGTTCCCAGTCCCTTAGAGCTTGGGGTTTCTTATGTCAGTGACAAAACTGAGCAATCAGTTACTTCTCTGATTTGTTATTGGTGCCTAGAACCAAAGTGCTGGGCACATGCCCACACATGGCTATAGAGCAGGTGGGCCACATAGTGAGGGAGGCTGACTGGTGGACGCCATGGTTTCCTACTCATCCCTTCATCAAAGGTGAGGATCACCACGCTAGAGTAAAGGGCCGCTTGTTCTCAAATCATCTCTTGGTTTAAAAATAGCCAGAGTTTGGGATTTTTAACATTTGTATTTTCCAAAATTAGAATGTTTTTAGCAAAAATAATGCATGGCAGGCATGCAACACGGGCACTGTTTTTCATGATCTCCTAGGGCACGGGGCCGAGGGGGTATCATGCCCTGTGCACAGCAGCTGGACAGCTAGTGAAAGGACAAGCTGGGAAGAAAAGACAAACACCAGCATCTGTACTAGGTGAGATTAAACAAAAGACTCGGCTCACCTAGGTCGGCACAGAAATGGACAGGTTTAGCCACATCCTAGAAAAAGTGGGTTCCTCGGGTAGGAGTCCGTTTGCTACTTACTTGTTAGGCAGGGAAAGCTCGTGTGAAAATATATGATGTTCTCGTACTTGCTATTGACATTCTCACTTTAATCTCCAAACAGTTCTGGGGCTGTCATGTTTACCGGTACGGCGGATGTGTCATCCAGGTTAATTACCGTTGTCATCAAATGACATTCGGGACCTGATTTCTATTTTGGTGCAAGAAACTCAACAGTCCTTTGCAGTTCTACAGATGTCGTTCCAAAATTAATTCTGGAAGCAGAAAACTAAATAGCCCGACTGTTGAAAGAGGAGTTAAACCACTTCAGTGTTGGACTCACTAAAGAATTAGGATCATTCTCATTTGCCGTAGCTTGAGGCTGCTCTCTCCGGAACTGTCTCAGCTCTAATTCTTCAAGAGCAGTAATTTTATTACTATGTTACTATGTTGCTGTCTGCCGTTCTCACCCCGCCTCCCAGCATCCTCCGGCGGTGCTGCGGCTGAAATACAAGCACAGGCACAGCAGCGCCCGTTCCGCGATCAACTCAAGGCACAAAGTGAAAAAGATCGTTCATAGCTAAAATGCCTGCTGTCATTGAGGGATATACTTTAAGACTCCCAATTTTACTTAAGTCATAAACAGTCCCCAGATGGCCCCAATGGTACCAGAGGAGAAAAGATGGAGCCCCTGTGCTGTCCCCAGGCAGAGTTAGTCAGGGGTACATTCTTTAAGCAGACCTATCAAGGTTTTTGCAGGACAACTGATTCTGGTTTCTGAGCTGCCCCGAACATTCTTTTTCTTCTGTTTCTGGAGTAAGCAGAGTCTTGACAATGCAGAGATGACCCACACATCTTGCACAATATGCAGAAATTAACAAAAGTACAGAAGGGTGCAGAGAAACATCGGCAATGTAGCGCCATTATTAGAAGACATGAGAGAAGCCTCAAAAAGAGAACTAGATGAGATAATTTGCTTGTGGGAGCCATAACAGCCTGGGGTCTTGGGCAATCCAGCCCCAAATGAGTCTTCAGGGAAATAAATACCTGGCATTCATTCCCTCTGTCCTTTTTGATCACCTACCCATGTTTTTTCCTTACTGGCCTGACACCACCCAGCTCTGCACCACTGCCATCTGATCTATAGGAAGTGCACACACCACCCAGCTGTGCACCACTGCCATCTGATCTATAGGAAGTGCACACACCACCCAGCTGTGCACCACTGCCATCTGATCTATAGGAAGTGCACACACCACCCAGCTGTGCACCACTGCCATCTGATCTAAGGGAAGTGCACACACCACCCAGCTGTGCACCACTGCCATCTGATCTATAGGAGGTGCACACACTACCCAGCTGTGCACCACTGCCATCTGATCTATAGGAAGTGCACACACTGCCCAGCTGTGCACCACTGCCATCTGATCTATAGGACGTGCACACACCACCCAGCTGTGCACCACTGCCATCTGATCTATAGGAAGTGCACACACCACCCAGCTGTACACCACTGCCATCTGATCTACGAGAAGTGCACACACTGCCCAGCTGTGCACCACTGCCATCTGATCTACAGGAAGCGCTCACAGAGCAGAACTATAGTCCTTTGATTTATGGCAATAAAACTCCAGTTCCGCTTAAGAATCCTATCCCAGGTGGATCACAGGGTAAAGCAGTAAAATGTCTAAAAGGAAATACAGAGGATGTGCTCAAGACCTGTGTTAGATGAAGATTTCTTGACTACAACATAAAAGGGAAAAAATCAACTATCAAATTTAAAATTTCCCTCACTAAAAACCATTAAGAGAGTTAAAAGGCAAGTCATAAAATAGGAGAAGACCCTGAACTACATACAGACAACAGAGTTATCTGGAGGAACTCCTATAAACCAAGAAGTAAAAAAGAAAAAAACAGGCAAAGACTAGAATGGGCAGTTCCCAAAAGGAGTGCCATTAAACACTGCAAAGAGAATACCAGATGTCCTTAACCACTGGGAAATGCAATTAAAACGGCAACAAGATATCTTTCCATGCCCAACAGAAGAGCTAATTCATGAGAAAGAACAATGATTTTACCTCTGGCGATCTACTATGAGTATAAATTGTTACTATAATTTTAGAAACTTGGTTTGTAAGGCAGACTAAAACTATATGCCACACCCTATGACCCATATCTATTCTTACCTAACAGATAATAGGGACACAGGCAGCAGATACCTGTAATATTGATAAGAACCCCTAACTGAAAGCAGCCCAAAACACTTATCAACAATACAATAAATACATTCAATAGGATACTATATAACTATACACAAAACTGCTACACCCAGACACTGTGAATGAGTTCCCCAGATACAATGATACGAAAAAGGGGCTGAATGAAAACAGTACTGTGTGGTCTTATGCACGTGAGGTTCAAAGGCCTGCAATTCCAATCCATGCAGACTGAAGTCTGGATGGTGCCTACTGTTGTGCACATAGCACTGGCTAAGCGGGTGCAAGAGGAAGGCTTCTAAAGGCAGTGGGAGGTGGTTACATGTTTCTGTGCATTTGTAAATGCTTATAAGTTGTTCACATTAAGCTTATGCATTTTACTATATGCATGCTATATCCGATAAAAATGAGCTGCAGAAGTAAACTTATATAGAAAGCAACACACTCCCACCTAAACCTCCCTCGCCTTCCATATCACCTGTGTTTGAATGGGAGAGAAAGGTAGAGGAGGAAGGATAATTAACTCTAAGGATGTTTAGAAAAGCTATATGGAAGCCTATTTTAGAAGCTTCCTAAGTATATACACGTATTCATATAAAAGAGTTTAATTGGAGTTGCCCTACACAAAGCTAACTCTCTTCTTATGGGCCATAGGATGCCAAACACAAAGCCTCATGTCAGACATGGGCTGCCTTCCATTGAGTTATGCAGGTAGGGGTAACCCAGAGACCTCTCCAGAAACAACACAGTCTACTACCACTGGCCTTGGTTGGCCACCAGAACTTGGGGATAAGACCCTGTTGCTGAAGATACCACACACTTTGGTCAAATAGGACCAAGAGGCTTCCTTTCTGCTGGCTCCATTTTGCAGGAGAGGAAGGTGCTATGTAGGCTGCTGGGGGTGTGAAGGCATCAGTAGCCTTCCCAGCTGTGAACACCACAATGACCAGTGCTGTGAATATGCCAACTGGTACAACGGTGGCATGAACGATCTGGGCGTAATTAACTGATGTCTGATTGAATTCGAAGTCTGTTCCACAGGAGAAAACATATACCTGGCACTATGAATCTGGCCAAGAACCCATGCTTGGGGAGCACACATGTCCCAGGGGTGACCTACTGTTATCATTTTGCTAAACAGACGTAGTATCAAACTGATCTCTAAACTTATATCCCTGTGCCTATACATTAAATAGTGCTGCTCTCTGTCCTCATGAGAGACATTTAAAGAAACACAAAGGTTGCGTGGACAGTGGTTAACCCAGAGACTCCTAACTGTTCAAAGCGCAAAGTGTGTCTATGACACTCTCACCCACTAATGGTATATGTATATGACCCTCACACTTAGGTTCAAGGACCATCACAAAAGAAGTGGTGGAAATATTCTAAGAGCAAGAGATTGGGGCCGGCATGAGAGACACCGTCTTCCAGACAGGACAAGACTGCTGAGTCCATGAGCTCACTGCAGCTATGGCCTTCACAAGACCTGCATAAGAACAGCATCCTAGCACGGAAGAAGAGACCCACCTCACAAGCCAGGCCCTATCATTAACTGAGGGGCTTCTGACAGCTGATGGCTTCTGGAGAGTGACAGTTGAATTCTCCAAGGATGTGGCCCTGGTAGGTCTACTATACACCACCCATAAATACATATAAGAGTGTGTGTGTGTGTGTGTGTGTGTGTGTGTGTGTGTGTGTGTGTATGCAGCACAAATTGGATCCTTCAAGTTATTTTAAAAAAAAAAAAGAGGACACAAAGTTGGGAGGAGTTGGGGGTGAGGGGTGGATCTGAGAAGAATTAGGGGAAGAATGGAAAGTGAATAGGATCAAAATACATTGTGTGACATTCTTAAGGAATTAATCCAAATATAATTTTTAAAAGGAAAGGAAACACATCAGATACAAGCATTTCCACACTGTGGAACAAACCACAAATACTAAAAAAGAAATTGAATTTCTGTGCCCAGAGGGTTTTTCTTAATAGAACAAATATTCTCCTGCCTAGGACGGCTGGAATCAATCCTGAAGGGCGAATAAAAGGTTCTCAGTGCTCCTTCTCCTAAGAGACCAGAAGTAAAGCAATGTGGGATAGCAGCAATCTCTCTGTCCTTCCCCACGAACTCCAGCATATCTGAGCTGAGTAAACCCAATGATCACCGGTCCCTGCCTTTAGCTGTGCTGACAGCCTTTCCCCCCACGCATGCCCAGCTATGCGCCACCGCTCTAGGCTACATAGTGGGATCTTGGAGTGTGTTTATACAACTAAGTGGGCTATTGGGTTAAGAGAAGAGCTGACCTCCCTATATGCCCCCTACAACAATTGTGAGAGAGGGCCCTGTACCTTGACCCTGGTGGTGTGAGTGTGGGTGACCCAGATTTGAAGACCTGAAGCAGGAGAACGGGCCCCATTGCTGTAGGCTACGCTGGATGAGGTAGCCCAGGCAGCACTGGAGAGCTCGTCTGTGTAGTGACAATGAGAGACAGCAGGATCTCCATCATCCAGGACAACAGGATGTCCAGGAGAAGCCCTGGTGAGATCAGTGGTGTAGCAGAAGCCAAAGGCCTTGGGCAGCCCAATGACTTGTGGCAATGGACACTTGTTAGTAATGGTGGATGAACTATAGAGTAAACATGTGACTCAGCGGGCCACACCACAGCTCCCACAGCAAGATTCTCTCTCTCTCTCTCTCTCTCTCTCTCTCTCTCTCTCTCTCTCTTCTTTTCTGTTTGCTATGTTTTGTTTTGTTCGTTTTTTGAGTTTGTTTTGAGGGGAAGGGTTGCAAGGGCAGAGATGAGTGGAATCGGAATGCATGATGGAAAATCCACGTATCTGTTTCTAAACACAGACTATGCTGTCTGTGTAACGTTATTCACATGCATGTTGTCAGGGCTGACCATTTGGTGTCAGATAAACAATCGTTGTGATCTCCTCAGAGAAGACTGATTCTCCCATGCTCAGCACTCCTTAGTTGCCTGTAGTTTTTCACGTAGAGTTGAGGCCTCAAGGCCTTGAGAGACAAAGAATGAAGTCGAATGGGTAGGAAGGTGGGGGGGATCTAAGAGGAGTTGGGGAAGGGGAAAGATGATCAACATATATTGTGTGAAAAAATTATAAAGCCAATAAATAAAAAGCAATCAAAACAAGGTAAAACCCACATCAGAGCCCTGGGCTGGCTAAAGCAATGACTCAGGAGAAAGCACTTCCTGCTCCTGCAGAGGACCCAAGTTCGGTTCCCAGCACCTATATGATGACTCTTGGCCGTCTGTCACTCTAGTTCAGGGGATCCAATGCCCTCTTCTGGTCCTCTTGGGCACCAGGCATGCATGCTGTATACAAACCTATCCTGGCTCTCTCTATGTAGCTCTGACTGTCCTGGAACTCACCAAGTCGACTAGATTGGCCTCAGGTTCAGAGATTTGCCTGCGTCTGCCTCTGAGAGCTGGGATTAAAGATGTGGACTATCATTATTATGACTGAAAATAAATCTTTTTTTTTCAAGAGACTCTTTTTTTTAACTTTTATGGATTTTATGTAACAGTCATTAACATGACCTTGAAAGAGAACAAGGAAGGTTCACTGGAGTTTGAAGGGAGAAAAAGGGAAAGGAAGAAATGATGTGATTATAATTTCAAAAGTAAAACCTCAAAATAAACCCCAAAAATATATAAAAATGCCAAAACAAAACAAAAACAAGATAGCATCCAAAAGACGGAGTCTTCCGGATACAACATGGTTGATGCACAGATGAGCTCACAGAGCCTGTGACTGCACACACAAGCCCTGCATGGGTTCAGACCACACAGAGTCTTGGCACAGAGGAAAGGGGAGATGGACATAAAGTCCCACCCCTAACCAAGAAGCTATTTGCAATTGATGCCTGCTAAGATTGGGAAAATCAGTTTCCTCCAATGGAGTGTCACTGGGTATATCAGCCAAGTGCCACGGCAGGCCCCATGCAAAATGGTTTTGCCCTGTACACATGTCAGATCCCAAAGAAACCCAGGCTCACTCAGGACCTGTGGCTCATCCCACCATGTCTCATCCTGTCTCCTACCTAACATCTTCAGCTCAAGGGCTGCCCTTCCCTTCACCCACCTTCTTTCAGTATAAACTTGCCATTTTGGCCACACACTCTTGGTCCTTGGCTCCCCTCTTGCCCTCTCTCCTCTTCTCTTCCTCTCTTTCCATTCCCACCTCCTCAATCCCCACCTCTTTTCTCATGACCTAGTTCAGTCTGGACCCTTCCAGATGCCTCTGGCTGAACTCTCCCTCATATCTACAATAAACCCTCTCCTCAAACATACTCAAGAACGATCCTCCTTTTCATTTACTTTAGAGACTGTCAAAAGGCTTTCACTTCCTGGATCTTTTATATTTTATTGTTGTTGTTTTTTAATCCCACTTATTTATTGCCTAGAATCACACTACAGAGCATTACATGGAGACTTAGACATAGTAAATCAACATGGATCCTGGCACCCATGCCTTGGAACACAGTACAGAAACAGATACGTGCCTTTTCTGCTCACCTTAGCTTGCAAGAGAATTTCAGTTAGTTCACAGCCACACACGAACCGACTAAGACAGGAAGAATCTTAAGGCCAGTTTTATCATTTTGTCTAAAGCCTAACAGTCATACATTGCTTCAAAATAGGGTTTATTCAGAAATCCCTCAGGAAGCATTGTGCCAGCATCACAGAGTGTGTTTATACACGTAAGATGGATTAGACCTCACGAGGGTGACATAGTCTCACATGATAGGTTGTTGTTATGCAAACATCATGGCAAAAGGAGCAAAGTGCAGCCAGATCAGATGGGGATGCTATCTCTGTGACACAGGGGAACACGCCAGTGGCCTTCCAGAGCTGTATCCGAGCTATTTACCACTGAAACTGCAAGAGCCTGTGATTGACCCTAATGTGTGCTGACACATTTGCCTGTTTACAGCTGGAACCCCAGTCAGCCCTGAACAAACTCCTAACCATAGCTCCTTGGGGGAAAAAGCCATATTCAGTGTTAGTTCTGCCCTAAAAGAAGATCCACTTGGCAACACAAAGCCCACTGTATGAATGTCTATGGTGTCTGTTTTACAGTTTGTCTTGCATTGCCTTGCTACAGAGATTCAAATACCACTTCAGTCATGTGTCATCTGGGTTTGCTGGGTATCAGATCTCATCTCCCTCCAGGGAGGAATGAGGCCAAGTTTCTTTCAAAGGCCCTTGAAGCTAACGCTTCAGGGAAAGCAGCAGTGATCTGGGAATGCGGCACACTTTCACCTGGATGCAAACACTGAGATGGTTCTCTTTAAAGAGTCTCCCCAGAATGCAAAGAAGACAGCCACCTTCCACTCTCAAGCACCATCGAATTCCCAGCACCCCCCCCCCCAAACCCTCCCGTCCCCGAGGGTCCAGTTCACCCATGAAGAGGCACACTCTCAGGCTCTGAGAGGAGTAAGCACGTCTACTTCAACAGCTGAGGCTGAGCACCCGCACCTGACACTGAAGACGTCTCCATCGTGCGCACTTGAAGAAAGCTTTTCACGCATCGGAGAAGACTGCCAGTCAGTGGCCAGGCTGGCTCTACACCCTGCCAAGTCTCAGGGTGTAGTCTTTGCCGGGTTCTTCATTGATCACTTCTACTTACATTCCCTGGCAACGTTTCTGAACTACAAGCACACTGGCTATCTTTAGAGTCTTTCTGACCACTCTTGGCCTCCTTAAAGAGCTGAGGATGCAGGTTCTTGGTGCTGCTAGCTTCAGCATCTTCCTTTGCTCTCCAGGTGTTCCAGAAAATGCTGGTACTTGAATAAGGGAGCTCTGGAAAACCCCACACTTTCATGCATATAAAATTCTGTAATTCATGCTTTATACAGTAAGTGTTGGGAAAGAGGAAAGGAGGAAGAAAGAGGAGAGAATGAGGGAGACAGCAGGGCCCTCTGCGGAGGGCAGGAGGGTCGTCCTGGTATCTATCTCCATCTGTCAGGGGTTATCAAGGAAACAGAGGGATAGGGCTATAGACCCCAACAGACATACAACAGATTCTTCTTTTAGTTTTCTAAGGAAACTGGCTCGTGTGTCTGTCTGTGGGGGCCATCAAAGCTAAGTCAGGTCCAAGCTGCCAGCTGGAAATGCAGGTGCAACTGTGTATTCTGGTCTTCGATTCTTCCTGGGAAACCCCAGGTTTTGGTTTTCAAGGCCTCCGAATGGTCAGAGGATGGACCATGCCCAGGGTCATCTACTTGACTTGGTCAGCTGAGTACAACCATTAACCAACCATCTAAAAAATACTGTCAGAGCAATAACTAGATCGGTGTTTGAGTAAAGAGCCTAGTCATGTATTTGGGTGTGAAATTAACATCACATCTCAACTTCCGATCTGCCCTGCGTCTCAGCTGCTGCATAAACACCTACACTTTCCTCAGAACACACCTCTGCTCCAACACACCCTCCAGGCCTGGAAAGGGCTCCCTGCTTCTGGGGGAAAGGGCCGTCCACGAGAAGGGATGAAAACCCTGATGACCAGTGAAGAGCTGGCGTTTAGTTAAACTTACACCACATAGTATCTCTTCCTGTAAGAGCTTCCATTCCCACCAGTGTGCCAGCAACAGGCTCGCCATCAGAGGTGAGTTAATTCTTGGTTTATGTCAAGTGCACCGAAGTGTGTGCCTTAGCCAAACTGCTCGCTCTGTCTCTGCGGGTAATTTGTCCGTTCACTGTTGTGCCATGAATTTTACACGTACACTCTTCGGTCTCTGCAGAATCCAGCTGTTGCCATGGCAGGCAGCTTCATTCAAATGATGGCATGGTTTTTCTTTAATAGCAGTGCACACCAGGACACAAAGACCATTACGCTTCTTGAAGTATCAATCCCCGTTCACATTCAACATGCAAACAGACGAAATTATCAGTGCTGGCCCAAGGTACACTGACTCAGGCCTTCCTGCACTGACTGGTGGGTCCCTCAAGGCCCTCTTTCCTTCACCCCATCCCCAACCAAATCAAGACACGTTAAACAGACTTACAGATTTGAGTTCACACATCTGAAAGTTACAAATATCTTTTTTTGAAAAAATGTAAGAAAAACATCAGAAGGAGTAATTGAAAGCTAAAGAATAAAATTCTGGAGTCTAGAAACAAAAAAAAATTCACAAAATGTTTTAATGTGGCGTTTGATTTTCAGGTATCTGGACTACCTGCTGTTCTCTGGCACATAGGTAGAATTGTCTGCCTCTGCACTGGTGGAATGCTGGGCACTCAGAGAGCTAAAGGGACAAGCTTGAACAAATAAGACCTAGACAGTGTGGATTCTTTTTGTTTGAATCCAGTACTAAACCTAGAATCTTAAGGAAAACTGGCTAGGCTCTTTGCAGGGTACCCTCAGCACCTGTAGACCCTGTTGCCTTTGTACAGTTTCAAAGCACATGCTGCTGTTTATCCAGTCCAGGAAACATACATACTTCCCTTGTGTCCTTGAGAGAATCGCAGAACTTACACTGCTCAAGGTTCTTCGACAAGAGCAAAATGAACGCTGGCTATCTGACTCTTGGAACACACCTGGCAGCTTCTCTGAGTTCAAAGTTTCTGAGTTCAATCTTATTAGCGATCAGATCCAATATTTAACCTGGTGTTCGGACCCATGTCTGTTGTGTAATTGGGTCCAATGAATATAATTAATAAAGCAGATAGAAGGCCCACAGAAAAATCCACTATCCTTACAGGGCCACTTAATACGCAGATAGAGAGAAAAGGAACAAACTATCACATATTCCTGATCACTAGATCCAGGTCAGTGACAGATCAGTAGGACTGTGATGATCCCCGCACAGCAAGAACCCTGCACCATGAACTTGAGGCTCACTTGCTGTCTTGTTCACTAAACATATTCTTATTAATCACCTACTGCATATTCCCCATGCTGGAAAGCAGATGCCAATGGCAAATGTACTGTCTGCTGTCTGACCAACTATTTCATCTGGAAACATATTTGATGTTACATTTTATTTCCCAGAATCCTAAATTACCTACAGTACTTCTTTATCCATTAGTTCCAGAAGTGAAATTCTATTTCATTCAAATCAGTCCCTTATATCACAAGGCTGTTCCTTACTTCCAGGCTAGTCTTAGCCATGACTATGACCTTCCAACCCTCAATACTGCTGGAGTGTAAGGTCGAAGAAAGTGAGCTTGAAATCAGTAACCTCCTCTGTTCCAGACATTGTCAAAGCGATGATGCCAGAAGCTCAATCATCCTCCCAAAAGCTCTTGCAAGGAACCACTCAATCTCAACAGCCAAGAGATGTGACGCTCAGCGAAGTCAAGGAGAGAATGGCTCAATGGCCAGGAAACAAAGGTGTCACCCGACTGCAAGGCCACTGCCTCAAATGTTAGCCTAATCAAGGAAGTCAGTTCGGAGGAAGCAAAGGAGCCCAACCCAGTCCTACAACATTTCAACAAAGTTATTGTTTAGAGAGCCCACAGGTGCCACAGCGGAATAATTCTATGTTCTGTGGAGGTTCAGGAAAAGACCGGGATGTGATCCAGTTCAAATACGTAACAACTTCCCATAGAGAATGCCCACCCCATCTGCCCCCTCTGAAACTACTTCTTGGGAATGATCATTGAACACATACTCCTAGGACTCAAGCAAGGGAGCACCAGGAACCCCACTGATACCCAAGGCAGTAAGGGTCACAGACACAGCTCATCAGTTGTCTAGTACTGAGCATAGCAAAGGTAGGCGAGCCCACATCTGTTCCCGCTCAGCCCAGTGTACACCAAAGATACTCAGATCATCCAAAACCTCAACACTACAGGCTTAGGAAATCAACCACCCCCTCCCCCCCCCCCCCCCCCCCCCGACAAAAGCACAGCTGAGAAGACGGGGTTTAGCAATCTAAGCAAACAAGACTGAAGGTCAGCTGTGGGCAGCAGGACACCGTAGGGTAAAAAGAGTGTGTTAAGAAAGGCAAGGAAGGTAAGAACCCACCCACACATGGGAAGATTGCTTTCATTACCAAACCCTTCAGCCTCGCCCACCTGCTGAAGTCCACAGAGGCAGGGCATGTTGAATCGGGCCTTTCAAACAGCGAGAAGGTGGTCATCCTCCGCCCCTTTCCTCCACACACCCCAGGCCTCCTACCCTCGGAGTCAATGCATCTGATTCCTTTCCTCTGTTATTCTTGCCTCTCCTGGTCCTTTATCTAAGTCTCTGGTTGTTTTTTATGAGCAACTTTGCAATGGATCCCAGATTCCAGACTTAAAGATCGTTATCAACCTTCAGATTTATGTAGGTGAAATTCTATAGAGCTAAAGGCCTAGCTTCAAGTCCATGAAGAGCAAAAGCTATTGCACCAACGAGTTGGGTGTTTTGTTTTGTTCAACATCACTCTTCCAACAGGCACATTCCTGACCACTACTGAAAACATAATCCCTGTAGCCCCAGTCAATAAAACCTCAAGTTTACAGATCATCTGCTAGAAGCAATGTAATAATTATTTGCTCTTCTGACCATTGCCCCAAGCCATCCACACCTAAGACATAACCTAGTTCAGAGCATGGGTTCTGAGACACCCCCCCCCACGCACCTCTGTCCAAACATCAGCGTGGACTTGGTCTCGGCTTCATTGAAGACTGAAGGAGAACAGCAAATGACAATTGTGGTCCTACAGTTCCCACCCAGAGAGTCCTGGAGAATCCGAGTCATCTTGCTGTCCCGGTATGGCACATGTGTTTTCTAGGTAAGAAGAAAAGGAGGATTGGTTTTGACAGCTCATTCAAAGAAAAACTACAGAAGCAAGTGAGCCAAACTTAGAAACACGAGGAATAAGAATTTGCAGCCAGGTCTTTGGCTCTTGCCAAGAAATGTCCATTCTGTGACCCGTATCACTGGAACTTAGCATCACCGTTCATAATTTCTAGTGGAGCAGATCTCCCGGCAACAAGCGCCCCAGCCAGGAATCCCTCTGCTCTCTTCCAAAGAGGAAAACAAATGAATGGCTGGGGTATGTGGCAAAGAGAACACATAAACCCCAAAGGCCGCTTCCCATAAAACTATTTAATAGATGGCGACAGGATTACTTACCGTCCCTTCTGCCAAGGCAGAGATCACATTTCCAAGAGCAGACAAAGACTTGTTGATATTTTTAGCTTCATCAAGAACAGCTCCCTCGGCACCAGTTTTGCTGACCTACGAGCGGATAGAAACAGCAGTGAGGCCAGGAGCAACAGAGAGCAGAAAATGCAAACTCATGGAGGGAAGCCGGGGATGAGCGTAAGAACCACAACGATCCTGCTGTCCCTGGAGCCTGAAGCTGAGGATTTGATCTTTCCCGCTGTCATTTTCCTCTCAATTGAGTTTTAATGGAATGGCTGGAATGCCCCAAGTGGGAGAACTGTAGATACTTCCCCGGGGGACATCCATCCAAGAAAACCAGGCTCCTGGAGTACCGTTACTGCGGTGAGCTGGGTCCTGGGGGACTAAACCACAGCCTCCCAGTCAGACGGGGTCCATGGGGCACAGGGAGGAAAACACTAACGAGCCCAATTTCCGGCAGAGAAATCGGTGCTCTGACTCTATTCCTTCTCTATTTGCTTCTGGAGCAAGGAGGGAGCGAGGGGGGAGCTCAGGGAGGGAGGGAGGATATCTCAAAATGTGAAAGACTTAGGGAGGTCTGAAAAGACAAGGGGATGCGTGCTGCTCTATAACTTTGCTTTTCTCCTACAGCCCTCCGCACACGGTGCCACCTCTACTGCGTTAGTCCAGATAATCTCACATTTACAGCCTTTACTCTAGGTGGAGGGGTTTATAAAACCTGCCATTTTTTTTAAGAAGAAAAAAAATTAAAGCTGAGAAATAACTTTAAACTGAACAAAGATGGACTTCAAATACATATTGACGGAGAGCCCCCCGCCCCCAGTGGCATAGGGAAATGCTTATGGCGGGGAGGGACCTCTGAAAATAGGACAGCCTTCTTCTATCCTGGAGCTGCAGAAGGCAGCTTGCTCGCAGACAGAGACATCACGGAGTGATGGGCCACAAAAAGCAGCAGCCGACTGCAGGAGTTTTTAGATGATCTCTAATTTGAGCATCTTAACTCCATGAAATATTCAGAGTAGGGCTATCTATCACCTTCCATTGACAGGCAAGGAAAATGCGCTCCAGAGATGTCACTTGGCCAACCTAAGGGAAGAATGGCCCCATGGGGTGGTGGGAACTAAAGCCCAGAGCTCTGTTCTTAAGACAGTCCACACATACGGAGTCATCTGGGGAAAAAGAAAACAGAGGAACCAACAAAACTACAGGAGAGACACTTGAAATAGCTCGTAAGTGCCATGAAGAAGTGCCAGCCACCAGCAGGAGGCAGTTGTCCGGGGTATTTCAGTCCGAAATAACCCGTCTCCACGTGACTCTCTGCATGGGCCTGTGCCGGACATGGCAGTCAAGTTAGTGGTCAGGAGAGAGCTGAACGATGCTCCCTTCATCCAGGCGAGTGACCAGGAACATAACCAGCTCACACATAGAACATTTGAGATGCCCAGCCAGGAATATCCAAGGTTTTTCTCATTGGGACAAAAGCAAATTTGAGGACAATCCAAACAGCCATGACTTACATGGATATTCGTGGCCATAGCTAGCGTTCAGGAACTTAGCAGTGTGAGGCTGTAAATGGCAGTAAGTGGCAACCACCTGGACAGCCAGGGAGCCTGATGAGGACATCCAGGTGACATCACTGACGAGCACAGGAAGAGGCATTGTGCGTGTGGACTAGCTCTATGATGCTGTCTAAAGGGGTTGTGTCCTGCCAGACTGTGGCAGAGGGACCATCCCCTGGGGCTGTGGAGGGGGCGGGGAGGGGAAGATGGTGATTCTGGACACACAGGGTCTTAGCCAGTTCCTGGGGGCACAGAATTGACTACAGGTATGTAAAGAGGGTTACAACAAAATCACAGAAAGTTTCCTAACCGGGAGGAACCAATGTCACTCATAGGGTACTGTGGCTTCAGACCCGCTCCCAGTAGAACTGGAATACTGGGTGGAAAAGATTCCAGACTTTTCCTTAGCTAGCAAGGCAAAGCTGCAGAAGCAGGACCACCATGCTCCAGAGGCAGAGCCCTTCCTAGCCTACTGGAGTCCATACAACAGACGGTTCCCCCATCCTAAGAGTGTCCCTCCCACCTCTGAGCTGTTGCCTTTCTAGGCGAAATCATACTAACACCTTCTTAACGCACAGGCCCTACTAAGCACAAATGAACTTTTGAACCCGAAAAGGAAATGAGAAAAACTTGACAGTTGCATGCCTCAACATTTTAAATCTCTTTGAAAAAAAAAAAAAGGAGTAAAAGGCACAAAAATTATACAACTGTACACTTGAGCAAATAATGGGGAAATTATAGATAATATAAATAAGAACCAATTACCTTTTCACTCCCAGCCAAATCAACCAAATACAGCTTCCCACTGAGTTTTTTCTCTGTCTCCACATTCTCTTGTTTAATGTTAATCAGGAAGATGCTGTGGCTCCTTGAGCTGTGTTCATTCATGTCTGAAATGAAAAATGGTTCACTGCTCTACAGAGAACACGTGAGCAGAGGTAGCCAACCTCTGCTCTCCAAACCGCAGCCAGTCATGGCCCACCGTGGAAGTTCTCTGCGGGCGAGTGTATTGGGACCCACTGTCGCTTCTTTCAAAACAGAAAAAGAAAAAAAAAGACACTCATTCCAGAGATGATAGGTTTACAATGTCTTCAAGTAACAAAGGAATTAACCTAACCTTGGTGAGCAGTTTAAGGTAATAGATGCCCAGAGTCGGCCTGAAGCCCCGTATCCCATATGATGCTCTAATCTCACCAAGAAGCTCACAGCTTCCCTGACGGTCCCATGGAAACCCTCGGACTGTACCATGGTGTAGTGTCTGATACAGTTCTTCCTACTCATATGTGTAGCCTGTATTACCAGGTCTAGCATAAACTTGAAGATTAAGACACATAACTCTATAACCCACAAAGAGGCCTCAGGGATTAAATGTGCTTTATTAGGTCAGGGTACCTTTTCCACCAAAGCCCACAAATGTCCCATTTCAACTTTTGTCATCTCTCAAACAACATCTTATCAGCTTGTTCCTAAAAATTCTGAGGATCCCATTTTAAAAATTCCAAATGCTGAGCCTTTAATCCCAGCACCGGGGAAGTAGAAGCAGGCAGGTCTCTGAGTTCAAGGACAATCTGGTCTACAGGGTGAGTTCCAGGACAGCCAGGGCTACACTGAGAATCTCTGTCTAGAAAACCCACCCCCCAAAAAGCCACAAATAACAAACAAATTTGGCAACATTGCATGCTACAAAGTCAACATGTAAAGGGCATTTATGTTTCTATATATTACTAACAATGCCTGACCTGAAATATTCAGACAATAATCTATTTATGATAACAATAGAAAAGACAAAATACTTAAGAATAAATTTAAAGAAAATGATAGGTTTTTAGACAAAAGCTACAAAATGTTGCTTAAAAGATATTAAAACAGCTGGGTGATGGTGGTGCACACCTTTAATTCCAGCGCTTGGGAGGCAGAGGCAGACAGAGTTCGAAGCCAGCCTGGTTTACAAGAGCTAGTTCCAGGACAGGCCCCAGAGAAACTATAAAGAAACTCTGACTCGAAATAAAACAAAAACAAACAAAATCCCAAGAAACCAAAAAGATGTTAAAACAGATACAGATGAATGGAAATAGAGTCCCCTGATAATTTATTAAAAGATTAAATAGTGTTAAGCATCAAAATCGGGGTTGAGGAGACGGCTTTAAAAGATAAAGGTTTGCGGTGTGAGCATGAGGTCGCGAGTTTGGAGTCCCAGAACCCAGGTAAGCTAGGCAGGCCTGGCAGCCATCTGCAATCCTAGCCCCGGAAGGCAGAAACAGATCAGTGAGAGAGGCTGCCTCAAGATAAAGAAAATATTAGGATTGAACAACATCAGCCTCAGGCCTACACACACACACACACACACACACACACACACACCATGCACACGGACCTGCCTGCATGGGATCCTGCTATCATACACCACACATGGATACACGTAAAAACAGATGTAAACATTAGCCAAAATAATCTACTCAATGCAACTCAACCTCAATGATTATTGTATACAGAAATAGAAGAATCAATACTAAAATTTTAAAATTCATACAGATTCGCACAACATCCTGAAGAGTCAAGCTGATCTCGAAAAGTAAAACGGGAGCTGCGGAGATGGACAGAGAGTAAAGCTCCCTCTGCACTGGCATGAGAACCTGAGTTCAGGTCTCCGCTGGGGAAGATTGGGAAGCGTTGTGGAGGCAGATGGTAGGATGTTGCCCACAAAGCAAATGGACCCAACACCAGAGCACTGTTAAATATACTTGCCGCACTGAAATAGAAACGGGGGCTGACGGGATGACTCAAGGGGAAAAGATGCTTGCTGTCAAGTCTGATGTCTGAGTTCAATTTCCAGGGCCCACATGTCAGGGACAAGCCACTCCCTCAAGCTGTCTTCTAACTTCCACATGGACATCTATACACAGGCACGCATGAGCACACACGCACTCACAACTTGACGGAATGCTAGCAACACTAGAAACGCCGTAGACCCTCAGCTCTGAAGCTACTAGCCAGTGCTGGCACACTGGAAATGATTCGTGACTGACAGCTTAAGAAACGGCGAGAAAGTTTCCTTGTGTCCATGCAAGTTTCAGTCAGAATCAGAAAGAATCAGTGTTTTCCTAGACTATATGCAAGCCTAGGTCAGCTCTGAAAACTGCCCCATCCATGAGCATCATCTGACAAGCTAGGGGAGGCTAAGAATTTCAGTTCTGGATCACAGACCTGCAGTCTATCCACGGACAAGCCTTACACCAGCTGCTAGAAGAGTCTAGATCAGTCCTCTACTACAGCTAGCCCCCCCACACCCCCTCTTTCTCATTTGGTTTTTCAAGACAGTTTCTCTGTAGCGTTGGAACCTGTCCTGGAACTAGCTCTTGTAGACCAGGCTGGCCTCGACCCCACAGAGATTCACTTGCCTCTGCCTCCCGAGTGCTGGGATTAAAGGTGTGCGCCACCACCGCCCAGCTAGAATCTCTTCTGGTCAGTAACTTCGCTCCCTTTCTCGGCAGCAGGCTTCACCTGGGGCAGCTGTCAAGCCTGCCTCCGTAGCCTCGGAGGACATCACATTTCCTCAGCATCAGAACCCAGGCGGACATTGATGCACTGCACTGCCCACATTCTCTCCTGATTTTATTTTACTTCCCCAAACTAGAAATTCTTAGTTCTTTCAGCTCTGTGTGAACTTATACTTCTTGGTCCACATCCCTTTAGAAAGGACAGCCCTAGTCTAGAGCCGCGGCTGCTCCAATGCGCATGTGCAGCTCCCGGACACGTGACACAGGCACAGGCGCGCTGCCCAGCACGTTAGCTTCTGCGAGCATGTCTGCTGTAAGCCTGTGCTGCAGGGATTTCCTGGAAGCTGCCACCTCTATTCTGACTCCCCCTTTGCATTTATTCTCCGTCTACAGAGGAAGAAGCCCAGTAGTTTTTCCTTGAGTTGGACACGAATTTATTAGCTCAGATTTTTTTTTTAAACCTGTTATCAGAGCCCAACACTTCAAGACCTCGGAGTACTACACACACTCCCCCTGTACACGGGCCGGGGTCCGTCTGCTCAAAGCTCTCTGCTGCCTTCCCCTGCAAACAGCACGTGTACCTCACCCGGCCTTCCCACACAGAGGGCAACTACCAGAATTCCACGTGACAGCACGAACATCACCACCGCACTTACTCGTCACAGCCACGTGTCGGTTTGCTTTGCCCTCATCTATCACATCCATGACCTCCTCGGGACTTGACACGAACCTCTCCGTGCACCCCTGCAAGAGTCAGAAGTAGGTCAGGTGGGCCAGTACAACAGTTGAAAAACAACAGCATTTTAAAGCAGCTGCCCCCCTCCCTCCTTTTTTTCCCCAAAGGCACAGATAAACAGGACAGGTGCTCTGCCAGCCGACTGTGTTTCCGCCTTGCCTGGGGCTTGGATTCTACATTAAAGAGAAGTAGGAGCTAGCTAGCCCCGGGAAACTAGAAACTAGAAAGCTGGCCCCGAGATATAAAGCTAGAGGAAATGCTTTTTAAGCTGTGTTCATACCCTACAGTGAGACTTTCAGGGGACAGAAAAGAAAAAGAGAAAAATCTATGAGAGGAGAAGAAATGAGAACGGACTTCCTCTTTACCATTTCAGACATCAACAGCGTGCACGGGATGCTACTTCTATGAAGTACAAATCATAAACCATTGCATTCAACCCCCAAACCTCTTTAAGATGAGCAATACTAAATAATACTATTTAGAAAATAGCATTCCTAAAGAAGGCTGTGTATAATAGCTCATAGCTTATACACGAAGCACTGGATTAGATCCCAGCACAAAAACATAATAAAAATAATTTACATATAGGAAAGCTACAGATGAAGCAGCTGAATGTTGATTTCTGTAGCAGATCAAGATTATAGATAAGGCTCAGGGTTAACAATGCCTTTCGGGTACTCTTTATAGCGCTCATGTAATAATTATTTGGACAGTCACCGGCGAGAGAGAAGTCAGCGGCATCACCCCCAACCCTTCTCATACCTTTACATAGGGGACTCTGTTTTTATCTTCGTGGACAGCCAAGTTGGTCTTAGACACTGTCGTGACAAAAGCCGATGGCATGCAAAGAAGAAAAGGAACATTTAAAACCCTGTACTGCAGGAAGAACAGCCATGCTTAAAGAAGACAGGCAAGTCTTCTTTCATAATTTGCAAGTTCAAGCTGAGAAGAGCGCAGAGCCCGAAGGCAAACATCTCTCTAAATTCTCATCAGCTGCCCGGGCAGAAGTGCCCTAACTCATCTCAACCCCGGGGCTTCGATTATAGAGCACACACCACAGCCACATTCAGGAGGAGCTTACCGTCAAGCAAGTCCCTGATTTTGTCCAAGTAGATCTCAAAATAGGAAACCTAGGTAAAGAGAAATTGAAATTGGAATAGAAATACCGTACCACGTTTCAAAAATATCACTACTAAACTCATGCGCTCCTCCTGCCGGGTCATTGTGACTACCTGTCAAACATGGACCACTCTCGAGCTCCACACTTTTGGCTCCTCTGGACTCCACTCGAGTGCTAGACAGCTTCTTACAAGAGGACCTAAGTTTCACCTTAGCTGAACACCAAATGATGCCCATGTGTGGTCACAGTCACAAGAGAAAGCATCCTAAACCAGTGATGTTCATCTAGACCTCAAGCGACGGCATGATGCCACGACCTCATCAGACCCAGGGCAACGCAGCTTCCACGTTAATGTGAAGGAAGCAGGGAGACACTAAGGATGCTTAGGACTCCAGGGGCCCAGAAGACACCTGGGAGAGTGCAACAGAAGGCAGCCAGGATGGGAGTCTTTGAAGGGTTGGGACAAATGTGGCTTAGCGAAGACGACTGGCCAGGTGTGGTGGCTTATGCCTGTCATCCAAGGTCAGAGGGCTGAGCAAGAGGACTGTCATGAACCATACTCCTTCTCAAAAACCAAAGACAAACAAGGGGGGATCGCACCCTTTTAGGAAAAGGAAGCCTTCTAAATAATTATTCTCAAACCTTAGTCCGGACCCAACTACATCAATAGCGATACAGAACGGGAGAGCCCTGACAACTACCACAATGGTACTAGAGCAATGTCGTAGATACTAGAATCCAGAAATTGGCTTCTAAATTCCCAGGTGATTTGTCTGATAGCTGAAGTAATAAAATTCTTAAACTGAGAATGAGTTCTGAGGAATTTAATGTACATATAGCCTCAATTTTCTGATATGGCAAATAAAGCCATTAGTGGGAAAAAAAACTCCTGGATTCTGCACACTGTTTCTATCTGACTCTTTCCTCCCAGATAAACATCCCCCCCAAATTCATAAGCATCTTTGAAATACAAATAAGAGAATGGACAAAAAAAAACATAGATATGGGGTACTTGACATTACACAAGCAACTGTATTATGGTAGCAGTCCCATAAATCATACTGTCTAGTGATAGCATAGATTCCTCGTTTGACTTAAGTTATCTATGATGCTTACAAAATGATAAAATTATCTCACAGTTCTCAGGATATATCCCATCGTTAGGACAGCCATGATTATGACCACTGGAAATCTGGGCACTGCCTAGCCAGGTGAAACTTCAGGATTGGACAAACCCTACCTCTAGTTTGGGGAACTCCTGGGCCCGGGCACTAATGTCTCTCCCAGCTCAGCCCTGGTTCATTATCTCTTGTGTGCCACCACCATCTGGAACCTCCCACTTCACAGTTCCTGGTATCTTTGAGATCCTTGCTTTGAAATCTACAAGAAGCAGCTGGTGTTGTGGTGCCTGCTCCTGGATTCCTGTACCTTAATAATCCCTACCTGTTCATCTGCCCAACTCCTCATCCCCTCTCTCCTGACACTCCTGACAGGCAGAAGGCTCCCCGCCCTGTCCTCCCAGTTCTTTGTTTTTGTTAATTTGCTCTGGCTGTCTAGAGGATTTTCTCGGGGCTTAAACCCAGGGCCTTGCACATGTAAGGCACAATTGTACTGTACGTCTGAGCGAAGCCAGCCCTAACTGTTCTCTCTAATCTTGCCTCATTCCCCAGAGTCCAGTCCTCAAAGCCCAGTGTAGTCATCTCTAACCAGGCCTCCTTGGCACCCCATTCTGGTGCCAACCTATTCAAGTTCCTGATTGCCCTACTGCCCCTACAATTTCCCACTACCTCTGAATTTTTTTTTAATTTAATATTTTTTATACCTTCATACAATGCATTTTGATTATAGTCTCCCTCAACTTTGGAGATCCTAAGCACGTAATTTTACTTCGACAAATTACAGAAAAAAATTAATTACATCTAAAAAAAAAAACCATGTACTGCCAAGTCTGGCAATTAAATTCCTATTCATATTGAATACAAGTTAAAATCAAATTCTGATTGTTAATTTCTGCTTTTGTGAGACGTCAAATTTTATTTTGTTATTTCAAATGCCTTGTGAGACCAGACAGAAGGAACACCAATAGGCACTGCTTGGTGATGAACAACAGCACGATCAGAAATAACATTCAAAACCTTTGTGGGATGCCTTAAGGAGCAGATTTTCAATCCTGCCTTAATCGGGCCTCTTTTGGTTTAGCCTGTTAGCATGTAAGTTCAGAGCGCAGAGTCTGCACAGCTAATAAGTTATCCACTGCCAATTCTTATTAATAGGAAAGCAAGCTCAACCACGAAATGCACAATGGGAACCTGCACGGTGAGATTTCACTCTCGAGACGGAGGAACTATTCTTCCCCTCCCCCAACATTTCAAGCCAGCACCCGCTCTTCAATTGTAATAAGATTCTGATACAAGACACTAGTTCCAGGGCGGTAATTGGTTTAACATCTTATTCAGGATTATCACTTAAGACCTCTGCAGTCGTGTAAAGGGTGTCGGCGTAAACAGCCTTAAAGAGGCACTAAGCCTCTAAATCTTGAGCCCATCAAAGGGCTGTAGCCTCAGATGAGGAAGCCTGCTAGCGGTAGAAGCAAGCTTTCACCAGCGCACGCGCACACGTGACGTGCGGAATGTAATTCATAATTGGGCAAACAGCCAGCAGTGGCCTTTTGGAATGTAAATTCGGGAACAATTTGTTGTAGAAATAAATAAGGGGAGAGGTGGAAAGTGTTTGATTACTGCACGCGTTTGTTTATTTTGTGTGGGGGTGGAAAGGGCCGGGCCCTGGGGCACGTGAACCCTGGGGAGCGTTTGGAGAATGACCTGGGGGGAGTCAGTTCTCTTCCACCCCGTGGAGCTCAGGGATTCAACTTAGGCTGTCAGGCTTGGCAGCAAATGCGTTATCCACTGAGCCACCTCAGCAGGCCAGAAAAAAACTTCCATACAATGAAATAGGTGCTGAGTATCAGTTTGGTGCCAGGGTTTATTTAGATCCTCTGTCTGGGTTTGAGCTTCAGCTTCCTCGTGACTAACCCACTGGGTGGTCGTGCGGACTGATGTTCAAGCTTTCAGGACCGCGCAATCCACTCAGCTCTAAGCCTCCTTAGAACAATCTCCCTTCCCTGCCCTGGTCACACAAATGGAGACCGAGACACCGTGTGTATCTGGGCACACAAAAGCAGGGCAGGGATTGCTCTAGGTTGGGCCGCCTTCCTGGGAGAATGCAGACTTGGAAAACGTTCGACAAGGGGCTGCCACGCTGCCCAAGAGCCTCCCAAGCAAAAGGAAAGAGGCAAATGAAAGTGTTGAAGAGAAGGGATAGAAGGTACAGTTTGTTTCAGGGGTAGAGGAAATATTAAAGTTTTAGATAAGGATGATCGGTGTACAGTTTGGGGAATATACTAAATTCCACAAAATTATGTTTATAAAGGATTATTTTTATGCCATCTGAACTACATCTCATTTTTTTTTTAAAATTTTAAAAAGAAAGGGAAACCCAGGTTGGAATGCCCTGATCACATAGTCTCTACCTTATGAGTCGGGTGGGGAGTGCGCATTCCCTTTGAGAGACACACGATTCAAGACAGCTCGTGAACTTGTCCTAAGTTGAGCACTGGTCAACAAGGTATTTTTTGAGTTTCTTTGGCCATATACTTTTCTCTGCCAGCTCCCCAATTGGAAACACAAGGGATTGAGTTCCATGCACTTCATATTGGGGAATGGTGTCCTAGCCCACACAGAGACATATTCCTGGCCTATTTTCAGACATTCATAGGGTCATGGGGAGAGCCCAGGTGATGAGAAAGATGATTCCCTCCTGGAGGGAGCTCATGCCTTCCTTATGTTGCTACTTCAAGCAAACCATTCCAAAAGCTTGGTACTGACCCAAGTCATTAACGGTACAGGTAGGGTCAGCTTCCCACAGAAAGATACTTGAATTAAAAGAGACCATCTTTCATGTCTATTTGAAAGGAAGAAGACTGAGAAACGTGACTTAGGACCTGGAGTCCTGTCTTGTTCTTAGTGAAAAGCGCTTACCTTGATGTGAAACTCCAGGTTCTCATCCATGGAATAGATATGATCAAAAATATCATGTGCGATCCTCGGTATGATACCCATCAGTTGAGGATCATGCAACTTCCCCTGTGAGTGAAAGATACAAACACCAGCAGTCAAAAGAGTGTTGGGAGATACATGGGAGAGGAACAGGAGTCTTCATTTCTCAAATAATGTTGTTTCAGCTGTAAAAATCCAAGTTGATTTTGTGGGTCATGTTTTGCTTGGGTGCTGTACAACAAACAGAAGTTTGTAGAATGATTAGTAAGAAGGGCTTAAAACAGGCATTAGTACTAGCTACAAAACAGGAAGCACCCACACATAGGCTGTCGGCTCCCTGGGGAATCCACCTGAGTACACAATGTGTTCCCCTTTGTATCCAGCAGAGGGCTGTCCTGGCTGTGCGTGTCAGCCCAGCCCACCCTTGCAAATCTAAAGGCACACAGGCAATGAGAGGGTGAATGGGAGAGGGAATGGGCTTGCTTTAGCTTAACTTGTAATATTTACAAATTGGTCAGAACTACCACGCCCAGGTAAACTAATCCTGAATAAAATCACCGTGAGAAAAGAAAGGATAATTAATCATTGTTCAAAAATTTCTAAAATCTTCACTCTCAAAGTATCTTCTTCAGGATTATTTTTCGAGCCAGCCAAGAAAATTCATTCCATCGATTTCTTTTTGAAATCTATAATTCTCAGCCTGAATTAGTTTTTTTTAACCACTTTTATTCATTTTACCTTGCAGGTAGAAGGATAGAGGGATAAATACTCTCTTTGAACATTACTAAATCCACTTTTAATGTCCAAAATTTCTTTTTCCACCTATGACGACTCTTAAAAGATGCCACAATGGCTGGGGATGTGGGGAGCCCTGGGGCCACTCCCTATTAACAGGAATGCGGAGAGGGAGTGGGAGAGACAATAGCCTGCAATTCCTACCAAAGGGATCCTGAAGGGTTTAAAGCCATGGTTTTGGTGTGACCTCACGGAACACAGCTCCACAGAATCTTCTCTTGAATACTCAAGTCCTCTCCCACATGTCCATGGACACAATCTACCTGTCCATGGACACAGCCTGCAGCGACTGAACACCTAAAGAAGTTTTTGAGACTCTTTGGGAGTTATAAACCTCTAGGAACAACACAAAACCAGTTTTCTCCTCAGTCCTGGGGGATGCCCAACAACCTTTACTAATTAGACCCAGCCACCTGGGGCAGAGCTGCCTAGTGCTGGGAGGCCAACTTATGAAGCCGCTTTTCCTTCAGTCTTCATCATACAACGCCCTCATCAGGGTCTTCTAAGTCAACATTTGAGTTTGCAAAAGCAAGAGCCCATGAGATCAGAGGCATTAAAGGCTTGGTGTCATAATTTCTTGGCACATCATCTGCTGACTTTCTACTCTATTAAAAAGCAATGTGGGTACAGAATTCAGACCTGCTAGGCTACTCTCCTCTCTGGCTATCCTGGCATGCTGCCCTCAACTATCAAGAACAATAAGTCAGATGATGTATTTACATTGTGTTTTAGTTTGGTTCTAGACACACTAAAAATAGAATTGGCTTACAACTTAGGAGACTTGGCAAAGTACTTGCTGCTTAAAATTAGTGCAGGGTTTAAGTTCAATAGAATCCATAAAGTGTTCCCGTCATGAGGACTAAGCAAACGTTAGCGTTCTAATATGCAGCTCCCAACAGGCTCTCTCTAAGCTGGGGTGGGGCTCGGTGACCTCAGCAGTCCTAGAACAGTGTTCTACTCCAGGCTAGTACAGCATGTTATTGTAGGAAAACAGCACCACAGAACTGAGACTCAGGCTTTCAAAATCTTGACCACATTTAAATCACGTAGTCCATCACAAACACAAACCAAACACACCATGGCCATGGTCTCGACACTGCAGAGACTATTAGCAAAAGATTCCTATGATAAAAAGACAGATTTTCTTCCCGTTAAGGTTCACTGCCCCATTCAGTCAATCAAAAGTCTTTTCTACTCAAACCTCCAGGGCTCTTGAATAATCCATGATAACCCTCTAGCTTCTTCTTAGTGCTCCACCAACCAGAGAAGAGAAACTGGTAATCTAAAAGTCATTTATAATTGACGCAAATGTGTTTTCCTAGGTCGTTCTCTCCCAACAGACCATCTTTTATTGATACCTGACTTAAAATTAGCCTCCCTCCCAGGGCAGGGAGAGTGTGTGTATGATATTAATATTATATGGCGAGTTGAGACTGTGCTTGTGGAATACATGTGTGATATATGGGAATGCGTGATGGACATGAGATATGTGTCTATTTGTTATGTGGCAGTGTGAAGAGAAATTTATAACATGTGTGTGGAGATGGCTCAGTGGTTAAGAGCACTGCCTGTTCCTCCAAAGGTTCTGAGTTCAATTCCCAGCAACCACATGGCAGCTCACAACTGTCTGGAATGAGGTCTGGTGCCCTTTTAAGAAAGAGACCTGGTCAGTTGTCCTCATCAACTTAGACCATGAAACCCAATATAGACAAGTTCAACAGAACCGCCATATACGGGCTGCCCATGCGTGCTTCAACATTGTCAGGGCATAAATTTTGTTCACTCATGTATATATATGGGAGGTATAATGTATATGTTTGTGATGCATATATGTGAAGGATATCTGTATGGTATATGTTTTCTGTGTGGCAAATATGGAATGTGTGTGTAGCGTATGTATATATGTATGTATATATGGAGTGCCAGTGCATAAGTGTGTTGGGTCTGTGTTTTTATTATATATGTGTGGAAGATGTGTGTGCTGCATGTAGAATGCCCGTGTGTGACATATATGGAAAGAGTATGCATAATATATATGGAGTGTCTGAGTCTGTGTCTGTGTGTATATAAAGAGCTTACTGTTTCCAAGTTAACTGCTTCCAGATGAAATATACATGCACAGACACAACGCGGTCATCAGGCTATAAACAGAGGTGAATTCAGTGAGCGTGAAGGCCCTTACAGCTGAGGTACAAGAGATGGCTTCCCTGGGAGATGTATGGGATGTATGGGATGTATAGATGTGTGGGATGTTTGAAATCTAGGCTGAACAGAGGCTGTGGGCAGCAGGGGTGGGCTGGCAGCAGCAAAACCAGGAACTGAGAACAAGCAAGCCCTGTCACAGACAGCCAAAGTGTAGTCTGGCTCAGGGAGAAGGGAGGCACAGTACAAAGAAGTGAGCTCCTATCTGTAGCTCCTCCAAGAGAGCAAACAGGATGAGCACTTTATAGCTGTGTTCTGTATGACGCTCTTCAGACACTTTTCCAGCTGAATGTAGCCTTCCAGGAACAGGTACAGAGGAGGAAAAAGACACAGTCTGCTGGCCACTCAACAAGCCTCCCTTTGTCCTCTGCCAGCAGCCTTGCTGGCTTCCACCGTTTCCTCAAACACTGTAGATGAGAAGCAAGCGGCCTGCCATGTGTGAGCACTGTGCACTCTTGATTTCGTTAGGAATCATTAGGCTGCTGTACAAGGTGGCCGGAAAGACTACATGATTCCTCTAGCCTCCAGATGTCCCTCTGAACAGAAGGAAAACCGCAAGGTGACCCCAGTCATCTCCCAGGCGCTCTCAAGAGGGCCACTGAGGGCATCACCACGAACCACCACGTGACAGCCCGCCTAGCATCAGACAAAGTCCAAGAAATGACAGATCCCACCCCCTGCCTGTCTGTAGCCAGCACTCAACACTCTCTCTAGGAACCTGCATATCCTCCTGACAAGCCCATGGTGCTTGTGTGACGCGGTCTACCATCCTCAGGACTAGTCTTGGCCAGTGGGTTCTATTTTTACCTGAAAATCCCCCTTAAATGCAGCATCATGAGAAGCTAATCTTTCCAATTTTATGGAGGATTGTGTGTTGGTCTCTTTAACAGAAGATAAAAGCAACACCACTGGATGCCAGATCCAAAATAGGGAGATTAAGAAAAAATGAAAAACTGCTTCAAAATGTGACAGTCGGTTCCCTCAGGGAACTAACATCCCTCCTGAATGCCTCTGAAAGATCACTGTGTGCAATTTCTGAGTCTATGAACTCCTCCTTTTAGGAGACACAAACCCCGCCAAGCATTTCTTCTTTAACTGCATTCCAGGGTCCTGAATTTCTGTTTCCTACAGTCTATGACTGCAGCTTGCAGAGACCTCTTTCCTCTGGTCTCCGCTTAGCAGACCCCCTACCTTTCCCAGTCTGCCAGCACCTACAGAAGAACAGGGTCCAGTGCTGGGAGGAGGGGTGCTGGGTGACAGGGAAGAGATTCAGCCAGCTCCTCCTAGCTGCAGGAGGACCTCACAACAAAGAAGTAACTCAGGACAACTGACAAATACGCAGAGGTGACAGAATTTGGAGAACTCAAATGACAGTGTAGAATCCAGTTCCCTTCAGGTCCCCCAGGAGTGTGCTTAAGACAGACGAGTTGAATTTACACTGCAAAGGTACCAAAGGCCCCAGAGAATCTCATTTTATAAAGTGTCCCCACGCCAGCACTGAAGGACAGGCACACCCCCTTCCCAGCACCTACACCCAGTCACTGTCTTCCAGACTCGCCCTTTGTAGGACAGTCTCTCTTAATGTTTACAGTTTTTAAGTTTCTGACATCTAGCAAATACTTTATATTTCTCAATGATAAATTAATCCCAGAGCTTAGAATTCTCTCTAGTAAGCATTCCTTAATAGCTTGAAGATTTAAAATAGTAAAGGGTTTTTCTCGCATGTTACACACACCTTACTAATTTTCCAAAAAAAAACTAAAAATTAAAAGATTCCCTTTGAGAACATGCTCTCTCCTTCTTCCACTCCATTAGCCCCATCCTCCATCTTCAAAAAAGGCGGGGCTGGAAACCATAAGCAACTAAACTTTGCCAGCGCCTGCAAGGTCAAGGGCCTGGGGACCCTTAAAAGAGGCAAACTGGAGAGAGGAGAAACTAAGCCCAGGTCTTCTGGAATGTACTGCTAGGGGGTATGAGGTGTGGAGACACCTAGCTAACATAGCCCATGTTTGGAGCAACAGTCCTGATGGAGAAGAGGCGGCAAATGAACCTCATGCTTCTTTAATCTGCACGGTCTCCAGGCCACTTTGTCTTCTGCAAAACGGGCAAAAGAAAGTCAACCCAACAGAAACAAGATTCCCCCAGCACCCCTCCCTACACTCGACTCAGCACCCAGAACATCCAAGCTCTGAAGCCTGTAGCCTCGTGCCTTTGAAATCTCCTCTTCAATAGGAATGATTCATGCGCCGAACCTATTCTGCAACAGCCGCCTCACTGCTGCTCCCAGGAGGGAGTCAGAAAGGAAAAAAACCTTAGCTTGAAGGATAAAAGATTCATCCTGCCCTGCTATTTGTAAGCTGAATTCCCCAAATGTGCTCAGTGCTATGTCATAGGATAACCATCCTCGCCTCTCCTCACCATCAAGGGGGGCCTAGCCTTTGGATAGATTAGCCAGCACCAAAGGCCTTCAGGAATCCCAAGCAAAAACCAGCAAAAACCAGGAAAGGAGGCAATAAAGGGTCCCCGTTTGGGAGACAGCCTGAAGCCAGCAAGCTACACAGTCAAAGCATGAGCAGGGCCACCTCTTTCAGTGCTTGCACAGGCCTGGGGTGCACCTTTCAGAAGCAGGTACATACCAGCTCACATCAGAAGGTACAAACCAGTTCACATTCATGCTGAATGTGGGCAAAGTTTCTCTGTGTAACAACCCTGGCTATCCTGGAACTCGCCTTGTAGACCAGGCTGGCCTTGAACTCACAGAGACCCACCTGCCTCTCCCTCCCGAGGACTGAGATTAAAGGCCTGTGCCACCATCTGCCCTGGATACTCAGTGCTGCTTTAAAACTCCCCAACATACTCATCTCTGCTGTCACATGCATCTCCAGCTTTGCCGAAAGCACCGGCGGCCTCTCAGGTACTGAAAGGGCAAACTTACCTCCATGGTATGGGTTTTTCCTGATGAAGTCTGCCCGTATGCAAAAATTGTCCCATTGTAACCCTCCAGGACATCTGCGAACATAAAATAGATTCAAATGAATTCGTTACTTTGATCCTACACTGGTACTGGTTGCGTGAGTCAGTTACAGTTTCCAAATGGCCTGTCTCATTCTTACACAGTATGTGCCAACTGCATGTGCTTTTTAAGTACGATTGTGAAATAAGAACAGAAATGAGTCTGTTGTCCCACAGATAACAAGAAAGGGACTCGCATTTCTACAGATTGTCTGACTGAAGGGGTAGAACCGTTTTTAGCTACTCGAAGCTTTCGTCTATATGTCGGTCTCGTGAGACCATTGAGGAGAAGAAACAAGCAGGCTTTCGGCTTCTGGAGAGTAGAAAAGACCATCTTGTCTGAAGGTTTGGTCTGGGTCAGCTTAAATCTGGATCCTTGGAGTCGCTTCCCAAGAAGATCCCACTGGAGCCCCATCCACACAGACCAGAGCCAGAGAAAGGAGAGGCACCAACCACACTGCCAACGGAACCCCACAGACAAGCCAATCAGCCTGGAAACCAGCAGGCCTGATTTAGAGCCTGTGTTCCCACTGTCTTGCTAGCAGGATGGCCTGGGTCCACCGACATCAGGAATTCCTCTTAATCACACAATAAGCACACTGTGAAAGCCCACAAGCATGGCAGGCCGGCTTCCGTTTCACACAGGGCTGAGAGGAGGCAAGCAGGTGGGGGCTGCTTCGTGTTGCAGAGCTGAAGATCATCTGAGGGAATTCTCTCCAAGCAGCAGAGGTGATTAAAACATATTCCCTCCTGCCTTCCCCTCATCTATACAGCCCTCGTGGAACGGAAAACAATGCATAATTAATATCCTTGACCCACCATTCTGCACCAAGGGAGCAATTCTTAGTGTAGCTGACGGTGAGGGCAAGGAGGGGTGCCCTGCACAGAGGATGCTAGTGTGGTTGATGGTGAGGGCGAGGAGGGGTGCCCTATATACAGGATGCTACTTGGGACCATGTGAGAAAGGTGTGCCAGCCCGTCAACTCTACCTCTTTCAGAGATGGATGGTCCCCTCTCTAAATTTTATTATGTTTGCTTTATTTGTTTTTGTTTGTTTGGTTTGGTTGCTAGGTTTTTTTTTCTTAAAGCATACATATTTTACTAATCTGAGATTGTTAGTCTATATAATTTAGGATGAGAGAAGAAAGGATTTTCCTTCAGGGAGTTAAAAACAGGAAACAAAAAATAAGATTAAAAAGAAAATCCTAGCAGCCTTTAAGAGTTTCCATCACTGGGTGAGGTAGCCAAGGCAGCACTGGAGAGATCACCTGAGGGGGGTGACGAAGAGGGAAAGCGGGCAGGCTGATGAACCCAGCTACCACCCAGGCCCAGAACTAGGACTACAAGGCAGCCCACCTCAGCACCCACCTCATCTGTGAAATCATCCATGAACTGCTAGAGCACGTGAAGGGGCCGAACCTACAGATCCAAAGCTACAGGATCTCTACGACCCAGTGCAATAATAGGATGGTATCCAAGAGGCGTCCCAGAGAGGGGGTAGCAAGGGGGTAGCAGAAGCCAGAGGCCTCGAACCAGACTTGTGGCAACGAACACTTACAAGTGAAGATATATGAACTTAAGGACAGATATACTGTGTGACTCACTGGGTAACAGTGATTCCTCGGGGCTGGAGACAGCACCAGGGCAGGGTGCCTCTATACCACCACAAATGTCCTTTGAGGGACCCGAAGAAAGGGGCTCCACCCTTCAGCTGGGCTTTTAAAATTCAACACTCATAACACAAACAACCACAGGCAAGTGGAATGCCACGCACTGACGCGCTCTCAACAGAAAACCTTCCTTGATTAGAATTACACACCTCTCCTCACACTGACGGGCCTGGGCCTTTCTTACTTTACCTCCTGTGTACGCAGGGCTCCCGATTCCACTGGGCTCCCGACCTAGCTCCTGTCCTCACATGTGGCTCTCTGCAGTAATAACTTCTATGCCAATTTTTTTTTTATATTTGCTTTTTTGTTCATTTGTTTTGCTTTGTTTTGGAGGGGTGTTTGGTTTTGATTTTACCCTTAAATTTTGTGTTGTGGGGAAGGTGGCAAGGGCAGAGTGTGGAATCGAGGGTCTGGGAAGATGACCAGGATTGGGGCTGCATGATACAAAATCCTCAAAGAATCAATCAAACGCTTTAAAAAAAAAAAAAAAGAGTTTGCATCAAGCTGGGGGTGGGGAATGCTCACTCACATCAGTCTTCAGGAAATAGTTTATGAGAGTGGTTTCCTTGGTAACAACAGGAAGCCAAAAAAAAAATATATATATCACTGAAGAAGCCAGTGTTAGGGTTGGAGCTTTAAGCTTCAGTTTCCATGAAAATGTCAGCTCTCAGAGAAAAGATTCCTCGGGGCTGGAGACAGCACCAGGGCAGGGTGCCTCTATACCACCACAAATGTCCTTTGAGGGACCCGAAGAAAGGGGCTCCACCCTTCAGCTGGGCTTTTAAAATTCAACACTCATAACACAAACAACCACAGGCAAGTGGAATGCCACGCACTGACGCGCTCTCAACAGAAAACCTTCCTTGATTAGAATTACACACCTCTCCTCACACTGACGGGCCTGGGCCTTTCTTACTTTACCTCCTGTGTACGCAGGGCTCCCGATTCCACTGGGCTCCCGACCTAGCTCCTGTCCTCACATGTGGCTCTCTGCAGTAATAAAATGCAATGGATCTGAGCAACTGGTCACACCCTAAAAAATACTGACTTCAGAGCCTAAATCCAGCCCACAGCTCCTCCTCTGACAAGAGAGATGGAAGCTGGCATCTCCATGAGGCACCTGGACCACCCTCACCAAGCATAATACACAGTTTTACCAACTAGATAGTTTCTTTTTATTCCCTGTTCTCCTGAGGTTACGGTCAGGGTCCTATGTCCAAAAGGACAGCATCAAGTCTCGGACAGATTGGTAGAGTACTTCTCTAGTGTTCCGCAATTGAGGAGTGACGGCACAGGCCTGTCACCCCGGTTCTGATGATACGGAAGCGAAAGGATCAGATCTTCAAGGTCACCCTTAGCTCCATGAGGGCTTGAGGACAGCCTGAGCTATCACAGAGACTGCAGAGGCAACAATCACAGAGGCCCAGGCCTCTGCGTTCTTGCTGTGGTTGTATAGCTAAGGGTGTTTGTGGGTCTCCTAACAGTGGGAGTGGGATGTGTCTCTGACTCTTTCCCCTGCTCTCGGGACCCTTTTCCTCCTACTGGGTTGCCTTGTCCAGCCTTGCTATGAGGGCTTGTGCCTAGTCCTATTGTCACTGGGTATGCTGTATCCAGGTGATATCCCTGGAGGCCTGCTTTTTCTGAAGGGAAATCGAGGAGGAGTGGATCAAGGTGGGAGGGGAGGGCGAGATGGGGGAAGGGAGGTCTGGGAGGAGGGCAGGGAGGGGAGGCTGCAGTCTGGACATGTATGAGAGAAGAATAAATAAAAGGAGAAAAGGGGAAAAAGAAGAGCATCTAACTATATATTATATACATAAGAATATATATATATATATATATATCTCCCTTTTTTCAAAAATCATCTTTTGTAATGGAGTTATATTAAGGCCCATGACGTTATTAATAAGAATGTGACAGAGCATAGGGAAAAAGGAACATGCTCAAATAGCCCTGGTCGAGGTGCTGAGAGGCACGTAAGACTGAACTCGGAGAAAATCCATTCTCTGTACTATGAAAACACTGAGCATAACTACCTTCTTATTTTTTAAATAGAGAACATATAAACCCACCAAAACAAACTCTGATTGGCCTTTAAAGTACCGGGAATCATCTTACAGCTAATACGTTCTTGGAGAGAATCTCCCGGAACAGAATTGAGTGCAATTGATGTTGCCCTCTATCGACTCAATTCTGAATTCAAAGATAATTTTAAAAGATAGGGTCCTTTAAACCTAGGGCTGTCTCAGGTTTGAGAGGATGTGTTTGTTTATTCAATCTGTGTTTTACATTTAGTGGAGGGTTCAGGCAAGAGAAAGGCATGGGTGAACAACGCAGTTTGGGTCTGGAAGAAGTGCCAGCCCAGAATCTGCTGAGGGAAGACTCCAACCCTGGCTTGTGCTGGGCTCTCTGCAGAACCACATGCCACCGCCACGGCCACACCGTAACTCCCAACCAGAAGGCCCACAAAGAGATACTTCCATCGCAGTAAAAGGCAGGCAGTTCCAGGGCCTGAGAAACACACTTGTCTTAGCTTCTGTTGAGCAGAATGGCTATTTCCAAACCCAGACAGTGCTCTTCCAGACAGAACCTTCCTTTGTGATGGTTTCTGGCATAGTATGATCTCAACTCACGCCATGGAGCCCCACACCTCACAGACCAGCGTGTGTCCATCCAACAACCAGGCAAACCGAGAAGCTTCTGCTGCAGGTGACCAGGGCCATCTTATTTCACAAAGAGAAGAGAGGACCGCTATACAAAAACACTGGCAAGCCCCAGTTGCAGATGTTAGAAGCCCAAGCATGCGTCCTCGGTTCTGCTCATGTCTGAGCAGGGATGGCTGGGGCAGACCGAGTCCTTTGTTAAGTAAGAACCTGGGGACAGCTCATCACACTGACATATCAGTGTTCCCTAAGAGGCTCTGCCTATCCTGCTAGACACCCAGGTGAAATGGAGGTGTTCCAGGGGCACTACAGTTTCTGGCCACAGGTGAAGGTTGCCTGGTTTGGGATTCTAAGACTCTTATCAGCCAACCAAACAACTCAAGCTGGCCATGACTATAGAGTGACAATCATACACGAGTGACCACAAAAGACACCTTCATTGCAATAAATGGCAGACAGTCCTGGGCCTGAGAAACACATTTGCTTTAGTCTCTGTCGAGGGGAATGGCCATTTCCACCCCCTGGTGACGCTCTGTCTGAAGGACATCATTCCAAAGCAAAGGCGCACTGCATTTTGGAATGGAAACGCACCCTAGGGTTGGCCAGCACAAGGCTGTGGGACCACAATGGCTATTCTTTCTCCTCTATTGTCCTCCCACACCCGTTCCTATCCCTGTCATTTTGGACTGTTGGTTAATAAGTCCATATGGCCTGATTGAAAAGGAACAACTCATAAAACAATTACTTGATGCTCGTGTGTGTTTAAATGTTCATTGTGGACCCATCAGAAAGGAACTCAAAACACAGTCAGTCGCAAACCGAGACCCACGTGTTCTTCTAGCTTTGGCCAAAGTGCTTCAATCTCTGAGCATCAAATTCCATTCTAATATGGTAGGAATAGTAATGTTCACACTTCATAAACTTAAGCTTTCAGATGCAACATGGAAGGTGATTAAGAACCAACAATACAGAGCTAAACAATTCTTTAGGAGTCATATAGAATAATGAAATAGATCTGAGTATATCTTCCTAAGCTTAAAGCTTTCCAGTCTGCCCTCACTGCCCACAGGATAAAGTCCAGCATGTCCACCAGAAGATCTGGACTGGTTTTTGCAACCTCACTTCCCATCACGTACTCAACATCTTAAGCCACGCCCTCTGAACTACCCAAACGCGCCACACCGATTGTATCTTTATGCTCTTGCAGTTCGCTCTGCTACTACAGCTCCACTATAACCTACAGTCCTCAGGGCCCAGCATTTCCAAGAAGGTTTCTTTAAGTCTCCACACTCAGCAAAATCAGCACAGAGTGGCACTCCTCTGTGTTGTCCAAGCATTGTGCACACACCACCACAACCTACATAAATGCTTGTATAACGTGCAAGAAGATGATGCATGCATTTGCCTCTTCCTCTATACTGACAGCTCTTAGCAGACAGTCTTTTATGTTCCAGTGACCCCCAGGCCCTGGCAGTGCTTATCACATAGTAAGCACTTAATGTTACCTGTATAAATAAATAACGATAGTTTAAAGAAATCAAAACTGGAAAATGAAAAACCACCTTCTCTAGCAGTTGGACAGTCCATATTTAGTTTATTTGGAAGACAAGTGCCCAGAGCAGCTTCTGCTGGCCTACGATACAGTTGGCAGGACCTCAACAATAATATCCAGTAACTACAGCATTTAATGCCTAGACACCTGCAGCCTAATTGACAGCGATGATAGTCACCAACCTTACAAAGTCTTCCCACAGAAATGGAGACATCCACATGCCAATGTGCCTTTCAGTCAGCACTTTGAAAACCACACTAAAGATGGGAGCATGGGAAACGCCAGGGCTCTGCCATTGCACAAAGGTCCTCAAAGTCATTCAGAGTGTAGACAGACTAAGAGGTGACCAGTCCATGACAGCATCATAAATCAGGGGACTATGACGATCTTCAGAATCATTTGATTCACATCTCAGGCTCTAGAGAAGATGTCTGCTGTGTACGCTGTCCCAACCGTAACTTAGGTAGGGCTCTTAAGACAAGACATAACCCAGCTATGCTCTGTTATCTACTCCAAGAAGGTCTTGCTAGTATATTTACGCTTTAACTTGATGCCACAGGAAGGAAAATCACTTCCTTTCACCATAGTCTGGGTGGTTACTTTTAAAAGTTCATTTAGGTCTCTGCAGAGCCCAGGAAGACAGAAACAGCCCAAGAAAAGGAGTCGTGAATTGCTCTTAAGTGGAAGAGTGGATGGAAGAAAACATGAGGGCAGAGGATCCAGGGATTTACGGTTTTAAATAGAGATGGAGATAGGAAATGAAATGAGAGAAGCTCGGCAAGATGAACTAACCAAAAGTAAGGATATGCAAAGAATCTCTATGGAAACCAACTACTTTTTAAGTATTTTTTTTTGTTTAAAAAAATTAAACACACACACACATGCACACACGCGCACACACAGAGACCTCACATTAGTGGACAGCGATCCCTCTAGAGGACGTGAGTTATTAAATGAAATCTCAGTACCAAGAATGGGATATCTCACTGCAAGGTTTTGGTCAGGGAGGCCCAAGAGGCCCCTGAAACAATACAGTTTTGACATTGCTCTTGGTTATGCAATACAACTAGACGATAAGACCTTATTGCTGAAAACACCAGCGCATCGGTTGAACAACATAGAGAAATCATCCGGAACTGACCTGGAAGCTTCCTCCCTGCTTGCTGGCTTCATAGTACCAGAAGGTGCTCTGCCGGCCACCAGGGGAGAGACGCTATCAACGGTATGCCTGCAGCCAACCTCCATGCAACAATACCAACCTGCCAGGCAGGCTCACCCCCTGGTGCAATAGTGGCACCAAAATTATAAGAGCAACCAACTGGTTTGGGCTTGGATTTGAGGCCTACTGCACAGGAAGGAATTTAGGCCTGATACTTTAAACCTGGCTTTGCTCATAGCTCAGGAGGTCACAGGTCCTAACATACTATTGTTGTTCTGCTCAAGGGTCATACAGTCAAACTGCCTCATAAATATCTATGCCCAGACCCATCGATGGTGCTGACCCTCAGTCCTGGCTTCTCTCTGCAGCAGTCACAGCTAAAGTAGAGATTCATAGCTGATTAAAGTACTGAGAATAAGTGTTTCTGCTAGGAAGTGCTCAGCCTTCAATACATATCTAAGCCCCACAGCCCCCAGGGCTCAGAAAACATTGTGGAGGGGCAGAAAAAGGGGTGACACGCTGTCTTTAGAACATGGCATGGCCATCACACCTTTAAATGCACTGAAGTTAGAAAATGAGTCAACATTCCAACAAGCATCACCAACTGGACTCAGTGTCCAGAGAAACGGGGGTGGGAGAAAGGACAGGAAGTAGTGAGGGAGACATGTTGGAGGTACGTGGGGTAGATGGGAGGAAGAGATGAGTTAGGGATTCCTGGAACACTGGGAGGGAGGAGTCGAGGTGAAGGTTCCTCGGGAGAGTAGAAGCAAGGAGTTAGGGGTCCAAATAATCACGAAAAAAAAAAATATTTTTTTTTTAAAAAAATGCTATTTACTATTTTATTGAAACTTTTTTTTTTTTTTTTTTTTTTTTTTTGGTTTTTCGAGACAGGGTTTCCCTGTGGTTTTGGAGCCTGTCCTGGAACTAGCTCTTGTAGACCAGGCTGGTCTCAAACTCACAGAGATCTGCCTGCCTCTGCCTCCCAAGTGCTGGGATTAAAGGCGTGCGCCACCACCGCCCGGCTCACGATGTATTTTTACACATATGAAAAAAATTGGTTAAAGATAGTCTATTTTTTAAAGGTTTAACAAATGTGCAATCAGGCCTTTGTCTGCCTAACAATTTCTTTATAAGGGAGAATAAGGTATTCTTCATTGTTACCAAATAAGTATGCCCACATTAGGGCCACAAGTGCCTATGCTGGGCCCCCTTCTTCTAAATGGTTTCTTCGTAGATCACCGTCTATATAGTCAGTTACCGAGGGTTAGACCCTATCTTCACAGAGACCATTTCTTTTCAATTTAGCTTTTAGCGGATACAGAAAAAAAAAAAACACAAAAAGCGTACACATTAATGGGGATGAGACTGTCTATTTCTGACATCTTAGACTAAGAAAAAATCCAAACATCGAAAGAATACACACTAGTGCATAAAAACCCAAAGACGATTACCACTGCTTGTTAATCACAGGGTTGGTTCCTTCTTTTCTAATGGAGTGCATCCATTTCTAATGACGTTGGCACAGAGGTAGCTGGATGTATTTAAACGGCCTTCATGCTTAGCACAGCATGTGGTAAATGCTATTTGCTTCCAATAATGAAATTAGGGGGAGAAAGGGATGGAAATTCTGGCACGTGTGATTAATCTCACTATAATAATAATAATAATAAAAACTATGCGCAGCTCAATCACGGGGGTGGGGGTGGGGGTGGGGGAGGCGGGCCTGAGTAGGAGCCAGCCAAGGAAGACATACCTCAAAACCAGAGAAAACACTCAGAGAGAGGCAAAGGAGGAAAAGGACAAGAACTAGCTGTGCCGGTAGGCCAGGACCGTTCATTCAAAACAGCTCAAATCTGGCATACCTTCTCTTGTCGGTTGTCTAAAATAACCTCACTGAGAAAACCTTCAAAATTAATTGATGTCTGCAACAAGAATGTGAATAAGCATCCATCTCAGCAAAGAACATTGCATGCTGACGTGGAGTCTCCCACGCAGGTGTCTGGGGTCAGAATTAATCTAACAGATGTACCAGGACTGAATTTCATGAATTTCAAATAGGTTAGTCAGCTCAGCTCCTGAAAACAACCGATCTAAAGCAGGAAAAAAAAAAAAAAAAACAAAAAAAAAAACAAACACTTCGGTCTTTTAAATCCATGGCCGCCTATGTGGGTGGCGTTATCAGGACCTCTGAGCACAGAACTGCTGTGGCATTCCGATCTGAAGGCGAGGGAGCAGGCGATACATGTCCCTCAGCTCTGTCCAGATGGCAGGCCCCGCCACAGCGTGCTCCAACCTGCTCCTGCTTTGAAAGGGTAAGAGAGAGCAACGTGAAAATTGCTTTATCGCCCTGCTGCTATTTTGACACAAATCCTCTAGGGCCAAGGCCAGTCACAGCAGAAAGGGACTGATCTCTGAAACACACAGGCAAGCCTGAGGCTACCTGTTTGGAGGAGCAAATGTTGGGAATGCAGTAGGATGGATGAAAGTGGGTTAGGCAAAGTTGAGATTAAGGCATGCTGTATCGCACGAGTAGCTCCACGGCCACCTCCATAAGCGGACTTCGTGACGCTGTAGAATATCCTTTGATGGCAAGAGCAGCCTTGCGCCTGTAAGGCTCTATTCTCACAGTTATTATAAAAGAAACAGCTAACGATGTACAACTACAGCCCTGGGCCACACACTTCTTCCTTCAAAAGCCAGGGGAGCACCGTATCTGTGGTCTCTTTAGATCAAGACAGGAATGCTTCAATCACAGCTTACCTTGCCTCTTCCGCTCTTAGAGAACAGAATAGCCCCACTGAAGAGGAGGCAAAAGAAACGAGGGAAAACAAACACCGAGGCCGAGTAATGTGACGGCCATCACAGCGCCAAGGCAGCCATTTAGGGTTTGCAATTAACAGGCCCCTTCTTACAGTCGAGGCACACTGATTGCCAGGCTGCAAATGTCACTTAATGTTTTCATGAGTGGAGAGCCCAGGAGAAAACAAAGTGGCACTTACCTTTGACAATCTGTTTCGCACAAGCACTGTAGACCTGCTCTTGGGTTGTGTTGGGCGGCAGCACTCTGTCAAACACATACGGCTTCCCTTGCTGAAAGCAGATGAAAGAAAAGGGTGGGGAAAACACATTAGGGGTTTAGGTCTAAAAAGCACTAATAGTAGTAGTTAGACCACAGGCAACTAAATCACCCACCCACTCTACTAGGCCGTCCCTTTCCTCACCACAGAACCCTTACAGCGTGAGCCACATGCAGGCTGCACGCATGGATGGTGGATGTCAAGGGCCTGAAAGCACACATTCTTAAATCTGGGCCACTTCCCTGGATTTGTGAATTGTCCCATTAAGAGGAGCTGATAGCTAAGAGGCCAGAATGCAGACACAGGAAAACACAAAGTGCCCAGGGATGGAGTAAGGTGACAGAGATGACGGAGCTAGCAGGACGGCTTGGCTACAGACGTATTCATTTGGAGGACCATGAAAAGTTCAGAAAGGTGCACATCAGGAAGATGCCGTGAAAGAACATTCTAGGCGTGGGATGAGCAGACAGCAAAGGGTCTGGTACATTCAAGAAATGAGGGGGTGTTGCCAGTGGGGGCTACAAGAAGATCAGAAGCCGGTCATGAAGGGTATGGCTGGCCAGATATGTAACCAAATAAAACCCGCCTGTGTTGTATTTTCTGCAGGGACGATGCGATCAGATTTAAGAAGCCATTCTCAGTGGAGAGACAGCACGGCTATTGTCCCACACAATGCCGTTCCCTTGCCATGCAGAAGCAATGCCTAAACTGGATTGAGGCTTCTAAAACAAAGGAGCCCTTCTATGCAATGAAACGAGGCATTCGGGGGAGGAGGGTTGGGTAGGGGTTTGGTTGGCAGCAGCATACGTAAAATTCTAAGAAACCTCCATTCTGGGGGTGGGGGTTGGGATAGGCAAGAGCTCTACCACAGCACCAGTTAGACCCTGCTGCCTGTCCCTCGCTGTTCAGTAATGACGAATGAGTGTCTCAGTGTCAGACAAAGTGCTGAGCATTGGGGAAAGTGGGGAGGACGCAGGTCCAAACTGCAGTTTCCTCTGCCAACCGTGCCCAGGCAAAGAGAAACTCTCCTTTCACAGCCTGATCCACAAACCCTGAAGAGGAGGACAGAGCCCAAGAGAGGAGCAAGGAGGGCTAAAAGCCATACCTCCTACGAGTCCTTGAGGAGACAGCTGCTCTTCAGAGCTCAAAGAACAAGGCCTTTTACATCCCACAACCCACACACAAGTGAGCACAAAGCATCAGAAGGGCTTGATGGTTCCTCGTTCATCACCACGGGTCCAGGCACCTGGGGACGACATCCTACGCTTCTATGCCTTACGTTTGAGCTTTAGTCTTTGAAAGCAGAATTGAGTCAACCAGGTAAACAAGCTACTTCTAATCTGGTCTTAGAAAAATGGAGAGATTTTTTAAAACATAGAAAAGAGGAGAGGGAGAAGGTTTGCTTTATGTCTGAGGCAGAACTGCAGTCGTTCTGATAAAAATCATGAAAGGAATAATTTCCTGTGCTTTCTTCACAGCTTTGTGTTCTGGTTAATGAACCAGGTATTTGGTGGGCTAACCAAGAAATATTCCTTACCAAAATCCTTGCCTTTCTTACCAGCTTTATCCACTTTCAAATTCAACCAATTATCAGGGGTTGGAGATTGAGTTTGGTTAAGAGTGAGTATTGCTCTACAGGGTACCCAAGTTCAGTTCCCAGCACCTGTGTCGGGTGCTTATGACTGCCTGAAAATCCAGCTCCTGGGTGGGATCAAAGACCCTCTTCCGGTCTCCCTGGTCATCAGAGCTAATGTACACATACCCACACACACGTACACAGAAAAAAATTTAAAATGATTAAAAAAAACTTTTTAAAATATACATCCACTACCAAGAGAGTAAAACATAAAACTAAACCTTTACAGAGGGCTGAGGGTGGAGCTGAGTGGGGGAGCTCTTACCCAGCATGCCCAGGGCCCTGGGGTCTGTCCTGTGCATTGAAAATAATGGAAGCAAACATTTACAGAATTTGCCGAAGTCGTCCATTGAGCCCTCTAGAAACTTAAGACGATTTTTACTATTTCTCCAGATTTAGAGAGAATGGCAGTGTAGACTGGGCCGCCCCCAGCACATCCTGCTTCAGTTTTAGAGAGCATGCATTCAGTGCAGCAGGAAACATGCCCTAGTGGATGACACTGCACAGCACAGGATGGTAGGGTGGCCAGCTTTGTCGGCAAGCGTAAATGCTTGCTGTAAGGCAGGGTATTTTCCTTTAGGAGAGGGAGAAAGCAAGAATTCATCACTCTCTTTTAAAAATGGTATCAATCATCAATTGACCAACGTGACACTTGTAAATGATCTCAGGTTAACTCCCAAAGCAACCATCTTCAAGATCTTCCAGCTGGCTTGACACTGAGGAAGGAGGGAACTCTGCAAATAATTTATTCCAGGACCCGTCTCACCAGAACTAGCACGTTAGTTTAGAACGTAAGCATTTCATGTCCTTCATGCATTCAAGCTTGTGGTTTATTTTAATGAACCTTAAATGATTAAGAGATCGGGAGATTAGCATTGTTGTTGAATATTTTCAGAGAACTGACTTGTACCACCTGTATATACAATTGCCCCTCCTCTTCCTCCCCCCCACGTTTTAATAGTAAGAATAGCTCATAAATTCGGAGCAAAACAGAAACAAAAATCCCTCCGCAGAATCCCAAGGAGACAAGATTCTAACGGTTCTGGCGCTGCCACGGCTGAGAATTCGGTAGGCAGGCGACAGCCCCATCTGCCCTGCTCTTTGCAGCTACGGAACAACATTCAAGCAACGTTGCTGTGTAGGTATAGCCACTGGCACTGGGGCCTGGGTCAGACTACCATTCACCAGCCTCGGAAAACTCTTTTCCTTCCGGGTGTCCCCCCCAGCACCTGGGTTTCCCCAGCCCCTCTAAGTACCGGAGCCAGGGTCCTTCGCTAGCATCTCTAAGTACCCGAGCCAGGGTCCTCCGCTAGCATCTCTAAGTACCCGAGCCAGGGTCCTCCGCTAGCATCTCTTCCTGATGTGTATGTGTACTAGAATGGTCGAGTTCTGGCCTAGATGCGAGCCTCTTCGTTGGGCTCCTGACTTATAGGAAATTTAAATGACTATTACAGCCTTCAGTCCTCATCCAACACTCAGGCTCATATACCTACTAGAGAATTTCACCTCTTGGGGCACCATTAGCCACCCAAACGTTTTTTATTTCTTTTTTAAAGATTTATTTATTTATTATTTATACTGTTCAGCCTGTATGACTGTGTGCAGGCCAGAGGAGGGCAACAGATCTCATTATTAATTGTTGTGAGCTACCACATGATTGCTGAGACCTGAACTCAGGACCTCCGGAAGAGCAGCCAAGTGCTCTTAGCTGCTGAGCCATCTCTCCAGGCCTAGCCATCCCAATTTCACTAGCCAAAAGAGAATCATCATTCTCTCCATATCTGAGCATCCCAGGCATCACCTAGATACACTCAACACCTAAGACTCAGCGTGTACCAGAGATTCCCATCTGGGATACATCCCAACAGTTATCATTTCTTAGTATCTACACCATGCAATTCTATCCATCAATCTCTGGCAAAGAAGACCCCAGGCCCCCTAGCCAGTCACCCTGCTGTTCTTCCTCCCTAATAATCCATCCCCATCATTGGGCAAGGTGAGTATCCCAAACCTAAGATGGCATCACTTCCCCATTTGTGACTTCTGCCACACACACACTAGACTCTGTACCCATGACTCTCTGCACTCTCCTTTCTCACTGCAGTGTGGCAGGCCCAGCGGAACCTCCTGCACCCTGTTCATTCCCTGCTCAGTGTCTTTGCTATTAACCTTCCATCCCCCTTGGGATTCTCTTAATTCAAACCGGCATTAGACAGACTACCCACTTAGGAACCGTTGTCTTAATTTGCTTTTATGTTGTTGCAATAAAACACTATGATAAAAAGCAACTGGGGGAAGAAATATTTTCTTACATGTTATAGGTTAGTGTTCTTCATCAAGGGGAACTAGGGCAGGCACTCAAACAGTAACCTGTCGGCAGGAACTGAAGCAGAGGCTATGCGGGAACTCTGCTCACTGGCTTGCTCCCTGTGGCTTGCTGAGTCTGCTTTTCTATACACCCCAGGATCACCTGCCAAGGAACAGAGCTGTCCAGAGTGGATTGGACATCAATTATCAATCAAGAAAATGCTCCAAGGATGTGCTCACAGGCCAGTCTGATGGCAGCATATTCTGAGTTGAGGTCCTCTCATCTCAGGTCACTCCAGTTTGTATGAAATTGACAAAAACAAACCAACACATTCTTCATATCTCATAGTCTTCATCCTTCAGGGCTTCCATGATTTTAACTAAAGCAACCCCACCCACACTGGCATAACAATTAACTGGAGATTTGGTTTGCTTCACGATGAGGGAGTGTATGACCTCTTCCAACCAATGAAACCATTGCAATGAAAGCATTTATCCAGCCGGAATGGAAGCTGCAGATCCTAAGCAGGTAGGCAAACCCACTGAGCCTCATGAAAAGAACCTGGATGACACTCTCTGCACTCCTTACTACTGACAATGAAGCTTGCCAGCCCCGCCGCAAAGCCTCTCTGCACGGCGGTGTAATTGCACAGGAGCAGAAGAATAAAACTAATGACCTACCAGGATTGCAGACAAGAAAATAATAGCAGATGGTCCTTACACTTCCCTAGTTAAAATTAAAAACAAAAATCGTGCCACCAGAATTCCTATCAAGTTGTTGGGAGCAAAATGTCTGTGAACCATATGGCCTGCTATTAATACAGCTGACCTGTTACCCAACACCTGTTCCGCTGCCTGCAAGGAACTCAAGTAAGAAAGACCACGGGGAGCAGAAGATCCAGGCATGCTCAGAGGATGAGCACCATAAAGTTAATTATTCCCACAGAGTATTAATAAATAACCCAAGGACAATCTTAAAGACTGGCCACGAGTTGTGACCAAAGGTGGTGCTGAATGTCCCAGACAACTCTCCCCACCCAGTTATGCTCCATCCTATTCCTCACAGTAACAGGGTGTTACTGAGATGTTACTACCCCATGTCACCGAGTGGCAAGCCAGTCACAGTTTCAGCTCTATGCTTTGTAGAAATATAATTTTTTTTTTGTTTTTTGAGGTAGGGTTTCTCTGTAGCTTTGGAGCCTGTCCTGGAACTAGCTCTTATAGATCAGGCTGGCCTCGAACTCACAGAGATCTGTCTGCCTCTGCCTCCCAAGAGCTGGGATTAAAGGTGGGCAGAAATACTTTTGAGGCTCTGCTTCTAAGTGTCAGTCCTTTTCATCAGTGGTTCTCACCCTGTGAATTGCTACCCCTTTCCCCTATTTTGTTCCAGTCAATTCTAAATTATTCCCGAGTACACACAATTAATTAGGCCAAGGAACAAAGAGCCAGTGCTGTAGCAGCTGCAATCCAACCAAATACGTACGGCAGCTGTTCAATCTCCTTACAGCGACAATGTCCACCTCCAGGAGCCTGCACATGACCAAGCCAGCCATGTCCACCTTTCTGGAGCACTGCCACTGTCCTCCAGAACATGACAGACACCTGCCTAATGCAGATTTGCCTCGCACTGGAAGATAGTGTCCACCCTCCAAAGCGCTTTCCTTCTGTTGGAAGCAAATAAAAGGACAGGTGTGCTTACTTCTAAAAGCTGGATGGATGTGTCTTTTATTTGAAGGACTCTAAAGATACCCAAGGTCAGGATATCCGGAAAGCATCATATTAGTCTACACAAGAAGAAATGAAACAAGAGACAATCATGGGCTGTGAAGGGTTTGCATATCAATCTGAAAGAATGTTTCGAAAACCTCAGCTAAAAAGCCCAAGTCCTTGGGCTAGTATGGATGGTCACTTTTTACCAACAGAAATATATTCGCTAGAAGTTTGAGGGTTAGTTGTCAAAATACAACTGACACACAACAATCTACACCCTTTTGTGCAATTCAGTGCAGTGAACCCATGTGTAGGTTTCCATGAGCCCTACATTGTCACCTAATTCCAGAGCCTTCCTACCACCCGCAGAAGAACCCCTTATTGCACTAGCAGCTGGTCTCCCTTTCCCCACACCCCCTGCTCTAGGCAACCACCAATCTGCTGCCAGACTTGACAAAACTGCCTATTAGAGGTATTCCCCATAAATCCTTCCCTTTACGGGGAGGAGCCATAGTGTGTGGTCTTTTGATCCGCTTCCCCTACCTAGTATGTTTCAGGCTCCATCCACAGGGCATCATAGCTTCATTTCAAGACCAAATAATATTCCACTGATTGGACATACTGACTTTTATGTACTATTCATTAGCTGGTGAAACAATTGTGTTGCTTCTGCTCTGGGGCTATTACGAACGTCCACATACAAGGTTTTATGTGAATCTATGTTCCATCTGGGAATGTATCTAATAGACTTGCTGGGCCATAAAACAGCTCAACATTTAAGTTTAGCTTTGAGGAACTGGCAAGTTATTTTCCAAGGTAACTGAGCCATTTATTATCCCCACCAGCATATGCAGGTTCCAATGTTGTATACCCTTGTCAACACTTGCTGTTGTCTGTCTTCTTTATTACCCTGCAAAGTGGGAGCCAACAGAGGCCACATCCAGGTTTCCTGAGAGGATCAAATATAACCACACAAATAAAGAATCTACCACAGTGCCCGGTGTTCTAGAAGATACTTAAGATAGGGTCAGTGGTATTTTCTAAGGCAAGGTTTGAGGTCTGATGAGCAGCTTAGACCAAGAACTTGAATTGCACCAAACTTCCCAAGCAGTGAGCCTTCAAAGAAAGAGATGCAGGAGAGTGAACATGCATCAGAACTTTGTACCCTGCAGTCCTCGCAATTCCCAAATAAAATGCACCATCAACTCTTGGGCTCCTCCAAGCCCCAAGTCTGTGACTTCAGAGCTCAGCTCCAAAGAATGAGGAGAGGGAGACAGATTCAAAAACAGTGGCACCCCCACCCCCAGAACAATTCTGTACATTCTTCAAGAATAAATAGTCCCATGGTTGGTCAAAGAGCCCATGCAAGAAAGATAAGGAACAGGATGTGATTCAGGCACTCAGGGTCTCAGTAACTTTACTGCTATCACTTTGGAGCCTTTCAGGAACGTGAATAAACCGCCCACTGCCAACATGAAGCAGAGCTCTAAAGACAAGACTCAGCTGCCGGTCTTCATAGACTGGCCTGACCGTCTACTGCCTCCTCCTGCAGACCTTGGCCTGTTGTGTGTACTGGCAGTTGGAGCCCTCTGACCACCTACAACAAATAGGCTCAACCCAGCAGTCCTTAGCCAATGGCAGATAAAACTTAGAGGTCAATACTTTATCTGTCTGAGCTAAACGTGATGAGAAGGGGCCACAGGGCAGGTATTCCAACTGGCCCCTAGAGTTTCAGTTTATCATGGCGGCAACTCCAGAGAAGCCACACCCTGGCTTCCTTTGTCCCCTGCCTTGCTTCCTTCTTCAGTGTTTCTTGGGTTCATCTCTCAAAGTAACCTCACTTTGCTCCAGTCTCAATCTCTGCTTCTAGGGAACCCCAGAATAAAGTGGAACCCTGCATATTTTTCTCCTTTATGTCCAGCATTCAGTAGGTACAAAGGGAATCCAAATTGGTGAAGTCACTGCCAAACTCATCACGTGACCATCACCCAAACTGCACAGGCACGGTGGGGAAGTGAGGAGGGGAGGTGTGGAAGCTGAAGTCATTGTTAAAATTCAGCTAGCTAACCTAGTGCAATAGTCCATGCCTATAAGCGCCAGCAATTCAGGAGGCTGGAGCGAGATCACTTGAACCCAAAAGTCCAGGGCCAGCCTGAAAACATATCAAGACCTTGTATCAAAATAATAAGAACAATAAATAAAAATAATAATATAAAACAAACAAAAAAACAAACAAATAAATAAAATAAAAATTAATAAGCCATGCCCTGGAAAAAGGAAATGCCTTTTCCTTCACATGGGTGCTGGTCACCTGCCAAACTGGAAACATATGGGGCCACACTTGCCCAGAATATCACTAATCCCTAATTTGTACAAAAACAGCCTACTAGCTGCTGAAAGTTCTGGAATAACAGAGTACTTTGCGTTAAACAGTCCAGGGCAGATTCCCAATGCACTGGGTATCAGGGAGGCAAGAAATGGGGTGTTAGGACTCCATCATACTGTGTGGGGGCATAGGAGAAACTTGTTGTCTCTCTTGTATGTCAGAAATCCCACATTCTCGATCTCCTGTTCCTAAATGTTAACAGTCCTGGGAGTTCCCTGTCTTCCTATACCCCTTATCTCTCATCACTACTCACCGACCCTATTATTTGTCTGGAAGTTACTAGAAAGTTCCCAAGGCAGAGGTAGAGGAACTTTGTGCAGCTCCCTGGCCCTTGTCACACCCGCCTCAAGACTGGCGAGACTCTAGCTGCCTTACAAGGAGACTCTAAAATGGGGCCGTCTTCTCCATTCCAGCTGCACACTCTCCTGTCCACTTCCCTGCCTGCACAGGGATGGTGCTGTCACTGGGGCTATAAGCACTCAGCCACAGGGCGGTCGGACCACTGTCCTTCCCCACATTGGCTCTACGCCCTCAGGAAGGTGGCTGGTGCCCACGCTGACTGAAGCCAAGGCTGCTCCCAGGGGACTCAATAATGAAGCAGACGTCCACAAAGCAGTGCCCGGCTCCCAGTGGAGTTGCCAAGGCAATGCCAACCACTTCAAGATCGAGAACGAACAAAAGCAACGCACAAGAATGAATCTTGTAAGCCTTCTCCTTGCAGGAAACCAGGCTGCAATTCTCTCCGTTCTGCCAAAAGCCCTGCTGTGTGGACACGCAGGCACTGTCAAGATGGCAGACAGCTACAGAAAACTATTCTGGAAGGCACGCTGCCAGAGAGATAATAAAGAAATTCAGAATTATCGCCTGGCTAACAGAAGAAAGGAAAGAGAAGTATGACATCTTTTAGGGAGAATAATGGAGACTGTTTCAAAGACACAGTGATTTTTTACTTCCAATCAAAGCAAAATGCATTCCTTCCTCTCCCGGTTTCTGGGCTCTAACCTGCCAGAGCGCAGAGAAGGGCAGAGAAGGGCGGTATGGCTGGTCCTTCCCCGGAAGCTTGTTCCTCCCATTCTAGCAACCCAAAGCACTTACCTGTGATTTCCATCTCTGTGGCTCTAACATGCTGTGACAGTAATGGGACACAGGAGTCAGTAATATTTTCACAAGTGGTTTCTACTTCAAACACATAGAGCCCCAGAGAAGGTTAACTTGAAGCTTCAAGAGTTCAGTGTTCGCGGAGTGTGTATGTATACTCAGAGAAAGGAATAAAAACCTCTTCTACAGTTATCTCAGTAGATTTGGTGCCCTGTCAAAGTCTGGGCAAAAGACGAAATTTTCTTCAGAGAGGAGGCAGGAAAAACACGTTCACTAAAGGCAAAATGGGGAAATTATTTTTGCCGGATTCACAGTAACATGGGTAATGTGTGCCTTCTTTGGGGGTGGGGGCATGGTGCCCTGGCAGGAGCTGCCAGAAGCAGGAATATGTACTCAGATCAAACCTTCCTTAGAGAGGCTGAGGCCTTTGGAGGCACTAACACCAAGGCCTCATGGAAACACACGTGACGTTGATAGGAGACCTTCTGCCCAGACCCTCACTCAGCAAACCATGCTGCACATAACCACATGGAGTAGAATTAGTATCTTAGGCATTTTCTCACTGTTGAGAAACAGTTCGCATAATTACAATTCCCTACCACATGGGATGACAAGTTTACTTTCGTGGGATGTTCAAAGTGCCTTGTTTCTTTCTGTTTGCTGCTCAGAGGTGTGGGGTGAAAACATTAGCCTCCATGTCTGAGAAAGGAGAATGGTTTCCCTGGGCTCTGCCGAAGGCAGCGATGTGAACTTAGGCACACACCAGAATTCTGGTTCCCTGCCAGGCCTTCCACCCATACGACCATACTGCATCTTGTCATTGTTCCTCCAAGAACACAGTTATTCAATGATAGATTTTTCTAAGAACTCCACGCAGTTGGCCAAATCTGTGATCTTAGACAACGTATCGATATTTTCTGGGCTGCCTCCTCTACAGAAAATGAGAGGTGGAATCCCTCCGGCTCTAATATGCTATAATAATAGAACATGTCATGTTCAGAACATGACACGGCACAGCGCACAGGGCAAGAGCTGCTCTTCTCTGTCAAGATCATTTCTGTAAATTGTGGTGAAAGCCTCTCACGAAGAAGGCATGGTGACATGGACTAAACCCAGCAGAATTCAGGAGGCTCGGTTAGCTATGTCTTGATGGCTAAGGCGCCACGGAGGGCGGGTGGGATTCACGGATGCTCAAAAGGGAGAGATTCTGGGTGCAAACTGGATGCAGACCTCTGTCACCTGCTCTCCTCATACCGCTCCGGATTCCGTCACGTCATCCTGCTCCCTCTCAGTCTGTCCCCTCCCTTTTGTCCTCTCTGCCCTGGTGGTGCTTTAAGTATACCTGTAGCTTCAGCCACAAGCCTCACAGGGAAGACACAAACATACACCTCCAATGCAGAGTTCCAGACCTCCGTTATCAATTGTCTGACAATAATAAATCCAGCTGAATGCCCCAACTTCCCTAAACACAACGTGGAGTTGACCTCTGTGACTTCTGGGTCTCTGGCTGTGCAGTCAGCCAACCACGGATCTGATGTACTTCTAACTGCCTCTGTACCAACACTCCTCCCTGCCACGATTGTCTGCATGATGTGGCATACCAGCAATTTACACAATGTTAACCTCTTATTGCTTATTATATTCTAGAGATGATTTAAAGTGTAGGAGATGTGTACAGGCTTCACACAAACACTATGTGATTTTACACGGAAACCTCGAGGTACCCTGGAGTCGGTCCCGCACACAGATGAGGAGCAGCTGTAGGCTGACAAGAGAACTCACACGTTTCTCCTTCTCCTCTGCCTCTTCTTTCTATCCTTATCCCTAGTCATCAAGGCTAAGACGCGTAGGGCCATCTTCTCCACATCAGCGTCAGAGTGGTCCTTCATGCCTCTGGTCTCTCTTGTTTTACATCTCAGCTATTCTTACCACTTTTTGTCAAAACTCTTGCAAGTGCCTTCTAAGCGGTCATCTTGTCTGTCTTGCCTTCAGTACATCTCTGTATCCTTTTCCAAATGCATCTTCCTTGGCTAACGTCCTTTTTAAAGGGGCTCAGCAATTTGTGGGGATGTCTACTGTACTACCCCACAGCCTGCAGCAATACTTTTCACAACCCCTAAGCGAGTCCTTCCCCATCAAACACCCTGGCAATGGGCTTGCAACGTCCCCACTGCCACCCCACAGTTTGCATCATCCCTCTAATTTGAAGCCATCCCAACACCTTGACCTTGTTTTCTGACAAAATACTGTCCATCCTTTAAGAAGCATGCCAAACGTTCTCTTTTCCAACACGGGAATGCAGTCTTCTCTTGAGACTCTTCGCCTCTCTCTCTTCCTCTTCTTAGGAGCCAGTGGGATGCACACTGCTCAGCTGGGTGAATTGCTATCGCTTGTTCACCTTACAAGCTTCCTTTCTCTCCTATGAGCATCCACAGTAGTCCTCCTCCAGGGGGTCTCTGATCACAGCCTACTGCAGGCAGCGGGCATCTGGAAGCACCAGGGTTGTGGGAAGCAAGCAAGATCCAGGGTTGGAGTGCAGAGCAAGACGGGGCGGATGCATTTTAATCAGCGTGCTAGGCCCTCTGCTGTGGACATTTCTAAGTAACCACACTTTCGTGTAAATTGCTACTCTGCGTTTTACGGGGAACAGGGTGAGATTCAGAAAGCTCCCTCACTTGCACAGGGTCACAACCTACATGGTTTGCTTCCCGCGTTGGTTCTGAGAACATGCAAACAAGGGACGGTCTAAAGCAACCCTCCAGCTTACCTTGTTTTAAAATAACATTTAAATCACTAATTCTGGAGGTCACATAGCTGAGCGGTGTATTGTTTGTCTCCTGCTAGCTTTGTTCTGGACAGCACTTTGGATGCAATGTTGTAATGATAGTTGTTGCCTGGGTGAATTTTCAGAAACTCAAAGGCCACGATTTGCTAAAAATCACTGACCCTTCATTTAAGCCTGCATAGGAACCCGGTGGATAAGTGAAACCTAACTAATGATGCCAAGATGAAGAAAATGGAAAGATTGCCAAGATTTATAGAGGCATCATGACCTGATAACTAGGGACAAACCAACTTCCATGTTTCCCGGTGCCCACTCCAGACCACCACAGCAGCAAGTAGAGGCCCCGTCACCAGCCTTTGCTAGACTGAGATCCCGTCCTCTGAAGCTCACGGTAGGTTAACATGGCTCTTTCCATACCACTACTGACATTCCAAGGAAATCCCTTTTGCCTTGTTCAAAACGCATCAGGCCCTTGTCACGGCAGTAAATAAACCGATTTGAGTTCAGTAATAAACCAACTTTTAAAAGGCATGTAAAACCACTGTAGAAAGTGCCAAGCATGGTACTAACATCACAACCTTCTGAGAATTTTAGTTAGGAAATGTGTTTCCCACCTCACTCCTCTCTGAGTGCAGTGCTTAAATATTCATTACAGATGCTTAAATAATACAGTCATTTAGAAATGTCACTCCAAAAATACTGACAACATAAAGTCTGTGTGCCAAAACAGTCTTCCACCTTGAATGACCATAGCAAAGCCCCAAGGCGAGGACTAAACACCCATCGTAAGACAGGGAAAGCAGAGGTCAGAAAGAACACTTAACATTATTGCCACAGTAGCAGAGGCAAGAAGGGCTCACAACTTGACCACAAAGATACAATCCTCCGCATCTCAATGCAGCACTTCAGCATGGACAACTGAACAGGGACTTTCTGCCAGGTTGTAACTGTGGCTCTAGAGGATGTGACAACAGAGCCAAGGCCTGAAGGCTTGCCAGCTTCTGGGAAATCAAGGGCAGAGTGCTCCAGGCAGAGGTAACCGAAAAGCGGCCTTATTTAAGAAGCCCTTGATCTGCTGGAATGTGGGCCACTCCACCCAGAGAGAGCAAGGCACGGGAACAGCTGAAGAGTTCAGAGAGCAGGGCTGGGAAGCAAAGGAATGGCCTGCTCTGGTTTCTCTTTCGCCATTCTGTAGAGGCCTGATGCTTGGGAAGATAAACTACAAAATAAAATAATCATGGAGACCATTGAGGAGACAACCGCGGAAATCCTGAAAGAGCTCAGGCAGCATAGCAATGAAGACAAAAGGAGCTGTGTTTGGAGGAAGGCAACAAGGCAGGCACAGACAACTGAGAACCATGTCACAAGCTCTTGTAGAAACTAGGAATCTAATTTATTTATTGGTCATTTATCATTTCCAGTGTCGGTGCTGAGCGGGCCAAGAAAGGCTGTCCATCTTAACCTGACAACGCTCCAGAGACTGCGTCTTCTCTTTCCACCTTCAAGTTCAAGTGTGTCCACTGGAAGCAAAGGAAAGAGAGAGGGAGAACCCAGGGATCCCGCAAATTGCCAATTACACCCACAGCAATTCCACACAACTGTGGCATCACCTGTGACGTGACAGGGACAGAAGGTCAACTCCTCAACATGTTCAATGGTGGGTGGGAGATCCACAACCAGTCCCATATCTGACTCCAACAGTCACGCTCCTTCACCATGGCAGGCGCCTCTCGTGTGGGGTGGGAGGTGACCTTCACAGTGGCTAGAGAGGCCAAGAGCTGCCTGGACACGCTCCCGACCGCCTGAAACCGCTCTGGGTCCTCGCCCTTAATTCAGTCTCTCCCATTTCGTTTGACAAGTTTTGCTTTCTCCTTTTTATTTATTTATTTTGAGACAGGGTTTCTCTGTGTAAAAGCCCAGAACTCACTCTGTAGACCAGGCTGGCCTCGAACTCACAGAGATCCGCCTGCCTCTGCCTTCCAAGTGCTGGGATTAAAGGCGTGCGCCACCACTTTCCGACTGACCATTTTTTCTAAGTTCAATATCTGAATTTCTGGTAGCATGTAGCTATCGGTTCTCCTGATCAGGCACCTGCTAGATTCTAGGAAGCCAACCGTGGGAAGGAGACATTTCCCAAAGACCAAGTGTTCAGGGTCTGATTAGGAAGACAAAGAGGTAAAAAGTACGAGAAGCAATTGTCTTTCTTTTCCTTCCATGACGTACTTGAAAGTTCTATAAATCGGTGAAAATTCAGATGAGATTTTTGAGGACTTCACTGCTTTTGTGCCACACTGGCCTCGTTATGCAGATAACTTCACAGATTCGTTCCATTGTATTATTCTGTGCTACTTCTGTATGATGAAAAAAAGGTGTCAGTTAAAAAAAAAAAAAGCGAAGTTGCACATGAAATAAGTCTTCTATTTGCAGGAAGTGTTCAGGAGGCCGGCAGCGCTGCTCTGCACCGCCCTCCAGGGTCAGGTCTCCACAGCTCTGGAACCTAGCGTGAGGGGGCTGTGCTGCAGAGCCCAGCTCTCCGAATCCTTGGCTGGTCACATGGAATAGGTATTAGGATGCCCACTTCTGAGTAGGAGAAACTGAGCTCGGGTGACGGTACACCTTGAACAAGATTTGAACCTAATTACCTGTGGGATGGAACACCTTGCTCTTACCTCCTCTCCCGTTCTGCCGAGTTCAGGATGGATCTTTAAGGGGGCTCAGGGTTAGAAATAATTGGCAGGGTTCGTGGGCTCAACTTTCTACTGTGTGGAGCAGAGCCATTTTCTGGGATGGCTGGTGCCCACTCAGGGAATTTTAAAGTTAAACAGAGATACTGCTCTCTACCTCCCCTAATGGAGGAAGAAAAGGTCTTCATTGTCCAACTGGCTGCTGAAGCTAAAAGGAAGAATGGTGAGGTCCAGATGTGAGGTCTTGGGGGACCCACGGGAGCTATGCTGTCTGTAACTGCTTACCAACCATCAACGCCTCTGTCACACAGCCCCCCTGCCACAAAGCCATCTTTCTTTTTTAAAAATTTTATTTATTTATTTATTTATTTATTTATTTATTTATTAAAAATTTCCACCTCCTTCCATCCTCCCATTTCCCTCCCACTCCCCCCACTTTTCCTCCCCCTCGGTCTCCAGTCCTAAGAGAAGTCAGGGTACCCTGCCTTGTGGGAAGTCCAAGGCCCTCTTCCCTCCATCCAGGTCTAGGAAGGTGTGCATCCAAACAGACTAGACTCCCAAAAAAGCCAGTACATGCCGTAGAATCAAAACCCGGTGTCGTGGGGACGAGGCAGAAATCCTTAATAAATAAATAAATTTAAACAAAAAACAAAAAACAAAAAACAAAACAAAAAAAAAAAAAAACCCGGTGTCATTATCATTGGCTTCTTAGTACGCCCTCATTGTCAGCCACATTCAGAGAGTCTGGTTTGATCACATTCTCGTTCAGTCCCAGTCCAGCCGGCCTTGGTGAGCTCCCATTAGATCAGTCCCACTGTCTCTGTGGGTGGATGCACCCTCGCGGTCCTGACTTCCTTGCTCATGTTCTCCCTCCTTCTGCTTTTCATCTGGGCCTTGGGAGCTCAGACCAGTGCTTCAATGTGGGTCCCAGACCCAAAAAGAGGAATATGGTATGTACTCACTCATAAGTGGATTCTAGCCATAAACAAAGGACTTTGAGTCTATAGTTTGTGATCCTAGAGAACCTAAATAAGAATGTGAACCCAAAGAAAAACATATATTTATTTTCCTGGATATTGGAAGTAGACAAGATCGCTAGGCAAAAGTTAGGAGCAGGGGGGTGGGGTGGGTTGGGAGGAAAGGGAGATGGGGAGAGAGAAGGGAGAAGGGGAGGAATGGGGAGAGCTTGGGGGAATGGGTTGGTTCAGATGGAGGAAGGGTGGATATGGGAGCAGGGAAGAAGATATCTTAACTAAGGGAGCCATTTTAGGGTTGGCAAGAGACTTGGCTCTAGAGGGGGGTTCCCAGGTGTCCAAGGGGATTTCCTCAGCTAGGTCCGTGGGCAGCAGAGGAGAGGGCGCCTGAACTGGCCTTCTCTTATAACTGATGAATATCTTGCATATCACCATAGAACCTTCATCTGGCGATGGATGGAGATAGAGACAAAGCCATCTTTCCAGGGGTTTTCCTGAGAGTCCATCTTGTCCATGGTTGGATGGCAACTCCCTGCAGAAAGGTGGGTAGGCCTTTCTATCCAGTCTATGCCCACTTGAATCATTGGAAAATGCATCTGGCTAACGCTTCTAAAACAGTCATATGAGCTGCCTGGGAAGACTATCTCTGCCCTTGGGAAACCCCTGGATGCCTGCTCCAGATCAGTTCCTCCGCATCTGTGGCCACGGAAGGCACTGATGTCAACAGTGGCAGCAGAGACTCAGCAGGTTGCAAAGATCGGAGATCAAAAGGCTGGTAAGACCTCCAAGAGCACCTCCCAGTCTGCAGCTAAAGGTGGATCCCTCCACTGACCAGAGAGCTGACCACAGGGTGTAAACACCTGAGCAGGCAGGTGGTGGTGGGATACACGGTACTCTCTCCTTCCTTCCTTCACCGCAGGCCACATCCGTCACAAAGGCTAACTCCCGTCAGTTCCTCCGAGGATTTCTAACCTCCCTGCTTTCTTCAGTCTTCCCTTGACGTCACAGGCCTTGGTTTGAGGTCAAGAAGCCCCAGACTTGGAGCTGGACATGGAAACCACTCCCCCATCAGATTCATTCCAAATGACACTGCTCCCACGTGTGGAAGAAAACAACACAGGAGTGTGAACATATAGCAAACTAGACAATAAGACAACATACAGCCCTGGGCCAAAGAGCACAGCTTGGGGCCTGTCATGCAGTGAGTCAGTTCCTTTTCTGTTTTACGTTCATGCCAGGGTACCTTAATGTCACCAGGTCTGAAGCCCTCGACATTCACACCCTCCAAGGTGAGGCCCCCAGCACAGCAGTGGCAGGCTGCCAGTCACAGGCCACATCTCCAAGAAGATCATGCCCGTGGCACCGATTGCGGATCAGCCACAGTGAAGGCTAGAATGGAGCAATGGTGGTCTGGTGGAGAGATTACATGGGTTTCCTGAACGGTCTGCAAAGCCCAGCTTTCCTCAGAGCCTCTGCAGCAAGCCCGCCTCCTGTGTGCAGAGCCCTTCCTTCCCAGAGGCCTGTGGGTTTCAAGAGCTCCCCTCTCCAGGGACTCACAAATACTCAATGAGGATTCCTCAGTCTCTCATAGCCATTTGCTTCCCTCCAGGCCCTCAGTCTCCACTCTCACTTTCTGCTGAATCATTCAACATTAAGAATTGGCTAAACTATTATGTGTAGGATTTACCAGTAGAGGACGTGTGTGTGTCCCCCCCCCCCCCCCCCCCCCGTCCTGCCTCTCTCCGGGGTGATCTCTCTCCTGTTCCGGGTGAACCGGTCCTCCTGCCTCCTTGCCCCTGAGCTCGTTGTTGCCTCTCAGGTGCACATTCTCATCATCTCCTTCTCAGATACCTAACAGTGTGCCGCTCTTCTGTGGCTCTGAAAATCAAAACCCGTGCATCTGCCTCGGCACCATCGCACACTCCAGATCCTTCCCCTACAGGGGCGGCAGCTCACTGCCTCTGGTCTTTTGCTGAACTGACAGAAGCAAAGGCCAAAGACAACAGCCTTGCCCCTGCCTCCCTCTACCGCCCTCTCTACCGCAGGCCCCCATTGTCACCTCCTCTTCTGCTATGACGTCCCTGGTGCATTGAATGTACTGTACTCACTGCATGCTCTTTCATGTCTATTCTGTGTAAACACTGGCCTTCCCTAGGGCCAACAGCCTTTTGTCCCTCTCCCCCAAACACTGATGTCACCCAACTCAGGATTCTGCATGGCACCTTCATAATTTTGCTGTAACCTCATACATTCTACATTTCACTAAATATTTTCTTAAATCAAGTACTTTTTTCTTAACTATTTTGCCAAAGGAGGTTTTATACTACAATGGTAAGTAAAAATAATTACACGCTACAATGGAAGACATTACAGACGGAAGAAGCACAAACAACACGCCAATGAACACCAGGCTCGCATCACTGCTGGACACAGGCTCCAAGGCTGTGACCTGGTCTATCCTTTTGTTAAGAGGGAAATTCCAAAGAAAGACCAAGAACTATCAGAAAGCTGAGGCCTTCTCTTTGACAGACTCCCAGTGCCTGAAAGAAAAATCAAAAGGAGTCTCTTGTCCCTCTCTTTCTGTGTTAGCTAATGTCCTATCTGTGCACTACTTAAGATGATCAACCACCAAGACCACTGCCAACTGTGTGCTAGGGTTTCCCTCCCATCCCCTAAGGCTTTTATCAAGGGCTTTACAGCTTCAATGTCTTCAGTGGTTGACTGTATTTCTTAGCGCCATTTCACAAACCCTTAGCAAATGAGATTACAGGCAGCAATCTGAAACAAAAGAAATAACATGGAATTCTCTCATGTGAAAAGAGCACAGAACAACAGTGATCCATCCAGGCTGGAGCCCACACCTACCCCAGCTGGGGCCACACATCGGGGCTGGATCCTGGAATGTGTCCAAAGCCTGCTGTCAACATGTTATCAATAATAATAAACTAAGACAAGAGGGTGCATACTGCCTACAACCCCAGCATTCATGAGGCTGGGACTAAGACCAGCCTGGGCAATGTAAGCAAAGCCTGGCTGCAAAAAGAAAAGCAACAACAATAATAATAATAATAATAACAACAACAACAACAATAATATAAACAGGCAACATATGAGAAACTGGCAGCCATGCACCCACAGACATGCTAGCCAGGCCGTACAGTGTCCCCCTGGGGTTACTGCCTTTCGATGACCATCATTTATAGACGCTAGGCAGTCAGCCCATAAGTGGCAGATTCAGAATTTGCAGCAAATCCGTCCAGCTCCAGAGCCTGTGCTCTTCATTCTTCTGCTTCCCTGACTCTGAGACCAAAGCAATTTCAAACCTCACAAACTGCAAAATAAGAGCCTGCTGCTCTTAAGCACAATTAAGACAATGGGGCTGACACAACAGGAAAACTATTCGGGGTGTAATTAACCATAATCACTGGTGTCCTCTAATTGTTTGGGAAAATAAAGTCTTCTGCTCTTGACAAGCTATAATTCTGGAGTGCGCCGAGAAGGTTCGAGTCCTCGCTCGGGTCTGTATCCCTCCAGCACGTGCATGTGCTATTAGTCAGATCTCACGGTGGATCCTAGGGAGGCTCCGGGGAACTTCAGTGTGTAACTGAGAATCAAGTCAACTGGGGCTTGGGGGAGAGCTAAGCCCTAATGCTCAGCCCTTCCTGTTACAGCTGGGAACACAGAGCAAGGCCACAACTTACCAAGAATATACAGAGCTCGGTCATAGCCAGGCACCTGGGGCACCTCAGGAATCCCATGAGCTAAATAAACCCAGACATCCCGGAGCTGAACACCAGGCCCCGCCACCTAGTAGCTAGATGATGTTGTTATACATTTCTGGTGACTAAAGGACTCGAAACATGGGAGAAACTGGGAGCCTGCACACACGGTGCATATCAGGCCGCTCATACTACCGTCTCGAAAGCGAAACGTGAAGGATCTCGTCAAGGCTGCTGAGAGTAGTGGCAAAGGTTTAGAAAGGAGACCTTAGCACCTTTGTCATTTTAATTCCACCAGAATGAGTGCAAGAGGTAGTCACCATGCTCCTGTGGCCAGACTTGCTGATTCCACTAACCCAGTTTCCAAAAGAACAAACTCCAAAGCAGCAACACGAGGGAGTATTTACTTAGCATATACTTAGTATTTACTTAGCATATACTTAGTGAGATGCAGCAAACACTGACAGAAAAAAAATTACGTAAGGATTTTACCTTGCCAACTTGTTAAATAAAAATTAACAAACTAGCTGAACAGTGGTGGTGCACGCCTTTAATCTCAGCACTCAGAAGGCAGAGGCAGGTAGATCTCTGTGAGTTTGAAGCCAGCCTGTTCTACAAAGCTAGTTCCAGGATAGTCAGAGCTACACAGAGAGATCCTGTCTTGAAAAACAGAGAGAGAGGGGAGGGGAGAGAAAGAGGAAGAGAGAGAGAGAGAGAGAGAGAGAGAGAGAGAGAGAGAGAGAGAGAGAAACGAATGATGTTGCCTTCTTTCTTGTATCCCATGGCAGATATCACCCACCCATCAATCACACAAGCAGAAGACAGTCCTGCCAGTTCACATTTTGAGTTCTGGAAATGAAGGTCTAAGCAAGCAGCCAGGGAATGAGGCCCGGGTCTAAGCAGCAGCATCCGGGTTACTTTTACTTCGGTTCCTTTGGTAAGACATTTGACTGGAAACAGTTAAGGATATAATATGTAATACATCTTGCATGGATAGTGAAGGAAAGATACAGAGGGCTCAAAACCCAACATACAGCAATGTGAGATGCTCTCAGCCTGAACCACAGAAGAACAACAAAACACCCCATCCTCCCCAGGGTCCGTAAGCAGCATCTTCATCTGAAAGGGAAGAGTGAAGGAACACAGACTGAGATAAAGGTGCTTTTAAAGATGCTCCAATGCATAGAAGCTGGCTCGGCCTTAATCCCTATAGGCCTGCTAAAGAGAACCAAAGAGTCAAATGATAGGCCAGAGGAAGGAGAGTCCAGGAACACTAGCAGCACCTCCTCTGGGCACTTGACCATGAAAGGTTTGAACAGGTGTTAAGTCCAGTTGCTGCCTAGAAAAGAGACTTTATGGGGCTGGAGAGATGACTCAGAGGTTAAGAGCATTGCCTGCTCTTCCAAAGGTCCTGAGTTCAATTCCCAGCAACCACATGGTGGCTCACAACCATCTGTAATGAGGACTGGTGCCCTCTTCTGACCTGCAGCCATACACACAGACAGAATATTGTATACATAATAAATAAATAAATAAATAAATAAATGACTTTAAAACAGGAAAGATTTTAGGGCTTTCATGCCCTGGGCATAGCCTGACTACAAGATCTCAGCTCACTGTGCAAAAACCCAGTTAACTTAACGAAGAGGTCTCTTACCCTGAGAGACAAGAAACAGAAATGAAGTTTCAAAGACACTGGGGCCTCTACCAAGCTTCTAAGAAAAAGTTGTCACTATGAAAAGACCCAAGACTATCATCTAGAATATATAGATGGTAAATAAGGCTTCCTCATAAACACTAAAGAAAGACAGGCCTGGTGGTTCATACCTGCATTGGGGAGGCTTAGGCGGGATTGCTATGCATTCTAGACCATTCTGGGTTACAAAGAGGGGAGGGGAGGAGAGGAGAGAGAAGAGCAGAGGAGAGGAGATGAATGGATGAGCAAAAGGAAGGGAGGAAGGGAAGGAGGGAAGGAGGGAGAGAGGGAGGGAGGGAGGGAGGGAGGATAGGGAGAGACTGAGTTTGTTTCTGGGTCTCACATGACAGGTGCAGGGAATAGACTTCTCAAGTTATCCTCTCATTCCACATGCATGCCATGGTGCAGCAGGTGTGTCTCACACACACACACACACACACACACACACACACACACACAAACACACACACACACACGTACATACAGGGGATGGAGATGGGGAAAGAGGGAGAGGTTTGACTGAAGCATTCTCAGGAGCAAGGAGTCAGGGAAGAAGAGGTAGCCAGGGGCTGGAGCACCTGCTGTAGACACCCAGCAAGGAGGTGACACTTCTGTCATTTTGGTTTCTGCAGAACAGCTGAGAGGAGGCCACTTTAAAGCATTTCAATTGTAAGCATCATTTCACAACAAGAAATTGAAACCACTTTCTATCTTAGCTTACAACCCCTTAGTTCTGTGTCAGTGGGTTTTTTTCTCCTTTATTTTTTTTAGATAATTTAGATAATAAATAGATGTACATAATTCAAGCACCAAGGAATATCTTTAAAAAGAATATCTCTATATTAATCTCCATCTACTGCAAAAAGAAGATGAGCACTGAGAGATGCATCAATCTATGGGCCAAAGGAGGGATTATTACTCTGTCCATTTAGCAGTGGGTTCTACCACCTCGCCAGAAACAGATTTTCGTCCCAGTTAAGGGGACCAAGGTAGGGATCACTTTGAGAACATGGCTTTAAATCCAATCACAAGGTGATTGGTTACTGCCCTAATAACCAAGCCACTGTTGCACTGCACACATCTTGCCAGCCGGTCATTAATGTAGTTCACAGGATTCACAGCTGGGGAGATTGTTGATGATTTCCATCTCCAGTCGCATGTGTAGAACCTTCCAGAGCATGTGTAGAACTGTCCAGATTCCATGAAAGCCGCCCAGGAAGAATAAAGCTTCATTTCTCCAGGTTCTACAAGACTCAGCAAAAGGGTCTTATCGTCAATTAAGAGAATGAGCAAGAACCGTGGCAATAACCCGTAATGTATGACAGCTCCTAGTGTCACAAATGCCAGTTAACACAGAGACCACACAACTGGTCACCAAGCAGAGAGCCTGAGAGTGTAGAGCACTCAGCTCTAAATGAGATATCTGTATCCCATCCCGTCCCTCACAGGGTCTGTGAATTATTGCAGAAGAGGGGGCAGACAGAGTGTAAGAGCCAGAGGGAGTCTGTAGTAAAACAACGTTTTCCAGACACGGCAGGGCCATTGCACATGTGAACTCATAGTAGCTGTGACTACATGTTTAAGACCTTCCAAGATCAAGTCGACCGAAATCCTAGCATGGATGGGGGGAGGGACTCACAATGACCCATCCTAATCTGAGACACTATTGTCAATTGATGGGTTCTGGGAGGCTCACTTCAAAGACGCAAACCCTAAGAGGTTACCCATGCTACAATAGATGGTCCCACACACATATATAGGCAGCACTGAATGGATTTACTGAATATTAAGACAGAGAGGCAGAGATAGGGGAGAGAGAGAGAGAGAGAGAGAGAGAGAGAGAGAACATGAGACATGAGGCTGGGAGATAGTAGTTAGTGGGGTGGGGAGGAATTGGAGGGAAGGAAATAAGGGGGGTGATTTTCTCCAAACACAAACTATTTCTGAAGGCCTGAAGTATAAAAAGGAGACAGCCTCTCACCTTCCTGCCCTCTACTTCCTGGGCTTTCAGCTGATCACTTCCAGCCCAGCATTGTCTCCAGACCCCACCTGCCATCCCTGAGTCCTCTGTGCATGCGCAGACACACATCCTCAGCACCACCACCTCAGGTTGTAAAGGGGCATTGATGCACACCTGCCTCCACCTCGCTTTTTCTACTCAATGTGTCCTGAAGGTTCGCCACAGATCACTAGTCTAGGAAGGTCTGCCTTTGTGAGCCAACCCACTTGCAGATTAAAAATATTGTTTACATGTCTTTCTGAACATGGAGGCTTCCTGCCATATTCTCTTAGCAACAGAGCATAGCAACCAGCTTCAGAGCGTCTACATTACAGCAGAAGCGTCAGCAGCTGAGAGTGAGACCTTCAGGTAGACAGAGAGGTGCACAAGCTAATCTGCAGGTGCCTTTCCTCTTATGTAAGGAACCTGAGTCTGTAGATGTTAATGTCTGTGCAGAGGGGATGGAGGAAGTATTACAGCCCATCCCCCACATTTCTGGATGGACAAATACATTATTCCATAGGTGGAAAGCCAAAAAAACTGGCTTTTTTTTTTGATGTTGTTGTCATTGTTATTGGTTTTTTTTTTTTTTTTTTTGGCGGTGGGGGGATGGGTTGAGGGTTTGAAACAGAGTTTCTCTGTGTTGCCTTGGCTGTCCTGGAACTCACTCTGTAGACCAGGCTAGCCTTGAACTCACAGAGCTCCACCTGCCTCTGCCTGCTAAGTGCTGGGATTAAAGGTGTGCACCACCACTGCCCGGCTCATACTGTTTTATTTTTAATTTGCGAATAAGTGCGTACATATAAAACATCCCACTAGATGGTTCTGAGTATTATGCATCCTTTTATAACAATCATCCCAAATGAAGACGACATTTGTGTCGTGTCCCTTTCTAGGCAACTCCATGTCGGCAATTACTCATTTTTACTTTATAAGTGGAGTTGTTTTTGCTTTGCTTGCGTTTTATAAGGCTACAAAAACACACTGTTCAGAATGCATCTCGTCTCCAGCCAGGATCCCTGCCTGCCCCAGTCCTGACAAGATCCCCTTATTGACCCCACACCCACACTTCTCTCCACCATGATCCACAGTGGCCTGTAAAACGATGTCTCCCAGAATCCATCAATTCAGATTCCATTCCACTGTTACCTAGCGTCTCTGGGATCTACTGAAAAAGAACCAACTAAATGTTCCTTAAGTCCTTTCCCAAAGCCAGTTTATAATTAGAAAGCAAAGTGTCATTCCCTGCTCTGGGTTGCTATGGAAACGACGAAATGCAAATGTCACTTCACAGTGACAGTCACTGTCAGAAAGGAGGCAGGATGCTTGCAGAGAGCCAAAGGTGCCTCTGAGATGGGGAAGACACACAGGGGCTCGGCTTCAGCCATCTGCCTCCTCTGACGGTGCAAACACTTGAAGAGCTGATTGACAGAAGTTCAGAGTGAGCAAGGGCCTTCCATGGGACGCCCATGAAATGGTCCTGGAATTGCATGTCATGCAGGACCACATCACAGGACCACAAGCTCAAAGGAAGACAGTGAGGAATGAATGGGGTGTTCCTCGGCATCCACAGTGATTTGGGGAGCGGGAAGGGAGACATTTTATGAGGAAAGCCACGGCCTGGAGGTCTTCAAAGTAGACAGAACTGGCAAAATAGAGCCCGCTTTGAGGAATAGAAAAAGTGAGCTGCGTAGAAGGCAGGGGTAGGAGAGGGGGCAGGGCAGGGTCATAAAGTCTACAGGACCACTTTTCAAGGAACAAGCGAGGCAGAGTAGAAAATGGTTTAATAAAGCTGCCAGAGCAGCCCGATTCTGGGACAGCTCCAAACCTTAACCGTCTCTACAACAGGAGGTGCAGATTAACTGGGCAGGAGAAGGGGCTGTCGTTCTTTGCTGCCCTTGAGGCCTGAAATCACCCTGCTGTCAACAGTCCAGGCAGAGCAGGAACCGTGGATAGGATTGGGAGAGAGTGGACCGGATCTCGGGATTCTGCTGGAAGATAGGCCATGCTGGCCCCGTTCCTTTAGGAGCCTACGTGGAGGCAGATGAGGAACCGGAACTATTTAGTTTGTTTCTTAAGAGAAGCAGTGCAGGTCTAAGACCTTCACCTCCAACACAGCAAGACTAAACTCCTGTCAACTATTTCTCCCGTATCTACCCACGAGCTCAGACTGCCAGGGAAACTGAATCATGAAGCAGCAGACAGTCTGAAAACAGAAATAAAACGAAAAGGGAACCGTTAAGATACAGGTTTTATATGCTTTGTCATGTGAGTCCGTTGTGAGCTTTAAGTCTTCTGTGCCAAAAAGGAATGACACAGATTAGTAGCTGTGAATTCTAAAACAACGGCCCTTTCCTACTACGGTTCCCCATCGCACAAGCAAGGCACGCGCACTGACACTCCCATTGCACGGCCGAGTCTGAGCAGTGCCTATTGGTGGTTAAGGTGAAAACGAACTCTTTAAAATCGTACTTTTTCCTCATCTCATTTTCATTTCTAGTAAATAAAATGTGTTTGCTTCATCAAAGATATAATACAAAGTAGTGTCGTACTGTATTAGTTTTCCACCGCTAACCTAACAAATTGCCACAAATGCTGAGTTCCAAAGCAACAATTATCTGAGCTAGGGCAAGCATGAGGACCCAAGCTTGATCCCTAGAAACCCTGTTTTTAAAAGCCTGCTCATGGTGGCATATACGTGTCATCCATCACTGAGAAGGCGACAGGCAGATCCCTGGGGCTTACTGGCCAGCCAGCCTAGCCTAAATGATAGGTTGTAAACCAGTAACAGATTCTGTCACAAAAAAACAAGGTAGATAGCTCCTGAGGAAGGACCAAGGCTGACCTCTGATCTCCAGCCTACACAGACACACATAAGCACTACAAATCTATGATCTTACAGTTCACGTCTTACTCATGAGTCCAAAGCCTGGCCTGGGTATAATAATAAATACTGGACCAGATTTCCTTCCTGGAGGCTCCAGAGGGCAGCTTCCTCCTCCTCTTTGACAGTTTCTAGGGTCTCTGCATTGCTTGGTCATGCCCTCTACTAAAACCACAGCGATGGTGGCCCTCATTTCTTCCTACCTCACTGAAGAATCTGTGATGGTAGTGGATCCACCCCGAGAATCCACAATAACCTACTTGAAAGCCAGCCGGTTAAGTCCGTCTGCAATCTTAATTCCTTCTCATACTGATACATAGCATATGCAGACGCTGGATTAGGAAGTAAACATGTATGGAGACCATTATTCTGCCTACCACAGAGAGGCACCACACGAGATACCCAGAGTCCTAGGTCCATGTGCACCCACTATAGTGACTCTCCACCTGTGGGTCGCGACCCCTTTGGGGCCACCTAGGACCATCAGAAAACACAGATTATAATTCATAACAGTAGCAAAATTACAGTTATGAAGTAGCAGTGAAAATAATTTTATGGTTGGGTCACCACAACCGGAGGAGCTGTATTAAAGAATCACAGTGTTAGAAAGGTTGAGAACCACTGATCTGATTGGTGGTGACATTAAATACAAATCTGGCCCTCTGCTTTAAGGAAACTGGCGAGCTGGCCTCTTCCGACTGGATAGAATTGCTCAGTGTAGGACTTTTTACTCCAGGCCTTAAAGCCTCTAAACCTGCCCAAATTAGAAGAGGTCTTCTCACGGACGGGGAAGGGAAGGGGACAATCAATCTGTGCAGAAAGTTCTTGAAACCACTGGTCATCTAGGGTCAGGTATCCAAATAAAGCCCCATTCATTTTTACTCAAACCCAGGTTTCCCCCAACATTTTCTATCCTCTCCCTTAAAGGTGACTTAGAGGGACCAGGTCAGACATTTATATCACTCTCATAAGGAGATGGAGAGAAGCAAATTCTTGGATTTGATAAGTGCTGAGATCCACAGCATCCATGTAAATACCCAGTGGGCATTGCAGTCCACTGTAATCCCAGCACCCACAGACATGGGATCCAAGAGCAAGCTGGCTACCCAGACTAGCCATATTACTGAACTCTGGGGCAACTGATAGAAACTCCACCTTAACCAATAAGATAAAGAACAATCAAGGTCAACCTTCAATCTCCATCTACATGTTCATGTGTGCCTACACACATAGGAGATCATACATGTGAACATGCACACACACACACACACACACATATACCTGCAAAAATGCCAATTTTAAATTGCATCCTAGCCAACATGCCACCGATCTGGCAAGGTGATTTTACTAGTCCCTTGCATTGTGTCTTGAGTAGACAAGGTGATTTTACTAGTCCCTTGCATGGTGTCTTGCTCAGAGCTAGACTATATCTGTTGCATAAGTAACTATCATATTTTATAGTCTGTCAAGGGGATTGTAGAGCTAAGCGGGACATAAGGACGGTAAATAGTGGGGTTTTGATGTCCTTTGGCCCTTCAAAGGCACCTTGGGAAACTTGATGCTTGACAGGGATTTGTAAACCCCCATAGTCCAAGAAATGCACCTGCTATGTGCTGATTTACAAATCAAACCCATCAGGTTATAATCAGCGCACTGGCTAATTTCATGTCAATTTGATACAAACTATAGTCATCTGAGAGGAGGGAGCCTCAGCTGAGAAAATGCCTCCAGAAAATTGGTCTGAAAGCAGACAAGGCTGTAGGATATTTTCTTATTTAATGATCAGCGGGGGAGGGCCCACTGATCAGCCCACTTAAGGAGGGCCCACCTCCGGGTTTTATAAGAAAGCAGACTGAAGAAGCTATGGGGAGCAAACCCGTAAGCAGCACCCCTCCATGACCTCCATCTTGCCACTGTTCTGCTGCTGTGAAAAGATACCATGACCACAACAGCTTTTATACAGGAAAGCATCTAATGGGCGCTTGCTTACAGTTTCTGAGGCTTGGCCCATCATCACCATGGCAGGATACACGGTGGCAAGCACGGCATCACGGTGCTAAGAGGAAGCTAAGAGTTACACTCTGATCTTCAGGTGAAGGGAGAAGAAGAGAGATAGGCTTTTGAAACTTCAACGTGAACTCCTATTAACACACGTCCTCCAACAAGGCCACACCTCCTAAGCCTTCTCAAATAGCACCACTTCCCGGTGCTGAAACATGCAAGCATTTGAGCCTGTGGGGGCCATACTTCTTCAAACCACTACAGCCCCTGGGTCAGCTACTACCCCCAGGGTTTTGCCCTGTTTGAGTTCCCACCCTGACTTTCTTCAGTGATAGAATTACAGTGGAGGTGTAAGCCAAGTAAACCCTTTCCTCCTCAGCTTGCTTTTGGTCATGGTGTTTCATCATATCAATAATAACCCTAACTAGGAAAACTAGCATTCTTCGCAAGGCACCAGGAAATATCAGACCACCCCACTTTAGCAGTGGCATTTCATGAAGCCAATATGTCAGGTGAGCATCTCTGTGTGATAAGCTGTGACCAGAAGTATTTCTTGGGTTTCTTAGTAAAATACATAAAGGTACCCAAACAACAAAAAGGAAAACCACTGCTCTAGAACTAACTATTCGCACTAGAGCCCAGGCTTAGGGGAGGCTTCCTGAAGAAGAAGCTTTTATAGCACCTTGGTTCCAAATGGCTGGTAATTCTCAGCTTCTTAATTTGTGTTGTCTTTCATTCCAGACAGTAAGACAAGGTAGGGGGATGACGATAGAATTGCTATCCTCTTTCTGTACCAGGGCACTGCCAATTCTTTATCAAAGTATTTGTCTGGAATTCTCTTTCCTCCTTGAATAAAACAGGCAAGACAACAGTGTCAGGATGCTCCGGAAGATGGTCTGGGTGCTGTAGATCAGTCTATGCAGGTACATGCTACACTAGAACAGAAGAACCTGGACTTCAGGAATGTGTCTGCCGATACACAGGCCTCGGGGTCCAACAGTATCCACTCCATGGGGAAATGAGGGAAGGCAGGCATGCCCCTGGCATGGCCCCATTGCTCCCGGTTGGCAGGTTTGGCACAGGTGTGGTTTTCACTACTTACACCAGCTAATCTCTAAGAGGGCTCACCTAGGGTCGCCGCTGGGTAATCTTGAATAAGTTATTGGAAAAAGCCAGGAAGCAACCATAGGCTCTAACCTCCAGGGCAAGTCTGATCTGTTAGACTAAGGCACATGTGTCCCTAAACTCAGATGTTGATGATGGGGGATCCTAACTCAATAAGCTTCCTGCATTCTTAAAGAGAAAGGAAGACATCAGATATCTCACACACACATACACACACACACACACACACACACACACACACACACACACACACATACACACACACAGAGTGGGGGTTGGGAAGTAAGGACACATGAGAAAGTCTATAAGCCAGGAAGAGAGTCTTCACCAAAAACCAGGTTTGGTCCCCTGATCTTGAATTTCTGGCTTCTAGACAGTGAGGATACAACTCCCTGCTGTCTAAGCCACTCTGAACGCAGCGTCGTGTTTTAGCTGTAAAACAGACTATCAGATTAATACCCTGCTAAGTGCAATAGGTACCCGCACTCCTGCAAAAGGACAGGCCCACTGACTCAGTTCAAAATGGAGTCTGGCCCCAGCTTGACCTGGACTATAGGAGGATCTCTGGCGATGACATAAAAGCCGACATTCCTCAGGGACTTTTGAAGCCCATTCCCATCTGCCAAAAGGAGAAATTTTCCCTTACCTCTGGCAGAACGGACATACTGCTCCACTGAGATATATCTATAGTTGTATATCAAAGCCCACATGGGCCTCCAGGCTCCCTCAGTCCCAATTCACAAGTATTGTTACACATTTCAAAGCCCCTACTCGAACTCTTCTAACCTTAGATGCCCCTGGCTGTTTCCTCTTTCTTGTATCTACAATAAAAACCTTCCTATTCCATGGAGCAATCATGTCTCCATTTTCTTTACTGTGCCCACTTGCATACATACACTACCTAAATAGAACTGCATTTCAATGCACTGTGATTTTTTTCTACCATCAGAATTCTCAGCAACTCCAAAAAGCTATTTTGAAATATAAATATTAAAATATGATAGAGAAAGCATGCAATATCTGTAAAAATATTTTACAAATTGAAGACCAAACAAAATCACACACACACACACACACACACACACACACACACACACACACAAATCCTAAAACAAATTAAAGGTTAATCCCGAAGTGTTCCCATATCTAGTATGAAGGGTAGCAGTCAAGGCCGAGGACAAGCCTCATTATGGTTTCCTGGGTATCAATTTGATTAGAACTCACAACTCATTTTTGTTACTGTTTTAAAACTTTAGTTTTTCTCACTTATTTGTTTTTGCGTGTGTGCGTACATGTGAGGTGCTGCCTGGCATGGGTGGAGATCAGAGAACAACTTACAGGAATCGATTCTCTCCTTCTACCATGTGGTCTTGAACATCACACCCAAAACTTACCCGCTAAGCCACCTCGGGTGCTTTTTGCTATGTATTTCTGTATGTATCACATTCTAGGGTAGAATTAATAAACAAGGTGTGGAAATAATTGAACTCACACAAGACAGTTATTCAGGGGCAATACGGGGGCTTTTCCACTTTCCAAATTGTACTCTCAGGAATATGTTTAATGGTTGTAAAGAATATTTTATAAATGAAATAAAGAAAGTAAAACAGAAGGAGAGAGAAGCCTCCGTGGTTGAGACTGCTTGCAGGAGCCGGGCAGTGGAGGCGCACGTCTTTAATCCCAGCACTGGGGAGGCAGAGGCAGGTGGATCTCTCTAAGTTTGAGGCTAGCCTGGTCTACAGAGCGAGTTCCAGAACAGCCAGGACTAAATGGAGAAACCCTGTTTCGAAAAACAAGAACAACAACAATAAATAAATAGATAGATAAATAAATAAATAACAACAAAAATCCACTCCAGAAGCAATGCCCTCTTCTGTCCTCCCTGGGCACCTACAGCCACATGCACATGCACACACCCAGAGAGAAAGACACACATACACATAAATAAAAGAAAAATTTTAGAGAAAAAAAAAAGAGGCAAGTAAAATAGAATATCTGTCATCACTGATACTTCCTTTAATCCTTTTCTCTCTCCTCCCTCAGGTTTGCTTCCTGGAATGAGCACACTAGGAAAGACCACCAACCATCCTTTAAAAAAAAAACATATTAGATGATCTAGAAACAGCTTTGAACACCAGATTTTGCAGCTCAGATGGATCTGTTATATAGATTGCATATATGTTTATTTGAAATATAAGCATTGGCTGAAATCAGCCCACACTCCTGGACAATGAAAACAATAGCCCTGGGGATAGAAGAGCAATTCCATGGCTCTCCTGTCTGGTTATTAGGAAAACACAGGGGAACAGACATCCAAGGAAGGAAGTTTCTTATTTCTTTTCTTTTCAGGGTAATTTAGGTAAATTATAGACATTTTCCTTTCAGAGCAGCAGACTATCAATAGAATTTTAAGTGTGGCTCATTTATATTAATGGCGTCAATTTAGACCTTCTTGGTTTCATCTTCCTTTATGATATCAGCCTTCAGCTGGAATTAAAATAATTTTTTAAGATTAGTAAGTTGCAAATCAAGAGAAGAATGTTTTGTGTGTGGATCCCGGGTTTGAGTAGAAGTGGAAATCATTTCAGAGCAATCATCTTCTGTACTTAATGAGTCTGAACGCATCCCATTCAAAACAATGTGAATGGGTTCAGTATAAAAGAATCTATTCCTTGAAAAGTGGAACCACTTTGCCAGATCTGTCACAGCCCTGAAGGTGTTTCATCTTCAATAAACTATTTAGTGTCAGTCGGATTGCTGCCGTGGGTGTGTGTGTGTGCGCGCGCGCATGTGTGTGTGTGTGTGTGTGTGTATGTGTGTGTGTGTACACCAATGTGCCTGAGTGTTTGCCCATCTCTCTTACTAGGCAGAGTTAATTTGATCATAGTTTTAAGGAGCAAGTCACTTAGCCCCCATGTTTTGGGGCTTGCGGTGGTGACAGCTCATGGTAAAGGAGGAGGTAAGGAGGCACAGACCTCTGAGGGGGCACACACCAATGACCTGTGACCTTCCAATAAGTCCCACCTGTTACCTACCATCCCCCAAAAGTGCCAAGCTGGGAAGTAATTCATAACGCACAGCTTTTCTAGAACAATCTAGATACAGTGGGAAAAAATAGAGCATACTCCTTAAGAAATATCTGTCTTTGTGGGCAGGTCAAGTAACAAGGAAGCATGAGTGTGCCCATACCCCAGAAAGAAACAGAAGAAACTCTGCGTTCCCTCAAAATGTGGGGAAAGTAACTCAGTGAGAAGACAGTTACCCTAAATGAACAAGGCCCCAGGTTTAGTCCCCAGTACTATAAAAGGCCACCAAACCTAGTCCAAAACTACTGCTGTACATTGAGGAGCCACAGCAGATGCCATATTACAAATTGATGAGTCTCGGGCACAATGCAGGGACCTCCCGGGGACGTTCGTACCATGAGCTAAACATTATGTGGCGTGTGACTATGTCACGCATGCTCCGCTGTGCGTGATTCCCGTGAAGAGAGCAAGCTCCTCCCTCAGCTACTCGCATTAACGCCGTCTGTCCTTCCTTTTTTCACCAAGTCAAGGACCTCGATGGTTGAAAGTCACTTGGGCCTGAAGAGAAATGGATGTTTTATATTTTGCCATCAGCCATAAAGCTGTGAAAAGCAAATATTAATTGCATCCTCCTTTCTGGGAACCTAAAAGGGGCCAAGGGAGGCAGCACTGAGGAAATGTCTCATGGGAGAGTACTTCTGACCCCGGCCCAAACCGCAGCACTGAAACAAGGTGACCGAGGCAATTTCATTTCCTCCAGCCACTTTGAAGAGCGGACTGCCTGCCTATATTGCTGCTTCCTCCACGCTGGCCTCCCACGCGTGGCCACCCAGTGCCCCACTGTCCTTTGGATACCGAGTGGTCAGTTGTCCTCTCCTGTAAAAGGCTCACCACACCCTCCTTTTCTCTTTAGCTCCTCCAGCACCACTTGGTTTGCATGTCATGCATGTGTCTACATTTGCCAAATTTTAAAGTAATGATTTAAGCAAATAATTTAACCAAAGCCATAGGTAACATTTCGTAGACCAGCTACCTTAGTGACTAGTACTCATTGCGACAGTTACAGACGCCGAGAAGAATCTCTGGGCTTAAGTAACTAAACCCATGCAATATAGAGCAAACAATAGTCTGTGAAAATAAAAAAGAAGAAGAAAAGAAAAAAGAAAGAGAGAGAGGCACTGGGAAGGAAAAAAGAAAGTAAGTGGGGAGGGAGAGAGAGAAAAGAGAAGAAAAATCAAGACATGGGGAGGACCCACAGGCTTCGGCTCCTCCACCTCCTACACTGGCCTGTCCCTCCTCTTCACAAGCCTTCCTTTCTATTTATTTAGCTCAACTTAGTTGGTTCTGGCTGCCTCTGTGGATCAGGGGTAGCCAGTGGCACCAACTAGAAGAGGAGCCTAGTGCACTATCTCTCCAGAACTAGAGTGCTGTGCTCCTGGACGGCACATAACCTTCAAAATGTGAAGTTATTTCTTCTGTGTAGTGTGAGGCCACCTCCCAAAAGGATGAATTCCCACTGCAGCCAGCCCAGCACACACTAGGCCATCTAGAAAGCACAGTCGTGTGGATGCTGCCGTATAGCCATGCTCATCCAGTACGGCAAGAGAAATAATCATATCTGAGGGTTTGTGAGAAAAGCCTTGAGGTCATTCCAAATATAAATGACCACCTCCACTCAATTCTTCTGTCAGCCACTGGATGTTGGGGATACAGAAAGTGATGGTCCCACATCTGTCCTCCTTTCATATTGCCACATACAGGGACACACACACACACACACACACACACACACCAGTCTGACCCTGGGAATGCTCACAGGCAGTGATATTCTAATTTTCTTTAAGACAGTTTACTAGATAGTGATACCATTCATTTAAGGTTCACCTACATCCGAGCAGAGACCAGGGAGAAATTCCTATGGATTTTCATTAGACCACTTACACTATGTAGCCATCCTTTCAAATGATTCAGTTCCTTTACTTTGGAAATGGATTTGCTGCCAGATGGGCCAGTCATACATTCCTGAAGGCTGCAGGAATTAGCAGAGTCTTTGTGGACAACAACAGGCTGCTATCTGATAGGATCGGATTTAAGCATTTACAGCATTGGACCAAGGAAATCTGTGTCTGATTAACAAATTGTCTAGAAATAACTGAACTAATGAAAATATCTCCATGCATAGAGACGCTCACCAACTATGATCCAAAGTAAGCGCAAGATGGGGTTCTCAGTCAAAAATGGAAAGACGGCCTAGCAAATTGCTATGCCGGCACAATGGGCATTAAGTGATCACTCAAAAGTATCATTATGGGGCTGGAGAGATGGCTCAGCGGTTAGGAACATTGCCTGCTCTTCCAAAGGTCCTGAGTTCAATTCCCAGCTACCACATGGTGGCTCACAACCATCTGTAATGAGGTCTGGTACCCTCTTCTGGCCTGCAGGCATACACACAGACAGAATATTGTATACATAATAAACAAATATTTTTTTTAAAAAAGTAGCATTATGGAGATATTATACCACACGGAAAATCCTCAGATAGTATATTAGGTAAGCAAGAAGAAAAGGGGCAGGGCTACGTGCATACTCATGACTGGTATACGTTGTTTTACTAATTGCCAACAAACAGGAAAAAGGAGGATAGGAATAGTAAATAATGGCAGATTTGTGGTGATTTTGGTAGCTTCTTTTGTGGGAATGCCTGCTTTCTGCCATTTACAAAGAAGATCAATCAATCCTGCATAGATTCAGGTAAGAAGGACCTGGGGGGAGGGACAGATTTTCAGCACTGAATCAAGTTCCTGCGATTTCCTGTATGGCCTTCTTCACCTGAAGGCAATCTCTTCCACAGATGAACAAAGAATGCCCCCCACGCCCCAAGTGACAAAGGTGGCTTCCTTGGCTTCCCACTGTAGCTCCAGCTTTGTGGTCCCCACATCCTAATGGCTGCTTTTATCCACTGGCAGAGTGATCTCATTAGAAGGCACCATGCTAATGGGAAATGCATTTCCAGGACAAAAGATTTCATCATTCCCACACCAGGGACAGGACGGTGACAGAAGGCAAGCAGCAGATTTGCAGTCACTGCGGTGTTTCTTGCCTGGAAATGGAGAACAAATCTCCCTAGGAGAAGACACCAGGCACCCCAAGCTCCGGAGCTGCAGGGGTATGGGTGAGACCCCAGATTCTGAGTCCCTGCCAAAGGCTGGCTGCAAGGCTGGCTGTAGGGTCGACCACAGAGCCACCAGTCCCCAAAAATCTTGTCCTTAATAAGGGCACGGTTGGGCTGCTGTTCCCGAGCATTCTCAAATGTCCCAGCATTTGCATGGGGAAGGAAAGGGCGAGGCCAGCAGACACCCCGCTCACACCTCTCCTCAGTAGTATTACAAACTGAAATGTAGAAAATAGTTAACGAAGAACTGCAGAGAAACTGGAGTCAAGTTTACACTGGCAAAGTGTCCCTCGGGATAAGGGATCAAGGGTCCTTCAGCCTGCTGTCCCTAACAGAACCAGATGTGTTTTCTCTGTCTCAGCAAAGCTTTGCTTCTGCTTCTCCGTGGACAGTCATTAGCAAGGTTCGTTTTTTTTTCTCCTGGTTGATGGCAGGGTTCGGGATGCTTAACTGAGCTGAGCACTCAGTAGGCCCTCAACACACGGGAGTGGAACTAACTCCAATGAACGGGAAGTCTGAACGCTGTACCGAAAGACTAGGGAAGTTGCTCAAGTTTGCTGCCCCAAATGCAATTTTAAATTGCAGAGTAGTCACATCTTTATAAAGCAAAAAACGATCCAAGCATACTCCATCCAAAATATCCCTGCACTGTGTAACAGATCATATCTGCGTTAATGTCTTTTACTGCAGTTTTTGGTTTGTTGCTTTGGTCCAGGGAGGTGCTATTTTATTGTGTTTTTTGATACTAAGTCTCCAATGTCTCATGCATATTTTGCAATTACTGACCCCCTAACATGAATGGATTATCTTTCCAGTTGCTTAATAGACAAGTATGACCAGTGGCCACCAGATTGGGCAGCTCAGAGGGAAATTCCAAGAAAAAAAAAAAGGAAAGTTACAATGCACAAAACACCTCTTTTAGAAGAAAACATTTTTGCAGTGACAATATATTTAATGACAAATTTTCCATAATCGACTTGGTACTGCTTTCAACTTGTTTTAGGTAGTTTTTCGAGGAAGCGGGGGCAGTTGCATGAACTTGCTTGCATGTGAAACAGCATCTCCTTTCATGCTCTCTGGCTTACTTTCTGAGATAGTCCTCTACCTGAGTCTGGAATCCCAGGATTCAGACAAACTAGCCAGCCAGGGAGCGCTGAAACCCATGTGCCTCTACCCCACCACAGCTAGGAAGTGACAAACAGGTAGCTACTTTCCCCTTTGCAAATGTGGACAAATCTAGATCAGAAAAGATATCAAGAAAATCTCAACTCAAGCCTTTGTCCACAGCCACGCTTGCCATGAAAATCCAGTAAACGCACGCACATGCAAATGCCGCCTGTGTGGCACAGAGTACCCCGGATGTTGCTTCCTACTAGTTTAAACTGATTAATAGCTGGTTGTGCTGTTCCGTTCAGCACTTTCCAAAGAGCTATATAATCTTCTTCTAATGCTAATGTTTCTCTCACATATATTATAAGCATGAACTTAACAGGATCACGATGACATCAGCACCAGGGACCCAAGAATACCACAAGCTCCTCTAAAATCCAGCTGTTCCTTCTTCCACCCTTCCACGGGGCTTGTCCCACACAGGAATCCCCTGACACACAAAGCATTCAAGCATGGTGCAGGCAGGGCACCAGCACCCACTGTTCCCACACTGAGACTAAGCCCAAGGGTGAGTGCGGAGGATTATACTCTCTTTCTACTCTCCCCACCCCACCACCCTTTGACCCTGCTGCCCCAGCCTACAGGAACTTGAGACGTGGAAATTGTGAGATGCTCAGCCACTGGCAGTGAAGAGTGAACAACAACCCTGGTGGCCAGGCCAAGAGGTGAAACCCTGCAAAGGTCAGTTTACCTCAGTTTACCACAGAGATCAAGTCATGATTCAGGACCCTACCCCATAGAAACCAACACTAACAGAGGTCTAGACACTGGCCAATCAGACAAGCACGTCCCTCCCTTTGGGGCAGATGGCACCTGGGAGAGAAACAAAGTCCCTTCCCCCAGACTCTTCAAGGTTTCTGACGTCAGAGGGAGCGGTTATTGTCTCCAGTCCCCAGGTGGAAATGGATAAGCTCTGAGGAGCAAGGCTCCAACAGGTTTGGAGACAAACTATACGACCGCCTCCCCAAAGAATCAGGCAGACAGCTCTGGGCTCCTCAGGAGGCAAAGGGTGTGCGGGGAAAACGGGAGCAAAGCCCCGTGAGAGAGTCTGGGAAAGGAAGTCCCTAAGGCTTGTCAGTCCCGAGCTGTGTGACCAAGATCTTCATAGAACACACATCTAAAGTACATATGTCTACAGCTCCGCAGATCCTCCCCTGCGAAGTGTTGAAACATGGATTACCTGGATGTGTTTTCTTCATTTCTCTCCTCTTTAATAAGAAAGCAGAGGCTACTGAACTATTTTCCTTACACGCTACACCAAAGTGTGTTCTCACACACTTCCTTCGTCCCCTGAAGATGTTTCCCAATATCCAATTCGCACCAGGGATGAAAAGATAAGATGAAAATCTCCCAACCCCCCCTAAAAGAGCGTCTCCAAATCGCTGATCAAACAAGGTCAAGTCCTATGGTTGGGAGACAAATGGCAGGCGTTCGCCTGTCCCTGACATTTCCCCAAGCTGACCCAAGCCAGGGAGTGCAGCAGCAAGGTAAAGCCGTAGAGTGTGGAGCTTTTTCAGCTGCTTTGTGACCATGAAGTCACCAGCCTTGCTTGATTAAAAAGGATAATGAGAACATGGGCACTGTTGGCAGAACGGGGTCTGGAATCCTGATCAGCCCTCGTTCTGTGTGCATGTTCCTGCCTCTCGATGGCTCTGTCCCCAAAGGGTTCCCTTTGTTGTTTCAAGGTGAACATTTCTCTCTCCCCAGTGGGAGAGAGTACCTGCCAATCAAAAGTACCTGCCAAACCAATTCAAACACACTGGGGGGAGTGGGTGAAATTTATGAGGTGGTGGGTGCTTGTCAGTGAGGAATTAGTGGCAGTGTTTTAGATACTGTCGCGTTTCATTTATCTTTAAGGGTTCTGACCTGCTAGAGACACATACTAAAGTTTGGGAGTCAAATGACATGAAATGAGAGGGTTTTTTTTTCCCCCATAAAGGAATAGGATTAGGAGATGATGGGGGAAAAGATTGGGTATTTGGTGATGACAGTTAAGACTGGTCAGAGGCACACGGAAGTGTGTCTTTCTATTCTTTCCACTCTGGTGTACATCTGAATTTTTACTATTTTATTAAAACAATAAGTAGTAATCAAGGAAAAAGAAACTAAGGACATCTTCTGAGGGCCTTTCTGAGAAGGCTACTTGGTCCCTCCTCAGCACCCCACTTCCCTGGGCTATCACAGGCCATTCAATATCGGGTACATCCATCCTATTTCTCTTTAAGACTACAATCCTGGTCTCTATCTCCGTCTGCCTCAGGAGAAAGATTTAGCTTTTGATCCCCTGGAAGAAACAACATCCTCTGGGATATTGAAAATGACAGGCGACCGCCTACAAAACCCTACGGTTTACCCTGAGAGTCTGCAGGCATTGCCACGCTCTGGATCCGGGGGTTAACAGTGCATGACGAAGACACATTCTCGGTAAGAATTTAATTTAGCACAGCCCAGACAGCCTGATGAGACAAACTGGCAGCAGTTCCACAGGGCAAGCGGAGAAGCGAGGCTATAAAACACAAGACAATTCCCATCTTTAAATCGCTTCCTCTCCGGACTGCTGGTGCCCTAGAATCGAGGCTAACCGTCATCCTGCAATCTCAATTCAGGAAACACCCTTTACCGAAATAATTGGGCAAATTCGCAAAGAAATCTAGGGGGGCTGAAGTCTGTTGACAATGGGTGAAAAGCAGAGAAAACCTCCAAGTGCTCCTCAGAATGAAGCCATTAAATAATTGTTTAGCAAAGAGTGAAGTTGTAAGCACTCATCAAAATGCAAAAGTCTGAAGCATGCCACTTAGCTGGGTTCTAGAACACGCCCTACAACAGAATCTGCTTTAAAACAAACAGGAAGGAGTGGTACATGCCAGGAAATATTAACTGGTATTCCGGGTCAGAAACAATGAACTATTTTTGCTGTCTTGGTGATTTTCATGATCTGGCTTTTTTCAATGCGCATGTATTTTAAAAGCACCCTAAAAACTATTAAAAGCTTCCCCCCTTTCTGCCATAGAATCTCAGTATGTACCCCAGGCTAGAGATGCTCCTGCCTCAGCTTCTTCTGTTCTGGGATTACAAGGGGGCACCTTCTAGGTCAGAGAAAAGTTATCTCGTTTACAATGAGAACAAAATCATGACGGTACCTACGGCAGGAAAGACGTTTCCAGAAGCAGAGAAGTCAGGGTGGTGCCCCCAAGCAAATAAAAGCGGGGCTCCAACAGGAAGAAGGCCTGTCTTTCCGCAGATACCTTGTACTAAACAAAATACTCTGTTCCCGGCATCATCCCAGGCCTTGAAACAGAACGAACGGTATGTTTTCCTTGCCCCCAAGGGGTTTTCAGTCTAATAGGATGAAAGTATCCATTGTGCCTGACTGGGAGAACATAGGGAAAGGGCTAACCCTACCTCCTCGGCAGGAATAGAAAAGGGGTCTTCAGAGTCCCTGAGGGAGTGCTCAGGAAAGCTATGGGGGCAGCCTCTGGGGCACGAAGGTGTGAGGAGCTGGGAGTGGGGGAGGGCGCTGAGCGAGGAATAACACAACACAGTTGAACCATGGAGTAAGGGGTGAGGCTAGGGAAGTGAGCAGACTCCTGGTACAGAGAGCCCCAAATCTCTCCCGGAAGCATTGGGACCCATTCTACAGACACCAGGAACCGCTGGAAGTCCTGGGCTTTTCCAGGGGAGTCAGTCCCACGGGAGTACAGCGAAAAAGCCACTAGTTGGCCCACGTAAGGAAGGATCTCTCAATACCCATTGTACACCTGCAGCTGAGTCTATGAATTTGGAGTTTCACATCACGCGACCCAAGAGGGGAACTGCTGCTGTCCTTGTCTTCCAGATGGGGAAGCCGGGACTCAGTGCAGGGCGGCCAGTTTCCAAGCTAAGAAGCAGCGGGTGTGGGTGTCCCTCCCAGGCTGACCTCACATGTTTGGGGTTGGGAGCCGCTAGCACCGATCTCAACTGTTCCCTCCCAGTCTCTCCATATTTACAGATGATCACAAATGAGTGCAATGATTTCTACCAAAAGAAATTTGGTTGCTATGCAAAGGAGGGAGGAGGGCTTTCTTGACCACAAAAATAAGATTTTTTATTTAAAGCAAGGAAGAGTCAGATGAAATAGGATTTGTCAAGGGAGCTTTTTTTTTTTTTTCTTCAAGAGAAACCATTTGGGAGCAGGTCTTTGTTTTTGACTTTTTTTTTTTTCCAACAAGAAGACATAGGTGAAAATACGAGGCAAAAACCAGGGGAAACACAAGCAGGGGAGGGCGCAGACTTTAAACGGGGTCGGAGAGCTGAGAGCGGAAACATTATTATTAACGTGAAGAGTTGGGCCACACGAGTGCAGACGGAGGGAAAGGAATATCTCCAGTGATTCCCAAGTTATTTAAAGAGATAGAGAAACCAGCATTTATGCAGACTCGCTGCCAAGCAGGGAAAAAGAACAACCTTCAGTCAGAATACATTTGCGAAGCGACGATACTATCTACAGTAAAGCAGACAGAACTCATTAAAACAAAGAAACAAACAAGCAACTTCTGCCCCAGGAAACTCCAGTGCTGTGGGGAGAAGATGCACACACGTAGTCTTGACCGTGATTGCGTCAGGTAAGGAGGCAGCGAATGGAACCTATAGCCACATGGAACATGAGCTTTGGTCACAGGTAAGATGACAAGTGGCTACCTGAGCAAGGGAAGGAGATGAACAGATGCCGAAGAAATGCAAGAGAGGTGTTCAGAGGCCAACCAGAGGGTGGCAAGAATCTGCATGACCAAATCAAACTCTAAAGAGGAGGGATGTATAAGGTACATGTTGACCAGTTCATTTTAGCCTAAGGACCCTGTTAAATAATTCTCCCCGCTTTTACTATGAGAAAACCGGGGCCCAGAAGAGTTAAGCCACGTGGAAAAAGTGTCTCCACTAGCTAGGGAATCCATACCCAGTTTTGTCTGACTGTCCAGCTGCCTCGACATACCTCTTCGTTTATGAAGCACCAACTGAATACCTCCCTGGCAATGGCGAGCACTGCAATAGCGCATGGAGCACGTGCCAGCTTATGGCTACTGCCTTGAGTTCGTGCAACTCCATATTTCATGGCATTGTTATAGGAAATTACTAATCTACTTTCAAGAGCGAGAAACATCGCTGAATTCAGAGCACAGGATGAAGGGCGGAGACACTGAGACACTACCAGCTTAGCACGCACTTAAACAAAGTGACTGACTAAGCTATTTAAAACTTTGGCTTAAAAAAGTTGCTGCTTTTAGATAGGAATGCAAAATTGGTCCAACCACTTTGAAAAAGACTTTGGCAGTTTCTTATAGAGTTAAACATATAGTTACCAAATGATACAGCAATCCCACTTCTGGGCACTCAACCAAGAGAAACAAAAATGTATGCTCACATAAAATCTATACGCAACAGCATCTCACAAAGTTTCTTCACAATCACACCAACTGGAGACAATCCAAATGCCCTTCAGAAGATTAATGGACAAGCACTGTGGTACATCCATCCATCCGATGGAAAAGTATTGTGCAAGATAGCAACAAACCTATTTACATATGAATGTACCCAATATAAGTAAATCTCAAAGAATTGCTATGTGAAAAAAAAAACCAGACTCAAAAAGATATATAACATTTTATGAGAACATGGGAAAAGTAAAATTACAGGGAAGAAAACCAATGCGTGGCAGCTGGAAAGGTGAAGAATGAATTCCTGTCAGTTTGTGTTGGTGTGTGTGCCTGTGTATGTGAGGGTGTGTGTGGTGTTATGTTACTGTGCTGAGAGATGAAAATGTTTTATGTTCTAGTACAGTATTGCATATTAGGCAGATTAGTGTTCCTTAGAGATGTCCACCCTCACTAGGCCCATTATATGGTAATGTTATATGATAAATGGGACTTTGTACACAGAATTAAGCTTGGTAATCATCAAATAGGATGAGAAAATCTGAGATGAGCAGGGAGTGGGCCTACAAGCCACTGACTTCCGCCGCTAACTTGAGTGAGCAGAGATATAGTTCCCCCTAGACTCTTCAGAAAGAGCACAACCCCACACCAGCATCTGGGTTCGGACCCTTAGAGACCCAAAGCAGAGAAAACAGCCAACTTACTGGGTTTTTGACTTGTTCAAACTGACAAAATTGATCTGTGTTGTGCTAAGCCGCTAAACTTGTGACAACTTCTTACTTAAGCAATAAAAACCTATATAAGAGTCATCAAACACTGTTTTCCAAACCACTAGAACTATGCTCTTAAGAAAGCTCTAGTACTGGGTAGATTTTTCTTTTCTTTTAATTCTTTGAAAGATCAGTAAATAGAGTGGACCAGACGGCAAACTCTCAAGTACAGCCCATTTCTTCACACCTGGATCCGCAGTCTATCAGGTGCCTTCCTTTCCTCTCCATGCTCTGTGGAAAACAAACTCCAAGTCCCAAGCCAAGCTCCCAAGTCCTCGGGTCATTTTCCTCACCAGCGGCCAGTTCCAGGTTTGTGATTGACTGTGTGACTCTCGGAGCTTACACAGTCTCAGGCGAAAGGCCTATGTTCTCAGGGCTGCAAACGGAAATACCCAACAAGAAGAAACTGAGGTAGGAAAGGCCATATCAAAGAACCATTTGGAACTGGCCAAGCCAGAGGTTTCCCAAAAGCACAGATGCTTCACAAGCAAGAGGCAGAGGCCGCAGTAATGGATGACTCACTAGGATTTTAGCAGCTAATGAAGGTGTCCTCTGAGAAACCCTATAAATCCAGTAATTTTCTCTGATGAGATAATGTGGTACAAGAAAAAGACCCCTTTCTAATCCCAAGCCTCCCCTCCCACTCTGGCCCACCACCAGTGCCAGTGACTCTCCCAATCCTCAACAAGCTGAACACAGCATTTCTTTTCTCTAGTCTTTATAGTCCTTTTAATATAAGTAATGTTCTCTTATAAAGCCCGCTCAGAGGAATGGTGCTTGGAATTATTGTTTGTTTTAACTATTTCCCACATCCTGCTGTCTGTAAAGACAAGTCAGTAAGTTAAGTTGCTATATCAAAGTAGAGACTGGCGTGATTGTTTAGTCAGAAAAGTGCCGGCTACACAAGTATGAAGACTCAAGGTAAGCTCCTAATGTCCACAGAGGAAGCCAGGCATAATAGCACATGCTTGTAATTCTAGGACCGGGGACTCAAAGGCAAGGGCATCCCTGGCTCTCAGTGGCCAGCCTGTCTTGCCCAACTGGCAAACTCCAGGTTCAGTGAGAGACCCTGTCTCAAAAAAAAAAAATTAGATGGAAAGCAACTGAGAGAGAAACCTCAATGTCAACTTCTGGCTTCCACACACAAGTACACACACATTCACACACCCTCTCTCACACACATACATGAGGAAAATGACACCAAAGATTTCCAGGCTAACAGCAGATATTGCAATACCATCTATGAGTAAGGACCTAGAAAGTACAAAGGAGCAAAAGCTGCATGGATCTTATCTGTACAGCAGCTGACACTACCACTAGATATGTAATCAAGTTATCAATACTATGAGGGGAAGCATGTGAGATCATATGCAAACATATACAAGCATATTTGCGATGGTTTAAACAAAAATGTCCTCTATAGGCTAATGTATTTAAACACTTAGTCTCTGGATGGGGGTGAGGTTTGGAGAGGTTATGGAACTTTTAGGAGGCACAGCCTTGCTGGACAAAGTGGTCACTGGAGACTGACTGGCTTTAAGAGTCAGTTAGAGCCGCACTCCCAGTTTGCCCTCTGCCTGTGTTGGTGCGTGAGGATGCGCTAACCAAGCTTCTTGCTCCGGCTGCCGGCAGCCATGTCCCCACTGTCATTGAGGACCTTCCCTCTGGAACTATTGGCCCAAATAAACTCTTCCAGAAGACTTTGGTGATGGCTTCTATCTATTACAGCAGCAGAAAGTAATGAATATAGGGCCATTATGTCCTGAGGCTGTTTGTGGCTGGAAAACTCAAGGCGGAAGAATGGAGAGGAAGGTTTAGCATAGAAACTTCAAACACAGAGCAGGGGTGATGTGGAGACTCTTCCAACGCTATGCATGTCCTTAAAGGAAAACCAGAAATTGCACCTGGAAATCCTTCTCTGTTGACGTACAACAGCGTAAGAACTGAAAAGGACTTTAAAGGGGGAAAAGAACATTCAGGTTTCTGACCTCGGACTAGCAGCTAACGAACATCCTCCTTTGTGTCTGCTGAGGGTAAAAATTTCTGGGTGGTTCTAAGTTCTAGGTTCTCGGGACGTCCTCACCATTTACCCTCCCTGCTGAGGCTGTTTCTCTGTATAATTGAGTCATGAGACTTTCTACGTGGTATTTAAGAATCATACACGCTGCCCGACCGTGTTTACATCTACATTAATAATTAGGAATGGGAAAGGTCTTAAGGCCAAGCAAACACAAATCTCAACCCTTAACCATCTGAGAGTGGTCTGTTTTATATGCTCTTGAGCCCAAAGATACACAAAGTAGTACTTATAGCAGCAGCACCCAGGCTAGTCACCAAATGGAAGCAGACCATCTATCTCCCAACAGCTACGGGGTTTGGTGGCACACGCCTGCAAACACAGTGCTGTGAGGGCTAATGCAGGGGGGGGTCATGAAGTTAAAGCCAGCCTGGGCTATAAAACTGGACCCTCTTTAAAAAAAAAAACCTAGGGAATAAATAAATTTAGGCATATTATATGGTGGTATATTGTTTGAGTTTTAATAAATAAAGCTTGCCTGAAGATCAAAGGGCAAAGCAGCTGTACAGGCCAGGGAGTGGTGGTACACACCTTTAATCCTAAAACTTGGGAGACAGAGGCCGACAGATCTCTGTGAGTTCAAGGCCACTCTGGGTTACACAAGATTGAATGTGTCTAAAAGAGAAACAGAGCTCACACAAAGGTGATCCCAGAACTTGGGATCACACGTTTTTAATCCCAGCACTAGGGAGGTGGAGACAGGAGTACGGCTGGGCGGAGAGAGGAATATAAAGAGGAAGAGACGGAAACTCAGTGGAGTGTGGAGTCTGAGACTGGTGGAAAGCATTGCAGGATTGCACCTTTGTTTGTCTGAGCCTTGGACAGATCTTACAGAGGTAAGATCTCTCTATTGGCTTGGCTGCTTTGCTTTTCTGATCTTCAGTTTGAACCCCAATATCTGTCTCTGGGTTTTTATTATTCATGCTACATTTGGCACCCAATGTGGTGCTCAAACCCACAACTCTGGGATTAAGAGTCTCATGCTGTGCCATGTATTAATCTGGTGGAATACTACTGCAAGCAAGATCAACTTGACAAGCATAACACTGTAAGGTCAGTTGCCAGAAATATAACAGAAAATCTACTCTAAGGTTTTACATTGAGAAAAAAAATGAGCAAAAATTAATGTGGTATTGAAATCAGACTATTGGTTACCCTGAGGTGTTGGGGACTGAAGGTGACACTAGAGAAGCCTCTAAGATCCTGAAAGTACCCGTTTCTTAATCTGAAAGGTAGTTATTGGAAAACCATACTTCAAAAAATCATCAGGCTAATTGATAACCTTTTCTACACGCTGCTTTATCTCAGTAAATTATCTTTAAAAATTCATTATATTAAAGAAATATAATAGGATGAGCAACAACAACCTTAAAATTGAAGCGCAGTACGTATATTCACATTCATAACTTTTAAAATTCTTCTGTGTCTGCTTGTTTTAGCTTAGTATTAATGTGTACACTTAGGCGGGGAATAAGCATAGACTCACAGTAACAGTACTAAACCTTGCACAACTTCTTCACTGGTCCTTGTAGGAGAGGAGAAGGTGGGGGAGGAGAAGGAGCAGAGGATTAAGAGTTAAAGCAGCAGGGATATGGGAGGACTTCAGGCCTTTTAAAGCATCCCAGGAAGGGGAAAAACCATCACAAGGTCACCAGATCATTTTCAGCAGCTCAACAATTGTTACTTTAAAAAATGTTACAAGCCAAGAGGGAGGGACTAAGTGCCTAGCAACTGCCACTGGGCTTGAACCACGCCTCACTCAGGAAATGGCAATGATGGGATCTCTATCATATGCTAGAAGCTGTAACCCTAGCTCCAGGTTGCCATGAATATATCACTAGCCCATAGATGCCATTAAGCATAGAACTGCCTCATCAATAACTGTAGCACACGTCCTTTTCTGCAAGTTAACACTACGTAAAGGAAAATATCCCTTTCCTACCCTCAGGTCAGGTACCAGAATGAGTGACCGCCCATCCACACAGCATTCAGAGCTCTATGTTTTCCTTTAACTGTGAAAACCGGGAGGGAAGGGGTCATGGTCTGCAGGGGAAAAGAGGCGCCTTCTTAAACAAGATACAAGATGAAGACCCCAGGCCAGGGCTTGGCCTCTAATCCCCTACAGAGGAAAATACCCGCCTACCAGTACAACTAGCACCTGCTCGTCCAAGGTCCGTTTGCGGTGACTGCAGCAGGCAACCTTGCCAAAGATGCTGGGGACAGCCTAGGCGGAGGAGCGCGGGCCTCACACTCAGAAAAGGCCAAGTGTTCTCTAGCCATACTCTCCGAAAACTGTCACCTGTCAATCACTTGACCTAAATACAACAGTCACTGGGGGAATGAGGGGAGGGGGAGGGGGTAGTCCGAGCATGCTCAGTGATGGAGATGACATCACTTAATCAATGCTGGAGTCGGGAAAGCTGCATCAGCAGCCTGGAGCGGGCTGCCAGGAACGTGTCAGTGGAGACCTAGAGGCTCGCATTAACTCAGTCCCTTCCCACGCGGCTGGAATACAAAGAGGGCACCGTGGGCCACACACTCGAGGGAGGGCAGACTAAGAACCGGGGGTGGGGACACGGCTAGTTTATTTCATTTGGTAGATTCCCTTAAGAATTATAAACCATTCGTATCCCCTCCCCCTTCCAGCAGCCAGACTGCAGAGGGGGAGCTAAGTTGGGGAGAGGCACTTTGTGGGGAAAGGCAGGGAAAGGTGATCAAAGGGGAGATCCTGGATACGCTGAAGTAACTTCTGCTATTGTCACGGAGTGGACTCCCTCTTTCAGCAGATTGGACAGTCCTCCCTCCACCTAGAGCAAGGATATCAGACCACCTGCGGACACTCGGGAGAGAGGATGGGGGCGGGGGGAGCATCTAGCAAAGAAAGCACAAATCTAGGACAATTTGGACAATTAGGAAGCGGGAGACATGAGAGACCTCCTAGGGATACCAAGAGCACCCCTCACCTTCCACACGGGGAACAAGGTGAAACCGCCTATGCCAGGCCCAGGGGAGCATTTTGTCTTTCTTGCACCTTTCCCTTCCTACCTTTTTGGTTAAGGTCTTAAAGACAAACAGAAGCCTGGATGCATCTGTAGATGTAGAGCTTATACTTTTGACCAAGGCCCGTGCATCCCGACTTGCTGGCAACCCGAAACACTGCCCACGCGGCGGCGAGCGTGGGAACAATAGGCCCACCCGAGCCCCCACCCGCGAACAATGGCGGACCTCGCACGCCCCCGCCGCCCCGCGCCACCACCACCGCTGGGAGGGAGTCACCGGCCAAGTGTTCTCGTCTGATCCAGCCGCGAGCCCAGCCCCGCCGCGGGGATGTCCGAGGGGGCGTCCGGAAGATTTCTGCAGAGCAAACCCGGAGGAGGGGCGAGATACCAAGGCCACTTACCCCGATCACCACCGTCTCGTCGCCTTTGAATTTGGGGATGAATTTGTCCCCGCGGAGGATCTCCGCTTCGTTGAGGGGCCGGAACCGGCACATCACTTTGATGCTGCATTCGGCTGGATCCGCCATCTCGGGATGTTGCTGGAGGGGACGCGGGGATGGGTGGGGGGCCGGGCTGGGCAGCGCCACCGATGAGGCCGCGAACCAACCGTTGCCCGCAGCTAGGCCGCCTCCCGCAGCCTCCCGCAGCTTCTCAGCAGGTCATCGCTAGTCTGCGCTGGACAGCCGGGCTGCTCTGGGAAGGAGAGCAGCCTAGCAGCTGGGCCCCGCTGCTGCTGACCTCCAGTCCGGTCCTACGCCCTGGCCCACCTGGCCGCGGGAGGACTAGGCGATGCACAGGGAGAGATCCCCGCCCGGCTCAGACCTCCCGGGCTCCGGAGCGCTCAGCCATCCTGCATCAGCACCAGGGTGCTCCGGCACCTCCAGGCCCGCCCCTCTGCCCCGCCTCGGCACGGTGATGTCACTGCAGAGCCCGCCCTACCCTGGGTGTGAGCGCTGCGCATCCCGGGACTTGTAGTCAGTCACCCTACCTACAGGTAGGAAGACAAGGATGCTTAGATTAGTTTGTGAGGACACCTCCTCATCCCCACTCCCCACCCCCGGGGAGCTACAGGACTGATGTGACTGCACAAGCCAAGAGCAGAATGGAAGCCATAGTTAATATTCCCAGTTAAACTCTTAATAAAAAACCAGGTCACATCTTTTCTTGATTCCGAAAAGAAAATACTTATTAACACAGTGTACAACTCAACAGCCGAAGAGTGTTTCTCCTTGTAGCAGTTTTTGCAAGAGTTCTAAGGAAAACAGGAAGGAAATGAGATTTGCGTGGAAGCCAGTGATATCTGGACACGCCTGCACACAGGTAGTTCTTAACAGTTCAGATTCGATGAAAACCAAGGACTTTTGGTTTTCACTGCAAAACTAAGTCAGGAAACAAATCTGCACACCCACATATTTGGCACGGTACTTTAGAGCTTGGAGATTGAAACTGCCTCTTGAGTCCCAAATCAGGAACCTCTCAACCAAGTGTGGCGGTGCATGCTTGGAATCCCGACACTCAGAAGACAGTTTGGGACAAGTGTGTGTGTGTGTGTGTGTATGTGTGTGTGTGTGTGTGTGTGTGTGTGTGTGTAGGACCTCTCAGTTACAACTAATCATACATCAGTTTCTAGTTCTGTTTAGAATCTGAAGAATGAACAGAATGTATAGAAAACAAATCCAAAGTTCTTGACAGGCCCAGGCCCCCATAATCACTTTATCCGAATATATGTAAGCTCCCTTCTCTTCTGTAACTTCCTGTCTCAAAGATTACAATCTAATAGGTATCAAACTTCTTGAGACGTCTTCCATTCAACTGCCCTGCTTCCCCCCCACCAATATTTGTATAGGCCATTTGCTCTGCTGGACTGACCCATCAGTGCCTTGGTGACCTTATGAAGGTTGGCAGAAATGTGACCAGAGTCACCAAAGCAAGTAGAGAACTTATTAGAATACAAATGGTCTTACTTATCTATTCAAGAAGGTACTCAACAGCCAAGCCAGAGAAAGGGTGGGCTACTAGGACTCTGCCTTCGGGGCTATTATCTCAGTACTGATCTTGTTCTTCCTCAAGACCAATCCCCACCTATCAGGAAACCAAGTGCCAACAGCTTGTCGTTCTCCAGTATAGATACGGATAGATGGTTTTTCCAAGTTTGGATTTGAAACCGCCCAGGGAAGGTCTATGAATGGTCCAGGATTAGGCTAGCATCTGCCACTAGCACAATAAACTAGAGTCAGAATGTTTGTAACTTCAGAAAGGACTTCAGAGGAAAGTAACTTCAGAGGAAGTTTCCAGAAAGAAAACCGATGCATTCCCATGTCCCACAAGAACACATTGTCCCACAAGGACACCCAATAACTGCATGTCCACCACAGATTGCCAACACTTATTTGTCAAGCCTAAGACTATTCCTGCAGAAAAATTTCCCTAAGGGCTTGCGGCTGGTTGTCCTTACTGCCTAGCTCCTGTGTCTGCATCACCACATCGAGACAATGAAAACCTCCTGGCTTTGTGCCACCTGCAGCATGGCATGCAGAGTAGAAAGAACACTGAGCAAAGAAGTCACTTGAGCACAAATCCTTCCTCTCTCACCTGTGGCAAGGTATTTACTTTCCTTCAGACTCAGTTTTCTAGTCTCTGTCATTAGAATAGCAATAGTGCCTCAGAACGTTTTTAGCAAATTAAGAACAATATTACTTGTAAAGGTTTAGCATGGTGTTTGATATATATATTGGCTTCTATATATAATAAGGCAATTTTTAGATACTGTTATTACTTTTTCCTTTGGTTTTTCAAGACAGGATTTCTCTTTGGAACAGCTCTGGCTGTCCTGAAACTCACTTTGTAGACTAGGCTGGCCTCGAACGCATAGAGATTCACCTGCCTCTGCCTCCCAAGTGCTGGGATTAAAGTATACACCACTTCCCGGTTATTCTTACTGAGTGTTGAATAAATGATTGTAAATAATCAGCTATTTAATTTTAGAATTATATCTGTTGCTTCCATCTAGCTATACCCAGATGTTGTGAGATATTTGTACACTGTAAAAATGTATTGCTGTGATTGGTATAATAAAAAGCTGAATGGCCAATAGCTAGGCAGAAGGTTTAAGCAGGACTTCCAGATAGGAAGGACTCAGGGAAGAAAAGAGGAGAAGGGAGGAGACATGTAGGAAAAAAAGGAGGTGCAAAATGGAAAAGAAGTAACACCGGACCATAGAATATAAATTAACACAAATGCTTTAATTTAAGATATAAGAGCTAGATAGGAATAAGCCTAAGCTATAGGCCGAGCTTTCATAATTAATAAGAAGTCTCCATGTCATTTTTGGGAGCTGTCTGATGGGACAAAGGAAGACTCATTGCACCCAGGAATGCAAGCTTCCTGCCTTGCTGAGAAGACAGACCCACTGAAGCGAACGTTTCTAAACCATGGCAGGCAATGCCCATTTGGTCTTTCTCCTCAGAAGCAGCTAAAGTGGTGACGGGGGACCTGTGATGTTCCTTCTCATCTGTGTCAGACAGACTCTGGCTCACAGACCACTCGTCCTTTGGGAAATCAGTGTCAACATTTGGTTGAGAGCTAGTGAGGCCTGTAAGAGGTGATTCGGTAATTAGAAGGGATTAATACCTTTTTCACAGGTGTGAGCTCTTGCTCTCATGAGACTAGGTTAGTTACCACGGGAGTAAGTGCCAACAAGGCTCAGCTCCCTCTGAGCTTTCTTCTTCTCTCTTTCCCTCACCAAGGGATCCTTCCCGTGGATGTTTCTTCTTGATATTCACCATGGCCCTCACCAGACAGAAGCCAAGCAGGTGCCAGTGTCAGATCCATGAGCTAATCAAACCAATTTTTATAAGGCAACAAGCCCTGGATGGTTTGTTACAGCAATAGCAACAAAACCAAAACTTAGTATACCAGCGATAATGTAGCAGGCTTTCTTTTGGGCCACCAACTACCTCCCAGATCACGACTCAGAGACGCCTTATCAGCTATAAATGTGCGACCTTATCTATGTTTGTCCCACTAGCTCTTATAACTTAGTTTAACCTATTTGTCTTCATCTACATTTTGCCTTGGGGATTTTTACCTTTCTTTCCTTCTAGATGTCCTAGTTCCCTGCTTATTCCATGTCTGGCTGGCTGGCTGAAGGCTGCCTGACTGGCCCCGGATGTCTCCCTTTCTTTCTCCCTCATTCTCTCCTCATTCTTTTGTTTTGTTTTGTTTTGTTTGTTTTTCGAGACAGGGTTTCTCTGTGGTTTTGGAGCCTGTCCTGGAACTAGCTCTTGTAGACCAGGCTGGTCTCGAACTCACAGAGATCTGCCTGCCTCTGCCTCCCAAGTGCTGGGATTAAAGGCGTGCGCCACCACCGCCCGGCTTCTCTCCTCATTCTTGAGCCTAGATTCATTCTCCTACTTATTCTCTTTGCCCACCAGCCCTGCCTATTCCTCTACTGCCTAGCTATTGGCTGTTCAGCTTTATATTAGACCAATCAGCTGCCTTAGGCAGGCAAGGTAAAACAGCAACACATCTTTACATAATTAAACAAATGTAGCAAAACCAAATGTAACACACCTTTCCATAGTTAAAGTAATATTCTTCAACATGAGGACCTTCCTACTAACTTCCTTGGGTCCAATAGAGGATGCTCAGAACTCCATGTGCACCTGTTTCTTTGAGAGTCTCATTCTCACACCTATGTATAATCCAGGATGCCTGTGTGTTGATGGGCTCCCTTTTCATGCATCAATTCATCCTTTCAACCATCAGCTATTTACCAGGCAAGAACATTTGCTCCCAATTGCTAAGTGTATGAAGTAAATTCTTACCAAAAAGGTTATCATAGGAACCCCATTGAAGAGGTTACAAATACAGACAATAAAGCGCTCCGTGTACCTGTGAAGATGGGCTAAGTAGGATTCATGAAAAAAATATGAAGGCTACCAAACAGTAACAAGAGAGAAAATTTGATATGTTTAAATACATAAAAATGTAAACTGTGGGGCCTGACAAGATGGCTCAGTGGGTAAAGACAAGCTGTCAAGTCCAACAAGCAAGAGCAGCCCCTTTCTTTCACCTACATGATGGAAGGAGACAACTGACTCCTGAGAGTCGTTCTTCGACCTCCACAGGAGCACTATGGCTTACATGTAAGCACACACATACACACACACACACACACACACACACACTCATGCATACATACAAGCACGCATGCATGCACAGACAAAATAAAAAAATAAAATATAGCTTAAAGCTTTTATGCATTAAAGAATGGTAATAATGACAACAAAAAGTAATGTTATAAAATAATTTGTAAATGATATATATGATATACATGTTATCATATATTCAAATATATAAAGAGAACTCCTGCAACTCACACCCAGAACCAAACAACTTAAGTTTAAAAAAAAAGTTGCCATTGAACTTGAATTGAATAGACTTTCTCTGAAGAAGATGTACAAATGACCAATAAGCACAGGAAAAGATAGAGGAAACAGCAAAATTAAAGACTCTAAGATATATTACTTAAAACCTATTAGGATGATAAGAAAGGAAGTGAGGAAAGAGAGAGGGAGACAGGGATGGGGAGGAAGAAAGAAAACATTTGCAGTGTGAAGAAATTGATGCTCCTGTATACAGATTTTGGTAAAAATTGTAGAACTATTGTAAAAACAGTATAAGCCCCCTCAAAAAATTAAGGCATAGAATTATCATACAACCCAGCAATTCGACTTCTAGGTATATGTCTCCCCGATCAACGGACAATTGGAAATTTGTACATCAGTGTTCATAACAACATTATTTGCCAAAAGGTGAAATCAATCCAGTGTTCATCACTGATAAATGTATAAACATATAATGAAATATTGTTCTGTCTTTAAGTGATAGGAAATCTTGATACAGGATATGAATGAACCTTGAACAGTCTATGTTAAGTTAAAATAAGTCACTCACCAAAGAAAACAGGCAACTGTCCTCCGTATCTAGGGGGTATTAGTTCCTGGATTCCTTCTCTGAAGATACCATAAGGAAGCTGAAATATCTCCTAGAAAATGGCATAGCATTACATAGCACCTATAAGCGTCTTTCTATGTACTTTAAGTCATCTCTAGGTTATTTCTTATACTTATACAATATAAACAGTATATAAATTGTTGATAGACTGCATTATTCAGCAAACAACAGGAAGAAAAGCCTTGCACAGCTTAGCACACACAGTTCTTGAGTGTTCTTCCACTGCAGCTGGTCAGACACACAGGTGGAGACTTCCTGGAGGCAGAGCCATGACAAAGAGGACCACCAATAATGAGGACCACCAATGCTGCATGACCCCACTCCTGTGAAATACTGAAAATAGTCAAGTTCACAGAGATGGAGGCAGTATCGGTTGCCAGGAGCCAGGGAAGGAGGGGCAGAAAGTGATTCTTTAACAAAGAAAGTATGAGTAAAGATGGTACAGTTTGATTTCTGTTGACAGTTTAATTTTTTGGCTTTTGGCTTTTTTCCTTTGTTCCTGACACAACTTTAGATCAATAAATGTTTTATTGAAAATGTTTCTTTGTTATAATGCTGGGGTTCCACAAATCTCAGATGTCTTCCAGGCCTTCTCCTGCCCACCTTCCACCTCCTTCTTCACATCCCAGGGTAATCCATAGAAACCATGATTTTTCTTCTCACAGGCTCCCGAACTACTCAGGTGACAATCTCCTGGGCATATCTGTGAGCGGGTTCTAAATTAGGTTGATTGAGCTGAGAAGGGCCACCCTGAGTTTGAGCTGAGGTTCTGGACTCAATGAAAGGGAGAAAGTAAACTGGATGCCTCCCTTGTTCCCCTCCCTTTGGAATGGTAATATTTACTCGAGGCCATTTCTCCTGGTTGCTTGTTTATTTGTTTTACCTTAACAGAAGCTAAATTTATCTGAGAAGAGAGAACTAGTTGAGAAAAACGCCTCAGTAAGATTAGCCTGCAGGCAGCTCTGTGGGTCCTTTCCTTAGGGATTGACATGGAAGAACCCTGCAATGGAGGGTGGTGCCATCCCTGAGCAAATGGTCCTGGGGTTTGTAAGAAGGCAGGTTGAGCAAGCTGTGAAGGGATGAGCCTATAAAGTAGCATTGGTGCCTACCTTCTGCTTCACTCCTGCCTCCAGGCTGCTGCCCCGAGTTCCTGCCCTGACTTTGATATGACAATGTAAGATGACATAAACTCTGCTTTCTGTCATGGTGTTTCATCACGGATGGCCACGGAAGCCCTAAGACAGCCACTGCACAGGACCCACAGTTAAGGGATTGCCTGAATCTTAGACTTTCGGGGTCTGCATATTCACGGCGAGGACTTCTAAAGTTAGACTGAATGCATTTGCTTGTAAGATTAGCCAGGAGCCATGAGAACAGGGAGTGATGTGTCTGCATGTCAAGTTAATTAAATGTCTTTCTTTATAAGCTGCCTGGGTCATGGTGTCATGGTGTCTCTTCACACAATAGAACACTAAGACAACTCAAAACCAAAACAAACAAAAAATAAGGAAACAAACCAACAAAACAACCTCCCCTAAACTATAACAAAAAATCAATAAAGCACACACAAAAAAAGCATGGAGCCTATTTTGTGTTGGTCAACCCCTGAGCACGGGGCCTTCTTTGGAGTGTGGTTAATATACCCAGTGACACTCCATTAGACAAAACTGATTCTTCCCTTTCCCAACAGATTGATGGAGGAAGGTCATTGGTTAAATAAAAAGAAACTGCTTGGCTCTCATTGGTTAGACGATAGGTGGGAGGAGTAAACAGAACAGAACACTGGGAGGAAGAGGAAGTGAGCTCAGACTCCACAGCTCTCCTCTCAGGAGCAGATGCCTCAGGGAGACGCCATACTCCCAGCTCCCAGGCAGATGCACGCTATGAAGCTCCGACCCAGGATGGACATAGGCTAGAATCTTCCCAGTAAAACCGGTGCTCACAGATTATTAGAGATGGGTTGATCGGGATATCAGAATTAGCCAGTAAGGGCTAGAGCTAAAGGGCCAAGCAGTGTTTAAATGAATACAGTTTGTGTGTTGTTATTTCGGAGCATAAGCTAGCCAGGCTGCGGGGGTGCTGCGAACACAGCCCCACCGCTCTTATTACTACAACAGATATCTATCACAAAGAGATTCTAGGCAAGGGGTGGGACTTTGTGCCCACTTCCTCTTCTCAGAGCTGAGACTTTATCCGGCTTGAATTTGCGCAGGTCTCCTGTGTGCTGACCCAGTCTGAGAAGTCGCACATATATCCGCCCTGCTGTGTATGGAAGATGCTGTCTCCTTTGGATCCCTCACTACCTCTGTCTTTCACACGATTTGTGTCTCCTCTTTCATGTAGATTTCTGAGCCCTGACGGGAGGAGTTTGACATAAACATCCCATTACTGAGTGCTCCAAAGTCTCACTGCACGATCTCCAATTGTGGGTCCTTGGGCTAATTCCCATCGAATTGCAAGAAGAAGCTTCTCTGATGAGTGCCGAGTGATGAAGAAACGTGGGTCCCAGCTGAGGCTGGTGGATGTGGAGGCCTAGGAAAGAGCGGTTGTGCAGGAAGGGGTCACAAAGGAATCTTTTTTTTCTTTTATTTCATTTTCTTCCAGGAAAGCTGTTGTTTGTTTGTTTTAGCATAAATGGCTCACCTGGTATTTTGATTGTTCAGCATTGGTCTGGCTGCTACTTCCCATTCAGTGTGATCAATAAATGTGCATGGGAGAATGTATTGGCAAGGAACTGTGTGACCTGTTGATGATCTTGGTTATCATGAAAATTAGAATCCAGTTTTAAATATTTTCCCCCATGTTAGGATATTTTTGCATAACATAGGCCTAAGGCAGACTTGCTTCATTTTTAGGCGGATTATTTTGGCTCAGATTCTGGAGGTATGGAGGCAAGAGGCCAGGAATCTTTTGATGGCCTTTTTACTATTAGAATCTTAATGGGTCCTCTAGCATCATATGACATGAGATAGGAAGGTGTGTGTGTGTGTGTGTGTGTGTGTGTGTGTGTGTGTGTGATCTCGTCCCTCTTCCTATTCTTCAGAAGCCACTGGGATTAATCCTGACGCCTCTCCCTAAAGGTCACCTCTCTTTTAAACATGATTAGATAAAGTTCCCACTGTGCTCATACTCACACCAGAGATTAAATTTCAACCTATACCTTGGAGGACACTCAAACCACATTCAAGCCATGTAACCCCATGATGGAATGTCCTCTAGGTATCTCTACCCTACAGTCTTATAGCAAAGATGCCAGGAAGAATGACAGCTGGGGACAAGGACAAAGGACGATGTGCCACATCAACTGCTGGCTGAGACCTGCACGGGAGAGCATCAGCAGTAGCATATTAAAGGAGAGTCAGACCCGGGGCATGGGGCTAGGATAGGACAAGACAGAGCATGCTGCTCAGTGGAGTTAAGGCAGTGTTTGGGAATACACCACCGTGGAGGCATGCTGTTCCCTTAGGGAAGAATACAAATCCAATATCTGCTTTTCCCAAACCTATTACTGGAAGATATGCCAGGCATGTTGGCACACACCTTTAATCCCAGCACCAGGAGGCAGAGGCAGATAAATGCCTATGGTTCAAGGCCAGCCTGGTGGGAGAGTTCCAGACCAGTCGGGGATATATAATAAGACTCTCTCTAAAACACAAATCACTTCCTGGAAGATGATCCTGAGAGGAAGAGGGAAAGCAAGCCCTGCTGACAGGAGGGGAAGGTCCCCATGGGTCTGTGAGCCTCTCTGCTCATCACAGTGCTTCAGGACCCGGGTGCCTGATGCCCCTGACCCTGCTCACATGGTTACTTCCCAGTCTGTCCATGCCTGGTACTTTACTCTCGCCTTCCCCAAATCCTAGATAGCCAAGAACCTATCCAATATTCTAACATGGAACTGGCATTTGGAACCATGGAAACATTCTAAAACTATATGGTGATATGCCTGGACATTATGGATGTTCTAGATGCCACTGAATTGGGGCCCTGAAGATGGTTTAGAAGGGGAAATTTTGTGATCGCTTTATTTACTCGTTCACTTTCTGCAGTCATTTTTCTTCAACTCAAAACTTAACAATTGGCAGCCTTACCATGACCTTCATGGTGACTCTGTGCCAATCCCCTTCCCTTCATAGCCTTTCTCCGCATGTCAAATGCTTCCTCTGTGTCTTGCTCCATTTTTCATGTTGTGAGAAAATTGTGTCCTATTTACTTGCTTGATTGCCCTTTTCTGAATGGCTGATCTATTTCCATCACATTCCTGGTGAGGCTAAGAACCAACGAACGCACACTGGACCCTGCAGGCCACGGTGCTAAGTTCTGGATGGAGCCTCGAGCACAGGGTCCTTCGCTTTTCATTCCAGATTTGCTGCTGACAAGTTCTGGTAGAGATAGAGTCTATTTTTGCAAAAATTTCTTGTCTATTTTTTTAGCCCATCTGCTGAAATGGTACTAAAAATATCTATTCTGTATATAAAAGAATTGAAAAAGAAATAGTTGGGGGGAAAATGCTTTGGAAACAAAATCTTAAAAAGGGCAGTGAAAAGATTGAAAGACTTGTTCTTCCCAAGAAAATCTGAGACAAGGGAAGAAGAAATCATAAATATGTGTATGTATATTCACATATACACATAACACATTTTTTTTATTTACTATTACTGTAGGAAAGGTGTGAAGACGGAGGACTCTTCTGAGGAGTCAGGTTCTCTCCTTCTACCTTCACATGCCTTCCAGGGATGCAATCAGGTTGCCAAGTTTGTACAGTGAGCATCTTGACCTTCTGAGTCATTTCATGGGTCCCTAAGTATTTTAATGTCAGAGTCACAGGTACCCCAGGTTAGCCTCAAACTCATTATATAGCCAAGAATGGCCTTGAACTTTTGCCTCCACCTCCCAAGTGCTAGAATTAGAGGCGTGAGCCACCAATTCTGCAGACAGGCTCACACAAATATGAAGTTGTTTTCCACCTCCAAGGCCCAGTTTAACACAAACCAGTCAATGTTATTTTGTGAATTCCCTCACCGTTTCGGTCTTTCTACAAATGCGGGTTTCCAGTTGTGGAAAATGGATCCCGAGGACTCCAGTCAACAAACATTTGTTTCTGAGAATGATGGTCCTTGAGTTCAGCTCAAGGCTCAACTCGCAATATGATTTAGTAGCAGACCGTTTGCCCGCTCTTCAGCTTTCTGGCCCAGCAAGGCCTCCCCACAGCAAGGATCTGCACGTGCTTTCAGAGGGTTAATGAACCGAGGAACTCACAGCTAGCGAGAAAAGGGCCTTAAACAGACTGGAAAGGGCTTAGTCTCTCCTGCCACCTTGACTGGCAACGCTTGCACAGCCTGCAGCTTCATTGTTGAGATGAAACAGAAAATGGAGAAATCTCTGGATCACTCAGACAGTGAGCAGTCTTGCTTTGAGCGACTTGCACCTGATAGAAATCGAGGCCAAAGCACATGATTTTTTTTTCCATCCTTGTGATAACTCTGCTTTATCAGAATCATTTTCCAGCACTCTGCCTCCCTTTTATTCAGCCCGCTCCCAGAGAATAGTTTCTGTCCCCATCTCTACTGCCAGTACGAAGTGTAAATGCAAGCAATTATCTGGATTGTTCAAGGGAAAAAAAAAAAGCTTCAGAAATTCTTCTGCCTGAGTGATCCAGGTAATTGCTTCAATTTTCACATCAGCTCCTGTCTTGGCAGTCCCCGGGATGGCCATTTAACTGAAACCATGGGGTCTGCAGGTTACCATGTGGGTCTAATCACTTCTGATTGCCCGGGCCCAGCCCCATTCTTATGCGCGTGAAAAGGAAAGATCTGACCCTAGTAAAGATTAAAAACCAAAGGAGCAGATGAACTAGTTTTAAAGATGCTGGGGGGAAAAAAAAGTCCCTTTAAAACGAGCAAAAATAATGTGCTATCATTGAGCAGAAAAATCGGGATGTCTTTCAGAAGGCATCACCTTGGCTCAAGCTGTACCTGTCAGCGAGGGAGAAGGACCAGCTATGACATCCATCTGATACGGAGGGAGCCAACTCTTTCTCTCCTCTGAGGACTGGCACATTGGGGCTGAGGCGTCACCGGACTAAACCCTTTGTGTTCTTACAGAAACATGGACAAAGAGATGGGAAAATCATACGGGGGAACCACTGGTCCGAAGAAAGGCCAGGAAAAGAAACGTCCAGTTGCTCACAGGTGAGCAGGAGGGCACCTGTGAATGAGGCATGGCCCTCAAGGGTAGCTGAGTGACTGACAAGAGGCCAGGGCCACTGAAGCACCCAGACCTCTCAGGAATAGCCCACCACAGTCAGTGTGCTGCAGTTTATCCAAGACCCGCTTGGGCATCAAATTTCTGGAATATCCACCCACAGGAAGTCACTAAGAAGATAAACTCTCCTAAAGTGAACCTGGAAACACAATGGGGATATCTGCTATTTACTCCACTGGAGACTTCACGTTGCTGAGGTTGTCACTACAGCCTCAAGAAGCCCTTTCTCTTATGATCCCCTACATAGCTCCTTCCTTCTGCGGAGAATTCTCCCCGACAGAGTCATTCCATGGTGGCCCAGCTCTGTCTCAACTATGACACCACGCTGCAAAAAAACCAAAGTCAGAACCCTGGCTCCTAGGCTGTGGGAAGGAGGAGGGAGAAGCGTGACCTTCTATTGCTCACAATGCAGCATCCAGAGCCAACTCCCTCCATTTACACAGTCACAGACACTGCTGACAATGGTGGGGGCACCCCTCCCATAGAGTTTCCTTTTCTTTTACAAGCCGTGAGCCATGTTTTCTTCAACAGAGGTCAAAGGAAAGCATTCAGACACTGGGAACTTTTGTTCCCCAACGCTTGTGTTTGTTATCTATTGCTGGTAACAAATCGCTCCAACTCTCCAAGCAGCACTTAGCTCAACCATCTTGGAGGCATATACTTTGGTCTTGTGGCCAGGAATCTGCCACCTAGCTCCTTCTGACATCAACAGGTGAGGTCTGTGGCCTTGTGAACCCGATATCATCATCCCAGGCCCAGGACTGAAGTTACCAAGAACTGCAAGAACGGAGATAGCTAAGTCATGGTGGTTTGTCGGGATTCTCTGGGTTCCAAGCAATGGAAGTATATGTAAGCTATCTAAAACAAAAGCCAAGAAGGAGTAAATCACATTTTTGAAGAATTATAAGGCTAAACTGCACTTGAACTCGGAAACAAACTAGACTCAGTGACCGGAATACTGCAAAGTTTCTCTTCGTCTGGTCTTTGCTGCTTGCTGTGTGTGTAGCTGTCTTCTTTTCTTCTTGTGTATGAGGCTCTTTGCTTCCTCCAAGCAGTACCACAGAATTCTCAGCTGCATACCCCACACTTGGAGCATAGCAGAAACTCTTTCCCTCTGTTTCAGTGTCTGAGCTCAGGGCGGGCTTGCCTCTATGAGACAAACAGGTTCCGAACCAGGACAACGCCATGTTCAACAATCCTGGTTGTCACAGGTGACCCTGTAATCTATGGGTCTATGTTATCTATGTAGTCACAGAGAAGGGTGGGGAGCATGTGCCAGGAAAGCAAGCCCTGAAAAACAACCATGGGGTTGATAACGGTGAGATTCAGGGAGTCACCCCGCCCCCTGATTCCTCCCTCAGACAGATGCTGGGACCATCAGGACTGTGTGACCTCCACACAGTCACTCTTTTCCCATTCAGTTTTACCACAGAGAAAAATGAAATTTATGTAAGTACGTGAAGCATAGATCAAAGAGGTCCTGAGACAGCCACAGCTCAGCCTGTGCTGGCAGGAGCTGCTGCCACCAGCCGACTTAGTTGTCCCCGGTTGGCCGGCATTGGTGTGCAGCTCTCTTGTTTCCTTTCAAGACCCAGTCATTTTAAGAGGAAGAAGAGCCATCGGGCTGCTGAGGAATTAACTGAATGAGACGCTGAACGAACCCAGAACACTGATCGGTTGGAACGGTACTTTCAAACCCGCCCCTGTCGTCACCGGTCAGGATTCCAGGCTCTGCTAGTAGAAGCACACGGCTGCGGGCACTGCAACAGCTTGCAGTCATTTGGCAAATATCCCCAGCCCTGTGGGAAGGGCTTCTTTCGCCTCTAGCACTCACGGTAGTGATGCTCACAGCCTCAAAACCCTGGCTAATGAACATCAAGTCTGTCCTATTTATTTGTCCATGTTTTTAGCATTCGTGTGGCACCTCAGCAAAATGCTAGCACCGCAGTGAACTCTACTGTCTCACAGGATTTCGTCTGTGCTATAAGCACTCAGCTTATGGGCTGATACGTCTAAGTATGGGCATATACATAGCGCATTTATATATAGGGTAGAGATCTTGTTCTACTGTTTTGAAAAAAATGCTCATTTATTCGTTCTACACATATCTTTATCTACTTATTTATTGACGTAGCATCCAAGTATTAAGAATTTAATTGGAATGTATTTGGAGAGACAGCTGGTGAGGGATTCCAGAAGAGAAAGTTAAGATTCAACAAAAATACAACAAGAAAGGTATGGTGGTTTGAAAGAAAATGGTTCCCAAAGGGAAGGGCACTATTAGGAGGTGTGGCCTTGTTGGAGGAAGTGTGTCACTATTGGGGCGGGCTTTGAGGTCTCTTTTCCTCAAGCTTACCACAGTGTGACAGTCAGTGGACTTCCTGTTGCCCGCAGTACCAGTACCATGTCTGCCTGCACACTGCCATGCCCCCCTTCATGATCAGTTACCTCTGAAACTGTAAAGCAAGTGAATTTTTGCTAAGTGCCAGTCACTGTCTTAGGTAGACAGATGTGGTCCAAGCCTTCACACGGTTTACTGAAGGAGCTATCCAATAGACATGTAGCTATACGACATGGTATCAAAGCAGTAATAAGGGCCATGAGCTACAGTAAAGATGCAAAGAAGGGTATCTTAGTGTACCTGGATCTCATTGGTTCAGCTACACGGGCTTTCCAGTGAACTCCAGGGGCCTGCTGTCTTCACTCGCCTTCCATTGCTGGAATTACACATTACTACATAGGGCTTCTCCTTCTCTTCTCTCTGTCTCTGTCTCTGTCTGTCTTTCTCTCTTTCTCTCTATCTCTCTGTCTGTCTCAACCGAGAGTCTGAACTCCATGCTTGAACAGTAGGAACTTTTACTGACTCAGCCATCTCCTCCTCAGCCCCCAAAACAACGATTCCTTTCTCACAGTTGCAGAATATCTGGGAGAGGGTTGCAGACCTCAGCCATGAGCTCAGAACATTGGACGTCCATCAGCTGATCATGGTATGACCTTGCTCCATAACGCTTGGCAGGGAACATCCTCGTGCAAAGGCAGGGGACAAAAGCTGGCCAAGGCAACTGGGCAGGAGAACCAGTGGACATGCCCATGTGCTGTGCCTTACCTTCATGCTTTCTCTTGCCTCCCAGTTGATAACATTGACCAAATCAGGCCATGTTCCTGTAACCAGACACACTCAGAGGGGACTAAAATATTATGTAGCAAAGAATGTTACTATAGAGCATAGGCTGAACCCTGCCTCTCCCTTGTGTTCATAAGCCCTGATCCTCATGTGACTTCATCTGGAGACAGGGTCTGTAGCAGGGAATGAAATATCAATGGGTTCCTAAGTTTGGAGATCTCTCTGTGGATCTTTAGTACAGACAGTCCCAGATTTGCAATTGCCCTGGCACAGCCTCCTGAATAGCTGTGATTATAGATCGGTCTGTGCCACCAGGCTCAGCAAATTTGGAGTTTTAATCTAATAGGTATATTATTCTGAAAAGGAAGAGAGAGAGACTCCCTCTTTATGCATGTGAACTCAGTGAGAACACGCAGTTATAGGAGAAGAAGATGGCCCTCACCAAACTGAACAACCTTGACCTTAAACTGCCAGCTTCTAAACCGTGGGAACATCACATTCTGTTGTTTGAGTCCTACGATAGTTTGTTTCTTTATTGCTAGTATTCATTTGGCTTACAGGTTATAGTCTGTCACTGAGGGAAGCCAAGGTAGGAACCTGCAGGCCCGGACTGAAGCTCAGATCACAAGGCTAATTGTTGGCTTATTCAGCTCCTTTTCTTAGACAGCCCAGGCCCATCTGCTTAGGAATGGTAACGCCCACAGTGGGCTGGGCCCACCTACGTCAGTTAGCAACCCAGAAGGTGCCCCACAGACGTATGCACAGGCCAACATGATGCAGGCAATTTCTTGAGTGAGGTTCCTTACTCAGCTGATTCTAGTTCGTGGCAAGTTGACGTGACATTTTGTTCTGGCAGGATGAGCTCACTTCGATAGATGTGGGCACAAAAGGCTCATTCACTCAGGTCATTTATAGTTCTCAACCTCCAAAAAGAGTGAAGGAAAGAAGATAGGAGGGAGGGATGAAAGCAAGGAGGTGAAGGGAAGAAGAGGGAAGGAAGGAAGGAAGAAAAAGAGAAGAGACGGGAAGAGGGAGATGGCTTCTTTCAAATGTGAATGACTGGAAGGAGAAGCAAAGTCCTCCTCCTTTTATCTGGCAGTCATGTGCTTTGTGACTTATTTACAGTCTCCATCTGTGACCAGACGCAACCACGAGGGAAAGAGCATTGGAACCGGGGACAGAGAAGGAGCCTTGGACTGGCTCATTCTTTTCCAAAAATAGATGGAGATGCTTTGGAGACGTTCCACCCATGGAACAAAGATTGTGTGAAAAGCTCTAGTTCTGTCTGGAGGACTCTCATCATGGCTATTCACGCCCTGCCTCAAAATGGCAGGCAAGCTTTAGGAATAGATTTATTTAAGAATATCGTTCTGGTCCAACAACTCAAAGACTACACCCACTCCCCTGGACTCCATAGTCCAGCCTACAAGTTCAGAAGACAATTTAGGCTTTTGCGGAGACCAGACCAGATTTAGGGACCCCAAGCAAGACAAGTGTCCACTGCCCGCTAACACTCCTTAAAACCTGCCCAACAACTCTGGCCTGCACCCTCTCCCCAAGCTTCATAGTCTGTCCTACAACTTTGGGAGAAGACTTCGGCTTTACCGGAGGCCAAGCTGGATCTTGGAACACGATATCCCAAAAATCCCAGTGGATCTGAAGACTTGCTAGTCACCAGAATTCTTGGCCATTTAGGCCAGAAGACCAGAGAGAAAAGAGAAACCAAGGAACAAATCCATTCAGCAAAGACAAATGCAGGAATCAACACCTATACCTATAATCATCCCAAATGCAAATGCATAAACACCAGTGTAAGAACACAATCAACAAGAGAAAGGGCAATATGACACCACCAGAACCCAGTTCTCCTACAACAGCAAGTCCTGAACATTCCAAGGCAGCTGAAGCATAAGAAAACAAACTTAAAAATAACTTTATGAAGAGGATAGAGGTCCTTAAAGAGGAAATAAAATAATCCCTTAAATAATCGAGAAAAAACGAACAAAAAATGGAGGGAATTAATAAAGCTCTGAAATGCCAAGAAAATAAAAAAAAAATAAGTGAAAGAAACAGTTTGAGACCTGAAAATGGAAATAGAAGCAATAAAGAAAACACAAACTAAGGAAATTCTGAAAATGGAAAATCTGGGTAAGCAAATAGGAACTACAGATACAAGCATCACCAACAGAATATAAGAGATGGAGAGAGAATCTCAGGTGTTGAAAATACAATAGAGGAAATAGATTCATTGGTCAAAGAAAATGTTAAGTCTACAAAATTACTAACACAAAACATCCAGGAAACCTGGGACACTATGAAAAGACCAAACCTAAGAATAATAGGAACAGATGAAGGAGAAGCATCCCAGGTCAAAGGCCCAGAAAATATATTGAACAAAATGATAGAAGAAAATTTCCCAACCTAAAGAAAGACATGCCTATAAAGGTACAAGAAGCTTATAGAACACCGAATAGACTGCACCAGGAAAAACAACAACAAAAAAAACCCCACATTGCCACATCATAATCAAAACACTAAAGATACAGAATAAAGAAACAATATTAAAATCTGCAAAGAAAAAAGGCCAAGTAACATATAAAGGCAGACCTATCAGAATTACACCCTGCTTCTCAATGGAGACTCTAAAGGCCAGAAGGGCCTGGACAGATGTCTAAAAGACCATGGATGCCAGCTCAGACAACTACACCCAAAAAACTGTCGATCACGATAGATGGATAAAACAAGATATTTCATGACAAAGTCAAATTTAAACAATATCTATCCACAAATCCAGTCCTACAAGAGGTTCTAGAAGGAAAATCCAACTCACAGAAGTTAACTACAGCCATGAAAACACAGGCAAAAGATAATTTCAAACCAGCAAAATCCAAAGAAGGTAAACACACACACACACACACACTACCATCACCATTAACAACACTAAGATAACAGGAATTAACAATCACTGGCCGTTAATATCTCTCAATACCAATGGACTCAATTCACCCATTAAAAGACACAGGTTAACAGAATGGATACAAAAACAGGATCCATTCTTCTTCTGCATACAAGAAACACGCCTGAACATAAAAGATAGGCATGACCTCAGAGTAAAGGGTTGAAAAAAAAAAGATTTTCCAACCAAACAGACCTAAGAAGCAAACTGCTGTAGCTATTCTAATATCTAATAGATTTCAAAATTAATCAAAAGAGATGGAGAAGGATACTTCATATAAACCAAAGGAAAAACCTTTTATTAAATTAAGATGATGTCTTAATTCTGAACATCTATGCCCCAAATGCAAGGGCACCCACATTTGTAAAATAAACATTACTAAAGCTTAATTCACACATTGAATCCCATGCATTAATAGTGGGAGACTTCGGTCCCTCATTCTCATCAGTGGACAGGTAGGTCATCCAGCCAGAAACTAAATGAAATAACAGAACTAACAGATATTATGACTCAAATGGACCTAACAGACATCTACAGAATGTTGAGTCCAGGGGGGTCACACAAAGATGGGGACAGACCACCAAAGTCTAATAAACCAGAAGCAAACTTTATTCCCAGAAACAAGAATCCAGGAAAAAAATAAAATAAATAAAATAAATAAAATCTCCATGGGGCATAAAAAGCTTATCAGCTAGCTGAGACCACAGTCAGAGATGGTTTGTGAAAGGCTGTGGCAGAGGCCGATTTCTGAACCCATTTTTTTTATAGTAGGGCCATCAAGCATTAGGTCTGAACAAAGGAATTTTTATAGTCTCAAGGTAAAACTCAGATACAGGTTGTTTTACTTTACAATCTCCATTAACAGAGTTTCTCAGTGAAACTAGTGTTTAACTGAGTACTAAATCTGTTGTCTTTCTTGGTATTTCCAGGTAATGTTTACTGAAGCCCTGTGGTCTCCTCTTCAATGCTGCCAGTTTCATATAGCAGGGATAATGCATAACCCAGAGGTCATATATCTATTTCGTAAAAGTTGACTCAGTTCATATCCGTAGGTTAGCTCTCAGTTTGCAGAGAGATGCTTTGGCCTTGTAAGTAGAGCTGTGGGTTGTAAAGCGAATAACCCACTGTTAATAGTTAATCCTCAAGCTGCTGAGAAAGCTGCTGACAGTCTGTTCTCATTCTCCTAGGTTTATATTTCTTTATTTCTACATTTCTATTTCTGGAATCTACATTCTTATTTTCTTATCCTTGGACTCTTCACAGAACATTTCACCCAAACACAAAAGAATATACCTTCTTCTCAGCACCTCATGAACTTTCTCCAAAATTGATCAAATACTCTGTCACAAAGAAAGTCTCAACAGATTAAAAAAAATTGAAATAATGGCTCTATCTTGTCAGATCACCATGGATTAAAGCTATAGTTCAACAAGAACAAAAACAATGGAAAACTTGCAAACTAATGGAAATTGGACAACTCTCAACTGAATTACCACTGGGTCAAGGAAGAGATAAAGAAATTAAAGGCTTCCTAGAATTCAATAAGGAATGCACAACATACCCAATCTTATAGGACACAATGAAAGCAGTGTTAAGAGGAAAGTTCACAGCACTAAGTGCCTTCATTAAGAAATCAGAGAGAGCTCATGCTAGCAACTCAACAACACACCTGAAAGCTCTAGAACAAAAAGAAGCAAGCACACCCAAGAGGAGTAGACAGCAGGAAATAAACTGAGGACTGAAATCAATAAAATAGAAACAAAGAGAACAATACAAAGAATCAATGAATCAAAGAGTTAGTTTTTTGGTAAAAATCAACAGAATAGACAAAGCTTTATCCAAACTAACTAAAAATCAGAGAAAGAGTATATCCAAAGTGGCAAAATCAGAAATAAAAAGAGGGATGTAATAACAGACATTGAGGATATCCAGAGAATCATTAGGTTGTACTTAAAAAACCTGTACTCCACAAAATTGTAAAACCAAAAAGAAATGGACAAATTTCTTGATAGATACCACATACCAAAATTAAATAACAATCAGAAAAACAATTTAAATAGACCTATAACCCTTAAGGGGAAAGTAGCAGTCATTAAAAGTCTCCCAACCAAAATAAGCCCAGGGCCAGATGGTTTCAGTGCATAATTCTACCAGACTTTCAAAGAAGAGCTAATTCTAATACTCCTCAAAGTATGCCACACAACAGAAACAGGAGACACATTACCAAATTATTTTAATGAGGCCACAGTCACGCTGATACCCAAATCAGACAAAGACTCAACAAAGAAAGAGTATTACAGACCAATTTCCCTCATGAACATCAATGCAAAAATATTCAATAAAATACTCACAAACTGAATCCAAGAACACACCAAAAAGACTATCCACCATGGTCAAACAGGCTTCATCCCAAAGATGCAAGGATGGTTCAACATACAGAAATCTGTCAATGTAATCCACCATATAAACAAACTGAAATTAAAAAAAAAAGAACTACATGATCATCTCACTAGATGTAGCATGGTGTTGGCATAAAAACAGACAGGTTCATCAAAGGAAATGAAGACCCAGATGTAAATCCACATGCCTACGGAAACCTGATTTTTGACAAAGAAGTCAAAATAGGAAAAATTCCAACCAATGGCATTGTCATAACTGGATGTTGGCATGTAGAAAAATGCAAATAGATCCATATCTATTACCTTGTATAAAACTCAAGTCCAAGTGAATCAAAGACCTCAACATAAAGCCAGTTACACTGAACTTGATAGAAGAGAAAGTGGGAAATAGCCCTGAATGTGTTGGTACAGGAGACAGCTTCCTGAATAGATTACCAGAAGCAAAGATACCAAGATCAACAATTAATGGGACCTCATGAAGGCAAAGGACACTTTCAGTAAGATGAAATGACAGTCTACAGAATGGGAAAAGATCTTCACCAAGCACACATCTGACAGAGGGGTCTCCAAAATATATAAAGAACTAAAGAAATCAGACATCAACAAACCAAATAACCCAATTTAAAAATGGGGGTATAGATCTAAACAGAGAATTCTCAACAGAAAAATCTCTAATAGCTGAGAAACACTTCAAAAAAGTGTTAAATATTCTTAGCTATCAGGGAAATGCAAATCAAAATGGTTCTGAGATTCCAAACTTACTCCAGTCAGAATGGCTAAGATCAAAAACACAAATGACAGCTCATGCTGGAGAGGATGAAGAACAAGGGAACTCCTCCATTGCTGGTGTGAGTGCAAAGTTATACAGCCACTTTGGAAACTAAAATGGGAATTTATCAGAAAATTGAGATTTGATTGACCTCAAGACCCAGCTATGTTACTCTTGGTCATATTCCCAAAGGATATTCAATCATACCACAAGGACACTTGCTCAACTATGTTCATAGCAGCTTTTTTCCCATAATAACCAGAACCTGGAAACAGCCTACATGTCCCTCAACTGAAGAATAGATAAAGAAAATGTGGTACATTTACACAATGGAATATTACTCAGCTGTTAAAAAGAGTGACATCGTGAAATTTGAAGGCAAATGGGTGGAACTAGAAAAAAAATTATCCTGAGTAAGTTAACCCAGACCCAGAAAGACAAACATGGGTTGTACTTATTTACAAGCAGATATTAGCTGTAAAGTAAAGAATAACTATTTTTCCTATTCACAGATCCAGAGAGGCTAGATAACAAGGAAGCCTCGGGGCAGGGGGGGGGGGGGTGGACAGGGACATAAATCTCACTGGGAAGGGGAAGTAGAAGAGAGTTTGTGGGAGGATTGTGGGCAGGTGGGGAGGGGAACATTAAGGATCAGGTTGGGAGCTGTATGGAGGGGGAGAGTATTGAAAGAGATGGCTGGAAAGTAGCTGGATTTCCAGGTGAGGTAGAAACCTGGTGCCAGGGAAACTCCCAGGAATCTACAAGGATGACCCCAGCTAAGACTCCTAACAATAGTGGAGAGGGTGCCTGAACTAACTCCCCATCTCCTGTGACCAGGCAAGACTTTCAGTGGAGGGATTGGGACACCAACCCAGCCACAAAACCTTTGAACTACAGTCTGTCTGCCTAAGGGATGTCGTCGGGTAAGAGTTGTGCAGAGATTGAGGGAGTGGCCAACCAATGACTGGTCCAGCCCTAGACCCATGCCATGAGAGTGAACTCATCCCCAGCACTGCCTGGAGGGCCAAGACCTAGAGGCTGAATGTGCAGAGCCCTAGGATAGAATCAAACATGACTGGAGAAAAAAAATATCAATGTAATGATGTCTAACAATATTCTGCTATACTCATAGATCGATGCCTATCCCAATTGTCATCAGAGAGCCTTCATCCAACGATTGGTGGGAACAAATAGATGTAGAGACCCACAGCCAAACATTAGGAGGAGCTTGGGAAATTCTGCTGAAGAGAAGAAGGAGGAAGGATTGTATGGGCCAAAGGGGTCAAAGACATCACAAGAAAACCCACAGAATCAACTAACCCAGGCTCAAATGAGCTCACAGAGCCTAAACCAATAACAACCAAGGACCCAGCATGGGCTCTACATACATGTGACAGCTGTACAGTTTGTCTACTTGCGGGACTCCTAACAGTGGGAGCAGGGACTGTTCCTAATGCTTGTGCTGGCTTTTGAGAACCTATTCCTCATACTGGGTCACCTTGCATTAAGGTCCCCAGTCTTAATGCAAGGAGAGGTGCTTAGTCTTACTGCAACTCAATATAGCATGCTTTGTTGACATCCTTGATGTCTGCCCCTTTCTGATCAAAAGCAGAGGCAGTATGGATTGTGGGGGAAGGATAGAGGGGAGAGGGGATGGGAGGAGAGGAGGGAGGGGAAACTGTAGTTGGGATACAAAATAAATAAGTGAATTTAATTAATAAAAAAGAATATCTTTCTGTTTGATAGAGGATACTTGTAGGCTTCCATACCCTAAAATAGAAATAGAAAATGACTCTAATAAGAAGAGTTTCTTTAAGACTTGTTGGTTCGAGCTATTGTAAGATCTTACAAAAGGAAAACATTTCATTCCTGTATTTGTTTTAGGAAATTGTACCAAATATCACTAAGGACTGTTTTGTGTACTGGGGGAGAAGGTGTCATTGAGAATCGAACCCAGGGCCTCACACATGCCCAAGCAAACACTTTACCACTCAGCTATGTCCCCAGCCCTCTGTAAGGCTGCTTTTTGACTAAAACACAAGATAAAGCAAACGTACATCAAGCCCAATGTTAACGCCATTTCTATCATGAGAGCTATTAAGGTAAGCAAGACATTGTTCCTACCTTCCTAGAGTTTACCATCTGGTAAATAAACAGTGGTGGAGGGTCACACAGGGCATAGAACTGTATGCGCACATCTCTGAGGTGAATTTGGGGCTTTCTTCTATGCATTCAGAGGAGTGAACCTGTGGCAGTCACAGGAGAAAGCTGAATTCTAGCAGGTGACAGGCAGGGTCTGTGAGTGGGGAAGGGAAGACAGGCCCATAACTGGACTACTGGAAGAAGGCAAATCTTAGGCAGATAGGAGAGAGGTGGTATAGGAGGTCCTTCTGTCTATGTGTTGCTTTTATTGGTTAATGAAAAAAGATTCTGCCTTGGCCTGTTGATAGGGCAGAACTTAGGTAAGCAGGGGGCAGGGGAGGACTGGACTGAATGGTGGAAGAAGGAAAGTGGAGAGAGAAATGCCATGGAGCCACTGCCGGAGATAGACGTGCTAAAGTTTTGCCGGTAGTCCATGACTTCATGGTGATATACAGATTAAGAGAAATGGGTTAAATTAAGATGTAAGAGTTAGCTAATAAAAAGTTAATGCTAATGGACCAAGCAGTGATTTAATTAACACAGTTTCTGTGTGATTATTTTGGGCCTAAGCTAGCGGGGTGGCCTGAAACCAACAAGCGAGGTCCAATTCTCATGGAATTTTCTGGAAGCTAGGTGCCAAGGAATCAGATGGTAGTGGGGGTGCTGTCATCTTGTGACCCAGTGGAACTCCAAGCCTTTCCGCTTGTCCGCTCAGGCATTCAAATCAGGAGAACGGAGCCCAAAGAGTGACTATTGCTCACCAAGGCACGAAGGTACTGTGCCCAAGGAATGCCACTTGCAGGTTTCCTCGGCCTGAGTTGTTAGAATAGGTCTCACAGACACCCACTGTGGTGCGTCCTCCACTCCTGCTGGCCCTGCCTGGCCTGGGCTTTTCTCTTTGGATGGTACACCCTGCCCTCAGGAGCCTCTGCACCTTCAGAGAGTAGGCTTTCCTCTAGTGGGAAGGCATCAAGGAAGGACAGAGGTAAGATGTACCAGACTCCTTCAGCAGGGTAGGGATGGGAGTGGCTAAAGCAGAATTCCTGTGAGCATGATTTCTTAGGGAGTGGGAAAGGGCAGACCTGAGGAACAGGACCAGGAAGGAAGTGAGCAAGGGTGTGGTTCTGCAAGTTCCTGCCCTCAGCCCAGCCTGTGAGGAAATCCTAGCTCAAAAATTGCATCACTTTGTGGTGTGGCCCTCCATACTCAAGGCTAGTCAGTGAGTGTGGTTGCTTCCTCCCAGACGGGCAGGCTTTATTTTTAGTCCTTTGCAGGAAGGTATTTCTTCAGAGAAAAGAGCAGCTAGGAGCTACTGGCAGGAGCTGGGGAAGGAATGTGACTAGGCACATGGCATCTACGATGGGGGCCGTGCTCAGCTGAGAGGAGGACTGCTTGTGTGGCAGTGTGGCATGCCCAGAGCCCACACACTGGCACCAGTGAAAACATGGAACACTCTGAGATGCCAGATAAAAACTCCAGATCTGTAATTCTCACAGGGTTGGATGTCGAGACCAGAGGGGTAGAAAAGGTACAAAGTGTTCTCTGGAAACTAGAAGGTACCATACAAGTGCTCGTTCTTGCAGATGTGACTTGAGTTTGATAAGATGTGCTCATGGGTGTAATAGTGGCACAATTATGGGGGTAACCAACTGTTTTCTGATAGCGTTTAAGCATCACTCTATAAGTGTAATCCCAGCCTCCGGCCTCCATCTTTGGAGGACCCTCCCCCGTGCCATACGAAACCTTGACCCCCAAACCTTGACCCCTCCTCAGGAAAGGTCAAGACCACTCCCACAGGCTACTTAAACTGCTCCCCAGAAAATAAACACGTGGTTTTCCCTCTTCCTCGCTGGTGGTCACGTTGGCAGCTTTCTGTTTCCCTTCAGGGCCACCCAGGTGTGCAGGTGTCTAATTAAACCTGGATATCCTTTAATTTGGTCTGATTTGGTTTGTTTGGGATTATTTTGCATCTGTGGGGAGGCTCGGTTAGGAATATATTCCTAACATATAGGAGGAAACTCATGTCAGGTACTGTAACTCTGGCCAGAAATAATGATTTGGGAGCTCCTATGCTTCCCTCAGTAGTGAGCCTACTATTTCATTCTACGAAATGAACGTGATCTCACACTGAGTTCTAAATTCGTATCTTTCTACCCATAAATTAATGTAGGTCTCAGACCTCATTAGAGATGTTTCCTCGTGCAGAGGACAGTGGTTAATGCAGGATCTCACAGCAGATTAAAATACAGGAAGTAAGTATTTGTGGAGTGCTCAGCCACAAAAGGCCATCAGTATCACACCCCTCCCCAAGGCTCAGGGACAAGGAGGAAGAGGAGCACAAAGATTGTGAGAGCCAGAGATTGGGGAGGAACAAATGAGAGCAGTGTTTTCCAGACCAGAAAGGACCCCTGCACTCATCAGCTCACAGAGCAGTGTTTTCCAGACCAGAAAGGACCCCTGCACTCATCAGCTCACAGAGCAGTGTTTTCCAGACCAGAAAGGACCCCTGCACTCATCAGCTCACAGAGCAGTGTTTTCCAGACCAGAAAGGACCCCTGCACTCATCAGCTCACAGAGCAGTGTTTTCCAGACCAGAAAGGACCCCTGCACTCATCAGTTCACAGAGCAGTGTTTTCCAGACAAGAAATGACCCCTGCACTCATCAGTTCACAGAGCAGTGTTTTCCAGACCAGAAAGGACCCCTGCACTCATCAGCTCACAGGAGCTGTGGTTACTCATCCTGGAGTGGGGGAGGGGCTTGCCATCCCTGCTGGCTTCTGAGGGACAAAGAGTCCACTTTCTTTAAGGTCGTGGTCCCTGGCAGGTGAACTGTTTGTCAGAGGGTGGCCCCACACCCACGAATATATAGGCTGTACAATGGACTCAGTGGGGTATTAAGAAAGAGAAAAAGGATACAAAATTGGGAGGGAGTTGGGGAAGGAGGAGGTAGGAAGTGGATCTGAGACAAGTTGAGAGAAGAAATGGGGTAAATATGATCAAAATACATTTTATACATGTATGAATTTATCGAAGGATTAACAAAAACACGACTGAAAAAGACGCTTTGGTTGGAGTACCCTGTATCTGCCAGGGATGAACATGAGCCTCCTGGAGCTTAGGCCCACCTCCCAGGTTCGGTCAGGGGAACAGGCCACACAGTCACACAAACTCCAAACTGCAACCAATAGGGAGCATGGGAAAGAGGAAGGCAGGATGCTGAGAGGCAGCATAGTGAAAGTAGTCCATGGGCTGGAGCCATAGTGAAGGACACCTTGGGCAGGGCCCATTAAAACATGATAGTAGAAGAATAAATACCAGAATAGGATAAAAAGACTTAGAAGGACAGGATGGTGGGGGCAGGAAGAGAAAGAGAGAGAGAGAGAGAGAGAGAGAGAGAGAGAGAGAGAGAGAAGCTCATAGGCGAAGCCATCAAGTGAAAACGAGGGTGGAAAACTGAACCAAGGCATTTTAATTTTAAAAACTGTGTTTCATATCTGTTATCAACTGTAATTCTAGAGGCCAGCTTGGACAACACTGTGAGACCCTGTTTCAAAATAAAAGACAAGACATATGCTAATGTTGTCGCTGATGGAGATCTGACATTCATCTACTGACTCTTAACTCCTTGGACGGCCAGCCGTAAGTTCTCAATAGGTTCTGACATTTATTAGATGTTACTGTACCATAGATCTCTTGGTTTCAGGCAGCGTGTGTTTATTTTATTGCTCACCTACATCTCAAGGTAAGGCAGTTCTTTGCCAAGACATCTTTCAAATATGTGGCCTTAGCAGTCATCCTAGATAAACCAATTTGACATCACAGCAAAATTACTGCAATGGCTCCGTGTCCTCTTATCTCATGGGTTCTTCTGACAACCACCGGGAAACTCAATCTCATTTTTATTATTCCATAAACTAGAGCTGATGCAGTGAGACAGAAAACAGAAAGGGGAAGCATAGCTACAGGAAGCGTGAAACAAAATCCTGAAACATTATTGCGGGAAACATGGTTACACCCCACACTTCACAGGAGAGTTAGGTAAACCGCTAACAGGACTAATGTCTGATCGTTCGGTAAGGTGACTGGGTGAAGGGAATAAAGGAGAATATGACTTGTTTTTCTGTTCTGTGGAAATATTCTGTTTCATAGGGGAGAGCGGGTCCCACTGGCGAGAGCTGCCAGCACTCAGAGCTGTAGTCTGAATGTTCACGGCCCTTTAGAAATTTGTACTCAAATCTAATCACCAATATGGTGATATCAGCTAACAAGCCACTGGGAAGTAATTAGGATATTTGGGCAGATACTTCATCATGGTGATCACTGAGCTACAAAATAAGGTCAAGATAGTTTATCTGTCTCTTTCATCACGTGAGGACACCAGAGGGATGGTGATGAGATGAGGGGACCCAGAGGCCTGACCTTAGACTTTCCAGGGTCTAGAACTATGATGTCGCTGTTGTTTACAAACTACCTAGTCAATAGTTTGTTTTACAGCATCGCATAACCCTGATTTTATGCAGCAATGGAGACAAATGGGCACCTAATCCAGAGTGGTCTCAGTGGGGCATAGAGGCACATTCTCTGGCGTCCCTCCTATTCTTAGTTGAGTGATGTTGGGAAGTTACCGAGTCTCCCTCTGATTAAACTTCTGCATCTGTAAAACAAAGTATATGAAGAATAAGCACTAGAGTTTACTGTTTCTTTGCTTTTATCTTCTTAGTTACTTCTTAATTCTTTCAGAAATGCCGGAGAGATGGCTCAGGGGTTAAGAGTTCCAGCTGCTCTTGCAGAAGACCTAGGTTCATTTCCCAGTGACCACATGGTGACTCATGGTGCCCATAATTTGAATTCTGGGGTATCCAATGCCATCTTCTGGCTTCCATGGGTACCAGGTACACATCTGGGGCACACACATATGATGTTGACAAAACACTCATGTACACAAAATACATTAAAAATAGATGTTAGGGTTCAGAACTCAACATGAGCACACCAGACACACACGCCTACTCCTTTTCTGTTCCAAAAAGTCTTTGAGATAAGGGACTGAGGGTACCTGTGGCCTGGGAGACAGCAAAGATGCAGTAGGATCTCTGAGTTAAAGATGACGAGTAAGATAGATTGCCCAGTATCATTTACTCTCTCCACGTATTTCCCCTGTTGCCCCGAGCTCTTGATTGCCTTTGAAAAATATCTTTCTGCCCATCCTTAGCTGTACCACATGGAATTAAGCAAAAGGTTGTATGCGTTAATATGAAGGTTAAAGGCTCAAAAGGAAAGCAGAGGTCCCTGAGGCCAGCCTGTAGGTGGTAGCAGTAATTGGTGAGTTCCAGGCTGAGACTGAATCTTGGGAAAGGAGCTGGTCTTTGAGGTCCCGCCAGTATTCCATACACAATGGCCCTTCCCCAGCAGCAAGCCTTGGAGGGCCAGGCTAGATTTTATTAGACAGGCCATCTGGATTCCTTATACCATAAAAGCTAAGAGTGTTGCTGTGGAGGGAGATGCAATGCTGACAATCCGTACCACAGGGAAGTCGGGTGCACATGAAAACTCAGAAGAAAGAGAAATTGTTTCTATCCGTACAGAGATGAGGTAAAAATGTGCAAGGATGGTGACATTTGAGGGGAAAATTAGTAACTTAAATGTACGAGCTTTGCACTCTTCATTAGAAAGCAACTCGGCATGGATGGGCAGCTCAGCAAGGTTACAAAGGACCACAATGAGACCCAAAGGTTTTCTGTTACTGCTCTGCCATCCTTAGGGCAGAATTTAAGGTTGCTTCTCTGCCCAAGACTACTGCGAGGGCACCGGCCTGCAAGGCTGGATTCTAACTGACAGGAAAGGCCAGGGCTCTCATTCCTGATAAATAACTCACTCTAGCGCCTTTCTTCTGGACACAAGCAGCATTTTCGCGTCCACCCCTGGACTAAAATGTATTTTTAGGATCCCACTAAGCAACTGTGATCATTAGGAGGCCCCCTAAAGTATTTTTGCCTCAAATAATGTTGGGAGTCTGTGCGTGAGGAGAAAGGGAGAAATGAGTGTAAAATCTTAATCATTTTGAAGATTTCTAAAATAGCCATATCAATTAAAATGCCCCCCAAAGAACAACACGCCATGAGAAAGGAGTAAGAGTGAAGGTTCAGCTGGGAATTCTATTTTCAATGTGCTTGAGCGATGTTCTGCAGACCCTTCTCCAGCAAAACAGGTCAACTGGGAGAAAAGTTAAAAAAAAAAAGATAACTATTTAAATTTTATGGAAAGTATCCTAAAGGCACACAACAAATTAGCATTTACCCAAGGCCAACTATTTATTATTGCTTTTTATTCTAGTTTACTGATTTGTAAGGACCAAGTCAAGCCAAGAAGACGGAGGCTGCCACAGTACCCACTCAACTGTCAGCAAAGAGGCCTGGGGAGTCTGTTTAAGGGGGAAGGCAATACAACAAGAGGACTCTGGTCAAAGAAACTGATGAAGTAATAAAGGCAGTGGGGCTGCATTCCCAGCACCCCGGCCACCTGCTCGTATAGCTTATGCCCCAAAATAATTACACAGACACTGTATTCTTTCAAGCACTGCTTAGCCCTTTAGCTCTAGCACTTACAGGCTAATTCTCACATCCCGATCAACCCATCTCTAATAATCTGTGAGAACCGGTCTTACCGGGAAGATTCTAGCCTAGTCTATCCTGGGTTGGAGCTTCATGCCATGTGTCTGCCCGGGAGCAGGGCATGGCTCATCCCGGGAGCGGGGCATGGCGTCTCTCTCAGGCGTCTGCTCCGGAGAGGAGAGATGTCGCGAGACTCTGAGCTCACTTCCTCTTCTTCCCGGCATTCTGTTCTGTTTACTCCACCTACCTACGTCCTAACCAATAAAATGGGCCAAGGCAGTTCCTTTATTAGCCAATGACCTTCCTCCATCATTTCCCCTTTTTCGGTTTAAACAAAAAAAAGGCTTTAACTTTAACATAGCAAAATTACATATAACGAAACAGTTATCAAGTAAAAGTTACAATAATCTTTATCATAACTAAGGAAAACTATAACTATAACTAACTATTCTTAACTCCATCAAAGACTCCAGAAAGACACAATACTACCTAAGCAAACAAGAAAAAAGCAACTTTTAAAACTCTAGAAATGACAGAGACATCTCGCTACCTGGACAGTCACCCAAAGTTCCTCTGTACCGTTGGGGCATCCATCTTCAGCCTTCAGGCCCATGGTATCCAGCAGACATTTCCATAAAGCAGGAAAATTCAAAGTCAGTTCAGTCACTATCTGTTGTGTCCTGCAGAATGTCTCGCAGACTCTTTCATGAATCAGGAACCCCGAAAAATCATCTCACCTTAGGCAAGTTCAGTAGTCCTCTCTCTGCGGGTTCTCTGTGTCCAGTTTATGCAATAGTCCAGGCAAGAGCAGTTTCTTGCCCAAATGGCTATCAAACTCCATAAGGTGCCTCTTCGATGCCCATCTTCCTCTTGAAGTACATTGGTGCTGCCAGGAGCAGAGTGTCTCATTGTCTTGAAAAGTCCTCAGTTATTAAAACATTAAATGTCCTATTTTGTAATCTTTGAAAGACATGAAGAATGTCTATCTAAAATATATCTCTATATATCTAGAAAATCTAACTAACATGACTACAAGCTTTACTATTATCGATGATTATCCATTAACAACCTATATTTCTTAATTATACAGTACATATTTAAATGAACTACACAATCACAATACCTTAATCAAAATCAGAAACACTTATATATATAACAAAATTGACCTTAAATCTCTATCAATAAAGCAAAATCTATACTAATGTAAATTATTCATATCTATATCATATCCCCCTTTCAATGTAAAAGGACGTTTATAAACCATATTTGGGAACATGGGCGCAGTTTTTTCTCTCCAAACTGCTTCCTGCTGAATGGGGGTGTCGTTAATTAGGTCTTTCATGATATAACCTGTGTGCTAGTTTCATCTCAGTTGGCAGTTGAGCGAAGCAATTTTCTGAAGATGTTCACTGCAACCCTTCAGGAGGGCGTGGTCCATCATACCAAATTGGAATAGAAGAAATGAACAGCGTCTCATCCTCTGTGAAAACAAAATAAGAAACTCCTTTCCAAAGTATCATATCCTTAGATCCAAATTGAAAATATCTGTGTTGGATTAGTTCAGCAGTATTTATAAATAAATATCTTTTAGCAGCTGTTGCTCCTTCCTCAGCATTCAAATAATTCAAAGAGAGCATAATAGCATACAGTATCAAGATTCTCTGTGTATTTTCCATCTTTGTACAGCTTTGTTTTAACCTCTATTTCGTTTATTTTTACTTTTAACTTTTTGCTTTTTGAGACAGGTTCTCTGTATCTTTGACCTGAAGTAACTCTGTAGACCAGGCTGTCTTTGAACTCTCAGAGATCCGCCTGTCTCTGCCTCCCAGGCATTGGGATTAAAGGTGTAAACTACTACACCTTGAACTCACAGAGATCTGTTTGCCTCTGCCTTCTAAGCACTGGGATTAAAGGCGTGTACGAGCACACACAACAGCTCTCTTCCTTTTTTTGTTTTTTACTTTAAGAACTTCAACTTTTAGTCTGCATATATTTTTAACACACTTTAAACCATTCACAAATTTTCTCTGTCTTTGAATCTCTCTTTACTGTATATCTCTCTTTTTCTTACCACATGAATCTTTAATTTACCAAGCTATCTCAGTAGGACTAAAGGCGTGGCTTTGCCAGCTAGATCCAGTCCATTCCTTAGCTTTCCAGCCTCATGGCGGATATACAGGCTGTAGCCATGTTTACTGCAACAACTGTATGGCATTTCAAGGTCCCTGCCAGCAAGTGAGCTACAACAGACAACACTCAAGTCCTCTCTCGGTAGCCGGCCCTCCTGCCTCAAACAGTCAGAGTTTGCCCTGGCAGGATGGCCCAGAAAGCCGGCATTTTTAAACGGCGCAGCTTTTTTCCTGCTACGGCTGAAAACCGAAAAGCATGCGTTCAGCTTTTCGTCAACACCGTTTAAGTGTTTTGTGGCAGGACCTCTTAATGAGCTGCAGGCTTTGCAGCTAAAGCTGAGTCAGGAAGCCTCTCTTAGATGAAAGCGCATGCTTGCCTCTAACAAGCAGAGCAGACCCGAGAACACAGCGAGTCTAGTTGCCATCAAACAAATCGTAGCACTTTACTCCAAATGCTCTATTCAAAAGTTCTGTCTCCTGCAGGAGCCAGACAGAGATCGCAATGGCGGCACAGCCCCAGGAAGTGGCGCTTTAAAATGACACAGCGTTTTTTCTGCTACTGTTGCCAAATCAGGAAATCTCTCTACAGCACGCCACCAACAAACAGCAAAAATCTGTGTTAAGCTCTTGCTCCCTTATTTTTAAGTCTTCTCGGGTTTTTTAAGTGGATTTAGTCCATCACGTGGGGCGCCATATGAAGTAATAAGGGCAGCGGGGCTGCATTCCCAGCACCCCGGCCACCTGCTCGTATAGCTTATGCCCCAAAATAATTACACAGACACTGTATTCTTTCAAGCACTGCTTAGCCCTTTAGCTCTAGCACTTACAGGCTAATTCTCACATCCCGATCAACCCATCTCTAATAATCTGTGAGAACCGGTCTTACCGGGAAGATTCTAGCCTAGTCCATCCTGGGTTGGAGCTTCATGCCATGTGTCTGCCCGGGAGCAGGGCATGGCTCATCCCAGGAGCGGGGCATGGCGTCTCTCTCAGGCGTCTGCTCCGGAGAGGAGAGATGTCGCGAGACTCTGAGCTCACTTCCTCTTCTTCCCGGCATTCTGTTCTGTTTACTCCACCTACCTACGTCCTAACCAATAAAATGGGCCAAGGCAGTTCCTTTATTAGCCAATGACCTTCCTCCATCAAACTGACTTTATTTCAAATACTGACAGGTGGGTCAAACCTAAAAATGCACCTCTTTGCCTAAGAGCAGAAAGCAAAACCACAGGCTAGCCACTTTACCACAAATAACTGGGGAAGAAGAACCCTCCTGAATCAGAGGGTGCAACAAAGACTGACCCCAAAATCTGTCCCTGGGGTGTTCTGGGAAACAGTGGGAGAAAGAAGCAGCAGGCAGCTATCTCTGCTCCTAGACATCCCCAGAATCTGACTAGGCCACTATGTTGGAACTCCGAAGTCCTCTGTGGGGTTTAGCTTCTAGAGGAAGGCTTGGGAGATACAGTGAAGCTAACTGTGAAGCTAAGTTTAGTCAGGTCCTGCTGTTACCATAGTAGCAGTCAAACCCCCAAATCCCCAGGAACTCCAGGAGAGGGGTGCAATCTGACATCCAGAATTACTCCACTATGGAATCTAAAGGACAGATTTCAGAAAAAAAAACATCACGAAGGAAAAAAAAAAAAAACCAACAAAAAACAACAACAACAAAATACCGGGATATTCAAGGAAAAAAACAAACATAACAAGCAAAAACCTGCGCAAAACCAACTCTGGAAAATAAGTGAAGGCAGATGCAATTGACAGCGATCGTAAAGCTTCCCTCCTCGGAGGTGCTCAGAGAACTCAAAGAAGACGTGCAGAAAACCAAGAAAACAGTTATTAGGAAACTGGAAATGCCAACAAAGTGTAATCTAAAACCTAAAAAGAAACCAAAAAGAGATTCTGGAACCAAAGTTGGAATCCATTATAGGAACTTAAGGGCAAATTGGACAGAGGGAAGAATCGATGAATTTTCTTTTTAACTGAATCTGGGACAAAACAAAACAAAAAACTGAAGAAAACGGAACGTGACCTAAGGAAGCCAAGGGACACATCAGCTGGATGAGCTAACAGCCGATTCACAGCTGGATTGTAGGTGTCTCATAAAAACAAGGCAAAGCAAAACATGCTGAGTCGATAGTTGCAGAACCCAGGGCTGAAAACACAAGCAGAGACTTCCAAGAAACTCAGTAAACGTCAAAGAGGATGAGCTCACAGGCCCAGTCTGGAATGCACTATAAACAAACTGTCACGAGTAAATAAGGGTTTAGACTGCACCAAGAAAGAGAGCTCATCGTCCACAAGGGATCCGTAATGAGACCGTCAGCATACATCCCATCAGAAACAGTGGAGGAGAAAGGCCGTGGGCTGAGACGTCCACAGAGCCAAGCACACAGAAGTAAAACCCTGCCAACCACCCCACAAACAGAGAGACAAAAATGATGAATAAAAAGGAACACAGCCTCATAAAAATATGAGCATGTTTAAGCACACTAATACGTTAAAAGGGAAGCAAGAGAAAGAAGCAGAAAAAGCATTTAAAGAAATGATGGATGAAAATGTCCACAACTTGCTGTAAAACACCAATTTGTACATCCAAGAAGAACAACAAACTCTAAGCAGGATAAACACAAACATTGTCATTCAGCCACATGATGATAAAAATTGTGGAATTAGGCCGGGTCAAGGTGGTGGCACACGCCTTTAATCCCAGTGCTCAAGAGGCAGAGGCAGGCAGGTGGGTCTCTGGGAGTTCGAGGTCAGCCTGGTCTACAAGAGGACAGGCTCCAAAGCTACAGAAAATTCCTGTCTCAAAAATAAACAAACAAACAAATAAATAAATCTGGAAGTAAAAAGTTTTGAAACAAGTTTGAAATCTATGAAAAAAAAAAAAGAACAAAACTCTTCCGATGCAAAGGAAACCCAAGAATAGCAGCTTCCCTCTTGGCAGGACCAGGAACGGCTAGAGGCAGTGGAATGACGGCTCAGCATGATAAAGAAAAACAGCTATCAGCTAAGCGCGGGTGTCAGCAAAGCTGCCTTTCAAAAACAGAGAAGAAATAAAGGCATTCTAAATAAGCAAAGAGACTGTTACTGGCAGATCCGTCATATGAGAAACACTAAGCGACGTTCCTTAACCAGAAACTAAATAAACCAAAATAGAAATTTCAATCTACATGAAAAAGCAAAGAAAACTCATGAAGGTAATTATGTAACTATTAATAAATAGTACGTATTCTTATTTTCCAGGTAGCTTGTATTTTAAAAGCAAGCTTATTAGACAATATGTAAATAGCTATGTTGCTTGACCTGTAAGCATAGGAAGATAATCACGGCGAAAGGAATTGGGTGACAGCAGAGTCGGATTGCAGTAACGAGATTACACGGTGCGGTAATTCAAAACACAGGCGCAGGGAAAACCTGAAACAGCAAATTAGAAAGAGAACATATTAGACTCTTAAAACGATATACTTATTTTCCTTTTTTTAGACTCCTTAATAATTATAAGATTAAGTAAGTAATAATTTTAACAATTAATTATTGGGTCTTTAACATTTATAGGGATGATGCATACAAAAATCATAACATAAAAATGGAAAAAAGGAAATACAAGAAACATAAATATGAGTAAAGTTTCTCCGTGAAGTAGGGTCTGATAGACTTTCTAAAGCACGCATATAGCAAACCCTGCAGATTAGAGCAGAGACAAAGGGATTAGGGATGAGAATAAAGACTCAGTGGTATCAGAAGCGGGTTCCACACCAAGGCTAATAGAACTGGTAAGGCTTTCTAGAGCTGACGAAGAACAGAAAAGATCCAAGTTTTTCAAGGATGAAAAGCACATTACTATCCAATAGGAGGGATGTGAGGGAATATTTACACAGACTAGTTGAATCACTTGGATGAGGTGAACAAAACCCTAAAGAAACTCAAGCTCTCTGTAGGGAAAGGAGTGGTGGTTGCCTAGGTGAGGAATCAGGGAGGACCTATAGGGGGTGAAATCCAAAAGTTACAAAGTTTCTTTGGGGCTAATGAAAATATTCTAAAATTGATTGTCATGATGGTTATACAACTCTGTGAATAAACTAAGCATCAATACATCATATACTTAATATTTGGAATGTGTGCTATGTGAGAATGTCATTTAAGCTGTCTTTATTTTCTGATGGTCTAGATGCAGAGGGTCTTAAGATACAAACATGCTTGTAATAGCTCAGGCAAGAAAACAGGCACCTGAGCTAGGAAGAAACCCAGAAATGGAAACTAAGAGGAACGGGTGGGTCTGGCTTCTGGGATCATAGAAGATAAGTCACTTGGAAATAAATGGTCACAGAACCAAAAACCTAACTCTCAAAGGCAAGTTAGGGTCATTACAATACAAGAACACTGTACACGGTGATGACTGTAGTTGATAACAATGTATTGTACATGTGAAATTGCTATGATAGCTGATGTTAGGAGTTCTCAACACAAAATTAGCTATGTATTACACAGGTTCATTAGCTTGATTTGGTCATTCCACAAATATACATATAGCAAAACATCATATTGTGCATCAAAAGTAGACCATAATAAATAAATGCTAATAAAGCCTCAAAAGTCCCTTTCAAAGTAGAAGAATATAAGAAAATGTTAAGGACTTGCAAATGACAACAAGCCACATGGATTTATGAGAATTCGCCACAGGGTTGCCTGGTACTGGAGAAAAGGGGAACGGCTGTGGGTTTTGAACACAAAGAACAGATCGTCCTGGCAAAGAACACAGAGGCTCCTCAAGTGAGGCAGGTATCCATTAACGCGTTCGTCAAATAAGAGTCTGCCACGAAAAACAGTCTGGTTTCATCGTGCCCAAGAGCTGGCTAGTCATGGACAATCCAGTCTAGCAGGGAGATAACTCTGAGGATGTACACACACTGCATGTAGCATATTGCAGAGGAGTAAGTGCTAAGCTAGCGAGGGAGACAGGGCAGAGAGACCAGAAGCATCCTGCAGATGCTCTGGGGAGATTTATGTCAAGAGTGGAGGCATGGCCCTATGGCTCCATGGACCAAGCATCGCAGAAGAAGCTACTGCAGACAGGAAGGACCTCAAGAACTAGAGAAATAGCAAGAGCAGCAGGATGATGGATGGTGGTCCAGACAGCAGGCAGGGAGCAAGAGAGGCCAGCAGGGACCAGGTTATTAACTAGGGCTGTAGGGGAAAAAGTAGTAAGGTTTAGTGTTTGGGGGATGGGTACAGGTATCTCAGTAAAGCGTGAAGATTTGATCTTAATTCCCTGAGCCCGCTCACTTTTATAGTTCCTGCACTGGGGAGGAGAGGCAGATGGACCTCTGTGGCATGCTGCCCTGCCTGTCTAGTTGAATTTGGTGTGCCCTAGGCTAGTGAGAAACCCTGTCTCAGAGAAAGTCTTAGCTCCTCAGGAATGACTCTTGAGCTTGGCCTCCACATGTGTTCACACACATGCATGTGAGCACACATGCATGCTTTTTTTTTTAGTTTAAAAATACGATTTTTAAAAAAATAAGGGCTTGGCCCTGATACTGACACATATTAAAAGTAGAGTTAGCTGGTAATCTCCAATGTATTAGGTTGGGCAAGCAGATGCAAAATTAGTTCGCCAGGATCATGCTTAAGGAACACTTTGCAAAAAACGCCCAGACCAATTAAGAAGCCTTTGAATGTGGAGTATCCAAAGGAAGAGATGAATGAATGGAATCTCTTGAGGGTGCAGGAGCATGGGGAACACGCCCAAGAATAAACAAGCAGGGTCTACTAGGGTTGCAAAGGTCATGCTTCTGTTTCTATGGCACAGCGTGAAGAAGGGCAGGTTAGAAAGCGCCCGAAATTGAAAAGTTAAGCACAGCTACCTACATCAATATATGAGACTTATCATAGGTCCTGACGACACTAAAGAGAGACACTGAAATACAGAGTGTAACGTTAGGTCCAGTTGCCCAAGGAAGCTGCCAAGCCTGTGATTGAGAGAAGTCATTTCTTTCTTTCCTTTAAAAAGACTTATGTATGTATGTATGTTTGTTTGTTTTTGGCTTTTTGAGACCGGGTTTCTCTGTGCAGTCCTGGCTGTCCTGGAACTCCCTCTGTAGACCAAGCTGGCCTCAAACTCACAGAGGTCTGCATGCCTCTGCCTCCCAAGTACTAGGATTAAAGGCATGCACCACCACCACCCAGATGAAGAGTCCTTAGCCACACTGGGATATTGGAGCTAAGGGCTTAGGCAAATTGTGATTTTCTGTGGCTATTCAGTGATTCAAAGCCAGTCCCATGTACCCAAAACCACTAAATGTCCCCTGAAGCCCGAGAAGTCTACTGAACTGCTGTTTTGGCGGTAAATCCTGGAAGTGTGGAGGGTTCTGAAGAATAGGAGTAGAGAGAGCCTGTCAACTCTCGATTGTTGGCTGTGTGCTAATATTATGACAGCAATTTTACATTTGGTTAGCGTGGTGGTTTGAATAGCAATGGCCCCAAGAGACCCATGGTTGAATACTAGGCCATCAGGAGTGGCATTATTGGGAGGTGAGACCTTGTTGGAGTAGCTGTGGCCTTGCTGGAGGAAGTGAGTCACTCTGGGGGCGGGCTTTGAGGTCTCCTATATGCTCAAACCATGCCCAGTGAAACAGATTTATTTTGCTGCTTGTGGATGAAGATGTAGAACTCTCAGCCCCTCTCCAGCACCGTGTCTGCCTGCATGCTTCCGTGTACCACCGCGATAACAGTGGACTAAACTTCTGAAGCTGCCAGCCAGCCGCAATTAAACATTTTCCCTCACAAGAGGTGTCGTGGTCATGGCATCTCTTCACAGCGATAGAAACCCTGACTAAAGAGTTACTGTCTCCTGGAAAGCACAGCTGCATCATTTCACATCCAAAGAGACTGGAGGGGTCAGAAAGGCCCAGTAGTTATCCAGTGTCCCTGCCTCAGTACCCCTGACAGCATTGCCAACCATCCATGAGGAGCTGTTGTAGCTGAAAGTGGCAGTCACAAGAGGAGAGCTTTTCCGGGAGCGGCACTGAGACTAGAGGAGGACTATCTGTCCAAGGCCAGCAGAAACACAGCAGCCATCCTTACCCGGACCTGGTCTGGGCTCTTTTGGAAAAGGGGTTATGGCGTCTCCCTTAGAAGTCCGTGTCCTCCCTTTTGCTTTGTACTGCCAGTGACTGCGGATATGCTTAGGACACAGTTGGTGCTCAGCTCCCCACGGCTCTCAAAAGCAAGGCTGGTGGATAGGAGAAAGGCACAGGGAAGAGGCAGCTACAAGAAGAGGGAAGCTGAAGGCAACCCCCGCACTTGGCCCGAGGCAGCCCCACCAGTCAGCGCTCCAATCCATCATCCTTTAGAACAAAGCGTGCGATGCCCTCAGCAACTTGTATTTTTCCAAATTCTTCCTCAGGAGTCTGGCAAGTGTGCCAGCACTCCACTTTCTTGCATTAAACCTGTCTCTTCAATTTGTGATTATTGTTCAAGCCACCGAGGCGACTTGACTCTGAGCTCTAATGGGCATCGAGCAGTCGAACTCAGAGGACCAGCAAAACAAAACACAGTGAAACAAAAACGCTCTCTTTAGCCAGCTGCACACAAGTCCCAGCGTTCTCTGCCCTGGACCCCCAAGTTTGGCCGCCACCGGCTCCATGCACCTGCCAGCTGCCCTAATTTGACTTCTGCACACCAGCATGGTTGGTAGACAATGTGTTGTCCAGAAGAGCTGTCATTTGACCTTTGAGGTCTCTGAGAAGTGAAGCGCACACATGAGGGTGACCAAGAAAACCCACGACCTGCAGAGGCTCATACTCAGCCCAGCCTGACCCTGCTCAAGGCAAGAACGGACTCAGAGGCCTGCCTCTGATTGTCCACACATCCTGACAGCCTGCCCAAGCCCGCACAGATACAGATGAATAGGAAACCATGCACGGCCTGTTCTTCTCTTCTACCCATGCGGGACTGTGTGTCCCTGGATTCTGAATCCAGCCCTGGCTGGAGTCCTTGAGATTTTTCTCCTGCTTTCTTGACCTCAGATTCTCAGTTCAGCCTGTGAATGCACACATCTTTGTACAGCTGGCCCTCCTGTACGCTGTCTCTGCCTCCAAGAACTCCATCAACTGGAGATCAAGATAATTTTTTGTTGAGCTATACATTTTTCTTTGCTTCCCTCCTTTCCTCTCCCCTTCCCCCTTCAATCATCCCCCAAGGTCCCTATTTTCCTAATTTACTCAGGAAATCTTGTCTTTTTCTACTTTCTACTTCCCATGTAGATTAGATCTATGTAAGTCTCTCTTAGTGTCCTCATTGTTGTCTCGGATTGTGGTTTGTGGGCTGATTTTCTTTGCTTTATGTTTAAAAACCATCTGTGAGTTAGTACATATGATAATTGTCTTTCTGGGTCTGGGTTAACTCACTCAATATGATGTTTTCTAGCTTGATCCATTTGCCTGCAAATTTCAAGATGTCGTTTTTATGTTTTTGTTTTGTTTTTGTTTTTCTGCTGTGCAGTACTCCAATGTGTAAATGTACCACATTTTCCTTATCCATTCTTCAGTCAAGGGGCATTTAGGTTGTTTCCAGGTTCTGGCTATGACAAACAATGCTGCTATGAACATAGTTGAGCACATGTCCTTGTGGTATGATTGAGCATCCTTTAGATATATACCCAAAAGTGGTATTGCTGGGCCTTGAGAAAGTGGTCTCCTGTGCCAGTGTGCTCAAGTGTACTTCCCACTTTCTCTTCTATGAGGTTCAATGTGGCAGACTATATGCTGAGGTCTTTGATCTATATGGACTTAAGTTTTGTGCATGGTGGTAGATATGGATCTATTTTCATTCTTCTACATATTGATATCCAGTTATGCCAGCACCACTTGTTAAATATGCTTTTTTTTGTTTATTTGATATTTCTTGCTTCTTTGTCAAAAATCAGGTGTTCGTAGATGTGTGATTTAATATTTGGGTCTTTGATTTGGTTCCATTGGTCCTCCTCTCTGTATTTATGCCAATACCAGTACTGTATTGTTCTCAGTACTGTAGCTCTGTAGTAGGGTTTGAAGTCAGGGATTGTGATACCTCCAGGAGTTCTTTTATTGTACAGTTTTGGCTATCCTGGGTGTTTTGCTTTTCCATATGAAGTTGAGTACCATTCTTTCAAAGCCTGTGAAGAATTTTGCTGGGATTTCAGTGGTTATTGCATTGAATCTGTAGATTGCTTTTGGTAAGACTGAATTTTTACTATGTTAACTCCACCTACCCAAGAGCATGGGATATCTTTCCACTTTCTGGTGTCTTCTTCAATTACTTTCTTCAAAGATTTAAAGTTCTTGTCATACAAGTCTTCCACTTGTTTGGTTAGAGTTACTCTGAGATATTCTATGCTATTTGTGGCTATTGCGAAGGGTGATGTTTCTCTGATTTCTTTCTCAGCCCATTTATCATCTGTGTAAAGGAGGGCTACTGATTTTTTTAATTAATCTTGTATCCTGCTACATTACTGAAAGTGTTTATGAGTTGTAGAAGCTCCTTGGTAGAATTTGGGGGTTCCCTAGGTAAATTATCATATCATCAGCAAATAGGGAAAGTTTGACTTCTTCTTTTCCAATTTGTATCCCCTTGATTTCCTTTTGTTGTCTTAATGCTCTAGCTGGTATACCCCTCCCACTACCCTGACCTCTCCAGCCCAGGGGACTGGGCTATCATCCCTATATAATCCAACCATGTTGGTTTCATTGACTTTTTGGACCTCCTCACTGCTGTACCTGGTCCCTTCTCCTCCCCTCCTCACATAGCTCTGGGTCATGTCCACTCTGGACTCTCCCAGATGGCCCTGCCTCTGGCTATGTTCTCCCTTATATCTTTAGTAAACCTTTCCTCTGCCATTCCTAGGAGCAGTCACATTCAGTCAGCAGTCAGATGGGGTGGGAGACGCGCTGTGAACCAGACTACTGACGAGTGAGCTCACGAACAGGAGAGAAAGCTGGGCGCTCCTCTTCTTCAGCAACCTAAAAGCTGTGTTAGTCAGCGCTCCCTGTGACAAATGGCTGACATAAGTCACCTTAAAAGGAAAAAAGATTTGTTCCAGTTCACGGATTCAGGGATTACAGCAGCCTTATTTTGCCCCCATTGGATTGTGGCTTTGGTAAGGCAGCATAGCATCATGGAAACATGTGGAAACAACCTGCCTTGTGGCAGCCAGGAGGGAAAGAGACAGGAAAAGACTGGAATCCTAATATCTCATTAAGAACATGTCATTATGACCGGACTTCCATCTCCTAGGTTCTAAAAGTTCTACTACTTTCAATTGGTGCCACAGGCTGGGGGCCAACCCATTAGGAAATATAGCACTTAGGAGACACGGAGACCCAAGACCCAAACTGCAGCATATGCTAACTTAGGAAACTTCTAACAATAGAGGTGACATAGGAAATGGTTCCCTTGGTAACAGAACTGGCTGAGGGGATGGGGGCTGCTTCCCCAGGATACTTCTAGCATAAGGTACCAGTCTGGAAGCTCAAAGAAAAGAGAGAAAGGGAATAAAACATAAATAAGGCAGGAAGGCCTATGCTTACTTAGAAATGATGGGCACACAACCAGGAGAAAGTGCATCAAGAGGAGGGTATTGACTGGAGTCCATTAGGCAGCAGCAAGATATGTGATAGAGAGGTCTAAGTGCAATCTAAGGAATGGACAGGGGAGAGTACGGTTAAAATAGCCAGGATGAATACACCGCCATTGTGACAATACAGGCTGGACAGCTTCCTAGGTTGTGTGACTGTGGATACTTATGATGTGTTCTTGGATTTGTTTTTGCAAGTTTTTTGTTTTGGTTTGGTTTAGTTTGATTTTGATTTGGTTTGGTTTTTCAAGACTGGTTTCTCTGTGGAACTGCCTTGGCTCTCCTGGAACTTGCTTTGTAGATCAGGTTGACCTCAAAACTCAGAGTTTCATCTGCTTCTGCTTCCCATGTGCTGGGATTAAAGGCAGGAGCCACCAGCACCCAACAGATTCGCAAGTATTTTTGAATCAATGTTCATAAAAGAGATTTTTCTTTTCTTCTTGCCCCTTTATCTGTTAACTTTGATAAAAGTATGTCAACCTTGTATATCATTTAAAAGAATCTACTTTATTTAATTGACTCCTTAGATTTTTTTTGTGTGTATTTTATTGATTTCAGTCCTGATTTTGATTACTTCTTCCCACACATTATATAAAATGATACAATTTTATACAATTTTCCCAAAGACCCCATTAGGAAATTTGTACAGTTGCTAAACACACTCAACAAAGTATCAGAATACAAAATCATTCTACAAGTGTTGATCAAGAAAATGCACCACAGACATGGACACAGAACAATCTGGTGGAAACAACTTATTGACAGAGGTCCCCTCCTCCCAGGTGACTCTAGCTTGCATCAAGTTAACCAAAACTAACCAGAACACATTGGAGAGCTACTTGTAGAAAAATGAAATTAGGTCTTTAGTTCTCAGCATGCATGAAACTCAATACTAAATGGACCAAGAACCTCAACAGAACCGAGGAAACAGACCGAGACTCGGCTTAGCTTATAAACACAGGAAATGGTGTTCTGAAAGAGACTGATAGCACAGGCATTAAGACCAGCCATTGGTAAGTGAGACCTCATGAAACTGAAAAGATTCTGTGCAGCATCCTTCCCATCATTCAAGTATGTTTACATTGGAGTGCTCATAGAAATTAGAAACCAGTAAGAGACTTGCGCCGACTCTTCTAAGAGAGGGTAGATAGAACTCAGGTGATGGGATAAGAAAATGGGGAATGGAGCAAGAAAAATTAAGTGGGTTAGGAAGGAGATGGGAAGGCACAGAAGATGAGGGAGTGTGGGGAAGGACAACTAACACTAAGGACTTTTGAAAAAGCCAAATGGAACCCTACAACTCTAGAATATATAAGCACATGTATGTTTATATGTATACAATATGTGTTTATATATTACATATCATAATTATATACATATATAAATATATACATGAATGTGTATATATTTCAAAACAGGGTTTCTGTTTGTCAGCCCTGGATGTCTGGAATTCACTCTGTAGACCATACTGGCTACAGACTCAGAGATCTGCCTCTACCTCCTGAGTGCTGGAATTAAAGACACCACTGCATGGATGCATACATATATTTTTAAAGGGGTTTAAATGAAGTTAGCCCTTAACAAGGGCTACAGCACCTCTCCCAGACACAATAGGCTATCAAATATAAAGCCCAGTGCCAACAATGAGTCATCTCTTCAGAAGTTGTTGGTCAGTGGAGTCCCATAGACCCTCAAAAATTATAGGCTATTGCCATTGCTTTTTGTTAACCTCCAGAATTTGATGAGAAGACCCTATTGCTGAAGACCCCACATACGTGAGTCAATGCACACAGAACAATCAAACTGGTACTGACCCAGCACCTTTGTGCCTGCTGGCTAACTATCACGGTGTTGGAAGATGCTATATACACTACCAAGGGAAGAAATTAATCATTAGTCTTATTTACCTGCAACCTACTACAATGGAGGCTGGAAATATGGCTCAGTGGTTGTGGTGGTTTGAATAAAATAGTCTCCATAGGCCCATAGGGAATGGTACTCTTAAGAGTTGTGGCCTTGTTGGAGTAGGTGTGACTCTGTTGGAGGAGGTGTGTTACTAAGGGGTGGCCTTTGAGGTCTCAGAGGCTCGAGCCAGTTCCCTTCCTGCTGCCTGCAGCTGAAGATGCAGAATTCTCAGCTACATCTGAAGCACCACGTCTGCCTGCATGCTGCCATGCTTCCTGCCACGAGGATAATAGGCTAAACCTCTGAAACTGTAAGCCAATCCTAATTAAATGTTTTCCTTTATAAGAGCTGCTGTGGTCATGGTGTTTCTTCACAGTAACAAAATCCCTAACTAAGACAGTGATTATGACCATTGGTTGTTATTCCAGAGGACCAAGGTTCAAAACCCAGCACCTATATGGCAGCTCACAACCATCCACAATTTTGGCCTTCTTGGGTACAGGCAAGCATACAGTACACAAACATGTATGCATCATACACACATTTTTTTTTAAAAAGTAGAAAGATACGCCCAATGGTGCTATTATGGCACAAATGTTATGGGAGTAACCAAACCCTTTCTGATGGAAAACAGGCACTCTCCAGAAGATAGAATGTATGCCTGGCACTGTAAATGGGGACAAGAACCTGAAGCTAGGGTGACAGGACTTAAGGGGAGCTTACTATTATTTTCAGCTGATGGACATAATATTGAACTGACTCATAAATATTTATCATTGTACTCACAGAGAAGTGGGCTCTGAACTCTCAGCAGAGGGTTCTTTCCGTAGCAGATGACAATTGACACAGAGACCCACACGGATCAATGTGTAGAGAATAGAATAAGAGGTTGTAGGGATGCTCAGTGCTAAGTGAGATATCTATATCACAGTCAACCTCCCAAAGCTCAGGGATCACTACCAACAAAAGAGGGGAGTGGGGATTGTAAGAGCAAGAGGATGATTACGGTGTTTGCCAGACACGACAGCACAGTGCACGGGAATTCACATGCATCAGCTGTGGCTGCACGCACAAGACCTGTACAAGACCAAGCCAGACGAAATGCCAGCGTGAAGTGGGAAGGTGGTCAGGAAAGCCTACCCACGCCAGCTAAGGCGCTAGCAGCAATTCATGGCTGCTAGCAGGAAAGTCTGTTTTCTTCAAGGATGTGGCCCCCTGTGCTTTAGCAGATGGGCCTAAATCCATGCCTGTACATATAGCACTGAGGACTCTGTGGGTTTAAAAAAGAGAACTCATGAAACTGAGAAGGAACAATATAGAGGATAGGGGTGGACTTGTTCAAAACACATCTTATGAGCCTATAAAATTCTTCTTTTTTTGAGCTATGCAATGGTGGCACATGCCTTTAATCTCAGCACTCAGGAGGCAGAGGCAGGCAGATCTCTGAGTTTAAGGACAGCCAAGGCTACACAAAAAAAACTCTGTCTTAAAAAAAAAAACTCTTTTTTTTTTCTTTTGCTGAGGCAGGATCTCACAGTGTAGCTCTGGCTGTCCTGGAACTAGCTCTGTAGACCAGGCTGGCCTCAAACTCACAGAGATCTACCTGCCTTTGCTTCCCAAGTGCTGGGATTAAAGGTGTGTGCCAGCATGCCAGGGTCAGTATAAAATTCTTAACCTGTAAAAAAGGAGAGCCTAACTTTATAAAACTAAATGTTATGGGACTGAAGATGTAGCTAAATTAGTAAAGATTGAGTTTGATACTAGATTTGACTCCACACTATACACATACACACACACACACACACACACACACACACACACACACACACTAAACATGCACACAAGGCATGTAGTGATATTTCATTTGTATTTTAATAAATTAAGTTTGCCTGAAGATCAGAGAGTGAAACAGCCCCACTGCTCAGCCTTACAGACCAGGCAGTGGTGACACACACCTTTAATCCCAGTAGCCACAATAGTTGCCATAGAAACTGAGCAGTCGTGGTGCACACTTTTTAATCCCAGCACTAGAGAAGAAAATAAAATGGAGGAGACAGTTCTCAGGCAGTCTCATTCTGAGATTCCTGGCAACAGGATCATTATTTCGGACCAAGGAAGAGGTAAAAGCCAGTGGCTGGCTGTTTTGTTTTTCTGACCTTCAGGTTGAACCCCAATTTCTGTCTCTGGTTTTCATTAATCATGCTACACAGGCACACCCACAGTTATTTATCCTGAAAACTTTTAATCCAGACAAGTATTTACCATGGAGCATAACAAATTCTCAGCAGCTTAAATATGAGGCACATGTACCAACTCATGCCTGATCCATTATTTCTTCCCTGTTATTTTGAGACATATCCCATATATCATACCATTTTATCTGTAAAAATTCCCCCCATTTCAAGGCATATGGATTTTATATATCCAGGTTATACATATGAACCAATGACACTAAATATCTAGAATCTCAAGTGTCTCATAAATGTCATTGTGTTCTTTTTCCTGCAGCTTGTTTGAACTGGGAAACTAAGTTCATACGCTGCAATTGGTTAAAGTAATTGTTTTTTTTTCCAAGACAGGGTTTCTCTGTAGCTTTAGAGCCTGTCCTAGAACTAGCTCTTGTAGACCAGGCTGGCCTCGAACTCACAGAGATCAGCCTGCCTCTGCCTCCCAAGTGCTGGGATTAAAGGCATGTGCCACCACTGCCCGGGTGTTGTAATTGCTTTCTTTTGTTCCATCTTTAGGTTCTCTTCCATGCCCCCCAGTTTATTTGTTGAAAAATATGGGTTGTTTGTGTCATAGTTTCTGAACTTTTTTTAAGGTTTGTTTTATTTTATCTGTGTGAGTGTTTTGCTTGCATGTGTATGCACGCACCACATGTGTGTCTGGTGTACCAGGAGATCGGAAGACGGCATCAGATCCTCTGTTACTACAGCATTTGGTAACTGTGAGCTTCCAGGTGGATGCTGGGAACTGAGCTCAAGTCCTCTGCAAGAATAAGAAATGTTCTTAACCACTGAGCTATCTCTCCAGTGGGCAGTCTGGATTTTGGTGGGTTTGGTCCTTGAATGCAAGACTGAACTATTCTTTCCTCTTTTAATAGTTGGACGGAGCACTATTGAGAAAGTAGCCTCTTGTCTAGAACTGCTTTGCCTTGTGGCACAGTAAATACAAGATTGGATAACACTTAGTTATCTTTCTTACTTAACAGTTTTCCATATGATGGCTGCATTTCCTTCTATCCCCCCAGTGATGGCCATCTAGATTTATTCTTGCTGTCCTTCCATTTTCCTGTTCTTACACACTCGTGCATTTAGATATATTTGGGGTTCTTTGGTCCATTGTGCTTATCCATTGTGGATGTCAGTGATGCCCAGATAGTACATCTTGCTTTGTTCCTGAATACAGGCTAGGTGAAAACAAGACATCAGTGCACCACAGTTTTTAGTCCTTGTCACCATGCAGGGTAAAAATCCACAAGGGAGACTTTCACACTGACAATGATTTCTTTTGTGCAGACCTTAGAGAATGCAAAGGCTCTTAGACTGGCAGGAGGAAGGACTATATGCCTGGAGAGCGTGCCATGCTCCTCTGCAGAGACAAACATCTGGGTTAATGTTCTTTACATGTAAAGCCACTCTACATCTCCTTTCAGGAGGTGCTCCCAATCACCTAGGCAAAAAGCAAGCTATGAACTTGGCAGCGGAGCAATCATCTGCCTCTATCTATTCTTTGCACCGCTGAGAATCTTTGCGAGAAACTGTATCGTCCTCAGATATTCTTTCTAAAGGAGGCATAGCTTGCACACACAGGTCTCATGAGTGTACAGGTTGCTAGTATCATTTTTTTTGCTTTGTTTTGTTTTTGATAAATGCACATTCTGTGTGTCTGTTGCCCTCTCTCCATCCACAAGAAGTCCCCACTCACCTCTTTCCTGTCGATCCTACCCACTCACTCAGAGAGAGTTGTTTTTTTTTTTTTTTTTTTTAAATCACTGCAGACAGCATTTGAATGGGACTCTGTAGTGTTTGGCTTCTTTCTTGTATTTTTTGAGGTCTATCTCTGCTGTTAGTGGCCTGTTTATTTTGAACACCAAGTTGCCAAACATAAGAATTTATTAATCTTTCCACCATCTGATAGTCATTTGAACTGTTTCCAGGTTTTGCCTATGATGAATAAAATTGATACAGGCATTCAAGCACGCATCTTATTATGGACACCTGTCTTCATTTCTCCTGGATGGGAACTGGGCTTGGATTTTCAGTATTATATTCTTTATGAGACACTTCTACCAGTTTTATTTGGAATGGCATCATTCCAAGTGATTGGACCACTGCATCTGGCTACCTTACTAAGCTAACAATCTAATAGTCCCCATCCTCACCAGCACTGGGTGGTACCAGACCATTGAATTCTGGCCGGTAGAGTAGTTACGGAGTAGCTTCCACTGTCTACACTTCCCTCCTGACCCTGCTGATCTGTTTAGGTGCTTGTGAGCTATTCTTGGGTTCTCTGCTGTGGTGTGCCTGTCCTTTGACCCTCGGATGATGTCCTATCTATCTTTCTGCATTCTAGATACAAATCCTTCATTAGATAGATGTATTTTAAGAACTTTCTCGTAAGCCATAGCTTGTTGCTTTCCTTCCTTCTTTTCTTCTTCCCTTCCTTCCTCCTGTCTTGGTAAAGATTGGCATTGCATTCCTAACCACACACATACTACGTACCTGTTTTACCGCTATATTAGTCTCCAGCCTGGTTTTTGTTTTATTTCATGTTATTCTTATAATCCTGGGTCTTCCCTCCACTGTAATCCAAGCCCAAATAGAAGAGTCCATTTCCTGAGCACTAACTTAGGATCCTCTGCTGCGTTCGGTTCTTGATATCCATGTACTACACTTATGGAGGCAAAGAGTGTGTGCAATCAGGCATCAGGGGTAAACAACCTCCCAATGTCTCTAGTCGGGAAGTGGCAGACAGGCCTTGAGCAGTGATTCTCGAACCTGGCTGCAAGTTTGACTGCCTGGCAGCAAGTGAGGTTAAAATGCCTGCTGCCAAAGCACTGATCTCAGCAGCTCAGATTTAAAAGGCCCCGTGGAAGCTCCCAGACACGGATATTTTAAAAAGCTCCTCAGATGATGCTGATGGCCAGAAAGTCTGGTTCAAAATGTTCTTGGAGTCCCCTGCTCAAGGTTTGGCTCCTAAGGGTCGCTCTCCCGTCAGGGCAGGCCAGATTTAAATGGCACGCCCTCCTGAGCCTGTAACCAGCGTCGTCCCCAGACTGTGCGCACCAAGAGCACTCCTAGCTGACGCAGTTCGGCTGTGAGACGGGAACCGCTTTAGGTTTTAATTTAAGAACTCTTGAAAACCAGCTCTGTCTTCCACCCCCACCTCCCAGGAGGCAGCACACCCAGACGTCAGCTCCAGAAACCAGGTCCAATTCTGGAAGCTGCAGCAGCCCCGGGGAGCCATCCAAGGTGTCTCTAAAGTCAGGCAGCCTCCGCTGGTACTCCACAATTGCAGGCGGGTCTCGGTGTTCCGTTGTCAACAGCTCTCTCGTGGACTATTTTCAATTTGCTGTCATTTAATGAGGCTTCAAGGAAGGCTGCTTTGTGGTGGGGGAGGGGCCCCACTTCGCTCTGCAGTGTTCTTCTGACAGGACTGTGGCTTTAGAGACTGAGCTGTATTCCCCAACAGCTAGCAAACATCTTCCTCTAAAATAATACCTGTCGTGATGTACCTCATTGTGATGTTTATAAGCTACTTGCCACGAGCCCCACTGGCCCTCATTTATTCTAGAATCAGAGCCCCACTATCACTTGGTTGAGGCAGGGAGAAGAGGAGTTTCATGAATGACTCCCAGGGAGCACTAAAGAATGTCATCACCACTGGAGTGTCAAAAACACGCGGTATGCAAATGATGCTGGAGGTTTGTTTCCAGGTACCAAGCTCTGCAGTCAGCATGGAAGATTGCTTCAGGGGAACCAAATGAGTCCCGGCAAGACCTGCTCTCTCCAGAAAGCACAGGAGCCTGCTCACCAGAGCAGATCCAGGAGTTATGGGCTGCCCAGGTGGGGTCCCAAGGCCACACATCCAGAGCAATGGTTTTCAAGAGTGATCCATGGGCCTTCGCCGCGCGCATCACCTGGAACACGGCACTCACCGGCTGATTTCAGCTCTCCTACCTCAGAGTTCTGGTTGGGGCTGCCCTCCAGAGATGCTGAGTGCTTATGGACCACTGGTTGAGTCTTGACTGTAGAGAACATCTCTCTTGGAAAGCTTGGGTCCTCCTGAATTGCAAGCAGGAAATCGTCTGAGAGGGTCAACGCCCTGCTCCTGGTGCACCAGGACTGCAGATAGACCCAGAAAGGATGAGCAGAAGTTAGGGAAGTGGGATGATGGGAAGGGGAGTGTCAGAAAGTCTTCCCAGCCCATAGAAACAGACTGAATATCAGCCAGCTGATGGCTGTGAGCCACACGCACAATGGCCAATGGCCGTGCTCAGGAAACAGGAGCTTAAATGAGCTTCGTCCCCAAAGTGGAGAGGCATGGAGAAAAACAGGACAGGCTTGGGGTGAAGATGATCCCCAAATCAGGATACTCTTATGTGCTAGCCGGGTTTAGAAAGACAAACCACAGAGATGGCGACGGTGAAAAAGAAGCTTATTGGCCCTGCAGATTTGGAAACAGAGAGTGAGGGCGTGGTGTCACATAGGGATCTTGGGAAGAAGCCTGGAGGGGGAGAAAGCCTGGGTTAGAGCCTTCTCCTTGGACTCACTGCCTTGCTGTACAGTGTGGTAGGTGGGGCAGGGCCCACAGGCCTAGACCCAGCTCCATGATGGACAGCTCAGGGGCTGTCCTTGGCTGCCTGAGGTAGGTGAAAGGCCTCAGGAGCTGACATTGAAAGGGGTATCAGGTAGCCTCTGCCCGACTGGGGACACTGGAGAGACAAGTGCCCCCATAGGGGTGTGGCTAGGAACCCACAAGGCAGAGCTTCTGGTTCTGTTTCCCTGCAAAAACAAAAGGTCAGTTATTACACAAGGTAGTGAAGTGAGATTCTGAATGCCCGTGCGTGACCACTGTCTTCGCTAGCTGTAGAATCTGCATGCTCTTCAGCCATCACACACTTGGGGCAGGGCCAGTGTGACTGAGGGACTGGATTTTGATTTAGCTTGTGCAGCACGAATTCTAATTGTTCTTAATAATAAAAACCTGGAGTCAGATATTAGGGGGTGAGAGCTGAGCAATCAGAGAAGCTGTGCAGCCAGCCACTAGAGAGACCTTTCACGTTTACCAATGCTCCGATCAAAGGCATTCCTGTCCTCAGATGGGAGTCCTCAAATTGCTTCAAACTGCATCTCAGACTACATCCTTGGACTGCAAGTGTCTCCACCAAACCTCAGACTGAGCTCCTGTCTCCTCCCACCTTTTATATCCTCTCTCTCTGCCCAGCCATATCCCTCCTGTCTCCACCTCCCTAGTGCTGGGATTAAAGGCGTGGGATCCCAAGTGCTGGGATCACCTTTGTGTGAGCTCTGTTTCTCTTTTAGACAGATTCAATCTTGTGTAACCCAGGGTGGCCTTGAACTCACAGAGATCCCTCTGCCTTTGTCTCCCGAGTCCTGGGATTAAATGTGTGTGCCACCACTGCCTGCCTCTAGTGGCCTTTGCATTCTGATCTTCAGGCAAGCTTTATTTGTTAAAACACAAATAAAATATCACCACAGCTTGTATACACACAAACTTGACCAGCGAAGCTGCTAAGGAGACGTCACAAGAGTACAAGGTGTCTAGTCTCCAGGTGAACTCATAGTGAGCACCCAGTCAGGAGAGGCCCTTGGAAAATGGCATACACATCAGGATCCGAAAGGCTTCTGTGCGGTAGGAAGAGGTTGAGAAGGCTGAAAGGGAAAACTCAAATTTCCTAGGCAAGAAAGGGATCTGCCTCGGTGGCTACAAATTGTCAACAGCCGGGAGCCCCAGGCTCAATTCACAGCTTTCTCAGGCTAAGGTAGCCTTCAAGGCAGCAAGCCTGCCTGGACGCATTGTTTGTCTTCCATGGCAGAGGCTGAAACTCTCTGTGTAGAACCAGACCAGCAAAGAGGAACTGACCACAGTTTTTGATGAGCAGAGAACTTCGGTACCCAGCCGCCCCATTTGACCAGCCCTCCCCCAGGCAGCTCTTGTGTGACTGCCAACTCTGGGGAGAGCGTTCGCTCCACAGATGTTCTCAAGGTCAGGTGTTTGGAGCATCGTGTAGAGACATTAGCACAAAAGGTTTCTTGGCGTGATATCCCAGAGCCCTGGCCAAGTTTCAGTAACAGGAACACAGCTCAGCTGATGGGGGTGTGGGAGGCAGAGGAGGCCATGGCATTGGGTGCCAAAGCTGTTAGAACAAGGACAGAGGGCCAGGCTCACTAATGGAGCCCTGAGGTTGAGTAGGGCTGGAGTGGGGTGACTCAGAGGAAAGGTGGTAGAACACACTCCCCTCCCGTGCTCTATTTGGAGGTGAGGCTTGGGGAGGCTGGACTTCTGGCTGGGAACCCTATATATCACGGGCAATGAAGTTGTTTTTCTCACACCTTAAGAAAAACTCACCCAAACAGATCAATGAACCAAGAGCTGACAAACACAAAGATATGACTAAAAAGCCAGAGGATGAAATCTCCATGTCTTTGCATTTGATTATGTACTTTCAGATCATGGGAACCTCAAGTGCATGAGCAACAACAGTGATAATAAACCAAATTTCAAGACTGAAGACTTCCCGTCGGCTTTCTCAGGAAACTAAAAAGGCAAGTGTGGAAAGAGGAAATCATACAGGCCATGCCGCTCTCAACCATCTAATATCCAGGATATAAAGGATTCTCGCGGCCCCCAGCGTGGTGGCAGAGGCTGTGCTACGGCTTTAATGTAATACCATGACCACAAGAAAGTTGGGAAGGAAAGGGTGTATTTGGCTTACACATCCTGACTGATGTTCCTCATCCAAGGAAGTCAGGGCAGGAGCTCAAACAGGGTAGGAATTGGAGGCAGGAGCTGATTCAGAGGGCATAGAGGATGCTGCTTACTGAGTTGCTCCTCGTGGCTTGCTCAGCTTGCTTTCTTATAGAACCCAGGAGCACCAGCCTAGTGATGGCACCACCCACAATGGGCTGGGCCCTCCCCCACAAATCACTAATTGAGAAAATGCGCTACAGGCTTGCCTACCGCTCCATGTTTTAAAGGCATTTTTTAAATTGAGGTTCAATCCTCTCAGATGACTTAGATTTGTGTAAAGTTGACATCAATCTATCCAGCACAGGCCTGTAATCCCAGCACGAGGGAACCAGGGGCAGGAGGCCAACCACGGTTACATAGTGAATATTGTCAACAGACAAAATTCCTATAATTTAACCAAAAAAGGCAAGAAACACAGCCTTTAAAATGCGCAGAGGACTTGAACAGACATTTTTTTTAGAGAACATATACAATTAGTCAACAAGCATATTAAGTATTTGAATTTCATTACTCCTCGGGGAAATGCATAATGGCTATAATTTTTTAAAAGAAAGTTAATCTTGGCAAGGATGTAGGGAAATTGGAAATCTTTACATCAATGATAACAACTTCATATGGTTTGGAAAGAGTTCAGTGAGTCTTCCAAAATTAAACACAGACAGCAACAAATACACACCCACCCCCACACCCCCACAATGTTCATAGTAACATTATCCTAAAGGTGTAAATGGTCCAAAATATCCTCCAACAAATTGGTTAATAATTATGTTTACATATAATATGAAGCCATCAAGAGGATGATGTGCTGAGACATGTTACAAAATCAGTAAATCTTAAAAACGGGGTGCTAAGTAACAAGTGAAGGGAACAGCAGAAAACGAGAGTAGGTGAGAAGATGCTTAGTCTCCTTCATTAGAAGAGAAATTAAACCCACAGAAGCAAACAGGCCTTACTTTTCAGACCGACAAAAACTCCGAAAGTTGAAAAACTCTGTTGGTCATGCTGTGGAGAGCAACCACACACATTCCTGGTGTGAGTGCACACACCCCTTTATTCCCTTCATGGCCACCCGCATGGCTGCTGTATCTGCTTCTAACTGATGGGCTGTCACTGACATGTCAGTCCACACTGGGAGTTCATAAAGATGGAGCCCACAAACAATGGCCTGGGATTTGTTTTCATACGCCGTCACATTGGGGGCTCGGACGTTCCATCTGACTAAAGCCAAGTTTGAGACCAAGGCCATGGCTCCCATTCCATTCTCTCCATCGGTAGACATCCCCGGAGGAGGGGCCGTGCCTTTGGAGCCTTTTTTATTCTCAGTAGTGCCCCCAGGGTGTTTTCATACAGAAACTAGTCAGCAGTTACTGAATAAAATCACAGACAAATAAATAAACGAAGGAAGAAACAGAAGTCACTTTGGTCTGATGTCCATTGCAATCACTTCATCAATCTTAATTTCCGTGTCTTGCCCTGGAGGACTGCCACGCTGCACCACAAACTGCTGTGTGACCTGGAATGCGGCTCAAGCTTACTTTGAACTCATGTTGACCATCCTGCTTCAGTTTCCTAAGTGCTGGGATTATAAGGTGGGCCGCCACAGCAAGAATTTTATAAAGTTTTTTTAAGGTTGTTAGTTGGATTTTAGGCCTGTAGTAATTTACCTCTTCCATTTGAAATATATATGTAATAAAGATAAATATAAAGAAGGGCCTTTAAGCTAATGGAAATTAAGCTAAACTAGTGAATATATTAGAACTTGATTTTTTTTTTTTTTTTTTTTTTTTAAATATTTATTTATTTATTTATTAAGTATACAATATTCTGTCTGTGTGTATGTCTGCAGGCCAGAAGAGGGCACCAGACCTCTTTACAGATGGTTGTGAGCCACCATGTGGTTGCCGGGAATTGAACTCAGGACCTTTGGAAGAGCAGGCAATGCTCTTAACCACTGAGCCATCTCTCCAGCCCCCTTGATTTTTTTTTTATATTTGTTCTAAAAATGGAGTTTGGGCTTGGCATGAGAGTAAATGTTTTTCATTCCTGCTCCCAGGATGCAGAGGCCAGAGAAACTAAGGCCTGAGAGCAACCTGAGCTACTTAGGAAGATTCCACCCAAAAATTAAAACTAGACAAATGAAACTAGATAATTTGACGAGCTTCTACTTAGATATAACAATCTTAAATCTCACTGTAATAGCAAATGTGCATTGAAAAGTATTGAGTTCAAAGCAGTATTTAAGAAGAGTCTCTAACCCGATGATTCTCAACCTGTGAGCCACGACACATTTGGGGGTCAAACAACCCTATCTCAGGGGTCACCTAAGACCATTGGAAGACACAGATATTTACATTATAATTTGTATCACTAGAAAAATTAGTTACGAAGTAGCAACAAGATAATGTTCTGGTTGGGGTCATCACAACAGGAGGAACTGTGTTAAAGGGTCACAGCATTGGGAAAATCAAGAACTACTGCTCTAACCCATACAATATATATGACAAGGTGTTTCAGTGTTATGGGTAATAGTGTCACCTGAATTATAACTAAGAACTGAAAGCCACCGAAGCAATTTATGGGCCTGTCGTTTTGTAAGGGAAGCACGTGGAACTGGCATGTGTTGGCACGGGTCTTGGATTGGGCACATTCAGCCTGGTTCAGATAAGCTCTTTCATTTGTCTGGGGCCCAATTGAGGAACGGATTGCATTATCTGTAGAGTTCTTCTCCAGACATTAAAAAAAAAAAAAAAAATCTATGCCATCTCTTCCCAAAGTCATATGGACGAGAGCAAAGGTTTGAAGGAAAGGGTTTTACACGCGTTTGTAAACACAAAACCAAATTTCCTCAACTCCTTCCGAAGCGGCGAGAGCAGAGCAGTTTATAGATGACAAATCGGCTTGAGCCAAACCAGCTTTGGAGAACCGCTGCTGAGCATCAACCTCTGGAGACAGAGTCCACCCTGCACCCCCTGATGTGGCTTCCCGTGGCTGCAAGCAGCCTCCTTCCACAGAAGTAGAAAGCTGACTGCTCACTGACGGATCACTGTTGCCATGTCACCTTGACAACACCACGCAGAAGGGAACACGGAAGAGGCTGCCACGTGTCTCGCGGGAACCACTGATGAAATGTTACTATCTTACAAACACGACGACCGTAGTGCTGCTGTCAATCTCCCGGATGCTCTCACACTTGAACACAAATACTTAGCCGTATAAATAGAGGCAGAAAACCCACTTTGGGGACTCTTCGGTGCTATTTTCTGCTGCTTTGCACCCACAACCATCTGCTAAACGGTGGAGTAACGAGGCAAAAGATGGTCACTACCTCACAGGAAGGCGTCCCAAGGAAAAGCAAGTTCTGACGCCGAGGGGCAGTCTGTTTCAGTAGGAAACTATTTTAGACCTCAATTCTGCTGGCATAAGATTTGAAGCCATGTTTGGTGGCCACTGCATTTTGGTTTAAAATGATAATAGATTGGGACATGGAAACATCTCCTAAGCTTATTCAAGAGCACTATAGTTATTCTTTCACTTGCTTATTCAACAAAAGTCACAGCAATTACCATGCACCAGGTCCCGTGCCGAGTGCCTGAGGGACAATGGAGAACAAGCCCCTACCACTATGAGGCTCGGGAGACATATGAAAGAGCCAGTGAACGGACAAATAATAGTTATGTTGCTTGTGGTATTCGTAGTAGGATTACCAGGACAGAAAATAATGATCCCCACGCTCCCAAAGGAGGATGGCCAGAGGGCAAATTCTTGAGATGAATCAAGCTGGAGGGGACCAGCAAGAACTAAAAGATAAGAGAAGAAAGAGAAGGGTGCTCTAGGCAGAAGCAAGGAAACAAGCAGGAGGTGGTTAAAGGCAAGGACCAGTTAGGGTGGGAAGCAGAGCGAGGCATAAGAACAGCAGGGGTTTGGCAGTGAAGACAGGATGAGGACTATGAAGGTCTTAAGACCTCGGTGGAAAATGTAATGGGAAGTAATGGGGAGGGAGGAGTTCCAATTATTCCCCTCAATCTGGTTGTTAGAGGGTCATATTTGTTACCAGATTATCAGTGACAGGAGTTGGGAGAAGCACCATGGGGACATGGCTGTAGAAGAGCTGGCCACCACATGGACGAGGCAGAAACAGCATGGACAAGAGAACGGGTGGGCTTAATATATATTTTGGAGCATCTATCAAAAGACTTGAGGCTTGACTGTAAGGGAATGGGGTGGTACCGTACCCTGAGATCGGGAAGTCTAGGAGGGGATAGGATGGAGAGGTGGTGGCCATGACTAGGAAGATAATGGAAAGCCGTGTGTAGGTATGTGTGTGAGATTTTCACACAGAAGTGCCACGGAGGCCTTGGGTGTGAGAGAGTGTGATTTGGAGCAGTTCTGGGCTCAAGATAAACATTTTGAAGCCTCAGGATAAAGATGACAAAACAGATCCTAACCCAAAGTTGTAAGTAATGAAGAATGTCATTCATACTGACTAAAGGAAAAATCCATCCAGAGGACATTACAATTCTAAATATAAACTCACTGAATACAGGTTCAGGAAACTAATACTACTGGACGTGGAGTCGCAGTTCTAGAGGGTAACTTTAATACCTCATCCTCAACGATAGACTTGACTCTCACAAGTCCTCCTCTGATCTCCACACCCTCACCGTGGTGTGTGCAACTCTATGTACACACATGCACACACACTTAGAAAAACACACAATGTAAAAAAGAAAAATGAATGGATTTCTAGATGTATATGACATATCCAAGTCAAGGCAAGATAAGATAAATAAGTTAAACAGATCAATAAGATTGAAGTACTAATTGAATTTTTTCCTCCAACTTAAAAAAGAATCCAGGTCCGGATAGATTCATCGCAGTGTCCTGGTTCTACTTTAAAGATGTACCACTGAGTCTTCTCAAGTTGATCCATAAACTAGAAAAAGAAGGAATGCTTCCAAACTTATTTTTATAAAGCCAGTATTAATTACCTTAACTCCCAAACCAGAAAAAGACACAACAAAAAAGGAAATGATATGCCAATCCACATGTTGAACATAGACACAATGATCCGCAATAAAATACTTGCAAATTGAATGCAAATACACATTTTAAAAAAGAAAAGTCATTGCTGGGCCCAGCAGCATACATCTTAACTCCCTGTACTCGGTGGCAGATCGCTGTGACTCTGAAGCCAGCCTAATCTACATAATGAGTTCTAAGCCAACTATGACTACATAGTGAGACCTTGTCTCTAAATGAATAAATAATTAAAATAATAACATCAAGAGAACATTCATCATGATCAAGTTGGCTTCACTACAGAGATATTGGGAGGGTTCAACACACGCAAATCAATAAATACAATATGTCTAGGTATTCAAGGACTGAAATCTCATGATCATCTCAACAGGTGCTTTAAAAAAAAAAAGGCCTAGCCGGGCGATGGTGGCGCACGCCTTTAATCCCAGCACTCGGGAGGCAGAGGCAGGCGGATCTCTGTGAGTTCGAGACCAGCCTGGTCTACAAGAGCTAGTTCCAGGACAGGCTCCAAAGCCACAGAGAAACCCTGTCTCGAAAAACCAAAAAAAAAAAAAAAAAACCAAAAAAAACCAAAAAAAAAAAAAAAAACCAAAAAAAAAAAAAAGGCCTTTGACAAAATATAACAAAACTTCATGATAAATCCAAGAAGAGAGAGGCTGGAGAGATGACTGAGCAGCTAAGAACACCGGCTGCTCTTTCAGAGGACCCGGGTTCAATTCCCAGCACCCACACACAGCTTACAACTGTCTGTAACTCCAGTTCCAGGGAATCTGGCATGTCATAGAGACATACCTGCATGTAAAACACCAATGCACATAAAAAAATAGGCAAATCATTAAAAATAATAATTTAAAAAGCCCTGAAGGGATGAAAAATGGAGGGAACTTAGAAAAAGCTATATATGACAAACCTACAGCCAAAATCATGCCAAATGAAGAAAAAACTCAAGGCATTCCCACTAGGGTCTGAAGCAAGACAAGCGCTCATTCTCCACTCAGACTCAATTTAATGCCTGAAGTTTTAGCTAGATCAATCAGAGAAGAGCAGGAAATAAAAATGATACAAACGGGAAGAAGTCAAGGTACTTTTATTTGAAGATAATATTATTTTATGCACAAGAGTCCATGAAGAATCAACCAACCTATCCTGATAAATAGTTCAGCTAAGTGGCGGGACACAAAGTTAACACTTGAAAACTAGTAGCTTTTCTGTGTGCTCCTGAGAAACTGAGACAGAAACTAGGGAAACAATTCTATTTATGACAACGTAAAAAACAAAACAAACAAACAAACAAAAAAACAAAAAAACAACCAACACTGAAACAAACCAAGGAGGTGAAACGTTCCGTAATGAAAGTGCTAATGATGAAAACTGAGGAGGCCTATAGAATATGGGAAAACTTCCTATGCTTATGGCTTAGAAGTATATTATAACATGGCCATTTTACCAAAAGCAGCCTAGTGATTCAATGGAGATGTGGTAATTTGAAAGAAAATGGCCCCCAAAGGGAGTGGCACTATTAGGAAGTGTGATCTTGTAGAAGAAAAGTGTGTCACTTGAAGGAAGGGTGTCACTATGAGGGCAGGCTTTCAGGTCTCTTTTGCTCAAGTTTCCCTCAGTGTGACTATTCAGTTGACTTCCTGTTGCCCACAAGATGTAGGACTCTTGTTCTTTCTCCAGCACCACGCCTGCCTGCATGCCATGCTCCTTGTCATGATGATAATGGAATGAACCATCATGATGCCTATGAATCACAAAATAAATGATGCAGTTTTGATTTCAAAAATGGTATTATTTTAAGTATATAAATATATTAAAGTATATGGAAGGGTTTGTGTCAGTCCGTGCAAATTGTTGCGGCATTTTCAGTTGGGACCTGAATATCCAGGATTTTGATACCTACTAGGGTCCTGTGTTGTTGACTTCTTTTTTAACTCTTTGGGGGCTCCACCACTCATCTCCCAAATAATCACACAGAAACTTATTCATGTTTATGAATATCTGGCTTTAGCTTGGCTTATTTCTAGACAGATTTTCTTGAATTTTTCTGTCTACCCTTTGCCTCTGGGCTTTTATCTTTCTCTGTGTCTGTATATATTTTTCTTTTCTTCTTATTCTGTCTGGTTGTATGGCTGGGTGGCTGGATGCTGGCATGCTCCTCTTTATCCTTTTCTCACTCCTTCCTTCTTTTCTCTATCTATTCTCTCTGCCTTCCAGCCCTGCCTGTTTCTCTCTCCTGCCTGCCTATTTGCTACTCAGCTCTTTATTAGAACAATCAGGTGTTTCAGGCAGGCAAAGTAAAACAGAGTTAAACAAATGCAACATAAAAGAATGCAACACATCTTTGCATCATTAAACAAATATCCCACAGCATAAACTAATGTAATACAACTTTGACTAATATTCTACAATAGTCCTGGAACCCATTTGTTTGGTGCCCACTGATTCTGATAACCATTAGGGTCCTGGAACCCATTTCTTTTGCATACCCATTGATGAGCTGAGTAGAGGGTTCCATGCTATCCTGGGCTTCAGGCATCCACTGGAGATCTTGAGATTTATTCCTGGGGACCTAACACAGTGACACACACACACACACACACAGATTAGAGAAGGTATGTGGGCAGAAGTTGGTCTAAAGGGGTTGCAAACCTAGAACACTTGAAAGTGTTCATCATGCTGCCATAGAGGGATAATTCTTTTTTTTTTTTTCTTTTTTTGGTTTTTTGAGACAGAGTTCCTTTGTGGCTTTGGAGCCTGTCCTGGGACTAGCTCTTGTAGACCAGGCTGGCCTTGAACTCACAGAGATCCGCCTCCCTCTGCCTCCCAAGTGCTGGGATTAAAGACGTGCGCCACCACCGCCTGGCTAGAGGGATAATTCTTAGAGCAGAATGTTCTGGAAGAACTTTCCAAGAACGGCATTCAAGAATGTTCATTGGAAGCGTGGATTGCATGGGATGGGTATATCTAACATTTGTGTAGAGAATTTTAACTAACCACATTTTAGATCTGCAATAGATTGCTGAAATAGAGTGTCTCCCCCTAAATCCCAAAAGCTTAAAGTGGGGTAGAGAAAAGCAGTTGTTATAAATCTTTTTATAACCCACATGAATTCTAGTGGCTGGGAACTTGCTCAGTCAGAGGAATTGTCGTATTTCAGGGGAGTTAATGAAGCCAGGGAAATAATTTCCCTCACTTTCACTTGCCAGGCAAGGAAATAAAAATCTGTGCTTCTAAGCAGTAACTTGCATACTAGCGTGAATACAAACCTCAGCTGCAGTCATTATGTGGGAAGGGAACTTGGGAACAAACAGTCAACCCAGCCACGCAACTACGCCAGCAAAGAACTGCAATGATTTAAGCACACACCATTAATACCCTGACTCAATCTTGGTGGCTCCAGTTTAATCAGCCTGGCATGCGAGGGCATATACCTTTCTTCAGTATCTTTACCCCACTTGGATGGGTATTGCTGTGGCCCAGATTCAGCTTCCTAAGTAGCTGGTATTACAGGTGTGCCCTGCCATGTCCTACACACATAGTTCTCAGATCTTTGATGTTCTTGAAGCCCAGGAGTGCTGCACAGAACTGTCCTCAGGCTTTCTCACATCTCCCTACTTGATCATTTCTGTGTCCCAATTTCCTTGCAGATTGCTCCTTTCTCCCACACTGCTTCAGCTGGTTCTATCACCTGGCTTCTTCATTCCTTGGCTACTCCCCCACCGTGCCCACATAGACGCTCAGGCTCTGCTGCTTGCTGTTCTCACTGATTCCAGCTTCCACAAAGGCTTTGGGGTTGTTGATGTCTTTCTTCAGTCCTGACCTTATCGCTTGCCCAATAAAACAGCTGTATTTGTATTTGAGTGTCTTAAATTATTTCTTTATAGAATTTGGCAAATAATTTAAAAGGTATTTTCTCAAGTGACTCTGAACGTTCTAGTGTCCTAATGTCCCGAGTTGAAGGCATGCTGGAATAAATGGTAGCAAGATGCAGTTATCTGATCACTAAGTGGGTGAGGCAGACACACCTTCTAATTCCTGCTATTTATGTCAAAATTGTGCAAGATCACTGACCTGTTTTAAACCAATAGGATATAGCAAATACGAAGGTTTGGAAGATGGGGTTAAAGCCCGAATCACTCAATGGAACTCACCAGGCAGCTGGGTTTGGTTTCATAAACTATGAATTTCACAGCCACAAGGAAAAGAATGGTTACAACCTAAGGAGGTTGGAAATGGACCCTTCTCTATTTGAGCGGCTAGAATAGAACGCAATCCAGGTACCAGGACACTGCAGCAATTCCAAATCTACGCAGTGGTATTATTCAGCAGTGTTAACATACCGGTATTCTATGCTGAAACCCAAAGCCTACATCTTGGCTTTCTTAACCTGACCTCTCTCTGTTACGGAACAAAATCAACTCTCTTCAGTGAGACAAGTGCATCGAACACATTCTTAAAAAGTTGTGTGCCATTATGTCCTGATTGCCCAGATTAAGCGTTCTATATGAGTAGTTACAGGGCTTGAATACCATTGCTCTGGGTGTGTGGCTTTCTGAAATGGTTTGGATTTTCATGCAGAAGATGAAATATTTGATATGGCATCAGACTCTTTTGGAACAACCTAAAATAAGCACCAAATGATTACTGAAATACATGGCTGTTACCTTTCTCTCACCTATGTTAAAACTTTTGACAGCTCTTCAGACAGTATGAAGTATAGGAGGGCACATACCGGACTTGTTATTGATACTGTATGATGGTTTTAAGGCAATGGATACTGACAAGGGCAGGGAAGATAAATTTCTGGAATGCCTTGAGAAGGAGCTGCCTAAATGATACAAATTCAGGAATAAGAGCAGAAAAGGATCAAAACACCCCTCTAAAATTTGTACTCCACATTCTGCATTCTCTGTTGGTTATAGTCATTAAGTTGGTTACAATTACCCTACATGAGTTTATCTAGACGTCTGCTGCAATACACTCACCGTTAGTCAGTTTCTCTGTCATACATGATTCAAAGAGTTCTAGAAACTTAGATCTGACATTGGCAACCTCAGCCAAGTCCTGCTCCCAAAGGTGTATGCAGACTGAAGGTTTTGAAAAACTCATTGGCTACATCTGGAGGACCGGGGACAGCTAGAAGCAAGGCTTGCAAACTCATGCAGCTTGGTGGTGAAGGAGTGGGGGTGAGGTGGAAGTTGTCTGGGGAAAAGCCAAGCACAGGGCAACACAGTGGGGCAGCTCGGGAGGGGACTTTCACATTGGAGGTGGCAGGTATTGACTAGTATGGTAACTACCTGGGTTTATCCCCCGGCTCAGGAGCTCAGCTTGCTCCAAACCTCCTCTGACCAGCAAAATGAGGTATTACCTTGTAAAAAGTGTTTGTCAAAGAGTCAAGGGACAATAAGCACATATTATGTCAGGAGGTGTAATATCATACTCGAATTCAGCTGAACATACCAAGTCAAAGTTTCTAAAAGGTCGACTCTGTTCACTGTTCTCAACTCCAGCCAGCCCGGGCCATATTAACCATAAATTACTCAACAGTCACGGACACTGTGCCCTGTATTTTTCAGCCAGCTACAATGCTATACGTACACACTTAAAACATGCACTGTGCAAATACTTTTATTTCCTTTTGGTCTTTTGCAAAAACATACACTATGTCCTCCGATATACGCGGAGCTGAATGGTAATATTGACTTTGATTTACTGAGAAAGGGGGTATTATGCAGTAAGGCAGAAAAATACAATTTGTCAGATATTCTGCCTACACCAAGTAAAGGATGATCCAGCACACAAGTTACTCTTCTCTAAACCAAGGCACACATACAAGTCAAATCTATTCCTGTCCCCACACCCTCCGAAAGAATGTATTTCCGCAGTATTCTGAAATATTCCAAGAAATGGTGGAGATGGCAGCAGGCTGAGTAGACACACAAGCCACCACCTCTTCCTTTCAGACCTGTTCTGGGAACCACGCACACGAATAACTGGAATACCACTCATGAAGCAGGTACAACCACCAAAGTAAGGGAGGGCTAGATTTTCTATTTTACTTCAAAAGGAACAAATTGGCCATCAGTCTTTGATAAATTCTGGACTTGCTATCACCTCCAGACACTGTACAAATAAAGAGTGCTCTACTTTTAGTTATTTATAACATAAACGCACACACGCACACATACACACATATATCACATAAGGCAAATTAACTTCATGCTTTACTTCAGCAAAATGGGGGAAAAAGCTTTCTCTGAAATTGGCACTGAAGTTTCAAATTCTTAATAGTAAGAAGATACATCCATCTGTAAGCAGAATGAACAGTCATATACATATCAAGCAAACTTATTTCCTTTATATCATCAGCAGTGAACCCCAGAGGTAGTATGGCAGAAACGAGCATGGATCCTAACAGGTCACAACCAATGAAGTAATTTATTTTTTTTTCCCTGTGGTTTTGACCATAAATCGCTTTACATTTAGGATCTGAATAAAAACCACTCTTCAGCAGAAATCCTGGTCCATTAATTTAACTGACAATAAGTTTACAACTTTCAGACTGCAGATATAAAAAAGGTATAAAATTATGTTCAGTTTGAAATGGTTTTAATTGTATTCATTAAAAATATTTACATTTCCCAGGACTTCCAAAACCCCCTTGCAATATAATTCTACACTATATTCTATTTATTTATAAAATGAGGCTCATTTATGAGATTTCAATGACTGCTATACTGCAAATTACCTACATTCTGTAAAATATTTTAAGAACTTTTCATAGCAAAGGTAGTTTATATTGGATTACCTGAAACCCTAAAGTGTCCACAGATGAGCCTCTTAGAACTCTTGGCTTAACGCTTGGGTGCACTGTGAGTGACAAGTGCTACCACGGGCTAGCCTGTCCTTCGGTTTCACTGATCCTGTGTGCACATTGTGAAATAAACACATATGCAGCATGGCCGTGTTTTGATATGTATTTTTTATTTCCCTGCAGTTTTCACTTATCAAGAACAAGTAACAGGGAAAGTTGTCTGAACTAGTGCATAAACAAACATTCTGAAACACCACTACACGTATCTAATTTACAAGAACCGTATAAAAAAAGTCACTAAAACACTACACTATGAAGGTGTCCAACACTTACAGTCAGACTTTTTCCAACCCGTTACTTGCCTTGTAGCCACAGGAAAACTCTCCAAAATTGAAAAGACAATCTTGCCACAACCCTCCCCCCTCCCAAAACCTGGGATGGCTCGATATATAGACTTCCAATAATTATTGCAATGATATAATGCAATACATACCTGGTAAATATCTTTTATGTGGTGTGTTACAGTTTTAAAGCCAGTTAAAATATGCAGTCTTCAGATAAAATGTAATCCATGAAAAATTTTCATATCTGCACAGTTTAAATGTGCTAGATGCATAATTTTCCTAGTCCACTTTTTCTGTGTAATTATTTTTTATAAACTGGTATTATAAATAGAAATATACATTCAAAATATATGGAAAAGTGAGTTACTCCATTAAATTTGCATGTATCGATCCATCCCTTTCCCCTGCACAGTAATAGAAAATACTATTTTGCCTTGAAGTCGTATTTGACAGTGAAATGCCACTAAAGTATTTACCAAAAAGTCCATCTAGTCAAATTGTGAAACAAAATGAACCAAGTGAAAACTTTACAGTTCCTTTAGAAAAAAATTACAAGAATTTCATTTCCTAGCTATGAATCTTTAACTTTTTAGACACAAAGTTGGATTTATTTTTTTTTACAAGATACAAAATGTAAACATGGCAAAATAAATAGTTAAAACAAGTGATGCAGGATCCCATTTCATGCTCATGATCCCATTAAAGAATTATTTTTAAAATCCATTCAGTTGCAAATTCAAGTGCAAAAGCATGATGATGAATATCTACTATTCAAGTAACAGAAATAATATTGATGATACAAATAAACTATTTTACAAGGTAGTGATTTTCCCAATTTTACAAAATATACATCATATATCGATTTAACATCTGATATACTGTAGTCCATTTAGGTCCATTGTTCTGCTCTGTGATCCACAGAGTGTTGCCTTTTGTATTCCGCTGGAATATGAATGACTGCACACCATCCACACAGGTCAAAGCCACATGCTGTAGGTTATGTCACTTCCATAGCTACTGTTGTCTCTGCTATTCCATTTAAACCCAATCTTTCTGGTTCATGGTTCTCTCTATAAGACAAAGAGATAGAATAAGCTTTAGAACTCTTGAGAATTTATGGATAGGCCACATTTTTTAAGTAACTATAACTAAACCTAAAACCCTCAATTTTCATCTTTTCCAGGCAGAAATGAAGATTTTTTTCCTTCAGCCCAAAAATTTTAGTAATTTCTAATACGAGTGATAAAATAGGGAATATATAACATGACTAATCCAAGTTTCTTTTTATTGGCTTATGGTCAAAAACTTATTTACCCGTACAAAGAAATTTACTTTCTGCTTCACTGTCCTTTTTACATAAAAACTTGCCCTGCAAAATATTATTTAGTTTTAGAAAGTTCTTAAAATCTACACACATACACATAATATCAAAATAAAAATTGTTTTTAAAAATATAAAGGTCAAGGTCACAGAGTATGATTTCAATTTAAGCTCTGGTATGAACCAATGACAGCTCCAACCTAGATTATCAGTCTATAAAGATATGATAAAGAGTGGAGAGACGGCTCAGCAGAGGACCCTGGTTCGATTCCTAGCACATAATGTTTTATATCCCTCTGTAACTCCAGTACCAGGGAATCTGGTGCCTTCCACTGGTATCCACAGGTTCCAGGCATGTACACGGTGCACACACATGCATGAGGTCAAACAGTCATACACCTAAAAAAATTATTTATAAAATTAAAAAAAGTATGAGAGTGACTGAAGCTTCTAAAGTATCAGTCAGCTTGACCTTCTCTTTCTACACCTCTGGTTGGCATTTAAGGATGCTACGAGTGTCTGTAAGCACAGACGTTTCTTTCTGTTCTGCAAATCCTCAAGCTTTTTGAAAAATCAAGTCTGTCAGTGCCTTGAGCCGTGAAAAGCCAAAGGCCCTTCTCTTCTTACAGCACGGCTGGTGCAAAGCCCAAGAATGGTCCCCACACCCACACACCTGGCCATGCTGCTGATGGCACTGCTGGGAGTAACCTTTGGCACTCTGTCCATACTGGCAGCAACTGTGGCAAGTTTTAAGGCTGTTGGCGATGGTGCTGAAGTCCGTGTATTGATATGCACATTGACAGGAGAAACAACACTGACGTTATTGAGGTGCACTGCATTGGTCAGGCAGGAATTGTTCATGGGAAGTGGCTGAGGACTGCTTGTGCACAACGCAGGGATCAAGTGGTTTGTAGTAGTGTGGCCAACTGTCCTTACAAGCTGTACAGCCGAAATCCCTGCGCTGGATGATAAAGCCATATTGGTGGAATATAATGTTTTAGACGGTCCTGCAAAAAAGAGGGGAGAAATTATTCAATTGGTGTCATGGGACAAATAAAAAAACTCCTACAAAATTAGGAATTTAGTAATAAAAGTAAATGTACTAATATTCTAGTTCAATAAATTCTAAGCTAACTTTGCATATCACAGTCGTATAAAGAGACTTCACAAAGCATTTTGCCACCTCCTTACATGTCAACTTTGGAGAAAAATATAGTAAGCCAGATGAAAATGATAGCTGTATTGCCCTAAAGATTTACAGGCATACAAGGATGAGCAAGGGTAGACTAAAGGAAGAAAACTTGAGAATTCTGAGTGTGACAGCCGTGAGGAACAGAGCAGCAGTCTCTGGAGCGCAGGAGGTAAGCAGCAGAGAGGCTTTCACAGCCACACTATCACAGGAGGAGGAGTCAGGGGAATTATTCTTATGAACACATGCACATGGGAAAGTAAATGTGACCTCAAGCTTTTCAACTGCGCCATTCTGTATTTGACTTTTTAGTCAATTCATAGATGAATCAATAGGAGTGGCTGATAATGAGCTCAATGGATTTCCTAACATGCGAGACAACTGATAGTCTGAGGATGAAATTGGGATGAATGGAGGCAGGTACACACAAGACAGCGTGAGAATTCTCGGAATCACCCAGCTATTCATCCATATCCGCCCAACACATTCTGAAGAGCATGAACATACACTTCCTCTGTGCACATGATAAAAACCAAACCCAACTTAGTAAGTGGCAACTTCAAGCTACTAAGTATTATGTGAAACCCCAATTGTACCTGAAGGCTGGACGACACCATTCATGTTGTTGTGGCCAGTGTTCTGTTCCTTGGATACCTCACTGCGACTTGGAACGGGAGCACTGACTACTGCAGATGCAGCAAAGTGGGCGCTGGCTGAGTCAAGTGTTTTAGACATACAGTCAGAGGTGCCTGAGCCCTATAGAATGGATAGGAGCAGAGTTCAGTTTTCCATGTTTATTTGTCTGTCTGTCTATCTAATCTAACCCCTCAATAGTAAGGGGGACATCATGTTCATGCAGTAGTCAGAGACAACTGTCAGGAGCTGGTTCTGTCCTTCCACCATGTTAGTTCCAGGAATCCAACTCACGTTGTCAGATTGGCAGCAAGTGCCTTTACCCGCTAGGCCATCTTGCCAGCACCCTATATTCTCAGTTTTGTTAGATGTCATTAATGAGTACATTAAAGAATGTGTGGAACCCAAAATGATATTGTCTAATTGAATAGCTGTATTTAGATTAGAGGCATAAGACTTTAGATTTTTTTGTTTATGAAGCATGAAAATCACTAAAACTAGCAAGTAATTATTTCTGAGAAATAATTTTTCTAAACTGAAAAATCCATGCTCTATTAATTTTTCTAGGTAATAATGAACACTTTTTGATGAGCAGATACCATAAATAAGGTAAAATCACAGACATGATTAATAGGAACTTTTGTCACGCTGTAAAAATCATAGACTACCCCAACTTTGAAGCAGATTGCAAACACTTCAGGTTAGTTATTCAAAGAGACTCACAAAAAAGCAAAGCAAACCAAACACAGTAGCCACTCTTCTATGATTCTGTGTAAAACTGGCCGTTAATAATGCTGACAGTCATAGACTCCAAGTCAAGCCCAGATCTATTGGGACTATCAGAAGTGTGTGGACAGCAACCAGAGTCACCAAGATTTTCATGGTGTTGACTCAAGACTTAAAGGTACCAAGCCATGTGGGCAACATATACTAGAATAATGGGCTAATATAAGTTATAAGAGTTAATAAGAAGCCTGAGCTAATGGGCCAATCAGTTTATAACTTATGTAGACATCTGTGTGATTTTCTTTGGGGCTACACGGCTGTAGGACCTGGTGGGAGGCCAGAAACCCCAACAAGCAGGCCCACATGTTACAATCTACAATGTGAAGTTTATTCTCTGATGATTCAACTTTGAGATTATTTCTTTGTATTCTTGTTTGGCTTTTAATGGTTTAAAACAAAGTATCATATTCTTGCATAGTTCCAGAGGTCACAGTCCACAATGAATCTTATAAGGTTCATGCCAAGTGTTTGCTGTGTTGGTTTCTTGCAATCTTATATAGTATTCTCATTCATATCACTCAAGTCTATATTTAGACGTAGCTATAAACTTCTGGTAGCATTTCTTTTTCCCTTCAGGAAAAAGTGGTTCAGAGAGGCAAGGGGGCTGGCTGTACAGTTTAGATATACTGCACAATTCAATGGAATTCCTTCTCCTTATGCACTATACTGACATAGTACTTAAGCACAAACTTGAGGAAGAGGTTAGAAAAGCCATATTCTTGAAAAAAAAAAAGGAAGTAAGGGTAAGGAGTGATGGTTTCAAAAATATATAATAATTTTATAAAGTCTCAACAATCCTTCCAAGAACTAGTTATTTCTTTCTTAAATCCAAAGTACATTTGGCTCTCAAAATAACCAGAGACTATCCTATAAACTAGCCATTCAAAAATAGGTGAGCTAACTAAGGAAATCTGGGTTATGTCAAACTCCAGAATAGAGGTATAAAATCATCTGGAGGAAATGGGAAAAGAGGAGCAGGAGGTCACCTGTGCTTTTGGATGTGTCTGCTGTGAGGAATGCTGGGATTGCTGCTTTTGTTGAAGCTGCGCAAGTTGCTGCCGTTGCATTTGAACTAGCTGCTGTTGATGTGTCTGGAACTGCTCTTCTGTGATGCCCCCTGTTACTGATGAAGGATAAATAAGCGAGTATTAAAGTATTTTTAATGACATAAGTACAATACAATGCAAACCAATTAAGATAAAAAACCCACAAATCACAATATATATCTGTAAAGTAAAATCATAACGACAAGTCTTTCAGTGTGGTATGCGTTCATGTCTACATCTTCTTCATGCCTTTGCAATTTTGAACTTGATTCTAGCATGAGGAATTTACCATTTACTCAGATTGAATTTTTCTTTTTGACATGATTTGTGTATTTAGCATGTGGGTGTGCATACCACAGTGCACACAATGGAGGTCAGAGACACTTGCAGGAGCAGGTTCTCTCCAGCCACCATCCTGACGACTGGGGGCAAGCCTTCATGGAGGCCTCAGATTTAGTGGATTTATGATTCTCTTAGTTCTCCGCATTAGGGTTCCCGTGGAGTAACAGTAGTAAAGTAACAGTAATAATGATGATAAACTCTCACATTTACTAATGCAAATATTAATAATGACCAAATTACAGCCTTAGTAAGAGAGGGCCACCTGCAAGACAAAGTGACTTCTGCCAGTTTTCATGACACTAAATGAAAATACTTTCCTTTCTGACTCTAAACTGGAGTACAAAACAAAGATATTCAGCAACCATAAGCCCAATACATTCAACACCTAAAATAAATTCTATCAAAGGAAGGGCAGAAAATGAGATTATTTTAAGAAAACTAGAGTCACAATGGACCTTCAGATGCAACCAGCAGTGCTCTGACCAGTGTGTGAAGTTATAGGTTTCAAGTAAAATCAAGAGACCAGTTTTCTTAAGTTGACAGAAGGATCAGCTCAAAAAAGACAATTTTTCTCAAAGAAATGTAAACCAAGTTTCATATTTAAGTGGGTGCTGATAGACTGACTTAGCGAACATAAGGCTCTTCGTAGAAATGAGCACACATTTAGAATCCAATGTCCCACCACACCAGAACACATACATACTTTCAAGACTAATTCTCATTCTTCTTTTCTTTTCTCTTTGCTGTGCTAGGGGCCCACATGCTCAGCTAAGCAGATTCCACCACAGAGCTACATCTCAGTAATAATTTACTATCTATCCCAATGCAGAATGGTGCCCTAGGAATTTCCGTGACTAAAGGGAACGCAGATTAGGAAAAGGGTTAAATAAAGTCCTACAGTTCCTTATGGAAAGAAACAAAGTGCCAGTCAATGTTTGCATATGTGCTAAGGGATCTAGCAATATGAGCTACAGCCAAGGCTACTTTATTCCCCAAAGTTTCTGTTTAGTAAGATCATCAAATGAGAACATTTTAATAGTAATATAGACATATAGCCAAACTGTGTCTAGAAAGTCTTATCTTTTTAAAAAAATATATAAAGAGAATTAGGTCCAGAGATGGACAAAGCTTTAGACATATTTTCAATTCTCTTATATATCATCATAATTTCTACTGAGCTATGAAGGGAAAAATATTTTGTTTCAAGAAGATTTCAAACTCTGCTATATTTATTATACTGTTCACTTTAGAATCTTTACCTGTATTTTTGAAGTACACAATAGTTATTTTACTAAATTAGCAACAAAAATCAAATGTGTTTCTTTGTATATGTTAAATTCAAGTGTTCTATTTTTAAATGAAAAAAAATTAACTCTAAGGTTATAATCTTCAAAATCAAATGAAAATGTTAAGTATTCATGAATTTCCAGTTTGAAAACCTTGGGGAAAAATAGCTTATTAAATATAAAGGCAGGAGGAAAACCCATAAATTTAGCAAGTCTTACATGTCTTCTAGTGCTGGGCCATTTGGAAAGGAAAGGCATGGGATCCAGAGCTAGCTCAGTTCAACGAGACATTGCTCTTTGACTAGAGCTGAGCTTTATATGTTGTGGAAAAGTGTGGCCCATGGTGGTTAACTTATGGATGAAATATAAGACATCACACACAAAAAAGTTGTATTTAAAAACAGATAAGCGGATAAGACTCTTTTTTCCTTTCCAAAGCCTGTGAGGCAGTTGGTAAAAATGGTTCTAATTTAGAATGAAAGACACGTGACTGGCACTGCTAATCAGAAATGCTCTACAGTCCAGAACCTTTTCACTGTACTCAAAGACCTGACACATTCAAAGACTTTTAAGCTGAACACTTTGAATTCCAGATATTCTGACTAGGGATGTTTAATCTGAGCACTGTGAATTCCAGATATTCTGATTAGGAATGTTTAATCACTTAAGTTCGTACAAATATTCAAAAACTTGGAAATTCACAACACTTTGGTCCCCTGAAATATTTCAGATATAGCAGTAAACTATATCTAAATTAGTAAAGAGAATAATTTGTCATTTTTAATCAAATAATTTTTGGCATTGAGTATGGTGGTACCGGGCTGTGATCCCGTTAAAGCAGCAAGGCTAAGGCTAACACAGGGAACAATTATTCCTGAGTTAGTCCATGGCTAACAAAGTACTGCCAACTAAGAGTTCTGCAAGTGGCCTTTTGGGCATATATAGGGTATGTGTTAATGTATGTATATATACATATATATTACTATAAATGCTCATCCCTGATCCCATTTCTGATTAAGAATCACTGATAAAACAACAACAAATAAAACCAACCCCAAAACCTAAAATCAAAGAAAACCTAATTCTACAATATAGACAGGCTTTTAAAATTATACCCTCTCTGCTTTACTCCAAGTTTAGTGTGTTGTTTCCATTCCTGACATCCAGACCTTTACTAAGGTGTTTTGTGTTTCAAACAAACTGATGTTCTTTATCCAGAATTTTCTACAGTACTGTTTAGTATCACTTAAATTCCTTAGAGGAAAATAACAAATGGTAATCAGGATGGAGAGTTACAACAATTATTCCCTCCTAACGCCTTCAAGGCAAGGTTTCACCTCACCCAGGCTGGTCCAGAACTCACTATGCAGTGGAGGATGATCTAGAACCTGTGATCTCCTGCTTCTATTATAAACATGCGCCCACCTACAGCACAAGCATCTTGATTCCTCTGTTACCAGAGAGTGTGGTAAGAGATACAGTTTTCATGCTACAGACATAATAGTGAGCTGTTTCTCAGGGCTCACTACTGGTAGTAAAAGAGTAAAACGTAAGATTAAAAACACTTCCTAAATGGATTATTTTTCCTTTCATAAATTGTTGGATTATTTCGAAGAGATGTGTTTTTTTTTTTTTTTTAACACGGGGTCATCTAGTGGCACAATTAAAATGCATCAGAAAGGTCATAGTTAACAGTGAGTGAATCCACTTGAGATTCAATGCAGGAAAGGAATTCTGCTTTGGTCAGGGTTGTAGTGGCAAAGGCTAAAGTGAGGATGGACCAAATAATAAGCTCCCTTCTCACCTCCAGCCAAATGAACCCTTCTATCTTACAAGTTGGTAGCTTAAGAGGAAATTTAGTTCACTCCCCATAGTTCTATTAGGTCACAATTACTATAAACTTGTCTGTACTGACTGCTTTAAGTAAATGGGAAGCATTCTTTTCCTTAAGTAAATGGCTTTACAAGTCTTCCTGGCAAACATCCTCTGAGAGACTGGTATATCTACTCAAGAATTTCTCCCTTTCTGTATTGAAGTCTGCACAGAGTAGCACCTTTGCATTTCCAGCTGTCTGTGTATTACTGGCAGTGTTCTCCAAAAGCACCCTTTCTATGCACCAAACTTACTACCCCTCTTGTACCAGCATAGTTTTGATTGTTCAAATGAATCCATACACTCTTTACAGCCACCAACCACCATTCTATTCTTTCCTGCTGTATGCTTTCTCTATGGTGCCTTGCTTGGGCTAACCTCCTTGCACTGTTCTCTCCTAGTTTCTGGACAGTGACCCAGGAAAATTACTCTGGGATACTTCAGAGTTTATAGTAACATATTACAAAGTCCTAAGATTGGATCCACAGAGTTATTCTTGTGATTATATGAAATATATCTTAGCATTTCTTAACTGTGTATTGTTGTCCACTGATAAAGAGAAAAAACAGAAACATGTTCTAGATACTCTGCAATAATCATCCTATAACAGAATACTGAATACCAAGCTTTTTTTTTTTAAACTTGTGTCCACCTTTGCTCTTTAATTTTTAACAGTGTTTCTTAAACTGGGCCAAGATGATGTACTCTCGAGAAGGCATGGTTTTTCAAATATTGTCCTAGAATGAGTTTTCAGATTAATGGAAAGAACCTAATGTGGTAAAGATTATGCTATCTTGTATTTTCTATTGGGAAGGTCTTTGTCATGAATTATAGGTTTAAATCAACACTGACTTCACCAGGATTTCATTTTAAAGGACAGATCTGGGTCTGAACTGGGGTAGGCAGATAGGGAGGTTCTGTCTTAAATCTTCAATGTCACAATGCAGAGTAAGTGGCAGTCCTCATAAATGACTAGGGAAGTTAGGGAAGTTGGATTAGCGTATAAGCCTACAAACATTCTATAAACATAACTTCTAGATACAGGAAAATAACTCTAAGTGTTGCAAGGGTCGGGAAATGAGGAACTAATGGATACAAGGATAATGAGAACAGACTTCTGATGCCCAAGCATAGTTGTTAACATTAAAACAGTGCACACTACAATATTTTAATACCTTGGGTCTGAGCCTTTTTCTTACCTTTGAAGGCAATCATAATCTCCCCAAATGCACCTTATAAGTATTTATGTTAGATGTTAAGGCAGTTTCATTTGCTAACACTTTTTACGGTTATAAACACTGCATGGCAATGTAAGAATGGAAAAGAAACTAAGTAAATAAAACCTCAAGAATTCCTCCTGGAACACTGAGCAAATTTTTAATGACAGTGGGGTATCTGTTGGTATCTATTAAAAACGCAAAAGAAAACGGTAGCAAGTTAACTTGACTGTATCAGTGAAACCATGTTACATGTAAATCTGGCCCTTCAAGTTTGAACAAGTAAAGCTGTTTCATGTATTTAACATATTTTTTGAACTTTATACTACAGAAAAAAATCTAAAAAGTTGACAGTATCAGTTAAGTGACTATAAATTAGTATGCTTATATTAAGAATGCAATACTGCCATGTGCTATAAGCTCCTTGAAGATATTTTGTCTTCCTCACTTTTCAACTGTTAAAAACATGCTTGTTGCATAAAACAGAATGTAAACAATTTTGTATTAAATAATTTTTCTGCTTTTTCACTGTAGTAATAAGGGCGGTGGGGCTGCATCCCCAGCACCCCGGCCGACTGCTAGCTTATGCCTGAAATAACAACACACAAACTGTATTCATTTAATCACTGCTTGGCCCATTTCTATCTAGCCTCTTCTAGGCTAATTCTCACATATTAATTTAGCCCATTTCTAATCATCTGTGTAGCGCCCCTAGGTGCGCTTACCGGGAAGATTCTAGCCTATGTCCATCCTGGGTCGGAGCTTCATCGCGTGCGTCTGCCTGGGAGCTGGGAGCATAGCGTCTCTGAGGCGTCTGCTCCGGAGAGGAGAGCTGTGAAGTCTGAGCTCACTTCCTCTTCCTCCCAGCGTTCTGTTCTGTTTACTCCTCCCACCTATCTTCTAACCAATGAGGGCCAAGCAGTTTCTTTTTATTTAACCAATGACCTTCCTCCATCATTTCACTTATTATGTTCAAATACAGCCTGTCTTTACTTCTTCTGTCCTGTTGAGTTTTTAAATTAAGAAAAATTATTTTAGCCGGATGGTGGTGGTGCACGCCTTTAATCCCAGCATTCAGGAGGCAGAAGCAGGTAAACTACTGAGTTTGAGGCCAGCCTGGTCTACAGAGAAGAAGGAAAAAGAAAGAAGAAGAATAAGGAAGAAGGAGGTAGAGGAAGAAGAAAGAAGGAGGAAGATCTTTATGTAGTAATTAATAATGTTTGTCACTTAATTCAAAACAAGTTTTCTGTTTTAGTCTAATACTTAGGGCACACATTTAAATTTTTCTTGAAGCATATAAAAATAATAAATATAAGTTAGATATGAAGGGATACATAGGTAATTAATTCTAGCACTTCAGAAGCTGATGCAGGAAGATCATTGAGTTTGAGGACAGAATGGGCTATACAGAGATCCTGTCTCTAAATAATCAATACATTAAATAAGACATATTTAACACAGTGACTTTAAAGTTAACCATGTTTATTAGTAACATGAAAGTAAGAAGACGCTAGGTCACTTGGCCTCGATGCATAAAATATAGCCCTTACCTGATTTCCTTAACAACTAAGAACATGCCATAACAAACACTACTGCTAAGTACATGAGATTCCATTTCTGCTTAAACACTTCATTTATTAAAATTTCTCAGCTGGGAAAGAAAACTTAGCATTAATAATGTAGAAATATTCTCCAACAGGTAAAAATATGTGCCTGTCTTATTAGTCTTAACAATGTATAGCTTTCAAGACTAAAGCTGACTAAAATGAGTAAATGACGAAATTTAACAATTTAATGGAATTCCCTTCTAGTTGTTATTCAGCTGCTGTTTACAAAAATGACTTCTCATTAGGTAACTACATTCCCATGTCTGACCCTGCCCCTACCCCAGTGGTAAAAGGTCTGCTAGGGAAGTTCTACCACTGAACAACATCGCCAGCCACCAATCCCACTATTTTAAAACAAGTTTTTTAAAATAAAAACTCTCATGATCAAGGATGAAGAGGACCTCAGAAAATCTAGAAGGAAATAAATTCTTTGCATTACCAACAAATACAGAGACCTAATTTTAAGACTGGCTTCTGGGGCTGTGGAGATGGCAGAGCTAGCAAAGTGCTTGCTGTACAACCATGGTGACCCAAATTCAGGTTCGCAGGCTGAAAGCAGGGGGAAGAAGAAAGCACCTGTAATCTCAGTACCCGAGAGACAGACAGGCAGATCGCTGGAATTTACTGGCCAGCCAGCATAGCTAATTTCAGATAAATGGCCATCAGTTTCTTAAAGTTCAGCTAGGAGAAAATAAAATCAGCATATTCGGGTAAATACAGGTCAACTTCCACTCATTCAAACGATTCTAATTTTCTACTGCAATGTTTAAATGGATGAATGTCTACACCAAGTCGGAAAACAGCTCAATACACACAAGATGGTGAACATCAGATTCCAAACTGAAGGATTTCAAAATAACTTTAAAGAAATCTACTATAACTACTATAGCTGCAGATATGCATACATTTGCTTGAAGCCAGCAGCAGTTAATGCAGAGAGACTCAGAGTTAGTCAAGAGGTAAAGAACAACTGACTGCTTTAAACCACACTTGCGAATCACCCCATCCAAGGTTCAGGGAACACCAAGGGAAGGGGATAGAGAGAATTAAGACATGAACAATAGGGAGAGAGGCTGTGAAATATGCCTTATGCTTACAACACTGTGGTCATGTCATTTAGGAAGTCACAACAGCTGTGGCGGACTGCATAGGGTATATACAAGATTGAACCGAAATACAAACATTCACAGAGAGGGGCGGATCTCATGGGCCCTGCACCATCCACAGGAGCTAATGGCAATCTAGGGTTGCTGGAAGAAGTCAGTTGTCTTCAGTGATGTAGCTACTGGTGAGTCATTCACACTCCAGTGGACAGATTCACACCCATGCCCACAGCAGGGACCATGATTAAATCTAGTGAGACCCCAACTAAAAGCACAACAAAACAAAAGGACAGGAAACTGGGATAGGGACTTGGTGGGTAGAAGAGAAGCTTTGAGAGGGCTTGGAGGAAGGCAAGAAAAAGGGAAAAATGAATTATTTTAAAAATAAAATAACACGTTTTATAAGAAAGGCTACTACTTAACAGTATTAAATCACACATTTTACAGAATACCATGCATAATTGCAGTGCACACATTATAAACACATTTATAAATTATATATAGTTGTAAACATGCGATAAGATTATCCACAGAATAAATCAAAACTACATTTTAGAATGTCTAGGTATTGAAATTATTTACAATATATACATCATAAAATCACTAAATTAATTTGACCACAAACTCATATCCTGTGTGTGTATTTTTTTTTGAGCCTCAAACTAGCTATATAATCAAGGATGATCTTGAACTCCTGATCTTCCTGACTTTACCTTCCATCACATCTAGCACAGCACAGTATCTCTTAAAATGAAAAAGATCTTTCTGATCTCAACTAAAAAGGTAAACTATCAGACCAAAATTACTATCCAGTGAGGCTCCTCTAATTTTTTTTTTTTTTTTGCCAGAAAGGCTTTCAAAAGAATTCTCAAGGAGCAATGCTTACATTCCCTCCAAGTTAATGAATATACACTGTTTAAACATAAGTAGACAGCATTGTACGATTATCAGGAGGCAGCTAGTAAGCAGTAAGCTCACAGGGACACTGTTCAGCCCACACATTCGCCATACCAGACATTCACATGCCAAATTCAAGCCATTCAATAGGGTTATGTTTCTTATGCTGAAAACCAAAAATAAATATTTCTTAAGTAGAAGCAGAAAATAAGTCTCCACAATTGATTATGAATTAATTTATCATATAATGGAAATGAAGAGAAGGGTGGCAACAGACCTTTGACGCTCACCTGATATGCCATTCTTGCTGGTGTTCAATAAAGCTACAGATGCTGCAGAAACCCTTCTACTGCTCACAGTCTGCCCTGGTTTTCTTGAGGTACATTCTTCATTTTCAATGTCCTGTACATTTAGTAGCCTTGGCTGGAAACACTGTAGTCGACATGATCTGATATTGCTTAATATTTCAGAAAGGGACAGTCTATTTTCACAAGGTTTACTGGAAGCATTGGTCCGAGAAAAATTAGAAGAAAAGTCTATAGTTTGGGAAGAGCTTGAAGAACCATTCAGCATCTCAGGGTCTATCTGTCTGAGGACTGGGTCATGTTCTGTAGATATTCGGTCCATTAAGACCCTGTAAAACAATAAGACATACATGTGCATGTGTATATCACATATTAAATACATAGCTGTTTTTTTAATCACTTCCCTTTCAGCTAGAAAATGAAAACAAGGTCAAAGTAGCTTACCTTCCACCTCTGCCAATTCGCCTCCGTGCAAACCCTATACATCTTCTTGGAACTGTAAGTGTTGTAAGACAATGCTTATACCTCAACTTATCCAGGTCTGCCAGCTCTGAATTTTCACATGTATGGTCCAAACGAGGCTGTAAAGAGAGAGAGAAAATAGAGTAATTATGAAAGAAAGAAAAGTTAAATCATGATAGAAATGACTGAAGGTAGTATCAGGAGAATAACCAAAATTAAGATGAAAAACTGTAAAACTGGGGTTTAAATGTATTAATTAAACCAGTTAAAATTTATAAAATTATATAAAAAGTTTCCTGTTCAAATTATCTATACCAGATACATTTAGTAATGCATTTTAAAAACCCTAAGAAGAATATATCTTAGTATTTATTTATATACAGGGAGTAGATAAAATTATTAATTAATTTTTTTATGTGATAAACTAGAATGCATTTTTTCAGGGGGTGTGCTAGAGACAACAAAAACTTGAAGCGTATGCACAGGTTAAGCTGAAGCTTTCTCTTTACTTTTAAAGAATGCAGAGCCTATTTCTTGGCCTTCCCATTATATGTATCATTCTGTTTTTCTGTCTTACCACTTTGTCACCCTTCCACAATAATCTTATCTTCTTTTATTATTCTAAATTGAGGACAAATCCCCACCCTTCCTACATTAAGTCTACTTCCCAAAAAGTTGTCTATCTGTACACACAACAATGCAATCACATGGTTTCTATAAACCATGTTAAAAGGGTAAAACCACCTTCACTGTTCTAAATCTCCATGCTTAATGGCATTAGTATTGGAAAGTCAAGGTCATTCTCTCAACACTGCACCCAAAATATGACACTAATAACAAGAGGTTTCTAAATCTGTCTAAAATTTATGGATACAATTATAAGACAACACTCTCATGAAAGAAGTTTAAAAATTATACTTACAGGGAATTTTATACTACACACACACACACACACACACACACACACAATTTCAGTGAAAATCTAGAAACCACCAAAGTTCCAAAAACTACTTAGACATGTGCAATTTTCAAAATTGCTAAAGCTAGAATTAAAGTTCCAAATGAAATAATTTTTAAAATATAAATTGTCTATTTCCAAGTAAAGGATTCTAATATCCTTTGAAAGAATTTGGTATCACATTAAATAAAAAATACCGATGCACTTCCCACTTTTAGACTCAGCCTAAGTTACCTTGATACGAATGCTCTCTTAATTCCAGCTCACAAAAATATCACAAAAAACAAAGTTCTTACAGCGTAATACTGGCATCCTGCCCTCCTTCTGAAAGCACAGGGACCATCAGGATCATTTTCTTCCTCAGGTTCTGATGCTGGAGATGGTACCTGGGTAAAACAGGTGTTCTATTTAGCAGTTATCAAGTTAACTGAAGAATGTACATAATGATCAAAAATAAAATCAGATCACAATACACCTGCCTACGTCCAGTGAGTAGTTAATTTGTCCTAAACATTTAATAACTGGTAAATGTTTTCTGTGGCATTAAATCCATATTTTTAAGATTCCCTCTTGCATCTAAGTACACATGGTATTGTTTTTTTGTTTCTGAATGTAAAGGCTAGACTTAAAAATGATATGTTTATATATCCCATTTTTCTGAACTGTGCAGTCATAAATACTTGATGACAATTATGCTTCCCCTATCAGTAGTTGTATTTTTATCTGAAAACTTGTCAAATGGTAGAAAATAGAGGGTATTAGATTCCTGGGAACCAGAGAAATAGCAGTGAGGCACATTGTAGGTACTGGAAAAAAACTCAGGTCCTCTTTAAGAGTAACAACCACTGAACCATCTTTCTAGCCCTTTAAATCTGTGCTTAAACCTAACAGGTCAGAAACAAAATAGAAGACAGACATTTGCTAAATTATAAACAAGATTCGTTGCTGAGAAAAAGCTTAAGACCACAACAGTAGAGTAAAGTATAAAGACTTGAGTTGCTACATTAAAAAGGATTTTGCCAGGACCAGACGCTACCAGTCAAATATCCTTATATAATCTGATGGGGACTCCTAGGGCAGCATTGACTCACTAGAGCACAATTTATGTCATAAAAACAGGTTAAGTGACATGCAAAATATACTTTGATACATCAGAGAAACAATAAATATAAACATCCTCCCTAATAGTTAAATACCATAGAAACCTTAGCACTTAAGTTTTTGTCCTCTTACTTTACTTTGCAATACATCTTTTTCTCACAGATGTCTGCTTAATCATATTTACTTGGCAGTTTTAAAATCACAAATCCTTTATTCCTTTTTAGAGAGGATTTTCTTTTCTCCACATTAATTGCAAACTGCATTACCTTGGGAAAAGGGCATTTGTTTGAGTTTCCATAGCTGTTCAATTGCCCACAGAGGAGAAAGGCACAGAGAGCCAAGGTTAATTCTCCTTCCTGAGGTATCAATTCCCAACTCAAAACTATAAAGAAACCTTAACTTTACATTTTGATTCCTTTGCAAGTATCTAACTCTTCTAAAACAGATAAGAAGTGATATGAAGTGTCCAACAATTCTTTGCATGAAGCGCTTCTTCCCAACTCACTCTCTCTAGGGAAATACTCCAACATGCACAGAAAGGTAGCACCATAGAGCGATGATGACAGTAGGACCAGAACTATATTCAAAGTAGGCATAGGCCTTCTTCCCAACTACAATATTGTTAGTCAGCCTGGCTACAATGCTCTCTTAAAGTTATTTACTCCTTTGTTCCTTTTCTACTGGACAACATGTTATCTTTTCCTATGTGTCCTGAAATCCACCCCTGGGAGAATTTACAAGAAGAATTTAGACATCACATTATTTAGTGATGCCAAGGAACAGGCAAGCAGTCCTCAGTAACGTGAAAATACCATTAAAAACTAATGAAAGTTGACTAAGACTTAGTAAAAGGTTCCAGAAAACCCTAAAAGTTGTATAATGCAATTTTAATGTGGGGATGGAGGCTGGGGATTATGTGAATAAATATAAAAATTTTGAGCTGAAATGAAGATTCCTTGATATACAAGGAATGTATGCTGAGTGAGCCCTTATCTAAGGCAGTGGATGGAATAGCAATCAGGAACACATTCCCCTTATGGTTACAGTGTCTCATGGCATCCTTTTTATAGAACACAGAGCATATGCAAGACTTTCTAGGTTCTCACAAGTACTGACAGCAATCTACTCTGCAAGTTTTACATGCATTTATTTAACCGTGTCATTTTCTGACTTAAGCTTTTAATAATTTCCCCTTTGCCTACTCTTGATACCTCATCCCTTCCACCTTTTCCTCTCTCTTCTGACTTCAGCAATGCCAAACTGTCGCATTTATCTCACAATGCTGAATCTCTGTTTCCAGTGTCTTTATTTCCTCTACATGGAAGAACTTGATAGATTCACTATTTGTTACATTTCTCATTTCTTCAAAAATCGTCATCTGATGACCGTTCTATGCCTGCAAATGGTTATCCAAGACTAACTGGACAATTCTTCTGACAAATGTAATGACTGGTTTCATTAAGTGGTTCCCAGTAACATATAGAGCGTATTTTTGTGCATTTATTAATACATATGAATATCAGAATATCATTTAGGAGAGAAAAGTCAGTGACATAGCAAAAAAATAATATAGCCACATGAGGCACATTTTTATGAACTGGGATTTTAAATGGCTCGAACATAAAAGTCTTTACAAGCAGTCTTGTAAAGTTATATTTCTGATGTTGGCTTTTAAAAGAAAAGTGATTTTAAGTAAATAAAAATATTAAAATATGACACATTTGATAGCAGATTCAAGCTTTTACAGTATTTTCTTTTTCTTTTGAATGCTTTCTATATCATAATATAGAAAGAAAAATAGATTATTATCAGACCAGGTGCTTTGTGAAAAATAACCTGATCCTTTAATATATAAAATAAAAATCTTGTTTTAAAAATAACACTAATGAAATGAAATTCAAAAAATTAATCCTAAATACTTTGCTATGAAACTGTCGAATATTTGACAAGTTTTCACAAGTAAAAACTTTAATTAGTTCTTTTAAATCTTCTTTAAAGTAAAATAACTATTACCTGACAAATAAATAAAATTTACATTAAATATAAAAAACTACCATGTTGGTAGAATTTGACACAAAGTGAACTACTGGTAAATATTTGTACTCATGTTTAAATGTTTTCAAATACCGACATCTTGGACTCAGTAACATTATTTCTAAAAGGCCACTTTACCAACAGGAAGAAGACAAAGATGCTTGTTTTTATAAAAGGGGAAACCTGAAACTATCCAAATGCCCCACAGAATACATCTCTACAGCTGACAGAAAAACCAGAGTAAACACTGAGTGGCAACATGTGTGTATCCATGTACACTCATGAATATGTAGAAAATGTTTTACACCACTATGTGAGGGAAGCAGAAGAACAACTAGGATGCCAATTACGTTGCAAAACACAGCAAACAAAAGAGTAGGAGGACATGTGTTTAAAACAGTTTCAAACAAGCACCTGTGGAAATTCATCTTCATCTGAGCTCTGAAAGTCATATTGCTTAATGTCACTCTTATTGATCACAGGCAATGTCTCAGGAGTGGGCTGCGGAGGAGCTATCACAGCCTCTGCCTTAGGCTTCTTTGGGTACTTCTTCTTTTGACGAACCACGTCAGAAGCCTCTTCTTTCAAAGACAAATGATGAGGGTGCTGTTTACGTGTCGGATTTTCCCCCAAAAGGAAGAAATGAAAATCATTTTAGAAGTCATGAAAAACTATGCTGCTCTTTGAAAAACATACACTTTTCTTTAGGAGTTAATCTGAATTATTGTTTTAAGTATGAAAACTTTATTATGGTCATAAACTGAAACATGATTTAGATTTACTTTCTGTAATTTATAATGAAAAATAATTATGGTGTTTAAGTTTGTTTTTATAAATAGTTTTAGATTGTTATATTATCAAACCATTCAGTGTTTTAAAGTATTTAAATTTAATTCTTAGTTAAATCCACTGTGCTGGTGAACAAAATTCATTACTTTATTTTAAAAGTAACTGAATAGATCACAAACTTATTAATTTAGTTCTACACTTATGTCCAATTTTAAAACTGTCTACATGTGGTAATCTTTTGAGAAAAACAATTTCTGAGCTAAACAAACACTTTCATTTTTTACAACATATAATTATTGCCTTGACTGAACAATAATCAAATGGTCCTCAAGTACCCCAGGGTTCTGTGGAGTCCATCTGGCAAAGGGGCCTACTGAAGAGCTGGGTCCTCCTTCTTTCTACAAAGCAGAGACCTGTTTCCGTTTTATACACTGGCTGGTATTGCTTTTGATAAAGGGAGAACTGCCACTTAAAAAAAAAAAATGCTGGAAAGACTGTTCTGAGCAACAAAGAAAAAACAATATTAAAAGTGTAAAATTATTAAGGAAATTATATATTGAATCATATAGCCAAGATATTAAAATTACCTTAGAATGAGAAATAGTGCACACATCAGAAATGCTGATTGAGGGACAAATCATACTTAGTGAAATATAAGCTGCTTGATAGAGATGGATAATTGGGTATAAACTATTAGATCAAAAGGAAATCTCCAAATTCTCAGTAATTCTTCATGTTTTAAGGTCGGATGAATGAAAATTAAATATAGTAACTATGTGTGCAGGATAAGACAATAATATATTACACTGTATCTCTAAAAATAATAGTTAGGCTATTTCTATTTACTTAGATAAGATCTAAAGATTGATTCAATGTAATTCTGTCAATAATTATGAGTTAAAATTTTATATTCAAATGCTTAGTAATCATACTCTTAGGAAAGGCTCTGACTAATACAAGGTGGATTAAAAAGTAGTTTTCAAAGTGACATTTGTTGCTGCTAACTTTTTTTGGCTATCTTTGTGAGTGTGATTCAAAGGGAATTCGATGTGGGCTAGATGCCTGTGATTAATAAGAACCTGCTGGTTGAACTGACATGAATTGAATGAGGAGGAGTCATACTGCTCCACATTCTTCCTTGGTGTTTAAAAATGAACCCATAAAAAACAATGACATTTTTAAAAGATGAATTTTCCACAAACACCCCAAGTCACTTATAAAATCTTGCTGCAGAGTAGTCTCTACTTACTGTTCAGATGCTTCAGGTCAATGCTTATCTAAACTTATTAAAGGCTCTATGAATTTTTACATACTCAAGTTAAATAATACTTGAATACAGCAAATGAGCACTAAATAAAAACAATTTTTTAACCTAAAAATAAAATGTTCACCAAGGCTAGCTCTTTTACTTGGAATAAGCCATATTCCAGAACGTAGAGGACTTTCTAAAGTTAACCAAGGTATGTAACTGGCAAATGCTGGTTCTGGCAATGACCCTGTTCTCTACAGAAGCAGACAGCACATCAAAACAATAAACTTTGGTAGACATGACCTCAAACTGTAATGTAAACACTAGCTACGAGAGCTAGTGTCACAGAGGTAGGGTACTGGAGGTGACTAACAGGTCAGCTATATTTAAAGACCTCACTTAGAGTAACGACATGACAACAAACCATGCCATTTACTTCCTTCCTTTACCACCATATTATGTGATTAATATTACCACCCATGATTCTCTCCAAAGAATTATTTACCTTAGTTTTACATTCTTGAACTTTGTGATGGTTTCCATTATGAAGAGTTGCTGGTGTGGCATATAACTCTTTTTCCGATCTATTAACTTTTACTTCATTAAGGATTTCACCCCCATAGTCTCCCAGATGATATCTTGAAAAGATAATAAAGTATAAGAAAATAAAGCAGAGTTTAATGATTAAGAAAAATATATTAAAAATTATGGCATTTAAAGTAACTGTTTTCTGTTTTTTGAGACAGGGATTCTCTGTGTCGCTTTGGAGCCTGGCCTGGAACTCACTCTGTAGACCAGGCTGGTCTCCAACTCACAGAGATCTGCCTGCTTCTGCTTTCCAAGTGCTGGGATTAAAGGCGTGCGCTACCATCTCCAGGCCATTTTAGGTAATTGAATGAGCAAAATAGAACTATCAATTTGGGGGGATGGGAAGGGGTGAGACAGAGCCTCAAGTGTCCAAGTGGCCTCAAACTTGCTTCAACTCCTGATCTTCCTGTGTCAACCTCAACCGCTCAGATTTCAGTTATGGACCACCAAGCCTAGCTTTAGGGTATCAGATTATTGTTAAGAAAAAAGTTACAGAAACAACAAACTTTGTATTTAAAATTCAGTTAAAAACACAACAAGAAACTTTTAAAAAGTCTAAGGCATATGATAAATGAATTTCTCACATAAAGTACTTTTTAATCAGGCACTGCGAATATTCCTTAGAATGTTTACTTCAGCAGTAACACAAACTCCCTAAAAAGTAATGGAACTTCAGTCTATTTAATTATGCAGGAAAATATTTTGTAGATACTAATTCTGAAGAATAGAAACAGGAAATTTTGCCTTTCAACCATTCATTTCCTTTAAACAGTGCTGAAGAAAAACTAATATAAAGAAAAGGGCAAAATAATCCCTCGGTTTTGTTAAAAAAAAAAAAAGAAGTACAATGATTCTGACAATATCTAAAAAGATTAATTCTTTATACCAAAATTCTCCCAAATGAAGTCTAAACCATAGCACGTTTACTTTAAAAACAACTAGTTACTACAAATGTAAGTTAAAAATGAAATTCCACTATACAATCACTCTCTACGGACATAAAGCCTGGCTAGCATGGCCCTAGTATGAACAGTGGCAATGTTACCTTTTCTCCACGACTTCCAGAGTTAAGTGCAATAATTCCCTTTTGGTTTTCTCTCTTCTCTTAATCATTTCCAAAATTGTTATGGCTCTGCTGAACTCCCGCCTCAGCTTCAGCATCTTTTCATAAGAGGCTTCATCATTCTTACGGTTCTTTGGAAATAATAACAATTTTAGAGAATAATGAAATTATCCATGTTTCCAGTTTCATTTAACAAGCTCTTACTAAATCTGAGTAAGTTTTAAATTATTAAAACAAACAAACAAATACCCAAATAGTAACTCCACAAGAACTCATCTGTTTAACTTTGAAAATTTATATATATTGATAACTAATGGCACAAAAAGAATAATTCCAATATAGAAAAAAATCCAACTGACACAAAATGTTGTATATAAAAATTATGAAATCCTTTTACTGCAGTAACATGCTACCCAATGATAAAAACAGTTCTACCAAGATCAAGGTACCTAAAAAATAGACTAAGTCTATATACTCGAGAAGAATGACAAAGCTTCACTTCTAGCAACTCAGAAAACTAAAAACAGTACATTGATAGCACCTCAAGAAATGGCATTCTCATGCTTTGATAGATACATCATTGAAGGGGATCTAGCAAAAACTTTAGACTTCAAAACATTGGTAACTTTTAACTTTTAAGCATAAAACATAACTTCAATAAAAGATGGTTTCATTGTAATAAGCAGTAGTCATGAGAATATAAAATCACCAGTGACGTGTGCTCTCAGTCCATGTCCCCACAGTGTCTGACTTATACAGAGCCACATTTAAATACAGACCCTTCCTACTTTTCATCTAATACTTTCTGCTAGGCAGACCTACACTTATGCAATTTCTCACTCTTGAGTTAACAACTAAATACAATATTAGAAAGAATCTGAAGAATATCAAAGGTTTACAAGAGATTATGAATGAAAATATTAAGTCCTGAGTTTTATTTTTCTTTTTTTGCATAGTTTCTTGGACTTGGAAAATATTCCTCTACTGAAAACAGCATAAATCATATTCCTTTATGTTACTGCATATGAAAATAGCATAAATCATATTCTTTTATGTTACTGCATATGGAGTACTTTTAAATGCTAACAGATTATCTTATTTTATCAAAAGAAAATTGACCTTATCTCCCTCCCCCACATCAGTACTCAGTAACAAAAGGTAGCATGTAGAGCATAGCTGTAAGCAATTTGAGGGTAAACGGGAAATAATTTTTAACTGAAAAAAAATGAACACAATCAACAGCAAACATTAAAATGCCTACTATTCTGCTAATATTCTGTGTGCTTCCCAAATGTGCACAAGAGATACAAAGAATCAAAAAGTGAACATTCACGATGCCACACCCACTTAAATTACCCTTCTTAGCCTTTTCTTTTCTCTGCTCTGTCTGTTCTACTCTTCAAAACATTATTTATTTTAAAATGATTTCAAACATACAAAGTTACAAAAACAGCACAAATATTTTCCATGGATATTTAACCAGATCTCCCAAAGGTTTAAAGTTTAACTACGATTTTTTTAAATCTCTAGTTAGGTGTATAAATATACATAATATTTGCAGTATTTTCCAAATTTGAGATGAACAAATGTCCCTTAATATTCTAATCTGCTTTTCCAAAAATAATGTTTTTATATAATCACAGCAGAGCAACCAAAATCTGGAAACTAAGATCAATAGAAAATTAGTGAGATGGTAATTTTCAAAATTAACGTTTTTTAAGTTTGACTCCAAGGTTAAAGAGAGTTTTTAGTTCCTATGCTTCTAATACTCTTTATTTGGACAAGTTCCTTTTTCGTGATCATCATGACCCCATTTTTTAAATGGAGAATATTTATTTTTATAGTGTATTCTTCAATTTAAGTTTCATTGACGTTTCCCATGATTACATTCAGGTTGTATGTTTTTCACATAATTAACACAGAAATGATATTGACTCTGTCTCACACCCTATCAAGAGTTAGATAACACAATTTGTCCTCTTATTGCTGATTACTCAATTAGGATGGTGCCTGTCAGGTTTACCTGCTAAAATATTATTTTCTCTTTTAAACTAACCTAGTATGCTGTATAATTACATAAGCATTGTTTGTCATTAAATTTTTTCTCACGAGTTTAATGTTCAATGGTTCTTTCACCTGGAGTAATTATTAGTATTATGGCTGCCAAATGGTGAAGTTTAAACTATTTCTATTGATTTTTTAAAGTTATGTATGACATCTAAAAAAGATGTAATAAATGGATAAAGAAAAAGCACATATACATAGTGAAACTTTTTTCAGCTATAAAAATGAAATTAAGTTTAAAAGAAAATGAATAAAATTGGAGATCATTATGTTAAATAAAATAAGCCAGGACTCAGAAAGACAAATACATTTCCTCCAATGTGTAGAATCTAGATTTAAATTTGTGTGTACACAGATGTGTACATGTGTAGTCATGACAACAAAAAAAGGATGAGTAGATCTTGAAAGGAGGCATTAATATGTCATATTAATATGACAAAGAACATAAGGGAAGACTGGTTGTTTGAAAGAAAATGGCCCCTAAAAGGCATGGCACTATTAGGAAGTGTGGCCTTGTTGGAGGAAGTGCGTCAACGTAGGGGCAGACTTTGAGGTCTCTTGTTCAAGCTTCCTGTTGTTTGCAAGATGTTGGACTTTGAACTCCTCCAGCACTACAGCTGTTTACACGCCACCATGCTCCCTGCCATGTTGATATTGAACTAAACTTCTGAAACTTTAAGCAAGCCCTCTCAGTTAAATGTTTTCCTTATAAGAGTTGCCGTGGTCATGGTCTCTTCACAGCAATAGAAACCCTAAGACAAAGACTATCTGCAGGTATTAAGAAGAGGACCAGCAGGTGGAGAACAGTGTTAGAAATGAGGGAAGACATCACTTTGAGTATTGACTTAAAAACATTTACATGTACCCAGTCTCCACCTTAACCTCCCATTTAAGTATGGGCTCACGGGCTATTCTATGAGTTATGATTCATTACTCTCATTATTTTGATGCTCAAACTTTCCCAGATCTCTTCAGGTCGGCTCCTATGTCCTACTATGGCTCCAAGGTTATTTTCTTGCACAGCAGTATTTTTCTCCCAGGCTTATCTTTATGCTTCATCAATATTAAAAACAAGTTCACACTGACACTGTTTCTGTTCTCTTCAAATGGCCTTACTCTCTAGTTTCTAACTCTTTACCCCTTCTTATAACTGTCTCAGCGCCAACTCGTGCTTCTTTTGAAAAACCTTTTCATTTATGTTTTATTTTATCTTAATGGTATGTGTGTGCACCTATGTATATATGAGTGCAGGTGCCCACAGAAGCCCTAGTGTTGAGTCATCCTGGGATTGAAGTTACATAAGTTGTAAACTGCAAGCCAAACTTAGGTCTTCTCTAAGAGCAGCAAGTGCTTTTAACTGCTCCATCTCTCCAGCTCCTCAGGATTAACTCTTCTTATGCAGCTAAAAATTATACTTCTGTACCTACCATCAAATCCCTAGGGAAGTGATTTTTAAACTGCTGTCATTTGAAATCAACTGCATATCTTTTTGTAACAAAAGATGATTCACAGATGATTGATGTGCACAGGTAGAACTGGGAACCTGGGAGTTTCCTTTCCCACCCAATTATTTTTTCTGAGTAAGAGGTAGACAGATGGCACAGGCAATAAATAAGACTGTAACTATGTAGTTACCATATTAAATACACATGTTGATTAGGACTTTCTAACCAGTACATTCAGATAAGATCATCTGATGTAAAAACGCCCTAAAGCACTTATTAATGTCGAAGTTAATTTTAGTTCAGTGACTTATGGCTAAATTCTAGACTGCCATGCAAGCACTGTTGTGCAAACAGTAGTCCTTTTGACCTCTGAACAAGGTATAAGTGTTTTCTAGTTTATTTAATGAAGCAAAGAAAGGGAGCAAGGCCTCATGACCAACAGTATTATCCCTGCATGCCCCACCCTGCCCACCTCTTCTATACCTAGTGTGCATGATCTATGAAGCACTTCCCCATCTTTCTAATTTTGAAACACAATTAACATTTGTTTATAGCACACAGTGCGTGGCAGAGATAATCCATCTAGTCTACAATTGAAGAGAAGAATGAAAAGCAATGAGTACTGAAAAGGAAAATGTAGTACCCTACAGAGGAAAATGAAAATAGTGAGCTAGACAAAGGTGAGAAGCAAAGTCAAGAAAAATTGGTTTGGTGATTGTGGGGTGGTGACATGCCAAATTTAAGAAACAATTACTAGCAATTTTTAACAATACACAGCTAAAAAGGATCTAAGTATACTTTTACATCCGGAATGTCACCTATATGCAAATAAATCATCAATTTCAAAGCTTTCACACCTTCTCACTAGAAGAAGCACAATCCCACTTTCCCTCAAGAAACGATCATTAACAGTCATGTTCACGGTGTAACCCAACCAACAACACTGCTTTCAAAAGACAACTTCAGATTGCCCATGCTGACAAGCCTTTCTTCACAGCCAGTCCACATGCAAACAGTTACTGTGGTCACAAATTTAACTCATCTCAATCTTTTCTAATTAAGATGTTACAACCCCCAAATCCTTAGCTCTTCTCTGTTAAAACTGGGGCACTAAACTACGAAATAGGTCTGTGCTAGTGACAGCCATATATTATTGGGAAATCCATCCTCTTATGTTTAGGAAAACCACATTCATTAAAAAAAACCTCATACAAAAATTCTAATTATTAACCAGTAGGAGAGTTTTTCCTAAAATAATACAAATCCTGGCATCTGCTGTACCTCACAGCTGTTACATTAACAGCTGACAAAGATAAGCTTTCAATGTCAACAGAAACAAGAATCCACAGAAAATGCTTTGTTCCAAATTATAATTCTTCAGTTTTTATCTTAAGTGTTCCTGTTTTCTTGTGAAGTTAACAGACTATGATGCCATATGTTGTATTTACTATTCCTTCCTTATGATAAATGCAAGTCAGCGAACAATCCTCTGAAACAATACTTCCATTTTTATTTTTAATATATCACTCCACAGCCCAAAATTTTAGTTCTTTTAAAATCTGACTCACACTTCTGGAATTCAGATGTAGACATGTCTATTAATTTATAATCTGACACAACTAAAAATTAAGAAAGTGAGGAAAAGATGCCATTGTTACTTTTGGTAATTTTCAGAACAGGTTTTTAAAGAAGTTTTCCTTACTTCCTAAGAGACCATAAAACTTAAAGGCAACAAGACCATTTTCAATTGTACGAACAAGAATGCCATTTCAAAACTCCCCAGCAACCAAGGAAAAGTAGTGTTCAGATTCTTAGCTTCTCCAATAGAAGTGATTCATAAGTGAACTCAAAACCTGCAAGTGTATAGGCACACACAGCTTTTCCTGTACTTACAACTGGGAGTCGAAACTAGTTATTAACAGATTGCTAAGGCAGGCATAACAAATGCTCAAAAGATCAACTGAAAGGCAGGCTTCCAGGTCATCAGTGTCACGGTTTTCTAGTAAACACAATCAAACTACAGTCAATGAAATACAATGTGGATATTACCTTCCGAGTCTGCATTTTCTCCGTTCTCCTCCGAAATGCAACGTAAGGATCATTGTTGGTAGAGCCATCTCTTTTCTCTTGCTTAATCTGGGGGATGAGGGATGGCCCCCTGCAGTTTTTCCGCTTTCTTACCCAGTAGTCATATACAGCTTTAATAAGGTAATCGTCTTCATTTAGCAGCAGTTTTGCTTCTTGAAGCGTTACAAGCTAAACAGAAAGCACAAGATGTCATCAAGGGCAATGCTGAGAAAGAAATCAGTTTAAGCTACAGCAACTGAAGAAAATGGGATCCATTTAAATAATTACAATTAGATATTGGAGTTGCTGGTGAAGATGTAATTCTATTCAACCTAACAAAATACACCTAAGTCGGGATGCTATTTTTTAAAAAAATCAGTATTTTGCCCAGGGAGGTAGTGGTTCTACTATTTAAAATATTTGATAAGGGGCTCAGGACACGGGGTTCAGTAAGGAACTACAACTAGAAAGACAGAGGGTCATTGAAGAAGAAAGCAGGTGTAAACCTCTAGACTATACACACTCACACACACGTATACATACACACGCATACATACAAATACGTACATACACACACATGCAAATATTTAACAAAGTTGGACGAGTGATACTTGGAAGGACTACCATTGATATATCTTGTATAAATGCTGGAATAGAAGATACCTAGAAGTCTTCCAATTTTCTGATATAAGAAGATTCTACAACATTTGAAGTTGCCTAGTTTCAAGTTTATTAGCATCTATCTATCTGTTTGGTTTTCAGTAGAAACTAGAAAATATGAATTTCTTTTTATCTACCTTCAAAATATATTGTGATGACTATTTTGAAACTGATAAATAAAAGGACAGATTTCAAAATTATGCAAGTTTTGAATCCTTTGTACGAATTACATATAAAAGTAACTCCACTAGTAGAGCTAGTTAAACGCTAGAAAACTCTTGTTCTCAACACTTCCGGTTCAAGATACTGACATAAAGCTGATGTTCCTCAAAATTAAAATGTATAAAAATTTGTTTAACCGTATATAGTACTTTGGTCCTTGAGAAGACCAGACCAGTCACTCACTTTTTAGCAGAATGTAATGGGGGTGTCACTTACTTAAATGAACTATAAATTAGAAAAACATAATGCCATTTTAAGGCTGGGAAGCCTTGCTGAAGTGATACCACCCAAGTCACTTTAGAGAAGAGTCTTTTTTCACAAGTTGAGATAGTACCTAAGACATGTTCCCTAGAAGTCAAAAATAAGCAGGGAATTTTCTCACTAATATTACACATTGATCTGTATGATATATATATATATATATATATATATATATATATAGTCATTCAAAAAGATATGACTCAACAAAACATTTCTCATATGAGTTCCTGTGTTGACATAGCTTAACGGAATAAATGCACTAATCACTGCTTTCCCTAAATCTATGCAGTGACTCTGAGTTGCGTAACTGGTCCATTATAATTCGGCTGCCCTACCATATACATGCATATATACTCACACAAGCACACATAAAACTCTTCCTATTGCTATTAATTATGATAAGGTTGCTAGGACATGCGAAACAAATACTGTAAACACATGGTCAAAAGATCAACTGAGGAGTAAGCTTTCAGCAGCTCTTCAATGTCACTGTGCTCAAATGACTAATGATAGCAAACACTACCAAGCTCCACTCAGCCAAACCATTAAAACCTTGCTACATCACTTCAACGTTCCCAGCCTTAAAACAACATAATCTTTTTGTAATTTAGAGATCATTGTAAGCAACTGACACCTGCATTGCATTCTGCCTAAAAAGCTAAATGAATGGTCTGATCTTCTCAAAGAATAAAGCAGTATATATGATTAAGCAAATTTTTTACACATTTTATTTACAGGTACATCACCATTATGCTTGCTGAATTCATAAAGGAGAAATAAACCCTTTAAAGCCTATGTCAGAGCTCTTATGGAAAGCATTTGTCACAAACACGATGGTATCTTGAACCAGGGAACAGTTAAGAACAAGAAATTTCTTGTATTAAGCCAGCCCGAGTATTGGGTTTACCTTTATATATGCAATTCATACAAGGAAGAGAATATACTAATAATAAACACATGTATTCCAGTCCATGTGACAACTGAGTATAAAAAAGGACTAGCATTTCTAAACATGATCTTTTCTTAAAGTTATTTTAAAAATTATGTTTATTTAACTTGTATGAGTCTATGTAAATGAAGGCCTGAGCATGCCATTGCTCCTGTGTGGAGGCAGAGGACAATTTGCAGGAGTAGGTTCTCAATTTCCACCTTGTTGAGGCAGGGTCTTGTTTCTGCTGCTGCACTGTGAACTCTAGGTTAGCAAGCATGTGAGCAAGCTTCTAAGTAAATTTCCTGTCTCTACCTACCATCCTATAGGTATCAGGATTACAGATTAAGGCCACTGCATTTGAGTTCTGAGAACTGAATGATCAGACTTGTTACTGCTTTTACTTGCTAGCCATTTCCCTGACCCTCTAAACATGACCTTAGATCGCTTCAAATTGTTAAAAAAGTTCTTGGAATGGTAACAGAGTACTAAAGTCTACAAGAACAGGACTAGAACAAGAACTGAGCTTTCTCTCCGATTTCTTTGTACATCTATGTGTCTTTGGGAGAGTGTAGTAGATTGAATTTAGGATCTAACGCAGGCTAGGTGAATGCTTATCTACTGACCTACACACTATTATTGTCCAGAGCAGACTTCCTAAAGCTCATAACATCCTACTTCACACTGACAGCATCACAGCAGCATCATGGGCTGCTCTCGTGTTCTAGAAGCCAGGAAAAACAATGCTGTGCTATGTTGTATGTGTTGCTGATACTATTTTGCAATCTTTGCTAATTAAATCAACAACTTAGTCTACTGTAGAAAGAGGAGGAGAACAAGAGCTCCTTTCCAGTCAACAGACCAATAGAGATTCTTATCCCACACCACACTGACTACTAAACCATCTCCATTTACTCCTTTCTGGTGCTCTTTGCTCCAGCTTACAATGTCCTTTAGTTTTCTTTTTAAATATCCTATAGTACAATTAATAATTTAACATACAATTTATAGTTAAACACTGACATTTTTCCAATGTCAGCTATATTTTACAAAAATCTATAAAATCAAAACCCTATGCCATTTACTTATTGGTGCTTGTTGACGTGTGGTCCTCAGCTTCTCACTGTGCAGTTACAGGTAGGCACGAGTATGCTGGGCTTTTCCTAACACTTTGAGAGAATCTTAAAAACCCCTCTCACTTAGCATGCACTTTAGTCACTAAAAAGCAGTGGGAGTGAGTAGGGGCTGGAAAAAGGTCTGCAGTAAATTTACTCTGAGCTGCCTGGTCACCTGGGTATCAACAGACAGGAGGAAACAAGAAGCTCTGTGGTATCAAGGACCATTAAGTCTGCTGGCAAATAAAAACCCAAGGCCTTGCAGTGTCAATATATTTTGAATAAACAAATAAATTACAAAAGAAAATTGAAGTTTTTTTATTTACAGAAGTAAATCGGGCAAAAAAAATATTACCAGCTCACCATTAGTTCAGATTGTAGAGAAGAGGAAAATAAACTAAGATAAATTCTCTAAAGAAACTTACAAAATGTAAATAAAAGCAAGACAAACACAAAATTCTGAAAGAGAATTTAGGAATTTAGAATAGATTATTGGTGAAATCAGATACAGGCAGACAGTGCAAGAGCTCTTCCTCTGGGAGAGGTTGCATTTCTTTTCTGTGAGGGTGACTCACTACAGACCACCTTTGTCTTACCTTTCTTTTTCCAAATCTGCTGGTATAACTATAATTACCTACATTAAATTTAAAGTACTAAATGGTATTTTTTTTACTTTATGTTCTTCAAGAATGAGCAATAAAGGTTGGTTTACATTGAACATAGTGAAGGATGACATAATTTTATTTAGATAACACAATAAACATTTCTACTTATCAAATGACTCCAAATACACAACTATGGAAAGCCAACGTAAGGAAAAAATATCAGCATTCAATTAAGTAGAAATATACACTGTAACACACTAAGTAATATACATGTATTAAATTGAAGAAAAAGCAAGACTTTTATCAAGGGCCCAGAAAATGGAAAAGGTTTTCAAACTACAGCAATGAAGATTTGACATAATCACAAAGTCTCAAGGACAGGATTCCTGAGAAAGCACAGTAACATCAGCCATGAATTACTTTTCAAAAGACTCGCGTTCAAATCAAAAATCTTCTATTTCAATTCTAAGCCTATTAATGAAACAGCTAAGTAACAGTATGTTCCTTGTTCACAGGGAACCAAAACTAATCCATTAAAATTCATATGATTGCCAGGCTTAGTGGCAAAACACCTGTAATCTCAACGGTTAGGAGGTAAAGGCATGAGGATTAGGAGCCTTAGGCTAGCTTGACCTAATGAGACCCTAAAGAAAACAAACAAAAAACCCAAAATGCCAAACAAATAAATCACACTATTCCACTACCTGTATATTTGAGAAAATTACTAAAGAAAAATCTATGTAATCCATCCTTTCATTCAAAGATTTCACTACAGCTTTCATTTATAAAAAAAAATTTTCCTAGCCACATAGTGCTAAGACAACTACCCTCTGCAGCAATGTGAACAATGCTGGTTTCCCAGCAATACAAAGTTAAAACAAACCTGGGGGAAACAACACTTTGAGCTGTAATGGAAACTATAAACACTAAATTTGAGGGCAGGAATGATGGCTCCGCAGTGAACAACACATGTTGCTCTGCTGTGGACCCTGGTTTGTTTCCCAATGCTGCATGGGTATAACAACCACCCTGAACTCCAGTCCCAGCTGATACAACAACTTCTTATGTCTGCAGGCACCAGACATGCACATGGAGCACATACAAACAGGCAAGCAGCACTGTTCATAAAATTTTAAAAATCTAAAAAAATTTAAATTTAGAATTTCTTTCATCGATTTGATAACACACAGCAATAAAACTATCACTGCCTATAGTGCAACTATTAAAAATTATGTTTTGAAAGCCAAAGAGAGGACGAGACAACAAAATAGCCCAGTATCAAGATACTTTTCTTGAAAAAGAACCATTTGACTATTCAAGATGTTCTAGGGGGCTGGAGAGATGGCTCAGTGGTTAAGAGCATTGCCTGCTCTTCCAAAGGTCCTGAGTTCAATTCCCAGCAACCACATGGTGGCTCACAACCATCTGTAGTGACGTCTGGTGCCCTCTTCTGGTCGGCAGACATACAGACAGAATATTGTATACATAATAAATAAATAAATATAAAAAAATATATAATTAAAAAACTGTATACATAATTAATAAATAAATCTTTAAAAAAAAAAGATGTTCTAGGACTCTTCCCAGGAATATGATACAGAAATGATAAAAGGTAGATAATAAAATCTACTTTAACCCCCCAAACACCTGTTAATCTCAAAATACTTTATATTGGTATGGATTTTGGCTAATTGAAAAAAAAATTATTTTTCCATTCCTGTTTAAAATAATTTGTATATTGACACAAATGCAAAATTATGTCATTGTATATATATATTTCTATTTCTCTTAAAAATATTTTGCACATTGTTTTAAGTATAAGATTATTTTTGTCCTATTGTATGTATGTTTATACTTATGTTTAGGATATTTTGTATATTGATGTAAATTAGGGATTTTTTAAAAAGATTTATTTATTTATTTATTTTGTATGCAGTGTTCTATCTGCATGTATGCCTGCAGGCCAGAAGAGGGCACCAGACTGCATTATAGATGGCTGTGAGCCACCATGTGGTTGCTGGGAATTGAACTCAGGACCTCTGGAACCATCTCTCCAGCCCCAAAGTAGGGATACTTATGTCACAGTGCACTACACATTTCTACCTCTGATTGCGATATTTTTGTATACTGTCACAATTTTGAGGTCATTGTCCTCTGTACAGCTGCCTACAGATTGTTTATTTTTATAATGTGAAACTTTAGTTTTTAAAACTATATAGGTTATTAAGAATTACAGATTAATAGTCACCCATATTTGTCATTGGCTAAACAGACTGAGCTCCCACAACACAGGAAGATGCCATAATTCTAGCTTCTCTTCTGTTTCTCATCTCATAGCTTCTGGCAGGAATCTAGCACCAGGAAAATAGAACTGATACAAATCCTGGAACTTCACTATGGATTTTAGCTGAGTAGAAGGAGCAGGATAGAAGTCAGTGTGGCTACTTTTTCAGGCTGTGATGATGGACTTTAAGCAACTGTGAAATGTTTAGTAAAGGTCACCAGACTGAGATTTAGACGACTGCGTACAAACCACAGGTTAGAAATGCAGACCTGGCCTTCTGGGCAAAGGGAACAGGGAAGATCTATAAAGAGGCGCAGAGCATTGGGAGCCAGGTAGAAGAGTCTTTATCATAAACCACTTAATAATTTTTCCTCCTTCTTAAAAAAAAGGTTTTTAATAAAACCACGACTAGCATAATGAAAAGTCCAGATGAGACACCATAAAAATGGAAGAGGTGGATAAGGCAACATGACACTTCAAAACAAAAATCACTGGTTTTATTTAGGATACACAGGCTGTGAGTGGCTATAAAAAAGTCAACCATCGCATACAATGCTGGTCAACTACATGAGAGACAATGCCCTTAATTAAGAAAGAAAGAGATGGGTGTGAAAATGATGAATTTGAAAATTCTGCTATGTTAGAAATGTTATAGAGAAATATTGCCTGGAGCTTAGCAGGTAGAAATAGAACTTGAGGGCCAGCAAGAAGCTGATGGGAACTTAAGATAAAAGAGTAAGCTGAGGACAGGACACCAATGTGAATATTAACGCATGACAGAAAAGGGCAAAGGAAAAGGAGAAAACCAAAATCATCAAATGTGGCTAATATCATCTGATATAACACAGGGACACTGAGGTGAGCACAGGTTGAAAGAGGCTCCTGGATGACAATCTGGAGACTACTTTGAACTTAAAGAATTCAGTGGTATGAGTAAAAGATTATGCTATGTAGAAGGCACTAAGTATTTCAAATTATCCTTTGAAAATTAATATATGACAAAAAGAGAGAGACAAGATGGAAGTTTGTTGGAAAAGATGAGATTAAATGAAAGAGTTATCTTGGCAACAAAGATCCTAGAATACTTTTTTGAGAAGACAAAGACTTAAGAGATGTGAGAAAAGGTAAGTAAAAATGAGATATGTAAGAAATGTTATACAAGCAAATAGGAAGGGCTAGGATTCTGCCTTTGTAAGAGGATAAAAAGAGATACGAAGGTAGGAAGGAAGGAAACTGCAATTCATGGGTGATGGGTCTCTATTTCCCCCACATACTGTTAGAAGCTTTCTAACTGGGGCAGGGGTGGTAGAAGGCAAGAAGTAAATGGTCTTCCTATGAGGAGCAGTGTTAGAAAGCATGTGAGAAGAGGGTGTTAGTTTACGGAGATAACAAGATTTATAACTGAAAACATTAAAAATCATTCTAGAAAATGTTTGCTTTAAAAAATGGGCATGATTCACAAACCAGCAATCCCAACACCCAGCAGGTAAAGCAGGAGGAACTACAGCAACTTTAAGGCCAGCCTAAAAAAGACCTTCTGCTTTACAAAGTATTTTATTAAGGTATTGATATTGAGAGGAAAGTCAAAGAAAGAGAACGCTAGTTAAGGTAGCTTGTGGCAAAACAACAACAAAACCATTTCACTTAGAAATGACTACAAATGTACAAAGAAGCTTACAAGAATAAACCATTTCAAAGAACACCTGTGTACTTTTAGACCTAGACTCATCCACTGTTATCTTTAATACTTTTATCTAAACTAACATCTTTTTCTTTTGATTTTTAGAGACAGTAGCTCTGTAGACCAGGCTGGCCTTGAACTCAAGAGATCCACCTGCCTCTGATTCCCAAGTCTGGGATTAAAGGGGTCCACCACCACCGCCTGGTATTACCAACATGTAATTATCAACATTTATATTTACACTATATATTTATATATTTATAATTTTGCCAAGTAATTAGAAATATGACTCTATTATTTCCCCCTTTTAAGTATGACGTATGATCTAAGTTCCGGAACTGGAATTAGCTGTCTCAAAGTAAAGAGGATTTTAAAAAGACATGGAAGACCATCTGGGATGAGACAGTTAATTTAAAGGGTCTTGGTGGAGATGCCAAGAGGTTTTATGAGAAGAGGGAGAAAAAAAAAATCCAGAAGTCCCTCAAAGAAGTCATGAGCAGAGGTACATGGCTTATTATATCCATTAAAATCAGCAAAAAGATGACATCACTCCCAAATGCACAGGGTAAAAACACTGAGAATAAAATTTCAACAAGTCAGCTGCACTCAAGGAGGCTGAGGCCAACCGGAGCTATACAGGAAGCTCCAGAACAGCCAAACAAGGTGAGAGGTCTTGCCTCAAAGAAATAAAACAAACAGAACAAGAGGAAGCAGAGTACAGCTCAGAGAAATAAAATCAGAAGGGACAAAGCTGCTTAAGAACAACACTGGAGACAGTTGTATGATAAAGAGGAGAGTTTAGTAGTAGCAAAATTTCTTAGCATGCACAAGGTCCTGGGATCAGGCTCCAGCATAAGGGTAAGTGAACAGAAAATAAGCAACAGATGAAGACTGACAGTAACCACAGCATTTGGTAACAGTCTCAAAAAAGACTTCATTGCAGCCACCTCCAGCATGACAGGAGCAGAAACCTTGCCTGTCTTTTTAAGTTTTTCTTCTATTAACCTATTAAATACTAGTTTACTACAAACTCAATTCTCTGCCTTGTGATACCATGACAGCCCTCAAAAGGAATTAATGGAGCAGGGAGTTAGTAGGAGGACAGCTAGCCTTTCGGGGGTAACTCCTTAGTTCTGATAACAGGGTCTTCTCACGGTCCTCTGTTGACAACTCTGCCACTATTTCTTCTGTGTTTTTAAATAGGAGCTATCATGTCCTCGGTTTAGCAACTTGTTTGAAGGCCTAGAATCTAATTCCTAAGCAAAGAGAAAATAAGATGGCACTAAGCATAAGTGCATAATCAACTACCAGGTGTGTGCCTTTCTGTCTATCCTGTTCCTATTTGATAGTTTATTTATTATTTTTTATGTACATTGGTGTTTTGTCTGCATGTATGTCTGTGTGAGGGTGTCAGATCTTGGAATTATAGACAGTTGTCAGCTGCCCTGTGGGTGCTGGGAATTGAACCCAGGCCCTCTGGAAGAGCAGACAGTGCTCTTAAGTGCTGAGCCGGCTCTCCCAGCCCTGTTCCTATTTGAATAAGCTGTACAAAGGTAGAACTTGTTTATCTGTCTCATTCAATGTTATCATCTATTTGTTTGCCTAGACACTAAGATAGTAATCAATTCAGCGGGGAACAGAAGACTTCTGATGCTATAATCTCAGCCATACCAAGTGAGTTCCCATTATGGAAAACTTATGGAATTTTCCATTATGGAAAATTTATTTTGGAATAAATTCCAAAAGACTAGCCTAGCCTAGATTTGCTGGGAACATTTGTATATAAAAGGACCCCAGAAACTGTTTGATACTTGTGGATCTGAACTCAGAGCAACTGTGAGCACAAACTGTGAACATTTTAAAACATGGTCTCATGTTTCGCAGGCTAGTCTTAAATCTGCCATGCTGTGAATCTTTGAATCCTAGTCATACTTCTGACTACCTCTGAAAAGCTGGGATTATACACACATGCCACCACACCTGGTTATAAAGCAGTGTTAGGAATCAAATTCTAGGCCTTGAACATGCTTGCTAAACACACTTTACCAACTGAATTTTAGCTCCATAGAACATTGGGTGTTACTTTCAGTCAAAACAAGGGTAAGATTGGTGAACAGTACAGTCAAATAATTTTTCCAATGGAAAGGTTTTGAAAATGTTCTGAAGAGCTGGTACACTTTAGAGCAGTGGTTCTCAACTTTCCTAAGGCTGCAAACCTTTATAATACAGTTCCTCATGCTATGGTGACCTCCAAACAAAATTATTTTTGTTGCTACTTCATAACTGTAATTTTGCTATTATAAATTGTAATATAAATATGTGATATGCAGGATATCTGGTATGTGGCCCCCCCTAAAAAGGTCATTCATGACCCATAGGTTGAGAACCACTGCCTTAGAGATGTAAAGAATTTAAGTTGTAAGGGGAATCAATTTTTAGGTAAACTAGTGAAAAAATTTAATAATCGATTGTATAGTTTATTTGCAATTTTTGTTATATCCCTAACTTCCTTATAAATAATTAGCACATTAATATACCACACCATACCAAAAGTAATTTTAAGACAGTTTATTTAAAAATCTAATTATGCAAAAATACATCTTTTATTATAGCAAGCTTGCAAGACAAAAATAGCATAAAGAGTACAAAAATCCCCAATAATTTCATCATCCAAATACAACCATTGTGGGCATTTTGTTGTATCTTCTTTTTCTTACTGTACATATGCAAATATGCCTTACCTAAACCTCGTTGCTGAGTAAATTCTATATCCTCTTTTCAAAACTTAGTATCATGCAATAAACAATACCCTCTGATATTAGTCACCTTTCAAACTCATTATTAAAATGCCCGCATTATAGTCCATCATACAGGTAAATGTCTCTCTTTTAATTTTTGTGGTGCAAGGGAGATGATACCAGGTTTTCCACATGTTAAGTAAGAGCATCCCATCTGAACAACATCCCCAGCAATCTATTTATTTTTCTGCAGATAATTCTAGACATGAGGTCATTAAGTCAAAAGGATAAGCACTTAAAGTCTCCTGACATGAGCAGTTTAATTCTTTCTAGAAAGACAGCTACTATTCTAAATTCCTTGTGAAATTTTGCTTACTAAAGAAATTCTCATTACTTTGTGAATGATTTTCTATAACTTAGCATTTTGAATAATATGCCAGTTATTAAATTTAAAACTCATTGAAAATAATGGAAACTTGTATACATTTGGGCAACTGAACAAGATTTAAGATAACTACCTCAGAAATCCAATTAAAACAATATTAGGTGTGGAAATATCAAAAACATAGCAACTACACAAAGGATCAAGGCACTCAAACACTATTCAATCCATATGGAAAAACTCAGGACGTTATTCTCCATGCTCCTATTCAAGAAAATAATGAAATATTTCACACAGAAATTCTAGGATGTCAGAAAAAGAAAGAAATTCAACAAACAGTAAAATGCAGCACATTCCGACAACACACTTGGATGAGGGGAAGCTAAAGTGTTAATTAGTTTAATTATAAAGAGACACCTTTACATGGTACAGTACCTGGTTAGAACTGGCTTTTTCAAGTCTGTCAATCATAATTTCAAATTGCAAAGGTTTAATTTCCATCTTTCTGTTAAGTCTATTTAATAATGTCTCATCTTCCGAATCCATATCATAATCTGGTTGCTCGTTGTCTAGGTTAAAAGCTAGGAAAAAAAGAATAATTCTTTAAACTGAGTTGAAATCATGAAGTTGTACACACACAAATCAGTTTTAGAGACTGTAAAAGGGCAGGCATATGGCTTTACACATGATTTAAAGTTTGACAGAGTAAAACATCAACTGAGAAACTATTTTTAAAGTACCCTACACATAGGACAAAATATAAAATAGTAGTTATACGAAGAACTACAGGAGAACATTAAAAATCTGCAATTAAGCTTAGCATACAACATACAATGCCAATCACTGAAGATAAAATGTAAAATAAAAATGTTTTAATGGTGTTAGAATGGCAAACTAATTACAATATAAATTAAGGCTAATTCCTATTCTTATTATAAAGTTAATAAATTACTCCCTATATCTCCCTCTATTTAAAAAAAAATCAAGATACACTAAAATATAAGAAGAAATTGCAGGAGGAAAATATATGGACAGTTTTAAATTCAAACACCATAATAACTAATTTAAAATACTTGACTACATAAAATTTTAAATTTCTATATATAAATTTTTATAACAATAAGTCAAGAGACAAAGAACTAAGGGTAAAGTAACACATAAAGAGCCACTTTCCTTATGATTTCTCAAAAATATAAGCAAAAAACTAATCTTAAAAAAACTGGCAAAGAATTTTTAGTAGAGAATACCAAAGGATTTTTAAACATGCAAATTAGGCAGACACAGATACAATATTTGTCACACATCAGCTAGATAAGATATAAAAGCTGACATTAAGCTAGTTGGAGGATAAGAGGAGCAAATTATAACTGGTATTTATCAATTAAAATACATATTCTCTGACATAGTAATTCCAATAACTTAAATTTACATAGAAAAAATACATAAAGGATTTTTTTGTGACACTATGAGAAATAAAAAATTGCAAACGAAGCATTCTACAGAGGAAAAGAGAAATGACAGTGGATACATGCTCAGACTGTTAACCAAAGCCCAGGCGGGAATGAGCTGTGAGCAGTCACGATGAGGTGAGGCTGAAAGGACGTGTGCAGAGGGCCAAGGTGTAGAAAGGACATGGGTGGGCATACGCACATGTGTGCAGAGTATTTTGAGAAAAAAAAAAGTTGCTGATAATTTGCTACTTCTGCTCAAGAGAGGCTATTAAGATAGAAGTTCAAGGATGGAAAAGGGAATACCAATTTTTTCTCTGATATGCATTGTTAGGCATTTAAAAATATCTGTGTCTTTACTGAAAAGGCTAACGTGCACAAATAAGTATTGAAAATATGTGGTGAGAATTGAGAACAAAGCAGTAAGAAAAGTCAGTCACTAGCGTGCTGGTTACTTAATGCTGCCTGCACATGAAGGTGAACCCATATGTAACTATCCTCCACATCTGTACTATTTGTACAATTAAGCATGACATTCTTAGGGGTAATTCCCAATACTGACAATAGAAATAGGGGTATATGCTTATTAACTTTAATAAAACCAGTCACTACAGATAAGATTTGAACTCTAATTCATTCTTTAAAATACTTTACCACTAAAAACGATAATAAAAATAAATGTTAGCCAATACTTATATACTTTTATACTAATTACTATGGACTAGGCAATAGCTAATTAGTGTGCTTTATGTCTACTAAATCGACTGTCTCAGCTTCCCAATGTAGTAGGTATTTGATGCCCCAATGAGTCTTAGATTCTGAAATTTTACAATGTGAGTGTATTTAACTTGTACTATATCCTACACAATGAAAACTACAGAGTCAGGATTCTAGACTTTTATTGGTTAACTTAGGACATACTGCTCTGTACTTATGATTGATTTAAAAATACACTTGAAATTTAAAAAATGTAGTTTTTAGCCTTTATAATTATTTTAAATTTACATGATTTCATTTATTCAAAAAGGCAGCCCAATTCATATCAAACTCAATGAGAGACATTATAGAACCTATAAACTATACAGATTACTAAACACTAGTCTTTTTTCCATAAGAAAATGCTATTTGCAGTTGCACACAATGAACACCTTTGTAATGCAGATTAACAACAGTTAACCTGGTAGCTGATACAGTAGAAGCTAAAGAAAGACTTTCTTAACTGCTAAGCAGCATTAACCTAATATGCTACTTTCCAGTCATCAGAAATTCCCAAAAGTTCAAGGGCAAGACTATATATAAAATTTGCATGACCATCTTGTACACACCTACCTAATCTTACTCACCTCTTGTTCCTCCACCTCCTATCTGCTCTATCTTCTGATTCTATGCTGACAAAAGCCAGCACCCCCACTTGTGAGGCGGGGGGAAAGGACAAGAAAAGCTGGGAAATAGTTTAGAAAAATTAATGGTGAGAATTGACAGGAGATCTGACAATGCGCTAAATCAGAATTAGGGCAAAGACTAGCTTAAACTAGCACTCTAATTATTCTAGCACTACCATTTTCCCTTTTATCTGAAAACTATACAAGCGTCATTAGAGACTTCAACTTTCTGCTGGTTCCAAACCAGGTACAGGTGTTTCAGCATTCTGTTTACCCCATGCACGGGTTCTTTATGTTATCAGATAAAAAGGCAGACTCTCTTGTAACAGCTGTTATTTATATAGCTCTACTAGTACTTGGGAAAAATGAATACTAAACGCTGTTGGCTAAAACAGTATTTGTTAAATATGGTATAAGACTCAAACTATAAGCAGAATATTTCTAATTTATTGAGAACTCAGTTTTTGAAACCCAGAAAACATCTTTTCTTGCTATATAACAAATGATATAAACAAACAATGGGTTAGTGTTGCAGGTCAGTCAATTAAACAAAAAAAGTAAACACTCCCTATATAAAAGAAAAAGAGAGGTAGAGAGAGCTGGAAGAGCTAGAAATTTTCTTGTACCTCAGGGAACATTGAGGAAGTGGGGGCAGAAAGATTTTAAAAGCCAGAGGCACAGGGAGCTCACTGATTCTGTGTCTTCTAGTTATGTTAGAAGCTATACCCATAACCTCTCATCAACATGATTGACCAAACATGGGCTGACCAATGACAACAATATATGTCAACGTGGATGGGGCAAAAAGTCCACAAGGTAAACCTACAAGCAAATAAGGAATGCTGGGCAACAGAGAAACCATTTTCTTCAGGGAGGAGCACATCAATTGGTTGTCCAGTGTCAAACAGCCCCAAATATATATATATACACACAAGTAACACAATATGGACCAAACAGATTATATTTAGGAATACCTATGCATACACATATGCATATATGATTGTAATAATAAAAAAGAGGCCATGAATTTGAAGAAGAGTAGGGAGCGACTATGGGAGAGTTTAGAGCTTAGAGGAAAGGGGAAAAATGCTATAGTCATAACCTCAAAAAATAAAATTTAAATAAAAAGGCATCGACAAGGTTAATAGGGACATATATGTCCCTGCATGCAAATGTCTTGTGGTAAAAGTGTATCAGCAACAAAACAAAAAAAGAAACAAGAGGATTTAAAGATGTGCATAATCATGCTAAGAAGGAAAAAATAAAGCGGGAAAGAAAGCAGAAAATTCCCTTCAGTGTCCACCAAGAAAATTTGGTTACTTCTGTAAGAAGAGCAACAGCTGCTGCATTGGAAAAAATTCTGTATAGTCTCTTGACAGAATATATAAATTCTCTTCAAGTTGACTAGTTATATCTTAAGGAATATATGCTTAGTTTAGCTAGGAGTACCTTTCAAAGTCAGTTAGCATTTGGCCATATTCATATCCAAGTATCTAATAAGCACAGTAGCCTAATGGAATGAAAACACATATAACCAGGAAGATCATATTTTCAATAGCTGAAATATGGCGAGATGTTTTCCAAGGGAAGTAGCTAACTAAGCATGGTATAACGCGAGTGGTATCCAATTCAGTGGAGCACAACAGTGAGGCAGCTGCTCTCATCACTTCACAGTACCACTAGCAACATGACAGCTAACTACTATATACTACCATGCTCATTACAGGTTGCATGATATGGGGAAACATTTATTCTCTCCCCCTATTTTTTCCTCTCAATCTCCAGAAGGGAAAGATAAGGAATGGTAATACTAATTAAGTTTCTTTCTACCCCTTCACAGTTTCCTGACTGGTGGAGCTGGGAGAACTTAAGTAGGTATATGATCTCTCGTGTATGTCTATCCTACCTTCCTTTATTCCTCCCTCCCTTCCTTCCTTCTAAGCCTCCACCGAATGGTAAGCAAAAGAGGCTGAAGCACCTACAAGTGAAGACCAGATGCCACCATTGCTTCAGTAACGAGTGGTACAATAAGCGTTTCTAATGAAGGTCTTAATTAGAAAGTCATTTAAGACACATTATTTTTTAACTTCTGATGCTACTTTAAGTACTATTAAAACTGTTTCTCAATTTTAAAGTAGGAAAGGGAAAGGAATGGTATTTTGCCGAATATAGTATTTTTAAACAGTCAATATTTTCTGCTACTCCTTTTTATTTGTTGATATCAAAACGTTTTATTTTCTATAATTTGGTCTCCACCTCATGGTCTTTAGACAATACAACCAACTCTTCCATTTGTTTTACTTATGCTCCTATTATTGACATAAGAGTGCAGCACCATGTGTAGTGTAAGCATTCTCTGACATATTGTACTGCCAATCAGTCCTTAAAAATCAAGGTTTTACAAATAACAAAGCCTGTACTGTTCACCTCTCTACTTATTTGTGAATTCATAGCTCTTTACACAAATTATCTTGTATTTATAGAAGTCTACCCTGCCCTGGACACTTACCCAGTTCTGTCTGATACCTTTTCATAGATTACTTGACAACAAACAGGGGTGCCTATTGTTGCGGTAAAACACCAAGATAATGAGCAACATGGGGAGGAAAGCACTTATTTTAGTTTACAGTTTACAGTCTATCACTGAGGGAGGTTAGGGAAGGAACTCAAGGCAAGGGCTAATGAAGAAGCCATGGAGAAACACTGCTTACTACTGGCTTACTTTCCATGTCTTACTCAGCCTGCTTTCTTATACAACCCAGAACAATATGTTCACGGGTGGCACGTCAATCACTGATTAAGAAAATGCATACAGGCCTGGCTATGGTCCTATTTGATGGGGGCATTTTCTCAGCTGAGGTTCCCTCTCAAATGATTCTAGCTCATGTCAAGTTTATATAAAACTAATCAGCACAGTAATAGATACAAAGAGAAGAAAGCCATTTCCTTTGGAACTACAACTTAAGAAACAACATCAAATCACTGCTAATCACCAGTATCAGCTGAGTATACTGAGACATTTTTGAAAACTAAATTCTAATCTTAAATAGTATGAAGTAAGATTTTTTTTTGGCTTTTTCTAGACAGGGTTTCTCTGTGTAACCATCCTGGCTGTCCTAAAATTCACTTGGTTGACCAGGTTGGCCTGGAACTCACTGAGATCCACCTGCCTCTTCCTCCCAAGTGTTGAGATCAAAGGCTCGGGCCACCACTGCCTGGCTGGAAATAACATTTTTAAAATAGAAGAGAGTAGTACCATTATTTGGAATTTTGAAGACAAACCTTTTCCTATTCTATAATAATATACTGTGACAAAAGCTACTTAAGGGACAAAGGGTTATTCTGGTTCACAATTCCAAGTTACATCACAGTAGGGAAGACAGGAAGGAGCTGAGAGCAATCGGAATGATGCATGCATGCTAGTACTCAGCTAGCTTTATCCACACTCCTACAATCTAGGATTCCCTGTCAATGGAATGATGCCACCCACAGTGGGCAGGCCCAACAAACATACTCATAAGACATGCTAATATAATAGACAATCCCTCTGAGACTCCCTTTTCTGGACATTCAAAATTCTGTTAAATTGACAATTAAAACTAAACATCATATGCTAAGATTAATAGTTGCTACTTCAATAGAGACTGACTTTCTAAGATGTTTTTATTACATACATTATGTATGATAATAGATTTCATAACCTTCATACATCTAATGTACTGAACTCGCACCCCCAGCTCTTACTGTCTCCTTCTCCTACCACTATCTCCAGTCCTCTTTTCTTTCCAACAATCCCACTTCTACTTTCATGTCTTTGGGTATGTGGTTCTATGATTGCATTAAAGGTATTTCTAGGAGCATGTGTTATGATTTGTCTACAGGCACATGGAGCATCTTAATAGTGCTTCTTCCATCAACCTGCCTTATCAACCTTAACTGCATGTTGTTGTGCTTTCCTGTCGCTTTAAGGGACAAGCCACGCCCACTTTCATTACCTGAAAAGTGAAAAGTCTCTTTTCCATCTTCCTCTCTGAGAGGAAGATGGAAAAGAGAGCCTGAGCTCGCTCTCTTTTCCATCTTCCTCTCGGAGAGGCAGCTTTGCTTCTGCCTCTCTCCCCACTTCTCTCTTCCCCCCTTCTCTGTCTCTTTCTCCTCTTCTCTCTCTCTCTCTCTCTCTCTCTCTCTCTCTCTCCCCCCTCCCTGTCTCCCCCTTCACCCTTCCTCCTCCATAACTCCCTGAATAAACATTCAACCTCACCCTGCATGTTGTGTCTATCCATGTTTCTGTCTTCTGCCCGCCCACCATGTGTCTCCCTGCCTAGAACTAGCCATTGCTTAGGGACCAGCAGCCTACTCTGCCTGGGGCCCACTGCCTGCTGCCACATGGCCTGCCACCACTGCTCTGGGACCAGCAGCTGTCTCTGCCTGGGACTGGCTGCTCCCAGGGCCTGCTGTCTGCCGCCACATGGCCCGCCGCCACCGCTCAGGCCGCCGCTCTGGGACCGGCAGCCATTTCTGCCTGGGACTGGCTGCTCCCAGAGCCCGCTGCCTGCCACCACATGGCCCGCTGCCACCATTTGGGACCTACAGCATTTCTGCTGCCTACTGCCGCGGGGATCTTGGAGCATTTTTTTTAAAAAGAACATTTTAGTGCCGTGACTCGGATGATTCGCCCGCCCCAGACTTTCACCTGGGGCCAGAGTTCCAGCTGTAGGCGCTGTCCGGGACTCTGAGCTCCCTCCTGGGGCAGAATCAGGACTCGAGGACCTTCTCTACAATGACCCACGTGTTCCATCTGCCTGGACGCAGCTCCTCCAAACAACAAATCAACTAATCGTGAGTGTCCCCATCTCGGCTAGCTTAACCATCTCTTTTAAACCAAGGGATTGACCATTGAGCTCCCGGCAACCCTTCATGGTTTTTAGGGATGGGGGGACCTCCAACCGCGGGCTTTCAGGGCCTCGGTTGTTCCCTTTGCTGGCATTCAATTTGGCTTGTCTCCTGTGCTAAGCCTGTGCCTGAGACGGCTGGCCTTAGCCAGACCCTCAGCTCACCCGCGCCTGGAGGCCCGGGGTCTCCAGTTCTCCCTCTTTTTCTTCTTTCATTCCTTTTCTTCCTTCTTTTCGTCGTAACTGCTGCTACGGTGCAGCACGCCGCTACGGTGCGGCCTGACCTTGGCTGAATCCCTCCTGCCCGGGAATCCCTCTCCTGTCGGAGGCTCGAGTCGATTCAGCCAGGTTATAGCACCCCCCTGTGAGCTCGGACGCCTGTTCACAGGGCCTGGGTGTTCATGCCATCTGCATCTTGCCTTAACGGGGAGCCGTTCTCGTTGTAGGCTTGAGGTGCCACGGTTTTTGCGGGTGTTTTCACGTCCTTGACCATGGGAGCCAAGCCATCCAGACCTATCACTCTGGCCTCATGCTTTAAATGCCTCACACTTATCAGTCTCTATCCAAAATGGCCCCAACTACCTTAAAAAAATTTAAATGGCCGTTTTTTTTTTTTTTCGGTTCCAGCCTTTTGCTCCTCCCCTCTGCTGCTTTTGTTATGGCATGGCAGGCTCTCCAACAGAGCAGACTACATGTGGTGGTTGCCATCTTGGCTGAGGGCCAGATCACATGACCACACTCTCCTGGTTTTACCCTACCTCTTCACTTGGTTTTCACTAAACTCCTCATGCTAACTCTGTTAAATGTGTTTTGAGCAATGGCATGTCTCTGATAGGGCCCATCAGAGTCGTCCACATTGCCCAATTCCTGCTCACTCTTTCTACACATAATAATACATATATTTTAAACTGGTGAGAGGTTTTGCAAGGTGACCTCACCAAACAAATTTCAAACCAAATTTATCTCTTATGCTACAGTCATTATATGTCTAAAACTTCTGTTTTTCACAAACCCAAGGAGTTCTCGTGAGTTCCAGGGAGCCGAATTAAAGAATCCACCTTAAACAGGGACACCAGACATTCCCATGCCACAGACATCAGTCAGAAGCAAAGAGACCAGCTATGCCAGGATGTGACCAGCACCCAGCCTTCTCTTGCGCCCCCCCCCCAAAGACGACGCCCACAATCAGCCGGAAGCAGTCTTGAGAGTTCGCCGCCCCAGTTCCTTTGGGCTGTGGTGCCTGGTCTCCTGCTTTTTATTATAAGGAAGACCTGGGAATGTGCTTTCCTGTTGCTTTAAGGGACAAGCCACGCCCACTTTCATTACCTCTGACCTGCCCACCGCCATCTTGGGCCCTTCTTTTTCTGCTTCCTTGACGTACGTGCTTTTTATTATAAGGAAGACCTGGGAATGTTATGGTTTTGGTCCCTTTAAGAGACAAGCCACACCCATTCCTCTCCCCATCCGCTGAGGCAGGCTGATTTTCAGCTTCCGGCCTGAGCTCGTTCTCTTTTCCATCTTCCTCTTGGAGAGGCAGCTTCGCTTCTGCCTCTCTCCCCACTTCTCTGCTTCCCCCCTTCTCTGTCTTTTTCTCCTCTCTCTCTCTCTCTCTCTCTCTCTCTCTCTCTCTGTCCCCCCCCCCTTCACCCTTCCTCCTCCATAACCCCCTGATTAAACATTCAACCTCACCCTGCATGTCGTGCCTATCCATGTTTCTGTCTTCTGTCTGCCCACCATGTATCTCCCTGCCTGGAACCAGCCATTGCTCGGGGACCAGCAGCCATCTCTGCCTGGGGCCCACTGCCTGCTGCCACGTGGCCTGCCACCACTACTCTGGGACCGGCAGCCATCTCTGCCTGGGACTGGCTGCTCCCAGGGCCCGCTGTCTGCCGCCACATGGCCCGCCGCCACCGCTCGGGCCACCACTCTGGGACCGGCAGCCATTTCTGCCTGGGACTGGCTGCTCCCAGAGCCCGCTGCCTGCCACCACATGGCCCGCTGCCACCATTTGGGACCTATAGCATTTCTGCTGCCTACTGCCGCGGTTCTTGCAGCATTTTTTAAAAAAGAACAACACATGTAAATCCTCAGAAAGGAGTGGGCCCATGAGGCTTTACAGGGTACAAAAAGGCCCCATCTTGGGTAGATTTTGTACATGCAATCACAGTTGCTATAAGTTCAGGAGTGCAACAGCTGTGCTGTATCTGCAAGTCCAGGTCTGACACCAGACTGACGAATGTGAGAAAAAAAATTAATTAAGTTTAATATATGTATTGCTTTTATTTTTAAATAAATTTAAAGTAAACCCTAAGAGAACAAAACAGACATAATAGTTAATGATGAAAGCAAAGATGCAACTTAAAATAGGGATCATGGAAGATCCAGCTTTGAAGCAGTAAGGATGGGGAGGAAAAAGGAGAAATAATTCTAGATCCAGCTCACAAGCATTAAAAATTGTGGAGGCCCCAAAATGTGAGCCTATTTTCAACCTGTCTGAGGTCCGAGAGTTTGAAGTTGCTCAACTGTTAACAAAAATCAGGGCTATACATTCTGTATCAGGATGTGATTACTTGGTTCTTTTGACATTAAGAAGGCTTATACAGGTAGATTCATTCCAACCTAGTAGATGGTCAGGATATACAAACATACTTCTGCTCCTTCTTTTGTAATATTACCTGGGGAATGGCTGCCTTCAGGATACTTGGTCTAGAGTGGCTTCACTGCCTAAACAACAGAATGCTAATGACTTGATGTTTCAAAGTGTTAAAGCAATTAACTGTCAGAGCTGTCCTTTGTATCATGTTAAAGAAGCAATCTCCCCCTGATGGAGGAAGGTCATTGGTTAAGAAATAAAGAAACTGCTTGGCCTCATAGGTTAAAACATAGGTGGGAGGAATAAACAGAACAGAATGCTGGGAGGAAGAAGAAGTGAGCTCAGACTCAACAGCTCTCCTCTCGGGAGCAGACGCCTCAGAGAGACGCCATGCTCCCCTCTCCCGGGCAGACGCGAAAGCTCTGCTCTCTGAGACACATGCGATGAAGCTCCGACCCAAGATGGACGTAGGCTAGAATCTCCCTGGTAAGCCACCTCGTGGGCTACACAGATTATTAGAAATGGGCTAGTGGGCTAGTCCAGGTGCGAGAGTTAGCCGAAAAGAGGCTAGATATAATGGGCCAAGCAGTGTTTAAAAGAATACAATTTGTGTGCTGCTATTTTGGGGCAAAAGCTAGCCAGGCGGCCGGGGTGCCCCGCCGCTCCTATTACAACATCCCCCCTTTTGTACTGGGGTATAAAACTGTATGCAAAATTAAACATGGGAGATTTCAGTATTCACTGGAACTCCCTCCTAGTACTACTATTCTATGTTTTCTGTTTATTTTTAAACATATCTTCATATTTTTTACTTACATTTTTGATTCCCATGCTCTCACCCTGGCAAGAGCTGTTATTTGTTGAGGCTAGTCCCCAACAAAAAAATCCATTCAACAACCCCTCTTGATTTCTGTTTTCATTACTGGAATAGTTATTAGCCTTATGAAAATTATCCTTAGAAAATATTTTACCCATTTCAAAAGGCTGAACTTTTTTTTCTAATTCTAACAATCTTGGTAAGGATAGAGGGTAGAAGCTATCCTTTGATTTCTTTATAGCCTAAATATTTCTAGTTAAGTACCTAATCGAATCCTAATTCACTAATATTATAATAATACAAATTACAAATACTGTTTACTTCTGATATTTTTCTTTTGTGCACTTGTACATATATTTTTCTTTCATTTTGTTTTGTTTTGTTTTCTGAGACATGGTTTCTCTGTAGCTTTGAGGTCTGTCCTGGAACTGGCTCTTGTAGACCAGGCTGGCCTCGAACTCACGCCTGCCTCTGCCTCCCGAGTGCTGGGATTAAAGGTGTGTGCCACCACTGCCTGACCACATATATTTTTTCTAATCCACAAATCCGGAAAACTATTTTTAATTTCATTTGTATATACTGACAATAAGATTCTAGAAGTGTTTTAATCAGCCTACGTCAAATCACACATTCTTAGCACCCAACCTGGCTGGATTCTGAGGAAAAGATACTTTATTTTCCCTCTACTCCCTGCTGCCTGGAAGATGTGCATTCATTAGTGTCTCCCTCCAGTCTGAGTTCTATAATGTCTTGGTTATCAGAAAGCTAAATTTTAGTAGTCTTTGCCTTTACAGTTTATGTTCTTTGCCTGAAGAATTAGGAGCAAGGGAAATAGCTCAGTGAGTAAAGTGCTTGCCATGTGGGCATTAGGACCTCCTACCTGAGCTTCATCTCTGGCACTCATGTCAACAACCAGGTATTGGCAATCCCTACAAGCTGAGCAGCATGAGGTTGGCTGGGTCTGTCTGCCTTTCTAAGGTCCTAACAGAAGGGTCTTGGAAATATAAATTTTCTTTTCCTTTTTCCTTTTTTTCCCATCCTGTTTCTGCCTTTTAAATACCAGCCAGAATGGAAGTATACTTTTTTGGTGGGGGTACTTTGGGGTTCTCTTACTCTTTCTCTTAAGCTGCCCTCCCCACCATGTAGCTGTTTGTGGGCTATACGCCTGATATCCATGCCAAGCTTAAAGGACACGGTCTTCCCTCCACTTCTCCTCCAGGGTGCTGCTGAGATTTTCAGCTTGCCTGCCCTGTTCGTTTTGTTTTTCTTTTAAACTCCAATAAAACTGTCCTTGAGCTTAAAAAACAAAACGATACCAAAAATTAAAACAGGTATGCTTATAAACTCAGTGTTGAGGATGTAGAAGTAGTGGTTTGCTCATGCTTGCTACCCAGCCATACTAGCCTAACTGGGTAGTCACAGGCCAGCGAGGAGGGAAAAAAATCAATGTGGAGAGTTACAGAGGCTCAACATTTGAGGAAGACTTCAGGCTTCTACATGCACAAACATATGCACACACAAGTACATGTATATATGTTGTCTTCTATATATATCTTGTCTGCACTTTTAAATCATGAAGATAACATTATATAATCTCTTCTAAAACTGTTAGTATTGCCGTTCATATTTATTCTTTGTTTCTGTTATTTTTCATATGAAAAACTAACTGACCTAGTACCACCTACCAAATACTTCAATGAAGTAATAAGTGTGGCGGTGGGGTTGCGTCCCCAACACCCCAGCCGCCTGCCCGGCTACCTTATGCCCCAAAATAATTACACAGACACTGTATTCCTCCAAACACTGCCTGGCCCACTCTCTTCTAGGCTAATTCTCACATATTAATTTAGCCCACCTCTAATCATCTGTATGTAGCACCCCAAGGTGCGCTTACCGGGGAGATTCCAGCCTAGTCCATCCTGGGTCGGAGCTTCATCCCGGGAGCGGGGCATGGCGTCTCTCTCTGAGGCATCTGCTCCCGAGAGGAAAGCGGTCGAGTCTCTGAGCTCACTTCCTCTTCCTACCAGCATTTTGTTCTGTTTACTCCTCCCACCTATCCTCTAACCAATAAAATGGGCCAGGGCAGTGCCTTTATTAGCCAATGACCTTCCTCCATCATTTCCCCTTTTTCGGTTTAAACAAAAAAAAGGCTTTAACATAGCAAAATTACATATAACAAAACAGTTATCAAGTAAAAGTTACAATAATCTTTATCATAACTAAGGAAAACTATAACTATAACTAACTATTCTTAACTCCATCAAAGACTCCAGAAAGATATATTACCTAAGTAAACAAGAACTAAGAAACTTCAAACTCTAGAAATGACAGAGACATCTCGCTGCCTGGACAGTCACCCAAAGTTCTTTTGTACTGTTGGGGCATCCATCTTCAGCCTTCAGGCCCATGGTATCCAGCAGACATTTCCATAAAGCAGGAAAATTCAAAGTCAGTTCACTCACTATCTGTTGTGTCCTGCAGAATGTCTCACAGACTCTTTCAAAATGAATCAGGAACCCTGAAAGATCATCTCACCTTAGGCAAGTTCAGTAGTCTTCTCTTTGCTTTTTCTTTTTGTTGTTTTTTTTATTGTCTTTTTGTTTGTTTGTGCCCACGTGGACAACTGCTTCCACATAAAGCCTGAGACAGCTTGGGAAGTAATTCTAGAACAAAATGAAAGCATTGTGCCTGGTTTCTTGGTAGCAGCAATTTCTCGGTTCTACTCTGCTTGCTAAAGGCAAGCAAGCGCCTCATCTAAGAGAAGCTTCCTGACTCAGCTTTAGCTGCAAAGCCTGCAGCTCATTAAGAGGTCTTGCCACGAAACACTTAAACGGTGTTGACGAAAAGCTGAACGCATGCTTTTCGGTTTTCAGCCGTAGCAGGAAAAAAGCTGTGCCGTTTAAAAATGCCAGCTTTCTGGGCTGTCCTGCCAGGGCAAACTCTGACTATTTGAGGCAGGAGGGCCGGCTACCAAGAGAGGACTTGAGTGTTGTCTGTTGTAGCTCACTTGCTGGCAGGGACCTTGAAATGCCATACAGTTGTTGCAGTAAACATGGCTACAGCCTGTATATCTGCCATGAGGCTGGAAAGCTAAGGAATGGTCTGGATCTAGCTGGCAAAGCCACGCCTTTAGTCCTACTGAGATTGCTTGGTAAATTAAAGATTCATGTGGTCAGAAAAAGAGAGATATACAGTAAAGAGAGATTCAAAGACAAAGAAAATTTTTAAATGGTTTACAGTGTGTTAAAAATATTTGCAGACTAAAAGTTGAAGCTCTTAAAGTAAAAAACAAAAAAAGAAAGAGAGTTGTGTGTGGTAGCACACGCCTTTAATCCCAGTGCCTAGAAGGCAGAGGCAAACAGACCTCTGTGAGTTCAAGGTGTAGTAGCTTACACCTTTAATCCCAATGCCTGGGAGGCAGAGACAGGCGGATCTCTGAGAGTTCAAAGACAGCCTGGTCTACAGAGTTACTTCAGGTCAAAGACACAGAGAACCTGTCTCAAAAAGCAAAGAGTTAAAAGTAAAAATAAACGAAATCGAGGTTAAAACAAAGCTGTACAAAGATGGAAAATACACAGAAAATTTTGATACTGTATGCTATTATGTTCTCTTTAAATTATTTAAATGCTGAGGAAGGAGCAACAGATGCTAAAAGATATTTGTTTATAAATGCTGCTGAACTAATCCAACATAGATACTTTGAAAATGCCTTAACTTTGAAATTTGGATCTAAGGACATGATGCTTTGGAAAGGAGTTTCTTATTTTGTTTTCACAGAGGATGAGACGCTGTTCATTTCTTCTATTCCGATTTGGTATGATGGACCACGCCCTCCTGAAGGGTTGGTGTGAACACCTTCAGAAAATTGCTTCGCTCAACTGCCAACTGAGATGAAACTAGCACACAGGTTATACCATGAAAGACCTAATTAACGACGCCCCCATTCAGCAGGAAGCAGTTTGGAGAGAAAAAACTGCGCCCATGTTCCCAAATATGGTTTATAAACGTCCTTTTACATTTAAAGGGGGATATGATATAGATATGAATAATTTGCATTAGTATAGATTTTGCTTTATTGATAGAGATTTAAGGTCAATTTTGTTATATGTATAAGTGTTTCTGATTTTGATTAAGGTATTGTGATTGTGTAGTTCATTTAAATATGTACTGTATAATTAAGAAATATAGGTTGTTAATGGATAATCATTGATAATAGTAAAGCTTGTAGTTATGTTAGTTAGATTTTCTAGATATATAGAGATGTATTTCAGTTAGATAGACATTCTTCATGTCTTTCAAAGATTACAGAATAGGACATTTAATGTTTTAATAACTGAGGACTTTTCATGACAATGAGACACTCTGCTCCTGGCAGCACCAATCTACTTCAAGAGGAAGATGGGCATCGAAGAGGCTCATTATGGAGTTTTGATAGCCATTTGGGCAAGAAACTGCTCTTGCCTGGACTATTGCATAAACTGGACACAGAGAACCCGCAAAGAGAAGACTACTGAACTTGCCTAAGGTGAGATGATCTTTCAGGGTTCCTGATTCATTTTGAAAGAGTCTGTGAGACATTCTGCAGGACACAACAGATAGTGAGTGAACTGACTTTGAATTTTCCTGCTTTATGGAAATGTCTGCTGGATACCATGGGCCTGAAGGCTGAAGATGGATGCCCCAACAGTACAAAAGAACTTTGGGTGACTGTCCAGGCAGCGAGATGTCTCTGTCATTTCTAGAGTTTGAAGTTTCTTAGTTCTTGTTTACTTAGGTAATATATCTTTCTGGAGTCTTTGATGGAGTTAAGAATAGTTAGTTATAGTTATAGTTTTCCTTAGTTATGATAAAGATTATTGTAACTTTTACTTGATAACTGTTTTGTTATATGTAATTTTGCTATGTTAAAGCCTTTTTTTTGTTTAAACCGAAAAAGGGGAAATGATGGAGGAAGGTCATTGGCTAATAAAGGCACTGCCCTGGCCCATTTTATTGGTTAGAGGATAGGTGGGAGGAGTAAACAGAACAAAATGCTGGTAGGAAGAGGAAGTGAGCTCAGAGACTCCACAGCTCTCTTGGGAGCAGACGCCTCAGAGAGAGACACCATGCCCCGCTCCTGGGATGAAGCTCCGACCCAGGATGGACTAGGCTAGAATCTCCCCGGTAAGCGCACCTTGGGGTGCTACACACAGATGATTAGGAATGGGCTAAATTAATATGTGAGAATTAGCCTAGAAGAGAATGGGCCAAACGGTGTTTAAAAGAATACAGTGTCCGTGTAATTATTTTGGGCATAAGCTAGCCGGGCAGGCGGCCAGGGGTGCTGAGAACGCAGCCCTGCCGCCCTTATTACTTCACTTCAACCCTTTCCCAATGATCTCCAATGGTTATTTGGTCTTTGTGAAGTTCAAAATTGCCAATTTGACAAAATATCAATGAAGATAGGCCTCTAACCATGGTTGTGAAAGAATATTTAAGTTAAGTTAACAGAATTGAAGACACAACCCAAATATGAGTAGCATCATTCTATAGGCTGGATAAAGATAGGGAAAACTAGGTCAACACCAGCAACCATCACTCTCTGTTTCCTGATTACAGATCCAACATGACCTCCTGCCCTTGTCATCTCTAATTTCACTATGGACTGTTTTTCCTGAAACCACAGGCCAATATAAGGCCCTCCTTCCTTATGCTGCCTTTGTCAGGTATTTTGCCACGGCAATAAGAAAGTGACTGAGACTCTCTAATATCAAAGTCCCACTCCTGTGGGAGTCTTCCTGAAATATCTGAATGGAAGTTCAATATCCTAAACCATGATTTTAGGAAGGGATTAATTTACAAGGAAGAAATAGAATGGTGGTAGGGGCAGGAGGTAGAGAAATACAGGGAAACATCTGGTTTTCTTTGAATACAGCCTGTATCATTACATTTAGAACCATTTTACATGCTCAAAAGCAAGCCCACCAAGGCAGACAGAGAAAAAAAAACATCACATATATAATAAAGGAAACATCATCAAAACAAATACATTTATGTAACACATAATTCATACACCGAGATAGTTAGAAGACAAACAAAAGGGGGTGTCAACCATCACATTTGCTAATAGCCTCAACAACGTTGTCAGTAGGAATGTACAAAACCACCTCAGTATGTTTATTCAGAAAAACAAAACCAACAATTTGTCAATATATACTTGTCATCTGTATGAATCCTCTATTCAAACCCAAAGACCAAGAATGGGTCAAGTTGATTAGAGTTCGTCTTTAGAAATGGAGGCTCGTGGTGGAAGAAGGTTAAGAACTCTTAAAAGTGAATAGTCCCTACAGACCAGAGCCCAGATGTTCATATTTGCTGGAAAAACAACAGGTGTGTAGAAAACTATACAATTAACTATGGTCATTCATGTAATCTGTAATAAAGAAAAAAAATCAGTCTTAAACTTGATTGTTGAGATTACTCATTCGTGGAATCCAGTTTAAATAAACTTTTTTATTTTTTATTATTTTCTCCCTACCACCATTTTATTCTGTATGGAATACAGAAACAATCAGAGTATGCCATCCCAAAATACGCCATATTGGCCCTTAAAGTGTTCCCAGGTAAGGTCATTTGGAAAGCAGAAGACCCAAGAAAAGCATGACTACCTTCCCTTTTTCTTTCCCAAAGCAAACAAAGCTCTCATGTGAAGATACCTTCCCAAACAGGAGATGCAGAACAAGATGGTCAAGAGTAATAGTTACAAACAGACCAGTTATCTGCATTTAGTTTCCTCATATATTTAATTACTTTTCTACAACTGCTATTCCATATTCAAAACACCACATCAGTAACTGGATCCATCTATTTTTTCTGGTCTTCATTTACCTATGAAGGTTCCCCATGCAGCTATAATAATCTGTATGCTTTTCTTCTAATACTGTGTTTTATGTGGCTTTAATCCCTAGTCCTATCCAGAGCTCTACAGAGAAGCCATGTTTCACTATATAACTCCTGCTGAGGTCTTATTTTCAAAAGAGCAATGATGTTACAAGAAGGCAGACATAGGAATTTATTTATGTGTTAACACTGCAAAGTTGTATAATTTAAAGTTGAAACACTGCACCTTAAGCTCAGAAAATGGTCAAGAACCCTGTTGAGCTGAGCAAAGGCCTCAGGATCATGATATAAAGACTGGTATTTTAATTATGCACAAAAGCTAAATAACATCCTTCTAGTCTTATTAGCAGTAATGAAAAAGTATTTAGATCATCAAAAGGGAATAAAGACATGAATATGACAAAAGATAGTTTTTGTTTGACTTTGAATTTAAATATTTAAGCTTACAAATTACATTTAATAGCCTAAGACAGTAAAAAGATTAAAGTGGGCTGGTGACACGGCTCTGAAGATCCAGGTGCTTGCCTTATAAGCTGATAACTTGAATTAGAGCCCTGAAACTCATTTAAAGGTGGAAAAAGAAAACTGACTTCACAAAGCTTTCCTCTGACCTTCACACATGTGCTATACTTCCAAAATTTTTTCTATGAATTGTAACAGTTTTAGAATGCATTAGTCATCTCCATCTATTTCCTAAATGCTTACCTATGGAAACTACCTTAAAAATCCCTCTAACTTTAGGCAACAAAGACAGAAACAGCAGTCCATCTTGTCCCGAAAGGCTCATCTTTGAGCACTAATAACAGCGCTTTCCAAGACAAGTATGTGTTTAGACTAACCAGGTTATGTTTTCTGTCCAATTTTTCAGTTCTTTCTAATGACCATTATTACTTCATTTTATCTAATAATAGTTAACATTGACTCCTCAAGTACAACATGTATGACAGGCTCCTCTTGGAAACAAGCAATGTCCCAATACTACAAAACACAGAGAAAGTAAATGCAAAGACATTCTAGAAAGATTAAAAGGATCAAGGATAGAAATGTAGAAGAGACATATTTAACTACAAAATATAAACTGCCAAACATGAGACTGGACAGGTGGCTATGTGACCCAAATCTACCTTCAAAGTAAAACAAGTATCCAGGACTACATAGCCAAAGAAGTTGTATGAGCATAGATGAGACATACATCTGAACCGAATGCTGTACAAGTTTAGCATAAAAACGTTCTATGTATATACATAACATATATATGTGTGTGTGTGTGTGTGTGTGTATATATATATATATATATATATATATATATATATATATATATATTCCAAATCTCAGTTAAGTGGAATAAAACCACCTTCCAAAGATTTCACATAAGATATAAGTCCCTCTTTACATGGCTATCATCAGTCTTGAAATCAGTTTTTTTCTCTCAAACTTAGCCATTCACCAGAAATCACATGGAGGACTTGTTAATTTTGTGATTAATCACTTATCTGCAATCCAGTAGGCTTACAGTGGGGTTTATAAGTCTGTATTTCTAACTCTCCAAGTGATACTGGACTGTGTTCTGAGAACCACAACTCAAGTGGTCTCTAAAACTTCAGAATTATTTTTTGTGTCTAATGTAAAATACACTGAATTTCAAGAATCTGTAGATCTTTCAGGTCTTCTGGGTTAAAATAACTTTTTAAAACAGCTACTGAAAGCTAAGATAGAAGCAAAGAAAGCGCCAGTTTGGAGCTCTCCAAGGTTCTGATTCAACACACAAGACTGGCTGAGATCCATCAAGTGAGTCTGAGTATAGTAATCAGAAGGCAGTGGTTCTCTAACTTATAATCCTTAAAACTATAAGACTTAACCAGGTGGTGCTCATACTCCCATCTCCCACTTATACAGAAAGTGAACTGCAGCCAAGTTTAAAGCTTTTTCTACAATGTTATGTAGTAAAATCCAACCAAACCACTTAAAATTTGATTATTTAAAAGCTCCATAATCAGGATTCTTGGTCATAACTACCTATACTTCTCTCCCACTTCAAAAAGTTCATTTTATATACATAATAAATATCACTGCCCTAAATTAATGGGAATTACAAAAATTAAAAAAAAGAACTATAAGCAACAAAAACGAGTAAGTTGGTATCTTGAATTCTTTCAAGCTGGGACTTTTATCATTACACAGAACACATAGCCTAATATTAAAAAAACTAGAGAATTCAATGATAACCAAAGTAATTTAGTTAAAAGAGTATGGCTGGGCTGCTGAAGCAGGAAGACTGAAAGAAGGAGAGCAGTGTGGTTATATGGTATAGCAAAGAACACCCAGCTCCTCCTCAGAAAGGTGCTGGGCTGCTGGGGTCAGGTATAGAGCACTTGCCCACTATACACAGAACCCTAGGGAATGCTTAGAGCAGTAGAAATTGTTTTCACCATAGAAGAGAACACCAACTGGCTTTCTAGTATCAAATGGTCAGTTCTGAAAACATCACAGAGTTAGAGAGTATGAAGATAATTTTTCTATTTCCCCTCTATGATCTTCTCAGTCTTCCTTCTCTTCTTTTAGAATCTCATTCTTTGGTTATTTTGTTATTCAAGAGAAAATTCTATGGAGGATGGCATTTTTTTTTAAATTAAAAATGCTCCTAACATTTGAAGACATTCAACTTCATCCATAAAAAAATTTAAGTTAAAAAAAAATTTAAGTTAAAATGCTACCAAGAGAAACAGAAGTCACAGGTATTAGAGTAAGAACAAATGTATCACAGTGTACAGGGACCATTTGTACCACTTTTTCTCAAAATAGAAATTCTATTTCCAAAATAAGGGATTTAATAATTTAATTTTAAAAATATCATGCTAGTTTAGGCATGACATATACAGGAGAAAAGTCACTGTGCTGAAAACTAGGAATGCTGAGAGCAGGAGAAATAACTTCCAGGATGAGCAAGAACAGAAACTGGTTATCCAGGATCAAATGGTCAGTCCTGAAAACATGCATAAGTAACATACAGATTAAGACTATGCATTTATGAATATATATGTACATGCATATGCATATATGTATAAATACATATGATGGGGGAGAGTCTTCTGTTTTGTGTTAATTTCATTGGTTAAATAAAGAGACTGCCTTGGCCCTTTAATAGGACATAAAATTAGGTAGGCGGAGTAAACAGAACAGAATGCTGGGAGAAAGAAGCTGAGTCAAGGAGTCACCATGGTTCTCCCACTCCAGACAGATGCAGGTTAAGATCTTCCCTGGTAAGCCACCTCGTGGGCTACACAGATTATTAGAAATGGGTTAGTCCAGGTGCGAGAGTTAGCCGAGAAGAGGCTGGAACTAATGGGCCAGGCAGTGTTTAAAAGAATACAGTTTCCGTGTAATTATTTCGGGTGTAAAGCTAGCTGGGTGGCGGGACCCAGCCCGCCGCCTATTACTACATACATATATCCATGTAACAACTATTAATGTAAAAAGAGATCATGAATTTGAAAAAGCAAGGAGAGGTATGTGGGAGACTTTGGAGGGAGGAAAGCAAAGGAAGAAATGATGTAATTATATTATAATTTAAAAAACAACAGTTACTTAGAGGGGTTCCCAAGTGTCCTAGAAGATGTCCCCAACTTGTTCCTTGGGCAGCTGAGGAGAGCGTGCCTGAACTGGCCCTATACTATAGCCACTCTGATGAATATCTTGCATATCACCATAGAACCTTCATCTGGCGATGGATAAAGATAGAGACAGAAACCCACATTGGAGCACTGGACTGAGCTCCCAAGGTCCAAATGAGGGGCAGGAGAGAGAACATGAGCAAGGAAGTCAGGACTGTGAGGGGTGCGTCCACCCACTGTGACGGCAGGGCTGATGTAATGGGAGCTCACCAAGGCCAGTTGAACTGGGACTGATGGAGCATGTGATCAAACCAGACTCTCTGAACGTGGCTGACAATGAGGGATGACTGGGAAGCCAAGGACAATGGCACTGGGCTTTGATTCTACTGCATGGACTGGCTTTGTGGGAGCCTAGTCTGTTTGGATGCTCACCTTCCTAGACCTGAATGGAGGGGGGAGGACCCTGGACTTCCCATAGGGCAGGGAACCTTGACTGCTCTTTGGACTGGAGAGGGAGGGGGAGGGAAATGGGAGGAGGTGGAAATTTTTAATAAAAAAAAAAATAACAGTTACTGTTCCAAGGCATATAATTTTTCAACAATTAGATCAACAAAATTACAAAAACTAAAAGTAAGCTTTTAATTAAACAATGGAAAAATAACCATTTCACGTCAACATAAAATGGTAAAATCTCCAAGAACACTACATCTAAACTTTGGTGACAAATATATATAATCATGCTTCTATGAAGTCCACGTTCAAGACTTTTCACTAAAGCACTATATGTAACAACAGAAGACCAGAAACACACACATCTGCTTTAACAAGAAACTGGATATTTAACTGGCACACAATACTCTCCACATGCACACAGAGGCCTATTACTCTGGAGTAAACAAAAAGAATAAAGACACCCTATACATGCCAATATATGATTTATTTTCATACTATAACTTTTTAAACTAGTCTTAAACATAAAAAAGCAAGGAGTAGAAAAATACGCACATGCTGGGCAGTGGTAGTGCACACCTTTAAGCCCAGTGGGAGGCAGTGGCAGGTGGATTTCTGTGAGGCCAGCCTGGTCTACAGAGCTAGTTCTAAAACAGCAAAAGAAAAAGAGAAAAAAAAAAAAGGAAGGGAGGGAGGGAGGGAGGGAGGGAGGGAGGGAGGGAAGGAGGTTAGAGAGATGGCTTAGTAGTTAAGAGTACTGGGTGCTTCCAGGTGACCCAGGTTCAATTTCTAGCACCCATATGACAGCTCACAACCTTCTGTAACCCCAGTCCCAGAGAATCTAACATCTTCTGGTCTCTCTAGGCACTGCACATACACGTGGTGCACAGACATACATACAAGCAAAATACGCATGGCAGGTGCCGTGTGTGTGTGTGTGTGTGTGTGTGTGTGTGTGTGTGTGTGTGTGTAATAAGTTTTTAAAAAGAGAGGAATACCCACAGAGTGTAACAGGAGAGTTTATCTGAGAAAGGACAATAGGAATTGATAAAGTAGCTCACCATAAGCATGGCTGCAGTGCAAGATGAGCATGCATGATGTTTGTTTCACATGTCTTTTTTCTTTTAGAATCAAAATGCCATGTTTTATTTAAAGCCATCTTATTTATTTTGTGAACATAAAAATCACTTTGTGTCTTAACAATCCTGGGTCAGTGGTTCCTATTTACTATCTGACACTCTATTTTCCCTCTAGACAATAATCATTCTTGTTCACTCTCCACTTTGGCAAGTAGAGAATGAGAGCAAAAATTTTTACATCTGAGATCAGGGATTGGAGAGATGGTTCAGAGATTAAGGGTCCCGGCTGCTCTTCCAGAGTTCCTAAATTCAATTCCCAGCAACCACATGGTGGCTCACATCCACCTCTACTAGCATCTGATGCCCTCTTCTGGTATGTAGGCAAACAGAACATTGTATACATAATGATAAATCTAAAAAAAAAAAAAAAAAAGGTTTGTCCCCCATTGGTTCTACTACAACCCCTTTAGAATAATAATGTCCACTGTGTATCAGAACTTGGAATTTACAATGATAAGTCACAACTGAGAGACAGTATCAATGATTTTTAAAAAAAAAAAGGCAAACAGTAGAGCTATTAGGTCTCAATTCAAATCTTAACTCTACTTGATTATTAGCTGCATTATCTTGAGCTCTCTGTAAAATCTTGGGCTCTAAACTGGGTGTCAATCTTAAATGAGTGTCAAAATATAAGATGCCTCACAGCCTTCCTTCTATAATTGCTCTGCTAGGAGAGGAGACATCCTAAAGATAATGCCCTTCCTTTATGCATACTGCTGAAACAATGGATCCCAAAGAATTAAAATTTCCAGGAATTCCATGCTGAGGAAAGGGAAAGACTGAAGCCTGGTGCCAGACAGCAGGAGGAGCTGGCCTTCCCAAAAAAGGATTTCCACAGAGTTTTGATAACTTATGGGACCACCTTCAAGAAAGACCAGATCAAAGACAATGATGACTCAGCGATGGGCAAAACAACATCCTAATCAGTACAGTTAATTATGCAAAGCTTTTGCCCTCGATTTAAACCTAAATTTCATGCCCTGTATCCTAAAAACCGCTCTATGGGTCACTAGACACCACCCACATCTATTTCTCTTCCCATTGTGGCAACACTCGACAAATCTGTTCCATACTTTTCACAAAATTACTTGTTCATTTGACATATAGAGGATGGGTGACTGAACTTAGCTTATTGTGGTTGACAGTGTGCAGGCTAATTAATACCCTAAAACTCTGGGCAACCGTATAAGAAACAACTGGCCCAGTATAATTAAAATGTATAACAGCAAACAGAGCCTGGACACAGGTTAGTTAACATGAACTATTTCACTATATAAGAAGAAAGGTTTAGTTTCCTATTAAGAGTCTAAGAAACAAGCATTTTCAGGAAATTTTAGGGCAGAAAACACTTTTATAGGTAGGTATCCAAAGAATTATAAGGCAGGAAAGCAAACTTCCCTTAGATTTTAATCAAGGTAGGGAGTCAAGATATCGAATGGTGCCAACGCCCCAGGTAGCATGGCACAGCATCATCAGGAGAGATGCTAGCTGCTCGGTGAGTGTCCTGGTTAACTCCTACTAGCACAACCAGACATGTTCTGTTTTTCCACAGTATATTCTGTAGGAAGACACACAGGAAGGTTCTAAGTGCTTGCATGTAAACAACAATAGTGCCCCACCCCATCCACCATGCCTGGCACCTTAATCCTTCTCATGCACAATGTTCTGACACTCTGCCAGGCAAGCAAAAAATAAATAAATGAAATAAAAGGTATGTCCCATCAGTTTTTTCTATCAATAGGCAACATGTTCTCTACAACCAATCTTATTTTTTTGTGTGTTTTATATACTTAAATAGCCATAAAACACGTATCACAGCCAGGTGGTGGTGGCGGATGGGAGGCAGATGGATCTCTGAGTTTAGGGCCAGCCTGGTCTACAGAGCAAGTTCCAGGACTGCCAAGGCTACACAGAGAAACCCATCTTGAAAAGCCAAAACAAACAATAAACCACGACCACACACAATAATGCAAGTTAACTATTAGAATGGCTTTAATTTCTGAGTTTTAATCATGATATTTAATCTATTTTCTTTTGCTTTTTAAATTCCATCTCCCTCATTTTAAGTATCAGATATAAAAATTTCACTGAGGTCAAAGAAGCATGTATTCTCCTGAACTCCAGACATTTTCATCTCCCTACCACGATGACCAAAAGATTTATTATTTTGCTTTAACCCAAATACCTTCACTGGGTAGTATCTTCCAGGTTAGGAACATTCTTCCTTACTGAACTAGCAGCCATGCAAACACTTTAAGTTTCAGAGTGGGCTGATCTCAGCAGCAGCTGAGACTACTGTCTGTGTCTGCCTTGCTCACTCTGTCAGTCATCCTTCTAAATGTCTGGGCCAACTTAACCTGGAAGATTGTTTGCCACAAATCTGATAAGAGCTGCCTTGAACTAATGGCACTGTTTTCTAGAATTTGCGTATTTGAATAGGGATGTCCTTGCATTCAACCTATGATCAGTTTGATTTCTTAATATTCAATGACATTTAAAAAAAAGATGCCCCTTGAAATAATTCTTTCTGCCGTGTAATTCTAATGTAGAAATGCAATAAAACTCAGCAACTGCTTTGGACAGTTCTTTCAATCAAAGGAAATTTAGATCATCCCTAACTCTTTTCAATAAAACTATGCTCGCCCCTGTCTCAAGAAAAAGGGTCAATGTTCAGTCCTATTCACTAGAGAAAACAATGAAGAATATTTCAAGGATAACAAAGTAAAATTAGATGTTAGTCTGGCATATATTTCACACATGTGCTGAAAACAAACAATATCACGGTCTAGTTTATACTGGGTGTCGTTTCACCTTTTTCAATGCAGACTGAAAATAATCAACTTCCCAAGGAGCCTACACCAAGTATACTGAAGTGAAAGCAGTGGCCACACATACTTATCTTCCCAGGCGTCAGGATCCTAGGAGCAGATTAGAACAATTCAATTCTCTGAGTGTGTTTCTGACCTGACAGGTAACAAGGAGCTACTTCACCAATTCTTTCTCCTGAACTCTCTTTAGTCTAGCAGGAGAGGGGATCTACAGATATATGGCCAAAGGTATTACAGTGAAAGAAAAGATGGACCTTCCTTTTAAACCAAGGAATAGAGGTTTGCTACTAAGACCATTTAACTAACTGTAAAAGCAGATGCAAAATTAACATTAATGCAACATTTCAAATTTATTCATGTTCTTTAATTCTGACACTTGACAACAACTGTAAAATATTTCCCCACTAAATAAAAGGGGTAATGGGAAATTAAATAACTGACTGCAAGTAACCAACACTGTCCTCAAAAGGGTCCCAAATTTAATTAACTTATTCAAGTCCAAAAGGAATACCCTCATGTGTTATGAGTAAATTCTCAGAATGCCAGTGTACATCCTAGACAAATGTTCTGCCACTAAGCTACATTTCAGGCTTTTGGTTTTATGGGACAGGATCTTACTATGTAGCTCAGACTGGCCTTGATCGCACAAGCTTCCCGCCTCTACCTCCCATATGGTGGGATTATACATATGTGCCATAAAACCTGACCTACTCTCAATTCTTCTACCCTAAAATAATACTGCTGATGAATAGGGGAACACACTTTTTAATTTCTAACTTGGATGCCACAGAGCAAGTCTTCAAATTTCACTGAATGTGTTAATAATTTAGTTTTATATTTAACTCAGTATAAAATTTTTATGTCCTGCAAAATTGCTAAGAACAATCAAGGCATGTATGCATTTATCTTTAATCATTTACTCATTTATTCAACAAACATTCAAGTTAATCAAAATCACGTTAAGTAGCATGCAATGAGATTCAGATTTTAAAAATCTGAGAGACAACAGAAAGCTTTTGCCTTCTTTGCAACTGAAGAGGCTTTTAAGCAAACAGCAACAAAAACTTTGTTGAAAGGAGACATGAAACACTCCTAAAAGCAATTCCAGGGACAACACTTATCTAAAAAATAAGAGTAGAAGGACTAAGAAGGTGCAAGCAAATAAGGTATTTTATATATAAAGTGAGTTTTAGAGAGTTTCCTACCCCTATGGCTCAAAACATGAAAGGTCAGAAGAATTAGCAAACCAAAGTTCACTGAAAGAGCAGCTTCAGACTGCATGGGTAATGGAAATACTCAAGTAAATGTGATGGGCTCCTTCTAATGAGCTTAGAATTCAGAGGAAGAAAAAGAAACCCAATTTTAAAGCAGTTCAATAAAGTTGGCTTTATAGTAAAACCACAGAGCCAAACGTTGTTGGAGAGGTGAAAGAAAGTCATTACAAGTATACTAAATATTCTGTCCTATAGGCAACAGCAAGGTGCTGAGAGATCCGGAAATGGGCGGTCACAATTATAGGAATATGAATGATGGATGCATTCTATGAGTTCTATTCCAAGTAGTCCTCCAGTTAAGCAAACCCACAGTCACAGAAGATTTCAGCCAATGCCTACACCGTGATTTTTTTCCCCTAGCTAGGTAAATGGGATGCTTACAAATCTTTTAGTAAGAAGGAAGGGAAAAATTTAGAGACGTTTTCCAAAATTCATTATATTTATAGGGTTTGTAAGAAGTTGTATTTAGGGCTGAAGAAATGACTCAGCAGGTTAAGAGGACTGATTGTTCTTCCAGAAGACCCGATTCAATTTCCAGGACCCACATGGCAGCTCACATGTGTCTGTAACCCAGTTCCAGAGGAACTGAAACACATGACAAAACACCAATAAATGTAACAAAAAAAGAAGTTATATAAAATTTACGTATAAGCTTAAAATGACAGGTTATATATACACAACCTTAAAATTTAAGGGAGAAACTACCATGTACAATATGATATATAATAAAATACATACTACATTTTGACAAACTTAGAATAAAATAAAATGAAAAAATCAATGTAAGAGACATGTTTGTTGCATCAAATGGGGCAAATGTGTTACACTTAGTTTTAGTGTTTTACTTTTCAAGAAATATTTTTAATAGCTGTTCTTGGTATTTAGCCCCGCTATTAAAATGCAAAACAACTGATTTTTTAGGTTAGGAAAAATGTTTAAGATTCCCACTGTGAAAATCTGTCTCCTTCCTTATTGATATAAAGGTAAAGGCAAATTCAAGAAACTGAAAGGATTAAAAGTCAAAGAACACAGAAAGCAAATCACATAAATAATGTTTGTGAATATATTCTCCCTGAATGCTTCAGAGGAAAGTGGCCCAGTGGTATGGTACTTGCCTAGGTCTATTCCATCCTGAGCACAAAAAGAAAACAAAATGAAAAAAGGTCACTAGAAAATGATTCTTTTCCCACAGGGCTTAATTTTTAGTATCATTTGGAAACGAGTCAATAAGCATATAAACAAGAGAAAACTATCTGCTCACCAGGGGGATCACAGTCTAAAAGACAGAAGAATGATTACCAGTGGTTACTACATATAGAAAATCTGAAAAGGACATACACCCTCACCTCCACACACAAGCACACGATAAACAAAGAGAGACAGAATGAGAAGAGTCAGGGTAAACTTCCTAGGGGAATTTAGTCTTAAATGAACTGTGGGATGGAAAGGAGCTTTTGAGTATGTACAGGTAAGGAAATGTAGGTGAGTTGCAGTACTCCCTAGGACAGAGTGAGGGGAAGAATAATGGGAAATGACACTAAAGATTAAGGGATGACCCAAACCACTAAGAAGATTATATATTTATTATTGATTCTATCTGAACTGTCATTACTATATGGGTCCTAAAGCTTTATGACTGAGTCCTACTACTAAAATGTTTAATAGTTTACATTAAATGTAAGATAAGTCAAACATGCAGAGGGAGAGCAAATAAAAAAATTGAATTGCTCAATTTACTATGGTAGGAGGGGGGGGGCAGGAATCCTTTTGAGAACTGAACTCTGAGTCGGTCTGTAGTATGAATTAAAGCTAACAGTATAGACCAAAGCAAGAGATAGAAAAAAACAAGCAACTGTTTTCAAGTAGTCTTAAGTTGGCAGTACCCTGCTGTCTCTCAGAAATACATGAGGATTCTGTTCAGAGGGGCAAACTTCAGTTAGGGACAACAGCAACTGAAGACAAAAACTCATTTCAAAGATAAAAAACCAAAGATGGACGTTTTAGGATCAATGAAAAAATAATCAATCTTAAGTGTGACATTTCAGAATTACCTAGGAAACTTTATTAAAAATTGTCATTGCTGAGAGGATGGCATCCAAGGGTATAGTACCTGCCAGGCATCAACAAATATAAAACCAGATCTAAAACCCAATGATGTCAAAATATCCATCTCTAGTCCCCATACCCAAGGAGAGTCAGAAAGGTAAGCACTTCAGCAGGAATTCCCAAAATAGAGCCCTGGCGTCTCATCCTAACAAGTCATCCACATGTAAAATGTAAAATTTGTTTACAATTCTGACAAGATATGAAGGCACTGACACTTGTGTCTATAATATTAGCAATAAGGAACAGTAGAATTTTAATCAAGAACATGATTGAATCAGACTGAAAAGGTTGGAAGACCACTCTGGTAGAAGGCAAACTTTGTAGAGCTGACAGAATAGTGTAAGAACAGAAAACAAGGGGTAATAAATGTTATAGTTAGGAGATCATCAAAATAATAAGGTTAAAGATGATGACCATTTATATATTAACAGTGGGAGAAGAGTAGTAAAACAATTAGAGTTTATAAAACGTAAAAACAAAAAATGTTATTTTCAATTTTCTAAAGATAAAGCCCTATTAGTAAGCATTATAAACACTGGCCTTTTAAAAAACAAATCTTATTGAGGAATATAGCCCACCATCTTTTTACCTGAATAATAAACTGTGTTCTATAAAATCATATACTATATAAACATTACATAGTTCAAATATTATTAAAACTCAAAGTTGGAAATTTTTTTCAATAAAAAATTTTTTCAAGCTCAAATGAAAATATAAACAAATTTAAATCTCTAATGTTTAACATTCTATTAATCAGAATATATGAACTGAAAGCTTAAAATCTCAGACAATATAAAAGATTTTCAGTAATTGATAATTTAAAATTACAAACAGAAAACAATCAATTAGCAAACTTACGCTGAATGTGAATGAACTGTTTGGGCTGTTTAAACTCCCCTTTGTACAAGCGATTGTAATAGTTGACGTTGCTCTCTGCCTCGGGAACTGGAATGACCATGCTCTCTTTTTTTTCTCTAAATACTTGCTGTGCTGAAATAGCTCGCTGTAAATGATGTTCCTGGAAAATGTAAAGTAGGCAACATAAGTTGTGTTGGTGATAGTAACTCAAAGCATAATTCTATTTAAAAGCTACTTGGTTAATTAACTGCAAAAAAAAATCAATTATGAATAGTCCCCCTTTGCTAAGTCATAGGATTTTTTTTCTGCATACCCAAGAAAGCTTTCCCATCATTCTCCCTTAATAACTGTGGCTTATTATTAGTATCACAACTTAATAGTTTAAAAAAGACAAACCCATATATGTTCATAACCTAGAATTTTAATATTTCCATTATAAGTCTATATCTTGTTCGCTAAATACGTAGAGGTATTTGTCACCACTACCAGATTAAGAAAAAAAAATTCAAGTCATAGGTATTAATTCTTAAATATCTACACTTTAAACTTAATGAGTATAACATTCTGAATAATTAAAAAACAAAGATGAAATTATGCCCAACAAATAGTATTATAACCATGACAGGAAATATTTAATAAATATTAAACAAATAGTTCCTATAAAATATACACATGTTCTAATAACTTCTCATCAATAGCCTCTGAATATCCTACTATACTCATTCCCATTATAGCAGTTTCCCTTTTGGAAGATAAATCAGATTCACACAAACATTTCTATCGTATCAGTGTAAAGGTTCAAATTCCTCAATGACCTTTAAGGCTCTGTAGTATTTCTCTGACACCTCAACCTCTCATCTTTTGCTCTAGCCACAATGTTTCTTCCTGTTTTCAAGTAGTATCCAAATAGCCTACATTTAAAATCCTTTAGTTTCATCTTCCTAGGATTTCCTCATCTAAAACAGACCTTGCCCATCACACCTTGGAAAGCTTTGTTTTTTTCTCTATTCCACTTAGCTACAGATGATACACACACATACAAAATCTCATTTTTCCATTTACCTACTAAGCATTAAGCATGCTCTTAGGGAGCAGCTATTTCTGCTTCTTCTATAAATATTTACATCTATAAAACAGTACATACTTATTATTAAATATATATTTAATAAATTAAACCTACTATATTCCTAATATTTCAGAGAATGCAAAAATGTATTGTTGACACAAAAACCGAGCTGTTAAATGTGCTTAGTAACTTGTCATGGCTACATAATTCTAAGTGGCGAAACAGATATGAACTTGGCTATATACGAGCAAAGTCAAATTCTTAACACTATCATTTTATACCATTTTAATTTATGAGGTTCTACAGGATCTAAGAAATTAGATAGTAACTTCACTCATGTCTTTTGTGTAGGGGTGTCCAGTCCCAGGCACAGTCACAACCACAGGTTGACAATATACAAGATAACTATGAATATGACCTAACACAAAATCATAACCTTACTTAAAACATTAAGAGATCTTGATAATATTTAATAATTCAAGTGAGTGGTTCTCAACCATGTACTTTATACATTAAATACCATCACAGTGTCATGCAAAATAAACTTTATAGTCTCACTATTTGTATGTATACATGGGTTCAGTCTGAAGGTGGTATGCACCTTTACAGTGTCGCGTTCCAAGCACAATCGAATTTACACCATCAGACATTGCACGTGCTCATGGCGGCATGTAAGTGACATGCAGCAATTATCAATAATATTTTAGCCAACTATTACAAACAATAGGTGTTTAATGTTATTCAAAAGGCAATATACTTGATTATTAAAATACTTCCTTCCACACCTTGGTCATGCCTCAAACATCATCCGCTGCATTCTGTAAGTTGGCAACAACCCATTTGAGCTGCATTGGCAGCTGAGGTGCGGAAGGGCTTTTTGTTTTTCTGTCAATTAATGTTCATAATAAAAGTAAATATAGTCCCTTAGCTATTATTTTTTAAGTACTAGCATGGCTTTTATAAGAGCTGAGAAGAAAAGGAAAGGAAAGCGTCCAAAGGAAACTTGCAGAAGAAAAGGATTAGTCATCAAACAGTGGCAGATGACTAGTATGTCAAAGCACATAGGAAGGCACTGCACTTTTGGGAATCTATCCAAACTTTTGAAAACTATGATTTGAAGAGATATCACATGCATGAATATTGCCAAATGTAGTGAGTATCAAAGATATCATAAAGACAAAATGTTAGAACTGAAAAAAATAATTCAGATGGATTATATTATAAAAGCAAGATATGTGGTAAGACACTTAGAAAAAAATCAAAGTCATTTACTTTGATAGTAGACTTACTAAGCAATCTTTTTTAAGTGTGGTAGGCACACAGAAAAAATCAAAGTCATTTACTTTGACAGTAGACTTACTAAACAATGTGGTAGACATACTATGCTCTGAAAAAATAGGAAGGCATGTCTAAAGTCCGTCTGTCTCACAAGCCTACAGCCAAGGGGAACTGAAGCATAGGGCTAATCACAGATATTTTGGTGATGCCGACAACACTGATGGTACAAATAAGACTTGGCTACTCCCACTTTTATGAGAGATACTGATGAAGATCATGACACAAATAAATCAAGAGTTAATACAAAGCAGTAAATTTCCTTTGTTCATTGTCAAATTATGGTACAGGTGATGGGAGGCAAAAAGAGGGACCTGTAAAATTCTAACATTTTCTACCTTTTCCTCTGCATCCTCCTATCTACCTTTGCCTCTCAAAATCCTGGCCCTCTCCTGAAGAGAAACAATTTCTACTTTCCAACCTTAATTCCACATACATCTCCAACAGTTTGTTCCCCAATTTTAAGAAAAGCTTCAGTTTTTCAACCTCTCCACTTTCCTATGAAACTCACTCATCACCCTCATTCCTTATCCAGGTCTGAAACATACAGCTGAGACTACTCATCTTCTCGCCAGTGCCCTCCTTTCTATGTTTCTTCTTTTCTCCTATTCTATGTGAAAGCACTGACCAATTTAATATAAATATTGTAAGACCTTAAATGCTATTTAAGCTTTTCAAACATATTCAAACACTAATACACACAGCACACACACACATACAAAAATAAACTAAGCTTCAAGACACAGAAGTATACTATACTAATACAAATGAAGATCAGATGATGAAATAGATAAATTTTAAAATTATTTATTATCAATCATCCTTTTAACAAGTTTAAGTGAACCAGTTAGTACACTGATATTATCTTGTCACTCAAAAATGTGAGAGTGAATGAGCACAGCCTCTGCTATTAAGAAGCTTGTTTGATAGAAGTGAAACACTCAGGTTACAATCCTATTTGAACCTGACAAGTATGGCTCCTCTCAATAGTCAAACCACTATTTCAAGAGAACAGAAAAGATGCCCAAAGAATGTAATATATATTATATAATTAGATTATATATCTATATATAATTATATATAGATATATAATATCTATATTGAGACTCTTAGGAAGACTGACAATTTGACAAAGAAAAAAAAAATTCCAGGCAGCAAAAACGACATGAACAAAATGGATAAAGGTGCAGCCTAGCAACAAAAGCTAGGTAGTTGAGGACAGGACTAGTTGTCTCCACACTTTCAATGCACTTTTCTTCACAAGGTAGATCCCAAGCTCACCAATTACATTTTCTCATATACTAACAACTAATACTATGTTATATTGATGGTACAAATTTGAGTCAACCAAATGATTATGAGGATAACATAAAAACAACACAAACTGCATTCTGGAAGGCAAAGCTTTGGATAAGTAATGTCTAGTACCTAAGGCTGTATTTTGTTATAACCTTGCTGAGTAACTCACCTTATGGTCCCAGAAAGTCAGGCCCACAGTAACACCTTCCTACAGTTACATAGTGCTTTCTAGCTTTTAGAGACCATCGACAATCACAAACTCACAATAACCTTAATATTCAAGAAACAAGGAAAGGTATGAAAAACAAAACAATGGAATTTTAAGAAGAGCAAAAAAAAAAAGAAATATTAAAATGTTTAAGTACTTTTGAAAACCTTTCAGTAACTCATCTATATTTAAAATTTCAAACACAGGAACTTCCTCAACTTGATAGAAGACAAACAACCATAGAAAATTCACCTCTAACATCACATTATGTAACCAAAGGTAGCACAAGTCAAATACCGCAAAACTCACTATTTCTGGTCACCATTTTACTTGAGTGTCTAGTTGGTGTAAATAAAAGCATGCAGGTTAAAAATGGAATAAAATCAACATGCACATAATCATTACTGGTGTAGTATTTACAGTGGTATAATCATTACTAAAACACAGAACTGCGCAGGAAATATTGTGTTCAGAGTATTCTATAAAATTCAAGATCTAGGAAAAGAAATCGAGGAAATGAACAAAAAAAAGGTAATATTGTGATGTTACCTTAATAAACTAACAGTTAATTTATTAATCATGCAATTATTGTAACTGGAAGTGACCTATCTATAGTACTAGAGTAATTCTATTTTTGCAGTCCACATGAAACTGTTACACTGCCATTCAAGACTTTTTGAAAAATTTAAGAACTATTTTTGATAAAAGGTCTCACTATGTAGCTATAGACAGCTACAGGTATCTTGGAACTTGCTATATAGGAAAGGATAGACTTGAACTTGGCCAGATCTACCTGCCTCTGCCTCCCAAGTATAAATCTGGCTTAATCTAAAGACATTTTAAAATGATTTTGCATTAAGTAGAGAAAGTAGGAAACCAAGTCATACACCCAGGATAATCTCAGTAAGTAGTGATGTGCACAGAATGAGAGATGGTAATATGCATGAATGAAATATTAAAAAGAAACACAGAAAAAGAGAAAAAAAGGTCTGAGGAAAATGTGCCCAAATATCAGGTATTGTAATTGGTTCCTAGTGTCCTTGTCCAAGTCCTTCAGTGTTTTCTACATTATCTCAAAGGGCAGGTATTACAAAAAACAATCAGCACCAAAGTTTCAAACTATTTACATGTATTTAGCAGTTTTGCTCAAAATCAAAGAAAGGAACACATGAAGAAAGATAGACAAGAAACAAAGACAAACATAACTCTAGAAGTCATTTTCCTATTCAAATTAAATTTGCAGTTCTAGAACATTTTAAATCTGACTTTCAGCCCAGTGGTGAATTAAAATCACCTCCAGCCAAAAATAGATGCAACTGGAAATTAATGCTACAGAAAACGAGACTCAGACAAATACCACATTTTCTCTCAAAGATGAGCAGAAAACAAATTTAAATATGTGTATGCACTTATTTGTGTGTTTGTAGGTCACAACACTAGACAGGGAACATGAGAGAGAAGAAAGAGCTTAAGGAAGGTGGGACAACAGAGTAGATCCAGAATCCTTAACAAATTAATAGAGCAAAACCTAAAGGTATTAAACTATTTACAAGTAATTCAGCTATACCCTCCCCTGAAACAAATGTTAAGAACATTCATGAGAGTACAAAAATATCTACCATCCATCAAAATAAAACTCAATGGGATAAAATTAATTTTTAAAGTGTCAAATCTAAGTGGGTGGTGGCACACGCCTTTTAATCTCAGCACTTGGGAGGCAGAGGCAAGTGGACCTCTGTCAGCTCAAATACGGCTTGGTCTTCAGAGCCAGGGCTATGCAGAGAAAACCTGCTTCATAAAATCAGGAAGAGGGAGGGAGGGAGAGAGGGAGGGAAGGCGGGCGGGCATCCGGGTGGGCACAACAAATGCTGATGAAGATGTGAGAACAGAGGAAACCTTATTCACTGCTAGTGGGAGTGCAAACTAGTACAACCATTATGGAAATCAGTATAGAGGTTACTTTAAAAAACTAGAACTACCATGTGACTCAGCTATATGTATCACTTGTGGTAATCTGAGTAAGAAATGCTCCCCACCTCTTCCAGGCTCACATATCTGAACACTTGGTTCCTGATTGGTGATGCTGTTTGGGGAGGATGTAGAACCTGTAGGAGGTAGAGCCTTGCTGGAGATCATCCATATGCGGCGGTGCGGGTTTGAGAGGTCACAACCTCACCCCATTTCCGGTTTACACTCTGTGGTTCTGTTTTGCATTTGAACATGTACTCTTTAAGCTTCCTATTACAGCCACATATTGTGATGCTTCCCCTGTCACTGGGGACACTATTTCTGGAATAACAAGGCCAAAAAATCTCTTCTTTCTGTAAATTGTCTTGGTCATGGTGCTTTTGCACAGCAACAGAAAAGTAACTGATACAGCATCTGGCACCAGAAGAGTGGGTTGTTGCTGTGAAAAAACTGAACCATGTTCTTTCCTGGAGGAAGACTCTGGAAGTGTGAACTTAAGAAGGGGTTCAATGCTGTAAGTAAAGCTTATGCAGCTGTTCCATTAGCAGTCTGGAAGATAGCAAGGCTGAGAATAATTCTGGTAGCATAAGTCCTACTGAAGAGGTTTCATAGGGGAGCAATATTAATAACTGGGGTAGAAGCCATTTATTTGGCATGTTGGCAAAGAATCTGGCTGCCTTCTGCCCTTGTCCTAAGAACTTATCTGGGCAAAATTAAAGATAATTTTTTGGCAAATTCAAGAAACATAAGTTTAATCAGTGGTATAGTTATTACCAATAGCTCTTACGCAGATTTGCAATGAAATATAACAAGAGGTACAGAAAGAAATACAGATCATATTGTATGGTTGTACAACTGTATAATTTGGAGAGAAAAAGTGCAATAGGAAGCTTACGGCGGGAAGACAGGTACAGAAAGACTGTAACATAAAGGAGAGTGATGCCATTAGGGAGATGCCTACTCTGCACTGGAACAAAGGGAAGTGCCCTGAGGGCAAGGACCTATGCAGCTAAGCTTCCAACCTGTGAAAGAAAAAGGCCTAAGAGTTTTCAGCTCCTAGAAAATAACAGCACACTAAAGCTCATGCTAATATGACCTAAGAGGACAAGAGTTCATCCCAAGCCGGCAGTCAAATGTGGCAGTGTCATCCATATGATATATATGGCTTTGGAAGATTAAAAAGTGACAAAAAGTGATGGTGGAGCTGGGGGTCATGACTCTTCATGATCCTAGAGGGATAAGGCTTGACTCTTCCTTTTCACTTAGCACATAGTTCAACAGTATAATCTTGAATTCTAATTACACCTATTATTTTCTAAGAATCTGTTAACAGGGCTGTGGCCCAGTGATAAAGCACTCACATAACTAAGGCCCTGGTTTAATCTCCAAAACTTGTACAGATGCAGGCATGCGTGTGCACGTGTGTATGTGTGTGTGTGTGTGTGTGTGTATGATTAAAATGTCATAACCAGGGCTGGGGAGATGTCTCAGCGGTTAAGAGCACTGCCTGCTCTTCCAAAGGTCCTGAGTTCAATTCCCAGCAACCACATGGTGGCTCACAACCATCTGTAATGAGGTCTAGTGCCCTCTTCTGGCCTGCAGGCATACATGACAGATAGAATATTGTATACATAATAAATTATATATCTAAAAAAAATGTCATAACCAACCCAACCTTTAAGTCTTCTATTTACAAAATCGGCATTCAAAGAATTAAGACTTAGTAAGAGTGATCTCCAGTTCTGACTAAGCACATCCTAGATGGATGATCAGCATCTTGAAATGGAGAAAATCCAATCATGGCTCTCAAACATTTGTGACCGTTAGGATGATCTGACGAATTGTTTCAACAAACTCTAATATGAACTTTCAGTCTTTGATTTAGGACATCTGGGATGAAATTAGACATTGCACACTTCTAACAAGTTCCCACAAGATAATGATGCTGGGGGTTGAAGACACTCTGAGAACCACCAGTTTAAGAACCACTCGATTAAAGCAGAACAGCTCATAGAATGTGGTCCTCTGTAATCACAAAACTTCCGAATAAACATTTGGAAACTTTAAAAGCAATCTGGTAGCAATTTGGTGCAACCAAATGTTTAAAATATGTGCTTTTGTATTTTCTATCTCTTTTACTTAATTTTCTAGTAACATATTTGTATTTTGACAAAGGTTGTAGTGAGGAGCCGCTTGTTGGTTCCCAGCCGCTTAGCTCTGAAATAATCACACAGAAACTGTATTCTTTAAATCACTACTTGGCCGATTTGCTCTAGCTTCTTATTGGCTAACTCTTACAAATTAATTTAACTCATTTCCATTAATCTGTGTATCACCATGAGGTCGTGGCCTACCAGCAAAGTTTCAGCACACCTGTCTCTGGCAGCTCCATGGCTTCTGTTTGACTCTGCCTCCTTTCTCCCAGCATTCCCTTTAGTTCCACCCCCACAGCTCTGTTCCCCTATAGCTTTGCTATAGGCCCAAAGCAGTTCCTTTATTAACCAATGATATTCACAACACACAGAGGGAAATCCCACATATCAAAAGGTATAGCCATAAAATTATTAAAATTAATGTTTATAAAAATGTTCCTCAAAATATCTGGGGGCTATTTTTTTAACCATACACTGTCTTTGAAGGTAACATTTACTTATTTCATTAATATTGCCACCTTAAGAAACATGCAAGTGCTCGGTGGTGACGCAGGCTTTTAATCCCAGCACTTGGGAGGCAGAGGCAGGTGGAGCTCTGAGTTGAAACTAGCCCAATCTACAAAGTGAATTTCAGAGCAGCCAGGGCTACACAAAGAAACCCTGTCTCAAAAAAAAAGGAGGAGGAGGAGGAGGAGGAGGAGGGAGAAAGAAGAGGGAGGAAGAGAGGGAGGGAAAGAAACAGGTTTTAGTTTGAAATAATTATATTACTAAACTTTGTTCTTTTTGTTAATGTATATTTAAGGATGTTTATCAAGAAAACTAAGTATTCATTTGCAATGAATTCCCTTTAGATTGAAGAACAGGGTAGAGATTTTTCTCTCTTGAAAAATAGCTGATAACATTTTAAGTGACTGAGAACTGAATCATCCTCAGCTTCTCTTTTTATTGTAATTAGCTGGGAAGTGTATGATGGCAAGGTGGGAGTAAGGGACTTTAGTGTAGTGTGTTACATTGTAAACATAAATGGAAAACTGGAAGCAATCCCACTGTGTGGAAATGTCATTCTAAACAATTTGACTTATAGATCAACATTTGAAAAACCTATTATGTTACTTTAACATTAACTTGCTCCTCTTGATAAAGTAACAAATATCTGTCCTTTGTTACTGTATCCAACTTTCTGAAACCTTGTTTTGAATCACGTATTTCCTAATTCTATTTAAGAACAAAATCTTCAACACCAACAACAGGAAACACAAACAACATCCATGTCATTTAGTCTAATCATTTACTCAACAGAGAAATGAGCAAAAGATTCAAACCAACAGGCAAGTTACTGACATTTGTTTTAAAAAAGACTTATTTGATGATTAATTTATGCAATGCTTTATACTTATTTCTGAAATTATCTTCCATCCTTTTAACACTAAGAATAGACACATAATCCCATACAGTATTTCAAGACCTACATTTAAAAACAGCCAAGAGACGTGTGGTCTGGGAGATGGCTTAGTGGGCAGGTGCTCAACAAGCATGAAGACAATAATTTGAAGTCAGTTGTAGACATGTGTGCCTATAACCACAGTGCTTGGGAAGGCAGAAGAGGATGGAGACAAGAGGATTATCCCTGCTGGCTGGCCAAGCCAACCTAACCAAAACAAAGGGAGTGGGGTGTTCAGTAAGACACCCTATCCTGAGGAGATAAGGTGGAAAGTGGTAGCACAGGATACCTGACATCCTTCTCTAGCTTCCACACAGCTGCTGGCACACTCAAACATACCTACTACAACACACAAATAAAAAAGAACAGAGGCGGGTCTCAGGGAGTTTGAGGTCAGCCTGGTCTACAAAGTGAGTTCCAGGACAGCCAGAACTACATGGTAAGTCCTTGTCTTGAAAAACCAAAATTTAAAACAAAACAAAAAAAGAATTTTAACTAAGAATTGCAGTACTGTATGGTGGTTTGAATTAAGATTGGTCCCCCATAGGCTCATATATTTGAATATTTGAATGTTTATTTCCCAGTTGGTAGACCGTTTAGAAAAGGTACGGACTTGCTAGAGAAGTTGTCACTGGAACTGGGCTTTGAGGTTTCAAAAACCCATAAGGGGCCCAGTCTCTCCCCACACTCCCTCTTCCTGCAACGTGTTGATCAGATGTAAACTTTGTGCCTTGCCTGCCATCATGTTTCCAACAATGACGGATATGAACTAATCCTCCAAACTAAGAACAACCTCCAATTAAATGCTGTCTGTTGTAAGCTACCCTAGTCATGACGAACCTTCACAGCAACAGAAGAGGAACTAAGGCACAGTGGTTGGGAGAGAGCTGGAAAGGGTATGGCCAGCAGGCAGTCTGACACACCAGCTGTGGCTGTTTGAATGAGAATGGCCCTACAGGCTTAGGTTTCAATACTTCCTCTCTAGTTGGTGGAAATGTTGAGATGTTCTGGGAATGTTCTGGACATGCCCAGAAACCAGTCTTCCAGGTGATTCTAGATCCTGTCAAACTGACAATTAACCTTAGCCACAACACACTCTCCATTACCAATATTATATCATACTTTTTAAATTAAAAGAATTTTTTACAACTTTTTACAATCTTACAACTACCCCCAAACATGTGTCAAAGCCTTTATGTGTTCTTTAGCAGAAAAACAACAACAAACAAACAGAAACGTGAGAAGTTCTGCTCTCCAATCAAAGATTCTTAAATCCTAACAAGCATTTGAACTACCTAGGGAATCATAACAATATAAAATTACATTATAAAGTGCACATTTTGACTGTCTACCCTTAGGATTGGACCTGATATTTAATATATTAAACATTCTCCCAGGTAAGACCAAATCTCTATCCCAAATTTTTGCATAACAAGGTTTTCAACTATATACACACCTCAAAAAAGTATCACTATGATAGAAACACTATGAAAACAGTTTGCCACTTCAAACTTTTGCTACCATTACCTGAAGTCATTTCGCTTAAGGCATTTATTTACCAAAAGTCATTATTCTCATAGCAAATTTATTTTTTAACAGTCAAATGTCACCTAACAGGTTCCTACTGTACAAAAACTATAAAATGGAGTACTATTCAGCAAGAGAAAAAAGAATAAAGCTTCCTTTCAGAAGTGAGAAGGCTTTTTGGAAACGGTGTCTCACTATGTATCACTGCCAGGCCTGTAACTTCAAATTTGTGGTAATCCTCCTGCCTGTCTCCTGAGGATGAAAGTCATAATACATATGGATCTTAAAAACAATAAAATGCTGAATAATCCCATAAGAGGGTTAAAAATGTGCTACATTTACATAAAACTCTAGAAAGTGCCATTAATCTCCAGTGATAGGAAGACTGTTTATTTACAACTCAAGGTAGAAGGGAGAACAGTTATATTCATGATTCTGACTGTGGCATGGTTTTACAGGGACACAAATGCCAACACTATCCAATTACATAGCTTCATATATATACTATTTCAAGTATAAATAAGTTTATCATTCAAATACTAAATTCCAGCTTAAATAGGTTATTGTATATAATATAGGTATATGCTAATTCTTTGAAAACCACATAGTATTCAAAAGTATGCCTCAACTAAGAATATAAGAGGTCTTTTAAAGGGTTGAGGGAAGGTGGTTGACTCTGAAGGTCATTTAGAAATGAAGAACTAAGTTACCATAAAGCACATATATTGTGAAGTAAAATAGCCAGTCATCGGTGATCCAGGTGTCTGACACCAGTTACCAGGAAGAGAAACAACAATCCGGATAGTCAAACTGGCATTAATAGCTTTAGCTTTAAATTCTGTACTACCAAATATAAAATTGCAGTAGGTATCTCTTCAGGCGTCTGTCCATTCTTTAAACGCCCATTCTCTCCCACAAATTATGGCCATCAACCAATCACCTCACATGCCCAAAGTCACAGTTAACTGAATCAACTAGATATATGACCTGAACTAGCCACTCATATTCCATCTGTCAGTAATTTAGAAGAATGAATTACAGAAGCTTTGAGGTGACCATATTTGGTCAAGAAGATGTGAAAGCTCTGTTAAGACCCTTTGTCGATAATAAAACTAAATTAATTTTTGAAAAGGGTAAACATCTCATTGCCAAATAGACTGCATTCCAAGAAGGCTAGGATAGTGCAGTCTCACAATATTCATCATTAGTGAAGGGAAAACTCATGTGGCAAATCTACAGAAACAAAAAGCATTTAAAGATATTTACACTCATTTACAATAGACATATAAAAGACTTTATATACACTTTACATTTTATGTACCACATAACATGTACAACATGTAGTATTTTCTGTTATTAATACGTAAAGTAACTATTTTCTTTTCCACATCTATAAATCAATGAAGAATAACCTACATCTCATTTAACAGAGAAATACTATCGGGGCATATAATCTGGTGATATTACAACACAACACTGTTATTTTCAAAGTTCACCCTCAAGAACTACATAGTAGGAACTAGAGAGAGGATGGCTCAGCTATTAAGACCACTTCCTGTGTTCCCAGTACACACAGCAGGTGCTCATCAACCTGTCACTCTAGCCCTAGAGAATCCAATTTCCTCTTCCGGCCTCCACAGGCACCACACATATGTGACATACACTCAGACACACATACAAAATAAATTAGTTAATTAAAAGAAAAATAAAAAACACACAATAGAATTACAAAATAAAAAAAAATCCAATTTGAAGAAATTTACAGTTTATTTTTGAATACAATCAAAGTTACCCTTGGCTGCATGCCCAGCCCCTGGGTTGTACATACTTGCTTAGAGACAGACATTCATATAAATGTCATTAAATAAGAATGCTCATTATTCTCCACAATTTTTCAACCTAAAGTTAGACGTATTTACCAACAGAATTAAAAAGGGAAAAATACTCTCTTTCTCTTCCGGTCGCAGGCGTTTCGGGAGCCGCCGATTACCGTCCAGCCATGGCCAAGTCCAAAAACCACACCACACACAACCAGTCCCGGAAATGGCACAGAAACGGCATCAAGAAACCCCGGTCACAAAGATACGGATCTCTCAAGGGGGTTGACCCCAAGTTCCTGAAGAACATGCGCTTTGCCAAGAAGCACAAGAAAGGCCTGAAGAAGATGCAGGCAAATAATGCAAAGGCCATGAGCGCACGTGTGGAGGCCATCAAGGCCCTGGTGAAGCCCCAGGTGGTGAAGCCCAAGGGGCCAAAGGGCCCCAGCCACAAACTCACCTGTCTGGCTTTAATTGCTCACCCCAAGCTTGGGAAGCGGATTAGAAGCGACATGGCCAGGGGTCATAGGCTCCAAAAAACAAAGCCCAAGGTTCAAGCCAAAGCAGAGGCCTCAGCTGCAGCTCAGGCTCCCAAAGGTGCCCAGGCCCCTGTGAAGGCCCCATAAAAAAGGTCGCAGTCTGCCAATGTGAAGACAGATGGACTGGTGTGAACACCTACACAGTATTTGCAGATGTTCAGGACCTTATGCTGTTTTTACAAATAAACTTGAGGCAAGTTCTGTTAAAAAAAAAAAAAGGGAAAAACAATCTGAGGCCTAGTGTTTGAGAAGTAGAGGTAAACGATGTATATTAGCAGATATCTAACTCAATAAACCCAAGGGAATCAATGCAAAACCTAGTACAATTAGGTAATTTAGTTATGTTATAGAATTTGAAATTAACATATAGAAATCTATGGGCTAAAGAGATGGCTCAGTGGTTAAAAGTACTTGCTACTCCTGCATACAACCTAGGGTTGGTTCAGAACACCTTCATCAGGCAGCTCACAACGGTCTATATAACTGTCATTCCAGGGAATGCCCTCTTCAGGCTTCCAAGGGCATCAGGCATGCACAGGGTGCACATACATATGTTTAGGCACTCACAGTACACATACAAAACTTTTTTACAAGAAATCAATCACGTTCATAATTATAATGACAAGTGGGAAGGAATATTGAAATGCTATTTACAAAAAAAAACACATAAAACTCCTTCAAATAAGTCAACGAAAACATAAAAAAAAAAAAAATCTGGAACAACATTCCTCAAAGATAAGCAGGCTTCATAAAGAGACAATCTATGTTCTTGGATGAAAAGTCAATTCTCTGTAAGTTGATTTATCAATGTATGTAGAGTCCTAACAAAAACACTGTGGTGGTTTGAAAGAAAATGGCCTCCAGACATGGTATTGCTGGAATAGGTGCCGTCTTATTGAAGGAAGTGTGTCACTATGGAGGCGGGCTTTGAGGTCTCATATATGCTCAAGCCACTTCCAATGAGACAGACCATTGCTTTTAGATCAAGATGTAAGAGCACCATGTCTGCCTGAATGCTACCTTGCTTCCCGCCATGATGATAAAGGACTTAAGCCCCTGAAAATGGTAAGCTACCTAATTAAATGTTTTCCTTTATAAGAGTTGTTGCAGTCATGGTGTCTCTTCATAGCAATAAAAATCCTAACTAAGACAAATATAAACGCTATTGTCTGGATTCTGGCAAAATAATTATAAAATTCACATGGAAAACTATGCAATGGTAAGGTACTTAGGAAATCTCTTTTTTCAGAGCGGTGAGAGGCAATGATGAAAAGTCCTATAAGAGGTAAAATAATAATGGAATGGAATGATGAAATTATAAACAACAATGAAAGCAGTAAACATTCTGCTCAATAAATCAGCAAAGAGAAAGTTATGTTAGGCATAAAAGGGGTGTGCTGGCATACACCTATAACCTACACTCCAGGCTCACATATCAGCTTGGATATGATAGAAGAGCAACACAAGAATCCTATCTCAAGAAACTCAAAGGCCCCAACACCTAAGAAACTTCAGACAAATGACTTTGTTTTTTCTTTAAACAACTGAATATCCATCTGGATTGGGCAGGGTGGATATTGGAAAGTTTAGGGGCTTAGGATGTGACTCAGTGAAGAGCACTACGTCTAGCATAAGCAAAGAACTGGATTTGATCCCAGTACAAACAAACAAAATAGCACATACTAGAAACCATGGAAATTCTATAATAAAGTTTAAGGTAATTAATAATCATAGAGAGGGACCTTTAACTTTAATTGCATTAACTAATTTTTTTAAATGAGCATAGTATTTTGCCTGTTGTATGTCCTTGTGAGGGTATCAAGACCCCTGAAACTGAGGTTACAGTTATGAGGCACCATGTAGGTGCTGGGAATTGAACCCAGGTCCTCTGAAAGAGCAGTCATCTCTCCAGCCCCAGAAACATTTTTTTTATTCAGAACTAAACTTACTGACTGCATGTCAATACTTTTGAGAACCACTATTCATCCCAAGCGCAAGTTAGAGCAATGATCCAAAGACAAGCTGGATTGTTTCTGCACCACCCGCGTCATAGGCATCAGTGACTAGACTAACCCAACATGACAAGACGCCACAGACTTAATCAAAGAGATTCTTTTCTCAGATTTTCAATCTAACAGAAACAAGTTAAAAAGCAAAACAAAATAGGCATCTGTTCCCCTCTCTCTTATTAAAGGGATACCTATACAGAAAAAGGCAAAGATAGCAGTACATTCACTCTCAAAATCCAATCATGGACTTCTCAAGGTGGCTGAGATCTACGGGTTTTGTTTTTACCCCTCATACTTTTCTGGTATATTCTGGACATCTTTACACATATACAATATTGTTATGATGGAAAAATGGGTAAGGATTCATGAATCTAATCTGGAAACCCAAAAGGATACCACATGTGGAAAACTCCACACCTGTAGTTCAAGGCGTGCAAGTTAATAAAAGTGACACTCCACCATAAACAAACTGAAGGTTATAAATCTATATGATCAGCTCAACAGATGCAAAAAAAGGCACTTAAGAAAATTCAAACCTTCATAGACAGGTGCTAAATAAATTAGGATCAGAAGAAACAGACGGCAATATTTAATGGTAGCCTACACTAAGCCAACCCCTATCACTAAAGGAATGAGGACATGTTTAAAGCTTTCACACCAAGATCTGTTACAAGACAAATGTGCCACTTTCACTGCTTTTACTCAACACAATGCTAGACGTCAAAGTAATCAAGAAAAAGAAGAGCATCTAAACTGTCACTCTACAGATGATATGATCTTATACACAAGAAGCGCCAACAACACCAAAACACTAGAATGCATCAAAATTGCAGAATGCAAAATCAACAAAATAAAATCAATAGCAGAGCAATACACCATAAGTATCTCCAGTAGTAAAATGACAAAACCAATACCATTTACAACAACTACCAAAAAAAAGGGGTGGGGGGACCACAAAACAAATGCCTAGGACTAAATATATTTAATGAAAGAAATACATCTCTCCAGTAAGAACCATCAAACACTGATAAAGAAATCCGGCAATTAGAAAATTAAATATTTAGAGGCTGGAGAGACAGCCCAATAGTTAGCATATACTGCTCTTGAATGTGACCTAAGTCCCAGAATGACTTCGCCTAGAGTTTTCAGAAAGGTTTAAGTGAGTGAACTGAAAAAAACATACCTCCAGCATTCTTCTGTGCTTCCGGGCTGGTCGGTCACAATGTGACCAACCCACCACCCCCCACTCCTGCTGTGCACTGCCTTTGCCCTCACAGTGCAAGGCATCTCTCCTTAAATCATGAATCAAATAGAAACCCTACCCTCCATAAGTTGTTTTTGTAAATTATTTTGTCACACCAGGAATAAAAAAAAAAACTAGTACACTTGGGAAAGTCTTAAAAATGAAAATTCTTAAGCTACATATTAGACCTATTGATTGAGACACTGGAGAATACAACCCCCAAAATCTGTTTTAATAAACCTTCCAAAGAATCTGACACATGGAAGCACTTGAGAATTGCTGAACAAACCATTTACACTAGCTTGGGGTGCTACAGAAGCCCTGACAAGTCCTGCTAAGCTAGTTCCTACCTACCAGGTACTGCATGTGAACAACCTCATTCTCCGTCTAGGAAATCAGCCACTGCGCTGTATGGTAAAGGACGGGAAATCAATGCATCTCCTATATGACAGGCAAGCAACAGAGTTTCTTATGTCATCCTTCATAAATTTCTTTTCCTTGGGAATCATAGATCGCCAAAAAAGTCACAGAAAATAACTGAAGGGCCCTCAGAATGGATGAGAAAATAATAATCTTTTAATTGCCCTAACCTCAAGCAAATTTAACATTTCTTTTGGTTTTACTAATGTGATTGACAGTAAGAAGCAGTATAAGTCTTTTTATGTCATATTACAATGCTACTTGTCAAAATACTGTTTATACCCTTCACTACTCAAATTTAACATAACCAGATCCAACTCTGCATCCTGCTTTAATGTTAATATTATTTCAATTTTTCCAATATAACTTTCCTATGATTTTGTATATTTAAGGTATCATTCTAAGAAGTTTCATCAGACTGCCAAAAGAATTCATCACACAAAAAAAGCTGAGAATCCCAAGATAAAGGTTCTCACATCAAGTGTAACAGCTTCCATTTGAAAACTAGAGAGAAATCGTTTCTTAATTATCCAAACTGGAATGCGACCAGAAATTAATGAGCAGTGGGTAGATGTAAAAACTTCTCATTTTGCCTGCAATAGTCACTACAGACTGAACTGCTAATAATGTTCCAGCTGAAAAATATTACAAGAATAAAATATGTAGCATAGCTACCCTCATCAGTAACCTTGTTTTCCAGCTTTCTAAATATGCTAACACTGGAACTCACTAGTATACCAGACTGTCTTCTCCAGCCACTCTTCTTGTGTTTACCAAGCACTGGAGAGGCTGTCCTCACACAAATCTACTTTCTCTCATGACTATATACTTATCCAATCTTTAAAATTAAAAAAAAACCTGAAAAACAAATACTCAACTATTAATTTAGAGCCCAATTACTGCTTTAGAAGTAGCTAAAAAATTAGTTCTCTTAGTCAGTAATTTCAAAACTTTTAATTTTTAAGTCAATTTAACAATTACTGTCATAAAACAGAGAAGGAAAGAGAAAAATATACATTATTAATTTGCTAGTGCTTTTAAAACTAAAGTTTTTAAAAACAAAAATAGTTTTTCAATCAGCAGGTGAAAGAGAAACTAGGAGAAACTATAGGAAAGAATGTGTTTGGGGATACTTTATATTTTATTCTTCCCATTCCTTCCTACTTTGTTATAATAAAACAGCGTATAAGGCAGATTTAAGTCTTGCTAAAAATAAACTCTTAAAATTTAAAACTATCCTCTGAGAGGCTGGCGAGACGGCTCAGTGGTGAAGAGCACTTGCTATTCTTGCAAATGACTGGGGTTTAGTCCAGCACCACATGGCAACTCATGACCACCTGTAACTCCTGGTCCAGAGGATTGGACACTCTTCTGGTCTCTGGGGTCACTAGATATGTACCAGTTTACTTACATACACTCGAACAAAAACACTCATACGCATTAAATAAAAATAAATCTTAACAAAAACGACCCTTTAAAAGTTATCACTTAATTTTGTCCATGAGAAGAGGCAAAGGCCAAGGATATTTTGTCATATTTATAGTACTATTGACTACCTTTGTAGTTCAACCAAAGTCTTACACCCTTTGCCCAAGGAGGGTCAAATAAAAATGACAGACTGATTTTCACTCTACAGTCTTCTGATTTCAACACAATATTAGTTTATGGGAAAAGGGAGCCTAAGAGTAGATGGCTAAAGAAAATGCTGCTGAGGGAAACCTGGAAGTGATCACCATTTACTTTCACAATATTAACTCCACAAAGAACAGTCCTGTTCCATTTATATAGTACAGTTGTCTTCTATTTATATAGTACAGGCAAGGCAAATAATCAAAGACTAACTTTAAGCCAAAATTGTAAGAAACCTTCTGCCATCTGTACTAGCCTCCCTCGTGACTTATTCCTATCAGCTCTTCCTCCTCTATTGGTCCTATCATTTTTTACCATCTTTCCATTTCCACTCTACTTAAAATGAAGATGCAGGGATGTATGTTCAATCATACAATCAAATTCAACCAAGTAGCTATGACCATGGCAATGCCTATATTAAAAGTCCTCCATCATATAAAGTAGCTGTGACAGAAGTTCCTGCTGGATACCAAGCTTGTGTAAGGTAGTTAATAAAACAAACATAATAACTTTCTTATGCCAATTAGTCTAATTGGGAAAATGTATATTCATTCTCTCCCCTCACACAATTTTACACTCAAACCGTGCTGGCCTTGACTACTCAACCATTTCTTGGAGTCTCTGGACAATTAATTCCCAGGACTCCTTAAAGTAGCTTTGTTTTCTGCTACCTGAAACCAACAAAATCAATTGTAAATGTTAATATAGGGCCTCATTTTAAGAGACCAGAAACAAATATTTAAACTCACACCACAGATCAAGCACTCCTTAACATTTTTAAGGAATGTATGTACAAAAGCAATTTAGTGTCTTCAATAATACCGTTTTAAATACTAATTTAAGAGATGAAGCAATGCAAAAGTGAGGTTCGAGTACCTAAGTCAGACATAAGACCTCAGCCTTTGACACTAATGCATTTTAACTTAGATAGTTGGTGTTGGACAAGTCATTTAATTTCTGTTTTTTTTTTTTTTTTTTTTTTTTTTTTTTTCGAGACAGGGTTTCTCCGTAGCTTTTGGTTCCTGTCCTGGAACTAGCTCTTGTAGACCAGGCTGGCCTCGAACTCACAGAGATCCGCCTGCCTCTGCCTCCCGAGTGCTGGGATTAAAGGCGTGCGCCACCACCGCCCGGCAAGTCATTTAATTTCTAAAGTGCTATTTCTGCCCTCTGGAAATAAGACATTTGCACATATATATCCTAGTGCTATAATGAGCTCTAAACCCTGAACTTAACAAAGACCTGGCACACATTCAATCCATGTGTTAACACATTGGCGGGGTTACATACGATGAGCAATCTGAGACTCAGACAAGGTAGGCAACTTCCCTCATTAAAATCCATGGAATGACCAGAACTAGAAAAGTTGACTCCAGAACCACATCAGAAAAATCCCTTCCAGACTATTCTATCAGCTCCTGGGCCACCTAGAATCTGGTGCAGTTCCATGCTTTGCTCAATTTACATCAATCACTTACCAAATATTTACTGAATTTCTACGATACTTTAAACATCACTGAGGAGAGGAAGCATTCAGATAGGATGAGTTAGAAAATAAATAAAAAATGTCTATATATCCAAAAATAAGAAAAAGTTAAAAGAATAATAAAATTAGAAACAGCACTGCCCTCTCCTAAATTCTGGATCAGCGAGAGGAAAGTGAGGGCTGCACAGGCCCAAGAGGCTCTGGAGGGGCTTTCCTTTTGTCTGTGTAATAGCCACAGACCTTTCTTTAAATACCTCATGCTCAAGTATTTGCACCAACATATATTGTACAGCCAAGCTTGAAAGCTCAAATGGGGGGGGGGGGGGGAGCAAGATGGCACACTGAGTAAAGACACTTGCTACACAAGCCTGGTGCCCTGAGTTTGATCCCCAGATCCCACATGAATGTGGGAAGAGAATGATATAACAAAGCTGTCTCCATGCTCACAGGAACACCCTGGCATGTATGCACTAGTCACACAAATATATTTTTTAAAAGAAAACAAATTCTCTTTCTGCATGTAGCCTGCTCTATACATCAGGAAGTTTCACTCATGCCTCACAACTGTAGTGGCATTTAACTTTTTCTGACATGCCCTGATTTCTGCCATGTTAACCTGACCCCCTAGTTTTTGCTAACTTTCCCAATATTGTAATGATTTTTACTTCAAATGACTAATTTTAATTCTATGAAATAAAAATATGTATTTTTTGAAGAACAAAGAATATTTCAGCACACCGGCATATATATATATATATATATATATATATATATATATATATATATATATATAAAACTTGGATGTCCAATGTTTCAATAACTAACATCCCAATGTCTTATTTAGGTAATACTTGGCATATAACACTTTTGTTGAAAAAAATACTTCATGTTTTTTACAATATCAACTTATAAAACTGTACTTTACATTCTATTATAAATCATGAAAAATATCAGTGCCTGAGTTAATTCTGAAGAGATATTAAGACTCAATATATTTCTTACACTGGAATATCACTTAAAAGACAAATGATAAAAATCAAGAAATAATGGGGAAAATTACAACTTTAAATGAGCTGTGTTCTTTTTCTTTGAAATAAGCTAAAAGGTGCAGAGGACACTGCTATAAATTCATGGTAAGAGGATGCAGGAGGACAGTGAGTCTGAGGCCAAGATGGCCACAAACCAAGACTCTTCTTGTCTTAAAAACACTGTACATGCATGTATGTATGCATATGTATGTGAATGAATATTGAATCATGATTCATGTAGACTTTTGCTTGGGCGCATATAAAGATCTCTTTCACAGAAACCTGCTTATAATTATAAAATAGTTATTTAACACAGAACAAAAAAAATAATACTTCGGTCACACCTATGTGTTCAAAAAAAACAACTGAGGGGGGCTGGAGAGATGGCTCAGCTGTTAAGAACATTGACTGGTTCTCCAGAGGACCCGGGTTCAATTCCCAGCACCCACATGGCAGCTCACAACTGTCTGTAACTCCACTTCCAGGGGATCTGACACCCTTACACAGGCAAAACAACAATGTACAATAAACAAATTAATTTTTAAAAACTGAGTAGCAAAATGGCCTCAAATTTAATAGGAAAAATGAAAGTATCATATTTGGTTGTGTGCAGCATGAAAGTAAAGCAACAAAAGAAGGCTTCTACAACCTCCTAGTTTTTGTTGAATTTTCTATATACATGCACACAGAGGCAGAAAATGTATATGAGTAAGTACAAGAGTAAATGTCCATAGAAAAACAGGTCTCAATATTGAAAAGAGTATCCAACAAACATTTACCAAGCATATACATTATGTGCTAGGCACAGTTCTAGGCACTTGGAATATATTAATGAACAAAATCGGCAGAATATTACAAAAGTTATATTCTAGCCGGGCGGTGGTGGCGCACGCCTTTAATTCCAGCACTCAGGAGGCAGAGGCAGGCGGATCTCTGTGAGTTTGAGGCCAGCATGGTCTACAAGAGCTAGTTCCAGGACAGGAACCAGAAGCTACAGAGAAACCCTGTCTCGAAAATCAAAGTTATATTCTAACAAGAGAAAAATCTAAATAATAAACTAGGATTGTTTCCCACACATTTCTTTTTTTTTTTTTTTTTTTATTTTTCGAGACAGGGTTTCTCCGTAGCTTTTTTGTTCCTGTCCTGGAACTAGCTCTTGTAGACCAGGCTGCACTTAAGGAAACAAGATGTCTGATATAATGGTGTCAATAAGAAGCAAACTCAAGTAACTACTAGTAAAAAAGAGAATCTGAACAACAAAGAGCAAAGCAGAGCAGAGGAAACTGCTCAATGGAAGAGTGCAGAGCCCATGGTTCTATCCCAAGCCCTGCGAAAGAAAATAAAGCAGCCAAGCCAGAGTTAAGTGATGAAAAAACCCAACTTAATAACTTAATAGTCTGAGCAAGTCAGTATCAGTTCTGAAAGTTCTCAGAATTATAAAATATATTATTTACAAAAATTCTAATAAGTAGACTAGTATAGATAATTCTGAAAGCTAATAAATATATATATATAATAGTATAGATAACTCGGGATCTAATAAATATAATAGTATAGATAATTCTGGGATCTATAAGAATCCTAAGTATGAAAGAATGGGGATTCTGACAATGGGGTTTTGCGTCATCAAAGGCAAGGATTTGATGACCATTACTATCTAGCCTTTAAAAGGTTATCTATAAAAAGAAAACTGCAGCAACTCACTAGGCTGTCATTACTAGGACTAAGAAATAATCATAAACCAGGAAAAAACTCAAATATCTAGTAACAAGTACATATGGATTATATATTATTTGTAATTATGCAGCAATAAAAAGGAATACATGATGCAGGGAACAAGAGAGAGGATTATTAATAGCATCATGCTGGGCAAAAGAAGCCATACACATATAGGCATCCTCCATTTAGACAAAACTTCAAAATGCAGCGCCAATCTACAGTAAAGCAAGTTGATAGTTTCCTGGAATTATAGTCCCGGGATTAGCTACAGAGACAAGAACACTTTCTGAAGTTGGAAATGTTTCTTATTCTTGCACGTATACATTTGTGAAACCTCATTAAATCTTTATTGTAAACTGCTGCATCTTTCCGAACTTATAGCTCAGGAAAATAGATGTTTAAAAAATGTTTATATTAAAATACCTAGAATTCTTAGCACAGTGTCTGAGATCTAAATATTCGACAAGCAATAATTTTCTTCTTCTTTTTTTTTTTTTTTTTTTGGTTTTTCGAGACAGGGTTTCTCTGTGGCTTTGGAGCTCGTCCTGGAACTAGCTCTGTAGACCAAGCTGGTCTCGAACTCACAGAGATCCACCTGCCTCTGCCTCCCGAGTACTTGGATGGGAGACAAGCAATAATTTTAAAAAACAATAGCTACCACTATACAACATTCATGAAGAAACAGAATAACTGATAACCTGATTTTCAGGTTTTGAGTAAAAATAAATTACAGAGCTTTAGACCAAGCACCATGAGGAGCCCTACTGGGATGAAGACTCAGGTCGACAATTGGCAAACCTTAGACAAAGACATAAGGAGGAGAACAAAACAATGGAAAGACACTCACATGTCCAAAAGAAATGGTTACGAGAAATATGTGGCCAGCACCGACAGTAAATGCTACCAAAAGCAACTAACTTCTAAATTACCATAGCAAGACACTGCCAGAAGGTAGCTCAAAACTGAGTCAATGACTACCTAAGTAAATTTGCCAAACACGACTAAGCTCTAAATCTTAGGTATAAAAACTTGCCCTTTAAAAAAAAATTGGAGGTTTAAAAAGAGGCTTTATTTTATCTTCTATTGAAAACGTTAAGTCAGGTAAGCAAACACCAAAGAGAAATGTGATTAACTCAAAGCACCAACACAATGAGGTCAGAATTCGAGCAGCCAATCAAAGACTTTAATGCATTTCCTGCACTATTAATAGTCAAAAGAGAAAACCAATCACAGAAACCTCCAGCTTTCTTTTGACAGTCACAGAAGCAAGGGAACCAATCCACACACACCCGAGGTTGACAATAAGGCGGGACTGAAGGTTCATTGAAGAAATTCTTCAGGGTGCAGTTACTATGAACTTCGCACGCAAGTAACAACACTCCAGAGTCGTAAACACTGTCAAACCAGAGGAAAGTCATTCTTAGGTAAAATTTAACCCCTGGGAAGAGGGAAACAGCATTTTTGCCAAAAAAAAAAAAAAATTAGCATCCGGTCAAAAATGCAACTGTCAATGTGGACGCGCTGAGTCTTTCAACTTGGAAATGGCCATCTCGCATGCTAGCTACCTCCCCGGATGCTGCACCGAGAAGCGCGGGCCCGGAGGCTGGTTTCTAGCGCTTGGGCTCCGTCCTAACGCCGTGCAACCGAGCTGGGCCAGCCCGACAGGCAAAGCCCGCGCGCGGTGCAGCAGCGGGCTCGCTAACGCAGAGTCCCGCTCGGGAGCCCCTGCTCCGGAGCAGGGTTGCACCGCTTCGTCCCGCCGCATCTCCTCCAGCGGGCAGCGCAGACCGTCATCTGGCCAGCACGGACCGTCCCCCTGCTAGCACCAAGGCTGTTTGTCTGGAAAGGGCTTTACTTTTCCTAAGCCATTTTAAAAGCACTCGAATGCACACAAAAATTTTTAAAATGTAACGAAAAGATCTCCTAGCTAAACGACTCCCCCTCCACCTCGCCATCAATTAAACCCGCGCCGGGGACCGGTCTACAAGGTAAACAGAGGCCATACGCCAAGTGCGGCCCGGCGGAGCCCTGCGCCATTCCCGGCCGCTGCTTACGGCAGAGCCCCCTTACGGCAGCGTAAGCGCCGCCGAGAGCTAATCACAACACTGGGACGCAACAACATGGCGGCCGCGGGCGGGCGCTGCGCCGGCCGACAGGTTTACGCTACTCCGCCGGCGTAGGGTCCCGAGCGCGCAGCGGCAGCGGCGCCCTCCAGCGAGCGTAGAGCGCTCTGTGAATGGCGAGGCCCGGCTGACAAAGGGGAGGGGGGAGGAGGGAAGGGGGGGTAATAAACACTCGAGTCCCTACCGATTCCTCCTCCTTCTCCATCCCGGTGGGCATCTGGGGCACGGCCCGGTTGATGGAGACGCAGTCGTTGAGATCAGGCATGTCCTTGCCGCGGTAGATGGGCAGCGGTTTGGCGGCGTCCAGCGCCCGCGCTCGGAAGGAGAGTTTACTCATTGTCTCCCCGCCTTACAGGAACAGCCCGGGCGGCGGCGGCGGGGCGGGCGGGGAGGGGGGGGAGCACTCCCGCCGCCTCCTCCACCTCCTTCCTCAGTGCAGCGCGGCCGGCCCGCTCCTCCTCCTCCTCCGCACTGCCCCCGGCCCCAGCATGGGCGCCCACCCCGCCCCAGAACAGCCCCCCGCCGCCCGCGGCCGCTTCCACACTCTAGATCCGCCGCTCGCCCGCCCGATCCGCTCCCTGCGCCATGGCCAACATGGCGGACATTACCACAGCGGCGGCGAGCGATCCCGGCAGCCCGCGCGAGAGCGCGCCCCCGCCGCGGGGACGCGCGTCGCCCTCTCCCTCCCTCCCTCCCTCCTTCCTCTCCCTTTCCCTCCCCTGCCTGCCCACCCACTCTCTCCGCGGCGCGGCGCGGCGCGGCTCGGCTCGGCTCGGCGCGCCCGGCCGGCTGGCCAGCGGGCGACAACGAGCCGAAGCCGGGTGCCCGGCCGCTCGGCGCGCAGGCGGGGCGGCAGGTGCCAGGTGCGCTCTCCCGGGCGCCGGAGCAGGCGCCTCTGCCTCGGCCGCCGAGTCGTCCGGCGCGCAGGGCTCCCTCGGGAAGGCGCGGCGCTCAGGACCGCCCGCCCCAGGGGGTAAGGGGGCCGGGCCAACCGGGGCCACCGGCCGCCACTCGAGCCTGCGCTTCGAGAGCTCGGGTCTCCGGGGCGCCTGCTGCCGGATTCGCGCCCCGGGGTTGCGCATCCCGGGGAAGATACGAAAAGTCCGTTGCGGCTGCCCACGCCGAGAGGCACACAGCCCTGCTGCGTCTCGCGCCCGGAGGAAAAAAAAAAATCGGGCAGCCCCCCCCTCCTTCCTACTAAAACAGCGCCCCAAAGTTAGGCACCCTCGGTTTCACCGGGAGGATGCTAGTGGTAGCCTTGAGGATTTATGGTTTGAGACTGCTGGGCGCAACAAGCGGACTTGCACCTGTCATCCAAACTTCCCTAGTTATTTAGTGGATGGGAGGGAATTCTCTGATCTCAAAGAGAAAAACGCCAGTTCTTAAAGGTTCCTCTTGAAATCTTTTGCCAAAAATACTGGTTACTGTGACGACTCGAAGAGTTTAATAAAGTTCCTGAATCCAATTAACTTGCGTGTTACTGTGTTACAACTGTTGAATAATTAGCAGTAAGAGTCGTAAATACTTGAAGAAAGGGGCAGCTGAAAAAGATTATAGTCCAAAAATATATAGATAAGTGCCTGAATACTTCGAGAAAACGATACAGATGGCACAGGAGAGTAATGCCACGCTAATTACCAAGGGGCATCAACAGACAGTTGCTGTAACCGGTGAGAGGACGGAGACTAGCTTTGGCCAGAAGAGGTAGACTAGTATCTCCGCAAAATAATTAAATACAGCTACTGTTGACACAAACCTCTTTGTTGCCTAGTTTCTTAGTCTTTAAGCATTGCAGGTTTTTCGGAAAATTTCCACGAAGTGCAAGAATTTTATCATTTTCTAATCATTGACCAAAAAACCTAACTCAAAAAAGGGTACGTAGATGGTTTGCTAAAGTCCAGCTGTAAAAACTGATTTCTTGCTGGGCGGTGGTGGCACACGCCTTTGATCCCAGGATTCGGGAGGCAGAGAAAAGCGAATCTCTGTGAGTTCGAGGCCAACCTGGTCTACAAGAGCTAGTTCCAGGACAGGCTCCAAAGCTACAGAGAAACCTTGTCTCAACTATGTTTCTTCATTGCCACCCGCTTTTTTTTTTTCTACTTCCTTCTCTGCCTGCGTTTTTCTACCCTTCTTCCTTCCCTCTTTCCCCTTTGTCTCCACCCTTCCCTTTGTAGGCAGGATGGTTAATCCGAACATCTATATAACCTAGCCAGGTTGTCCCACCAGCACTTGGGAGCATTGTTCAAGGGGCTTGTTTTTACATCCACTGTTGGGAACCGTGCAAACGCTGTGACTCCCTTCTTGTAAGCAATACCTTTTTCATGCTTGTGGATGTGTCCTGCTCTGGGTGCTACCCTCTGGAGTAGTTCCAATCCTTTGTAAGGAAGAACAAAAAGTTCTTAGATGGAGGGGGGTGGGGGGTGTCATTGCTGAGTTCAGGCCTGAAAGGCAGAGGAAGATAGTAGTTGAAAAAAATGAGTCACCCGGGCCTTTTATCTGGATGCCTGGCCCTTCTCAGGCTCAGATTGTGTGGTGAAGTCTCAAGCTGCTGAAGTTCCCTTAATTCTTACAGCTCTATACTCCTCATAGGGACAAATACTGTCATGTTTACAAATAAGGAAACAAGTTACTAATAAGGTAGCTTGTCAAGTTCCAATACGACTAGTGGGTCACAGAGCTGGATTCAAATCTGGGTCTATCCTGAGTCCGGAACTCTGCGCTCACAGTGGGATACTTTAGGTGATCTGTTGACCATCTAGTGTTCAAAAGTTTCCGACCCAAAGTTAATTAGTGAGAACTCCTAACCGATGGCAAGAATGGCATCTCCCCTTTCATCCCTGTGAACCTAGTTCCACACCTCACACGAGGCAGGCATCTGCTGTGTTTGCCAATTGATAAGAAGTTGTATCATGTCAGTTCCGTGAAGACCTGCAGTACTGCGGACCCTGATCCACCCCAAGCTGGAGCAGGAGTGTCTTCCTGACCTGGCATCAAGTTCATGGATGCTAATGTCTCTTCTTTGGCCTGCCCTGTTCTTCAGATCCTTACCTTTGGCCCTCAGAACTTTAGAAGCAGCAAGAACATCTTAGAGAAACTCTTTTTCCCTAGTGTAAAACTCAACCATGGGAACGGTGTGTGCATCATAGTCGGCTTGCTGTTGTTCTTTTGCTTTGAACACCTAACAAATTTGCCCCAAAGGCCCCTTTGCTTTTTGCGTAGGCAAGGATCACAGAGCTAAGAATAAAACAGTTGGACGCAAACGTCCCAAAGCTCTTTCACCTGAACCACAGTCTGTGTCCCCTTAGCTTCTGATTCAGTGCCCAAACCCAAATGCCTGTTTCACCTCTGAAAAGTGGTTTTAACTTGTCTACAAATGTTATTTATGATAAAGTTTATTTCTACTTGTTAAATACTTTTTTTGCTAGAGCTAAAGACACAGAAATCTTTTCAACTTCTGAAGTAAGTCCTTTTAGGAAACTTCTTTATCAAAATCTGTTTCAAATGGTTACGCAGCCTAGCCTACTCTAATTTCCATATACAATGCTTACGCACGTGTATATGCAGCCTAGCCCACTCTAATCTCCATATGCAATACATATGTACATGTACAGCCATCCTAAAAATCAGTCGACTTCAAATATATTCTGGGTCAGTCCAAATGACAGTCATCTAGTTTAGCGAATGCAATATACAAGCGCCAAGAATTAGAACCGGTTTTATAACCATGCAAAAATACACATATTAAGTAACTGTAAAGAATTGAAATTATATGTCAGTTTTCGTTTCCCAGTACCGTAATCGGGGCTTCCAAGTACTAGACAAGTCACTTTTTGAAAACAACCTTTAAACTAGTAAACACAGTTGCTATTCAGCGATCTCAGGGTTTTGCAAAATGTCACGTTGTTTGTAATTGATTCCAAGTCTCCGCAAACCCAACGGAAAGTTAATTGGGTTGGTATGTGGACGGCATCTCCACCCTCCCCCTCCCCACGTGCCTAGGAATGAACCTCGTACTAATAAAGCTTCCTTGTTCCCCGTATGTCATCTAAACGTGGGAGTCTGCATTCGTCACCATCAACTGGAATCGGTCCTGCAGTCCCAGTGCGCTTGACGGAGAGCTCTCTCGATCTTTTTGAAATGTTGGGAGAGAGAGAGACCGTGCTGAGGGGACACGTGACAAATACCTACTTCCACCCTCCACTTGCCACTGGGAACATGAGACAGTAAATAAAAATCCGTCGCTGCGGCTCAGATACGGGAGCAGCATCTCCTCTCTCAGACCTGGTTGGAATCACAGGGTGCCACCTTGTGTATAAGCTGACAATTTCCTTCCGCGCTCCACCAAGCCTCCAGACGGACTCAAAAATAGTCGGCCCCAAAACCCCTGCATCTCATTAACCGAGGAGAGATGGGACAGATTAATTGAAGGAAACAAATTTGAAAACACCCAACTCCAGAGCATCTACAACGCTTGATTTTAAATCTGACAGCCTGTCTCGTTTGTCTCCCCACCCCTGACCGGAAAACACACACCATGTCCCCCATATGGAATAGATTGACACCGTACACTCAGGCTTTTAAGTGGGGGAGGGAGGGTAGAAGTAATTAAACTCTTGTGATGGGGCTATTATTTTTGACTTGATCTGTGTTCTCGCATGCCAGCAAGAGAGCTACTTAATATCGGGACTTTGAATTTCTTAGAAGCGCTAGGTTCTTCTGTTCCGCTGATGAATATGGTACTACTTATTTTAGTAGCTCTGTTTGGAAAAAAATGAATTGGAGACCGGGAAATACAAGCAAAGTCATGAATGGTAAAATAGGGTCTCTTTCAGCGCTGCTACTTGAGGAAAACAATCTCCGCCTTCAGTACTTCTCCCATGTAGCTAAGGCTACCGCCTCAACTCAGAAAGCTTCCTGCACCTTTTGTGTTTTTCCTACAAGGCATGGGAATGAAGAACCTGGGGCTTTTCTGGCCGTGGCTGCAAGCCTGCTGCAGGATAGCTCTCCTGTAACAGGCTCATCTCAGATGCCTTTCCCAGTTTCCCCTACTGGCTCATCATTTTCTTAAGCACCCAGGAAAGGTAGCTGGGAAGATATATTCATTTATTCACATTCTCCCTCTCCTCCCCGTTCCTGGTCTCTTTGACCATGAACAGGCTCAGAGCACTCAGCTCTCCGAGGTGGACAGTGTTAGCTGAGAGGACCCCATTGCTAGGAAACTGGGGCTCAGCTACTTTAAATGCAGCTCCTTTCCTCTTACCTGTTTTGTTTTGGTTTGGATTTTTAATCTCTCCCACTAACAAAGCTGGTGTTTACCATATAAGCGCAGGTTTGTGAATAAAGTATGCAGCTGGAATCGTGAATTAAAGAAAACGGTGAATTGATTTAATACCAGTCATTGTGCCTTGTTGACCTTATTGTTGTGGTCCCAGAACATGGTGTTTGCAGGGTATGGAGAGCCCCCTGAATCCCCCCCGTGAATCGTCAGGAGGCAGAGAGGAAACTGTATGTCCAAATCAAAGGGCCATTTACTTACCTTTCATCTGCAGTTAGAGGAAACTTTGCTGGAAAGAAACACACCCCTGAAATAAAACGCTAATTATTTGCATTTTTACTGGCTTACCTAAGCCACTCACTCACCTTGCTTCAGAAAGAGGTTCATGTGGCATTAAAAGGTAGCTAACGTATATAGTACGATGGCAATTTGAACTCTAAATTCCTAGCATCCTAAATTATAAGCGTGTCAGTTTCACAGTTCACGGTGTCCATTAGATAATATGATTACTCCGGATATTTACCACTGCTCTCAATCAGAATGTGCAGGAGTAAACAGAACAGTTAGGTGGCGTAATATTATCTTAACAATATTTTTACAATAGACACAACAGGGTACCCTAGTGCTGTTTCCTATAGTGACCTTCCATGTAAAGTAGAAGAGTAAAATGAGCCTGGGATGTCTGGGGCTATGAGCACCAGCCCACACAGGTTTCAGGGTAAATGGACACCATGACCCCCAGACAATCCTTCATCAATGCGTTTTTCTCTCTACTGTCTCTTGATAAACTGGATTGAGCTGAAAATTGGGCTCTGTTCTTTTCACCTGAAGTGTGGTTCTCCTAAGTGCCCAATTACACTCACGGGCCTAAAATGACCATGTTACAGGGAATCGAGTTGGCGTTCTTCTCTGAAAAGAGCTTAACGAGGACCAGGGCTTCATCTTGCAGTGACCTGAGGGTGTGACCCCTGGCAGAGCCAAAAGGCAATTTGACCCTGGATAACTAAGGTAGGTATTGCCCTCTCAGGTTAGATGGCACTGGGGGAAGGGGATGCTGAGAAAGTGTTCTTGTATTTGCCATGGAAAGTTTCGGTAGCCCATCAGACTGTGCAAAGGGTAGTCTTGAAGAAACTGAGTTCACAGTACCCAGTATCCACTTTCCACTGAGGGACCAAGTCCTCGTCTTCCACACTTCCCCCAGGCTGGCATTCCCTCTAAGACAGATACACGGGCCTGTGCCTACATGTGACCTAGACCCACTATCTTCAAATAACAGAAGTGGACCTGCCCTGTGAAGACAAGGGATTCTGGGCATAGAACTCGTGTTATTAGATGTACATGGTTTTAAAGTCAACTATAATACGTGACAATTGCTTGAACCCACTGAGTCATCTCACAAGCCCAGAAAACTACATTTAAAACTTTTTTTTTTTTGATTTTCGAGACAGGGTTTCTCTGTAGATTTTTGGTTCCTGTCCTGGAACTAGCTCTTGTAGACCAGGCTGGCCTCGAACTCACAAAGATCTGCCTGCCTCTGCCTCCCGAGTGCTGGGATTAAAGGTGTGCGCCACCACTGCCCGGCTACATTTAAAACTTTTAAAGATTTATTTTATTTTATATGTATGGGTGTTTTTCATGCATATATATATGTGTGTGTGTGTGTGTGTGTGTGTGTGTGTGTGTGCACCTGGGTGTTTGGTGTCAGAAGAAGGCATTGGATTCCTGGGAACTGGAGTTAGAAGTAGGTCTTAGCCACCATGTGGGTGTTTGGAATTGAATGTAGGTCCTCTGCACAAGCAACAAATGCTCTTAACTGCTGTCCCATCTCTCCAGTTCCTAAAGCCTACTTTAGGCATGAAGTAAGGCTGGAATTTTTTTCCAAAATATCCCCTTAGTGGGAGAACTCTCAACCAATTCTCCAGCACCATATCTGCCTACATACCCACCATGCTTCCTGCCATGATGATAATGGGCTAAATCTTTGAAACTGTAATCTTGCCCCAGTTAAATGCTTCCTCTTATAAGAGTTGCTATGGTCATGGTATCTCTTCACAGCAATAGAACACCCACTAAGACCCCCCACAACTGTCAGCCTAAACAAATCCTTCCTTTCTGAAATTGCTTCTTGTGACCTATATTGTTGCAGAAAGGAGAAAAGTAACTATACAAGGTTCATTTAAAATGTAATTGTCTTATATTTAAAACTTAACAAAATGAAACATTCTATCTCACCCTTGCTTTAACACCTCTTTCTCTGTGCCTTTTTGGCTCCTATCAACTAGCCAGGTGTAGGCACCAACTATCGCCACCATGGTGGCCAAAGATGGGTATAGAGGTTCCTTACTCATAATCCCAGCACTCAGGAGGAGGAGAGAGGAGGAGCGCAAGTTGGAGGCCAGCCTGGGCTACATAGTAAGACCTGTTTCAGTGGATGGAGAGGTAGACAGACAGACAGACAGACAGACAGACAGACGGACGGACGAACAGACGGATGGACAGACGGACAGATGATGGATGGATGGTTGGATATGTTGGGGGCAGGGAGGCTATGAAGATAGCTCAACCAATAAAGTACTTGCTATGCAAGCATGAGAACCCAGCAACCATGTAAAAAGCCAGGCACTGTGGCACCTGCCTGTAATTCCCGAGCTGAGGAGGCAGACCTAGGAGGAATCCTGGGTATTGCTAGCCAGCCACTTTATCCAGTTGGAATCTCCAAGTTCAATGAGAGACCTGCCTCAAAAAAATGAGGTAAAGGAAGCTAGGGAGATAGTTCGGTTAGAGCACCAGCTGCCCTCCCAGAAGGCCCTTCAATCCCCAGCGCCCACATAGCAACTCACAACTGTCTGTGATTCCAGCTCCAAAAGATCTGAGGCCTTCTTCTGGCCTCCTCAGGCACCAGACACACAAGTGGTGCAAAGACATACAGCAGACAAAACGTCCATACACATAAATTAATAAAAACATTTTTTTAAAAAAATGAGGTGGAAAACAACAGAGGAAGACACTTAATGTCAATCTATGGGTTCCGCGTCAACATGTACATCTGTGTGCATATACTACTCACAAATACAAGTAAACACACACACACATACACAAAGACACACACAAATATTCATGGCCCAGCAAAAGTGATGACCTTAGAATTTTGAATAAGAGAAGTATTTCTTTCTTAGGGAAAAAGTATATATTTATGGAGGCCCACTTGTATCTAAACCTTGAACCAGACTCTCTAAAGTAGCAGTTCTCAACCTGTAGGTCATGACCCTTTGGGGAGAGTCTGAACAACCCTTTCACAGGGGTCACCTAAGACTATCAAAAAACACAGATATTTACATCATGATTCATAACAGTAGCAAAATTATGGTTATGAAGTAGCAATGAAAATGATTGTATGGTTGGGATCACCACAGCATGAGGAACTGGATTAAAGGTCTCGGCATCATTGCTCTAAAAAGCCTGATTTGCCAAAACTTTTACTCCAGGTTGGAAAGCCACGCTTGTTACTTTTGCGGAGGAATTGGTTTGATTCCCAGTGACGACATGGCACCCCGAAACCGTCTGTAACTCCAGTTAGATTCTAGGTTATTTGCTGTTGCTGTTGTTTGTGTTTGCATTTTTAAAGGATGATTTGTTTGTTTTTGCAACAGGGTCTCACTGGGTAGCTCTGTAGACCAAGCGGGCCTCTAAATCACAGAGATCCATCTACCTCTGTCTCATGAATGCTGAAATAAAAGACCAGATGTTGTGTTTCTCTCTCTCTCTCTCTCTCTCTCTCTCTCTCTCTCTCTCTCTCTCTCTCTCTGTGTGTGTGTGTGTGTGTGTGTGTGTGTGTGTGTTCATGAGGGCCTGGAAGGGCACTAGATCCCCACCCCAGACTCTAGAGTTGGAGAGTTTGATATTCCAGACTTGTTCTGTGGTGCAGGGATCCAAGCTCCAGTCTTTGCAATTGTGTGGCAGGCTCCTAACGACTGAACCATCTCTCTAGGCCCTCGGCTTGGGCTTTTCATTTTCCTGTCATGAGGGTCAGAGACCGATTGGCTTACAGGATTTGTGATTAACTCTGAATGCCTTTCCAAACTGAGTTCCCAGGATGGAGGGAGTGTTCCCAGGTCTCCCCTGTGAAAGAGGCTACTGTTGAATACACATATTGTGTGTTTATTAAACCAGTTCCCAGGTCAGGTGTGGTGGTGGCACAGGCCTATCACCCTAGTACTTGAGAGGCAGAAGCAGGAGGATAAGGAATTCAAGGGCAACTTAGGATATGAGACCCATACTCCAAAATAAACAAACAAAAATAAAACAACAACAAACTAAAAAACAAAAGCAATAGAATCCTACTTACTGACCCTCTGACCTCTGTTATCAAAAAAGTTTGTTTGTTTGTTTGTTATTCCTTTTCCAGTCGTGGCGACTTGAAGAAGTGTCTCACGCCTCACGCGTGTGCTAGGCAAGTCGCTGCTCTTCCACTGAGCTACAGCCTTAGTCCTTCCTTGTCCCCTTTTATCTACCATTGATATAAATAAATTCAACGGAAAATTTGAGATATAAGGCTAGTAGGCTTAGTTGGTTTTACCAATGTTTCTGAATCCTCGGAAGTAAGAAAATTCCTCTAGCTGGAATTTTGCAAAATAAAAGAGTAAAATAAAAGGACGATAAACATCCTGCTTGTCACTATTTTCTTTGACGACTACTTGTTCTTTATTAGTTTTGTGAGTTTATGAATAGCTCCAATGTTCTACTTAAATAAACTTGAGTCAAGTTTGATGTCATTTGTAAATTTTAATATCGCTGTTAAGTCTATATGTATTTCATCACTTTTAGACCCACTTTCAGTTACAAATAACTTGTTACATGAAGCAGAAGTATAATTCAAATACTTAGAACTGGAAACATTAACTTCATTTTCTTCCTCAAACCAAAGATTTGTTTCATACCCTCAAAGGTAATGTTTGCTGTCAGTTGTACAACTAGGAGACATTGGTTTCTCATCTGATCAACCACATAATCTATAATAATAAATAAAGAAGCCATGCACTTACATACAACATAGTCACTATCATAGCAGGCTCATCTAGGTTCAGATACAACCTGATCTCTTATCAAGCAGGCATTGTCCAATATGATAGGACCACAGGATCACTGCCCAACAGGCCCTTTCAACATGGCCCCTACCCTAACTGTCTTAGTTAGGGTTTCTATTGCTGTGAAGAGACACCATGACCACGGCAACTCTTATAAAGGAAAACATTTAATTGGGATGGCTCAGAGGTTTAGTCCATTATCATCATGGTGAGACATGGCAGTGTGCAGGCAGACATGGATTTTGGAGTAGGAGCTGAGAGTTTTCCATCTTGATATGCAGGCAACAGGAAGTGGTCTCAGACACTGAACATGGCTTGAGCATATACGAGACCTCAAAGCCCACCTCCTTAGTGACACACTTCCCCCAACAAGGCCATAACTACCTTAACAAAGCCACACCTCCTCAACCACCAAACTAGCCCTGATTCGAATACCAGGCCACTTGTGAGCACCAGAAACTCGACACTATTTCTACAGAAGTGGTTTGATGAGGACATACAACAGAACACCTGAGTCCTCAGCACACTCAGGTGCCAATGTCCTGTTCAATGGCACAGCAGTTTCTGTCATAGGGAACTTTGGAAACAGGCATAGCAAAGATAAAAAGCAATTACAAAAAAATTATCCTGGATGCTAAAATGACCCTCATACTGCACACATGCCTCGGTTTATCTTAAAGGATTATGTAACAGTAATATTGCTTCTGTTAAAACATTTTCAATGGTGCTTATTTGCCTGTTCTGTGGAAGAAGGGCAGGCAGGCTATGGCATATATGTGAAGGTCACAGGACAACACTTACGAGTCAGTTCTCCTTCTCTCTCACGTGGATCTCAGAGCTCCAACCCAGGTCATCGGGCTTGGCAGCATGGGTCTTTACATGCTGAGCCAATTCACCAGCCCCCTCTAACTTCTTTTTATGCACTATAATTCCAGCATGAAAAATGGGCATGGTAGACAACCCCCTCACTCTGAACCTGTAGACGAGATGTCAGGGGGCTTCCGATCTTTACTTTTACCAAGTGTCCATAAGAAAATGTCTAAGAATGAACAAATGATCCATACTTAGGAACCACCCCAGCAAATGGACCGAAGGAAAGAGCAAGACACACATTGTTGCGGTTCACGAGTTTCCTGCATGCCCAGCTCCAGTGCCCGTGGCAGAGGAGAAAACACCTTTGACATGGTGCTGCTGTTCTCAGAGTGGAGCCTTCTGATGAGAGGTGCTACATTTTCAGGGATGCTTTGATGTGCGCGAAAGCACACCAACATCTTCGCCAAAGTAATGGTTATCAAGCGAATTAAAGAGAAAAGCCTTTTAGGCGAGGAGATGAACTATTTTTTTTTTCAGCTTTAAAGAAGCAAATGGATTTTAAATTTTGAATAAAATACAATTTGAAATCAAATTAACAAAAAGGGGAGTAATTATTTTATCAGAACGCTTACTCTTAAATCATGCTGTTGCCATGGATGCCAATTTGGCTAATCTGGGATGTGGCCCAGAGTGAACGATTTCACAATGCAGGTGATTCCGCTTCAGAATAGCTACACTGTCTCCGCTTTGGTTCCTCTTTCATGATTACTCCTTTCTCTAATTTTCATCTTCCTCTTGTTTTGTTTCTTTGTGCGCTCTCTTTCCTCTCCCTTACCCTCTCTTTTCTCTCTCCTCTCTTTCTCTCTCTCTCCCTCCTCTCCCTATCTCTCTCCTCTCTCTGTCCTCTGTCTTCCTTCTCCCTCTCCTCTCCTCCTCCTCCTCCTCCTCCTCCTCCTCCTCCTCCTCCTTCTTCTCTCTCTCTCTCTCTCTCTCCTCCTTTTAATTTCTTTCTCCCAGGATGGAAGGAAGTCGTTGAAGGAAGGTGGCAGTAGAGATGCGGAGACTGGCTGGGGAGACCTGCGGAATGAAGAAGAAAGACAACTACCGATTCCGTCACCTTCAACTGTACTATCAAACAGTACCTGGCCTCACTGTGTTCTCCATGCCCCTGTAACTGTGACATACACTCAGGCCACCTAATTTTCTACAGTCACGGTTAACAGAGGGAAGCCACCAGAGGCCAGGGGAAATGGGCACGGGTCTTGGATTAAAGCCTGCAAATGTCCAGATTTAGTCCTTCCAACTTAAAGAAGCTGCGTTAAAAATGCTCAGAGGGGACCTAGGATTAGAGCAGCTATTGCCTTCACTTCCCGACAGTCTATTCTGATCTCCGTCTTCTCTACTGCTTTTGTTTATTTCTGCTGTGTAGAGGCTTGTTCAAATGCACTTTTCTAACATAGTAAACTAATATTGTTTGAAGAACATTGACTTAGGAGTCAGAGGAAGCACATCCACACCTGCCCCTAGCATTAGCTAACCTGGGTCCTCGGCACACCAAGCAACCTCTCAGCTCTCATGGCCCATTCCCGTCAAAGGGAGGGTGTTATTGACGATGCTCATTTTGATGCTAGCATTATGCTAAATGAAATTATATTAATCTTTTATGATGCCTCAAGATAAACAAGATCAGGTATGCGTAATGATAAGAATAAGTGAGTTTTTATTATATTTTAATTTTTAATTATGGATATGTGGGGGTGCACATGAGTGAAGGTGACTTTGGAGACAAGAAGTGTTGGTCTCTTGGAACTGGAGTTATAGACAGTTGTGAACTGGCGAGGGTAAAACTAGTAAGCAAAAGGAAGGTATCTCCAAAACTCAGTGTAAGATTTTCCCTGGCATGGCCCTGAGTGAGTCCTTGCTGTCAATCAAAAATGATATACGTACACGATCCAAGGATCATAGGGGTGTTCCAGATAGCTAGACTCAGATGTTCTATTCCTGGGTGACTATGTAAGAGGTTGAGCAGCTTCTAATAGCGTGACAAAACTTTTCCTGGGGAGATGCAAACTGTATCTACTCACAGGCGGATCTCTGAGTTTTAGGCCAGTCTGCTCTACAAAAGTGAGTTTCAGGGAAGCCAGGGCTGCACAGAAAAATCCTATTTCAAAATAAAATAATAAAATGAAAAAGGAAGAAAATTCACATAAATTCTCGGTGTTCAAGTTGTACAATCACAAGGACCCGCCACATGTGGCAGAAACATGTTCTTTCTACGGAGGCATGAACATTAAATTCAATAACAGCAAGCAATAATGAATAATCTGAAGTAAACTCACTCCTATCTGCTACACCTGGTGTGGGGGGGAGCGTGAAAACATATCACAAGAACAATTCTGTGGTTTAAAGAAACTGAGGTCACAAAACTCTTTTCTTGTTTTCTCGGGGTTTTCTCCCAAGCGTTCCGAATTCACCTTGCATGACTCCATTCTAGGTCTGTGTTCTGACACAGGGAGGTGCCCAGGGAACCTGGTCAGTTTCAGGGAATTCCTGAAGCTGTGTTGAGCAGCTTGCCCGGCTCTCTCAAAGCTTCCCTGCAAGTGGAAAGTTTCAGTCCCAGTAGAAATGTCTACAGAAGAGCCCTCCGTGAAAATTAGGAAGTCAGCTAGCTGAACAGCTTCATATTATCTTTAGAGAACATTCCTCCTCTCCATAAATAAAGAGGGGCTATCAGGGAGAATGAAAAGCATGCGGCGTGTTTCTCCTCCTGACCGTCACGTCCCTGGAACTGACTTTTCTCCTCTTATCCATTTCTCCACTCCAGCAACAGTAATGTCTACTACGCCTTCCACTCTTCGCTCAGTAAAGCTTGCCACCAAGTTCTCTGAGGATTTACAGAAGAAGATGCTTTTTCTTCTGGTGCCAGTTGCCTGCTAGAGGGCATACGGTGTAAGTAAACGTAGTTGACTACACGGCAGCATGCAAAGTGATGGGTACCACACGGAAAATGCGACACTAAACACAACGGGGAGAGAAACTACAAAGAGTTTGCTCCCGGCTGATGGGGTTGGTGATATGTCAGAGAAGTCGAAGAGAGGAAACATGACCTGAGCTTTGTAAGAGCTGTAAGCAGGTAGATACGGATGGGAAGTTTGTGGCTGGCTGAGAAAAGAGGGCGTGCATGCAAGCACACCCAGGAAGGATGGGAGGCATTCCAGACTCGGGAACCCAAGGAGCGGCGCGGAGGGAGTGCAAACATGTACCGATAAGCCAGTGATGTTCCCAGGCTAGGTTTGGCCTACTAATAACCTAGTATGTCGCCAACATAGTTAGCTTCTTTCATTTCCAGCGTTCCTTATGGCAGATGGTGGAATAAGCATCTGCCAGAACCACAGGGTTATTGTGAGTACGAGACGCAGCGAAGCCTTTGAACACTCTTCAAGTCCTACGGTCTGAATGCCCCTCAAAGTGCCTGTGTGGAAACTTAATTGCCAACATAATGGCATTTAGACTTCTTGGGAGTGTGGCATCCTCCTGCTTTTGCCCAGCAAATCATTTATCTTGTGGGATCGTTTCCCCACGAGCAGAAGCTCTGCCTGCTCTAACTCCCATGATCTAACTCCCCCAGTCCCCTGCATAGTGTCTCCACCTGTCCAGTCTTGCCCTCCCAATCTCCACAGAGTATCAGAATGGCTATTTTGTGTGTTAATCTGGGCATACGCTTCCTGTATTTCGTGTGGGCCATACTGGTCTCTATAATCTCTCCCTTCTTCGTCACTTCTCCCCTTCGCGCCTACCCCAAGTCCTGGTGACAACTCCCTACATGCTGTTGCCCATCACTGCCCTGCCAGCAGAACATGCTCTTTTGCAAATTCCTTCTCTGCATTGCTCTTCCCTGGATTTCCCACTCAATGCCCCTACAGTCCACCATCAAATCAAAATATCGGCCCCTTTCCCACAAAGACAGCTGGTGGTGATACTGCTCATCCCTTGGCCTTGGTGACTCAGTTACTCTCTCAACATTTCTCCCACACATAAGATATTGCAGTATTTTCCATGCACGTTGTCGTTCTTCATTCATCTCCACATCACATCCAGGGTCCTCTGGTTGTTTTTTTTTTCTTCCTAGCTATTACATTTAGAACAGTTGAACGTAATAAACACTTGTTAAATGGATTAACAATGTACCCGTAGAGTTGAACATCAGAAAATTCTCCTCAAACCTTGGTTCTCTTTCAGCCTTTCTCTGATCGCCTATTCCATTTAGTTCTTAGAACCACCCTGTCCATTTCAGTCCAACCCAGCCCCAGATGTCTTGGGTCAGGAGTCAAAAGCTGTACTCTATTTTCAAGCAACACTAGTGTGGAGTGAAATGAAGCCTTTCACGCCCGTCAATCATTTCTCACTCATCTGCTGACATCAAGGTTTCAGCTGCACACACATTTGGAAGAGGAATGGGTTTTGCCGTAGTCATTCCTACCCCTGACTTGTAAACAGAATTTTACCCAATAGAAGTGGCAACAAAAGAGAAAAATGGAAGTAATATTTCAACCTATTCAAACTTAAATCCAATTCAGTTTTTGGCATTGTCTCTGTACCGGGCTGAGTGTGAGGGTACATCTCCAGACATGCTCTTCTTCGGCTATAATAATTTATCTACTTGAGAGATTTCAATTCCGGCTCTCCAGATGTTTAGAACGACACACCTGTTTGTTAAAAGGGAGGGGGAGTCTCATGGTATCAGAATATTCCACAGCATCCGTTGCTTCTACCCACTAGATGCCAGCAGTGTCCACACATTGTAATGATGAAAAATGGCTCAAAACAATTGACCGGTAATTCCAGGGCAGAATCACTATTGGTTGAAAATAGCTGAGTTAATTAATTCCGGTTATCATTTAGATTTTAGATAATATGTTATGATATATCTGAAGCCTCTCTGAGCTCCTTAGATCAAATGCCCTGTCCTGTTACTTTATTATTTTATGGGTGTGGGTGTTTCGCTTTCATGTGTATCTGTGCACCTTGTGAATATCTTGGAGCTATAACAGGACATTGCATTCTCTGGAACTGAAGTAACAGTTGCTTAGTTTGCTCTGTGGGCACTAGGAGTTGAACTTGGGTCCTCAGCAAGAGCAGCCAGTGTTCTTAATCACTGCGCCACCTCTCCAGACCCACATTCTCAGTTCTTTTAATAGTGCATGCTATTCCTTCAGAATAGATACTAAGATTTGCATTTATCTAGTTACTAGCATGTATATTCGAGTTCTGTACAAACAAAACCAATAGGAGTCACACAGAGGATTTATTTCATCAGAACAATTGGCTGATGTGCTCATGGAGGCTGAGAAGTCCCTGGCAGGCTCTCTGAAAAGCGGGTAGTGGGTGCTCTCAGGGGAAGGGCTTCAAGACTAGAGCCAGGGAAGCTGATGGCATCATGCTCAGTCCCTACCAATGGCTGGAGATTCCTGGGACTACTGATCCAAATCCTGAGTCTCAGGACCAGGCAAGCTGCGATTTTGAAGTCCAATGGCCAGAGGAGGAGGAGTGTTCAGGCCCAGGAGAAGGAACTCTCTCTCTCCCTCTCTTTACCTTTTGTTCTTTCTGAGCCTCCAGCGACTGTGATGGTTCCTGACCAAGTCTAGTGTAAATCTCCCCCTCATCCCACTAGGTCACAAGCCACTCTCCTGCAGTCATGCCTTCTCAAACATATCCAGCAGTAATGAATGCCTTTCAGTTCTCTCAACATTCCTCAGGTCAGGCATGCTGACACCTAGAATCAACCATCGCCACATGTTCCTAGGCTAGCAGAGCCGAGACAACACAGACCTGCTGCGATGTGCCTTGTCCTTAGCACAGTTCCTGGCTCATATGTCCTGGCTTCATGAAAGAACTGGATAATTTCTGCCTCGGTAGCAAAGTTCTAGAAAACTCCAAGAAATCCTAAGTGTGTCCCCGTGACCAGAGAGGTCTTTAAACAACAGTGTAGTTTGCAAAGGATGGGGGCTTTTCGTATTCTTTCTGAAAACCCCGAGAGACAGGGGAGAGCATCCATAAAAACCAAGGCAGAAGAGTCTGATAAGCCCTTGGGGAAATGAAGGGACAGGCGTACAAAGATGTTTGTTTGTATTTGCTGTAAGTGTTTGATGGAGGTTGGCACCCTGAAGAACCCACAGTTCCCATAAAGTCCTAGTCTACAGAAGGACTTTCTGATCTGGACCATGACAAGCAACAGTGGCCAGGGACCCTAGGACAAGTGAAGAATTTACTCCCGGCTTCTCAAACATTTTGTATGTATGAATAAATTCAAAACAAAAGCAGTTTTCCTTCCCTTCAATAAATAACCAATAGATCATTCTCCTTTCTGGAGATATAAACAAAATAGGGGAAAAAAAGCCGTTTTCTCTTATCTCCCTGCTATCAATGACACCTTTTCAAATAAAAGATCCTAAACTTGTTCTAAACTGTTTATGCTTCGTCTTGTTTATTATTTGAAGGGTGTTAGGAGTCAGGGTCTGGGCAGGAAAAATAAAAACACGATAAGAGATGGTTTACAAAGTGTGTTAGGAAACCACAAGGCCAGTGCTGGAACTAAAGTCCAGTGAAAGGAACTGGTTCTCTCTGGTTCTCTCTGGTTTTCTCTGGTTCTCTCTGGTTCTCTCTCTCTCTCTCTCTCTCTCTCTCTCTCTCTCTTTCTGCCTAAGGGGTAATGACAGAATGGGGAGGGCGGCTGTGCACAGTGGTCTGTGGCCTTCAGAACAGGGATGAGGTGACTGGGGGTGACAGAGCACAGAAATAAATCAATAGTCAACGTTCCCATTCTCTGCTGCCTCATTTTGCTCCCTTTTATTGATAGCAATCGAGTCTTGAAGCAGCAAGGTGGCCCACTGGAGCTCCCAGCATTCCAGAGAGCACAGGAAAGGGCAGAAAGCACACCTGATGCCAGAGAAACCTTCCTGCAGTCCTAACTGCCAGCGATTTGTAAACGAACGTGGATTTCCCAACAAAACAATTAGGAGATGGTATATACTTTGAAAGTTGGTACATCATGAAGAAATTGTGCGTGGCTACGTCACGGGATTTGGTCACTTTCATTGTCCTTGCGGTTGCCTGTCACACTACAGAGCTCGCTCCAATGACAAATACGTGGGAGGAATTAAACTAAACGCCACACCTGCCTCCCTCCTGCAGGCAAGGGTGTTAGAGGTCTCACAACACCACCGCTTCCCCTTTGCCCTTTTTCTGGGATGGAAAGAGAGACGTGAGGAGAGCCATCAAGACCTAAAGTATGTGTAAGAGTATGAGGAAATTGCAGGGGAAGCAGAGAGAAAAATGCAGCTGATTGGAGGACGAGAAGGACCTTCGGACCCTAACTGGGTCAAAAGGATAAGATGTTTGCCCATGTGTGGTGCAATACTATGTCTTTCCAATTCGGAATTTCCTGAAGCTTTTAAGAGAAGATTTAAACTGCCTCCCAATTTTGTTTCTAAATATAAATGGAGCTGCGCGGACAGACACCGTAAATTACCCCAGCCTTCATGTGGGCTGCGGAAGAAAGCAAAGAGCAGATGACCATCTGGCCAGGGATTATTTTCCAGGAGGAAAATGCAGAGGAGATGTGGGCCGAGAGTTGCCAGGCTCTATGTGAACTCCTCTGCCCTCGCTCTTGTTTCCAGGAAACTCTTGAGAACCTCTTCATTAGGTTATCCTGGGAGATTCGGAGGAGAAGAGCAGTCCTGTGCAGTAGACGAGCACGCAGACACGGAGCACAAGAGCTGGGGCCGCTCTTCTAAACAGAGTGCCTTTAAGAAAGCAAAGCCCGAGCCCCACTGGTGCCGAGACCCTTGCTCTTTGGGACCAAGCCCCTACTTCTGCCTGCCCCATCTCTCATGACCACCTATGCTCCTACCTGCTCACTTCAGTGTTTAGTAACCTCAGCCTTAGCTATCAGTGCCTTCCACGGGTCTCTTCTACAAACTCTAGTCTTAGCTTGCCTGTGCTCAGAACCAACTTCCTTTTCTCCCTTCGTCTCTCCCTTCCTTCTTTCCTTTCTTCCTTCTTCCCTGCCTCTCTCCCTCCCATCCTCCTTTCCTTTCTTTATTTGCTGTTGTTTTCTTTTTCCTTTTTTTTTTTTTTTTTTTTTTTTTTTTTTTGAGACAGGGTTTCTCTGTTTCTCTGTGGCTTTGGAGCCTATCCTGGAACGAGCTCTTGTAGACCAGGCTGGCCTCGAACTCACAGAGATCCGCCTGCCTCTGCCTCCCGAGTGCTGGGATTAAAGGTGTGCACCATTATTGCCTGGCATTTTTGTTCTTTTCTTTTCTTTTGAGATGGGTTTCTGTTTAGACTTGGTTCTTCTGGAACACTCTCTGTAGACCGGGCTGGCCTCTCTCTGCGTCTCTGGAGTGCTGGAATTAAAGGCGTGTGCCCCAGACTCCTGGGTGCTGAGATTACAGGTGTGTATCACGATAGTTGGATTGTTTGGGATCCGCGGCACTGTCCTGGCTCTCGATGTATGATTCCTGTATGGTAACCAGAACATGACAGGGGTTGATGCTAAACCAAATTCAGGACACTACCATTAGGATACTTGAGCCTTGCCAAAACCACCTGCAGCCAACATAATACTGATGACATTTATTGTTTTATTTTTTCCTTATGATCTCAGGACTTGGCATAAAATATCTTCTAGAATCCACAGGAATATATATCTGTGAATGAATGTTCCCATTCTTATTTTATTAACAATAGAGGTGCAGTGAGTGTGTGTTAGAACATATGTATCTGCTGTAAAGAGAATTAGCTGTGTCTCTCTGCGACTTCTCTCCCACCCCAGGCTCAAGGAAACCGGAATCAGGCCTTCGTAACCTACCTAATACCCTCCTAAGTGCTGAGCTCCCGGCACATGGCTGCCCCATGTCAAGCCACCTTATTTCCAGTGAGGGACACCTCTCCTTTAAAGTCTATAAAAGCACCTTTATTCTGTGCGTGCTGGCTCTCCTAACTCAGTTTGCCCTCTTACCAAGGGCTGGTGTCACTAAAGATGTTTCAGCTGAAATCAATTTCAGCGCTTCTCTCTGTTGAACCCCCAAGGAATATCTCTTTCTTATGTGAAATGGTAAGTCTGCATAGTTAGCTAGGAGTGGAGCTGGGGCAAAGCCCAGGCAGTAAGACTGTGTGCCTGGGTTCTCAGCCACGGGTGCCAGGTACATAGGCTATGACCCTCACATGAGCGGCACCTCTAGGTGGGAACTTTCTGGACATGGTGGGTTACTCTGCACCCTTTGTGGCTCCTCCTCAGAGGGGCCTTCCTGCTCACCAGTCTGGGGATAGTCTCTTGTTGTCTTCCTCTCAGAATCCTTTTTCCTTTGTTATGCTAATCCCTGCATATGTGTGTACCTGTGTATACTTACTTGTCTAGTGTTTTATCCTGCTCCATAAGATTTGGGACTGGGTCTGTTTTACTCAGCAATACATTCCCATCAGTTAGCTTGGTAATTCACCAAAACAAGATTCAGCCAATCTCTTTTAAATGAAGTACCAAATGGTCTCCTTTTGGGCACCCTTCTTATCAAAAAACCTCCCAAGTTTCCATACGCTACCTAAATTGTGGCTAGTGTTCTTTAGTGTTTGCTTGCTGCTGAGAAAACAAACTTTCTTTTCAAAGAGAGATAAGCATCTATTTAGGTCAAATTTACAGCAAGCAGGTTGGCCATGATTAGATAATGAACTCTAGTTCAAATGTGTTCTGATTATAAGGTGGTGGTAAGATGTGTGGGTGTGCATGTGTGTATGTTGTGTATGTGTGTATGTCTATATGTGTGAATGTATGTGTGTATGTATATATGTATGCATGTGTGTGTCTGTATGTGTGCACACACACTGCACAGAAGATGCAGGGATCTAAATGGGTGCCCAATGGCAGAAGTCCTGAGCTGTGTACAACCTACAGAAAAGAATTAATTGACTGACAAATCCTAGCACTCTGCTGAACGGTTTTATTCCTTTTAAAATTTTTATTTATTTATTTTTATTTTATGTGCTTTGATGCTTTGCCTACATGTATGCCTATGTGAGGGTGCCGGATCCCCCGGAACTGGAGCCACAGATGCTTGTGAGATGCCATGTGGGTGCTGGAAATTGAACCCGGGTCCTCTGGAAAAGCCGTCGGTGCTCTTAACCTCCAAGCCATCTGTCCATTCCCTCTGTTTTATTTTTCTTTTTAAATGATGTTTAGTTATGTGTATGGGGAGTATGCGCACAAGTGTAGTGCCTTTGGAGGTCAGAGGCACCACATCCTCCTGGAGCTAGAGTGATAGCCGTGGTAGTGAGACACCTGATGTAGGTCCTGGGAACTAAGCTCAGACCTCTGCAAGATTCGCATGTGCTCATTGCTGTTCTGCCATTTCTCTAGCCTGACTTTATTGCTTTCTAGTTAGCTTTCCATTGTACCTAGTTTAGAGTTTTCAAATTTTCTCAGCTTGGAACCCAAAAGATACTCTTGAAAACGATGGAGAACTGTGATTAGTGAGATGGATCATCAGGTAATGTTTCTGCCACCCAGTTTGATGACCTGAGCTTGATTCCTAGAACGCACATAAAAGTGGAAGGAGAATCAGCTGTACACAGTTGTCTTCTGGCCTCCATATGCATAATGACCCTCCCCACACATAAAATAAAAATGATACATAAAAATTTTAATTAATATTAAGGAAACCCAACGAGATTTTGTGCCTTGTTAGTAGCATCTTGTGTTATAATGAAAACCATTTTGACTTACTAGTACCTTGGAAGGCTTGTATGTTTATCTAAGAGGTTGAAGATCACCCCAAGATTGGCTGTATCCACCTACTTCCTAATCAGTTTTCCAAACGCCTTCTGCAAATTTGTGGCATTACCTTCTAGCTTCAGGTAAACACCTTTAAAACACGTTTAAACAGTGTAAACCCGAAACCGAAGGAAGGCTCAAGAACCACGGGAGGAAAGAAAATGTGGGCGAGCAGAAATTATTTATAAGCAAGACACGTGATTTTGTGATAACATCTTTGGAAGCATCTGGAAGTAGTGGTGATGATTCTCAGCTCTGCCTTGCTTGGCCTGTGAGGACAATGCTTCAGGGGCCATCTCAATGGTTGCTATGTTCTGCTGGCTTTCACAAATCAGATTCCTATGTCTCAGGATACACAAAATGAGTCATTTGTCTGTTTTTGAGACAGAGTCTCACAATGCAAGCTTGGCTGGCCTACAACTCACTAGATACCAGGCTAGCCTAGAACTCATGGAAAGCCATGTACTCCCAAGTCCTGGGATTAAAATGTGGACCACTACAGCTGGCTCATGCTTTTGAGGAGAAATCGGACGTGTCTTGCTGGGTAATCCCAATTTGCTTGCTGCTACAAATTCACTTGTTCCCCACAATATGAGTTGAGCTCTCACTTCTGACCAGTTTTGTCCCATCTTGTCTGTCGCTCCAGGAGGGTTACAGTGTATGCTATGGCTGCTTGTATGTGGTGACATTTGGCAGAAGACGATGTTGGGAGAAAAGTCAAGTTTATATTTGGCAGAAGGGGCTTTATTTTTTTAAAACGAAGAGCACATTCATCCTTTTAAATATTGTCAGAGCCGCAGAGTCGTTCTCTGAGCGGAGCCCAGGAGTTATTCACAGTCAAGCTGAAGTGAATGGGAGAGTCCTAGGGATCTGTTCCTGCACGGATAGCCCTAGGGGAGGGGACCTTGGAGATAGTGCTATCAAGGTCGAATCGGAAAGTAGAAGAGGACAGATCAAATTCTTCATGTCAGTGTAGCTCAGCTGTTGTTGTATCTTCTCGGGATCTCAACCGTGGAGGTGGCCCTCTGGGCAGGACTCAATCCACCCTGGGAACTAGATTCACACCAAAGCCTCACCCTATCTCCAGATCAGTGACCACAAAACAGCAGAAAACCAAAGTGTCTTCCTTTAAGACCTTGGTGGTGAAGCATTGGAACAGATATGGTTCTTAAATCCGAGAAATGGGTCAATGTTTGCCCAAGTTCCCTGCCATGTGGTCAATGACTCAGATTCTTAGGATCCCATGGATGAATTGGAGCCAAGAGAGTATTCTCAACCTGATGTATCAGCGGACTGAAGAGGAATCCATTCAGAAAAGTGAACCAAATGTGGAGAAGAGGAGAGGAAACCAGTATTTCTTTTTCTCATGAGGCAAAACTTATTGTAGAAATCTCAACTTCGACCAAGTTGTTCTTTACAGAGGAACAGTGTACTTCACACTTTCAGAAGCATTTGCCTTTTTGAACTATTCTTTTTCTTACATTTATGCATTTGCAACATTCATATTTTGTGCTTCTCTTGAACCAACTGGAGCAGGCCAAGGAGAAATGAGCCCCTCAGCTTGCAGAAATGCCGGGGAATGTTTCCAAAATAAGGAAATAAAAAAGCTGTAAAAACTTCACGTTTGCATCTCAGGCTGTTCCTTGGTACGGAGGCAGAGCTGGGGGACCAATCTCGGTGCTTTTAGAAAATTTCTTTGATGTTACAAAAAAATGAGAAGATTCTAAAATTTTTTTCAAATGCACTCACAACAGGAGTGGGAGGCATTCTGTCCTGGAGACTTCTGATGAGATCATTTACATTTTTCTTTTTTTATTTTTTTCCAAACAAGAATAAAGGCTTCTGGTGATCCTTGCTTGTTGTAGTCTTTGTTATCCCAAGGCCATTAAGAGTTTCCAGCACACACACTGTTCTAATGCTACCTGGGTAAAATTCCAGTATTTGAGGCCCTTTCAAATGATTGAAAGAGTCATGGGTCTCTTATTGTGCTCAGAATAAAATAATAAAAAATATAAAAAACAAACCAAAAAACACTGGGTTGTAGCCTATAGCTGGGGTGGGATGGGAAGATCTGCACTGTGTGGCACTAGACTTCCGTCCTCGAAACACAATGGGAATGCCTAGCTTAGTGTGCACACTAGAGAAGAGGCGGGGCCACACAGACGGAAGTGTGCAATGCAAGATCCTGGGAACACGGGGGGGGGGGGGGGGTGTCAATATCTTGCTGGAATTCATTGACACATGCTTACAAAAGTCGACAGCTCCATTTTCAGGAGTTCTGCTAGCCCGTTGCCGAATGATTGGCAGTTTAGAAGGACAATGGGAGGGATACTCACTCCATAAATGTCAGCAGTCACAAACAGGGTTCCTCTCAGTTGGCAGCCAACACGTTGTAAGTAGTAAGTAGTTCATCAATGCTCCTAATGAATGGAAGGTTTTTTTTTTTTTTCTTGGAATTCAGTTTTCTTTTCTCCTCCTCATTCTGCATCTGAGTCGAGATATGGTTTTGCTACGTAGCACAGGTTGGCCTTGAACTTAGCTTTCTTGACTCTTCTTGCTCAGCCTCCCCAGGGCTGGGATTATAGGTATGTCACGCCCTGCTCAGTTTCTTGCTGATTTCCTAAAAATATGGTGGACTAAATAGTTTGGGCATAAATGTTTTGAAAGTGTCACTTTGTTCAGTGGGATGAGATCTCTCTCTCTCTCTCTCTCTCTCTCTCTCTCTCTCTCTCTCTGGTTTTTCAAGATAGGGTTTCTCTGTGTAAAAGCCCTGGCTGTCCTGGAACTTGCTCTGTAGACCAGGCTGGCCTCACATTCACAGATATCTGCCTGCCTCTGCCTCCCAAGTGCTGGGATTAAAGGTGTGTGCCACCACTGCCTGGCTGGGACAAAATCTCTTTTAATTAAAAATTTTATCGGGTGGTGATGGTGTACATCTGTAATCCCAGCACCTGGGAGGCAGAGGCGGGTGTATCTCTGTGAATTTGAGGCCAGACTGCTCTACAAAGTGAGTTCTAGGACTATTTCAAAGAGAAACCCTTCCTCAAACAAGCAAATAAGAAAGGAGGAGGAGGAGGAAGAGGAGGAGGAGGAGAAGGAGAAGAAGAGGAGGAGGAGAAGGAGAAGGAGAAGAAGAAGAAGAGGAAGAGGAAGAGGAGGAAGAAGAGGAAGAATATTGATGTATTAATGCAATGCAAAAAACTGAAACGTAATTCCAGGTATCAGCAAGCTTTTTGGTTACAGTCTTTACTTCAGGCTGACTACTGTACCAAGCCTCCCTCCTCACTGAAGAACTACCAATCGTCTTGCTTTGAGTGAAGCAAGGTTGGACCAATGCTAATTCACAGTCCCGAGGTTGATCATGACAGATTCTTCGGGCATGGAGATGTGATTTCTCTCCAATCGTGACTTTTTAAATGGTGCACATGTGATTCTGCTGTGACTTCCATTCCAGATACAGAAACAGATCATTGGAGAGATTGCATCCTTTTGTGCTTATCTTCTGTCTTCTGTAGTATGAAGGTGTAACCTTCAGGCAATGGTCTGATGGGGGAAAAGCCAACTTCCTATGGGATTCTGAGCAGAAAACTAGGGCATGTAATTCTGTGACATCATTGCGCCACCACCTAAAGTCTGAACTTGCCTTTCCCCAGTAAAAGTAATTTAAGCCATGGTTTTATCTTCCTTTTATTTGAAGCCTGAAAGCTTTCAGTTTAATACGTGGAAGGAAATATATTGCAAGTACAACTTCCCTTTCACAGGTCCGCTGGCTGTAACTTGTTGTACTCAGCACCTCCTTATAGAGACTATTCTGCTTCCAGATCTCAACGGCCCAGAGAGCAACATTAGAGCAGAATGTATTATGGGGGTAAGAAGATAAAGAATGGGGTTTATTTGGCTAGTGTAGCGAGGCCAAGCATGGCTAGTCTTCACAAATGTACTCTGGTACAACCACAGGGGCCCCTTTAGGGTTATTCTTGAGGTTCTTTCATCCTGGATTACTTATTTCTTACCAGAAGTGATATTTGGGGAATTCACTCACGGCTGAAAAACTGATGAAGACAGAAAGGAGTGGTGAAGCTGGCAACCGTTGCTGTGGAAACAGAACCTGTCACACACAGGGACTTGGTCTGCCCCTATGACAAGCTTTTCCAGACTTCACATAGGAAGACTGGGCCTGGGACATGGGGTCTAGCCCTCAGAAGGGTGTACAGACAGCCCTATGCTCCTCCTCTCCTCATGGCCTCAGTTCCTGGCTCATCTCTTCTCTGTGGAGTCTTTCAACTTGTCTGATGTTGACATCTTCCCATACACCAAAGGCTCTGGGCTTCAGAGGGCTCAGCTGCCAGGCTGATGCCTAGGAGGGACAATGGCAATAGTGAGAAGACACATTCAGGGCCTCAGCACTGGGGAATGGCCGAGAGTGCTAGGAAGTCTACGCATGGCTTCCGACGCTGTTCGGAGCACATCAAGTCTTCCTTTCTCCTATTGCTGAAAACTCCCAAGGAACTGAAAGGAACCTCTGTCTGCTTAATTTCAAAGGGGAGTTTGTAAAAAAAAAAATGCTGAACATTATCCAAGTAGGTCCTTACTGGGTAATTTTCAGAGCTAAATATCTCAACTGCTCAAAAATAATTCTTTTTCATATTACTCAAAGGGAATGGGAATGGGGCTTGACACCAAATGCGTTTTCTTTTACATATATTCTCTCTCTCTCTCTCTCTCTCTCTCTCTCTCTCTCTCTCTCTCTCTGTGTGTGTGTGTGTGTGTGTGTGTGTGTGTGTGTGTGTGTGTGTGTGTTGGAAAGATTTAAGCACTTTTAGAAACTATTTTTAAGGAGCAAACTGCTACCTAATAAATGTTTGAGTAATTTCAGAAGGAAAGGGGCTCCTGCATAATGTTCGTACTATTTGGGATCAATGAACTCTTGAGTTTTTAAGCTGTTACAGACCCAGCCTGTTTCCATGCTCAGTTGCCAAGGGAAAAAGTTAGAAAGAATACAGCAAGGACCAGCTAGGCTCAGGGCCCTTGTTTGAGGTGTGGAATTTTATAAGCCCTGTGTAAAGGTATATGTGCACACCCCCCTAACTACATTCACATCTAGGAAGCAGGCACAAAGAGGGAAGGGACTGGGCTTAAAGCTGGAATCCTGCTATAATTGCATCATTCAAAATAAGGCTGCATAATTTTCGGACAGCGATACTTCAAGTTACCTCAGCAAGCGTTGAAAGTAGCGATTCTTTTGCCTCAGTGGGTGACTTGAAAAGAATCGGGGGATCCAGGAAGACCCACGTATCCTAGCCTCCAAGAGAATAAGAACTGTAGCAGAGCTAGGTGAAAGATAAAGGAGGAATTGGCCAGCTCCCGCCCTCCAGTGACACTCGTCTGTTCTTCCTGGTCTCGTTATTTCTGCTTTCTTGTAGTTTTTTGCCTCGTCATCTCATAGTTTCTGTTTCCTTTAGCCTTTCTACTCATGTGTGGACCCCATGGCACCTTGTGATCTCTTTCAGTGCTCTCCTCGAGCTCCACAACCAAATCTCTTGCCCTCATTTACTGCTTCCTCATTCTGGCTTCTAGGGAGAATTGTTTAGCCCAGTTCATCTTCTCTTGTAGCCGCTCCCTCCTGTGGTTTCAATTCCTGTGGTTTCGATTACTCACGGTTAACATCAGCCTGAACGTTATCAGGTGGGAAATTCCATAAGTAAGTAATTTGTAGATGTAAAAATTGGCAGCTGTTTTAGTAGCCACATGAAGCTCTTGTCACCCTGTTCCACCACACCGAGGACATGAATCATCTTTGTTTTTCCATCTCCCCCAGGACATGAATCATCCCTTTTCCTTAGCATACACACCTGCGGATCCCACCTGCCTGTTTGTCATTTGCCGGTTACCTTAGCTGAAAGATGGCACAGCTCTCAGTGTTTGTGTTGGCGTACGCCTTGTCTTCAGTGATGTTCCTAGAGCACAGGTGGAGCGAGAGAAGCAATGCAGGTCTGGCCAACAGAAGCCACCGTGTCTTCCTTAAGTAAAAGGGGAGACCTCTGACTTAATAAGACAAAAAAAAAGGTGCTGCTGTTACTGAGATCTGTTATGGTAAGAACGAGTCTATGAAATCATGAAGGGGAATTTGCTGGTTTTCATGTCATATTTCAAACTGCAAGCGCTTAGTTATAGGGTTTTCTGGGCCAGGCATTCACTGGGGGCTTAGAACACCTCATCCAAGGGCAGGGAGGACTCTGTTGCTTGACATCCTGAAGGTTGGTTGTTGTGGCTGCAGGCTGGTATAATCGAGGAAGTGGATCGTGGGGCTCTAGCCAGGGCAGTACTGAACTCCCTCCTGCTTAGGAGCAGCTTCTAGGGGTGGACACCGTGGTTGGTATGTTCGCTAAAATGTGTGAGGATATAGCTCAAGTACCCTCAAACCAAATTTTCAGGATTTTTTTTTCTAACTGTGTGCATGTGTCTGTGTGTTATGTGTGTTTTATCCTGAATGTGAATACTTAGGCAGGCACAACACAATAGGACAACATCTCATTTGGAACTCTTCCCTCTCATTGAGCCTTTTGAGCGTGTGATGGAAAGGGCTCACTGAGCCACTTGTCCCCTACTAATTCCCCAGTGCTTTATTTCCTTAGTTCTTATAAAATGACACAATTTCTTCTATAACCTATTGCCTCCACCAACTGTAAACCCCTAAAGACAGGAACTTAGACTTGGCTGATTCTAGTTCCTGTGCTAATTCTCAGCACATTACATGGTGCCCGCCCCACAGGAACAACTTGTTGAATGAATTAACAAGTAGCTGGGATTAGGGATTGCACAAAAGAAAACACTAACATGGAGTCTCCAACATGAGAAGGAGAATAGCCTGGTTCTTGTTTGAAGTGCACATTCCTTGTAGATATTCTCACTGAGGGCTTCTGGGAAAGATTCCAGGATTTCCCATTGTGAACGGTCACTGTGAGTGATTCTGATCGCTTGGAGAATGGCAGTTTGATAAACATTGCTGCAGCTGAACTTCAGAGATCTTACATTGGACATCCCCTACCCAATCAATATAAGAGCAAGCAGGAGACTACAAAGGGACAGGCACATGGAAGGTTGGAACTAGCCCTGTTTGACAAGGACAGTGATGACCAATGGGCCACCAAAGAGTTTGTTGCCTCCGACTATATGAGAAAGACCTGACCAAATAAAAGGTATTAAATCCAGTGCAAGCACCAGCTCAAAACCCCTTTCCGAAGCCGGGTGGTGGTGGCGCACGCCTTTAATCTCTGTGAGTTCTAGACCAGCCTGGTCTACAGAGCTAGTTCCAGGACAGGCTCCAAAACCACAGAGAAACCCTGTCTCGAAAAACCAAAAAAAAAAAAAAAACAAAAAAAAAAAAAACAAAAAACAACAAAAAAAAAAAACCTTTCCGAGTGCAGCGAGGGGCTTCTGAAGTGGCGATGCTCACAGCGGAGAAAAATTCAGGACTTTAAATTAGAATATGTAGTCTTTTTTCTTCATCGTCATTAACATTCTCACATACTTTTGAAAGATGATTGACAAGGCGTTATGGGTTACTGTAAAGAAGAGGGAAAGGCTGTTTTTAGATAATCTTCACAACAGTCCAGGGGAGAGTCATCCTTTCTACTCCCATTTAATGGATAGAGCGCAGAGAAGTTGGGGGACACATCTGAGGGGTGCAATGAGGATCCCACATACTTGGACGTAAGAAGCTATGTGTTGATTTTTTTTTTTGGCAAAAGAGCACTCTTAATGTTGGTGATGTCCTCTAAACACGCAAGTCACATAGTAAAACCAGCCCCAACCCGAGTTTTCCATGCACACAAGCCAGTGAAACTCTTTTGTACAAGCCAGAGATTGTGTTTTCAGCCTTGGGCCGTTACAAGGTTTGTTGACCCAGCAAGAAGGCCCTCCCCTAGGACATGCTGGCTCAGTGTTCTCAGAATTCTAAGCCTTGGGAGTTGGGGGCAAATTAAACTACTTTTAAATATTTCCAGTACTTGTCGGTCACTGGTCACTGCAGTAGAAACACCAAACACGCCATAGCACTAAAGGAGGGAGATTCACTTTGGCTCATGGTTTCTGGATTTTTGTCCCCTCGCTGACTGGTGCTTCAGGCCTGAGGTAAGGCAGAATATCATGGCGAGCCACCAAGAAGCAGAGAGATAGCAGGAGCAAAGGGTACTGGGAAAAACAGACCTTCCCAGGGTCCGTCCCCATTGAGCGCGATCTCCTCTAAGATGGCCCTGCCTCCTGCTTTCTATCAGCTCCTCATACGGCCATCAAATTACGAAGCCATGAGTCCCTTTGTGGAGTCACCCACTAATCAGGATAGAACCTGTGATCTAGGCACTGCCCGAAGCCCCTCAGCAAACGAAAGCTTTCACACTGTGAGCCCAAGGAAATATTTTTTCTTTTAAAGTTGATTTCCTCGAGTATTTGCCATACTAACAGGAAGGTAACAAGTCCCCACCACTGCTCTCTGGTGTCACCAACAGCACCCAGGATGAATGCTATAATTGGGATCTAAGTCCCCTAGAAACCATCTGTTAGAAAAGTCTCCTAACACCTATGTGCGTGGCGTTTACGGTATTTAGAGGTAGGGCCTTTGGGAGGTGATTGGAACAGGTCGCGAGAGTGGAGCCTCCACAATGTCATCATATTTATAAACAGGAGAAGAGCCCAAATCGGAGCACTGAGTCTGCCTTGCCATGCCATGCTCTGCACGTTGTGACCCAGCAAGAAGGCCCTCCCCTAGGACATGCTGGCTCGGTGTTCTCAGAATTCTGAGCCTTGGGAGCTGGGGGCAAATTAAACTACTTTTAAATATTTCCCAGTCTGGGGTTTTTGTTATGGTCATGGAGAACAGTGTAATACTCTAACCTTCTGGCAGTTTCACTCAGCTTACCATACTCATTGACTTTTGTCGGTAAATATTTATCAATTTGCTTTTCAGGTATTAAAAAAATGAAGCCAATGATGATGTTCGCTGTGTTAAAGCTTCCCGGTGACTGGCTTCAAGTTATTAACATGATACCCATAGACGAGACGTGGCCTTGGGAAGAGAATCAGACCACCAGCTTTTGAAGTCTATAAAAGCAGATTCTAGTGTACCACCACCTCTGGTCTGGGGGCTTCACTGTTTTCTTATATTAGAATGACACCCAAGTCTCTCCACTGCCCCACAACCACTCAGCAGCTAATTCCCCTAGGTCTTCCATCTGAAGCACAGATAGAGCCACCATGTCTGGGAGCAGCGTTGGTCCTGCCAGCTTCTACGATCCCTGTGTTTCCCTCGGGTACGGAAGCATCTACTGCACTTTGCATAGTACATAGAGCCTAGTAAGTCACCGTGTTTATTGGATAGAGGAAAGCATGTGTGCATGCCTTATGTCTCATAAAAGAGGCTCTTGTGAGCAGCTGTCTACCCAGTATGAAGCCAGGCAGAACATATTCACTAAAGATGTAAATGATGCATCTGGGAACGGCTTCCCAAGGGTTGAGATACTGCTCAGGCTCATCTCATTGAGAGGTTGTGCCCAAGTGATCAGTAATTCATGTCTTCTCTCTCCTGTACCAGTTTCTCTTATTCGTGAAGCCCCCAGGAGGCTTCTGTAAGTAGACGAGAGCCTATGCAAGGTGAAGGGTATATCTGTGCACGCGGAATGCCTTGCTTACCTTTTTGTCTGTGAAGATGGGGACAATAAAGGCATCAGGATGGTGAGTAGATGTGGCAAGGACTGGTGGGATACTTGGATGGTGGTGGGAGAGAGCTGGGGCTGAGGATGACTAACTCATTCCCTACATATTTTGGGAGCTTGGAAGTGAAGGACATTCTATACTTAAAAGTATTTTCAAAGGTGGTCTAATACTGTACCCAAGTTTAGAAGAAAATTACAAGCAGCAATAGATCATTTTGATGTTCTGTTGTAAAAAAACAGATGTGAAACGTGACAGGCTCCTTATAGTAGAAGTAGAATATAGGGCAGGCATGTTGGCCCAGTGGGTCAAGGTACTTTTCATAAAACCTCACAACCAGAGTTCCAGTCTGGGGTCTAGCATGGTGACAGGAAAGAAGAGAGCCTTAAAGGTTGTTCTCTGTCCTCGTGTTTATACTGTGGCATATTCTTATCTACCCACCTGTTCAAAATGGGTTAGTAAATGTATAATAAAAGTAACATTGAAACTAAAAAATAAAACTTGTATGCCTCCTGGACACTGATGGAGAAGATCCCAGTGTTCGTGGCCGCATCCTCTCTTGTACCCTCACCTGCAAGGGAAGGTCAGCGCCAGGACGCATGCCTGGACCATCAATTCCTGCCCACCCACACAGACAGGAGCACAGCACTGACAGCTGGCTCCACCTTTACAGCTTTTGCTGTCAGCTGAAGGGAACAGGGACTCTTGCTTCCTGCGTCCATTGCTGAGCTCCATGGCACAAGCATTATTAAAGGGCTTTCTCTTCCTTCTCTGTTCTGGTGACTCCTCATTTTCTCTCCCAGTTTCCAAAGCACTTGAGTGCAAGACCCAGGTTTCCAGAGCCAGCCATGTGTTTGGAGTTAATAAAACACAAAGTCTTTGTTTTTAAGAACTTCATAGGCAAAAATAAGTCAGTGGTACTTTTTGGTTTTTTGTTTGTTTTTTTTTTTTTTTAATATGGGTTCCTGATCTTCATGGTTATGTAAGTACTTCAGTTTGGACTGAGTATGAAATTCCAACTATCTCAGGAGAGGAATCTTAGTGTCCATTGGTGTCAAAAATGTTTCCCAAACCTGTAACGCTCAGCGGCCCATTCTTAGCAGAATCAAGCTGCAATGGAAATATCAGGAAGGTCCTACTGTCTGACTCTCTCTCTCTCTCTCTCTCTCTCTCTCTTTCTCTCTCTCTCTCTCTCTGAGACAGGGTCTCTATGTAGCTGTCCTGGAACTCACTATGTAGACCAGGCAGACCTTGAACTTACAAAAAGATCCGCCTGCCTCTGCCTGGGATAAAAAGTGTGTGCCACCATGCCTGGCATGTAGAAAGTCCATGAGCAACCAAGCATGGTGAGAAACCCCACAATTGCTGTTCTGAAGGAGCAAGCAAATGAACTTGGCCTCCAATAGGTGAATTATGAATCCTGAGACCCAAGAGTCCTCAGAAGAGCTTGGACAAATTGGGTGAAATCCTGACTGCAGCAGCCCTCCCTGCTTTTAAACAATGTACAGAGTTTGGAAAGTTGGGCAGCATAGACAAGCTAATTCCAAGCTTATTTTCCAACACCATGCTAAATCTATTTTTATTTGATCTTTTCAGAATAGATGAAAGACTTCTCAATTTAAACCGAGTCCAGTTGTTCACCTGGGAAAAGCATAGTTAGCACCGTCTTTCCATGTTTCTCAGACTATTGGAACCATAGTTAGTGTACTGAAAAGTGAAAGGCTTATCTGAAATACTGTTTTGGGAACCGAAAAAAGATTCTTGAGCAAAATTACTTGGAAACAGAATAGCATGGAGCTTAAACAGGTTTATCTCCCCAGACTGTTCAAGATCCCCTGGTTATGGGTTGTTGACACACTGCTTTTATTTTTAGTAAAAGAAAAGTTTTATGAATCTCAAAGAGATAAGCGAAGGGCTTGTGATTCTCCACTGCTCCACCAGGCCCCAGTGGTCAGGTGGAGCAGCTGCCTGTCTTTTTTGTACCTCCAGCCAACCATTTCATTCAACTCCAGTGTTGGCAAGATACCTAGCATTTCCCGGTGTGGTCTCCTCCGTGGCAGATGACTGTCCTAGTCTGAAGGGTTACACTGCACTTCAATGACAAACTCAACTCAGTTGAGTCTCATGAACATGATTTTGTAAAAATGCTGGCTTCAGACAGAAGCCTGGAGGAGTCTGGTACTTCCCCATGAAGTAAGCAGGCCCTGCAAAATGTTCCCAGGGCTCTGTGCGTTCCCATCTCCCCAGGGTGGGGCTCGAGGGACAGCAAAGCCTTCCTCTGACCTATGTGTGGATGCTGATAGTGTGTGCAGAAAATGCGCACCATAGCTTTCTCCCCAGGGCGAGAAGTTTGCTCACCTACAGAGACTGCTCCTGCTGGAATTAGCTAACCCTGCCTCCTTCTCCAGGTGCATATAGTAACCCTGCTTCCTTGTTTATCTCTCTGTTCAGTTGTATTCAATGACGCTGCCTCTCTATTCAACCGTAGAGGATAAACACGCTGAGCTTCTCGTTGCCAGGAGCGAAGGAAAATGGTGTCATGTTTTTTCAGTTATTTATTTAGAGAGAGCTCAAGAGCATGTGCCAGTCAGAGGACAACTTACAGGAATTGGTACTCTCCTGCACCATGTGGGTTCTGGAGACTGGACTCAGGTCATCACGCTTGGTAGTAGGTGTTGTTATCTACCGAACCGACTCACAGTCCTTAACGTGGGATCACTATTTGAAAAACTATCTGGCATTTCCTTATGAAGTTCAATATGAAACAGCCCTGAAAGTGAGCACTTCACCTTCTAGATATTCACTTAACCAAAGTGAAATAATACTAATCAAATTGCATCACGTTAAGTGAGGCCATGCAATCTCAGAATTAAAAAGCTGCATGTTTTCCTTAGTCTGTGAGTCCTAGCGCATAAGGTTCATTTTGTCCCAGTTTGCTTTCCATTGATGTGGTAAAACACTGTGACCAAAAGCCCCTGAAGGAGGTAAGGACTTGTTTCGGCTTACACTTCCATGCTATGGTCCATCACTGAGGGAAGTCAGGACAGAGCTCAAAGCAGCAACACGGAGACAGGAACTGAAGCAGAGGCCGTAGAGGAACACTATTTACCAAAGTCTTGTTTCTACGAAACAAGCTGTGTATGTTTGTTTCTCATGACTTGGTCAGCCTGCTTTCTTACACTACCCAGGACTACCTTCTCGGGTGGGGGCACCACCTCCAGTGGGCTGGGCCCTTCCGCATAAATCAGTCTAGAAAATAAATGCCCCACAGACATGCTTCTAGGCAATTCCTCAAACGAGAGTCCCTCTTCCCAGATACGCCTAGGTTTGTGTCAAGTGTGCAAAAAATAACCATAACAAATTTAGGAAGGAGAACATCTCTTCTAGCATGTAGGAAGGAGAACAGAAAGGGCAGCCTCTTGTGATGAGAGATAAAGGACACACGCATCGTAAAGGGGCTATAAAGCTAGCTGGCTTCCTAGCTTAGCTCTGGCCTGGGTTTTACTTTTTTTTTTATTTTCTTTCATGGTTGTGGGTAAGTGCATTAAAATGTAATTGATAATGAAACTGTGCAATCCAAATAAAAGCTCTGCGACTTCAGAAAATGGTTTCTCTCACTGTACCAAAGTTCTTTAAAATAAACCGATTTTTTCAATAAAGTGATTTTTATAATTAAAAAAAGGGAAAGCAAGTGTCCATACAAAGACATGAGCTAAAAGCTGGAGACAGAAGGTTATAGAAATGATAATAAATGCAGGCCGATTAATCTGTTACATTTGTAGCCACTCGTTAGGTGGTCTTAAGAAAAAGGAGCACGCAACCCCTGTGTTCATTAGCGGGTGAGTGCGTGAAGATCGTACAGCATTTTCACGTGAATGATACTTACCAATAACCAGAGCCCTCTGCTGATGGGGGGTAAATCCCAGCCTCTGCGAGCATGCGTACAATGTAGAAATCAGGGCAGTGGTTGCTCCTGAGAGTGGGTGTCTGACTGACCCCAAAGCACCAAAGGAAACTTTCTGGGTATTAGAAGTCCTTGCTTCGGGTGATATTTACATAGAATGTAAACATTCATCAAACGCACTAGGACGGTGCACTTAAAAATCTACATGTAATCTCACATACCTGTATTTTGAAGCCCAAGTGTCTTTTCTCCCAGATTCTGTGTCAGAAGGTCTAGAGCAGGGATGTACAGACTGTTCTCTTGTGCGCCTACATGAACGTGAGCGCTCGTGCCAGAGGTCAACCTCAGAAGTCATTCACCTTGGTTCCTGAGACAGGGTCTCTCACTGGGACCTGGGATTTGCTGGTTAGGCTGGCCAGCCAGGGAACTTTAAGGATCTGCCTGTCTCTGTCTCCCTTGCAACTGGGTTATGAGGGAATGCTGCCACGCCCCCACTTTTTATATGGGTGCTGGTGATTAAATGCATGTCCCACACTTGCAAGGCAAGGACTTTACCAGCTGAGCTATCTCTCCAGCCCCAATTCTTCACTTGTCACCAACACCTGCTTTTAATGCAGAAGTTACCCCAGAGCGGCAGGTCATGTTAGAAAGGATAAGGAATCGGGGACATATGCTTTCTTCTGACTCAATTTCGCTTTCTCCCAAGGGATCCGAACTGCAATTAGAACAACATCGTCACTCCTTGCTCGGCCGGTCATCAGGCACTTCCAGTCATCTCAATTAACAGAGTATTTTTTTTTTGAGTCATTACCATTTATCTTATTCAAAGAGATCACGAGACAACCATTCTTCCAAAAGTGAGCAACATTTAATTAAAAGAAAACACACCTGTGTATATAAGAAATTTGGACCATTTGATTGTAATAAAAAAGGGATAAGCATCCACTCTCTCCAATTTAGTTTTTCCCTGATCATTTCCCAATAGCTCTGCTCCCTTATATCTGTGTGTCCTTTAGAACGACGTTTTCGTGGAGTAGCCTGTGTTTGTAATGGCTGTTCAGATGCTTTTTCTGCTACCCATTCTCCTTTGATCTTAGGTTCCCTTTTCTGCGTTTTCATTGCAGTTAATCACGAATTCAGCAGATCTCAGGCCCTGAGTCGAGGATCAGACAGTAATGCTCCATCCCCCGACTCCCTGGTGTCTTGTCAGAGCCCGTGTTCCAAGAACAATTGAAGACTTTATTCTGATCAAAAGCCCAGCCAGACAGATAAAAGACACCATTCTAATTCCCAGATGATACTGGGTTTTGCTGAGCCTATTTCTCAGGGTAATTTCTGCTAACTACCTAAGTGTTAAATTTTAATCCCAATTATCTCAGCCTATGATGTTCACAGAGATCCATACTCTTGAAACCTTCCTAACAATTTTCTACTTCCTCAATTCCAGGTCATTTTAAAAGAATGCTTTTCTACTAGTAATCAATGGTCCAGAAAATATTTCTCTTTGGTGATAAAGATGGTATTTTTTTCTTCTTTCTAATGGAAGAGCAAAAAGCCCCAGAGCAGAATGGCTTTTCAAAACTTATTTTGTTGTTAAAGCAAACGCCTATGTAGGGAGACTATAAATCTAGGGACTTAAGCAAGATGGAGTATATTTGGCAAAAAAAACATCAAAGAGGAAGGATGTGCAGGGATTCCTTATTGCAAAGGAAGGCAAGCTTCAGTAGCTAGTGTTGGCTGTTTTTCTGGCTGCAGCAAGGGAATCTGGTCCTGTAGTCCATATCATGATTTTTAGGGAGCATGGCAGCAGGCAGGCAGACATGGTTCTGGAGAAGTAGCTGAGAGCTTACCTATGTTCCATAGCCATGGGAAGAAGGGAAAGAGGGAGGGAAGGAGAGAGAGAGAGACAGAGAGAGATAGAGAGAGACACAGAGAGACTGGGCTTTCATAGGCTTTTGAAACCTCCAAGTTCATCCCTAGTGACACTCCTCCTCCAACAAGGCCACACCTTATAATCCTTCCCAAATAGCTTCACCAACTGGGGACCAAGTATTCAAACATATGAGCCCATGGGGCCCACTCTCACTTAGACCACCACACTCTGGTTTGCCTCCCTAGCGATCCCCTCGTACGTAATCTAGTACCACCCACTACCTGCCCAGCAGTGGTACTGCCCTCAGTAGGCTGGGTCCTCCTGTACTGGTGGTCAGCCAAGAAAATGCCCCTCAGACCGACTCAGAGGCCAATCTGCTGAAAACGGTTCCTCAGCCATAGTTTCCTCCCGTAGTGACTCTAGCTGGAGGGACATTTATGAGGAAAACAAATACAATCTATATGACTAATTTTCTTACTAGTGAGGAGTGCTACAGATTCATATGGATACCCTGAAGGAGCAAAATAGAAAGAAACAGGAAAAATGCATACACTTTATAGGGTTAACGAGGCCAACATGGGGCAACCAGATACTGACATGAGAAAGAGAATTTTGATTCCGACTTCATACTGTATGTAAAAAAAGATAAAAATAAAGAAAAGATTTCAATGTGAGCGTTAAGACTATAAAACTCTTACAAGAAAACAGTGTATTTGTGACATCAGATAGGCAAAGATCTGACACCAAGAGCATAGCAAACACATAGAAAAGTCAGGGGTATTGTGCTGTGGGAGCTCCTTCTGCTCCTTCAGCCAATAGCCTTTAAGATACCAGCCCACTTGGACGTGGTCTCTTATACTATAAATGCAGCTGTGAAGCTGTGCTTGCTCTCACTTCCGGCTGCTAGACTCTGTTCCTGTTTCCTGTTTGTGTAGAGAATTGTGATCTAGGACAGTGATCTGTAAGTCTCTCCAAAATAAATAACCCTTTATTACACGTAATTCTGAACCAGTGTGGGATTATTTTGCATCTTCCACCATCAGTAATGCACTCTGCCATAGAGCAAAAGCTTTCAGGCATCAAAGGAAGTGAAGAGGGAAAAAAAAAAACCATTTTCAAATCACACATCTGCTGAGGCCTTGGTGTCCAGGACATACAGAAATGTTTAGAATTCACCAGCAAGAGACAAGGCAGTGTCCAAATGGATAAAACATTATGATGTATATTCTCCAGGGGAGAAAATGGCTAAGAACAACACGAAAAGCTGCTAAAATTCACCCGCTGTCAGGAAAGGCAAATAAAAGCCGCCGAGGGGTACCACTTCACATGGGCGACCATAGAGAAAAACAGGTATCACGGGGGCATGAAGGATTACAATCCCAAATCATGAATGGCAAAGCAAAGTGGCAGTCTCTGTGTAAAGAAGCTGGCCGTGGCTCAAAATGTCAAACGTGAAATTACTGCATGGCCCAGCGATTTTATCCGTCAAGAGAATTGAGTGCAGGGACCGTGGGTCATGTGGGACAGTGCTTGCCTGGCATGGCCATATCCATGGAGCCTATCCCCAGCATTCAGGAGGCAGAAGCAAGAGGATCAGAAGTTCAAGGTCATCCCCAGCTATCGTAAGGAACCTGAACAAAAACTACAAGGAATGTGTATGAAATATATATGTACATTTACACATCTATGCCCATATTTTATAATAGACAAAAGGTAAAAACAACCCAAATGTCCATCGATTGGTGAATAGATAAATAAAATGTGTTTTATTTAGACAATGGATTATTTAAAATACATATTTTAAATTTGTTCTTTGAGAATTTCACACACACACACATATAGTGTATTTTGATCATATTCTCCTTCCTTTCCCATTTTACCCCAACTCCCAAAACACCCCCTCCCAATTTCATGTCTTTTTTTTTCTTTTTATAAATAACCTAAATTCAGTTTGTGCTATCCATGTCCACTTGGGGGTTGGTCCATCTCTGGAGCCTGGGGGGAGGCCTACTAGGGACCATATTCTTAAAACTGACTTGCTCTCCTAACAGCCATAGAGGCAATAACTTTTTAGGGGGTGGGGGTATCTACTCTGCTACAATGTTGACTGGTTGGATCTCGTTCAGCTGCAAAAGCAACAAAGTATTGAGAGATGTTTCAGTATGGATAAGTATGCTAAGCAGAAGGAGTCATTTCAAAAAAGCCACATGTCATTTGATTCTAGTTATTGAAAATGTCTGTATTTGTGATTATCAGGGACTAAACTGTGGCAATAAGGTGGGGATGGTGGCTGCTAATACACATGAAATTTGTTTTTGGGGTGATATAAATTTCTAGAATTAGATAATGTAACGATGATGTAAAGTCTGAACACATTAAAACCACCAAGTTACACCTTTTTTTGTTAAAAAAAGAAGTCTTTGTTTAAAAAAATTTGTTTTTAAGACAGAATTTTATTGTTCATCCCAGTCAGGCCTGGAGCTCATTAGATACCTCAGATAGTCTGGACTCAGATTCTAATGTCTTAATCTTTCACATGCTGTGACTACAGATATATTCTATCATGTCTACTTTAGCTGTGTCTTAAAATGGTGACTTATTGTAAATGAATAAGATTTATTATAAAAGACTTAACATAAATAAATAATAATAAATTATTCATTTGTCTAATAAAAATGAGCTAAAAGTAAGGTAATAGATGATCAAATTCAGCTTTGAGCTTCGAATGTTATGATTCAAACAACAACAAGAAACAGGATTCATTTTTCCATTATTACATTAGCAAATATTTAAGATTTTATAACTCATAGTATTTCATAGCTACATGGAACCTTATCTAGTTTTGTTCAGGGTAACATGTTATAGCATGTTTTATAACTTAAAAAGAAAACAACCTCTCCTCAGTCAGGTGTTGCAATTTCTGCCTTTATCTACAGCACACCAAGACTGGGGCAGGAGAACACTGAGATTAAGGTTAGTCTGAGTTACATAACAAGTTTAAGATAAACTAAATAAATAGTATAAAATTAAATACATTTCTAAAAGTAGATAAATAAATGGATGGGGCTTAAGAGATGGCTTTGTCAGTAAATCATGTTTGACAAATATTCATGAGAACCTGAATTCAGTCCCCAGTACCCACATAAAAAGCCAGAGATGATGGTGAGATGGATATAATCCATGGTGAGATGGAGATGGATCTTTCCACCGTGGTGGAAACAGATGTAGGCAGAGCTCAGGAACTGGGGCCAAGTAGCCTCTCACTTCTGGTCCCAGAGAGAGCAACGATAAGGTTGATGGGCTGGGTCCTGAGTAATGACACACACATTTGTCCTCTACATACCCTCACACATATGTGCCCCCAAACACATGCACACCAACAGTAAAGTAAAATAAAATACATAACTTCACTTCCAAAAGTTAAGCCTATGCTTCTGCTTTTATACATACCTGTGTATAAAAGTTGTTCGCCATAGCACGGTTGTCAAGACTTAGACCACTGGCCACAGTTGTACAGCCACACACGGAAAAAAACCAGCTACCTTGAAATAAGACAAGCTTACATGGGAAAGTGCCTAGAATATGGTTTTTTAATGATGCTAAGTATATATGTATATTTACACATATATACTTGTATTTTATAGGTATTATATTTATAGTACTTAAGAGGTATATCAGAGAAAACATTTGAGAAATGAAAAAAGTTTCCTAGAGCTGATTGGATATTTTTTAGTTTTGTTTAACCTACGTCTATCATATATTAATTTATAAAATTGTTCTCTCCTGTTATTTGCCAAAAGTTTATATCATTTTGTACCTAAAGAGAAAAAGCTGGACTCTGGAATCAAGAGGATTGCTCTGGTGGAGCACAGCCCTGCTACCCAGAGGATGACTGCCTGTGGGAAGGACCGGTGGCTAGCACCACAGGAATCGTCAACTACACGGCCACCAATGACCTTCTGTGCACACCTCGCTGAACTTGAGGGGGGGCAGTTATCTGTGTCCCTTGAGGGCAAGGCTCCTCTTTGGTCAATGACTCTGTCCCCAGGAACTGACTCAGACACTGCACACACGATGGTTGTTTTCTTCTCTTACTGCTAGATTATAGTGGCTATGCTCATGGGATGGGTTAAAGGTGCCATGACATGAAGAGAGAGGGCTTTTCAGTGTCTCTGTTAAATGGCTGAACTTAACACTATTGCCTTTGATTGGTGACACTATGCTATATATGCAAACCCCAAAAGTTTGAGTAATGGACTTGTAAGGATTTTTATCCCGTATGCCTTAAAACAGGGGTGCAGCGTACTGCATTGGTAAATGTAAATGTTAACGCAGATGATCCTGAATCTGTGCCTCCCCAAATTAGTGCAATAGGTGGTGATTTCTTTTCTAATATGGTAATAGATGCAGGGATGCTACTCCACAGTTAAAACTGGAAATAAATTGGTCTCCTTTTGAGCTGTAATTAGATTTGTATACATTTTGATTTGATTGCATGTTTAAGCTTGGGTAATTTCACCTCTCTTTAACTAAAAACAAAGCAATTAATAGTTGTTTTCTAATCTGAAGTGGAAAACAACAGAAAAGAGCAAAATCCTCTCTATCACCTTGTTTTTGGTGGCAAAATGGGGATGGGGTGGAGGAGGATGTTGACTAAGCATGGACCTTATTTTTGTTCAGACAGCATCTCGCCATATAACCCCTGCTGGCCACAGACTGCTGGGATTACACACTGTGCCCCACGAGGAGGTTAGCAGGAAGTCTCAATGGGATTTCAAACTGATTCCTCTCTGCCTCCTTCGGAACACCTTTGAAAATTTAGCTAGGATGGGGATCTAGGCACACCATACACATGTATTGAAATATCACGTTTGCCCCACAAATATGTACAGTGACCGTATCTCAAATAATAAGAAACAAGACCCAAGAGTGAGAGAAGAAAAATAACATCAGCTACCAGGCAGCTCTCATGTACAGCCTCTCCTCCAGAGGCCAGTCAGACACCTAGACTGCGAGGCAACGCTGTTAGGAAAGGTACCAGGTTCCCTTTGTTCTTCAATCACAGGGAACTTTTAGGAAAACGTCATGCATGGTCCGTTCCATTGTAATCCTTAGCTAGTGGTATTAGGAGGTAACCGTTTGCAATGGCCACACTTCTCAGCTACCTCAGCCGTGTGTGAGCATCGTGACTGCAAGCTACAGTCCAAGCTCTTAGAAACGCCACCCTCTGGGTTTCAGGCCAGGACTTGCAACTGCTTTAAATTCTTTGTTTGCTGTGAATTCTGCTCAGTTCCAACAAAATTGGCACATTTCAACTCTAGACGAATAGGGAGCCACCTGAAAGTTCCTACTGAGGCAGGCAATCTGTCAGGCTGTCTGTCCTTACCAGGCCTGTGATAGCATCTGGGTTTTGCTTGTTTTTATTGTTTTTCTTTTTCTTCTTCTTTTTTTGTCTTTGGGTTGTTTACTAGCAAATTCCAAATGAAGTTATCACTGATGAATATGAACTTGCCAGTGTAGACTGTGGTGCCACTTTGTCCAGAACACAGACTTTAACTGATTGATCTTGAGCACAATTTTAGACCAGAGATGATATGACATTGGAAAACTGGGGAAACGACTCAGTTGGTTTTAATAGCATTGACAAATAAAGTCAAGGGTGATAAAATGGAACTTATCAGGGTGTATGTGCCGTAGTAAGGGTAGACTGTGGAGCTCCAGTCATCGTGGATGTGTGTGTGTTGTAGGTTTAAGGCAAGATCAGATTCCTTCATTATCTTCATAGCCTCGAGTACAAAAGGCCCTCAGCCCAGCGCTGATGCTAACCCATCGCTGTCCACAGCAAATCCAAGACCCATGGAGTTAACGGTCTGCAGAATGGCTTCTGTCTCTAGAGGCTGGGGGAAAGATCCAAAAGAGTATTTCACGGTGAAAATCATGTGATCTCAAACTTTTGTGCCTACATGGAACTGTTGGAATCTAGTCATTCCCATGTGTTTCCATATTGTCTGCGTCCACTTCAGCAGGCTTGAGTTCAGTAGGTAAGACAGTTACTTTATGGCTGATAAAGATTAAAATATTAAAACATTGATGAAAAAAGTTTAGTAAGCCCTGATCTAGAGGAGCTGTGTGTGTGCATGTGTGCATATGTGTTCGTGGGTGTGGCACATGTGTGCATTTGTGTATGGAAGCCAGAGGTTAATCTTTGGTGTAGCTATCTAAGACGCCATCTCTGCTTTTTTTTTTTTTTTTTTTTTTTTTTTGACATCAGGTCTCTCACTGGCCTGGCTTGGTTGTCGAGTAGGCACGGCTGGCTGGCCAGTAGTCTCCAGGTATTGCCTATCTCTACCTCCCCAGCTGTGGGATGACAAGAGCAGGTCCCCATGCCTGGCTTTTTGTGTGGGTTCTGGGCTTTTGAATTGAGGCCCTTGTTCTTGTATGGCAAGGTCTTTGACAAATACTGAACCCTCTCCCCATCCTAGAGAACTTATTTTTATGATGCATTTTTCTCATTTGTAGATCATCAGATAAACACATATATATATGTGATATGTATAACATCAGATACACACACACACACACACACACACATATATATATATATATATATATATATATATATATATATATATATATATACATACATACACACACACATTGATTTGTTGAATGTCTAGGGAAAAGGTGTTTGGGGATGCTGTGGGCTCTATAGAAGTTCCTCACATCCCACGGAACCCATTTTATTCTACGGGCTGCTCCCTTGGCCTCTGTGTCTTCTACCTTGGAACACCTGTGGAGTTGGCTCAGGGCCCCTGGAGCAGCTTTTCCTGACCACAGGGGGTTGAATGCACTGTTGTTAGCCCTTGGTCAAAACGCAGGTATGCAGGTACATTTTCTAGCCTTGGATGAAAAGTCAAGCTTCTGAGACACACCTTTCATGCTAGAGGTCTTCTGTGGAGCCAGGCTGACGTTCTCTTCTTCAGGCTTTGTCTGCATCACCCCTATCCTGTTGTTTCCCTTCCTTCTGGGTACTCTTTGTCTCATCCCATTGGGGTCTGCTGAACTCTTTAACTAGGCTGGTGGCCAGCAAACTCCAGAGTCCTTCTGTCTCTGCAGCCCACAGTGTTGAAGTTGTAGATACGTGCAGCCAGGCCAGGCTGTTTATGTGGGTGCTGGGATTTGAACTCAGGTCCACAAGCTTACACTGCAAGCACTCTTATCCACTGGACCATCTTAAGTGTTTAAAATTAATTTCAAAATCTTTGAGAGCTCAAGGGGACATCCTTAAAATTAATGTAATTAAATAAGTAAGACATTAGTTTAATAAATAAAGCACAACGAGGTCAGGCCAGCGGCTGACTTTATATGTGGATGATGCAGTTGGACCAGAGGCCATGGTCTTAGTAGGAGGCCGAGGATATACGCTAGACAAAATAGGAACAGTGTAAGAGAAGTTCTGTTATGGAGACCTTCTAAAGGAAATGAACAACTCATTTCCAGGTTTTACCATTTTCTTTCCAAACATTGTGAACTCTGTGTCAAAAGTATGGGGTTTCTAGCACCTGGAAAGATTAGAGCAAATTCAGATGATATTTCCTTCTTGTGTCTTAAATCTTAGTAATAAGTCAGCGAAGTGTATCCCTACAGTGTTTGTCCAGCCCATGTGCAGAGCAGGCTGTTCGGATTTCTGGTCCATCAGTAAATTCCCCACCCCTCTCTGCAGTGACTGCCTGGATGCTTTCTGAAAAGGTTACACCATTTCCCCACCCCTTGCAGGTGTGGAAGTTTGCCAAACACTCACCAACATGGACGTCTAAAAATTTCTAAATCTTTGCAGGTCTGGTGGTTGAAAAGAAAGAATTGTATTTAAACGGAGTAAATGGTTTTTAAAGTAACACTTATTTTCCTTTAGTGTGTATGTGTGTGCGTGTTTGTGTGTGTACACGCTTGCATGCACGTGAGCGAGACAGCATGCATGCGGCAGTTAGAGGAAATTTGCAAGAGTCTTTCTGTCTTTCCACCATGTGTGTCCAGGAACTGAACGCATCAGCAAGGGACTTTTCCCATGGAGCCATCTCTCCAACCCTATTTGCTTTTAGTCCATGTTTCTGGGTTTCAAATGTGTCCGAATGCTGCATCCTTGGGTCTGTTTATCTGTGTGCGACTTATCAGTCAATAGCCAGGAAACACTGGCATGCAGATGGTTTAGGCTTTTGCAGAGGACTGTTCACATAAACGTTTTTACATTTACAACCCTGAAGTTCCCAGGAAGCTTCATGGGAATTCTACTTAATCTCCTTCTACCCCGAGAAAATGGCAGATCAAAGAATGGGGCAGCGCTGGCAGCTGCCCCTGCCTTCTGTTCTGACATAAGCACAGTCCCAGCTGTCTCTGGATTCAAAGAAGTTCCAAAGAAGGGCCAGATTCCTCTAAATAAGGGATAAAAGTCTTTTGTATTCCCAAGTTCCAGAGTCTTAGTTTTCCACGTGTGGATTCAGTGTATGCGGACAGTGAACAAAATGCCATGCTAGCAATGCGCCCAGATGACAAAGCATGCTTTGCAGTGCATGGCTCTTGAGCTTCTTTGGTGGTCGAGTGTGTCTAATCCATCCGCATCCTTGCATCTTCCATGCCTGGCACAGGATTGGAGAAGTGGGGACATCCGGGTATATGTTGGAAATCTAGCAGGAGGAACCAGTACATTTTTTTTTCTTATTTGGGCTTCACTCTTTGGAGAAATCATGATATACAGAGGCCAATAGTTTGGACTTTGCTGGAATTAATATCAAGATATTTTAGACGATCAATACAAGTTCTCTCGGAAACCACAACTAACTGATTTACAAATGTGGATTCTGCTTCTGTTTCTATTAGTAACCAGAAAGGGAAGCTTGGTTCTCATCAGAAACTCTGTTACCAAGGGAACCAATAAGGTCAAACACCTCATTACTGATGAAGCTGGAAACACAAGTTAGGAAGCAAAAACCCCTCCATGACTGATAAGAGAAGTCTCGAAAGATTTATCGGGTCTTTCTTGTCTTTCACTTCTTTTACAAAACGTGAAAGCCGACATGTAATTCCCATACAGTGGAACCCACTCTCTTGAGGGGACAGCTCAGTGGGCTTTGGCATATTCACCAAGGTCTGAAGCCATCACCACTAGTTTCAGAAGCTCCTTATCTTCGCCGAGCACTAATTCTCTTATCTCTGGTTCATGGTACCTATGGTCTCATGCAGGTGGTGGCTAAGAGCGTCATCTCGGATTTCTGCTTCTGTGATCCTATCCTCTTTTGGCCACCTTCAGTAAATGCTATGGACTGAGCTCAGAAACTCTAAGATGGTTCAGGTAGGGCAATTGTTCTGCATCATACAAAGACATGTGAGATTGCTTGGGTAGGATTAATTAATGAGCCTGTGGATCATGGCCTTTGTGAAGAAGAATAGTGATTGCCACAAAGACCAAGGACTGCTTTCTTTTAAAGGGGTGCACTAGCGGGGTTGGAGAGATGGCTTAGCAGTTAAGAACACTGACTAGTCTCCCAGAGGATCCAGGTTCCCAGCACCCACATGGCAGTCACAACTTTCTGGAACTCCAAGATCTGATACCCTCACACAGACATACATGCAAATAAAATACCGATGTCCATAAAAGAAAGATAAATAAGTTATGTTTAAAATAAGAGATGCATTAGTATGGTAAGTACTTGCACATATAAACAAAGTCATCTGCCACCGGAGTCTAAGATGGGGCCTGAAATACGGTGCATAATACAAAAAAACTCAAACTTACAAGCACTAACAATTGGCCTTGTTTAGGGCTCTGGGGTTCAAGCCCAAGTACTGCTAAAAAAAAATTAAAATAATATACATAAAATAATATGCATATTTCTAATTATAGATTTTCCTACCATATAACACATTTTATATATTAAAATACATGTAGGGCTAAGTATAGAGATGCACACTTGTAATTCTAGACCTTAGGAAGCAGAGACAGGAGGATCACTGAAAATAGAAGGCCAGCCTGAGCTCCATAGTGAGACAGTGACTTAGATGAAATAAAAAGTAAAATTAAAAATTTATGAAATGCGTGTTCGTGCTCTACCTAAGATCATCTCACCCCCAGCGGGAGCCTAGCCAAGCTTAGATAGGAAACCGGCTCACCTCTGGATAGCGCTTTTGTTCTTGCATTGTGTTGTTATGATTCTAGGGCATGCAATGCAATGCACACAACACAAGGAAGAAAACATAACAGGCAAACAAACCAGGGACACCCAGAAAGACACATGCCGCAGTTCACTCTCACTCTCCGATACTGGCTCTGACTCCTTAGCTGTGTGCATTTAGACTGGGGTTCCTAGAGGTCAGAAGACTAGAAAGGGGCCATACATAGGTAAGGGTGGGGAAGAAGGAGGCATCAAGCTAGAGCAAGTATAACAGATCCTAGGTGGTATAAGGTGGGCAAAGGGAATAATGGTGCAGAGCGGATTGCACGGAAGTGGGGAGGGGTGAAACAGGGTAGAGAAAGGAAAATGAGGCTGAGTGACAGGGCATAGAGAAATCAAGCTGGTGTTGACATGGAAGATTAGACCCATTGGCTAGCTTTTATACAGCTAGAGGATTCTGTGCATGCTGCTGGGGGAGAAAAGAATCAACGGTCTTGGCCAGGTGTAAACACTGAGCTACATTAACCACCAGGCTAGCAAGGTACATCCATTGGTGTAATAGTGGCATGAATGGAACTCATGGCTGGTACTGTTAACTGGGCCAAGAACCCACAGCTGGTATTACAGATCCTAGACAGTTGCTGCTATTACTCAGTTAAATGGACAGAATACTAAACTATATCCTAAATGCTTACCATTATACTCACAGATTAATGCTGCTCTTAGCTCTCATCAGAGAAGCTTCTCTTTGTAGTAGATGGCAATTAATACAGAGATTCATAACTAATCAAAGTAAAGAAAGCAAGATACTGTGAAGTACTCAGGGTAAACAGAGTTTCTGTTCCACCCGGTCCCACAGACATTCAGTCCCAAAGAAACACACAGAGGCTTATAACAATTATAAACTCTTTGGCCTATTAGCTCAGGCTTATTAACAACTAGCTCTTACAGGTTAAATTCACCCATAATTCTTGTCTATGTTAGCCACGTGGCTTGGTACCTTCCATCAATGAGGCAGTCTCATCTTGCTTCCTCTGCGTCTGGCTGGTGACTGCAGACTGAGCCTTTCCTCTTCCGAGAATTCTCCTAGTCTGGTCACCCTGTCTATACTTCCAGGCTGGCTACTGGACAAGCAGTATTTCATTAAATTAATATGAGTGACGAATCTTTACAGTGTACAAGAGCATTATCCCACAGCATCTCAGCCCTAAGTGGGACCTCTCTCTCTCTCTCTCTCTCTCTCTCTCTCTCTCTCTCTCTCTCTCTCACACACACACACACACACACACACACACAGAGAGAGAGAGAGAGAGAGAGAGAGAGAGAGAGAGAGAGAGAGACCGCGCCAGAGGAGTGGAGCAATAACGCTGTGAAATAACCATTTCCAGATGTGTCAGGGATGTTGCACAGATGAACTCACAGCGGCAACGACTGCACCCAAAAGGCTTGCATAAGATCAAGGGAGTCAAAATTCCCAGATCTGGAGGTGGGGCTCATGAGGTCCCACCCCTAGTTGATGCGCTATTGGCAAGTGATAAATGCTGAGGGAGGGAGAGTCCATCTTCAGACAGAACCAAGTCCTAGTTTGCTTCCCCAAGAGCCGCTTCCTGCCTTGCTCCCCAGAGCTGCTTAGTCAGTGTCCTTTCTTCTACAGCCTAGGACCACCTGCTCAGGAACTGCACCTCCCACAGTGGGCTGGGCTCTCCCACATCAATAATAAATCAAGATAACTCCCCACAGACTTCCCACAAGTCTATCTGATGGAAGCATTTTCTCAGTCCCTAGTTTGTGTTATGCTGACCCCATACCCACATGCATGCTGGACGGGGTACATAGACTCACAGTGCTTAAAAAAGAGTTTGTAAAATTGGGAGAGGAGAGTAGGAACATAGAAAAGGAGCTGGAGAGAACAAAGTGTGTAAGGGATTGGAACAAGACACACATAGTCATGACTGAAATCCCTAAAGAATAAAGAAAACTCAGGGTCACGACTGACATAACAAATGGAAGTATATAAAATGATAAATAGATTATTCCTTTTTTTTCTCTCTCCAAAACAGTCTCACAGTTCTCATTGTGTAGCCCTGGCTATCCTGGAACTTACTATGTAGACCAGGTTGGCCTCCAACTCACAGAGACCTGCTTACCTCTGCCTTCCGAGGGCTGAGATTTAAGCAGGGTGTTACCACACTCAAATCCCTTGTTTCCATGACCTCCACCCAGGTGCTGGGAGTTGGAGCCTTTGTTAGATAAACAAAGGTGCTACCACTGAGCCCCAATAATGGTTTTAAAGTAGGGACAACTGTGTTGGAACGGCTGCATTTTGAGGCTAAATGGCCTTGTGTTGGTATCTTAGTTACTGTCTATTGCTGTAAAGAGACATTATGATGCCAGCTTATGAAGGAAAGCGTTGGATTAATTGGGAGCTTCCATAAGCTTCAGAGGGCTAGTCTGTGATCATCATGGTGGAAGGCAGGCTTGGGACTGGGGCAGTAGGTAGGCGCTTACCTCCTGATCCACAGGCAGGGGCAGAGAGAAAGCAACTGGGCCTGGCACGGCTTCTGAAACCTCAAAACCTACCCCCAGTGACACACCTCCTCCAATAAAGCCACACCTCCTCACCCTTCCTAAACAGTCCGCCATCTGGAAACCAAACATCCAAGTATATGAACCTGTGGGGTCCATTCTTATTCAAACTACCACACATACACAAGGAGCTTCCCCCCACCCCTAAGAATTGTTTGGATAATAAGAGAATTTGTTTTAAACAGTATAGGAAGACCTCTTCGAGAAGAAAAGATTGCAGAAATTATGTGTTCTTCCATTTATTACCTCCAGGTAAAGGACCTCTAAAATCTTTCTACCTAAAGTGTATGGATGGATAGTGACAAAATATTGTCTCCTTCCTTCACCTTATAAGTTGGAATCAGTGTGTCTCTTGGGCCCCTGTGACTCATGCACATGTTGAAGTTTGAGGAGCTCTACTCTAAGCCATGGAAACCTACTATGGTTAGCCCTTACCTGGAAACCTTCTTCCATAGACGTATCCCCAGACAACTAGCAAGGAGACTGGATGTCTGGACTAAGAAATGGATTGAAAACCCAATCTCCTGTGTGCTGGTTTGTTTTTTGTTTACTCATCTTGCTATAAGCCAGGGTCATCTGGAAAGGAGGAATGTCAATTGGCGAAATGGCTTCATCAGACTTTCTGGAGACAAGTTTGTGGGGGCGTGTTCTTAGTTATTTTTTTTTTTTTTTTTTTTGGTTTTTCGAGACAGGGTTTCTCTGTGGCTTTGGAGCCTGTCCTGGAACTAGCTCTGTAGACCAGGCTGGTCTCGAACTCACAGAGATCCACCTGCCTCTGCCTCCCGAGTGCTGGGATTAAAGGCGTGCGCCACCATCGCCCGGCGTGTTCTTAGTTATTGATTTGCGTAGCAGAGCCCAGTTCATTGTGGGTGGTGCCACTCCCGGGGCAGGTGGTCCTGGGCTGTGTAAGAGAGCAGGAGAAGGCAATATTCTTTCATGGTCTCTGATTCAGTTCCTGCCTCCAGGCTGCTACCTTGAGTTTCTATCCTGGCTGCCCTCAGTAACAGGGATTGGGAACTGGGGCCTGTAAGCCAAACAAACCCTTCCCTCCCTCAGTTGCTTTTGTTTGTGGGATCTTCATCACAAACCCACCCTAAATCTGGGTCACAGCTGGTGGCAGCCTACATAAAGGAGATGGGGCAAAGAAACTTCTGTTTTCACCTGCCTGGTCTCACCCTTGCTGGCAAGATCTTATCTCCTGCTGCTGAGGCTTTCCTTCACTGTCATTGGAACCCACTTCTGTGGGATTCCCATGTGGACTTAAGACCAGCTGAGGCATCCAGCCTTGTGGGCCGAACAACTTTTGGATTCTCAACTTTCCAATGGAAGACAGCCATTGCTGGACTACCCAGACCGCTGCCTATAAGCTAGCTGTGTGTCTAATAAATCTACTTCAGATACAAACACACACAGACACACACACACACAGACACACACACACACACACACACAGAGAGAGAGAGAGAGAGAGAGAGAGAGAGAGAGAGAGAGAGAGAGAGGAGAAAGACAGAAGGGGGAAGGGGAGAAGTGGGGAAAGGCAGAAGTTGCCTCTTCCAAGAGGGAGATGGAAAAGGGAAGGAACTCAGGCTGGAAGCTGACAGGGGTTGGGGAAAGGTGGGGGAAGTGGGTGTAGCTTGTCTCCTAAAGAGACAGAACAGATTATTACACCATGTGCCCACAAATAATGACATGTAGACTTCTTATTAATCATGAAAGCTTGGCCTTTTGCTTATACCTGCTCCCAACTAGCTCATAGAACTTAAATTAACCTGTTTTTATTCATCTACATTCGACCACGTGGCTTTTACCTTTCTCCCTTTCTGTACATCTGACTTCTTCCGTATCTCTCTGGAGTTTCTGTGAGCTTAGGTTCCCTCTCCTTTTCCTCTCTTTCCCCAGATATCCTGCCTATCCTCTCCTGTCTAGCTATTGGCCATTCTGCTCTCCATTAAACCAACCAGAAGGTGTCTTAGGCAAGTACACACCATTATAGTGTACACAAATATTCTGCAACATAAGTGCTATAAAAATTAAAAAATAAATATGCAATATTAATTTCTTCCTTTTCCCCCCCAACTCTCAGTACCATCTCATGTCCCTAAGCTTGCCGGCTCAGAAGCATGTCTGTCCTATTTGGGAATCGCAAGCCTCTGGGGAACACTGGAAGTACTGAATTCATATAAAGAAAAGAATTCATGCATATAAAAAAGAAAACGTTCACATTTATGTTTCTTTGAGGAAGCGTTTTCCTTGGGAAGCCTTGTCAAAGGGCTTCGTTACTGTTTTCAGTGCCCCTTCTCTGTCCTTCCTATAGTCAGTATTTATCGAATGAATGAAATCACAGCCTCCAGGGGCAGAAAACCTCTTCCCCTCAGCTCTGTAGAAACTGGAGTTTTGCCAAGGGGTCTTTGATATCACGCTTTCTCCATCATGACAATCATAAAAAAAAAAATCAGCATTTATAAATGTTCCAATGGCTAAACAGAAATTGGTTTCTGAAGAAGACCAAATGAAATGAGCCAATCAGAACACAAACAGGCATAAAAGCTGTAGGTCACTATGGTGACTGTTATGTGAGGAACCTAATATTTAGATAGAAGAGAAGGTTATTTTTAGCTTATTTGTTTGCTTTTTTGGTTTTTTTTTCTTTCATTTTTTTTTTTTTTTGAGACAGGGTTTCTTTGTGTAGCCCTGGCTATCCTGGAACTTGCTCTGTAGACCAGAGATCCCTTTGCCTCTGCCTCCCAGGTATTGGAATTAAAGGAGTGTGTCACCTTTACCTAACTCTTTAATTGTTTCTTATTCCCAGGTTTTCATTTTGAAAACCTTCCTTGGCCTACGACTGCCCCCGTGCCATGTCTGTTTTATATTTCATCAGCACATTCATTTTCCCCAACTATCTCCTGAACACTTGCAGTCAGGGATGATAAGATATTATTAGAACATTATCTCATGTGATGACGAATAATAATGGACTTTAGTAAATCTAGACAAGCGAGAATAACCTAGCTGGAGTTTAAAAGTCCTTCAACATGTACGTCTAAAGCTCTAATGCAATGTAGATTTTTCCAGGTACTTTATAGCAGAGAAGAAGGAAAGAAAGGACCAGCTATTCCTATTGTGTCCTGTCACAAACTGATAGCATGGGCAGAAATAAAGACAGATCAGGGACCTAGGCTAAAATATATTAGAGTCGAGCTTACAGTATGCCTGGTACTGATTGGACTCTGAATGTCTAAAGCAGACTTTCCAAAATAGTGTGGTTCTTCACTCTGGCTATACAATAGAGATGCTTGGACTATCTATCATCTATCTATCTATCTATCTATCTATCTATCTATCTATCTATCTATCATCTATCTATCTACCTGTCTATCTATCTATCTATCTATCTATCTATCTATCGTCTGTCTGTCTATCTCCATCTATCATATCTATCTATCTATCTATCTATCTATCATATCTATCTAATCTATCTATCTATCTATCATCTATCTATCTAATCTATCTATCTAATCTATCTATCATATCTATCTAATCTATCTATCTATCTATCTATCTATCATATCTATCATCTATCTATCAATCATATCTATCTATCTATCTATCTATCTATCTATAATCTATCTCTCATGTCTATCTAATCTATCTATCATCTATCTATCATATCTATCTAATCTATCTATCATCTATCTAATCTATCTATCTATCATCATCTATCTATCATATCTATCTATCTATCATCTATCTATCATATCTATCTAATCTATCTATCTATCTATCTATCTATCTATCTATCTATCTATCTATCTATCTTGTGCGGGCCCACAAATATGAGCCTGACTCCACCTTGATTGGAGGTCAGAGTTTGAGCTTAGTTTTGCTCTTTCAAAGTTGTTGACAGCAGGTGTGGCTATACACCCTGACCTAGGGTGTGGTTACTTAATGTTTTGGGCATTAAGATGGCCCATAGTGATGAATCCACTCCACCCTGACCAAAGGTCAGAGAATTCAAGCATACTCCTGTGTTCTTTCATTTAAAATAGGAGGTTTGATGTAGGGAGTAGACCAAAGATACTTGGTCTAGGGTGCGCTCACTGAGTTTTCCTGCCTGAGACATCAAATGCTTTATTCAGAAAATAATGGCTTGATGTCTCAAGCACTGAAGCCAGTAACTGTTCTAGTTGTCCTTTGTGTCATGATAAAGCAGTCTTTTGCCTCCCCCACCCTTGTACGGAAAATAAACGGCGGGCAAATTCAGTATTCAGTATCTACGGAGTTGCCTTCCTGATACTGTCCTGTGTCTCTGTGTTTCTTTCCTATCTCTCTTCCTCCTACCTAACATTGCCTGCCCTGGAACATATGAACCCGTCGTGGCTAGGACCTCAGCAGAAGTTACCCCAAAAGGTGACTCACGACACTATCTTTCTATTATCTATATGTCAGTCTATCTATCCCTTTTCTATCTACACACACACACACACCTACAAAACAATCAGATGTCTGCTCCCATTCCAAGAGGTTTTTAAGCAATTTGTTTGGAGTGAAGTTTTTTGAAAAGTTCCCTAGATGTTCTGTCTATGGCCCAAAGTTAAGAGGTAATGCTTGGCAAGGATATACTTACAATATTAAAATAATTTATACATAAACCACAGGGTCCATTTATTTTGACTTGTGTTATACAGAGAGCACATCTTTCCTTCCGCTGCTGAGGATACGGCCTTTGTGCTTCCATCATGTCAAAGGGAGGCATCTATAGATGAGGGTGGAAGATCTCTATGACAACATCTGAGAAGCTACAGCCTCCCTGCTTGCCTACCTCAGGGTCTTCAAAAGATTTTTTTAAATTTACTTATTTTATGTGTATGAGTATTTTGTTCATATTTATGTTTGTGCAGAGGCTATAAATGGGCATCAGATCCCCTGGAACTGGAGTTACGGGCAGTTGTGCGTTGACAGGTCGGTGGATGGGAAACAACTTGTTCTAAGAACAACAAGTCAGCTGCTGAGTCATCTCTCCAGCTGCACCCCCAAGCTCTTATACATGCTTATTAAATGGGGGAACAGAAGCTTGAGCCAATGAAGAAAGATACTGTGTGTGTGTGTGTTCCTTTTGTGAGGCGGGGAAGGCACGGAACCCCATGGCTCCACTGTTCTTCCTCAGGGAATCATGAACTGCCCATCCCCTCCCTGCACTGGACCAGCAGAAATGCTTTGCAGCAGATTGCCCAGAAAGCCCTGAGCTGGTCTCCTAATGAGCCCAATCAGATGGAACCAAGAAGCAGTAATCAAGAAGAGGATCAGTGTGCCGACTAGTTTTGTGTCAATACGACACAAGCTAGAGCCATTTGGGAAGAGAAAAACCTCCACTGAGAAAATGCCTCCATAAAACTGGCCTGTAGGCAAATCTGTAGGGCATTTATATATGATTGATGTGAAGACCCATGCCTCTGCGGGTGGCGACATCCCTGGGCAGGCAGTCCTGAGGGCCGGAAGGAAGCAGGCTGAATGAGGCACAAGGAACAAGCCAGTTAGCAACATTCCTCCAAGGCTTTTGTTTGAGTTTCTGCCTGACTTTCTCAGATGATGGGCTGTAATGAAGCACTGTAAGCTGAAATAAACCCCCTGCTTCCCAAGTGGCTTCTGGCCATGGTGCTTTATAGCACCACCAGAAACCCTAAGGAAGACAGTCAGGAAGGGAGTGCCATCAGCAAAGGGATCAAGCAGAGCATCAGCGTGATAGGGAAAGGAAGAGCTCCCAGGACTTAAGTAGTCAGGGGTTGAATTCTACTGTGCAGCTCACTCTTCTATACATAGAGTTGGGCAGTACACATCAGTAGTCTCTAATGTTCCCTGGCTTGTAGAGTGGCAGCTTGAGCCTTGTGAATTCTCTCTCTCTGTTTCTCTCTCTGTTTCTCTCTCTTTTTCTCTCTCTGTTTCTCTCTCTCTCTCTCTCTGTTTCTCTCTCTCTCTCTCTCTCTCTCTCTCTCTCTCCCGTCACATATAATGCACACACCCTTCTCCATTTCTTCCTTGTGAGAACACTAGTCATGCTGGATTCCAGCAATCTAAGACCTCATTTCTGTTGACTGCTTCCCTAAGACCCTGTCACCTGTCATATTCTGAGGTCTTCAGATTAGGACTTTGATTCTGGGGAAACAGTTCCTCCTGACATGGTTTCTTTCTGTGGTGTCTAAGATGCATTGAGTTACATTTTGCTTCCTCAGCAGCTGCGGTTCCTTCCCGTTTCATGCCTTTTTTGACATTATGACTGCGGTCTCATTTGGTGTTATCGTTTGCTGTGGAGAGAGGAAACAGCTACCTGCTTTTAAGAGATCATCACCTCTCAGGAGAAGAGAAGCTCACCACACTGCTATTACTGTTTTCTGTCATTCTTCCCCATTGCCAGCTCCCTATACCTTCTCCCCAGCTGTCACTCTGCTTCTGATTTTTTCTTCTGACTTTCCTGGCAAGTCGTTTGGGTTTAAGTCACTACCTGCTGCTGTAGGAAAGCCAAGGATGCCACTTATGTAGGCCTCTCAAATAACTCAGATACCGGGATGCCCTGCTTTGAGTTCTCTGTCCCTTATAGAGGTAAGACAGTCACCATCCAGAGATGAGTGATAGTCTCATCTGAGAGGAAAGAGGTCAACAGGATGAGCCGAAATGCCACATCTGGGGGAAAGGTGGCCCAATGAGGTAAACAGTAAGTGGAAGCATCTACATAGCACCCAGGAAGCTGCTTGAAGCTTTGCCTCACATTTGCAACCACACTGGGTTTCCTTTCTGGCTTCCTAGAAGTAGAGAACACAGCCAGAGCTGTTTCTAAGGTCAGGGCACAAAGCTGCAAACTGGGTGGTGGTTGCGGTGGGTTTTATTTTATTTTGTTTTTCCTGTCTTTTTACCTCTAGTGCTTTGCTCACAACTAAAGCATTCGTGGTCGTTGCTTTCTCCCGATGCCCTGATGTCAACCAAAATAACTTCGGGGGAATGTTTTGCAAATTACCTAAATGCTTATAAAAAGTTATCTCCAAATACATGTGCCGGAACTCACGCTGCGTTTGAGACGTCAGGAAAGGATATAAAGCAAAGGGTGTGGTGGGTTTTGCTATGTGGTTAAAAACACCTCTCAGCTGCTCTGATTTCCTTTTCGGTCTACCAAACAGGGAACAACATTCCTGCCCAAAGGTGAAGAGTCAGTGAGATATGAAAAAAATTACACCATTTTTTGCCTGTACAGGTCATTCTGAGACAAGTTCTCTTCCCCTCTCGATGACATAGTTCAACGCAGTCCCACGTGTAAGGAATGTTAGGAAAAGGAGAGCAGATGCTCCAAGGGTCCATAGTCTCCTAATACAGACTTCCTGTGTCCCGCCACTGCCACTCAGATGCAGCCACGGCTGGCTGACATTCATGGTCTCTACTGGGTGTTCTCACGCTGCTCTCTGTCCCATACCCAGTTTCTCCAGCCTGTGGTCCCCGGTCCACACACCCACCCACCAGCACACATATCTCTACAGGGGACTCTGCATCGCTCTGGAGGAGGAGTTGAAGAACATGGGTGCTTTCTCTCTTCTATGGTTCACTGTAGCCTCTCCATCCTCCCCATTATGACTGTTCTTGTGCTATAATCTTGCACAATCTCTTAACTGCCCTGAAGTTCCACCAGAAGAAAGTAGATGTTTTAAAAATGCTTATTAGGGAAGAGAAATTGCGGAATAACCTTGAATGTGATGGCACAGGAGACAATTTTCTGAACAGAATGCTGATAGCACAGGCACTAAGATTTAACAACTGAAAAAAAAAGATTTAACAACTGATAAATGAGACGTCATGAAGCTGAAAATCTTCTGTAAGGTAAAGGACACCATCAATTGGTCAAAGTGGCAGCCTAAAGAATGGGAAAAGATTTTTTACCAACCCTAAATCTGACAGGGGACTAATATCCAAAATATATAAAGAACTTAAGTGACTAGGTATCAAAACACTAAATAATCCATTAAAAAATGAGGTACAGATCTAAACAGAGAAATTCTCAGTAGAGGAATCTCAAATGACTGAGAAACACTTAAAGAAATGTTCAACATAGCCGGGCGGTGGTGGCGCACGCCTTTAATCCCAGCACTTGGGAGGCAGAGGCAGGCAGATCTCTGTGAGTTCAAGACCAGCCTGGTCTACAAGAGCTAGTTCCAGGACAGGCTCCAAAGCCACAGAGAAACCCTGTCTCGAAAAACCAAAAAAAAAAAAAAAAAAAAGAAATGTTCAACATCCTTAGCTATCAGGAGAATGCAAGTCAAAACTACTTTGAGATTCCATCTTACACATGAAAGGATGGCCAAGATCAGAAACTCAGGCGAGAGCTCATGCCGTGAGGATGTGGAGCAAGGGGAACACTCCTTCACTGCTGGTGGGAGTGCAAACTTGTGCAGCCTCTATGGAAATCAGTGTGGTGACCTCCTCAGAAAACTGTAAACCAATTTACCTCAAGACCCAGCTAAACCACTCTTGAAGGAAGGATGCTCCATCCTTCTAGAGGGACACTTGCTCGTCTATGTTCATTGTAGCTCTATTCATAATAGCCAGAAAATGGAAACAATCTATGTTGTTGTTTTTCCTTATTCCTTCTTCTTTGACTCTACATGTGGAGTCTTATCCTTTCTTATGAATGCCCAGCCTTCACTTGGCTTGTGTCTAGCCAGCTTTTCTTAACTTAAATTATTCTATCTACCTTTTGCCTCTGGACCTTTTTGTCTACTCTATATACCTTTCTTTACTTCTTACTCCATGGCTTGCTGTGTAGCTGGGTGGCTGGCCCCTGATATCCTCCTCTCCTTTTCTTTTTGCTCTTAGAGCTCTTTTTCTCAGATGTCTCCTTCTACTTATTCTTTCTGACTGCTAGCCGTGCTTCTCCTTCCTCCTGCCTAGCTATTGGCTGTTCAGCTCTTTATTAGACCAGTCCGATGTTTAGACAGGCAAAGTAGCACAGCTTCACAGAGTTAAATAAATGCAACATAAAAGAATGCGACACAGATTTATGCAATTAAACAAATGTTCCACAGGATAAACAAATGTAACACATGTTCAACTAATATTCCTTAACAAACCTAGATGTCCCTCAACCAAAGCATGAATAAAGAAAATATGGGACATTTATACAATGGAGTCTTACTTAGCTCTTTAAAAAAAAGACATGAAATTTGCAATCAAGTGGACACAACTAGAAAATTCATCCTGAGTTAGGTAACCCATACCCAGAAAGACAAATATGATATGTATTCACTTATAAGTGAATATTAGCAGTTAAGTAAAGCAGAATAAAGCTACAATTCACAGATCCAGAGAGGTTAGGTAAAGAGGGATCTAGACAAGGATTCATGGATCTTTCTGGGAAGGGGAAATAGAATAGACTTTGTGGGTGGACTGAGGGCAGGTGAGGATGGGAACAGAAGGAATCAGGTGATGAGGAGTAATGCAGAGAGAGAGAGAGAGTGTGGCGGGGAGAGATGGCTTGAACTGAGGGGTATTCGGAAAGCTGTGTGGAAACCTAGTGCAGTGGAAATTCCTGGAATCTGTGATGGTGACCCTAGTGAGGACTCCTGGTAATGGAGGATACAGAGTCTGAACTGGCCTTCTTCTGTAGCCAGGCAAGGCTTGGTGGAACTGGGTTGCATTTGGTCAAGTTGCTGGCCAATGAGGTTCCATGGGGATCCACAAACAAGCCAGGCTGGTGCAAGAGCACTGGGTTGCTCGCTGCAAACTGACGGTGGGGCCCCATTGCTGAAGACTACATCTACAGAACTCAATGGATGTGGAGAGGTTGAGCTGGTGCCTACATTTAACCTTCATTTCTATAGTCTAATCTCTTCAGTGTGGGCTACCAAAAGACAAACATGGACACGAACCCAGCCACAAAACCTTTGACCTACAATCTGTCTTGTCTGCAAGATGTGCTGCGCCAATGGTGGCACAGAACTTCTGGTAGAGGCCAACCAATATCTGGAGGTCCATGCCAGGAAAGGGAGCCCATGCCCTACATTGCCTGGATGGCCAGGAACCAGAGTCTGGATAACCCAGAGACATAGGGTAGAACAAAACTCAATGGCAAAAAAAAATTTAAAGAAATTATTCCTAATTGTATTAGACTATACTCATAGACTGGTTCCTTGTCTAGTCATCTTCAGAGAGGCTTCTTCTGGCAGCTGATGGGAGCTGGTGCAGAGACCACAGAGAGACATGTGGAGAGAGAGTCCAAATTGGAGGTCTCCATCAGACCCTCCCTTTGGAGCTCTGGGTACCCCACAGAAGGGAGGAGGAAAGATTGTAGGAGTTAGAGGGGAATGGAGGACACCAGGAGAATATGCCCCACTGAATCAACTAAGCAGAGATCGCTTGGGCAACTGATGCAGCACACAGGATCTGCATGGGTCTGCCCCAGGTTCTCTGTGTGTATGCTATGACTGTTAGCTTGGTGTTCTTGTGAGACTCCTAACAGCGTGTCTCTGATTCTGTTGCCATCTCTTGGAACTCTTTTCTTCCTATTAGGTTGCCTTGTCCAGCCTCAATATGAGGGCTTTTTGCCTTGTCTTATTGTATCTTGTTTTGCCGTGTTTGGTCATTGTATCTTGAAGGTCTGTTTCTTTCTGAAGGGAAACAGAGTAGATCTGTAGGGGTGGGTATTGGGAAGAAAGGAGGGAAGATAAACTGTGGTCAGGATGTGCTGTGTGACACAAAAGTCTATTTTCAATAAAAAAGTTAACAACCAGGAAAAAAATTCTTATTAGGGACTGAAGAGCTGGCTCAATGGTTAAAAGCACTGGCTGCTCTTCCAAAGGACCCTCCCAGCACCCACAGGGAGATTATAACTGTTTGTACCTCCAATTTCAGAGGATCCAATGCCCTCCTCCTGTGTGCACATAGTGCATAGATATACATGCAGATAAAATGCACATATACATAATTTTTTAAATATATAATATTAACTGGATTTCCATTCAAGCTCTACACCATAACTTGAATGATAGCAACTTCCCATTGAAATCAACTAAAATAGCTTAGATTAAAAAAAATCCTGTGTTTGGAATAATCAGAGTTACCTTGGTTGATGGCTATTAGGGTTAAGGCCCTGGAGAGAGTGGGAAGATTCTGAGGTGACCGCCCCAACCCCCCAGGTGTTTGTTGATTCTTAGGAGACCAGAGTACAACCAGAAATGATGCTAGAGACGAAGTGAGTAGGTGTGGCGGACCTCTCGACTGGCGAGAAAGAACAACCACCACATCAGGATTCTACTCAGAACACGCTTTACTGGAGTGCCCTTGATTGATGGGGAGCATGAAACAAGGGGGGCAGGAAAACAAGGGGCAGGAAGGGAAGGGCAGGGAGAGCATGAAGCGAAGGGGAGAGGCAGCAGGAAGCGAAGGGGCAGGGAGCTAAGGGGAGAGACAGCATGAAGCGAAGGGAGGGGGGGGCACTTAGGCAGCCACTTAAATAGGGAATTGGCACACGGGTCGCCCTGTGATTGGCTGCCACCAACAGCTGCCACCAGACCACATCGGGATAGGCTCAAGGATCCTCATCCACCACGCATGCGGGAAGCGGGGACGTGCAGCTCTCAAAGCCATAGCCAAATATGGAGTTGTTTATAACCAACAAGACAGGATGTCAGCGCCATCTTGTAATGGCGATCCTGTCCAGCTCACTACAAGTAGGGTTTCCCATGGAAGATGCTAAAGCTGGAACCTGGGTGTCTCTGCACGTGGGACTTCAGAAAATCAGGGTTAAACACCCACAGGCAATTCTCACTCTGTGGGTTTAAGAACCATGGGGTCTGCCATCTTGTTCACTATCGCCAAGGCTTGTTCCCTAGTTCTCCCCACCATGCTGCCCTTAGTGACTGACAGTGAAGGGAGTTGGGTAAAGACTCCAGGCTTGCATGGATCCTTGAAAAGAGACATCGTAGGAGAAAAAGGAAGACCCAGAAATAGTTCTGGCTGAGTCCAAGAGAATCCAAGGCTGGGTTAATTCCAACAACCCTAGTATTGCATTACTGTCTTCCAGAAGCAAAGACCAGCTTCTTTATGAGAAGACAGTCCTATCCAGAGCTTCCATATGTCTTCAAGCTGCTATTCCATGGTGGAATGGTTCGTATACCTTTTCCAACCCTATCTTCCGGTCTCCAGTGAGATGTAGAAAAGTAGTGGATATAATAATAATAATAATAATAATAATAATAATAATAATAATAATGAAAAGTAGTGGATATGCAGAAAACCCCGCCTCCGGGGTTGCTTCCTTATTAGTAGAGCTGGCTTCTAGCCTTCAACATCTCTATCTCCGGAGTGGATCTGGCCTCAGTCCAGCTACTTCCTGTCCTCCTGCCAGTGAGGGGGCAATCCTGGCCCTGTGGTCATGGGGACAGCTGAAGAAGAGACATTCCCAACACTGGGCGCACATGCGCTCCCTCACAGCGTGTCCTCAGCCAATGGCAACAGCAACAGTAGGAGCACAGCCAGGTCCTATAGCTAGCCAGCCTCCAGCATCTTCTTCCAAGGATCCTCTGAAACCCAGAAACCAGGCAGGTCTGCTTTTTGCCCTTTTTAGTTTGGTTTTGATTCTGCCTTCCAGATCATCTTCACGAGGCTTTTTGTCCACCACCATCCTCTATATGTCTTCTCAGAGGAGACGGGACACTCAGTGGGCAGGACTTGACTTAACACCTTTCTTCCGCCCCCCCTTTTTCTATGTGTTTACATGTGTGGTGTTCATGAGCGCATACATGTTTACGTCAGGGGTGGGCACATATGAATGTGCTTATATGTGTGTAGGCCAGAGGCAACATCGGGTCTCTTCCTTGGCTCTTGCTTACTTTAGTTTTTGAAATAGGGTCTCTCACTTGAGCCCAGAACTTTCTAGTTCAGCTAATCTAGTCACCTTGCCTGGGTGACAGCTACCTCTGCCTCTGCCTCTGCCCCTGCCTTCTGAGTGCTTGGGAGTTTAGGGGACTCACCGCCTCACCTGGCATTTACTTGGGTGCTTACAGTCCAAACCCCGATCCTATGCTTTCCCAGAAAGCGCTTTTCTGAGTGATCCCATTCCAACACTTTTCTTTTAAAGTAGACTTTCATCAATCTACAGGGAAGGTAGCGTCATCAAAAGACGGTCTCAAAACGACTCTTTGGCAGTTCAATTAGCTTTGGCTTCCTCAGTAACAGCCATTCACACACTGTTAGCCACTAAGGACAGCGGGAATGTGTGAGGAACAAGCTACAGAGACGTGGTGAATCAGATGACAGCCCCTGAGCTTCTTAAACCCACAAACCAAGAATCTGCTTGTGTGTGTTTTACCAGACTTCCCACAGCTCTCTATGCAGAAGGCTCAGTGTTCTAATGTCAGGAGTAAAGATGGGATAGAAGGTACAAGAGACGTGGAGAAAGTCTGCTGATTAAGACAGGTTCAAAGGCACTGGACTGTCAGCATTGGGTCCCCATCCCAGTCATTCGGGTGTTCATTCAGATCTGAGGAAGGGACTGCCGGTGACAGCTACTTGGTTGGTATTATAATCCCTCTCCTCCACATCTCTTCAGCCAGACAGAAAGCGAGGAGCATGAGTGTCAAGAGAGGAATGGGAGCGATGCCATTTTCTTCGGCATCTCCCTGGCTGTCCGTCACAAGTTGCAGAACAGTTCTTAGGACAGATGCTGCCTACATTGCTTGAGAGCCTTCAGGTGAAGGACTGGCTTACCACGGGATGCACTGCTGTGATTGTCCTGTTGGTTGTCCAGCCAAGGCCCCTAATAGTTGGGCAGTCTTTTTCTCTCTTCCCTGTGTGCCTATCTTTATATTCCCGATTGGAGTGTGCCCTTTCCAGAGTCACTTGTGGGTACAGCAGAGCCCTGCTCGAGTCTCTTCTTCCTTCCTGAGGATGGACACATTGCCTCTGGCTCTGTCTCTCCATTTCCTTGGCCTCCTCTCTGAGGACAGATGGGGGTGTTTCCAGAAGCTCAAGAGACTTCTCGCATCAAGTCAGTTCCACAGAAGTGCCTGTTTCTTCGAGTACTCATATCCCTCCGCTGTTGGGGTATGCGGGGTGGCACAGGGCCACAGCATTTGCGCTTACCCACACTGCGGGTACTGGCTCTCTCCCAAGCCTGAACAGTAATGGCCCTGCTGAGGATAGTTTTCTTAACCACAAGTCCAGAAAGCTCTCAGTTCATTTTCATATAGAAACCATTTAATCAACCAGGGCAGCCTGTGGTCAGGCAACCCTGCCCACACGCGGTCCTGAAAGCCTTCTGTGCCCTGCCACAGGTACAGGTACTTTTTGTGAGCATGTTGCTGTATCTATGTCTTGCTCGCCTCCTACCTCCCACTCCCAGCAGGTCCAGTGATCTCTTTGGACCTGTGGCTGCCTCTAAGTGACTACCGAGGAGGAAAGACAAGTTGGCTCTTGGTGCAGTGAGTTGGCTCTCACGGCTTTGTGATTAGTTTGTTTCTACAGAACAACATCTCCCCTGTATACACTGTGCCCTAGCTTCTCAGTACACAGAGACGGTGGTGGCACAGTGCCAAGGCTGTAGGCGAGGCATGGTGCCTGCAATTATAAAGTCACATACAGAAAAGGCATATGAAGAAATCATTTTCTTCTTTTCTTTATTCTTCTCTATTTTCCAAAATGTTTTTTTTTTCCTTCTGAAGGAGGGGTGCCAGGAAATCCCACCCTGCGTCCTCTGAGTAGAAGGCTGGAACACAGCCCCTGGAACCATGTGGAACCATTCCACTCAGCATGCATTCTAAAGTCAGAGCTGAAGTCAGTTTTGTTTCTGCTTCTTTCTTGCTACAAGGCCTTAGGTAAGGGACTTAACCTCTCCAGCTGGAGTGTTTTTATCTACAAAAGAAACACAGGTCCCCATCTTCTTGGCTCCCTGAGAAGGTTGACCAAGACAGCCAGGTAGAAACTTGCAGACCTGGTGTATATATATGTACAAGGGCTCGACACAGCTAGATGATCACCTTGTTTCCTTTGGCCTTTCCTGGATGGGAATCTTCATTTTGCCCAGCAGATATAAAAGTACAGGTGTGTGTGTGGGGGCGGGGGGAGAAGCCAAGACATGGGAAGAGCTAATGAGAAGCAGATAAACGGCTCTGAAAGAGGAGTGGGAACTAAACTCCATGGATGACAGAGTCTCTCACATTCCTTTAATACCCTGGGTACCAAATAGACAAGAAATAAGTCTATTACTCCCAAGATGCTTTCCTGGGGATTCTTTGCAATAAAGAGGAAATCTAGAGGACTTTTTGAGAAAAGACACTGCTGTGGAGGATGTTCTAGAATTTCAAAAGTCCACCTAGGAAATTAATGCAATGTCAGCTTTTGGGCGAGATTGCCTGGACACCCAAGCCAGTCAGTCTACATACATTTACGTGTCATAGCTGCCGTTTTTATAGGATGCAGAATATTCTGTTGATAACATTTCCCACTATAAATATGGAGACAGTTTGTCCGGTATGGCATAGATTTTTGGATTATGGGAAAGCTGCATGGCATTTGATAAAATCTTTGCCATTGATTACTGGCATGTGTCAGTGAGACAGCCACCAAGGGGTGAAGAGGAGTATCCAGACAGACATGAAGGCAGGGACAGACATACAAGGGAAAAGACTATTTCCAAAAGTCACATGTAAGGACAGTATGATTAGTGCGGAATTCATGAGTCATTGAGCATCCCCTGAGTTTAAGAGTGAGGGCTGACTGAACACATGGGCGCTTGACATTTGAATTTGATCTTTCTATATTATATGAAATCAGCAAATGCCACTTAGGAGCATAGAAAGAATGGTTCACAGCAACCATGGTCATGCAGAAAAAAAAAATATCGGGGATTCCTGCAAAAGGGGAGGTAAGACAGGTAAAGACCTGAGCTAAAAGTCAGAAGAATCCACAGGAAATTATTTTTCAATCTTTCCCCAAAATCAATCTATCTATCTATCTATCTATCTATCTATCTATCTATCATCTATCTATCTATCTATTATCTATCTATCTATCTATTATCTATCTTTGTCTGTCTGTCTGTTTGTCTGTGTCTTAGAGTGTCTATTGCTGTGAAGAGACACCATGACCACAGCAATGCATACAAAGGAAAGCATTTAATTGGGGTAGCTTACATCTTCACAGGTCTAGTCTGTTATCCCCATGCTATGGCATGGTGGTGTGCATCAGACGTGGTGCTGGAGAAGGAACTGAGAGTCTTACATCTTGACCCATATGCAACAGGAAGTGGTCTCAGATACTGAGCATGGCTTGAGCATACATGAGACCTCAGAGCCCACCCCCACAGTGACACACTTCCTCCAACAAGGCCATATCCACTGCAACAAAGCCACACCTCCCAATGCTGTTATTCCCTACGAGCTTATGGATGTCAATTACATTCAAACTACCACAGTGTGCGTGTCTGTCTGTCTGTCTGGTCTGTGTCGACAAAGGGAAACTTTTGGGAGCTGGTTCTCTTCTTCCACTGTTGGTTTGGGAACAAATCCAGGTCATCAGATTTGTGCAGCAAATGTCTTTCCTTGCGGAGCCATCTCATTAGCTCGGAACTCATCTTTGGATCACTAGATCTTGGAAGGCTTCTCTCAGTAGAAGGAACAAGTTCCTGGTTTCTGGTTTGAGTATCTAGAGTGTATGATGGGGATTCAAAAGATAGAGAACTTTTATGTAGGAAATAGATACTGGAAAGTCAAGGACTTAGTGTAGAGAGGTGTGTGTGTATACCTAAGTGTGCGTGTGCAAACAAGGAGAGTGCTAGTGAAGCCACTGTCAAAGTTAAATTGAGTAGAGTTTAGCTCAGCTGCTGCTTTCTGTTATCCTGGCCTCTGTTCTTCTCAGAGAGGGGATACTTTAGGATACCCCAAAGGCAGAGCAAACAGCTTTGTTTCCTGAGTGCTTCCTATGTGACTTTCTTGGGTCATTGGGTACTTTACCTATATTACCTCATTTGATCCTCAAAATAATTTTATGAAACGGAGATTACCATTTCTAGTTTATAGATGAGCAAATGGAGACTCAGAAACTCACCAATCGCGAAGGGCAGCATTGACGCCATGCGACGGGAATCAAGATGTTTTCTGCGAAAGAGAAGGTAGCCTTCCTTGTTCTTATTTCTGGTTGCAGGAAGAGAGGGCGATAAGAAATGTGGATGAACAAATGTGCTTTGGCAGTTTTATTATCACTTCATTCTTAGATCTGTTGATGCTTTCAAGACATGGTCACATCCCCTATTTCAGATTTCTCTCAAATCATCTCTGTGAGATAGCCCAGGCAGACAATCGTGTCTCTATTCATCAATCAACTAATATTAGCTGAGCATGTCACTATTCATAACGGCATTTCCTCTGCTTTGAGGGAGTTGAAGTAGAGTAAAGGGCCCCTACAGGGGGTGACAGAAGTACCAGAGTGGTGTGTTGAGCACTAAATGCAGGCTGTGGAGCCCTAGCTTTCAAACTGTGCGCCACGGAAACTCCAGATCCTAGCACCTGCATGGTAATGTCTCTCAGAAGGTTGGGGGATGGTTTTGCCCCAGAGACCTCTGGCAATGCCGAAGGCAGTTTTTATTCCCTCCACATCCCACAAGCATGCCAGAGAGTAAAAGGGTGTACACTGCTGGCCTCCAGGGCACCGGGAAGCTGGCAAATGTTTGTACGGGACAAAGCCCACAAGAGTTAGCCATCCAACATAGAAATCATCCAGGCTGAGCGTGCTACTCCAGGAAAACACAGCAAAGAAACAACAGGTGTGTTGAGAATCACGGAACTCATATGCTCACGCTGGGAGTGAGATGCATGTGAAGTTGGGTGCTTTCTGGAGAGCCTGCCCGGCACAGCCATCACGAAGACCCCTCCCAACAGAGTGCCGTACTATGGGGAACATTCGAAGATTTTGAGAGGGAATTATTTAAAAATAAAATCTACAATTTGATGGGTTTCTTGATAAGATAAAGAAATGAATTTAGAAGCTGATGTGAGTCATCTACAACTTTCATTTTTTTATCAACCCAATTGAACTTATAAATACATGCTAGGATTGAACTTAAACATTTGGATTAGTGAAATATATATTTTATTTGAGGAGGGGGAAAGGCTGTTACTATTTCAAACAGACTCAAAACCCTATACGAAGCTACTATGCATGAAATCAGGTCCATGGCTTGGAGCCTCCGCACAGGCTTTTCGTAGTAGCGGCATTAGGATTGGCTGAGGAGCTCAGCACAAATGCAGAGTACTGGGCCCAGCTCGGAATCAGGGGCCTCTGTTTCTACACAACCCCACTCACATTAGAGTTTGGAAGTGCTGGCCTCTCGGACTTCACAGAACAGAGACTTTCTGAACCACTCTTATAAGCAGGACTACAGACAAACGGGAGCTTCTCCAGGCTTGATTCAGCCACCTAGGAAGGGCATACCGGGTGGGACCAAGGGTGAGGAGAGGAGCAATATGAGGGGTCTAAGACAGAATGGCCAAACAGAATGTTCTAGATGTAGGGTACCAAAAGTGTTTGAAGAATCTTTCGGGGAATCGGGGAACTTGGAGCTGAATGCAGGGCAGCCAGCCAGCTCCCTCTTGCTGTGGTTGCCTCTCAGGGATTCCAGGCCAGGACTGGGATCCAACCACTCAGCCACCATGAACCAATTAAACCTTCAATAGCCCCAGAATTTGAGGGTCATTAGCTGCAATTTCTAGAGGGGAGCCAACCACTTCCGAAGCTCTAATTACCAAAGGTCAGAGGAGCACCTGAAACAGGAAGTCTGGTCTGTAACAGCACATTCTTGGCCTCGTTGGCTCTTCATCCTGAGCCTCCCAGAGGAGGGGCTGTTCTCAGTAAAACCCTTCCAGAGTTTCTGAGCCCTAGAGGGACTCTGGCAGGAGAAAGGGGGCTATTCCCTCTTCATCTGGGCCTGGTTTGGGGTACAGAACAGATTTTAACCTCATGCCACAAAGGCTGAGAAGGCTCACAAGAGAGGTGCTGAGACAGAGGTGCCCTGGAACCAGGAAGAGGGAAGCTAGGGAAAGCAGAGGAAGTGGTTGCTATAGAATTGAGTCTGTCTCCATCCGTGCAAGAAGCTGGAAGCAAAGCCAGCATCCAGCGGAGCAGCACAGAAATCTCAGTTGAGTCAGGGGATCAGCCAGTTTGCTGGGGAATCTGCCTCCTTTATTCGTTTACTATTAAGTGTGAACATGTGGAAGTGCACACGCCACAGGGCACATGGGGAGGTTCACATGCTACAGGACACGTGTGGAGGTGCACATGCTACAGGACATATGTGAAGATGCGCAGCACGCGCATCCCCATACCCCAAATAAGTAAAATGTAATGAGAAATTTAGAAGATTGCATGATGCCTGTCCTACACTGGAAAAACAGGATAACTACTGCTGCAGGCACTTGCCATTCAGAAGGGAGAGGCTCCAAGGAAACGCAAGAAGTCGCAATAGCAGAAAGGTAAGACAAAGGTAACCCTTGTGTAGGCACAACTGGAGTCATCAAGCATCTAAGAAGCTGCCTTATAGTGGCACTGTCTCAGGGCCATCAGGTGGGTTCATTTTCTTGAGAACTTCATAATGACATTTAAAAAAAAGTAGAAGGAAAAAAGTCCCAATAGCAAAATCCAGAAGTTCTTTTTGCCCAGATCCTATTTTACCGATCAAGTGAGAACTCTGTGGGGCTATACATGTTCCCTTCTTGTCCTGATGTTGACTCTGCATTTGAGGAAAAAGGCATGGCCACCAGGTCAGTGTGAGTATGGTTCAGAGACGAAAAAAGAAGGAAGAGCCTTGACTCAGAAATATTTCATAAAGTGGAGGAGATAAAACTGAGTCTTACCCCAAATGCTAAAATCTGTATTCTTGAAAGAGTCACCTGGGACTGTGGCAGGTATCTCCCAAGTGTGGAGTTTGGAGGTGTTGGTTGAAGGCTTTGGGGAGCAATAATAGCATATTGGACCTTCCCAACAGTCCCTCAACGCCAGACACAGTAAGAAGACATCCGTTAGTAGCGAAGACAGGTTTCTCAATCAAAATATTTTCTCCCCAGCTGAGATCTTGGAGATTGGCTGGTCCCATTGAGAATTCCTCTATAAAATAGTAACATTCATCAGAGGGAATCAAATTAATTCACAATAATGGGTGATTATCTAGTCTTTCCACAGACCTCTGAGAGGAGGAGGCTCAGGGCGGTGCAGAAAAGAGAGATCAGAGATTCCCTGTTTGGGAAGGCTGCTCCAGGTGAGAAATGCAAGTTGGGAAAGCAGTCAGAAGGCTGAATCAGGGATGGGAGACCAATTGCCTTTCTCTGTAGTCCTTGTTCAATCTCTGCTTAGCCTTCTTCACTTAGGAAATACCTCAGCTTACCCTCTGAGCTTGCCCAGTATCTGCACATAGGACTATTAATTCGACAAGATCCTTAGAAAATTTGGTGGCCCATAAATTTGAGAAATTCTGGGTTTACAAATTAATGCTTCTAAGAGGTCTTGCATTCTGGAGTCTAATTTGTATGAATGTAAGCCGAATTCTCCTAAGTTTCTTTTGATGAAAATACTCTTTGGGGCATGTGTATCATCACCTCTTGACAGCATATTCCGAGAACTGCATCTCTGACGCCTCTGGATATCACTGCGAATATTTTTGTGTTTGACAGGTTGTTTTTAGGTGGGAGTCTCACTGTATAACTCAGACGGACAAACTCAGCATACTGAGTTCTGGAGTTACAGGTGAAGGCACCACAGCCAGCGCTGGGGGTTTTAGATACTGTAGCCCCTTATTTCTTTGTTTTGCTATCGCCAATCTATAGCATGTGAGTGAGAAAGATCTTAGTCTGTCTTCTGTGGTTGCAATAAAAAAAAAAAAACTTGAGTTCCATGTCATTTATAAATAGAAGGCTTTTGGCTTGTGTGTTTGAAGGCTGGAACTCCAAGAGCTGGGTACTGGGATTTGCTCAGTCGTTTACCAAGTAAGGTCTTTGTGTGCCATATGATGGTGAGGGCATTTCATAATTAGTCTACGGTGGTTTGAAGGAGAATGTCTGCCACAGGCTCAGATGTCTGAATATTTGATCACCAGTTGGTAGTGGGGTTTGGGTAGATTTAGGAGGTGTGACCTTGTTTGAGGAAGTATGTCCCTGAGTGTGGTGCCATTTCTAGTTTGCTACTTCTTGCTGGTAGTGCTCAGCACCCTGTTTCGTTCTGCTGCTTGCTGCCCTGCTTCCATCCCATAACAGAGAATACCCACCCTCTAGGACCTATCTGTCCAAATAAACCCATCCTTCTGTGATGTGCCTTGGTCCTGGTGTTTTATCACAACAATAGAAAATGAGTTAATACAAGACAAAGCAAGCACATTAACTTAGGGCTATGTTAGGGCTAAGTCACTCTTATAAAGTGACTGATGCCATCACGCGGCCCCACCCTCATGACCTCAAATTAGTCCTAAACACGTCCCACAGGCCCTACTCCAAATATTATAAACATGAATTTGGAAATTAAATTTTAATAGGTGAATTTCATGGAGGCACATCCAGAAGAAAGCAGAGGAGGGTCGATGAACACCCTGGACACTCGGCTTGGTACTCCTACTCAGTGATGAGGATGGGAGCAGCATCACACCTCCTCACCCCATAGTGAGCAGATTTCCGACGGAATCCATGGACCTATGCTCACTTCTACTGGTCCAGCCTGGAGCCTGGCTCCTGCTGAGCTGTTACCAGCAGAACTCCGCCCTCTTTAAAGCAGTAGCTTACCTAGTATGCTCTTTTCATTGCTTTGTAATCTTTGGAAATAGTCCAACCATCTCTTCTCTAAGGAGAACTGGTTTAGGAAAACTGTTATTCCTGGCCAGGAGGTACTTCAAATACAGGCATCCCTGCTGTAACTGGATACGTGGGATGCTGTCTGAACACCATCCAAAGTCAAAGTCTTTGAGAGCACAACAGAAAGATCCAAGGACTCGCTATAATTTTTTTTGTCATTTGGAGTGAGTTTTGTGGGCCAGAAGCCCCAAATCACTGAGGACTTGTTAGACATGCAGATCTGAGGCTGCAGCTTAGACACAGTGAGCAGCATCCACTGATGAGAAGCTCTGTTTAGTAGCCCATGTGCACACAAAGCGTAATACACATCTAAGTTGACCTCACCGCATTTTATTGGTTAATCCATTTAGTAGTAAGCAATTATTGATATTTGTGATATGCTAGAATCTCTTCTAGGTGTTGTGGACATAGTAGCAAAATAATAGTTATGTCCCTTCTTCCCATCACTGTGCAGTTACATTCTGGTAGAGCAGATGAACAAACACGTTTAAGAAAACAGATGTTAGGCAGTGAGAGGTGCTTAAGAAACTGTTGGGTAATGGGTTGAAGGTGACTGGAAGTTGGAGATGACGGGGTGGCAAGGGAGGCTCTGTCTGGACAGAGGCCAGCATGGTGAGGCCTCGGGTAGATTTTAAGCAGGTAGTTGTTAGAGCAAAGGACCAGAGGAGAGTTTGAAACTGGGAACAGGAAGAAAGAAGACCAGTGTGTCTCTGATTTAGTGAATTAGGAGACTCAGAGGGCAGACAGACAGGGAAGGACCAGAATCCATGTGTCAATAGTCCTCAAGTTCACTGCTCTTTGGAATCACTTGCTGGAAGGCATGAGCGACACAGATGCCTGGGTCCTAATCTAAAGATCATGAGTCAGTAGCTGGGGGGGGCGGGGGAAGAATTCACATTTATCGCAAGCTTTAGGGCATGCAGTGGTACTGATCTGGGTCCCCTACTTGTAGGGCCACTGATCTGGGCCCTAGTTGGTCCTTGTAAAGAGTTCAGTGTGGTGGAAAGCCAGCAGAAAATTCTGAATGGGACAGTGACCTGGTCTGGTTTTCATTTCCAGGAGGCAGGAAGGTCTTTCCAGTGACATCATCACTGTGCCTATCCCTTTCCTACCTTGTCTGTCTCATGGTTTGATCCATTCTTGCACCCTTCCTTTCCATTTCCTTCCAGATACTTCCATAGCATCGTCTAGAACCCCCACTCCCTAAGCTTAGTTTTCGCACATATACTCAGCGTGTTTCAGAACTTCTTCCTCTACTTAATGGGAGTCTGCATTGTACCAGGGATGCAGTCATTGGCTCTTTCTGGCAAAGCCTACTTGGTCTGTGGGTTTCAAAATCTGCAGGTTATGTTTGTTGGTGCCTGCTGTTGTTTCTAAAACTGAGCCTGTGATACCTCTTACCAAAGCCACTTCCTGTTTGGTGGCCTAGTGCCTGACTCAGACAGTCTTCGTTTTTTGAGGCCCCATGCTTCCTGGCTCCCTGTCTTCTTCTCTGCATAGCGCCTTTGTTAATTCCATTGAAATTAGTCGTGAGGGTGTCTCACCTAGCATCCTCTCTCCTCACTGTTCTTGAGCTCCTCATTCACTATGACCTTAGAAACCTCCATTCCATCTCAAGATTCTTCTCATCCTCGTTGTCATCAGAAAATCTCATGCCTCTGCAAATCCAAACACTCATTCTTTCCCACATTTCTTGGCACATGCTATAGTTCTTCGATCCATCAAGATCTCCTTCCCACTGGTCCCACCAGCTTTAATAGGTCCATCAGCGACCTCCTCTGCTTACCCTTCTCCTCTGCGTTAGGGTTTGTGGCTCACCACTGTGACCAGTTTCTTAAACATCTCCCATCCTCAGAACCACTTATCTCCCAAGTGTGGTCCCCGACAAAACACTACTAGACCTGATGATTGACACCTCCCTGACTGCTCCCGTGCCCCCATGTTAGCCTGGAAAGCCAAGGGAGCCAGTCTGCTTCTAGCTCCAGTTCAAAACCACTAAGTGATACGATGGCCAACTCATACTCTTTGAGGTGACTTTGTCATAATTTGTTTCCCCCTTAAAACTCTCACCTAACGCTCTCCTGGTTTTGCTCCTCACTGATGAACTAGCCTCATGTTTCATTGAGAAAGGAGATAGGATATGGAACGGAAGCTCTCGGTTTTCTACCTAAAATCCATAAGCTGGTCTTCCCTTGCCAGGCTCTCCTTTTCTTCGGATGCATCATCCCTCTCAAAAGCTCACCATAGCCTAGGCACTGTGAGTGGTCCATCCCCCTTGTCTATTTACATCCTCATCAGTGTCCTCTCATGTGTCATTTCTCCTATCACACAGATGTACCCCAGGTACCCAATCTGCTCCTCCTGCAGTTCATATCTATATTCGAATATTTAGTGTCTTCCACTCTGAACCCTTTCTATTGCAGATATCCACCCCTTTAGTTCCTGTTTCCCACCCTTCCACCCTGCCGGTACAAATCACATCACCCTTTTGCCTAGACTGATCAATGTTATGTGTATGCGTTACCATGGCTGTTGGGTATCCACAATTCAACACGTGGAATGTTATATATATTTTTTTCTGGTTTAACTTTGATTGTCTTGGAGTTAATAATTATTTTATTTTTCATTGCTTGGCTTTCTACATCTCACCAAGTGTTTCTAAACTTACCAAAATACAAAGCGTCTCTTGTGAGGCACGCAGGACTAACCAAGATGCCGCTCCACTCCCAACTTCAACACCTTTGCCAGTACAGCCAATACAGCTAAGAAACAGCTCAGAGGGGAGTGGGAGCAGATTGTGAGTTTAAATGTGGTGTCTCTAGACTGGGAGGTATGGGCTGACCAGACTTCTCACCTGGAATCTCAGGATTCCAAGTGTAAGTGTTCTAGAAAACAAGGTGGCAGCTGGAGGACTTTTAGCCTGGGGGAGGGGTAAACCTCTCCATTGTATGGGAGGAGTGTGACAGAAGATTCGTGTCTGTGTTTTGAAAATGCCATAGACTCACACACGTGTGTGTGTGTGCGCGCGCACACACACACACACACACACACACTCACACACAGCTATTTGAGTTGAATATCTTTGGGCAGGTTTTCAAAAAGTTGGAGGGGGGAACTGGGTCACTGGGGACGGGGCAGAAAGAGTCTTACTGTATAAATCATTTTGTGTGCTTTGAATTTTGCAAAGTGTGCTTGAACTACTTTTTAGGAAACGCTGAATGGCTGAATATTTGTGCCTTAGCCCAACTCCTCTCTCTGGCTGTTACCTGCCCCTCCAGGCCGTGTGTGTTCTCAGAATGCAGCAAGCCTGTGGTGTCCTATAGAACTTTCATGATGGGACTACCCTGGATTTGGGGCAATATGATTAAAAACTGAAGAACCAAACTCAAATTATACTGCACACTACAGCTGTAGGAAGTGAAGGAGCTCCCGTGACCAGTGTCAAACTGTGAGATACCCTGCATTTTGGTTTCCGAACCTTTTTGCTCAACTGCACCCTAAAACAACTTTGAGCCGCTGTGCACCCTTTGCACAAATTAGCATTGACATCTAAATGCTTCATCTTTGGTTTGAGAGTTTATTTTTGTTAGGCATTATAAAAGATTAAACATCTTATAAGATGAGATGACGAGTGGCTATAATTGGAATAAATGTTTCATGGGCTGGCTTGATAACATAAGTTTTAATTACTGAATAATGCAGAATAAGTTTGAAGGAAATTGTGCGAACGAGCCTCTCATCACTAACTTATAGTGCTCCTGTCTAAATTTAGAACGCCTCGGTGCGGGTCACACGTCACCCTTGACAGACACGCACAAGACCGAGGGAGATAGGAGGCCCTGAGCACTGAAGACGCCTGATGAATCATTAAAGAATCCCCAGAAACCAACATATTCATCTTCCCTCTTCTGGCTCAAGGAGCTTTGGATACCCCAAAACAAAGCTTTGTGGTGGATTCCGGGGGGAGGAGAGGGCATGGGAACTTTAGGAGACAGTTGTAGAAACCAGCAAAGTGAAACCTAGTCATTTTGACCAGTAGTGGACTCTGTCCCAACCCCACCCTCCTCCCCAACAGTCCCTCCCCTCCCTTCTAGTAACCTCAGGTGGAACAGGAGGCGGGTATGGAGCATCTCTGGTCACGGAACATGTACCGGGGCTCGCTACAGCACACTCCTCATAGACAGACTGTTGGTGTCGGTCCCATTGGGGTCCAAAATTATTCCTTAAAGTTGGGCATGGAAATGGCTCACAAAGTGTGTATAGGTGCCACACTGGAGACCAATATGTCATCCTTCAAAATATCCCATGCAGAGTCACATTCCCTACTGCCCAATCGCCCTTTCTTTGGTCAAGAGGATCAGCATCCAAGAGCCGCATGTTCTGTTCACCGAGAGTCACGCTCCTTACACATGTTGCACACATAGCTCTTAGGGTGGAGTGGAGCCCTGTCGTTTAACATCCTGGAAAGTGCGAACAAAGATCATCCTCTACCCGTGTGATGGGCGAGTCCCTGTCCGCATTGCCTTTCCCGCTCAGAAACCGTCCCCTGCCCTCTCCTCCGCTCAGCAATTTGTAGTTAAATTCTCTAAGTCTGCATTTGCCTGCAGCCCATGTCAGCTGCATTCCCTCTGCATTCTTTGGCCATTTTCCGAAGGTGGCAGATGTTTAGAGCTTGCTGTCTCTTGCCGGGCTCTGCATTAAGCAGCCGGCACTTTCCTTTCAGACGAGACTTAGCACGAGGGCCCCTCAGCCTCACCCAGTTCCCTAGTTAAAGCCCACACCTCTGTCTACTGGCAGAGTCATAAAAGATACAGAGGGCAAAGAAGGCAGACACATTTGGCCCCCTTCCATCAACACAAGGAACTACCATGCCAGGAAGTGGCAAAGGAGGCAGCTGTCTGACACCTAAGGTGTACTGTCTGAACAGTGGCCATCAGGAAAAGGTCGAAAGGACCTAGAGAAGCGAAGAGGCCAAGGGATTAAAAGGGAAGATGGAGGAGTTAAATCCAGGAAAACGAAGGCCCTTAGTGTGGCAAAATCTTGATAATTTTCAATAGAAGACATTTAAGACCACAGTGTATTGGCTCTCATCCTCAGCCTCGGGGTAACTCCTATCATGTCAAATTAATAACTTCGGGAACATGTGCTTAATTTGCCTACAGTTGTCATAAAGAAAAGCAATCGCCTTGTGAATGTGGCTGGCTTAATCAACTCGAGGGCTCGCATTCCCTCCCTCCATCATGCTGACTTCAGTGGCTCATGCTTCTCTCTCCTCAGAAACGAATTCCACAATAGTATTGCTGGAATTCTATACTAATATTGCCCTGAGACAGTTTGCAGATGGTTCTCTTCTCCCATCACAGTGTCTTTCTTAAGCTTCGCTTTAAAAACTCCATTTTCCAAAGGTCCTTCAGGAGGGCGTGCTGAAGCAAGGACTCGGTGGGTCCCCCTTGAGAGTCACCTAAATAGTCCACTCTTCTGTAGATATCAGGGAGGGAAAAAGGACGAATGAGCCAGAAGGCAGTTGTAGATGGTGTCAGCTTCTTGGGAGGATTATATTTCTGATCTAACACTGCCAACAACTGTCTTCTGTTAGTTCTAACGGTAAAGTAGCGGGCACTCTATCACCCCTGCCACTGTCTTTCATCTGCAGTACCCATTGCCAAACTGTCAAGATGTTATGTTCCAAGAAGAAGAAGCCTGGCGTTTTTCTCTTTAACTCAGACCCAGACCCTTTGTATTTGGGTGGTAAGAACTCAAGACACATTTGTTCCCAGATGAGACAATTCAAGTACTGCCCTCCTTGGCATTGTCTGTCCTGGAATTGTCAGCTGCTTAGTGCAGTCTCTGCTCATGCAGAGTCTGGGCTCTGCTGACCATGTTCTGATACTTAAGTCCTCAGTGACAAGTTTGCTCATACTATGCCCTTTCGACCCCTCTCTTCTTTCAAGAGATAGTGCGAGCTCGCTTGAGATTTGCCCTCCATCTCCTTCGCCTCACCATATTGTCTTTCTTTGGATTCCAATAGTCTGCCCCATCCACCCAATTCCATGGAATTTCTGCCTTGGAGCTCCGCCATGTTACTCTCAGTAAGTTTTGGCCTTACCTCACAACAGTGACGAGCCTTGATTGTGTGTACATCACTTGAGACCAGAGCTGGGGAGAAAAATGCCTCAGCTTCCACTCACCAAACCTGCGAACCCACTAAGAAATCCTGCTTGGCCTCCACTGTTCCAGTCTTGAACACACTTCTTGGTTGTGCTAGCTGAGATGGTCCTTGGAGAGTCCATTCTGGAGCACTGTGCAGCAATCACTCGGGTGGCTCTAAGCACGCAAAGGAAGGCCATGCTGAAAATTAATTTTCTGAGGTCTTCAGCAAAGAACTCATCGCAAGGTTAAAGGGGAGCAGTGTAGGCACTGCTCTACTCTCTCCGCAGGATTGCTCGGACAAATGAAAACTTCGTGTTTCCTCTTTACGACTTGACCATTGCAGTCACTGTTTCTATCCCTGTCACCCCCCTGTCCTCGTCGCAGCAGATGCCTTAGCATCTCCATATTGGTAAGGATGGGAAAGTAGTGTACTTCATAGTAGACTCTGAAAATAGTTATTGTCTGCAGATGAGAAAAAGAGACCCCTGTCCTCATGGACCACAACCTATGATAACAGAGAGGCCATGAGTAACAGACAAGACACATGGGTAATAACAGTATTAGCCAGTGAGCTGGTAGGTAATTGAATGCTACAGAAGAAGAACCTGGGAGGGGTTGACAGATGGTAAGGGTCCACAAACTACTTTAGACATGAATCACAGACACAGTTCACCCTGAGAGCTCTTCCATCCATGGTAATGCATCCTTACCAACGTGGAGGTGATTTTCAAGCTGGAACCAGAAGCCTCGTAAATGTAATGTCCTGTCCCTTTTAGAGACAAGCCCTGCCCACTCCCTCCCCGCTCCTCATCTGCTGAGGCAAGCAGATCTTCTAGCCTGAGTTCCTTCCTTTCCATCTCTCTCCCTTCTCCCTCCTTCTCCCCATCTCTCCCCTCCCCCTCCTCTCTCTCTCTCTCTCTCTCTCTCTCTCTCTCTCTGTTTCTTTCTCTCTCTGCCTCTCTCTCTCTGCTCTTCTCCCTTCTCCCCTTCCCCCATTTCCCTTTCTCCTCCATAACCCACTAAATAAATACCCACTTTCTCTGCATGGTGTGCCTCTGTCTCTCACCTGCCACATGGCTCCCTGCCTGGGACCTGCTGGCCCTTGCGGCCCATGGGCCACTCAGGGAACCACAATGTTTTATCACCACAACTCTCCATTCTGGGTTGCTGACTAGGTTAGATTTTTGCTTCAAGGCCAGTTCTGGGGGAGGAGTCTTTCTGACCTCTCTCCTGCTGCAAACCAGTTGCTTTCTCTTCCCATGTGCTCAGTCTCCCACCTGTCTCCCTCAGACACTCAGGAGCACTGGAAATGTCTGTCTTTTAAATTTTTCCTTCCCTACTAAAATTTAGGATCAAGAAGACAGGGATCTGTCCACATGGCTCCACAGGCATTTCAAACACCTATAACCATTCCTGGCCAGAAATCAGTGCACACTGAGTAAATACATTGGTTGATACCCATTAGATGGAGCCATTGCTGAGGCCTCTCAATCGTGGAGGGATCGATGGCTTAGCAGTTAGGAGCACACACTGCTCTTTCAGAGAACCCAAGTTCAGTTCCTCACACCTACTTCCGGTGGTTGACAACTACCTGTAACTCAGCTATGGGGAGTCTCTCACTATCTCTACGGGCTCTACACTCATGTACACACGCCCACATCCATATTCATAAACATATGCATGTAACTTTTCATTTAATTAACATTTTTCATTTATTTTACATGGTGCCAGCTGTGAAATGGTCGAATCTACTATGTCAAGGGGATGGGGACAACCTCGGGGCCTTTTTTAGGTGGGCTTGGCCTTTGAGGGTGAGTTTTGGGGAAACCAGGATACAGAAAGCACAGAGACAGTTTGTCAGAAGTGTGTTTGGCAGTGCACACAGGCAACGTTTGAGGCCAGGTTTTGTGACACAGAACCATTTCTCTTTGGGGCTGTCCTGTAGTGAAGAAGATGCCCACGGGCTTTCCAGCTCACAGGACCAGCAAGCAGGCTGCCTCTCATTCAGGGGTGGAGTGGAGGAGCCGCCCTGACTCCTGAAGCACAGGGCCCCCACAGTTCACTCCATGAGGCCTCGATTTAGTGGCTCCGAAGGGTCACAGCAGAACCTCTCAAACATCCTCACTAAAGTCTTCTCACTGAGAGTTGAGCACGTGCCCCCAAGAAACAGATAGGAAATGCCTTTCAAGTGCCTTTTCTAGCATAAAAAGTTTATGTGAATTTTGCATCTGACTTTATAATCGACTCATGCTTGTTTTAATATAAATATATTATTTCCTCCAACTATTCCAATAACATGGATAATCCAAGACAGCTGCTAGTAGAGGGGCCTGGGTGGCAGGCAGGCAGAGAGAAAGCTAGCAGCCCACATCTGAAGCCTTGGTCAATCCCCAACACTTCAGGTAGAGGCTTTTATTAGAAGAAACATATTTATTATAAAAGAATTATATTTTCAGTCTTTATAAAGCATACCGTGGACACCCCTAGGACCTTCTACCCTAAGGAAAACCCTGGTAAGGAATACCTGTGTTATCTTTATACTCATTGGCCTTGCTCTCTCTGACCACTCTTGTCACCTTGCCCCCTGTGAGTTCTGTCCCCACTACTGTCACTTGCAGATTCTGGTCCTATACGTTGCCCAGAGTGGAGCCTTCTATCCAGACCTCATTCAGCTAATCGCATGCAAGCAGTCCTTGTTTACCTTCTACTGCTGGGATAAACACCATGACCAAAAGCAGCTTGGGGAGGAAAGGGTTTATCTAACTTACAGGTTCGAGCCCGTTGTAGAGGGAAGCCACACAGGAGTACAGGGCAGGAACCTGGAGGCAGACCTGAAGAGAACCATGGCTTGTTCTCCTGTGCTTGCTCAGCCACACTTCTTCAGTACCTGCCCAGGGGCGGTATTGTCAACAGGAGGTTGGGTTCCCCTACATTGATTATTAATCATGAAATGCTCCACAGATTCACGTACAGGCAATCTGAGGGCCACAATTCCTCAGTTGAGGTTCCCCATTCCCAATGACTCCAGCAGTGTCAAGTTGACAGAAATGAATACAAAACAACAAACAAACAAGCAGAAACAACAAAAAACTAACCAGCACAAAGCTTGTTTTGAACTCAACTCTGTCTTCAACCAAGAGAACTCACTGGAGAACTTGGCCTGTTAAGATCCTGTCCTGCACTGGGCAGTAATGGCGCACACCTGGGATCTCAGCACTCGGAGGCGGAGGCAGTCTGATCTCTAAGTTCAAGATTAGCCTTGTCTACAGAATGAGTTCCAGAATAACCAGGGCCACACAGAGAAAACCTATCTCAAAGACCAAAACCAAACAAAAACAAAAAATCCTGTCCTGGCCTTAAAGTCCTGGCTCTTGTTCATAGGGTCTCTTTTGTCTGGTGGGGCCATCTGCTGGTAGCCAGATGCTCAGGAATCAGCTGGAATAGAGAGAATTCCAAAGCACTTCAGCTCAGAGCCAAGATGGGGACAGGTGGAACTGGACATTGTGGTCTCTGCTCCCCAACTTGTAACTGAGAGAGTGCCCTAAAAAGAAACCGTTGAGCTCCTTGCAATAGGGAGACCAAGTCCAGAAGCTGTGATATAAGAGGAGGTTTGAATGCAAAGCTGCTTTATGTTTATAAGTAAGTAGGGTACCTAAAAATCAATGCTACCGGAGATCCTGGTCAAAATGTCCCCAAGAGGCTTCTGAAGTAGCTGTGGTCAGCAAACGGGTGTCTAAGCTGAATATCATAGAGAGACAATGTTCTGAGGAGACCAGCAGTACTGGAAAGTAGGGGTGGGAGGGAGCGCAAAGGTAAATGGGAGGCAGATGCCATGAAAAAATTTAATATTCATACTTGCGGGCAGTGGTGGCGTACACCTTTAATCCCAGCACTCAGGAGGCAGAGGCAGGTGGATCTCTGTGAGTTCGAGGACAGCCTGGTCTACAAGAGTTAGTTCTAGGACAGGCTCTAAAACTACAGAGAAATCCTGTCTTGAAAAACCAATAAATAAATAAATAAATAAATAAAAATAAATACAAAAAATGATTCACAATCTAGGAAGGCTTGGGCAACTTTAGAGTAAAATTCCATCAGTCAAGTATTTAGTCATGGGATTTTTTTTTTTTTGCTTGTGTATGCTCTTTTTAAATTTTATTTAAATTTTCTTATTCATTTTAAATACCAACCACAGTTCCCCCACCCTCTCGTCCTCCTGCTCCCCCCACCACCTCCCCTCCAACCCACCCTTCATTCACTACTCAGAAAAAGTAAGGCCTCCCATGGGGAGTCAACAAAGCCTGGCACATTAAGCTGACCAAGCCTGCCCTCCTTGCATCGAGTCTGCATGCCACCATAGGGAATGGGCTCCAAAAGCCAGCTCATGACCCATGGGTGGATCCTGGTTCTTTTCCCAGGGGTCCCACAAACAGACCAAGCCACACAACTGCCTCCCACATACAGAGGGCCTAGTTTGGTCCTATGCCAACTCTCTACCTGTTGGTCTAGAGTTCATGAGCTCCCATGACTTTGGGTCAGCTGTCTCTGTGGGTTTCCCCGTCATGGTCTTGACCCCACTTGCTCATGTAATCCCTCCACCCTCTCTTTGACTGGACTTCTGGCTTTCGTATGTTCTGAAAACAAAAACAAACAAACAAGCTAGAACTTGCACAGCAAAGGGCAGTTTACTTTTCCCTCCAGAGCGGTGTCTCAGGAGGTAACACCCCAGTTCTCAGATGCTCACACTAGCTTTAGGGATCATCTCCGAAACTAACTTTAAAGCTCTCCCCAGAGTCACACTTGGGACTCGGCTGCTTTGATCACCTATCGTAGTTTTCAGCTTTGCCTTGATTCCAGAGATAAATCCTGCGGCAAATAAGTATTATTTCTCACCAAGCCTGCTTCCCGGTGGATTTCTTGAATCAATGGGACATATCTGGCTTATCTTTGGCCACCAAGCCCTGGCCATGTGTTTCAGAGATGCTGGCTCAATAGTTGTCTCTGTGGTAGCCCACTCCTATAGTGACACTTCATTTGTATTTTAATAAACAAAGTTTGCCTGAAGGCCAGAACACAAAACAGCCACACTAGTCACAGTCATAAAGGCCAGGCAGTGGTAGCACACATTAATCCCAGCAGCCACACTAGTTAGCCATAGAGGCCAGGCGGTGTTGGTGCACGCCTTTAATCCCAGCCCTAGAGAGGAATAGAGAGCAGGAGGAAAAAGGAACTTACTTCCTTTCAGTCTGAAGATTTCATAGAGCTAAGAGCTCTCTAGTGGCTTGGCTGCTTTGCTTTTCTGATCTTCAGGATGAACCCCATTATCTGTCTCTGGGCTTTTATTAACTGTGCTACATTCGGTGAAGAATGTTTGGTGTACAAATTCACGAAAAAGCCATTTGCCTGTGGCTCTCTAGCCACCAGCACAGGCCTGAGCCAGACGTGCGGCTCCAGTCCCATCCAGCAGGCTTTCTTTTCTTTTTCCCCAAGCTTCCGAGCAAATTTGGGATTTTCCTGTTGTAGCCTATCTGAAACAGTCTCCAGCTGCCACCCAAACTCCAGAAGCCCCTGAGCCTCAAATGCCACAGGACTCACCCTCCCTAGACTGGCTGGTTCTGCCTTCAGACAGCACCTCCACCACCTGTACTTTTCCCGAAAAATCCCTAGACATTTTTCAGACAGCTCCCTTCCCCCTGTCTCCACCGTGGACCATGGGTTGTAGGTTTTCCCTGAACCCCCTTCTCAGGCTGCTGTCAAACTAGGTCGCTGCCTTGAAATCCAGTCAGGCCTCTCCTGTTCTACGCAGCAGCAATCAGTCTCACATCTTCATCAACATCGTCAGGAGATTTCATAAAACAATGGGGAGTTCTTAAAGGGAGGAATTAGTTTAAAAAGAGGGTTTCTTTCCTACATTAAAAATAAGAAAAACCATTACAATGAAGGGATTTGGATCTCTGTATGATAATATGCTAGACACCTTGAAAATGGAACAATTAAGTGAGAGGGCATCTAATTTAGATGGGATTTATGTAATGTCAATTGTAAATAAGCTTTATCATTTTTGTCTGATCACTAAAAGAGTTGGCTAATCTGAGTGCTAATATACAGGCCTTAGAAAAACCTAATAAAACAGATCACAGAGATATTCAAATCCAGAGAGAGGAATTTAATGGAGAACCAGTTTCAGCATTGCATTATAAGAATAGAGAGGAACAGCCTAAGGTTTTCAGACAACCAACTTTAATATATCCAGTAATCTTACAGGAATTGCCAAATGGCAGAGGCTCTGTTACAGCTAACTGGGCTCCTGTTCCAATGTTAGATTTCAGGAGATTCAAGGATGCAATCGTCTCATATGGCATGCATTCACCTTTTGTGAAGCAAATGTTAAACTCATGGTCAGTTTGTAATAGAATTATCCCTAAAGACAGGATAGAATTGGTTAAAGGTGTTTTAGAACCTGATCCACAATTACAAAAAAGTACCTGGTTCAGAGAAGAGGCTAAGATTATTGAATAATGGAGTAAAGCTAGAGGTAGGAAAATCTCCCAAGATCAAATTCTTGGAGAAAGAGATTATGCTACTACAGAAAGGCAAGCTTATATGGTGACCACATCCTGGATTTCTGCTGCACAGTAGCTTTGAATGCTTGAGACAGAATTAGAGAAGTAGGAAAGAAAATTGAGTCATTTACTAAAGTTATACAGGGCCCACAAGAAACCTTTACGGATTTCTTACAAAGACTGACTTCAGCTGTAAATAGAACGAAACCAAATTCAGAAGCTGTTCCATTTGCCTCTTATAAAAACCCATGGCGGAGGAAGGTCAAATACTATTATTATGAAGGTCTAGACAGAGACCAGGAGGTGGCCCAAGCAGATCCCATGCTGATGGTGAATGGTAGTGCTTCTGAGATTCAACTGGTCAGGTCCCGGCTCAAATCTGTAGTTTTTTTTTGTTTTTGTTTTTTTGTTTTTTTTTTTTCTTTCTGCTCTTTGGGGGCCCATCACACAGCTCCCAAATACATACACGGTGACTTAATTTTTTTTTCTTTATTTTACATTCCAACCACAGTTCTCCCTCCCACTCCTCTTCCCAAGGGTCAGGGTTCCCATAGGGAGTCAACAAAGTGTGGCACATTAAGTTAGGGCAGGACCAAGCCCCCACCCCCCACCCCCACATTAAGGCTGAGCATGGCATCCTACCATAGGGAATGGGCTCCAACAAGCTAGCTCATGCATCAGGGGTAGATCCTGGTCCTACTACCAGGGGCCCCTCAGATAGTCCAAGCTTCACCACTGTCTTCCACATGTGGAGGGCCTAGTTTGATCCCTTGGAGGCTCCACAACTGTGGGCCTAGAGTTCATGAGTTTCCACGAGCTTGTTCAGCTGTCTCTATAGATTTCTCCATTATGATCTTGACCTTCCTTGCTCATTTATTACCTCCTCCCTCTCTTCAGTTGGGTTCCTGGAGCTCGGTCCAATGCTTGGTGGCAGATCTCTTCATCTGGTTCCCTCGGTTACCGGATGAAGGTTCCAGCTTCTCTGAAGCTGTGGATTACCATCTGGTCATCCTTTGCTTTGCACGTAATATCCACTTATGAGTGAATACATACCGTGTTTGTCTTCCTGAGTCTGGGTTACCTGTGAAGGCCCCCAAAATTGTGAGCCTATTTCCTCCTTGGCCAAAGGTCAGAGAGTTGAAACCTATCTCTACTTCTTCAAGTTATTGTCTGTTTCTACCTCAAAGGTCCCACCTAGATTTAGACCAGAGAGTTCTGCAGTCTCAAGGTTATTGACAGAAGGTGTCAACAAGAATATCCAGACCTTGTATTTCAGGAGGAGAGAAGTATATATGTTTCTACTCCAAACAAAAGTCTAAGGATCCAACTAAGTTCCTTCTCCTTTAAGGGGATAATAATAGATTCCACTCAGGGAGTGGTTTGCCAACGGAACATTTTGGTCTAGGGTGTGAGCATTACTTGTCTTGTTCTAGCAACAAAATGTTTACTTAAGAATATAACCCTCAACCTTCACTTGGTATGTTCATTTCCTTGTATACGTTAATGCAGATTTTTTTTAAAAAATCTTTTTGGCTTAAGGGGTATTTTAAGCAATTGGAAATTAAACACGGGCGATTTCAGCAGTCACTGGAACTCCCTCCCGGTACTCTCCTATGTTTCTGTTTTATCATTTTATTCATGTCCTTGTATTATTTACTTATTCTTCTGATCCCCAGCCTCCACCTTGGCAAGAGGTATGTTTGTTGAGGGTGATCCCTGACAGTTACCTCACTCAGGATGTTTTTTCTCTCGAAAAATATGTAATTCTTCAGGAATTCACATGTCATCCTTGCACAGGGGCCACGCTAATCTTCTCTGTAACATTCCAGTTCTAGCAGATGTGCTGTCGAAGTGAGCACGTGGTGACTTATTATTACTAATGAATGCCTGGACTTGGCTTGGCTTGTTTCTAGCCAGCTTTTCTTAACTTAAATTATCCTGTTTCTCTTTAACTGTGTTTTGCCTCTGGTTTCTCCCTGCCTGGATTCTTTGTAGTTTTGGAGCCTGTCCTGAAACTCACCTGGTAGACCAGGCTGGCCTCAAACTCACAGAGATCCACCTGTCTCTGCCTCCAAAAGCTGAGATTAAAGGTGTGTGCCACCACTGTCTGGCACCTCTGGGCTTTTTACTTTTCTTTATTCTATTTATCTTTCCTTCTTACTCCACGGCTGACTGTGCAGCTGGGTGGCTGACGGGTGCCATCTTCCTCTCCTTCCCCTTTTCTTGCTCCTTGCTCTTCTCTTGAGCCTAGATTTTTCTTCCTATTTATTCTCGCTGCCTTGGCAGCCCCACCTATCCCTCTTTCCTGCCTAGCTCTTGGCCGTTCAGTTCTTTATTAGACCAGCCAGGTGTTTTAGGCAGGAAAAGTAACAGCTTTACAGCTTTATGTTAAATACAACATAAAAGAATGCAGCGCGTCTTTGCATCGTGAAACAAATATTCCACAGCATAAGCGAATGTAACCCATCTTAAAACATTCGATAGCACAAATCCTGTTCTTTTGGGCTGGATCAGACTGGAAAATAAACTTATTTTTGGAATAAAAGCACCAGGTCACCAGCTTGTCCTGGTGAAAGAATCCTACTTTCTGGTTGCTAGAGCCAGATTCAAATAAGAGGGACCATGAGGACTCACCAGAGTGGAGGAAAGAAGCGGACAATCATTTTGTCTTTATCTGAATAATGGAACAGGGGTTCTATGCTGGATAGCTTGCTTGCTTAATGTTGAGTGTTCTAGGGTGCCACAATATTATCATAAATATCTAAATTCTGGGCATCGTTGGGTCTGTGATTCTCCCACACAGCAGCATTCGTAGCAAAGGTCATTTCCACGAAAAAGCAAAATCTTCTTCAATACTTGCCACCCCTTGCCACCCTGGCCGTTGCAACATTCCGCACGTCCAATTGCTAGTGTCTTCTCTCCTGTTGCTTCATGTTGTCGAAGTTATGGGACTCTTTCTGTGGAGCCGGACTGTGTCCTATTGGCACACATATACCGCACGAGACGGCTGTGCTTGGAGACAGTCTTTAAAGAGGGGGTTAAGAGGGGGTCATTGGAGTTGGATCTGATCCAATATGACTGGTGTTATAAGAAAAGTTTGGGGCCAGGCTTACAGAGGGGAGAGGGTATAAAGACAGCCATTTACAGCAAGGAGGCCTCAGAAGAAACAACCTCCTGACCTCTTGGTCTCATACTTTCAGCTTCCAGAACTACGAAAAGCAGTAACATCCTGCCACTTAAAGCATACTGTCTACCAGACTTTGTAGCCACCCCTACAGCAGATACCCAGCTCCCTGTGTTCCTCCCTGCCTCTCCTGAGGCCAGCAGGATCCACAGCTGCCTTTCGTCACCTCCTTCTACACACAGCTCATTTCAGCAGCACAACAGAAACTGAGTGGGCCCCTGGCATTACACAGTTGCAGGTTCAAATCCTGCCTCCCACACTTGGTCGCTCAATGAATGTTTGGCAGGTTATTGGCAGTGACCTACCACGAGCCTTGCTCATGGAGCAGGTGTGAGGCTGGGGCCCTGAACTATGGGTCTGGGCTTCGTGCCAGCCCTGCCACTCCCTCCCTCCTGGACCATGGGAAGTCACATATCCCCCCAGTGTAATAACAGTTCCTGCTGCCATGATTGGTCATGGACTCAAGTGAGTTGACGCGTGCAAGCATTCAGTTCAGCTCCTGCTCCTTGCGACCCTGACATGAGCGTGTCATTACGATGCCGAGAGTGCCCACGGAGCCTGGCACCAATCAGTACTAAACAAATATTGGTTTAGTGAACACAGGAGCTGAACTGGAGGCGAAGCCCTTGCCTGGCTCTTCGGTGTCACTCTGGGTTTGGCAAGGGGAAAGCCACATACAGTGAGACGGTAAAGTCCACACACCTGGTTCTCTAGAGCCCAGGAAGCCAATGGGAAGCGAGGAGTCTGATCTTATGGGAGATCTTCTTCACTGCTTCGGCAGCTTTCTGAGCAACACTGCTGCCTGAGCCTGGGTGTTAGCAGGACACAGTCCCGGGGGAGAAGCCGGTGGACAGTGAGCTCTTGATCTCCGGCTAGGCCTATTGCCTAATGCCTAGGAGCCACCTCCCACCGCTGTTTGTCAGCTGACATTCTCATTGCGACCTCCAAGCAGGGAGCAGCAGCTAGGAGAGCTGCCTCAGGCAGAGCTTCCAGAGGTCACCGAAGCAGAGGACGGGAAGAGGCCTGACACCAAGAACATATATAGATTGACAGTCCAGATGGACACTGACATCCATGTAGCCAAATGCACACAGACACATTAGAAACACACGGACACACGTGCAGCGCACGCCACAACCGGCTGCGCATTATGCGCTACCATACAGTTCCCGAGTTTTGGGCTAGGGGCTGGAGGTTGAAACACAAACACACACGGACAGAGGGACAGAGACACGGACCCCTAGTCACTGGTATGAAGCGCCATAGAGGCTTATATACCCAACCGTCAAGTGGGCCAACAGGTGAAAACATTATCCTCTGATCCTCAAGGCCAAGGCAACAAACACGTGCTCATGAAGCAGAGCTGGTCAACAACTTTGACACAGCTTTCAGTAACTCAAATCAGAAGGAAAGTAAAGATCTCTAGCAGGGAAGAGCAGCTGGGGGCCAGGACTCCAAATGGTCCCAACACACAGGGATACATTCTTGCATACACACTGAGACACCTAGCAGCAGACACGCAATGGATACACCAGAGGTTCGAGCTTCCTGTAGTCCTTCAGGGGCAGTGCATGTCAGACTGCCTGGGCTGGGCAGTTGGTGTCAGATACTGGGTTTTCAGCCTCACCCCAGGGATTCTGGGAAATCTGCACTTCGCATGAACTCCTTAGACAGCACTAAGGGGGTGATCCCTGGATCATAATTTGGGAGACATTTCCTTAATGTCCATTATTAAAATGATGACTTTGGAGAGATGAGCAGAGGAACTGACGCGACAAAGTCCTGTCTCCACCCTTAGCTAGAACAACAGTGAGACGTGCCGGGAAGGATGAAGACGTGGGGCCTTGTTTAGAAAGGATGGCTGTGGACATTAAGAACCGAATCCTCTCTCTCTGGCCCCTCCTCTTCCTCCTGAACCCTGTGGGTGGCAGGACCCAGGTAACACATTAGCCAGCAAACTTTCTTAGAGTGTCCAGGCCAGGGCCACACCTACAGGCTTCTTCTTGACCCCCGTTCGCCAGGCTCTGTAGCTCCCCATAGTCCCCAAATATTCTCTTCCTTTCCCTCACCCCACCGTTAGACCACCAAACCTGTCCCACACACGATCTTCTGCCCCAGGAGAGGAGGCTGTTAGCAGATACTCCCTGGCCTGACTGTCCTCCTGGGCTGACAAAGGCCTGTTAGGGGAAACAGCAGGCTCACTACCTGGAGGCCTTAGGCCTAACGCTGGGTGTCATTCTTAACAAAATGCCCTAGGCAGTGCAGAAGTAGGTGACAGAGGGAAGAGGTCGGCCAAGGCAGTGGCGGTGTGTGTGTGTGTGTGTGTGTGTGTGTGTGTGTGCGCGCGCGTGCGTGCAGTCCCAACACCCACACTCAAGCTCACACCGTCTGCTAAGTACAGGTATATGTAACTTTGTGGTTTGAGGGTAAAACACTGGATTCCCCCCTGCTCTGTGGAGTATTCCTCCGTCTCTCCCTTCCTTTCTTTCTTCCTCCTTCTTTTATAAGTGAGTAGCCCTACCTTGTGTTTGTGGGGGAGCAGAGAAGGAGACAGACAGGAGAAAGAAATGTCTCTGAGACAGAGGGGCCACATGACAAGCCAAGGGAGGTGTGAGTCCCACGAGTGCTGCTGGCTGTCTCCCTCAGTGCCCCTGGGTGGGCAGGACCCCAGAGGCTGCCATACCCATGAAGGGCAAGTATGTTCTTGGGGGAAACCCTGAGGACAGGAATACAGGGAGCTTGGCAGTGCCCTGTGCCACACAAGGTGCTGGGTCCTTCAAGTCTGGACAAAGATGGGTTGAACTTTCTGCTAGTCAAGCCTGATTGGGGCCACAGGAAATCTTGAAGTTTGTATTAAGAGAATAACAGAAGCTGGGCAGTGGTGGCGCACGTCTTTAATCCCAGCGCTTGGGAGGCAGAGGCAAGAGGATCTCTGTGAGTTTGAGGCCGGCCTGGTCTACAAGAGCTAGTTCCAGGACAGGCTCCAAAGCTACAGAGATCCTGTCTCGAAAAAACAATAAATAAATAAATATAAATAAAAAGAGAATAACAGAATGTTGTTTCTACTACTCTGGGGTTTGTGGTCTGACGTTTTTTTCTTCTGATTTTAGCAGTTAATGTCTTCAGACATTTTTGTTTTTAAGTCTGTGCAGTATTTGTGTGTGTTTGTGTATATGCACGAGTGTCTGCACAGATACTTCTTTTAGGTTAACACATTTATTAGCAGATTGTGGAAAGGCAGACAAGGGTCACAGTGTGCATGGACACGTGTGTGCACATCCCTTCGGCTCAGTGCTCCCCTTCCCTACCCTCTCTCCCCTGCCTCTCAATTCAGCTTTGAAACAGTGGATAGAATCAGGTCATGAATTGGCTAAGCTCGGTTCTCCACTTGACTGGGTCTGGAATCAACTAAAATGTGAGCACTGGGTCCACCCGTGAGGGCAATTCTCGATTAGATGGTTTGAAGGAGGAAGACCTACCTTAAATGTGGGTGGCACCTTCCGGTGCAAATCCAAAGCAATGGACATAGAAGAAAGAAACCTTCCCTTTTGACTGCTTACCCTCATGCTCGCTGGCACGTTCATCCGCCCCGTTTCTGTGGTATTGCACAGTGGCTATTAGAAGAGTGTCTTCAGGGGGCTGGAGAAATGGCTCAGTGGTTGAGAGCACTGACTGTTCTTCCAAAGGTCCTGAGTTCAATTCCCAGCAACCACATGGTGGCTAACAACCATCCGTAAGGAGATCTGGTGCTCTCTTCTGGCCTGTAGGCACACATGCAAACAGAATACTGACAATACTGTATACATAATAAATAAATAAATCTTAAAAAAAAAAAAGAAGAGTGTCTTCAGTCTTCCGACAGACTGAAGACCAGCAGCTCTCCAGGAATCCTCCAGGCCTTTAGTGGAACTGTTGAGACATCCAGACCCACGAACTGAGCAATCACGTTCTAGTCCTCTCCAGTGTGAATAGTCAGACCCTACCTACCTTGGAAGCCAGTTTAATAAATACCACATATACGCATATACATGTTGTGTGTGTCTGTGTGTGTGTGTGTGTGCGTGTGTGTGTTTATAGTAGGGAGGGGGCCACTTGTTAGTCCCAGCTGCCCAGAACTGAAATAATCACACAGAAACTGTATTAATTAAAGCATTGTTTGGACCATTAGCTCTACCTTCTTATTGGATAACTCTTACATAATCCAAAGGGCCTCTGTATCAGTTAAGGTAACAGACGCTTACCAACTTACCTGGACAGCCAGTCTGTGATCCTCCATGGTGATCCTGATAGCTTTGTTGGGGGCAGAGTTGTCAGTCTTGGGCTAGCACACAGGACAGCATTAAATCTTCAGCTGCTACACTGGGCAGCATAAACCTTTGGTCCCCAGACCCATGATGTCTGAGAAGCTTTTCCAAAGAGGAGGAACTTGGGAAAACTGACCTGTTTTGGAGAAGTAGAGCAGGGTAGTTAACCTAACAGTATCTAAAGTTTTGGCAGTGCCCTGGCAGTGGCTGAGACATGGGGCAGTTTTTGTACAGTGGTCAGCATTATCACAATCCAAGTGGAGTCTGTGGTTATCCTTTAGGTAGCCTCAGCTGCTGCTAACAGAAACTGGCATTTTTGTCTAACAGGGAAAGCCTCTTTCATTAAACACCTTAAATGCTGTATCAGCAGATCTCTGAGTAGTCGGAGGGCCATCATCTCACCTTTATGCAAGTTCAGAAGTCATTTCTCTGTGGGTACCATATGTCCAGTTCATACAGCATCAAGCAGTCCAGGCAAGAGCAGTTTCTTGCCCAAATGGCTAGCAAACTCCATACGGAGCCTCTTCAGTGCCCATCTTCCTCTTGAAGTTATTGGTGCTGCCAGGAGCAGATGTGTCTCACTGTCATAAAAAAGTCCTAACTTCTTAAAACACATTAAATACTATATTCTGAAGGACCCTGAATGATTTGAAGAATACCTAACTAACTGAAATATATCTCTATATATCAAGAAAGCTTAACTAATATGACTACAAGATTGACTATTATAGATGATTATCTATTAACCTATATTTAATTGTACATTGCATTTTTAAATGAACTGCACAATCACAATACCTTAATCAAGAGCAGAAATATACATATACAAAACTGACCTTAAATTTGTATCAATAAACCAGGAACCATACCAATGCAAATCTCTATAGCCTATCCCTTTTTAAATGTAAACAACCATTTATAAACAATACTTGGGAATTTGGGCACAGTTCTCTCCAAACTACTTCCTGCTGTTTATTGGGCAAAGTAATTTTGGGTTATTCACGGAGACCTTCCAGGTGATCTTGGTCCATCAAACTACACTAGTCTGGAATTAATCCACAGACTCTCATCTTCTGTGGAAACAAAAGAAGAACCTCTTGTCAAAGCAACAAATCCTTAGACCCAAATTCTGAAGTCACGATACCTTTAATGTTTAGCTTAGCAGCCCATACAATGAAATGTCTCTTTGTACTTAGCTCATTCACAGTCAAAAAAATTCAAAGAAAATCAATAATATACATTATCCAGACTCTTTGTGTATTTTCCATCTTTATGTGGTTTTTCTTTAATCTTTGATTGTGTACTCTGTCTCTTTAAAAAGTTTACCTTTTCTTAAAACCACTTACTTCTTTTTATAACTGTCTATATTCTTTTTCTTTTTCTTTTCTCTCCCAAGCCTATGTACATTTATCTATCACTGTGACCCATTTAGACACCTTTCCCATCTGAATTTGTCTTTATTGTATATCTGTAATACTTTTCTGACCAGGACTGCTTCTTGAAATGTTAAGCAGCTAAGCTTCATTGGTAAGACTAAGGCTGCTTTGCCTTTTGGCTCCGCCCAGTCCAACATGGTGGGGCAGAGGTCTGTTTAGCGTGAGCCACACTCATAGCCCCATTTTCAGGCACACAGTGGGTCTACGTTGCCATTAAACAAGTTGTAGCAGTCTGTTCACAAACCCGATTTAAATGCTCCATAGCCTGATCTCCCAAAAGAGTTAGCGCTCGTGCTGGCAGCATGGCCCAGAAAGCCATGGTTTCAAAACCATGTGGCTTTCTTTCTGATACCTCTGAAAAAGGAAAACCTTTCTTAAAGGAGCCATGGCATTAAGCCATGCTTAACTCTGTTATTTTGTGTCTAGAATTCCTTTCCAAGCTTTCTCAGGTTTAACATGGATTTAGTCAACCACACTGGCACTCCAATTTGTTGTAGGAGACTTGTTTGTTTCCTGACTGCTCAGCCCAGGTAAAGTTCCAGTGTCTGTCTCTGGTATATGCCTTCTGTAGGGCTACATGGCTTCTTTCTGACTCTGCCTTCTTTCTCCCAGCATTCAGTTTAGTTTTTCCCACCAATTTCTGTTCTGCCCTGCTCTGCTATACACTCAAAGCAGTTTCTTTATTTTTTTTCTTTCTTTTTTCTTTTTTTTTGGTTTTTTGAGACAGGGTTTCTTTGTGGTTTTGAAGCCTGTCCTGGAACTAGCTCTTGTAGACCAGGCTGGTCTCGAACTCACAGAGATCCGCCTGCCTCTGCCTCCCAAGTGCTGGGATTAAAGGCGTGTGCCACCATTGCCCAGCAGTTTCTTTATTAACCAAAGGTATTCACAGCATACAGACCCACATCAAATATCCTTCCACGTGTTTATTGGCCATTCACTTACCTTTTGACTTTATTCATATCCTCTGCCCATTTTTCATGAGTTGGGTCTTTTTCTGTAACTGAGTTGTAATAGTTTATTATATATTCTCAATTAAAATTCTTATATATAATTTCCAAAAAAAGTTTTCTGCCATTCTGTTGGTTGCCTTTTTACTTTCTTACCAGTACCCTTTAAAGCACAACATTTTTTATTTGCTGATTTTGGTGTCACATCTAAAAAATAAAACCATTACTACACCACTGCCTAATCCACAGTCGTGAAGATCTATACCTTTGTTTATACTCTCCTTTGCAGAGTCTTACAGTCTTTAGTCCATTTTGAGTTGATATTTTGCATGTGTTGCAAAGTGTGTGGGAATCTTGAATATAGGTTTGAAGAAGTTGGATACAAAGCCCATAAAACACCCAGGGGAAAAAATGACAGGAGTGTAAGAAATACCAATAAAAAGTCAAGAAAACAAATTTAGAACCATTAATCCATATAAAAGAAAAGAATCCTAATGAGTAGCCAATGAGAACACGGTGCCAACAATTATCCACAATTCTCTGAACATTATTTCCAAACGATGGAGACCTACTGAGCCAGCAGAGAAACCAAGGCTCAGAAAGGAGGAAGTATGGTGTACTCAGTCTTACCCTGCCCCCTAGGGTGGTTCAGCCAGCTGGAAAAGTGGAGCCATGAGACAATGTGTACCCCAGTCCCCCAACATGCTTAGTTTGGTTAGTTAATTTTCTGTGTGGTGATATGAATGTTTCTGTGGCTAAAATTAAAGCAGATGCAAATAACTTTGGGAGAAGAGAAAACCCATGTGCCTTTGTAAGGGAAGTCAGTTTGTAAAACCAATGGTCCCAGGGTTAGGATTAGCTAGTGATTTTGTGTGCTAGACAAGTGCTCTACCACTGGGCTACAACATCCTTCTCTTAGTAACCTTATGTCTCCTGCTGGAAAACTCAAGCCTCCAGCTTCTCCTCTTATTTGGCCAGTGGGTGACGAACCTGAATAAGATCAAATGATCAAGGCAAACCCCAATGAGCCTCCATCTGAGTTTGAGAGGTAGTACATGCCAGGTGACTTCAGGGGCCACCTCTGTCTTGCTAGAATTGCCCAGTGGCTGAGGACTGAGGAGCCAGCTTTTTGCTTTGAATCAGCTTGGTCTTAGTTTCCTCATGGATAAAATCCATAGGAAGGCCTCATGGTTCTCATCTCACATAATTATCATGAGAAATAAAGGAGTCATTTTAAAATATAGAAAGCTGTGAGTTCGAGCCCAGCCTGGTCTACAGAGCTAGTTCCAGGACAGGCTCCAAAGCCACAGAGAAACCCTGTCTCGAAAAACCAATATATATATATATATATATATATATATATATAGAAAGATACCGAGGACCACTGATACCTCCTATTCATGGGCTCTGATTCTACCATCACATCTATTTCTCTTCTGCAACAGGTTTCCCTATGCATCCCAGCCTGGTCTGGAACTTGCTATCCTCCTGTGTCAGCCTTTCTAATACAGATGTGTGTTGCCAGGCTCAGCTTATAGTTGTTAAAATGTTCTCTTTTCCAGCTACTTCCTGTGGTCCTTTGGAAGTAATAGCCACTCCATTCTCATCAACTTGGTTTTTCTAGTCAAGAGCCCATAAAGTGAATCTTCTATTCGTAGCTTTTGGTTCACAGAACCTACCAGAAGGAACTTTGCTGTGGGACAATGGTCTGTATCCTGTCAATTATACTTTAAATTAATGCTGATTGTCCAGTAGCCAGGTAGGAAGTATAGGCAGGACAGGAAGTAGAGGCGGGTCAATGAGATCAGGAAGAAGGAAGTCCTAGTCTGTAGTCCTGACCCAGTCACAGAAGAAGCAAGATGTGACTGCCTCGCCAAATAAGGTAGCGAGCCACGTGGCTAACATAGACAAGAATAATGGGTTAATATAAGTTATAAGAGTTAATAAGAAGCCTGAGCTAAGGGGCCAATCAGTTTATAACTAATGTAGACCTCTGTGTGATTTCTTTGGGACTTAACAACTGCAGGAACCAGGCAGGACAGAAAACTTAGTCAATAAAACTTGATTTTTCCAGACTCATCATTTTGTCTGACCAGTCAAAGGGACCTAGTTAGGTCTTCCTCCAATCAGTTCCCACCTCAGTGCAGTCATCCAAGCGCAGGAGAGAACCATTTTCCTCTGTGCTCAGTGCTTGGACACAGAACGGCCACACAAGGAGACACACACAGTGCCTGTGCTTACACCATCAGTCTGTGGCACCACTTCTCATCTCTGCCTTTCCCAGGAGGATCCTGCTCTCCCATATACCACATCAGAACAATCCTTCCAAATGGCTCTGCTTTCTCTCCACCTCTTAGCCCTGTGCGCTTGACTGTCCCCTCCAGCCACTCATACAAAGTACTTCCGTGCATTCCTATTTCTCTTCTGAAAATTCTTCACAGAAACCACCCTCAGTCCTTTACCCTCTTGAGCTCCTTGACCCAGAGAGCCGCCCTGTGTATCAGTTCCGCTGTTTCCGGTGCTGCCTGATAGCCAGCCTGAGGTTCCCTCACCAAACGCCTCAGATTTCCCACTTGGGAACTTCAGCTGACTGTGAGCGCCTACAAGACAAAGACATCATCCTTCAAAGGGACCAGAAAGGGCTGTTTAAGTGTGATTGACAACAACTGAACCATGGAATGCATATTTCCACACTGAGAAGGTCCCTTTGAGGTTATGACCATGTAGCTAACTTTCAAAATAGGAGAAGGGGTCAGAAGTCTGTCCCCTCCGGCGCCGTGCATGTTCATTTCTGAAGGAGAAACTCAGTCACTTTCAGAATACGACAGTGGTAGAGACAGGAAGCTACAAAACCACACGGTGAAGCCAGAACTTTCTGAACTTGATAGACGGAATCAGAGCATTTTATAGAAAACAATCAACACTTAGTGTTTTGTGGCTGTTGTTTCCCCCAAAAACTGAGACCTCCGACCAGAAATCTGTAGTAAGTGGTGGCAGGTACCAAGAGTCAATAACAGGAAGCCAAGAGGGGTTCAATGAAACAGGTAAGGTTGCTGCCCCTGCCCGTAGTGGGTGGAGCCGGAGATACTTCAGAAGGCTCCTTGTCAAACCCAGAGAATATCCACGTGTTTCTCGCCACAGAACTGGTTTAGTTTCAAGGACTTGGCCTTGATTTCATAGACTCATTTGAGGAGTTCTTTGTCTTTGTTATGTTTTTTATATAGGGTTTCTGTAGCCAAGGCTAGTACTGAAATAACACACACTTCTGCCTTAGCTTTCCACATGCTCAGATTATAGTTGTGTGCCACCATGCCTGACTGAGGAATTGGACTGAGACTCACTTTCCTATTCCTGGTATCCAGAGTGGGCAAAAGAGGGTGAAGAGGCTCTCAAGGCCATATTTAGTTCTATTGAAGCTCACTTGTGTGTGTCTGTGCCTTGTACAGGTACAGGCACTCAGGAACACGTTTGATGGAGGCTTGTTCTTCCTGGAGCGGAGCTGTCCTAATACCAGTTGCTGAGAAGGATGAAGATGCTTTGGCTGGTATTGAAATGGTTAATGGATTTGCTCACTTTGTCCCGCCCATGAACTGCTTGTTAGAGTGTATGATTTAAGAACCCAAAAGTCAGGTCAGTCTCTATCCTCATGAACTGAGTCTTGGTATAAAACACAGCCTCGAAACTAGCCATAACAAGAAATTCAATTACAGCAAATCCATGGTAATTCCCCCTCCCAGCAATTTCACCTTCAGGGAGAGTTCATGGGGCTCACACAGCACAAGGCTACCTTGTAAATCCTTTCACAGAAATCAACCTTTTAAAGGTCTGCAGTCTCTCTCCTCCTGATCCCCAATGGAGGTGTGTAGTGGGAAAGGGTGTGTGTGAAGGGCTCTACTTCCTGCTTCCTCTTCCCTACACTCCCCTTGTTCCAGGAATCTCCCTCCTCCCAGGCAAGCTGACTATGGAGGTAGCCAGTTTTCTGTCACTGTAGCACATTGCCGTCTACAGTGAAAAGGGTAGTTTTGGCTTATTGGAGGTTTAAGTTCACGGTCATTGGCCCTGCTGCTTGTGGCTCTGTGCTGAGACGGCACTTCTCAGGGGAGTGGGCAGTAGAGTGGAGGCACTCATTACACATTTAGGGAGTGAGAGAGAAAAAGAGGGAGCCCCCACAACCCCTTTGGATGGCATACCTCCAGTGATCTACGAACTTTGAACTAGGTCTGTCTCCAATTCCCGCTCACCTCCCAATAACATCACCCTGAACATCCATATGCTAATGTATGGGTTGTTGGTATCGGGGCAGGGATGGTCCTCCAAACCAAAGCTATAGTACCTCACAAAGTGGTCATCACGGAGGCTTTCCTTCAAAGACAAACTCTACAGGAGCCTCCATCTAACTTAACAGCTATTGACAAAGATATTTTTCTATATTATGAACTGTATAAACACTTTTGTGTGTGTGTGTGTGTGTGTGTGAGGTTGTATATGTTATATACATAAGCTATTAACTTTGAGAAATACATTTCAGATACCTTATAAATATATAAAATAGGATAATAAAATGTTATAGCTTGGGCTTTGTGGGTGGGTGCTTGTATTCCAGTTTCTCCAGGTTCTGATCTACTACTTTCTACTGGGGTGACATGGGCTAATTGCCTAAAATACTTAGATTCCCGAAGTAAAAGAAACTGGTTGAGTTCCATTCACTGGAGAATGTTAGGAATTATTTTTTATCTTAACAATACTTGTCAGCAGAGAGGATGTTTCATAGTCACTTACTTTGTTAAAAACTTCTGTGGAAGTAAGAAATGAGTCTCAAGGTTTTTGTTACTGTCACGAGATGCACATTCTCTTCAGGCTTATGGGATGTTTGTGGAACCTCTCTTCTCACCACAGGAATTTGGCAGCAGTGCCGTGGCATCTGAGGCTAGGCCAGACTAACACTACCCTACACGACCTCTGTCTTCAGGGCACTTGTCCTTAGAACCCAGACACCATGCTGAGAGGAAGCAGGTAGAACAGAGAGGCCACGTGAAAGCTGTATGGTTTTCCTTCTTTCCTTTTTTTCCTTCCTTCCTTCCTCCCATTCTTCCTTCCTTCCTCCCATCCTTCCTCCCTTTCTCCCAAAAGAAGTCCCAGGCCTCTGGTAGCTCTCTGGTACACTGTGTGGGTGACTCTCCAGAGCAGGTGACAGCTCGGTAGTGACCTAAGATCCAGGGAGACATATTTGGATAGATAGTTTGAGTTCATATATATATCTCAATGTTCTCAAACCAAACAGTCCATGTTGGTTATCAGATGTTGTTAGGAGTAGACTGCCAGTCTATTCCCGGCTGCTTCGACCAAAATAATCACACAAAACTATATTACTTGCAATACTGTTTGACAGATAGCGTAAGCATATTTCTAGCTCGCTCTTATATCCTAAACCAGTCCATTTCTATTAATCTGTGTATCGCCACATGGCTGTAGCTTACCGGCAAGGTTTCAGATCGCCTGTTCCAGGCAGTGGCTACACAGCAACTCTTGACTGCTTTCTTTCTTCCCGCATTCAGTTTAGTTTTCCCTGCCTAGCTCTATTCTGCCCTGTGCAGGCCCGAAACAGCTTCTTTATTCATTAATCAATAGAAGCAGCACATATACAGAAGGGCTTCCCACATCAAGATGTTTCAGAAGTCTCTGCTTCCTTTTGCTAATCTATCACCATTTACTTAGGATGCCAACGAAGTGTAAGAAAAGCTGGGTCTCTCTCTCCCATGAGCTTTGACCAATTTGCATTCATTGCTGATAATACTCAGAGGAGTAACATGCTGTAACCTTGCTGCTTTGTAATCTTGCTGCTTTGATGAGGACTCCTCAGAGTTGCATGCACACAGCCCCAGTACAATGAAGGAGGAGATGATGAGTCATTCTCAGCTTATCTCAGTGTTTCTTCATTTCTGAGTGCTCTTAAAATGGAACAGAAGGATATATAACACTATACACACACACACAGTACACCTTTGATTTTATTTTTATTTTATTGACAGGAATTCCTGGTTGAAAGAAGGGTGGAAACCATTGCCTTAGGGAAAAAAAGGCTAGCCCGGCAGGGTGACACACACCTGCAGTCCCAGCTGAATGAAGACAGGAAGATCTGGAGTTCAGTCAGCCAGGGCTATATAGTAAGACAAAGAGGGGAAGCATAGTAGGGGAATCGTTTTACCTTGGGGCCCAAACCACACTTTCCATCTCTTTTTTTCCATTCAGAAGTCTGTGAGCTCCTGGTGGCAATTTCTGGGCATGACCTTTAATTACACTCAAAGTGACAATGCATGGTTCTGCCTTTTTCCCAGATGCCTCAGCTCCTTTGGGATTGTGATCACTGGTCATTGGAAAGAGACAGAAAGCAAAGAGAAGGGAGGAGGGAGTTCCCAGCCTCCAGTGACTCCTGCCCAAAAGATGGCTCTCCCAGGGGGAGCCTATACACCCTCTGTCCAGTTTCTGCATGCTTGTTCCCCAGCTCCTGTGAAATGTCTTCTGTTGACAGATAAACCACAGCAGTAAGAATCAGCCTGCGATCACCAGTTCCTGTCTCCAAATTAAGTTGAAATTTGAAGGAACTTACCTACTCAAAATAATCACTACATGTTTGGAAATGGAGGGGGGGGGGGCAGAGCCTGAAAAAGGGATCACGAGACATATCTGCAGTCTCTCTTCATGGCAAGGAAAGCTACTGAAGATGAACTTAGAAAGGAAAGCTGAGCCGAGCAGCCCTCCCAGCTGAGTTCTCCAGGAGCCTTCTCCACACCCAGGCAGCTCCATCATCAGGAAACCCCACGGAGGCCTTGTCTAGGAGTTAATGTCTAATTCCACCTTTCCATCACTGGCGAGTATCTGTTTCTCTTTACAGCAAGGTGTGCCTGTGACTTAACATTGTGCTACAACTCGGGCATACTGTTTAGACAAGCATTCCCAATCAAGAAATTATCTAAGAGCATTTACAGATGCGACCATTATACATGTCTTCCCTTCTCTTTTAAAAGCACTTCTCAGTCTATTATCTTTTTTCATTTCGTGCTAGTCTTTTGTGTACAGCTAATCTTAGGATAGTTACGAACCCACTCCAAACTATATCCTCCCAACTCTCATACTCAAACCTTCTAGGAACTTCTTAACTCTAGCTTGGCTATAATTCTGAGTATTCATGTTAAATAAGAGGATACATTTAACAACATGCAGTTAAAAGTGACCAGCAGGATCCATTAAAGTGGTCAACACCTGTATTTACCTACTTACTTGAGCCTGTATCATTCCCGTCTGCTCATGGAAGGACCAGGAGCTTAGCTTCTATATTAAAGTGGATATAACTAAGCATTGCATATACAACTATCTTAAATAATAACTAAGCTTACATAGCGCTTGTATGGAGTTTATCACTCCAACAGTTATGAGGTAGCTTTTCAGTTCATTTTCCAGATGCTAAGACTAGGGAATGGAGAGCTTACACCCTAGGATATTCCTGGTGATGCATCTTCTAACACAGAACCATTCAGTGTCAAGAACTGAGACCTCATGTTTCAGTCTGTCGAGGCAAATATGTCCTAACCTGTCCTAAGTTCTGCACCGCTGGCTTTTTAAACGTTTGTAGTCTAGCTACTCATTTCTAGAGCTGTCCTTAATTTTATTGTAAGGCAGAGGCTAAGAAATGCTCAATTTTTATCCAATCCTAATTCTATTCTAGTTACTACAACCAACGTATGCAACTTCTTGAAGAAACAAATTTCTAAAGTACTTTGTTGGGAAATCGTTTTGTTGGCCCATTTCTGCTTGTGGCACCATGAGGAGCAGAATTCATCCAGGAAAACTCACACCTTAGTCGGTCCAGACATGTGGGACTGCAAAGAGGAACCACAGAGGGTAGCATGACCCTGGACAGCAGAGCTCGTCTTCTGTTAGAGGCTTCCCAGGGACCCACATAGTCTACCGGTGCCAGGGCCTGACAGTTCCTTCTGACAGGGGTCCCTTTGCTTGTCAGCATTTTCACACTGAAGTCTAGCAGTGTTTTGGATTAAGAGTTTAATCTGTGTTTTGTCATCCAGTCTTTAACACAATAAGGCAAGTGTCATTATCCTCTTTTTCAGATGAAGAACCTGCCCAAGTCAAATTACCAGTTAGTATCAGAAGGACATTTTGAGTGCACATCCATCCGGGCTCTCTAGGGCCCAGTTTGTAACCATTATAACAGACTGCTTGTGTAAGGGGGTGCACTTCCGTGTACGTGACCTCATGTTAGAGGGAAGGGATAGCTGCTAGCCCAGAGGCCATCAGATTGAATATCTGTTAGTTTATCAGTGCTTGTCTATTTTTAAAAACCAGGATGAGCTGTGGAAAAGCCCCTCACCTCACTGCCCATTGAATACAGAAAGTGACTAATTGTGGCTGGATGTCTGCAGAACACAAACAGCATTATGGGCTGGTTCGCATGACGAAAGGCTGTGTTCTCACCTGCTCTGGGGTGGAGGTCCAACAGTCAGATGACCTGTTCTGGGCTCCGATCGCCTTTCATCTGCTTTGTTGTCCTTCCTGAATTGTCAGTGCTCACCTTGTATTTCGAGGGTCTTGCGCCTTCCGTCACAGCTTCTTCTTCCCCAGGAGGACAGACAAGGTGTTCATCCCGAAAGTCCACACTGGGCCGCACTTACCTGCACATTCTGGTCAGTGTCCCACCACTCTAGCAACGACGCTCTAGGGTTTAAACCTCCCCACCTCTGATAGCCAGGATAGAAATGCGCTTGTTTCCTACCTGTGGAGGGAAAGAAAGGCGATGTAGGACACACAGATCGTGTCCCCATGACTGCAGCTGAGATCCCGCTCCTAACACGCTGGGAGGTCAGCTGTCTTTTAGGCTTTGGGTTGTTTGGGACTTTAGAATATTTGCATATATATAATGAGGCATCTTGGGTATTAGATCCCAAATTAAATTTTTGTGTGTGTGTACTTTTCACACGCATACGCACTGAGGCAATTTAGTACAAGAATTTTAGTGCATCTGACTTCTGACTGTGAGTCTTCACATGAAATTAGGTGTAGAACTGTGCACTTAAAGATAGGATATTTTCACTAAGACCTTTCGCACTTTGGAGGATTTTATATTTCAGATTAAGAATGTTCAACATAAAAGACAAGATCTCCCGAGTAAGTTGGGAGCATGGGGACCATAGGAGAGGGTAGGAGGGAAGGGGAGAGGAAGGAAGGGGAACAGAGAAAAATATATAGCTCAATAAAAACAATAAAAGAAGAATGTTCAATCTATATTAGAAACACACACACACACACAGAGCTCTAGACTGGAATGGTATCTGATTGACAAATGTAATCTGAAAAATTATGGTAAGCTGGTATTTTCTAATAAAACAATTAGGAAGTTTATGAATTAAAAAATGTTGTTCAGAAGAGATTTTCATGCTCTTTAGTCTTAACCCCCTTCATTGTGTGTGTGTGTGTATGTGTGTGTTTGCACGCGCCTGTTGTGTATATGCATATGTGCATGTGTATTACTGGGATTTGAACCTAGAGCCTCAGATACGTTAGGTAAGAACTCTATCACAGGTATTCCCAGGCCTTTTCTTTTCATTTGTCATTTGAGACAGGGTCTCACTCAGTTGCCCAGGCTGTGAACTCCCTTTGCAGTCTTGAACTTGTGATCTTCCTGCCTCAGCTTTGGACTGGTTGTACACCAGGCCCAGACTATTGCAGGTTCTTAACACTGCAGTCAGAATAATTTTTCTAAAACACAAACCTCGACTTTCAATAAGATTATACAACAGTTCCTTATCAATACATGGTGAGAAATCATGTACTTAGCCAGGCTTTCAGGGCTCTTCCAGCATTTTCTTTCCTGCTTCCTTTAAGCCCCAAGCCTTACCATGCACTACTCTGCTGTATCTAACACACCTACATACTCTCAGGTATTACACTCTTTACTTTGCCTAACTTCTATTCATTCCCCACTAATTGTGCTTTAAGCCTTCATCCCCACAGACAGCAGACATGTGATGCCCCCCCATCCCTTACAATTATCATACTTACATGTTTGTCTGTCCTCTCTATCGGTTTACTGAGGGCAGAGAATGGGCCTGTCTTGCTTACCAGAATCTCCATAGCTTCACAGAGGGTGTCATACACAATGTCACAGAGTAAAGATTTATTAACAGAATGAATAAAGCAACGATACCTCTACGGTCTTCTGATTTGCTTCGGTCAGAATTGTTGAGAGGATAGCCAAAACCTCCTGATACCTGAACAAGGCAACTGTAGAGAACACGTATGTATCATGGCCTCTGCAGGCAAACACCCCATCTATTCCAAGGAAAGCATCTACCTCCTACACCTTGAAGCCTTCCACTCCCCCAGAGATCCTAGTATTACTCTATGTGGGCTCTGGGTCTTCTTGTAGACTCCGAGTCGCATGTACTTAGGTAACTCTTCTAAGTGGGCATCTCTGTCATGATTATCTTGGAGCTCACGATTGAGCAGATATGTCCAATTTGCAGCCCGGTAGCACTTTGCCCCAGGATAGCTATGAATGTAGCTCAATGCATTTGTAGATGACAGTGTCAAAAGATTCTGGACACCCCTGAAAAGTATCAAGTTCAAAGTGGGGACCGATATTAATATATTCACTTCCTTAGCCACGATGGGTCAAGACACATTCAGTTGACACCAATTTTGGCAGCTTCTGGAATCAGTTTACCAATTGTTACATAATGCAAGCCTATTCCTAGTTTACACAGACACAGGGTCCCAAACAGGCTCAACTTAGGCAGTGTTTTGTTTTGAATTTTAATTCGAATCTCTACCCTCATGTGCTTCAGCAGATATCTGGTACTGTCTGGGGTCACTTTTGATTGTCACAACTTGGCATAGCGTGCTACTGTCACTGAGAGGGCTGAGGGGAGGGGCTCTGCGAAATGTCTGAGAATGTGAAAGGCAGCTCCTCAATCAGAGACAACTGGGGCCCCAGCGTCACTAGTACCAGTGCTGAAAGCCCTGTGTTGAGGTAACACCCGTGGGATTCTTGAGGAGCAAGAGTTAAGGTCTATTCATTAACATTGTACTTCCCAGGGCCCCTGCGAGCAAAGCAGAAAAGAGTAAACTGCAAAGCAGTAGAAGGCTGGGGCTCTGCCCTTCTTCGTGTTTCAAAGAAAGATTTGTGGGCTGTCTCTCAAGTAGAAGAGCTGCCTTTGGGAAGTTTTCCTACGTGGGTCCCTGGTATAGACCATTAAATCTCTTATGAAAATCTCACGATACAAGGTATTTAGCACAGTTCAACGGTTTTGCATGTAAAAGGGGGTCTTGGGGAAACTGGAACCATATTTGCTTTTCACATTGAAAAGTTTCAGGCCACTTTGTTTTTCTGATGGTATAATCATCTGGACAAAGATATTCATTTGAATGGTGAGTGAGACGTAAACCACTACCCTCCTACCCAGACAGTTCAAAGTATTTACACTTAACTCATGAAGGCATAATGTTACAAAAACACATTTGTATATTATGAAGCCATGTGGCATCAAATTTTCCAATTTATAGACAACTTTGTATTTACATAACAAATTATTAAATCAACCACTTTTCAGGTTTATAAAAGGTCATCGAGGTACACACACAGTGTGTATAAAAGCAGATAAGGCTTATCATACATATCTACAGTCGATACAAATTAACTTTCATAATTGAAGATAATACTTTCAACATAATTTTCTGTATCAAACTTCCCATCGTTACCAGGATTTTCCAGGATTCCACTGTTTACGGCTCTCTGGCTTACTGATTTAATACTCACTTCCGGGTTTCGTACACATATGAATTACTAATGTTCTTGTATCTTTGGCTAATGCAAACACGGCAGAGTGAATCAAAGAAAAAGATATGCTAACTTGGGGTGGGTGCTGTGACTGCTTGGTTTCTTGTGTCCACATCTTCATACAGGTCTTTATGTTCTACACTGCAGAGCCTTGAGTCTTGCGTTAGGTCACTTGGGCATAAACGGTCAAAGGAAGCACGTACTAGTCGGGACTTAGAATTCTAAGCTTTCTTTTCATACAGAATAGTGCTACTGACATCCTAAGCATCCTCCAGGTCTTAAACCCTAATGCAAAATTGTGTATGACTCGCAAAGGAAGGCTGAACCCTGCATGGAACGTCACCACGGTTCCCAACAGTGTGTTGCTATCACCTGAGAATCTTCAGAAACCTCACAGACGGTGAGCCACCAGCTTCAGCGCCTCCCACACGGCTGCTGCATTATAAAGTAAGGAGGCCAGGTTTACTTTACAGACAGACAGCAATACTCCACATCAGGTTTTTACAAAGGGTTGACCATAGCTCACGACATCATAGAGGATGGTGCTCGTCAAGCATTTTCATTCAAAGCGCAACTGAAAAGTACGCTTCAAAAATCTTCCTTTAAAAAGATTTTAAAAACAAGTCCTGGACTGCTTGGAAAGACAAATCACACAAGGCCTCTGTAGTTAACTTTTACTCATTGGGAATGAAGCGTTGACACTACTTAGATGTGTGGTCTATTCTCTGTGTGCATCCCAGAACTGTGAAGGAATGGATTAAATTTCCTTCGCTAGTTAGGGCTATTATATTCTCTAAAGGAAAAAAACCAAGACGAAGCTTTCTTTTCTTTCTTTCCTAATGCTTGATTTCTTTCTTGAAAAAAAGATTATTTTAGGAAATAAAAATTTTGCTAACATAGAAGGACTAGTTTTTTTTTTTAAATAAATTTAGTAGACTTTAGTAGAAAGAGAAGGAAATGGCTCTATGGGAAGAACTGAATCATAAGTGAGCAATTTTTCAGGTGTAAAGTAGGTGTAACATTTTAAAAAGTGTTACAGCATGGTAGGACCTGAACTCCTGACACTATTTACATTCCCTGCTTATACGAAACCATGAAACTGTAAGAGGAAAAGAGAAAGAACCACGTGAACAGAGGAAGTCGTATCTTGCACCCACAGCAAAGAGACAGCAACCATGAGGTCATGGGAGAAACAAATGTTGCATGGTTCCCTGATGCAGAGTGTACCACGGTGCTAATGGAACTAACTCAGATTCCCCAGAGAAGGTGTGTTGGAGCCAGTCTAAAGAAGGAAAGGCCAAGGCCTTCTATACAGCACATCACACATGTGGACACATGGAGTCCATGGACATACCCATGTAACACATCACACATGGAGGTACACGGAACACACAGACATGCCCAGTCTAAAGATGCAAAAGCCAAGACTAAGTAAGAGAGTCTTCTGTACAGCAGTACCACATCACACATGCAGACACACGGAGCGCACGGACACGCCCACGTCTCTCTGAGAACAAACAACGATGGGCATGAACAGGAAGAAGCAGGTTGATGCCAAAGAAAAGCATCAGAGGTTTAAATAGACCACATACATCACCTTGTAACAAAACATGTCCACTATACGATATCAAAGGTTACTTCATGTGACTGAAGGAAGGCTTGGGCAGCTGTGGGACCCTCCCTCTGGTACCCCCTCCCACCTTCCCCAAAGATAAAATGACCATACCCACTGTAGGAGGCACTTCCATTACAGCCATGTGTATCCTCTTAGGCAGGGTGGGGACAGGACAGACAGAAAGGTAAAAGATGTGGGGAAAAAATTTCAGAACTCTGATATCAGAGTTCTGGTGGAGGATGGGTGTTATGGTGTATGCCTTCAGTCCCAGCACTCGGGAGGCAGAGGCAGCAGGATCTCTGTCTATTTGAGGTCACCCTGGTCTATGGAACAAGTTCCAAGACAGTCAGAGCTCACAGAGAGACCCTGTCTTAAAAAAGAAAAGAAAGAGACTCTGGTGGTGTATGTGCACTGTGTACTCTGAGTTTTGTCTCCTCTCCCCTGAGTTACTGGACTCTGTTACATGACGGGACTGAGGAGTTTAAGAGGAGGGTTAGATAGGTGAAAAGCAACACAAATACAGAAGGACCTCCTACACCAGTACTGTCCAGTCCAGAGTCTGGTAGAGGACAATCTCCCAGCAGCTGAGTGCCAGGCTACAGAGTGACCATGGCAAGCGGGTCTTGGGTAGAGGCTGGTTCCAAGAAAGAGGGTATAACATATCCCTTCTTTTGACAGTCTCTAACAGGTGGTCTGTAATTTTGTCTATGCCACCATCACAAAGAATTGTGCAACAGAGAGGAGATGCACTGTGCTCCGTTATTGTTCGTTATCTTGCACTTTACGAAGACTCACAGTTTTAGGTTCGTGTATTTGTAATGTAGCAATATTCTACATTTATTTCACATTTTTTATTTAATATAACATAAAATAATTTGGCTAATAAGACATAACCAACATATTTCAGCCACATTTATATATATATATATATATATATAAAATAATCTGTGAATGGTATAAATAATTCTTTAAATAAAATAAATCTGATATGTTACGTAATACTGATAAAATTACCACTGCTCATAATTTTGTAAGCTACTCTCTCTTCTGTGTAAAGACACAAATGAATGGCATGAAATGCGGTTTGACTTATTTTTCCCATTACAAAAAATAAAAACTGAACTGTCTTCACCCTTATGTCTGTTGAGGGCTGCAATGTGTGGCCTTTGCCTCCATGTGTGGAAATGAAGCTTTACTTTGTCAGATGTCTGCAGAAAAACTCTGAGCATCGCTGGTGGAAAGCTAGCTAGTTCAACTGCTGGCTATCAAATATTTACTAAAGAAATGATGGAGTAAAATAGTTCATCTAAGTGTTTTTTAAATTTTATAAAACCCACTCTATTTTAAAACTTCATTTTAAAAGATGTCCTAAGTGGAGCAGCCATATCCCCTTTCCAAGGTAGGAAAAGGTAGGGAAGGAACACTAGAGCCAGAGCACAGGGGGATATCTTCTGGGTACGCCATAGCCATCCCTCTCCAGCCCGCAGCTTTGGCTATCTGCACAAGACTTACACGATTGAACATAGCAGTATTTCACCATGGATGGTGGAGGGGCCATGACAGACACATGATTGAACACAGCAGTATTTCACCATGGTTGATGGAGGGGCCATGACTTACATATGACATGACTGAACATATCAGTATTTCACCATGGTTGATGGAGGCACCATGACTTACACAAGACTGAACTTATCAGTATTTCATCATGGATGGCGGAGGGGCCCGTGTGGTCTCACTCCACCATGAGGGACTATTAGCAGTTAATGGTTGCTGGGTCAGGGGATGATGCCATTTTCCCTCCTGGTGTAGCCACTGAGAAGTTGCCTTGCTCTAGTAAATAACCTCCCACCCATGCTCAGGCAAGAAACTCTAATCACATCCAGTGGGTCACACACAGGAAGACATAAAAATAGGAGGGGACTCACTGTAAAGGGGAGGGGGGTAAAAGAAGGGGATGGAGGCAGGGACAGTGACTCAAATTCATTATAGAAATGTCCAAAACTGTGAAACAGTGAAATTGTAACAAATGGTTGAGATTCTGAATTCTTGATTTAGGCTTGTGAATCCTCAATCCACTCAGAAATTTTCAGGCTTCTTAGACCCCAAAACCTGAGTCTAGTTCTTTTATATGAGGCTCCTGCTAAAGAGACATTGTAAGTGGACACTCAGTGGTGTGCAGCGTATGCCATGATTTGTGTATTACATCATCGTGCCTTTTCTCTGCTGTTAAATACAAAACCAGCATCTGTTATATTATCATAGAAAAGCATTTAAGTTGTATTTTTATTTATCACTTTACACTGGTAGTCTCTGGTAGGTGTACTCCATAGAAACCAAAGATTTTTGTACACTATTTCTTTGTACAATAAAAGATAAAGTGTGCATTAAGTATGCTTGTACATGACAATATTGTACAATATTTACATTTCTAATATCGCCATGAAATTCTGTATTTTCTATATACAACACTGAAAATTCTTCAGAAACATTTGGACTATCTCTTATAATCACAATTTTAGTATAATAGAAAACGCTTCTCAGCAATCACTTGGCCATTTATCACTTTGTTCATACAGGGATTTTGATTGTTTTGTTTTGTTTTGTTTTCAACATTCACTTTCCTTCCTGATCAAAACACATCTCCATCATTGCTCCTTTTGGCGCCCTGTGGTGGTGGTAGCTATCTGCCATAGTTTACATTCAGACCTCACCATGGCCATGTCAACACCTACACACAGATGGATCTGTGCACGTTCCCTTGATAACACTGTGCCAGTGGAACAGTCTCTGTTATCTGGAGATCTTCCTCCTCTTGGGCTTGGGGGGCCTCATTTGTCTGTCACCCTGTGGGATTTGGTGAACCTGGGAATAAGGTGGGAAAAAATAACAGGAAGATTGAAATCATAAACACCATATGACTTCTGACAAAGAAATAGGGCAGAAAACAGTCTGCTTCATTAGATATTCTAAGACTTCTTTAAAAAATTTATGAAGACCTAAGTCTGTGCACTGTCTCCACAAGGCTTGAGCAATAGTAGAAATTGATAATCTTAGTATCAGAAGACACCACTGAATAGCGTGGAGCACAGTATGAGCTGGAGAATCGCCAGCCAGAAATGCCTGGATCAACAATCTCACTATGGCCTGGAGACTCAGGTATATGCATGCCAAAACCGCTTCTGTTCTCTTCATTACACTTATTGTATAACTTCTACAAAGTGTCAAAGATCGGGATATCTACCTACACGTAGTTCTGCCTGAGGATGTTTGTTTATGAGAAGAATCAGTATAGGCAACAGAACTCCAAGACCATTCATGGGCAGGCTTGAGTTTGTATGAGTTGGGAAGAATAACTAACACAACTTACTGTAATATATTAGTACAGAAACTAGAAACATTTAATTCTGTGCGTCACAGTGAAAAGGGGTTGAATGGTACAAGAGCATTAGATAGCAGATACATTCTGAGGGACAGGAGGTAAGATCTCCCAAGCTGGAACATGGCTCGTGATGTCAAAGAATGAAGTAAGACACGGAAGACAGAGTAGACCCAAAGCTGTGGCCAAAGTAAGTATTTTAAACTAGCATTTGGAAACAAAACCATTGTAGTATTTGCTAATTCCCATGGTGTAAATGCTTCTATAGCCAATTTTAACCTATCAACATGATGTCACAGGACTAAGAGTTAGGAAAACAATCCACTTGGGTTAATTGTATGCTTTAAATGTAATGTTTAAGGTCTGGGAACTAACTCAGTTGTAAGTGCTTGCCAAACATGCACGAAGTCCTAGATCCAATTCCCAATATTGAGCCAATTATAAAAACAAAGGTTAGACAACAGCAAAGGCTAACTGTCTTTAGTCAAAGGTAAGATTCTTTTATAAAAATGGTATTTAAAGCTTTAAGAAAATGTTCATGACCTTCTAGGAATACTTCTTTCTCTAGACCCTTTCTGTGCATGTCTTTAAAACAAGCACAACTCAAGTTCACTTGAGGTGAGGTGTTACGTTATAGAGGAAAGTCTTTACCCACAACAACGTGTTAGTAATCTGCAGGTCCAATGTGGCCTGAAAAGGTATTTTGCTTAGATATGTAGTTTTTCAATGTTTTGTGTGTGTATAAGTGCTTTAATATCTTTCAAACAATTGTAAACATGAGGCATTTTACTTTTGGGTTCTCAAGAAAGTTGGGGACATCTTGCAATTCCATCGCAATGTCCTGCATGGTTCAACTCTGCTGGAGTACAAAGGAGGAAGAACTTCTGAAGAACACATTCCAGGTTTGCCTCATTCGTTTCCAATGCCTGGTGGCCACAAAGGCCAAATGCCCCAAGACAGAGAGTAATGAGACAAAGACCAAACCATTTTTTTCTTTTTCCTTGGAAGGCACATTGTATAATGTATTTCCTAACCCACTTGAGTTGAGGTGGTCTGGGCTGATAGGAGCTATGTTGACAATTCTCTGTGCCCTCTCTTTCTTCACTATCAAGCAGGATGCAACAGATATATGGGATATGGAATACGTTAAGGTCCTAAGGAGTGGTGGGCACTTCCCAGAGAATCCAGGAAGTGAGAGGCTGAGGGGAGCAGCACCTTTCTCAGATGGCCCCAGAATCAAGTGAGAGATGGCCATTGGTGCTGAAATTCTAAGTCAGAGAGTGGTCAGCAGTGGAAACAGTACATTTTAGTTGGTAATTCTCAGCTCTAGGATTGTTATCACTTTCATACCTGATCCGCTTTACTTATACACCCGGGTCCTAGAAGATGTTGAGTTGATGGCCACTGGTCTAGGCCTACAAGTTTATCAGGAAACTCATTGTCCTCCCACTGTAGGTTAGATTACCAATTTTTTATGACCTGCACCAAAGGCAACGTTTTGAGAACCTCTGCGTGTTATCCATCATTGAGTAGCCATTGGATGGGTTGTTAGAATTCAGATGGCCTAAGTCAAAGTGTCAGTAAATTACTTTTCATTGCTACATAGCCTGAAATAATTCTTAATTTAGGGGGATTACTAAAATTAGATTCATGTGTTTAAAGTCTACATGTGAAGGAGAGAAGGCTTTAGACTTCTCCCTTCAATGCTTCCGATGCATCATCCAACAAAAATGTGAAGAGAAAGCGCATGACTTCCTTAATCACAGGGTTTACAGTTTATACTAACAGAACTTTGCACAAAACATTTTAACTTTAAGATAGCAGAAGGAAAATGAGAAGTCAGTACACTCTTTGAAATTGACTTTTTTTTTTTAAAAAAAAATCTCACTGTCCCCCTTAAATGTGAAATTTGTATTGCTGAATATTTGGTTACACTGACAGTCACTGCTACTCACAGTCAATGCAGAAATCTGTGATTGGGACCTCACCGTATTGCTGCTGACACTTAATGAACCTTTGTAAGAAAACAAAAGTTACTTATCTCAGAAAAAATAAAAAAGTCATAGCCAATACAGGCTCCTTCTTCTTAAATGCTTTTCTGGTATCCGACTTTCCCCTGTGGAGCAGTTTAGTATGGCTATGAGTTGCTTCACAGTGTTCAAGAGAGGTTACCAAAAAAGTGTTAAAGCAATTTATTTTCAAAGAAACACAGTATAATGAGAAGAATAAATTGACTTACTGTCCCAGACATTTTGTCCAGTTCACTCATGGCCTCATGAATAGCAGCTTCTAAATGGTTATTTAGCTTTCCACTTCTGGAATTAATGAAAATAACATGCCAGATTAACAAATTAAAGAAACAAAAGCCCTCATTTAATTCCCTAATCAGAAAACAAACATATCAATTCTACCAGGAATGGCAATCTAGATTCATGTTTAGAAAACCCAGGCCATAACACATCGCTCCAGAGTTCCCACCACTGAACACTAATGATTTAAATAACAGCATCTTAAAAAGATGAGCCCAGGAAGCTCACGCCATCAAATGCTTCTTCTGCGTTCCGGCGACGAAGGTTGGATCAGGGGGTCTGTGGCTGCCAATGCAGGGGCTTCTACCAGAATTCAGTCTGCCCCGCAATGTCTTTTACCTGGCTGTTTTTCAGCAGGGAAACAGATTGTGGCTGGGACACGGGGACTGAACTGCAGGCTCTGGCCACTAGGGAGCTCCCTCCACCCTTTCTGGATCTCAGCTATGCCAAATGGAGCAAAAAGAAAGTTAAATTTTGATGCACTGTCCAGGTAAGAGACAGCTATTCCCTCGTCACACCTGAGGCTCGGAGGCTGGTTTCACACATATTCACTTAAACTGACATGGTGTGATCCTTCCAACAGACACAAGATGATTGTCTCAGATGCCGATCACTCCTCTGACTATTGCTTTCTCCCTCAGCACCCCACTCCATGGTTTCTGTGAAGAACATACCGCACATGCCAATTTTGAAACTGATATGGATGAAACCGTTGTGCCCATTACTACAGTCAAGAAAACTGACCTTCTCTATGGCTACACATCCATTCACCTATCTTCCTTCCCCTCATCTATATATATAAACTTTATTCCTGAATCTTCTGAATATGCAGACAATCTATTCTCATCAGGGTATTTGACGGGAAAGAGGTTGAAGCAAACTCCTATAGCAAGCTATCATTGGCATGGCTTTGCATGAGTTAAGTCTTATCTCAGCATCTGCAGTGGAGACTGGAAATCTGCACTCGTGGGAGGGAACACCATCACTTCAGTGGAATGCCTTCGGATGAGGCCTTTCCGTTTACCAGAGTGACCTGACAATTCCCATATTTTGGTTTTTCCCCTATGCCCTACAGATGCTCACTGATCCACCTTTGAGTATTATACGTCTAGGCACACCATGACTGCTGCATATATTTGCTGAGTGAATTTGTCCAAAGTGAACATAAGTGGGTTTTGTATCTTGGTAAGTCAATTGTGCACGTAAGTCAGTTCAACTGAAAGGGAAGATTCGATTTCTACTTGGTGACTATTCTCAGTCACACTCTCTTCCATCTGTCCCCTCAGCTTATGTTTTACTTGATATACTCATGGACAGAATGTTTTTTACACACAAAAAGCTGTCAGGATTCACAATTCATCTTTCTTCACTACTATATCATCATCATCATCATCATCATCATCACTATTATTTTGAGGCAGGGTCTTGCCAATGTGGATCAGGCTGGGCTGGAACTCTGAAGCCTCTCCCTCCATGCTGGGATAAAGACATGCCCCACCATGCCAGTTATTCCTGTATCGTTACTTTTGGGCACCATTCAAGCTGGCATACACATTTCCTTCTTTTCCTCAGTACACAGCATTTCCACGTATATACTGCCTGCCATTACATTTTTATGGGCGTCTGCGACTTCTAGAGCCACTCTGAGTTGTTGTTTTTCAGTGAGGAGTTTGTTAAGTGTGATCCTGGGTGGCTGAGAAGAAGCTTAAATCCAGGACTGTGGGGCCATCAGTGTTTGACTAAGGACCTCTTTTAAGGGCTATTTGGTGAGAATCATGATAATATTCTTCATGGGAAAATTGTTTAGCAATATCTTACTTTCTGCAGTGCATTTAATAGGTTTATCTTTATTTTGTCTTTTGGATTGAGAAACAGGCATTTATATTTTTCAAAAATTGGAAAAAATACTTATGTGTATGGGTGTTTTGCTTGCAAGTAAGTTTGCATGCCATGTACATGCTAGGTATCCACAGAAGCCAAAAGAAGGTATTGGATCCCCTGGGACTAGATTTATAGATGGCTGTTAGATACTGTGTGGGTGCTAGGAATTGAACCCCAGTACTCTGAAGAGCAGCCAGTGTTCTTAACCACTGAACCATCTCTCCTGCCCCATATGCATTTAAGTTTCAAGGATATTTAGTGTTTATGTATTTTGATTAAAGCATATTATAGAATTAAAATGGACTATGCCTAACAACTTCTAAATAACCAAAAATAAAAATATTTCATTAAAAAATCTATCAGTGAACTATGCTCTCTTCCCTTTAATCATCTTTCAGAAAATATTTATTTATTTAAGTCAGAAAGTGCACAAGCCATGGTGTTGAGGTCACAGGACAGGTTGTGGGATTGGTTCTCTCCAGTCACATGGATCCTAGGGATGAACTCAGAAAGTGCATTAGCCACCAAGCTGCTCTGCCATTCCTCTTAATAGCAAGAGTACTTACTATTTATTGAAAGACTGTATTTGCCAACAATAGTTAGATCTTATGTATTATCTCATTTAAAATTTACAGCAATCTCATGAAGTAAGCATTGTGGTAACTGTGTGTATATAATACGTTGTGACTTTTTTTAGGTAAAAAGAATGAAATCAATTATAATTATGTAATTAGGAAAGTGTGTATTTAACTATAAATATCTTTCCAAAGTAAGAGTCATGATTTTTTTTCCAATGAAGAGCACAGTAACGTCATGATGAAAGTACAGAAATAATTTAACAGCAGAACTTATTGAATACCAAGTTAGAACATTAGAAACTCATTGTTCACCCAAGAATTAAAAAAGATATTTGTAAAAAAAACATGCAGAATGGGCTAGTGCAGTGGTTCCGTGGGTAAAGGCACATGTTATCAAAGCCTGATGACCTGAGTTTGACCCCAAAGACGAATGTGTGGAAGAAGAGAACCAGCTCCCACAAGCTGTCTTCTGACCTTCACACATTTGCCATGGCTTATGCATATGTCCCTCCCCAATAAATAAAACAAAATATTCAATGGTAATTTAGACCAAATAGCACAATATTTTGTTTATAATAAATTTAAACAGATACTAGATGGAGAAATGACTGTTTTTGGAAAGAGAACACACACAGAGATGTGGAGCATGAAATGATGTGAAGGTATCACGAGAGTCAAGAGGCAGGCAGACTTTTCTAGGTGTCACATCTACAGACTGATTTCCATTGTATGTGTGCCAGGAATGAATGAGCTTAGAAGAGGAAGAGAAAGCTCCATGAGTTCTTAAAGGAACAATTAGTCAAAATTTGATTTTGCAGTCCTGAGAGACTCCTGTGGAGTCTCCGCTAGTATTGTCTATTCCTGCTGATACTTAATAATAAACATTTTTACTAATGGACACTCTAAATCCTAACTGATTAAGCAACAGACATTCATATGATCATATTTCTAGTCATTAATGGAGATAATTGCCACTTCTTATCTCCTTCGACTATCACGTATTATCTTTATCTTTACTAATTAAAAAGAAAAAAAGGCCAGGTAGAGTCTGTGAATGATATAAGATGTCAGTGTGAACTGAGAAATTATGTATGACTTTTTAAGATTCACTTTAGAATGTCTGTGACTCATTTCAGGTAAAACATAACAAATTAAGTGAAAACAGGAAGCCAATAACTCTGTACTCTGAAAATTTAATCCATAAAGCAGTATGAAAATTTAAGACAACTAAAAAAGCTAAATTGAAATTATTCTTTTTTATTGTTTGGGAGTTTCATATGTTCATGGTTCATTTTCATCAAATCTACAACCCCTGCTATTTCTCCTCTTCCCCCTACCACTTCCCCTCCAAACTTCATATGCTGCTTTCTTGCCTCCTCCTCCTCCTTCTTCCTCTTCCTTCTTCTCCTCCTCTTTCTTCCCCTTCCTCTTCCTTCTCCTCTTCCTCCTTTTAAACCCACTGAGTTCACTTAGTGCTACCCGCATGTGCATGGTGTAAGATCACTGACTAAAGCATGGGTAGCCTCTTGGGGGCCACAGCCCCGAAGAAAACTGACTCGACCTCCTCCACAGCCATCAGCTGCCAATAGCTCCTCAGCTAGGGGGAGAGCCCCTCCCTTGTCTGTGTTGGGATTTTGGCTAGCCTGCTTTTGTATATCAGTCCCAGCTGCTGTGTGTTTTGTGAGTAGTCGTGTCTGACAAATACTACTACTTTACTGCAGATGTTCACTGCCTCTGGCTCTCACATCTTTCTGTTGCTCCCTCTTCTGGGATGAACTGTGAACCTTGGGAGAAATGGTATGAAACAACGATCTTATTTAGAACTGAACACTTCACAGTCTCTTGTTCTTTACATGATGACCAGTTGTGGGTCTCTATACTAATCACCATCTACAAAAAAGAAGTTTCTTTGATGAGGGCTGAGAGATATAAATATATTAGAGACAGTTTATTACTATGTCTATTTAGCAGAATAAGAGCAGTAGTTTCTCCCCTATGGCCTGTGACCTAGCCAGCCATGTGTTTTTGGCCTAGTTAGTGGTATCAGGCATGCATTATGTCTTGTGGATCAGGCCTTCAATGCAATTTAAAAGTAGTGGTTGGTTACTCCCTAATACCCGTGGCATTATTGTACTAGTGAGTTTGTATTGCTAGGATGTTTATTCTTGTAGTTTGCTGGGTTCACAGCTGGGTAAGAAAGTGGGCTATTTTTTCTCCTAGTAACCTACATAGCATCTTCTATCTAGCACTATGAAAGATACCTAGTAGGGATGAAGCTTCCAAGTTGGTATGACCTTGATTTCTACATGTTCTATAACTCAAGTATGTGGTGACATTTCTTGGTTTTAAAGTGAAAATATATTTGGCCTATTTTTTTTTATCATTTACCAATTTCCAATTTTGTAAGATATCAGGTAACCAAAGGAATTTATACACATAGAAGGCTGAGTCCCTTGTAACTGAAAAAAGTAATGTTTCTAAAAGCTTTGGAACTTTCCTTTTGTAGAGCCACTTCTTGTGGGTTTTTTTTTTTTTTTTTAAGTTTTTCGAGACAGGGTTTCACTGTGGTTTTGGAGCCTGTCCTGGAACTAGCTCTTGTAGACCAGGCTGGCCTCGAACTCACAGAGATCCGCCTGCCTCTGCCTCCCAAGTGCTGGGATTAAAGGCGTGCGCCACCACCGCCCGGCTTTAGAGCCACTTCTTTACGCAGCAGATTAACCTAAACTAACTGTTAAAACCTTACTACTCCTTATAAAGTGTGACTATTATGTCAATTCAAAGATATTCATTTTTGATATGGTAGTTTAAGATATTAACAATTAAAATGATTATATAACACCCTAAACATTTACGAAAACAACATGTTTCAACCAGAAAAAAGTACTGATAATTTATTTCTTTTACTTTCAACTATATATGCCAAGTACCATATGTAAGGGCCTATATTATTTATAACAATCCTAAAGTGGGAATTAATATGTACATTTTAGAAATGTTGAATTTAGGCTCAGAGAAATTAAGCAACATACTCAGACATATAGCTATGAAGCAGCAAAAAATAGAATATGAATCTAGGTCAAGAATCAATCTCTTAACTCTCTCAACACTTTTCCTTTTCAGACTTTTCCTCTTCTTAGTCTACAACAATTTTTAAACCTGTCGTTGCTGTGGCTTGAATGTAAAAGCTGCACATACAATAACACCTGATCCCAAACTTACTGCAGTCTGGGAAGGCTGCTAACTCTTTAGGGAGTGAGTGGGCTCCTAGGAGACCAGCCTGGTGATGCTCTGCTTCCTGAATGATAATGCAACGTGACCGGCCAGTTTTCAGTTCTGCTACCAAGCCTTACCAGCCTGCGGTCAAGTGTTCCCTATCAGGATGGATTGTGTCTCTCTGGAACTGAGAGCCAAAATAAACCCTTTCTCCCGTGAGTTGCTTTTGCCAGGTATTTTTCTCACGAAAGTAACTCAAAAACTTTCTAATTGTAGCCCTGGTGAGATGGCTCAGCTGCTTTGAGAACTGTGTTCAGTTTCCTGATGCTGGGAACCTGTGTAGCTTCAGTTCTATGGAATCTGACACCCTCTTCTGACCTCCACAAGCACCAGGCACTAGGTACAGACATGGCATACATACAGTGCAGGCAACACACACACACACACACACACATACACTCACACACCAAACACCAATAACAGCAAAACAAAAATAACAAACAAAATCCCTAAAAATAAAACACCCCACCTTTATTGTGGTTTTCTAGGAAAATGTCATAGGAAGACTGGAAAAGAGAATGAACACCTGTGATCTCCCCTCTCGATTCCTTATTTTATCAATAACCCATGAGCTCTTTGTACATCACCAAAGGACTGGATGGCCTCCAAATTGCAAAAGCCAATGGAGAAGTCTCACTTCTTGTCTTCCTGGATCTCTGCTGCTTCCATCTTGGTTTTCTTTCTCTTTTTGAGACAGGTTCTTACTCCTGTGCTAGTTTTGAACTCATGGCGATCCTTCTGCCTGGACCTCCCAGAGTGCTGGGATTACATCCCTAAGCCACCATGCCCAGCTTGAGTCTGTCTTCTAAGGCCTTCCACTCTCCCCCTGGTCTCTCTCCTTTCCTAGCACTTGGTTCCACTTTCTTCACTCTGTAGTTTCCAGCTTTCAGTCCTCAGTGCACAACTCTGCACTGGCTGACAGAGCACCTCTGTATGGGTGTAACAGCTTTACAGGCATCTCACACTTGCCTGTCAGCCACCCTGCAGATCCCAAGTACTATCCAACAGTTCCCTCCGTATTTCCGTTTCAGTCACTCCCTTCCTCATCACGCAAGCCCAAGTCCTTGCCTACTTTCCTTACTATTCTGATCAGCACCATGTTTTGTTAATTTTACCTCCTAAATATTTCCTGAGCATGTTTCTTCTCTTCCCTTTTCATTACTCCTTGGGTGCTTTCCCTTCCTCGTCTGCTGGCATGAGCTCTGAGGTAATCTACCGCGAAGACTGTTTTCTTAAGAGTCCCCCTCTTCTACATTCACACGAAGGTAAAAAAAATCTGATCATCTGCCCCCTTTGGGTACTTCAAATAAAGCAAAGAGCCAATATATTGGCTCCTGCCTATGTTTCTGGCCAGACACTTAAAAACATTCTCTCTGCTGCTTTCCCCAAATTCAGTACTAACATTATCTAAACACTGTCCTTTCCGAGCTCATTTGGTTGTGTGGAAGCTTTGGTTTAGGAGTCTAGGAACCATTCTTTTTTTTGTTTCCCCTCTCCTCTCCTCCCCTCCCTTCTCCTCCCCCTCTCCACCTCTTTTTTTTTTGAGTCAGGGTCTCTTTACATGGCCCTGGCTGTCCTGAAACTCACCATGTAGATCAGGCTGGCCTTAAACCTGCTTCTGCCCCCCCCCCCCCCCGAGTGCTGAGATAAAAGGTGTGTGCCAATATGCCCAGCCCTAGGAAGCATTCTTTGTTGACTTCACTGTTACCTCTCATATTTACTTACATACAATGCTTTCCTTGCTATTTTCACATTTAATTGTGTATTTCCGAATCTGTCTCTAAGGACAAAAGACTAAACCTGTGTCTCAAAGGGTCTGTGTAAAGATCATTTACAAATGAATAAAGATTAATTTGTAATTCTTCTTTTTTTTTTTTTTTTTTTTTTTTTTTTGGTTTTTCGAGACAGGGTTTCTCTGTGGTTTTGGAGCCTGTCCTGGAACTAGCTCTTGTAGACCAGGCTGGTCTCGAACTCACAGAGATCCGCCTGCATCTGCCTCCCGAGTGCTGGGATTAAAGGCGTGCGCCACCACTGCCCGGCTTCTTAAGAAAAACATTTATTCAGTGCATGTACCCACCCACAAGATGGCGCACACATGGAGATCAGAGTACAGCTTATAGGGGCCGGTTTTCTTCCTCTACTATGTAGGTCCAGGGTTTCCAGCTCTGATCACCAGGCTCAGGGGCAAGTATCTTTACTGAGCCAGTGATCTTACCAGTCCCAGTATATAATACTTAGTTGTTGGAAAATACGGAACTGAACAGGAATGCCAATGACATGGTCTAAAATAATCCTCTGTCTACACACACAGAGCAACATTTGTTTCTCTACCTCAATGTGAAACAATGATTACGATTCATCAACCACCTTATCATAAAAATGCTTTGTAATACTACCTGCTTATCTATATGTTTTATTCATCAAATAACAATCCAGGAGAACTTGAATAATAATGGTTCAAAGTTCAATTTCATGTCAGAATTCTAAGAGAACTTATATTCAAGTCTATAACTCTGGCAAAACAAGAGCAACATCCACTAGTACTGCTCTCACCAGTGGGGTAACCGGCCAAGGCTTTCAGGGTGCTTCCCTCCTTAGTATTTGAATTGCAAACGACAGACTCACTAAACCTGTACGGCTTACTTAATTGCCATAAAAGAAGTATTAATCATGTTTTCTTTCCTTCTAAGTTAGGAGGTGAGGATGGAGAAAGGAAAAATGGATGAAGAAGCAAATCCCACATGCCATATGGACAAATTACATAGAAAACGTCTTTCGGTAATAGCTAGTTTGGGGTGTCCATTATGGTCCTCTGATTAGAAATATCAGAGAATATAGTACCTGGGTCACAACATGAAACAAATCAGTGAGACTTCACAGTCCCTGAAGGAAAGACAAAATGGAAAACCAAGTGCTTACTTTCTGTTCCTTTTCCGGACTCGGCTGTAGGCTTCTAAACCGTCTGTTAGGGTCTTCAACTTCTCGGGCTCCACCTGAGGGAGGGTATGAAGACCAAACCGCATTACCCAGACCTGTAATTGCTGAACATGCTCTTTATTCTACTTTCTTGCCAGATAGCAAGTGTACCACTGGGGAAAGGACCCCCCCCCCCCCCCGCCCAAATCAAATGTACTGTCCTTGCTCAATTACAGGCAGTCTCTGGGACTCGTAAGTTGAAGCATCAGTGGAAATGAAAGCCAGTTTGGTTTTGACATTGTCAGTGTTTTAGAAATAAGAAGCCTGTAATTTAATAACTTTCAATACACACAATCACGTAGCTCACACATCCTGGCCCACTTTCTCCACTGCCTTATACGCTCAGCATCTTCACAACATGCAGGGGAGAGGTGAGAGTGCTGCTCAGGGAAGAGGAGCAGCTGTAGGGTCCACGGTCTGGAACCGGAATGTTATCTCATGTTTTACTAGGAATTAAACAATTCAATATTCTTCAAAAACTTTCAGACCTATTTATTTTATTTTGCCTGTATGTATGTGTATGTATGTATGTATGTACGTATGTATGTATGTACATGTTGTGCATGCCTGGTGCTTGTAGATATCAGAAGTGGGCGTCAGATCTTCTGGAGCTGGAGTTACAGATGGTTTTGAGCCACCATATAGGTGCCAGGAACTGAACTAGGGTCCTCTGCAAGAACAAAAGCTCTTAGCTATTAACTTTCCAGTCCCAGACAGCTTCCTAAGCCTCATTTCCCCTGTTGCGAAAGGCCAGTACCACCTATCTTGCAGCTATGCTTTCTGTGATCAGTAGAACGAAAGGCCACATTTTACACAGCCTACTGAAAAGTAATTATTATGTAGAGTGAGCTAGGCACCCCAGAGGCCAGAAAATAAGAAGGGTAGAAGCCATGCATAGTCCTTGGTGCTGTAGGAAGGAGGGGGCGATACTCTGTGCCCTTGTCATCTTTCCTGTCCTGCCATCATCACTGCAAACCCGTCAAGTTGGCTTACTCCACAGAACATGGCCTCCCATTGGGCTGGGTATTTGTATGCACAGGCTGTGTGCATACATTTTGCCCCTCCGTCCCCCAAAAAAACAAAATAGGAGAAAAATGTGTATGTATCAAAATGCCTTTGGAAATATTTTGCTATTTTTATTGATCTTTAAAAAAAGAAGTCCAGCTATGCCTTATCTGTATGCTTGTCACTACTAAGCCATTTTTATATAAAAATTCAGAGTTTGGGAAAAGCTTCACGCATAAGCAAATAAATACTTATAAGCAAAGAAATTAGCTTTTGTCTTTAAATTTTAATGACACGCATGAATGTCATTTATAAATAATTTCTCTGTGACCTCCTCCTCAGACGAGCACACACTAAGAATAACAAAGTGTTTCTACTTTCATGTCTGAGTGCAGGCATTTCTATCTGTTCAGTCAAGTAACACAAAGGTATTTGTGTGTGTAGCTTTGTATTTTGTCTAAAAGAAAGCAAGTTTGTTAGGGATGTCTGATAGAAGATGTGCCAGAACAGAAGACATCTTTGTTCCTGCCACACTTCATCAAGAGATGTGCCCTACTGACCAGAAAAGGCCGAGGTTTCCAGATCTCTAAGACAAAGAAGGCTTCCATGCAGAGTATCACATTTCATGGTAAAGTTCTGTTTTGTGTTCACGTTCATGAAAGGAACACACAAGATAATATACGCACTACATCTATGGAACTATAATACAAAGTTACACCTTTCTTATTTTTTGAGACCAGGTCTTACTATACAGTTGTCTCACTGTATAGCTCATGCTTAACTCCACTTATTTTTAAATGAACTTCCTGCCAGTAGAGGGAAGTCCTCCTGTACAGAAAGATCTGTCCAACCTAGGTCTCCTATGGCAAAGAGAGACTTCAGAATTGCGAAGAGGCACAGAATTCAGGTTCACACTGAAACAAAAGATGCAACAATTAGCTTGTTGGTCTTAATTAAAAAAAATGTTAGGTTGCCTTTAATTCCAGAACACAGGAGGTAGAGACAGGTGCACCTTTGAGGTCAAAGCCAGCCTGGTCTACACAGCGAGTTCCAGGACAGCCAGGACTACATAGAGAAATGCTGTCTTAAAACATCCTCTCCAAACAAAACAAAACAAACAAAAACTTGTTAGGTCAGAATATATTTAACTTATCAATTTATAATTTTAATTAAGTAAAGAATAAGGGCAGAAAAAACATTTTGTGCTATTTTGTATAAAGGGAACTAATTTATCATTTAATATGATAATCTTACAAACTAATTTTATTTTGCGTATGAGAGTAATGAGTTTAAGCAATATAGCCAGATTGAACAGTTCTGATTCCAGAATATTCAAACTATTTCCACCATATTAAGTTTAGCATGAATAAAGTATAATTTTATAGCTACATTAAAATTAAAAATACAAATATGTAATATATACACACATGTATATAAAACAGGTATCATAAAAAGCTAGGATACTGGCTAAATTATTTAAAATAAAAATATTGTTTACTAAAATTTAGTAACGTGTCCAAATTTATCCTCAATCAAATATTTTCTCTTATTTATTGATTTATGTGTGTGCATGTGTGTGTTGGTGATACAGCCCATGTATGGAGATCAGGGGACAGCCTGCAGAAGTCAGTGCTCTTTTTTCACTTCATGGTGCCAGGGATTGAACTCAGGGTTTAGGGCTTGGGAGCCAGCACCATTATCTACTGTGGTATGTTCAATTTTTAAATGCCTAGATGATTTTCCAGCGGTCCTTAATTTTTGAGTTTATTACCTGTCACAGCCTCTTCAGTTAAATCTGCGTCTGCACCTCTAAGGTCCAGTCACACTGAGCTACACTACTCACAGAGGGTTCAGTGGCCTCAAGAGAAGAGCACTGGCAATGGCTTCTGAAGCTGAACAAAACTGAGGTACATACCACTGTGCATTTTTGTGATGAAACCATACAGATCACTAGGAAAATGTTGATTTAGTGTGTGTGTGTGTGTGTGTGTGTGTGTGTGCGCACACACACACACACACACACACACACACACCGTATATTATTTCTGGAGAAAATACTGGTATAATCACAAAATATTAAAAAAAAGTCTTTAAAAGTGTACTCATAAAGATGGTATCAGAGAAATATATTCATATTCTCATCAAATGGAAATCATGCTAATGATTTAATGAAGATTTCCTTATAAATTAGTTAACATATAAATAAAAACAGGGAAACTGAGCATATAAATTTAACATTAAAATATTAAACACACATAAATATTTTTATAAAACTTATACTGAGGGAGCAAGTTATTTGGGGATAATTAATACTTTATCTAGAATAGGTTCTTAAATACTTACAAGTCAAGCTATTTCTCATCTAGTGAGAAACTGCTGGAAGTCTTTATCATTTTATCTTTGGTCATAATCACATAGTCTCTTTCTAATAATAATACCGCCACTAGGAATGGCCACCACTGTATATCCATTCACACATGTTTAACAATTATATAAAGCAATTCTCATAAAATTTACAATGCCATTCTTTACAGAAATTGAAAAATAATTTTAACATTTGCATGGAAGAACAAGGGATCCTAGATAGTCAAAAATACTCCTGAACTAAAAAACAAAACAAAACAAAAAGGTAAAAAATGCTGATGGAGAGATCCTCATTCCTGAAAGCTATAAAACCCAAGACTATGACACAGACGCACAACCAAACACAGTGGACTCAATTAGAGGACCGAGATGTAAGTCCAGGCCACTGGAAGTTTGACAAAGATGACAAAAACACACAATGGTGGAAAAACAGCATCTTTAACAAATGGTGTTGGGGAAACTGGATACCTACATGCAGAAGAAAAAAACTTTATCCTTCTCTCTCAACATGCGCACAAATCATCTACAAATGTATCAAAAAGATCAGTGTTAGAACTGAAACGCCAATGCTTCTAGAAGGAAGAGTAGGGAGCACAGGTCAGGATATAGGCTCAGGTAAGGGCTTTCTGAATAGACTCTGGTCACCCAGGAAATAGGACTGCAGTAGTTTGAATGAGTATGACTCCCACAGGTGCATAGATTTGAAATCTTGCTCCCTAGTTGGTGGAACTGTTTGGGAAGGATTGGGAGGTGTGGCCTTGTTGGAGGAGGTGGCCACTGTAGGTTCTGACTGTCAGTGCTCTTTCTGCCTTGTGGAGATGGACTGAGATGTGGGTTCTAAGCTGTTCTTTTGTTCTGCCATCATGGAATCTAACCCCCTGAGACCATAAGCCAAATCAAATGCTTTCTTTTACAAGTTGCCTTGGTCACAGTACTTTATCACAGAAATAGTAATTAATAGTGATAGTAATAGAAACTAGACAAAGACCAACAACAAGTGGCACTCCAGGAAATGCTTCCGTCCTATAAAGAAGTTGATAAAAGACTGAAGAGGCATCCTACAGAATGGGAAAAATTATTTGCTAGCTATATCTCTGACCGAGGATTAATGTCTAGAATGTGCAAAGAAATAAAAAAAACAAAATACCAGGAAGATAAGCAATTCAATTAAAAGTGGGTTATGGAACTGAACAGAGTTCTTAGAAGATGAAATAAAAATGATCAGAGAATTTTTAATTGTTCACAATCCCTAACTAATATGGAAATGTGAATTAAAACTACTTTGAGATCTCATCTTACCCCTAGTCAGAATGACTAAGTTTAAGAAAATAAAAGCAAAAAAAAAAATGTTCGCAAGAATGTGGAATGGGGAACCTTCACTCATTTTTGGTGGGAGTACACGCTGATATAGCCACTGTAGAAATCAGTGTGGCAGTTCTTCAAAAAACTAGAGATAGACTTACTCTATGGTTCAATTATATCACTAGGACATAGTTCAAGAGAAGAATTCTAAGTACCTTTGAGAAAACTTCAAGAAACCAAGACAAGAGTGTTGTGATCTCAGTTTTTTACAAAAATCTGGAATTGTCCTTAGAATGTGTTTTTGTGTTCCTCCCAGTGTAGCAGACAGGACCATGCTTACTTCAGCTGCTATTCATATGCCTCTATAGAAAAACCTGTTTTCATCACGTGCGGCTTGCCAGCCTGTGTGACTTGCCCACCATGTGTAGCGGCTTACCTCTGTGATTGTTCAAGTTACTCATGGACTCCTCTTAACCTCAGAGTACAAACTGTCTGGAGCTCTGAATAATACTGACTAGAGCATGAGACTTTAGTCTCCCTCATTTATCAGCTCCATTCTCCTGGGTCCCGCCACCTCTAACATACCATGGCAAACATGCCATGACAGGGCATGGAGCTTCAAGGGAATCTACAAATACAGACACTCATGTTCCTCCACTTTTATAGCTGCTCTGTTCACAACAGTTAGGACATGGAAGCAGTGTAGATGTCCTTCATCTGATGAGTGGATAATAACAATGTGGTACCTGGATACAATGAAATTTTATTCAGTTGTAAAGAAGAAAGAAATCATGAGATTTGCAGGTAAATGGAAGGAACTGGAAAACATTATACTGAGGAAGCCTGGACTCAGGGAGACAAATCTTGCATGTTTTCATACTTGTGTGGATTTTAGCTTCGAATATTTAGATTGGTGTGTTTAAACGGAATATAATCTAGGAAACTAGAAAATCTAGGATGATTAGTGGGAAGGGGAAAACTTAAGGATGAGGGGTAGTAGAACACAGGTGACATGAAGAATTAAAGGGAAGAATAGGGTTTAAATAGCAGAATGGGACAGTAAGACAAAATATGGTGGGTAGGAGATTATCAGCCCTAAAGCTGTTTGAAAAAACATGAAAACCTAATATTGCATAAGCTTCACTTTTCATATATTCATAGAAAACATTTAATTGGGGTTACTCTACAAACAGGATGATGTTCCTCCCAAAAGCCAGAGATGGCTAAATAAAAAGCCCTTTGCCAGGTGTTGTAATCTTCCAGTTGTTGGTCAGTGGTGTCCTGGAGATGCCAGAAATACTGCACGGTTCTTGGTTGCCCATTAAAAAGTTGATGGTTAAAACCTATTGCTGAAGATAATATACATTTTGGGCACTGGATATGGAGAAATCAAGTTGGCACTAAACAGGAAGCTTCCTTTCTTGACTAGCTTTTGTAGTGCCAAAGGGTGCTTGCTGTGTTGGCTTTTGGGGGGCGTGGGGAGAGTCATCAACAGTCAACCGTCTTACCTAGCTATAATCCTGTGAGATACAGTGATGATCAATGAGACAAGAATATCCCTAACAATAGTGGCACAAATGCTATCAGGGTAACCACAAACTTTCTGACAGGATTTAAGAACTGTTCCACAGAAGGAAACATATGCCTAGTACTGTATATCTGGTCAAGAACCCAGGCCCAAGAGTGAATTTACTATTACTTTATTAAATGAACATGATATCAACTACCCTCTCCCCACAGATTAGTCTAAGGGCAAATGATAGAGTACCAGTCATATCACAGATGCCATAACAGAAATGAGACATCTGTCTTCAAGTTTCCCATTCTATTTCTAGCATGTATTGGGGTTCTGGGCTAATGAATAATACTATGTGCAAAGTTAGAAGACAAGGTTGGGATCTGCCTCAACAGTCTGTGACTCATGTCCTTAACAACGCCTCTTCTCTGAGCTTTAGTTGTCTTCTCTGTAAAGTGGGTAAAGATGTACATCATGACCAGTCACTGAGATCTAAGTGAACATAAACACAATGTTTATGCAAATAACAAACTAACCTTTCCCCAAAAGCTACTGATATATGTGATATTATTTTGAACATTATAAAGCCTTTTAATATTTTAATCATTATGTATTTGCATGAATTCATCTTTAAAATATTTACATAGGATATTTGAAGAATGCAATTATTTAAATTTTTAAAGTGGCCTCAAGTTTAGTATATAAATATACAACTAGTATTTCTTGATGGAACAAAATAATCAACAAATAAAGAAAAAATATTAAATAAACAATAGTACAAGTGGTAGGCAGTGCTAGTTAAAGTCTGGGAAACACATATTTGAAGTAATACATAAATACAAAGCATTTATTAGTTATTTTTAAATTATTGAAAAGACACATTGAAGATAACAGCAAATGTTTGAAAATAACATCTTTAAACTGAAAAGACCTACTAACTTAAGAGTACTTTCAGTACTTTTGAGATAACGGAAATGAGTGATAAATAATAACTTTGGTATAAAAGTTGATTTGTTTGTGATAAGAAAGATAATTTCCCAGCTGTAGAACTGGTAAGAGACCTCTTAATTAATGCTGGCATTTTCAGTGTGCCAAACAGCTCCCCCATCATCACCATCTTGTCCAGTGTCAACTCTCATCAGCACTTTGGCAGCCAACTCTGTTCTACCGGGATTGAAGTATTTTTAAGTATTACAGAATTATGAAGAGGAAGTAAATCTATTCCAGTGTGATATCAAATATCTTACCAAGCCATGATATGTAAACAGAATAAAAGTTTTGGGCAATCCTGAATTTCTTGGAAAATGTGATATGAGTCCCCTTAGATTTTAGATTCCATTTGCTGCTGCCTAGATGGAGGCTGCATTAAACCTTGGGAACTGGTACCTACATTGATCTTAGTTATCAGCCCGAAAAGGGATAAAAACTCTGCTTCAGTCTTTCTTACGGGGAACCAAAGGTCACTACAATAAAGCTTGCAGTCTTACCTACCTTTTCACTCAGTTTAGGATTTTTCTTGATAGTCATATCTTTGGGCCGATCTAGCTCTTCATTCTTACTATCTTTCAAATTTGGATTAGAGACTGACTTTGTTGGTCTGGATTTTATCACTCTTATTACTTCAAAATATAATTCTGCTTCATTTCTAAGAAGATTCTGGTGCCAATAGAGCACTGGTTGTCTTTGCCATAACACTAGCCAAAATGTAGCTCAAAGACTGTGGCTGTCTAGGGAAAGATTCATTTCCAACACTGGTTAGGAAGACAGAAGGAAAAGTGAATGCACAAGGAACATTTTGGATACAGAATCACAGTACTACAGACTACAAATTAGCTATCACCTGTATTCAAGCACACAAAGAGCATTCTTTAAACATTACAGGAGCACACCTCCCAAAGTGGGCTCCCTGGTTCAGTCTCTTAAGTTCATATCCCTGGAACATAAATATGGCATTTTTTGGTTATGTACCACAGCTTACACACATGACAATGCTGAGCTGGAAAACAGAAACCATGATGCCCCCAAATGAGTAAGTTTTAATAAGGATGACGTTGACAGCTTTAATCAATCAGCCAGAAAGCCATCTTTATAGACTACCACTGCAAATGCAGCCATGTAGATAAAGTCAAAGAAACATTTTTGTGCCACTCTGGTGACAAGTCTTTAGAGTTCAGGATATACACAGAAGTGCAGTGGAATATGAAGAACAAAGAAACAGCACTGAAAACAGTGAAAAGATTTATTCGCAAAAAATAAAATTTCTATGTTTTGATTATTATTAAGTAGCAACCTTTTAAGACTAGTTCATGCATGATCAAAAGTGGCAGATGGCACCTATTTATCCAAAAGAGAATTAACATTTAGGCCAAACAAAGAACAAAACAAAACCATACAGAAAATAAATGACCAATCCAAAAATGGACTGATATATCTGAACAGAAAGTTTTCAAAAGAAATATAGATGGCTGATGTATAATTTAACAACCTTTCAACACAATTAGCAAAGGAAATGCAAATTAAATCCACTCTGGGTTTCTGTCTCACTCAAGAGAAAATGGCTATCATCAAGAAATGACAACAAATGTTCTCAAGGATGTAGGGAAAGAGGAAGTATTATTTGGTGAAAGGGCAAACAGGTGCATTCACTATAGAAATCTGTATGGTGGTTCTTCAAACAACTAGAAACAGAACTATCACCTGCCCCAGCTGTTCCACTCTGGATGTACATTCAAAGGAATCTGTGTTCTGTTACAGAGACACTTGCTCATCTATGTTCATTGTTGTTCTATTCCCAAGATAACTAGAAAACTGGATCAGTCTAGATGTTTAGAAGCTGAAGAATGGATATTGAAAACATGGTATATATGCACAACGGAATTTTGTTTAGCTGTAAAGAAAAATACAATTACGAAATCTGCAGGCAAATGGATGGAGCTTGAAAATATTATGTTGAGAAAAACAAATGTCACGTGTTCTTCATTTTGGGATCTTAGTTTTCCAATCTCCAAATTTACATGTTCAACTTGGAGTTACTGTAGAAGGCAGGAAACTAGAAAGATTTTTGGAGCAGCATGCATAAAGTAAGTGGGTGGTAGAACATGAGATAATGGGAAATAGAAGAGGGAATACTGAGGGTGGAAAAGTTTAAGCAAGGAGGTGATAGGGGGTGGATAGAGGGGAGGATAGGGCAGAGGGAAAGGTCAACCAAAATTAAAGGTGTTTGAAAAAGTCATATCCAAATGGACTGGTAACAAACTAAAGAACATATACTTTATCCCGCAGAAGTTGGGACTGAGGTGGCCCATGGTTAAGGGCATTGGCTGCACTTGTAGACTACCTGGGTTCAATCCCCAACACCCACATACATGGTGGCTCAAAACCATCTCTAACTCCAGATACCATGCCTTCTTTTGACTTTAATAGGCACCAGGCACTCAAGTGGTGCAGATACATGCATACTGGCAAAAACACAGATAAATATAAAATAAAATCTTTAAAAAAAAATGGGTCTTTTGCTCTTCCAGAGTCAGTGTTCCAAGACAAATCCCCAGCTCTGTAGCAGAAAACCTGCTGTGAGACAGAAAACTTCCTTTTCCCAGCTCATCCATTTTTCCAACCCTCAACACTAACAGGCATTCCCTGGGAGCACACCTGTCCAGCAGGCCATGCAAATAGATAGGCCACCTGAAGAGCTTCTCCACTCCCTCCTCCCTTCCAAATCCAACCCCTCAGCCTCAACCCTAGCTCTGCAAAAGAACACTAGCTGCAGCCTTCCTCACCCCCTGCCCACATTCCCATGGACTCCACAGATAGCCACTCCTCTCCTCTCCACAGCTCTGCAGCAGAACACTGGCGGCAGCCTTTCCTACTCTCTCTGTTTCCATCTCCTGAGCATCCCATAGATCTTCTCCTTTTAACCTCTTTTCCTGACTGTTTGCTTTGTCCCAGTCCACAACTGCAGCAGATACCCACTGCTAACCCAAGGGCTGTTCCAGTCTGGGCAACAAGTAGGCTGCCAGGAGATCCACACTTTCCTTCTGCTCCCCCAGATCCAATCTCTCCAGTCTCATCCCCAGCTCTGCAGATGGAAACCTGCTGTGGTCTCCCATTCCTGTCTCCTCATTCCCAATGGATCACAAAGATCTCCAATCTTCCTTCCCCCAACTAATTCCAGTATCCCAGCCTCAAACACCAGCATACATACATTGGGAACACACCAGCTGAAGTGGCAACGGAAACAGGTCCACAGAAAATTTCCTACCAGGCAACAAATAGCTAGCACGCTTTCCTAAACTCCAGTGAGGAAGCAGAAATGCAGGAACAGAACACTCACCCAACAGAGACAAAACCAGATATCATCACCCCAAACTATAGTCATCCCAATCCCAGATACCTAGATTAAAGCTGGATATCATCAACCACAGAAACAAACTCATGGAAACTGAACAAATCTCTACTGAATTAAAAACATGTCAAGAGAAAAATAAAACCAATGACTTTCTAGAATTCAATGAAAATGAATGCACAACACACCCAAATTTATGGGGCACAATGAGAGCTATTAAAAATCTCCACCAGTTAACTGTCAGGGACTGGGTGCCTGGAGATGGAGTACAAAAGTCTAAGTTGAAAACTTTTAGAAATAATCGAGAGATTGTCAATTTCACTCAAAAGAGTGTTCTAAAATGTTGCTGGTATAACCGTTCTTGAAATTAACAGCTAACACTGATTGACATACAGATATACAATTTGTATGCTATGTGATAACATTCATAAAACCATCACAAACTATTTTGCTTGTTGGGTATATTCTCTACTATCCTTTTACTCTCAACCTGGTGAGGAAATTTCTATGCACAGATAACAAGTCAACAATAACAAGGATCTACTACCTCAACTCAGTGACGGTGGAGTCCAAATTAATATGATTGTTTTTTAAAGGGGAAATAGGCTAATCTTTACTGGGTCTTCTTCTGTTTTGAGAACTTAAGGAAATCTCATTGAACACTTGAAACACCATTTTGGGTAGGAATTACTGTTCCCATTAGAGGAGACCAAGCCCTTGGGGAGTATTATACACATGCAGGGCCACTTAACTGTCAGGTAGTACTGGGTTAGGCTCCTGTCAGAGTGCCCAAAGCCCATGACTCCTGCAACAGTTCACAGACTTTCAGGTTCTCTCTACTGTGCTGTTGCATGGTTTCTTAACAAACTGCTCAGAATGTAGCCTATCTTCTGCATTACCAGTCTTCTGCTTTCTATTACACAACATCAAACTTTAAAAATGCCTTTCTAACAGGCTAAACTGAACACCATGTTATTTTCTAGAATGATTGCCATTCTACTAAGGTTAGCGATTGGCCAAAACAAGTGCTCTAATCCGTACTGAAGGTTCTTCCATGCAACAGGGAGACAGGAGAGGTATTTTAAATACTTACCTGTGATCCTGTGATTATTTATTTTTCTAACTTGCATTTGTCTAGAAAGAATTTTGAGTGGCTGCTGAGAATGAAGATTATAACAGGAAAAAATAATTGTGGAATTGAGTTGGGAGAGTAACAAATCTATTTTAAAAACTTGAGTGAACAGAGCTTTATCTGGTAGGATCTGACAGGATCTTGGATTAATTTACTTTGTTGTACATACGAATAGTATCAAAGGCTAGGAAGGCTTAAAGTGACACTATGTAAGAGAGTTGTTTGGCTCACCCTGAAGGTAAACAGCGGGAAAGGTGGCCCTGCAGTCCACAGCCGCCTAGTGGAACTAATAAGATTTTGCTGTTACAGACCTAGACTTTAATAAGTGTTGAACACTCAGCACACAGAAGGAAACCTATAGTTCTTACTTTTTAAAAGCAGAGGCCTGCTTATTAGCATTCAAGGCTTTATTTACCCAATATTGCTAAGGGGTCCTACGCAAATAAACTCATTATCATAATTAGTTCACTTGAATAAAAGGACAAGTCTAAAAGTTGTCTACCTAGAGATATTTCTCTTGGCTGTACTCAGGTACTGAAATATATTTTAATCTTTCCTTGATAAATCAGGGTCATTACTACACCACACGAAAGTGAAAGTCACCTGGCTGGAATTCTGATAGTCCTGTTTGAGTCTTTTTGGATCTCAAGGAAATGAGAAAAGTGGGCATCATTAAATAAGGTGAGGAAGCCCTTTGTTTTTTGAAATACTCAAGAAAAATAAGTCTAGCAAAATAAGTACTTTGCTTTTAATGTACAAAAGCAATATGGGCCTTGGAAAGACTGCATATTTTAAAAAATGCTAAGTAGCTTAGAGCTGTTCATGGCTGCGTATTTTGCTTTAAAATTTAACATTACATGCATGTATGTATGTGTGCTTGTGCTCACACACAGATGTGAAGGTCCAAAGACACTTGGAGGATTCTGTTCTTGCCTCTCATCATACGGGTCCTGGGGATCGAATTCAGGTGCTCAGGCTTGGCAGCAAATATCTTTCTCTGTTAAGCTACTTTGTTAGCCCTATACCTTACTTTTTAATAATAGGTAAATATTTCATGTATTATCATTAATATTTCATTACATATATTTTGTTTTCTCACCATAATGTATGCTTTAAGTTATACATTTTGAATTATTAAAATTACTTTTCATGTATCTTGATATAAAAGCCTTTTTTGGTTTTTCTTTGTGGGGGGGCAATTTTTGAGGCAGGGTTTCACTCTGTTGTGTAGCCTTGGCTGTCCTGAATCTCTGTACATCAGTCTGACCTCGAACTTACACTGCCTGCCTCTGCCTCCTGAGTGCTAGTATTCAAGGTGTGCATCACCACCACCCAACTGGTTTTAGACAGACCCTGAACTGCTCATCTCCTGTAATCAGGCAAGATTTCCAGTGTAGGAATTGGGATAGCAACCCAGCCACCAACATTTGACCTACAACTTGTCCTGCCTACAAGATGTGCTAGGGTAAAGGTGGTGCAGAAACTGTGGGAGTGACCAATTAGTGACTGGTCCAGTTTGAGACCCATACCATGAGAGGGAGCTCAACCCTGATAGCCAGGACCTAGAGCCAGGATAGCCCAGAGACCTAGGACAGAATCTAGCACACCTGAGTGGTGGGGAAGTCAATGAAATGATTCCTAATGATATTCTGCCACACTCATAGATTGGTGCCTAGACCAATTGTCATCAGAGAGGCTTAACTCAACAACTGACGGAAACAGATGCAGAGACCCACAGCCAAGCATTGGGTAGATCTTGGGGGAATCCTGCAGAAGAGGAGAAAGGAGATGGAGGGGTCAAGGATACCACAAGAAAAAACGCAGAATCAACTAACCTATGTTCACAGAGACTGAACCCACAACCAGGAAGCCTGCATGTTACAGTTGTGTAGCTTGGTCTTCTTGTGGGATTTTTAACAGTGGGAGCGGGGGCTGTCTCTGAGTCTGTTGTCTGATTTTAGGACCCTTTCCTCCTGCTGGATTGTCTTGCCCATCGTTTGTAGGAAAGAAGGTCCTAGTCTTACTGCAACTTGATATAGCATGGCTGGTTGATATCTATGGAGGCCTTTCCTTTTCTAAAGGGAAATGGAGGAGGAGTAAATTGGGGTGTGAGGTTGGAGGGGAGGGGCTGGGTGGAGAGGAGGAATGGAAAATGTGGCTGAATATAAAAGAGATTAAATAAATAAATAAAAATAGAAAAAGAGAGTATTCAAACACACATGAATCAGGAGATTCAGACTGGTGTTTAATACAAAATGTGTTAAAGAATATGATTTGGGGCTTGAGGAGATGTCTTTGCAGGTAACTTGTTTGCTTCTCAAGTATGACAACTTGAGTTTGGATCTTAACATAAAAGTCAGCCAGGTGTGGTGGCCCACTTATAACCCACTTATAGCCTGACTGCGCCAGGCGAGTTGAATCAAAGGAGCCAGGTTCAGTGAGAGACCCTTGATGGAGGAAGGTCATTGGCTAATAAAGGCACTGCCCTGGCCCATTTTATTGGTTAGAGGATAGGTGGGAGGAGTAAACAGAACAAAATGCTGGGAGGAAGAGGAAGTGAGCTCAGAGACTCGACAGCTCTCCTCTGGGGAGCAGACGCCTGAGAGAGACGCCATGCTCCTGGCTCCTGGGCAGATGCATGCTAAGAAGCTCCGACCCAGGATGGACATAGGCTAGAATCTTCCCGGTAAGCGCACCTAGGGGCGCAACACAGATGATTAGAAATGGGCTAAATTAATATGTGAGAATTAGCCTAGAAGAGGTTAGGTAGAAATGGGCCAAGCGGTGTTTAAAAGAATACAGTGTCCGTGTAATTATTTCGGGGCATAAGGTAGCCGAGCAGGCAGCTGGGGTGCTGGGGACGCAGCCCCGCCGCCCCTTATTATTACAGACCCTGCCTCAGTATGTACAGTAAGCAGAGATTGAGGAAGACACTTGACATCAACCTGGGCCCTCCGGGATCTCCCCAGGCACATACGTATGCACCCATACATTGTGCCTCCATGCATGCAAACTCACATGTACACCATACAGGCTTAGATACGCAACAATGCATGCCTTTGTCTTGTGGGAGCATACAATGGCATCTAGATGCAGACTGTGGCAAGAACAATGTTTGGGGAGGGTGGTAATCTTTCTTTAAGTATATATTTTTATAAAATGGCACCTGAACAGTCTTAGTTCATTCACACAGAAATTGTAAAGCAGTCTGGTGACTCTATTTTGTATTTGGAGCAGCTCCATATATAAGTGCCCATTTTTGCTGTTTCTAATTATTTCTTGAACAAACTGTCAAAAATATTTAGGTTTATCAACCTAACAAATGCTTGGCTGGCAGGCCTAAGAGAATACCAAGAATAAGATGTTTTGTGAATAGCAGTATGGAATTCATTTTCTTATCAAATTAGAAACATCAGGCCCATAGTGTATTGTGACAAGTATACATTAGGCATTATAAGCATGAGCTTGAGGAGCTCCTGGACCCTTGACGTAAGACAGTCCTTTTATTGTACAGGCAAAATGCTCTTGGTTTCCTGCCATTAAGTCTAAGTGCCAGCTTAAGTCTGAGCAGAGCTGTAACAGCTTTGCACAATACCCTCTTTAAGAGAGCAACGTATGCCTGTAAGAGTGATTTTATTAGCTAAGAAGATGAGAAATTCTGTTTCTTCATATGAGGGAATTGGGCATGATTTTCTCCTTCTGGTCCAGTAAAAATGTTTCTATTTACTTTAAACATTCTGCACGCTTCCTGCAGCCAATTTTAGCAACTGTAAGAGAGGGCAGACACTCCTACTGATTTCTTTTAAGTTAGAAGGTAGTTCATGGATACATTTTCATTTAATTTATATGGTCAGGTTATGTTAAGTAGACACCGTCTATTGATGTAAACATATCCACATGCTAGAAATACCCAGAACTTTCTCTGAAAAGAATTCAGATGTTACTGGCTGGTTTCTGTAATGGTTTCAGCTTTACCCAGATTTAGCAATGTCCCACCTCTGGATGTGACATGTAAACATGGGAGGGAAGCTGTCTGTTGCCATATCTTGCTACATGGGAGTATCCCTTCCTCTGCTATATTTTCCCCAGTCATTGCCACTTGCCTCCCTCTACTGAATAAAAAACTACATAAACACAGAGAAGAAAGACGGAATTAACAGGATTGTAGAAATCTGGTTGAGGGTTAGAGGTACCCTGAGCCTAGTGGGTCTGTAAGGTTTTCATGACTCACCCCTTGTCAACATGACACCTTGGTGACTATAACCATCCCCTCTTCATTTTATGCTCCAGAAGCTTGTGAGACCTCAATGAGTCATGAAGAATCTTAAAATCAAATCCAAAGAATCCAAAGTGATGATAACAAAACAGAATAATTGATATTTGAACAAAGGTTAGTATTTGACAATGGATAAAGATTGGTATACCTTCCCTTCCTCGGGGCTTTGTTGGCATGAGTTGTGAACGTCGTCTTCTCTTATGAATTTTCCAGGCCAGGAAGTCAGTCCTTTGATTTGGCCCCAGACCAAGTCACCAACGTTGAACGTCCTTGGTCTATAGTGTATCAATTCATGTGAAGAGGGGGAGTCTGGATTCCTTAGGTCATCTTCACTACTAATGCTTTTAGCATCTGAGGGACTAGGCACACACCCATTCATGCTTTTGGCATTAAAGTCTCCATTGTAATGGATGTAGTCTTTGACCAGAGAACTTTCCAAACTATTCGAAGAACCTGGAGACTGCCCCTCTAGGACTAGGTCTTGTTTAGCAGTGCCTAGCAGCTCTCCAAAGCCCCGACTCTGACGAGGTCTGTTTCCATTAATGTGCGTACATCTCTCCACAGTGTTCTCCAGTCTCTCCTTAAAGCCCATCATAGTTCTTTTGTAGCTGTTATACCTGAAATTTTCCTCCAGAATTTTATCCCCTTGACAGTTTCTTGGTGGTAACAGTATTGGGTGCTGTTCCCCAGCTAGAAATGGCAGTGCAGAGACATTGTTGGGCCTTTCATGACAAGGGCTACTGTGGATATGGCCTGGATGATCTAAAAATTCCTCATATTTCCACCTGTTACGCTCCCCTCTGGGACTTTGCTCCCCATCCCACTGTTTTCTGGATGTGTGGCAACTTGCTGACTTGAAATACTCAAACCCATCTCCTTCGCTGGAGTTTTTCCCATGGTCTATACTCTTGGGTAGCCGTGACGCTCTTGCATTTCTCAGCCTGCCATCATGATCCACTCCTCCCATGCTCCGCCCGTGAATGACCGCACTTACAGCACTGGACAGGTTTAACGGGTCACCAATCGAGGCGGTGAAGGCACTCATGGCACTCAGAGCCGGAACAGGGCTGATCTGAGTTGTACTGTTGACAGCAGTGGTGATGACAACCTGCATTCCTTTGCTGGCCGCATCCACAACCGCTTTGTAAATGGCATCTACGGAGGCATCACCTGGGCCACCCATAACGAGGCCGTCCTTCCCCGGCTGACCAAGAGATGGGTCAATCCTGGGCTGCAGTTCACAAGGTGCATCCTGGAAATGTGGAAGTACAGTGTTTGGGTTCTCAGGAAGTGCTGTGAGTCCTGGCTGAGTGCTTATTCTTTTATTTAGAAGAGCTGCATCTCCTTGCATCCTCACCTTAAATAAGTAAGAGATGGAGGGGGGGGGGGAATTTAAAGACCTTAAAGAAGAAGGTCATAATTCCAAGATTTACCAAAAGACAAACCAAGGAAGTACAAAGAATAAGAATAAAAATGAACGTGAAAATCATCCTATATAGAAAACCTTACACATTGATTATACATTTTTATTTTTTTAATTTATTTTTATTTTTGGTTTTTTGAGACAGGGTTTCTCTGTAGCTTTGGAGCCTGGCCTGGAACTAGCTCTTGTAGACCAGGCTGGCCTCGAATTTACAGAGATCTGCCTGCCTCTGGCTCCCGAGTGTGGGGATTAAAGGCGTGCGCCACCACCGCCCGGCTGATTATATTTTTAGATTTGGGTCATTTCTTTAGTTGAAATAATGCAACAGATCTCTTTTAAACGTCATTGCCAAAAACATTTTCTAGAAAAATGAAACTTGAGGTGGTGGACAAAAGGTGTTTCCAGTGAAGACACTGCTTGCGGAATGGTCATATTATTTATAGTCTGTGATGGTGGATGCCTGTAAGCCCAGCATGAGGGAGTCTGAGCAGGAGGGTGCAAATTCAAGACTAGCTAGCTGTGCTACATAGTGAGCCCTAGCCTTGTTTTTTTTTAAATCGTGTATATTTTATGCTCACATTTATAGAATATTACTTTTTCTATATAATCTGTAATATATTTCACATCTTGGTAGAAGCTGACCTCATGGCATAACCCGGAAGGATGGGGTGTGGTGAGCCTACACTGACAGTGAAGGAAATGGGCACTAATCATGGCAGCAAGGTGGGTACATGGCTCAGAAGGGCACAGGAGGGCACAACTACCTGGGTTGACTCAAAATTCCAAAAACAGTACTGCTTTATACAAAAAAAAAATTATAGGCCTGGAGAGATGGCTCAGAGGTTAAGCACATTGCCTGCTCTTCCAAAGGTCCTGAGTTCAATTCCCAGCAACCACATGGTGGCTCACAACCATCTGTAATGGGGTCTGGTGCCCTCTTCTGACTTGCAGGCATACAACAGATAGAATATTGTATACATAATAAATAAATATTTAAAAAAAGAAATAAAATTATATTTACACAAAAGATTGGAAAGCTTAACAATATTCCACATTACTAAATAGCTGGCAATAGACTCGGAAGGGCCTCGAACCCATTCTTTCACTTCTCCTAGTTATTTCAATAAAACCAGACATTGTTTTCAGCTGAAGTCACACATGGAAGGAAAGTACCTGGAAGTTCTGAAACAGACAAGCCATGGGGTTACTGTTAGCTGGACAAGGGACTGTGGGCTGTCCTTGGAAGGCCTGGAGGTTCTGGTGTCCCTGGAGGAGGTGCTGCTGCTGCGGCTGACTTGGAGGGAACATCTGGCTGCTGTTCAGCAGCGACTGCAGGTGACTCAGTTGGTGGTTATTCAAAGAGCTGCTTATTGTCGACAGGTCACCTACAGGTTCGGGAAACATGAGGTGTAAGTCAGCATGTCTCTCCAGAGATCCTGTGCTTATTTTTGCACCTGAGACCTCCTGAAACAAAAACTAAAAGCTGGGCTGTTTGATCATTTATTTCAGCCTCACTTAGCCGTAAGAGTACCTTTAACATTTCGTTTTATCTGCACGATTAGCTTTGCACTTTATATCACATACAGATTACTTAGTCCTTATGTTAAGCTTCGGAGTTAGATGCCTCCCTGTATCTATTACAATTAGGACAACTACATTAAAGGTTGAAGACTTCCTGAACAGTCCTAAGCAGCTGACTAAATGGAGACACAACGAGTGGGAATGAGATAGTCTCATTTATAAAATTTTAGTCTTAAGTCACACTCACAATAAATACCACCAAATAAAATTAGCTGCTTAGTTTAGAAATATGCATTTTGAGCCAGGTGGTGGTGGTGGCTCACACCTTTAATCCCAGTACCTGGGAGGCAGAGGCAAGTGGATCTCAGTGAGCTCAAGGCCAGCCTGGGCTAGTTCCAGGACAGGCTTCAAAACAACAGAGAGAAACCCTGTCCTGAACCCCCCCCCCAAAAAAAATGCACTTTGTTTTGCAGCAAAATGTTAGCTAAAATCAAAACTTTAAAGAAACCTAACAATCCAAAAGAATTCACCCCTGTAGTTATTCTAAAGATTTTAAAATCAATGACATCAATGGATAGCATTAATAACTGGTTAATTTATATTTGAAATTCAGAACTGTTTTAGATTGTTGAAATTCTTTTGAGAACAGTTTTGTAACTTGAGACATATATGTCTATTACGTTTTTGAGTGGTTTAACTACAACTATTTTAGGTCTATATGAAACTAACTGTGCTGTATTACAAAAGTTTCCATATCACAGTCTGAATGTGTTCCGTAGTGTGTTGAGATGCTAAACATCATGGACACTTGCTTCTGTTTCTGGGCTTCATGGGCACTTCCTGCACTTCCCCCGATTGTTACCTGAACCCATCATTTAAATACTTGACATTATTTTCAAGTTCTGTTTTTGAAAGGCTAATCTATGTGGATGACTTTGTTTTATGGCACAAATACATAATTATAAAGATAACAATCATGAAGAAATCTAGTATTATTTAGAGGGATGGTTTCCTTAATGTTTGGGAAGCTTAAGCTTGGAGTATTTTGATGCCTCGCCTTTTTAGTTTGGCTTCTCAGGGTTCACCTGGAAGTTCTCCTCAAATGGTTCCCATTCTAGTGCAGCTGCTCATACCAACCCTGTGATGCCACACCAACTAAAACAGAAACACAGGTTCTTTAGAAGAGGCAGACTGTTCTTGACTGAAGAGAATGACGGGTAAGGTTAGGGCTAGGCGGCATCAGAATTGGAAGATAAGAGAAAGCAGATTACAGTGGCATTTAGTAATGCTAGCATTGGCAAAAGGAAAAAGGCATTTTGTGTTTGTTTAGCTGGTTTTGTGTGGGCATTGTTATATTTAATTCCTTAAAGAAGCTGTGACACAATAAAAACATTTTTAAAAATAGTGTGACAAAATGGAGTTTTAAAAAGGAGAAAAGAGAATTAGAAAAACGTTTCTTAAAAAAAAAATTTTGTGACAAAATTTTAACTTACCAAGCAGACCTGTCCCCAGTAGAGGGTTAAGTAGCTGTGGCATCACAGAGTTACTGTTGAGTTTAGCTGGACCAGGTGGATTCCCAGCACTATTAGATATATTCAGCAATGTTTCTGCCATTGACACCACTGCTGTCCCACCAAGTGTTGAGACAGTCAGTGCTGCCACTGCTGATGATGTAGTGGTTGTGGTAGTGGTTGCCTGGGAGGAGGTTGCTATGGAAACCTCTGGATGATTAGCGGTGTTGGCGGATGCTGAGTTCAGGACACCTCCCAACAGCTGGGGATTCAAGGCCATTAATCCCGAGGCCCCAGTGACAGCTGGGAGGAGCAGGGGGTTAAAAGTAGTGTCACTGCCTGTAAAGCTCGGTAAAGGGTTTCCCAGGGGGCTGGTTAAAAGGGTCTCAGCTCGGCTGTTGTCTGACTGATTGCTTGGCAAACGGTCTGTTGGGGCTGTCATCTGTGTTAATAAGGGTAAAGGGGTATTTTGCTGTTGCAAAAGATCTGAGATGGTCAAATTGAGAGATGGCAGGGGGAGCATGGCAGCTGCTTGTGCTTGGTTCTGCAGCAGGGCGGCTAAAAGCTGAACATGAACAGGCTGCAATACCTGCCCATCCATGTCACCGGAGAGAAAAGCTAAAGGGTGGAGGTTGATCTCAGACTTGCCTTCTCCTGCTGAAGGCTGGAGGATATTTAATAGATTCTGGTTTAGGAGATGCTGTTGATTCACTGGCAAAGAGATAGGTAGAGAACTGAGGAGGCTGGGGTTCAAGGGGTGTGGAAGATGGTTGTTTGAAGTGCTGTTGGATGGAAAATGAAGGGCATGCTCCTGGCCAACAAAAGGAAAATCGCTCCCAATGGGCAGCTGACTCTGCAGTGGGTTTCCAGCTGCGGTGGTGACAATGACTCCATCTTGGAGAACAGATGTTGTCTTTGTGATGGCAGGGTGGTTGCTGCCAGCTATAGCTATGGAAGATGGTAGGCTTGGACCACCTAGAATAAGAAGAAGAAACACAGCTGTTAGTTATGGACAGAAACACTACCCATAAAGCTTCCTAAGGTGAATTTCAGTTGCTCTACTTATTTCATTGTAGTAGATTTATTGTACCATAGATGATTTGACATCTATTAGTGGTATTTAACTCACTTTGAAAATTAGTATACCGAAAAGCAAATAGGTTTCAGTCACTACTCCACAGAATGACGCTGGGCAAGAATGTTACAGTTCATCCATTCGGTTTGGTACCAAAGCCTCCTTTTTCTTCAAAATCATACCTTTTCAATTAAAAAAAAAATGTTTGGCCTTATTTCTAAGAGTAGTACTTTCCTTTAATGAACAAAATAAAATCCTTTAAAACTAGGATGTACATGAAACAAAGCAGATAGTAAAATAATCTATGGTAATACAAAATACAAACATCTTAGCGCATAGCTTTCTGATTTTCCATATCAGTATGTATATATACATCCAGATACATGTACACACACACACACACACACACACACACACACACACACAAAACCACGTAACTTTACAACAAAACAACTGTGCTATAGTTTTTAACTTTTCATTTATCAATTTAGGGAATACCTTTCTCTTGTTAGTTGATATATACTGAATCATTTACTAGTTTCATGCATCAATATATGATAATTTACTATCTATAATCACGAATATTTTTGCTTTAAATTATTTTGCAAAAACATTGAGAACAATTACTGGTGACACTTCAATAAATATTATCAATGTATCTTTTCAATTGTCTATTTTTTTTTTTTAAAGACATGGCTTCACTGTGTAGCCCTGCCTGACCTGGAACTCTTTATGTAGACCAGGTTGTCCACAAACTCATAGTGTCTGCCTCCCAAGTGCTGGGATTAAAGTTGTAAGTCACCACACTGGGCTGCATAATTATTTTCTAAGGATACATTCTTGAATATATAATTTTCAAAGTCTCAAAAGCATATATATATATATATATATATATATATATATATATATATAGTCAAACTTCCCTCAAAGATATATATCAATATATATTCAATTTATATTCCTTTAAATGGCATATAATATATTTCTCACTAACACACTATCATTATTTTTAACAGCAAAAAGTGTTTAATAATCTATTATTCTGAAAGTGTATATAAATGTTTCCATAACTGTACAATGGTAAAAATATATTTTTTGTTTTAATCAAATGGAATAACATAATAATTTTTATATACCTTTAGTCATGTTTAAAAACTATGTAGTATATCATGCTGATGAAATGTAGCATTTATATGTTGATTTCTATCATCACATATTAACACAGTGGTGAGCATTTTCTCATATACTTTTATTTGTGTTTGTGTGTGTGTGTGTGTGTGTGTGTGTGTGTGTGTGATTAAACCTAAACCCTTAAATCCCAGAACTATACCACAGAGTTTTCTTATTTTGAGATAGGGTGTTCTCAAGCTGCGCAGATGGCCTCACAATTGTGGTTCTCCTGCCTCAGCTTGTGGATACTAGGATTCCAGGCACATACCACCACACCCAGCTACCACTGAATGTTTCCCGAGGAAGTTTATTTCAAAGTGTTCATAGAGAAAATTTCCATCACTGTTATGATTGCTATGAGATCAGAAACAGGTAAAAAGAGCTGGTCAGGTGACAAGTCTAAGGAATAATAAAGGTTTTGTTGCTGTTATCCCTGACATCAGCAGGGCTGTGGTAAGGTACTAACAGTGGAAACTCAAGCTGCTACTACCAACACCACCTTGCTGCCGCAACAATGGCTTCTGCCTTCCCATCTGTCATAGTCTGATCTTTTTTTCAAAAATTTCAGTGTTTTATTTAAAGGCTGAGATTAAAAAAAAGCTTCTTGAACATATATAAATATTTATGAAATATTATCATGAAATAACGACATGTTCACAAAGATTAGGGTAAGAAGACATACGGAATGCTGAAGTAGGCACACGGTATACAACTATTTAAATATTAATTCAGATTTTTTTCACAAAACAATCAACACCTTTAATATTTCATTGCTTCTTAAAATTGTCATTTCCATACATACGATGCATCATTTGCATCTGGAAGGCATCTTTTAAATGAGCCAGGGAGTCTTATTTACGAGGAATCAAGATCACTGTCAATTTTTCTACCTGCTAAATAATAATGACATACTTAAACATGGAGCTTGCTGCTCTTCGGACCACATGCAGATTATATTTTCAAAATATTAGCATATATGCAGCAAGGCTTTTGTAGATGATGGTTTTCCTTAGAGATTACTTTTTATTACTTTAATTTGCCACTGAGAAGCATCCATATTTATGATTCAAAGTAGTAGTCATTTGGGGATAACACTATTTTAAAAGCTCTCCATCTAAATATTCTTGAGAAATTATAATTAAAAGCACAGTCACTTTTTTTTAACCCTGCCAACAAGAAAGGATGAGTCTATAAGCTTTATAAAGACAAGATGTGGACACACACACGGACACACACACACACACACACACACACACACACATTTTCTCCAATTTCTAACAAGTCAGTTCAACAAACAGATACATTCTGTTGGAGAATAGGATTGAAATAGTGACAGAAGTTTAAAAATCTTGTCCAGAAGAAAGTCAGAGTTTAGGTAAAGTGGCAAATGCATAAATTTCCTAATCTTCCCCCCTCCTCAAATATATAATCACAAGGTAGGAATTTTTGAATGTCATGTTCCATATTAGCTAGGACGATGCGACTGCAACGATAGGCCTGTAGCAGCTATAGAGACACATACAACCAGGGGACAATTATAAAACTGATGGTGTCTGAGAAAATGGCGAAATGAGAAAACTACACATTTTATTATGCATTTGAAAGATGAAAAGAGATAAAAAGTGCCTCTAAGTAGAGGCAAAATAATTTTTTAAAATACAGAAAGTAAGGCGGATGAAGGATAATGAGTCTTGTGTTTCACGAGCACAAAAATATCTGAAATGTGTTTGGCTTTTCTACACTCTGACTCTCTCAGCTCACAGTTAAACCTGCCAGTTTACACAAGCAGTAAATATATTTGAATACATATTTTTAAACCATTAAAGACAAGTATCATTTCTTATTTCTCTCTGTATTTCAAAGACAAAACAGTCATGACGCATGGTTAGATTAAAAAAAGTGTTTGTTGGCTGAGACCCTAATATTTGCACTCATGCCTCCAAGGGAGTTAACAATGTAGACATGGGGGAGCTGAAGCTTGGTTTTCCAATTTATTGGCCCAGTGCCAGGACACAGGGACTACTGCAGAGGAGGTGGCTTGAAAATGACAAATGACGTTAGAGCTCCCAAGCAGTTCAAGAAGTTAAAAGTCACCTCACAGCAGGGGACATCCACCCCAGAGGACAGACCTACAGTCAGTCATTCAGGCATAGAGCTGCTCAAGGAGAGCCCTCAATCTGCATGCACTTTTATATCAGAGGGCAGTTTGGAGAACTCTTATTTCTGAATTACTAACTGTAATATTCTGTGAACCTATTTCAGGCTTCTGCTGAAACAGGAAAAACTGTATATTCAGTTAAAGTATGTAAGGAAAGTATCTGTTAAAGCAGGTTTTTGGTCTTAGTGGTGAAAATTTCATCAAACATTATCAATAATCAAAGGCATGAGGGAATTTGGAAGAAGTTAGCAAATTCTAGTCATTTAATTAATAAGGAAAAATAAGATTACTTTGTGGCAATCGCTATGAAGTGACAATTTCTTTTTGTTATTTTCAAAGTAACGCTCAGGTGTTGCCAGATGTCCAGCCTAGACCTGCAGCGGTGGGCAGTCCAGCGTGGTGAAGAAATGAGTATGCGCCCTTGCTCAGTGAGCACTGCACAGAAACCTTCTGCACACACAACTCATGTGCCTAAGTACAGGGTGTGTAAATACAAATAGCATAAAGAATAATTTATTACTAATTTAGTTCTTGAGATGCTTAATTTGCTTTAGTTTTAGAATTACTTCTGCCTCCAGATTTATCTCACTGGTCAACAACATTCCTGGGCAGAAGTTCACATTGTGATCAACTCTTGTATGACTTAATATTACTACTTCTACTATTACACATGTGTCAAAAAAAGCAGATCAATAAAGTTTTTAAAAAATGTCAGTAACTTGGTTTATTTAACTCCAATTTTGAATAAGTATTATTTTGTGCTAAGTACTTTCTAAACCGAAATGGCCAAATACTGACTTTTTATCCATGCAACTCAAGAGCTTAAGGAAAAATATTTTATGAAAAATTTTCTTTCACTGTTTGACCTTTATCATTTACTTTGCTAACAGTACTTTCATTGCATAGAGTCAGAAGTAATCCTTAATAAAAATAAATCCTTCCAGAGATAAAATATCATGGCCTAGTAAGTTTAATAAATATAATTTACTTCTCAGTTCCATTGAAATATGAAAAAGTGTCTTTTAGATTTAAAGGACTGATTTTTAATGATAATAACATAATAAGCTGAAAGATAACTTTTATGAGAAGTATAGGTACTCCAGTAAAGCTTTATAAACATGTTCAACTCTTAGCAGCGGCCACAGTAATGTGCGTTTACAGAAATACATCAACTTCATCTTTCTGCTTTGGGTTCTAGTACATATTCTTGACATTCCTGTCTAAGGAATAGGAAGACAGAGGAAGGGACCTGGGGCTATGTTTTTTTTTTTAATTTTTTTTTTCCTCAAGGGAGAAATGGACCCCAAACAAAAGCACACTTAAGGTGAAGGGGAAGAAAGCAATTGCAGGATCCCAGGGAATGCTCTTGGCCTTGGAGGGTCAAAATGCTGGAGAAAGGAAAGGAGAGCAGAAAGACGTGACTTACATCTCAGGATGTAAAGATCAGTTTCTGGATGATGATGAAATGAAACAGGGAAAGAAAACAGACTGTGTGATTACATTATGTCTCTCCATCCAGTCTTCCTCTGTGGTGCTGGGAACGGAGATAGGGCCTCAAGCATGGTATGCCAGCACTTCTACCCCTGAGCTATATACAGGCCCAGCCTGTTTCCTTTCATAACACCCAGAACCTATTGGAATTACTTTTAAAATGCTTGGAAAATGTAAGGCTACTCAAGTAGCAAAGCTCATTTGTTGTTAGGTAAATAGGGTATTTGTGTGATAGCAAGACTTGAAAAAGGTGGTGAAATCTCTGGTAGGATTTGTTTTCTGACCACACGAGTGAGTTAAAATGCATCGTTAATTACCAACTAGAAGTTTCATTTCAACAGACAATGCTGGATTTTTACTAGTCAACTCCGTATCCTATTATATCCTGTTTTATCTGAAGCTGTCAAACAGTGCCTAACTCAATAAACACCGAATTACATCACGGATGTTCTAAGCCACTGTGACATGCCAATGAACTACAGAGATCAATTTATTATGCTCCACCTAATATTTTGACAAGTAAAATAGGAAATCTGGAGAACACTGTAGTGTTATTTTGAAAACTGTTTCTGATAGCTTATAGGACATCAGTGTTATTGGGTGCTACAATCATCTCAGTGTGTCGTGACGGTGGCTAAATGTTTAAGTGGAGGATGGAAGCAAGATGGAGTGCTGAAAGCAAACCTCAGTGTTTTCATGAAGCTTTCACTGTTATAGTGACGTGGTTAGGGGGCTGTCATGCCAGTTGCCTGAAAACCATAACTGTGCGTTTGTGTGTGAGTAGATGTCATGGTGGACACAAGATCAGAGGACACTGTACAAGAGTGGGTTCTCTCTTTCTACTGTGGGTCCTGGGGATCCAACTAAGATGGCCAGGCTCGGCAGCGAGCACTCTGACCTGCTGAGTCATTTGGCAGGCTAGGGTCAGGCTTCTGAGATGTGCTCTAGGGAGCAGACTATTTGTAGACTGAAGTGTGGAAGCATTTCTGCAGAGTTGGGCTCCCTACGAGCCCCACACCAAGCTGCCTGATGAATGTGCATACCTGTGCCCATGGGTGCTTCTCTGGGGAGCACTTCCAACCTCAGGAGCTGTTCAGCAGCTCTTTTGGACTTCTATTTTTGGTTTCACTTCTAGTTTGTAATGTGTGAGTTTTTACTTTGAATTTGTAAGAAGTCTAATAATAAAAAGTAACTTTTACTCATTGCTTGGTTGGCACTGATAACTGCTAGATTCACAGAATGCAATATCCTCACAATTTTGAGTTATTTAGTACTACATGAATGTGGAAATAAAATTTACTTTGATTGGAATGTATTTTAGCATTACTTTTCATAAGTCAAGTTTTTGCGGGGTTGATATTAGGTCCCAGAATCTGGATTCTCTTTAGATGTTTTTGGAATAGTTTTTAGTAAATAATAGCTTAGGTAGCTCCTAAAGAATTGAAAGTTGACAGCTGTATAAAGAGAGCTTAATATATTACAATGGAATAAATTTCTCCCAACTAGAACACTAGAACAATTTATTTCTTTAAAGGTACAAAATAGATAATTGAATCAGCAAACATCATATCACTCTGAGTTTCGTTATCACTCTTGATTACATAGACTTAATTAATGTTTTACGTAAAAACATATTTTAACTCCTTTTATATACAAGAAAACATTAAACCTATAATATGTAAACAAAACAAGTGGTGTAGCCCTGGTATAAGAAGACCTTCTCAAGGACCGAGACAACGCCTATAAGAAAAACATCTTTCAACAAAGAAGGGTTCATTCTGCAAAAATTTAACTAAGAATAGATTTTCAATTTGCTTGGTTGTCTGACTAAATAACAAGATCACAGAGCACTTTAAACTTGCAGATCACATGCATCATAAGGGGAAGAAAATATAGGCTTTAAAAACTTAGTATGAAGTGCATTCAACAGAAACAACTGTCACGGTGCCCTTGCCACCTTCTTCAGGCTAATGAACGTCCCATACCTGTCTCTTCAACATTGTCATCTCTACCTGTCTGCATTTGTTATTTCCCCTTTAAGTGCAGGGTGTAACTTTCCTTTCCTTTCTAGACTGGCATGTTATGAGAATAAATAAACACATAGAGCTAAAACTTAAATACATCATAGTCTTTTACACAAAGTAGTTTTGTGGTCTCATGATTTCACTGCCTTATACCTACCATTCTATTAGCTGTCCTGAGTTTCACATGTATTTTGTGCTGAGTGAAAACATTTTCGTTTGCAGTAAAAACATACATACACACTTACATACGTAAATACTCATGAACATGTATTTATTCATAGGTTTATTTATATCCTGACGAGTTGATGCATAGAGTTAAGAGTTAAGGCAAATAAATGTGTTAGTTTCTCTTCTGACACAAACACAACACTCCTTTCCCTCAGAGCATTGTAATTTCATGTAGCTGAGTTGATTGTTCCTTATTAGGAAAAAGAAGTATTTTATAGTTAAAAGAGTTTAATGGCATTACCATATGGGAAACAGGAAGGTTGTTATTAAGTATGTTCATACAATAATTTAAATCCTTCTTTTTGTACTCTGTGTACAGGACCAAGGGAGGGACTAGTTGTGTGGATGTAGGCAGGACCTGTGTTTTGGTACAGGTGTTTCTGTTATTTGGTAAGTGGATGTGGGCCTACTTAAAGTTTGCTGGTCAGGGACACTTGATTTTTGACCCCCTCTAAACCAGAACACTACACTTAGGTGGTAAATTTTCTTTTTAAAAACATTGAAAATTTTGTGTCCATGTGATATGTGTGGTATGCGTTTGTGGGTGTGTGCAGGAGAGCACATGTGGAGGGGAGGCCAGTGTGAACTGTTTTCCTTTATTGTTCTTCACAGCGCTTTCTGAGATGGGGTCTCCTACGAAACCTTAGGCTTAGCAATATAAAAGATCAGCTGGTCACCAAGTCCCAGGTCCTTCTGCCTCTGTTTCCCACACTAGGATTATAGGACTATGTGACCATGTATGGCTCCCTACAAGGGTGCTGGGGCTCCAAACTCAGGTCCCTTGCTTGCACAGCAAACATTTCACTGACAAAGCCATCTCCCAGGCCCCTGGCATTTATTATAAATGTCCACTGCTTATGTATTTCTAGAACAGTGTGTTTGGCACTGTGTGACTGGACTGGGGTCTAGGGTTTTTGAGGTCTGGTTTCCAGATCCAACAGAACATGATTTGACCATTTAACTATATCACCAAGAATCTTACTGTTATGAACTAAAAATTCTTCAATGGAAATATTAGGCTTGATTGCAATTCAATATTCAAAAGAAACACTTGCACACACTTCAATATAGAATATTTAGAAGCATTCATGGAAAGGAAACTAAAACACTCAATAGAGTTAATAAAACACATAGCCTTAAGATTTTAGAATAAAGAAATTTAGTATTTTTATATATTCTCCACACTCTTCATTTAATTCCTATAACTGAACTCTATACTTAAAAATGTGAATACAGAATTCACATATTAGCTTGCAAACCAATATTCTTAGTTTTTAAAGATAGAATGATCCTCCTTAAAGGAACTTTTGAGGGGCTAGAGAGGTGGTCAGAGGGCAAAGGCAACTGCCGTGCAGGCTTAGCTGCATTCAATCCTGGGGGCCCACACAAACGTGGAAGTAGAGGGCTGACTTTGTCCGAGTTATCTTTGACTTTAACATGTATGCTATGGCACATGCACCCCTTCCCCACATCACAGACACACAATAATAATGAGATTTTGAAAATTAGTTACCTACTGAGTTAAACATGAGAACAAGTCATTTCTTAATGTCTTCATGTCATATTTCTGACCTGCTGTTTAAAGACTGGATAAGGCACTGGGGTGGGTAGGTCACCTGAGCTGTGCTTACACTGTGTTGGGAAAGAAAAGCTGGACCATGCTTCCTAGCCATCTGCTCCTACACCATGAAGCCATGCAAGAAGGGAAGAACTGGCACTGTACTGCTTCAGAGGCCCACAGAAACATCACCCACAGGGACCTGTTCCTTTGTCAGCCAGGAAGGTCACCAAATGTGGTTCACATATGTGGGGAATTCTCTTGATATTTTGACAAAAACATTCTAATCCTGTGTTCTATGATATCAGACTCCAAAGACAGAAGGCAAAAAGAACTGGCTTTTGTCTAAAAAAATATTAAAAATATACATATGTGGATTGTCATATGACTTAGTGTGCTATTTGAAAAAAAAAAACAGTATTTTTGGAGACTAAACAATTCAGATGAACTTGTGTAGCTGGGAAGGTGATATTTCAGGATCAGATAAACCTGAGCTCTAATCCTGGCTTAGTCATAGGGTTTTGGATAGCGAGGTTCTCTGAGGTTCACGTTTTCCACCTGTAAAATGAAGACAACACTTTATACTATGGACAACTATACAGATGATGAATGAGTGGAGTACTTGGCACACAGCAGGTAATCCGTGATAGCTAATGCAGCATTTCACTAATAAAATATGCGAGCACACGCTTTCAATCCCTGAATCCAGGAGGCTGAGACAGGAAGACCATGAGTTTGAGGTCAGCATGAGCTATGTACCTTACCTCGAAACAACATCAAAAGACCAAAAGGTGTTTTTTCTTTACTCTTACAGAGAAAGCTGTGCTATCTTCTGATGCCTCATTCTGAATGCCCAGCCGCACTGCTCAATGAGTGTTAATGAAAGAACAAGTATCAGTTTAAACAGGTATTTATGCTAGGCAAGTATGGCAGCACATTCAGTTGACATAATTTGCTTCATAACAAAAAGAATTATGGGGGTAAAGTCCTTCTCAATATTATCTCTCTAAAGAAGTTCATCAGTAAATCAACTCATTTTCATAACCAGCTGCAATAAGATCTATATAGTAATTATTATTTAATTTTATTAGGTCTAATGTTTTCGAATTCTTAACTGACCTAGATTTTTACCGTGTATGTCTTGATAACCTACACATGCTCAGTCACATCCATCCCATTGCCTGACATCTGTCATTAGTCTCTGAGTTACTCATATGCTAAAGCCTTTCTTACATTAATAAATTTGCAGTCCATGTGCCTTGATACCCCCAGCAATAGCAATCTAGGTTATATGGATAAATGTTTATACGGATAAATGGAACAAGAAAATAAATGACTGAGGCTCTATAAAATAAATCTAAACTTGACAATCAGAAAAAAAACAAAAATATAAATAAATGTAGGTATTTTCCATAATAGAAACATTGAAATACATCATTATTGAAACACATACATTTGCACATATGAACATAGACCTGACATGAAGCAAACTATGGTAAAGAATACCAAAACTAAATAATAAATGAGACTAACAAGGCTTCAGCAAAATGACTGAGGCATGCTCAATAAATATGGTACATCTTGAAACACGTATGAACTTGATGCTGTTTTAATTTCTAAGTGCATATATTAAACTTTTATTTGTACAATATTAGCTAAGACAGCATGAGTCAGTGAAAAGTTGGAAGCCCCTTATGCACCCTTTAATCATCCTGCTAAACCCAGTTTCACCAGAGTCCTTAAATTAAGAATATCAGGAAGGCACTACTCGCTTCAAATTATCTTTTAAGCCTGCATTCTTTTTGAAACACAAACGATCATTGTACAATTCTTCATCGAATACTGACATCAAAACAACACAAAACACAAACTGTGAAGGATGGCAGTGTAAAGCGGCAACACCAGGAAAGCGCACACTTGACGTTACCTTCCCAGACATGTGGATGAGAGCGCCCTTCCAGCACAGTGGCATAATGAAACCTGTCTACGTCTACATGGTGACATCAGCAGAGGTGTGAGCGGTTTCCCCACCAGCACCAGCAATCTGGACTAACTATGGGGCTTGGAACTGAACTCAGGGTCTTGTGTATGTCGGACAAGGGTTTGACCACTGAGCGGTATTTCCAACCCCAAATAGTTTAGTTTTAATACGAATGCTAGTGTCCCTGCAATCACCTTCCATTTCCTCCTTTTTGTTTCCTACAAGTCTGGGATCGTCAGTGATGGGCTTCAGGGGTTTTCTCTAATGTTTCCAGGACCAACTTTCTGCTGCTTGAATTAGTTTACGTCTCTAATGTTCTAGGATAGTTGTTTTTGTAACAATTTCTAAGGATTTTATTGTGCAAAACATAGTTCTTTTCTTCTAATGTGTCTATTTTTTTTTGGTTTAAATTTGCCTTAATTAATAGTGGATGAAGATTTATACTTAATTTGGGTTCAAAACCTTAATACTGATGCTAAAAACATAGTTTAGTTTGAGAAAATTTAAACAAATTCCATGATAAAAAATTCTGGAAATCAGGTTTTCAAGCCTTATTTTATTAGAAAATTTAAATTATTAATTTTTTGTTTTAAAAAGGAAGTAGCCATATTCATGCTTGAATTTTCTTGAACAAATACTAAAGGAAAGAAACACATTTGAAGAGAGCTTCCTACTTCACACACCCTCTAGTGACCCTTTCCTACCTATTTACCTATTTCTGTTGAGCAGCAATAAAAAAAAAATCCCCTTCTTTTTGTATTTTTGGATTTTTCAAGGCGAGCTTCATTTACCTGTATACAAATTAAAGCTGGGTAAACAACTTTTATACTGGTGAAGACCAAGGACACATCTCATGAAGCAGGAAACCTTGCTTTCTATGGCTTCTTTTGCAGTGTAAAGTCCAATGGTTATGAAACCAATTGAAAGTCAAACAATATTCAAAATGACACAGATGGACAACAAATGACAAAACACATGGAATCCTCTTAGCTGGCATCCTTTCCAAAAGACAAGGCCCTACCATTCTGTAAATAGCATTATAAATACCATAGAAGTGAGAATCTTCACAACGGGGAAAGGAACATTTCTTATCATAATAAATATTTTGGTACAAAAATTTAAAAACTGTAGAAAACTTTAGTACCTTTGGGTACTTTTTTCTAGTAAAATCATACCTGCTTCAGAACTTGTCTGATTATAGCTGCTAACAGCGCTGTTTGGTATCACTGGAGTGGAGGACGCTGCAATTCTTGACTGAGGTGGATTGGGATGTAATGAGTTTCCTAAAGCCACGCCCGACTGACTGAGCATCCCACAGTTCCCGCTAGCCTGAATCTGATTTATTAAACCTGCAAGATGGTGGTTGGGGACTGGGCTGTTACTGTGAACAAAGTTAGTGTTTGCATTGTGGCAGTGCACGGCTTCCCCTCTTAAAGGTATGCTCTGTGTCAGTGAGTTCTGAAGAACACTGGAATTCATATTAGGATCTGGAAAATGCAGCTGGTTAGCAGAGCAAGGCAAAGCAGTATTCGATCCCCCACAACCCGGGGTACTATTGCTACTCAAGTGAGAGCTTTGACAACTCATAGACTGTAGTAACTGAGACATTGAACTTATGGGAAATGACCCCTGCCCCTGCTTCCTTAGCAAGTCGGGTCCGGGTTTAGGAACTGCAGAACTATCCATTTGAGACTGTCTGAGCAAACTCAACACTGTGGTAGGTGGCTGTTTTCTTTTCCGTAAGGAGTCTTTTTGCTGAGACATCAACTTATCTCTTAGTGCTGCTCGACCACTTTGACCTTCACCTGTAGGGAGAAGCATGTTGGCAGTTGGAGGGAACATGGTGTTTAAAGTGCTATGTCCTTCAGTGTTGCCACTGCTGGCAACAGCTCCAGAGTTGTTACTGCTGCTACTGTTGTTACCAGCAAGTTTGTTTTGATTTGCTAGCTGTGCTTTGGCTGCTGCTGAGAGTAAACTACTTGCTGGAAAGGAGGCAGCATTGTGCTGGTTCAAGATCTGATTTAAAGGCATTCCCAGCAAACCAGGCTGACTCTTTACAGAACCATTTCCGGCAGATGCGGCAGGAAAAGCTGCACTGCTTGGGGTATTAAGTACATTACTCATTCCAGCAATTAATGGGTTAGGGATATCCTTGTACTGATGATGTCCATCAGACTTGGTAGAAGGGCTTGATGGCATTGATGGCCTTGGGGAACCTATTGTTGACCTTGGTGACCTAGGTGGAACCTTTATGCCACTACAAGTGGCCTGGGGTCCTACAGGTGGCATCATGAAATTTCCATGATCTGATGATGTGGAAGATGAGCGTGATCTTTGGGGCGATGCCTCAATCCTTCCAATTCCAGTCCCCATCATGTGCACTGGGGATGTCACTGGAGAAGGGGACAGGGAGGTTGAAGCTGAATGCTGAATTCTTTGTACATGACTCCCATGATTCATATGACCAGGTTTTACAGTTGGCAAAGGGAGATTACTTGGCAAAGGAACAACAGCAGGAGGCATGCTTACATTCATCACAGGTACCTGAGAGTGGACATTTGAATGGAAACTGGTTGAATTAATGATAATAGGGTTCTGATTCACTGGTTTACTAGGAATAGGGTCAAGGATGCCAAGTGGATCTTTCTCAGATGTTAATGGCTTTTTCTGAAGAGCACAAGAAGGTGGAGGAGGGGGAGGTGGGCCTTGGGGTGGTTTGTGGTGGAACATTGCTCGTGGTATTTCCATATTAGTTGAAAAATTACACATTGGTTTTTTCATTACTGGACTCTTTGTAGTCAAGGTTGGGGAAAGAGGTATATTAGTTCTTCCAGCCATTGCACAGGATGACTGCACGGGAGAACCATGTAGCATTACTGAAGGTGGAGAAAGAGGAGTCCTATTCAGGTGAATAGGACTGGAATTGGGAGCTCCATGAAAACCAGGGTTATTTCTTGTGAAGACATCAGGGCTTCCAAGTGGGTCAGTCCTTGGAGAGATTGATCCATCTCCATAGATCTGGGAACCTGATGATGCTGGGCTGGGTAGGCCTCCATGGCTGCCACGAAATGGAGATTTCTGTCCATGTTCACTGCTGCCCAATCTCTGTCGGGGGTAGACAGGGTGGAGTTCTTGCTGCTGGCTTCCAGGCAGGTCTTGCACATATAGTCTTCCCATGGCATTTGCTGATCCAGTCATTAACTTGAAAGGATTCTTACATTCAGGCATTGCAGAGTTTGTAATTCCTTCGTGAGACTTGTTTCTTACTGATCTTGGAGCTGCCGCCCGTGAAGGTGCTACTGGAGATGCATCTGAGGTGAAAGAGAAAAAAACAATTCTGTTAATTGTTTCAATTATTTTGTGTTGGGAAAAAGGGAGGGAAAGAGAAAATTTAGGAGGGTGAGAAAAGGACACCTGGGAATACAAATTTACGAACAAAAGCTGTGACACCATGCAACTAAAAACCTTTTATAAGCTTTATCAAACTTTAAACAAAGAACACGATTCACCATTAGTTCATGAAAGGTTCTTGATAACTGTAACACTTGTTTACTCCATGTTTCTTAAGAAAGCATGGGCATAACAATCAGCACAGACTCACATTAGCCCTTTTAATATTTAGAATTTGCAAAATCAAAACTGACAGCCCAGATGGTGATGGCACTGTTACTGTTTTACTAAATTTACAAATTTTAAGAACAGTCATAATGGAAAGTTGTAATCTCTGTGGCACTTTTTCTTAGATTACTTAAATAAATTGCTATTTCTACAAGACAATGTGTTACTCTGTTACTGTTTCAATTACTTGAATGAAACCTCCCCAGATGCTATGGTAATAATTCCTTATCCCCAAATTGTTACTGTAAGAGTAAGCTCTTAATTTCTGTGATTCGAGTGCATGAAGTTCCAGTTCTCTCTAATGGCAAGATAGCAATAATATATGTAGCGATACAATCATACTTAGATTCCTATCATCTCCAAAATACAGTATAACACAATTTCTTAATTGGTTTCTATTGTAAAGATGGTTTTAGTCTGCCAACTTTGGTAAAATCCTTTTATATAAGGACAGACTTCTCATCTAAAATTTAGTTGGGGTGTTAGAGTCTTCAGCACCGGGCTGCAATTGAGTATTCCCTTTCTGCATCAGTTTACTTCTCCATCCTTCTGGAATCCCTTCAGTTCCTTTGGAGATCAGACAGAATACGGGCAACAAAAAAAAAAAGCTGGCTTATCATACAGAATTTTCAGCCTATCATGTCAGAATTCTAGGTTTAATTTTTTTTAAGGCCCGAAGGAGAGTTATGTATTATATAAAGTTGCACCTTCTGAAACAAAAATGCCGAATAATATTCTCCTATGCTAATTCCCACTAATTTGTGCTGGCTGCTTAGAGAGCTGTGTTGAAAAGAATGCTGCTATAGCTGCACTCTATGAGAAAATGCCAGAAAGTCTATTAAGGCAAAGGCGATGAAAGTGGCACCAATCATACTACGTATTTGCCGTATCTATTTTGAGACTGAAAAGCATATTAGCAATTATACTTAGATTCATTTGCAATCAGAGATAGACTTAAAGGGATAATTGCACACTTAAAATGAATCAACTTCTACTATGTGCCAAAAGAGTATACAGGTCAAATCATATACTAACTTCTAAGACAGCATTTCTCAACCTGGGGTACACAGAAGCCGGGACAAAAAGAGACGTGAACGTGTCCCCTTCCTCCTTGGAGTACGTAGACTTTCTGATTATAGCTCGGTAGAAGTTCTTTGAAAGAGTAATAATGTTCGTATTCAACAACATGACAGAGGACAGAAGATACATGGAACTGAGGATAATTTTCTTGTTAAAGAGGGAATTATTAAAGGTTTTTAATTAAAGAAATCACGAGTTAAGATATCAGGACATTGTACTTGGTGTATAGTGAGAATAGGGTTAATGTAGAACTAAGATCATGGGCTATATTCTATATAGTAATGAGTCACCCATCTGCATATTTTCTAGTTATCAATATATTTGTATAATTATCTATACTTCCATGATTCAGATATGACAGTAGTGACATTTTGTATAAATTCAGCTAACAGAATTTATATAATAGCTATGATTTAGAAAGGATTTCTTCTATCCCTGAGGACAAATTGTTACTATCTTTAAAACAGCAGGAATGTCAAGTAGACAAACAAGAGCCAGGCTGACGCTGAGTGACAGGGGCTAAGGGCAGTCAGCACAGGTGAAAGCTTGGCACTGGTCAGGCACTGCTGAATATAGTCAAGTAGGACATTGGAAAAAGCATATGAGAAGCTAAGGTAATATTTATACAAGAGGGAGGTGAAAACTGCCTCAGTAAGCCTGAAGTGTTTAATTACTTAAACCTCGGTTTATGGTAACAGTCTATAGCTGGGAAAGCAGTACACTTAATTCAACAACACACACCATTCTAAAGGGAGATTCGGCATACTTCTCATTGTATCTTTAATTTCAAGAACTAAACTTGTATGGAGAGGTACAGCAAAAAAAGACCTAGATCCAGACTCTGCTGGGTCTGTAGAGCAACAGGGCAGACTGGAGAATGGAATATGTTGTGATATAAGGCATACAGGATCAGCACAGTTAAGCGCAGTGTGGGCTGGAGATGGCTCAGTGGTTAACAACACTTGCTATAGAGGACTGGGTTGGCTTCCAGGCAACCACACAGCAGCTCACAACCACCTGTAACTCTAGTTCCAGGAGATGAGACATCCTTATTTGAGCACATACATACATGCAGGTAAACACATATAAAATAAATAAATCTTAAAAAAAGAACATATATAACACCTACAAAGTGATAATACTTGCAAAGTGATAATAGCCACACTAAGGTGGGAGGGCAACGGTGAATTTTAAATAATTTGTTACTATCAAATATACCTTTACAACGTTGGAGACAATTTGTATTTTTAAAACTAGCCTTGTTGAGAAATAAGTTCCCTGAAAGGTTTTTTCCTCACCTACCCCAGAGGAGCAGTTCTTTCGATTACTCCTTGTTTAGAGTTAGTGGCTACTGGACAGCAGCTCTGTGCCAACAACAACTGAAGACCAATTTCTCTTCCTCTGCACTCTTGCCTTCAGTCCCTTCAATTATGTGTATGATGTGCTTATGTTCTTGGATTCAGGGCTCTCAACGGTTTGGCCCCCGTTCATTTATTATTATGTAGTCTCCTACTCAACTCGGGTTATTTTCCTCATCATCCAATAGTTACGGTACACTCACGCTGGGGATGAAGTTTCAGTTCTTTTCACGTCTCCATTATTTTTCAAAGCTGGTTCTGATTCTGAGTCCTAGTCTTTGAGTTCTGCCACTAAGTCTGGGATAATTATTATAGGTTACATACATCATGACGACATTTTTCAGAATTTTGTGAAACAGAATCAACTGTCCATTAAGCAAACACTTGGGAGCTCAGCTGCATCAATTCAGCGTTCCTGTTTAAATGTTAGACAGGCTGTGCTGTTTTTTTTTTTTTTTAAATTATTTATTTATTGTGTATATAATATTCTGTCTGTGTGCATGTCTGCAGGCCAGAAGAGGGCACCAGACCTCTTTAAAGATGGTTGTAAGCCACCATGTGGTTGCTGGGAATTGAACTCAGGACCTTTGGAAGAGCAGGCAATGCTCTTAACCACTGAGCCATCTCTCCAGCCCAGGCTGTGCTGTTTTGAAGGGAGTTTACATAAGGGCTATGAGCAGAAGTTCCTCAGCCTCAAGTCATCCCATAGAGTACAAACTCATCAAGGGAAAAATACCTTAACAGTGGAAAAATAGAATGGACCCAATCTTAAGCAAGTAATCAAATTTAATGCTATCAGCACAGGGTTAGCTGACAGTATATACTGTGCCATTTGATGAAGATATAACATCATTCCTACCACAATGAGCAGAACTGTGATGTGAGGAAGCAATTAAGAAATCCAGACGGAGGAACACTCTGCAAAGCTAGCCTTTGTGCCTTACGATGTCATGTCATCAAAGACTAACACACACTGGGGAACTGAAGATTAAAGATAAGTAAAAGCTTATTATAGTGTACAATCTCTGATTATATTTTAGATTCTAAAAAAGGAATGAACTTTTAAAGATATTAGTAGGAGATATTAGTAGGAGAGTAAAAGGAACTTTAACACAGACTATATGATAGCTCATGGAATTTCACCAGCATCACTGGATTGTGGTGGCATAGGGGAATGTCCTTTATTTCTACATTCAGATGATATTATATCCTTCCTCATCAGGGACATTTGATGTTAGGAAAAATATTTATGTCCAACGTGGGCAACCAAACTTAACAGCAGATGGGAATTCAGCAAACTCCCTAGCACTTTCCTATGACTTTGCAATTTGTCCTGGGGGCAGTGTCAGGGCTAGTGAGGCAGCTCAGTGGGTAAAGGCTCCACCCACCAGGCCTGAAGACCTGGGTCTGACCCAAGAGAGACTGCTTCTGCACGTTGTCCTCTGATCTTCACGTCTACACTGCGACCATCTATGTGCATGCATACATGGACACACTTCAATAAGCAACTGTACTAAATTTTTTACTTAAAAAGGAATGTGTGTATGCGTTAGTGTTGGGAGTATATCATAAAAATTTCTGGGCCAAGTGATTTGTACTTGGGTAGGTGCTTAATAAACAGCTATTGTGACGAAGTAACTAACATGGCTAATTTCCTTTTATTTACTTGTGATTGAAAATGGATGTTCTCAGATAATATAACCTGACTACAGCTTCCCTCAGCTCTGCTCCTCCTAGTTCCTCCCTTCCTTCTGGACCCACTTGCTTTCTGTCTTTCATTAGAAAACAAACAGACTTCTAAGGGCTAATAGTAAAGTAAAATATAGAAAGATAAAAAACTCCTAATAATATTGCTAAGCTATATTGGGACTTGATCTTATCCATTGATATCTAGCCCGATGTAAGAGGATGTTTTCTTATGAAACAATGTAGCCTTTTTCCCTGTTAGCTTGTCTGTAGGAACTGAAATAAAATTTTAATTTGCTGATTAGAATTTATTTTGATTGTGTTACTGCATGCTATAAGAAAATTTGAGAAATAGATCCACAGTAGTTTTTCAGATAAAATGACAGAACACACAAAACTGTGGATGTTCATATTATGGCCTGGGAAATCCGTGGCAAAATGAGTCAGAGAGATCGGCTAACCCTACAGCCATGTGACATACTTGTTCCTCCTCCAGGGCTGGTGAGCACCAGAGAAGGGTGTGGGGCCTCCATGCTTTTATGGAGTGTGGCCACAGCGATGATCTTCCTCTTGTGGATGCAAAGCTTTGTGACATCTTCATCCGCTTTAACATCTTCTGCAGTTCTCTGCTTCACAGCAGCTCCAGGATCAAAATTAAACACCTGGAAAAAAAAACACAGCATCTGCTTATAGTAGGTCCCTGAAAATATTTCATAAAAAAACTCCTGGTTACAAAGAGAAATGCTGTACCTATGAATAGGAATTAAAACTCTGAGGTTTGAAATGGAAGAAAAATAACTTTATATAATTCAAAAATACTTTTGGCCAAATAATATTTTTGGGACAATGAAAATTATACACATTTTATGATAGCTAAGCTAATTAAACATAGGGAAGGGTATAATATCTGATAATATCTCTGATTTTGACACCTCCTGATGGCATAAGAGCACAGAAACAAATGGTGCACACAGTGAAAAACACGGAAAGCCACAGCATCCTATAGCCTGATTTTTGCCACAACATCCCTACATGCTTACTTTCCCTGTTGCTTATTTTTATTGCTATATTAATACTTCTGCCTCAGTGATCTAAAAGTCTACTATATGTCAAAAATTCTTATCTACCATATAAATCTCCCCAAATTTATTTATTTTAATCAGTTAATTAATTTCCCCAGTCTGATCAAAGCTTGCCCTTCTGCAGCCCGCCCTCACCCACTCCTCCCCTCCTATGTACACCGGTCAGCCCTGGCACATCAAACCGCAGCCAGACCAGGCATCTCTTCTCCTGCCAAGGCCGGATGAGGCCACCCAGTAGTTAAAATACGGTTAAAAATTAGCAGCAAATACACATTTCAGAGAATGATTGCCTATTTTCATATGAAATATTCACCCTTTTAAATAACTTTGCTTTTTACTTTGTAAAGCAGTAAGGCGACTCCGTATTTTTGCTATTAGAGATGAACTCTGTGATTTTAAGAGTATCTGTGGCAGATTTACGGATGCCAGTGCTAAGAAGAATGTTAGAGTTGAGCAGCCACAGCAGCGAATGAGCGTGCTACACTATATACAAAGGCACAATGAAACAGTCACCATGTCACCTTTGAAAATGAAAATCATTTCTTTAAATCTTTAAGCATTCCAATATTCAATAAAATAATTACAATAAATTAAAGAATAGAAAATAACATAAAAGTAAGGCACCAAATGAGAAAAGCAAAGATATAAAATATCTACAACCAAACAAAAGCCAAAACCACAACCCAAAGCAAAACACTGCTGCACTCGATTGTGACGGTTACCTTGGGAAGAATAAGAGGACATTCCAAGCCACACTTGCATGTTCCATCAGTAAGCAGGTATGTTTTAACCTGCTCCAAGCAAGATAACAAAGACCCACTGGGACTGTAAAAATAGTTTAAAAAAGGTCAGAAAATAATTTTGATGACACATACTATAAAAAAGTACAGTTTATAAACTTATCGTCCCTTCACAAGATAATATTTTCCTTCTAAGGAAAAACATTTTCTTTGTCAATATTATGTTAGCTACTAAATTACAGACTTCAACACTATCTCTTTCTTTGGAACAGAAATATTTCTCAGAAAAACACATATATTCATAGAAGATGAAGGAAAGCATTTTGAAAACCAGGAATAGATCAAAGATGGGATTCCATTCTTAAGAAAGGACATAAACAGGTAAGAAAGAAAGTAGAAAAATAGGCCAAGTATGCTGGGTAGTGGTGTTGCATGACTTTAGTCCCAGCACCTGGGAGGCAGAGGCAGGTTATGGGTTTGAGGCCAGCCTGGTCTCCAGTGTGAGTTCCAGGACAGCCAGGGCTACACAGAGAAAACCTGTAATGAAAAAAAAAAAAAGAAAGAAACAACAAAAATTATGAAAAACAAAGCTATTTATTTGAACCCTCAGGTCTGCTTTAAGCTCCTTGGGGAGGAAGTGAAACTGGGACATGAAAAGGTTCAAAGCAGAAAGTTATAAAGAACAACAACAACAAAAAAGGATATAACATTTTCCTCCCATGTCTACTGCTTGATTCTGTGAGGTGGAAGAGCCTCCATGAAGGTGTCTTCCCAGCCCCTCAGTGTGTGAAGAAGAGTAATCTACTTCAAATTCTACCCGACAGAAAGACTGTACAGAAAGGGAGGGAGATACTTGTTCTGGAGTCACTCACATAAGCAGGCATGGATCAGTTTCAGGTCTACACAGTAGGTATTAAGTCAGACGAAAGGATAAGTCTGTACTACTTACTTACATGAGGGGATTGATTAAAAACTGAATTTGCATCTTAGGACATTTTATTATTAATAGGTTGATCTTTACAACATAAATGTGCATACTCTGCTTTGAATTTTATATATATTTAAAGATTAATTTTATTTGCGACTATTTAGAAAAATGTTCCCTTAATCTTTCTGGTCAGATTCATCCAGAACAACATCCTGTTTCATGTGCGAGGGGTCACTCTCAGGTGGAGTCTAGTCCGCCTCCACGGAAACACAGGCAGCACTTGAATCAGGCTAGGTTAACATGCAGCTCATACAGTGTTCGTGGGAAAGGGCACAAGTGACTTCGGCACAAAAGCGAAACCTACAGACATCCTTAACTTAGGTCTTTCAGATTATGTGAAAGAACGATAATTTTCACATTATAGACTGGAATTTCACCAGGGCACACAGGGGCAGTAATGGCTTTAAAGTTTTGATAAGTTTAGTGAAAGTGTCACTAAAATGTATCACATTGATTTTTTTCCCATGAAGAATTAGTAAATTTAGTAAAAAAAAAAACAAAACTGCTCAATATTTTCCTTAAAAGAAAGTATATGGATGGCAATCTAGAGGGATTTACTTGTAAATTTAGACTAAAGTGAGATTCTATTAAGAATGCTTCTGATATTGTAAAAATACTTCCCACCACCAGTTAGGGTATTCCCTTCAGTTACAGCTATTTAATTAACTTTTGGGAGTAATAATTATCATAAAAATAGTTAGGTCTTAAATCACAGATAAAGCTTAAAGGATTGGAAAAGGGTGGAAAACTTACTCTGTAGCCTGTGTGTCAGGGGGCAGGGACCCTTGGCGGCTAAACTGAAAACCAAGCTGCAGGGTGAAAGGGGCAGAGGAAAGTGCCTGACTTCGCACAGGCGCTCCAGAGAGATTCAACTGGTCCTAGCCGGACAGGTCAGATCTATGCTGGCTTGACTGAATTCTCTAAGAATTCTTGATGTTCAGATTTGATTTGGAGACCTCAAGCAAAGAGGATTATCAGACATTCATGACTAGGAGACTTGGAAACTCATGAACAAGGTAACTGTGGTTTCTTAAACCTTAATCTGGTTTTTGACTCTTAGACTTGACCTGATTTTTGTTCACAGCAATGTGATTTCATAAGTAGTTATCAAGACTTTGGACTCACTTGGCCCAGGCTGAATATTAATTTTTTTCTTTATAGTCTTTTACAGCCATAAACACAAACCTGTCACGGATAATGCGCAGTGTTGTATTAATGACAAAGTGTTTCTGACAATCTATGGACAACATTGGCAGCAGGCATACTTTGAGAGAATTAGTTATGAGCACTTGTGTTTCTCATTTCCATGGGCTGAGCTTCACTTTCTCCATTATTCCTTCACTACAATTAGCAAAGCAATCCTTTAAAATTTAGGAAAAATATACATGACAATGGAATTTCAATTGTAATTAAAGTTAACTCAAAAAAATCTTACCCAAACTAAACAAACCCAGCTGACTTCTTGAGTTCTGGCATCTAATTCTTTATGTTCACGTAGCAAAGAATATCCCAGTCATGTCTTTTAGTTTTTTTCCCCTAGGGGCAAGGCTTCCAGAATCCCAGACTGGCTTGACTGACTATGTGCTAAAGCCTGCTTTGAACCCTGGGTGTTCCTACCTCTAACTCCTAAATGCTGAGTTTACAGTTGTGCACCACCAATTATGTATATTTCTGTAGAACTGAAGAATTCTGTTGAAGATAGGTTGCAAAAGTCACACTGAAAGTAATCGCATGAATATAATGACGAGATGTGTCTTTGAAAAATTTCTGTTCTTAAATTGTATCTCAGAGATTTATGGTATCCAATCTTTGATTCTTTATTAGAAACTACAAAGCAAAGAATGTGGGGGTCAATTATTAAATCTATTTAATATATGGAGAAATATTGGGCCTATTTCTAGTAGTTTACATTTCCTATGGTATTCTTGTTTCTATGTTTCTTTTAGAAAGCTTGGTACTTTCTTTATCCTTATTACAGAGAAGCAGAAAGACAACTTTACACAGACACTCGTAAGGCATAAAGATTCTCTTCAGTAATCTAAGGGATTTACATTGCTGAGCAGCACAGAATAAAAACACTTGTGCATTTCTGGCAGAGGTCATTTATTCAAGCTTACGTTAGGTGCTGTCAGTCACAAGATTTTGTTCCCTTAGAGGAGATGAGTCTTTTACTGCACACGCGGAGGTGACAGAGATCGCGAAGCTCACCTGATGTAAAGCACGCCGCCGTGGTCCACGCGCCGCTGCCAACCCACAGGAACCTGGATAGCTGGAAGACCTCCTTCCTTGTCTCCTCCGTCACACTCTTTGCCTCCATTCATTTTCTGTGTCTGCTTGGGGCGCTCCGAAGATATCAGCAATGCGATGATATCCTTCTAATACAGAGCATGGTGGCCTTCAAAACTGGGCCAGCATAGCACAGTTTTCCTGGACTACAAAACACATCGGGAAGCTTCGGCTCAGTTTGGAACCAAGTCCTTGAAATCTGCCATCGTGAAAATGTTTCCCATTATAATCTACATTAAATAAAAAATATTTCATTCCTGGGCATGATCTACATGGACAAAAACAAATACTCTCAACCAGGGAAAATCATAGTTTGCCTACGCTGGTACCTGTCTGAAGCAGAGGAGGGAGGGGCTAAAAGTTTTTAGTTGTACATTTTTTTCTTGAACCTTGGTACTGGACTAAAATGACTTCGGCTGTCTAGAAACGGGTCTGCTCTGACACTACCAACTGGCTACTGTCTCCAGGCGCCCCCTGCCTTTATAGACCACATTCTTTAAGCTTTCTCTTTATTTTCCAATGTGAATCCAAGGTGTTGCAGGTTGGTTCCTCTGGCGTTTTCATGACTTCAGAATTCCAATAATGTAGCCTGAAATATAGGTAAATATGTAAACCGTAAATTTAATGTTGAAAGTTGAGAAGTCACGTAATTTAAAAATAAACTTTTAAATGTATCTGATTACTTTTGTGTTCTTTGGTGTCAAAATCATATGTAAAATTCAGTTTTGCTTTTTTGAAAAAAATTGTTTTTAAGTCTTTTTTCTTTTTAAAGTTTTTAAAGTTTTTTTTAAAGGAAACAGTAGAAGGAATAAAAATACATTTCCAAATATAAGGGAAATTTTTCTTTGTATTATTGAAGGGATGAGAGTTGATTTATTGACAAGATTTCACAAAACCTTATATTGTGGTGTACTCTCCTAATTCTTTTATTAAGTGACAAGGTGCTATTTGAAAAGAAACAATATTGTATGAATATAACTTGTTTTCTTTTTCTTGAAAACTTTATATGTATACATCTATGCTTATATATTTCAAATTTACTTCTTTGTTTACATTTTAAAAATATTTTATTCTTTAAAAATTTTATACATGTATAAAATGTTTCTTTATCATATCTACTCCCCCTTCCCTGTTCTAAGTTACTCCAGGATCCCAACTTCATGTCCTCTTATAAACTTTTATTATTATTTTGTTCGGATTTTTAAAAAAAAATATATATTGTTACTTAAAACTATTTACATTCCAGCCACAGTTTCCTCTTCCTCCTCTCCTCCCTCACCTTATTCCTACCCGCCCCCTGCCCCCCATCCAGTCCTCCTCTATTTCCACTTCAAATGGGGTAAGGTCTCCTGTAGGGCAGGGGTCTACCCTTGTTCCTGGGGTTCATCTTGAGGACCGTTTCAGGTCAGCTGACAAAGCATTCTGGGTGTTCCTGTGCTCTTCCTGCCCCACCTGGTGATTAGCTGTAGGGCATTGACTCCATTGTTGGTATGGTAATTTCCCACCTGCCAGGGCGGAGGTCCTTGTGCAGCAGTTAGGTAGATAAGATAAGGACTTCCCCAAGTCTGAATAAACCAAAGCCCAGGTCAGGTCTCCGTGGGTTTCCCCATCGCGATGTTGACTACCCCCACTCTTGCTCATACAATACCTCTATGGGAAAGTGTTTTGCATGTATGTATGCCACATGTGCATAGCATCTGCAGAGGCCAAAAGAGGATGCCTGAACTGGAGTTAGAGACAGTTGTTAGCTGCCATGTATGTGCTGGGAACCATATTTGTGTTCTCTACAAGAGTACTAAGTGAGCCAGGTGGTGGAGGCACTCAGGAGGCAGAGGCAGGTGGATCTCTGTGAGTTCGAGACCATCCTAGTCTACAGAGTGAGTTATAGGACAGGCTCCACAGCTACACGAGAAACCCTGTCTTGAAAAACCAAAAGAAACAAAAACAAAAAAAGAAAAGAAACAAAGAAAGAAACAAACAAAAAGAAGGGCTCTGAACAGAGGAGCCACCTCCCCAGCTTCTCAACTTTTGAGTACTAAGTCATTACCAGTTTGTATTCCCCCCTCCACTTGGACACGTTTGTATGACATTAAATATTTTCCCAAAACATTACTTTTAATGATTGGGATGGATTTTTGGGGAATTGATGAGTTAATTTAATTACTTCCGTGCCTCCAAAACTGTCATAACCATAAACAAATTCAAGAAATGTTCCTGCACATATAACTATATACATGTTAATAATTAACCTAGAATTATTTACTAAAAAAGAAGTGTATAATTTGGGCTCTTCAGACATTCCTTAACTTCATGAAGCAGTCCCAGGAAAGGACGTAAGGTCTTGTTTCTCAAACTACTGAAGCGTATACAATACTGCCCCCCTCTCACAAATTACTCAATGTGCTCTCATTGCTTCCAGGATTCTGGTTATTTTATCTCTTATAGAGACCCATCATCCGAGGTGCAACCACACTTTCTTTTTTATAACCTCAGTATAAAAACTGAACGCTTTCTCCTGTTTCCCAAATTTAGCATTTTAATATTACTATGCTTCAAAAAGCCAATATTCCACGATATCCTTTCCTCTTTTCCCTTGGAGACCCATCTTGTTTATGTGGCTTCATGCCATTCTAGTAAAACATGCTAAAATAGAAATGACTATGATATTCAAGCTACCACCTTGCCCCTAGTGTTTGGGATCTAAGATTCATGTGTGTGTGTGTGTGTGTGTGTGTGTGTGTGTGTGTGTGTGTGTTTTAATGTTTCAGGTTAATCTGCATTTACTTCACAGAAAGTTCTGCAATGATGAAAATCAAATGTGTGAGTTTACTTATATGTGTGATCTAAGGGAGAGAGCTGTTACAACTCTGCCAATGTTTTTCATATTTTCAGCCTCCTTTCAATAGTAAATCAGTCTCTGATAATTGGCTTTGAGAGAAATGAATTTAAGTGGCTTCTTTTTCTTTGCTGCCCTGGTGTCTTCTAACATTCAGAATTTAAGATGTCACTTTTCACCAAAACTATAATGTAAACCACAGGCACGCTTTATTTGTAATTAATTCACTAATACTTCCTATTTCCGGCGTACCAGCAGCATCAATCTGCTTTCTGACTCACTGAGCAAGAACCTAGATTCACTCTGTCCTTCCTGTATTCATGCTTCCCATATTAATCATTTCCTGATGATTGTATATATTCTAGTACACAATTTTATATTCTGTTTATTACTTAGGCTTATGATACATTTTAGCATCACAAGTCTAAAATGAGGTTTTTGAAAAGAAGCCAATGAATGTATGCATGTTGATAAAATCTAAGAAGCACTTTTTTGTGATCTAGATTTACCCTTAAGGATCTCACAACTTCTGAGTGATAACTTTTGTAGAGAATATAAGGCTTCTATGAAGACTAGGATACTTTTTGGGAACTCTCACTTTTATTAAGTAACACATTAATTGTATCAATAAGGGAACTAGAAACTGAATGAAACAATATAACAATTGAGCTTATATTTGAACAAGGTACTATTAAAACAGTAGACTTCATTTTTCAATCTGTTTTTACTGATGTTCTTGTCAATATAAGAATAAAATTATTATACATTACTAAATGTATTAAAAAGTCAAAAGTCAAACTCAAAAGACTATGAAGATTAAAGATCAGATAATATGACATCATAAAAGTACTACATAGATATTCTTCCAAAATCTTTTTGAATGACCTCAAATGCCATAAGTCACTGGAATACTGTCACACAAACTTAACGGTAAACATAATGAATTGGCTTTTGTGTGGTGATATTCTTTATCAATGCATCTTTATCGATAACAAATTGATCTGTGCTCTGTGGATATACAACAGTAGCACAGAATTAAGTCAATGATTCTTCAATTATCAGGAACAGACTGTATGTTAAGTAAAATATGGAAATTGTTTGATACATGATGTAATTAAATCATCACTAAACTTTTTATAATATGATTTTAAAGTTAGTTCATGAAATATTTGTAAATAGGAAGTCTTCTCCCATCCTGCATTGGCAAGACTGAATGCTTCAGTTATCAGACTGATAGTAAGTTTCACTTAAAACAATCTTCTGTGCTTACATCTCAAATAGTATGTGTACAACAATGGATTTGACTGGAATAAACACAATATTAGCACCATAGAGAGCTGTATCTAAATGACTACACCATAATTATCATTTGATTGAATAATAAATAAAATAACCACAACCTTTATGCTCTTTGTTAAATTATGTTTGTTAGAGTAATCCTAGATGGCATTTTCTCTAATTATCTTTTCATAAAATATCAATTATATAAATGCACCCTTCATTGCACCCATCCAGCCCTAGTCAATGTTAACATATTTATTCAAATCATGCATTTTTATTTATAAGCATCCCATTACTCTCATTTTGAAAGGAAATTCTGAAGCATATTAACTCATTTTATACTAGTTATTGTTTCCATTTGGTTCTTATTATGACTGGGTGACCACTTCTAAAACATCTTTTTGATACATCCTGTGTAAGAGACCCAAAATGCTCTGCTAGGCATGGTGTCCCCAAACAACCATTATCATATCTATATTTTGTTAATCACTTGGACCAGAATATTCTCAATAATGCCTCTTTCCATGCTTGATAATCAAAGTTCTTAAATTCTAGATGTTTTCCTTTTCCAGAGCAGAAAGTATAAAAGCCCACAACCTGTGAGGCTCAGCCGTCAACACTGGCCGCTCTTGCAGAGGAGCAGGGTCCAATTCCTAGCACCCTCATGGTGGTGATGGTCTGAAACTCCAGTTCTACAGGGAATCCAATGCCCCCTTTTTGATTTCTTTGGGCACCAAGCATGCTAAGTTGTGTACAGACACATGTGTAGGCATAATACCCATACAAACAAAATAAAAACATTAAAAAATAACAGCTTATAACACAAGAATGATGTGATAGTCATACAGGAAGGTATCCATCATAAGCCTGAAGGTCTTGGAATAGGCCCATAAAGTCTTGGCACTCTTCACAGCCAAGGCAACAAGTACCTTAGCCTGGGTCCCCTCTACGGCCAAGAATAGTACTTACAGCCAGGCCAATTACTTTTGACTATAAAATTTTAGCAACTTCCATGTTTGAGCCATATGGAAATCTTAAGTTATGGGTAGGAGAGACTGCAAGTGGCCCTGCATATTTTTTGCCATTTCCCCGGGCTTGGTGATCTGCAGAGAAGTGTGACAGGTGTGACGCTGCTCTCACTGTGTTCCTGAACCTCAAGAAGCTGATGCTTTCCACTCTGGTGCTTTAGAATGCCACTATCCTGTCAACAGCCTCAACCAGCTCTCTTGCGGTTGAGAGGGGATCCGGATGGAGAGAAGCCCAGCTGTCTATCCAGCTCAGCTGAGGCCTGTCATGAAGATGAATGTAGAGATCACCAGTGGAACAGGGATGAGCTGGCTCAGTGACTGTGCAGTAAATTGCAAATGCACAGAACCATTAGTAGAGGCAGAAAAAACTACTCATAACAACGAGGCTAAAGTCGTGTTGGCTTATAGTGCTGAGAGGCTGGTTAGCACCGCTTATTAACAGTGTAAGCCTTAACTCTTATTTCCTCTAACAGAAATTTTAACAGTTTTTGGAAAAAAAACCTGCTCTCATAAATGCTTAGAACATTGTACTACTCAAATTATTATTTACAGATAGCCATTCAAATCAAGTCAGTGTCTTGCTATGACACCATAACTGGTCTGGGACCCACTGTGTAAATTAGGCTAGCTTTGAACTCACAGATGCCATTCTGCTTCTGCTTCTCAAGTGCTGAGATTAAAGAAGTACACAGCCATGCCTAACCATATAACCTTAATTTAAAAAGTGTAATCATATGTCAGTATAAAAACAGTACACCAGTAGTTGTGCAATTACTAATGTATGTAAGTATAGGAACACGGTACCAAGTGTCCTCTCAATTCCATTGCATGGCCTTGGCAATAGGGACACATTTTATTTTTATTTTTATTTTTTGTACAATAAGCACACATTAGCTCTAACTGGGAAATATTTCTAAAAGCCTCAGTACAGTATCCTTAGATCAGGAAATGAATGATTTCTACTCCTCAAAAGTACCAGGGAAACTCTCCATGGAAACATTCATAAACTTTGTGCTTAGGACATTACAAATTATTTTTGTATTTTTTTTTTCAAAAGAAGAATAGGATAAGGACAATGAAAACCCTTCCCCTGAATGACTTGAATGGAAAGCCGAGGCTGTTTATTGTGTTCTGAATTCTTCCGGGGATCACTCCTACTTTTCTGCTTCGAATTCCATATCTCATCCCAGCTTCTTACCCATCACTAAAGCAGTCTTATTTCTTTCATTTTTAAAATGTCACCCGCAAAAGACCCTTCCTTATTTCCCAGCTTTTGTATGACTTCGCAAGTCTATATTACTATCCTCATTTGGTTTCTATTGCTGGTAAGCACTATGACCACAACCAGGTGGGGAGGAGAGGGTACACTTCAGACTACAGTGCTGAATGATGGAAGTCAGGGCGGGCATGCACAGCAGGCACTTGGGAGATAGAAACGAGGGGCACTGAATGATGGTTTGTTTCTCATGGCTTGACACCCAGGATGCACTGCCTAAGGGTTGGGCCCTTCCACTTCCATCGTTCATCAAGAAAACACCCCACACACTTGCCTTCAGACAATCAGATGAAGGCAGGTTTTCATCTAAAGTTTCTCTACCTGACGAACCTAGCTTGTGTCAAGATGACAAAAAAGCTAACTGAGACATTTAAGTTCCCCCTGTAATCTTTCTGGTAATATCCAGTACCTATCTTTTATAAAAATTACAACATAACACTTAGCTATCTACTTTATTGCAAAGAAAAAGCAGATGAGACCCAGGATTTCCTCTTAAAGCTTTTCTTTGTCACTTTACAAATATAGAATGGTGTGGAAACAGAGTGTCTGCATGTACAGGTAAACAATGCCTTCCTTCTTAAGGGAAACTGAGCAATAATTAGTCTCAACTACATAGCCTGAAGCCTCTTTTCAGTATTATTTTTAAAATAATAGGTTTTCATAGGACATCTATAAAATAATAAACTGACTATAATTCTGAAGTAAAATTATTTGTGATGTATTTTTTACCTATTAGTACTATGATGTTACTTTTTTGCTTTTCTGTATTTGAAGATTCTCATGAAGAATGGTGATAATGAATCCTTGGGTATATTTATATAACTATCTAAGAGTGACCATGTAAGTTAAAAGTGGCAGATTTTGCACTTCAACCTTGTAAGAACAGTATTGTGACTGCTTCAGATGCAGGCTATTTTATGCAGGTCAAATTATTATTGAAAACTATCATCTTGTTATCATCTAGTTACCCAATGGTTCTCTTCAAATTTATCCCTCCAATTAAATGTAACCATCTTCCGTTGAGCAATATCTTTCATATTACCTTTGTTCCACATGCAAACACTGCCATGGGCAACTACCATTATATTTGATCACTTCTGTGAGATCAATTGACATTTTTCGAATCCACTAATGAGTGTGTTCATGCAGTGTTTGTGTTATTCTAACTTTTTCAGTTCAGGAAATTTCTATTTGGTTGCAAATGGTAGGACTTTGTTCTTTGTAATAGCTGCACTAAATTCTCCCCACCCCCGTGTGTGAATCACATTTTCTCTATATTCACTCATCCGCTTATACATCTGTATATCTATAATAAACATATAAGTTAAAATTTCTCTTCCACAATCTGATTTAACCCTTTGGATATATACCCAGTTATGAGATTGCTGGGTCAGACAAAAGTTTTAGTCTAGTTTTGTTCTAGGACTCAACACACTTCTCCTATAATAGTTACATTATTTACTTTTCTGCCAACAATATGCAGGGTTTTCATCTTTCCATGTCTACACCAGCACTTGTTATCTTTTGTCTTTTCAACAGTCACGCTTGTCAGAGTGAAGTGACATCTCACTGTGGTTTTAAATAAAATTTCTGTACGTCTTATTTTGAAAAGGGTATTTTTTCTTTTTAAATTGGCTTATTTATTTTGCTATAAGTTTTAAAAACATAAGGTTTGAATATTAAGCTCTTTTCAGTTTGTAGAGTTGGCAAATATTTTTTCCCATTCTGTAGATTATCTCTTCCTACTTTTTAAAAGTTATTTCCTTTGTTGCACAAAAACTCTTCTAGTTTGGTCCAATATCATTTGTCTATTTTTGCTTTTGTTTTACTAGACATATATAATATAGTCACACACACATCCTAGACCTGGTTAATGTCATTAAGTATTTCATTTATCTTTTCTTTTAGTATTAGAAGTTCAGGTGTTATGTTTAAGAATCAAATCAGAGGAGAGGGTGCCTGAACTGGCCTTGTCCCGTAGTCAGATTGATGACTATCTTGAATATCACCATAGAACCTTTGTCCAGCGACAGATGGAGACAGAGTCCCACATCAGAGCACTGGACTGAGGTCCCAAGGTCCAGTTGAAGAGCAGAAGGAGGGAGGATATGAACAAGGAAGTCAGGATCTCGAGGGGATGATCCACCCACTGAGACAGTGTGCCTGAACTAATGGGAGCTCACCAAAGCCAGCTGGAATGGGACTGAATGAGCATGGGATCAAACTGAGCCCTCTGAATGTGGCTGACAATTGGGGCGGACTGAGAAGCCAATGATAATGGCAGTGGGATTTGTCTCTATGGCATGTACTGGCTTTTTGGGATCCTAGTCTATTTGGATGCACACCTTCCTAGGCCTGGATGGAGGGGGGAGGGACTTGGACTTTCCACAAGGCAGGGTCCTGCCCTCTCTTAGGACTGGAGGGGGAAGGGAAGAGGGTGAGTGGGGGAGTGGGAGGGAAGTGGCTGGAGGGGAGGAAGTGGAAATTTTGATTCCTAGTATTAATAAAGTAATAAAAAAGAATTGCTTCTAAGTCACATAGAGTTGTATACCTTAAGAGAAAATAAAATACTTAATCAATAAAAAAAGGAAAAAAAAGAATGAAAACATTTTAAATGAAAACCAGATTACTCAAAGTAAAAACTCACAACTTAGTCAATGAGACACTCATCAAAGACAGCATTTCAGCATATGAATAAATACCTAGGATCACACATATCTAATAGATCTCCAGTCAATAGGATTAAATACTGCATAACTATGGTCTGATAAAAGTTCTGATAAGTTCTCTCAAGATATGAGAGGAAAGAAATCTTGCGTCTGGATGTTAGAGAGGGATTACCTAAAGCATACAAGTAACATGAAATAAGTAGTGATATTTACAAATGTATGAGATCATATGTAATGTCTGAAAAGAGAATCATGTTAACAAGGAACTGATTCTCACCGGAACATTCAAGAGTGGCCATGAAAATGTGCTTACCCAAGAAAACTTATGAGCAAAGTACTCCACTTGCAAGGAAATTTCAAAAGCCCAAAATGAAGTAGAAATTAACTCAGAGGATATTATCAATGAAAGCCAACCCTGTAGAAAATAAAGTCTCCAACAAATAAATAAAAAATGTGACTCTAGTTATAAAAATAAAGACTCTGAATCAAATCCTACTTACAAAAATGTTCGGCTTGTACAAGCTTACAATTAACAACAACAATAAGAAATTAATTGGCCATATTTAAATCAAAAGATTTCAATGAAAATATACAATTCCTGTTTACCTGAGAAACTGGACAGTGAGTGTGGTAACGGTAGGTCAACATTCCTGCCTTGCCACAGTTATCTGGAGCAGAGCAGAGGCTGCTCCTCCAGAAAGGGCTTGGCTCTCCAGCTTGCTTCAGCGGCTTCCTGCTTCATTCCACCATTCTGGCCTCTGTAAGTGATCAGGTTTCCAACTTCTGGAACAAAAAGGACTTGGAGATAAGGGCTCAAGCATACACTTTAGCTTTGATAAGAGGCAAAATTAATTTTTGTTCATTGTCAGGAGCCAATTTCCTCCTAAATTCATTGCAGGAACCATCACCCTGGGGAGTCTGCAGAGAACCCCACACCCTTAATTGTGTTAGGAATAGTTCTATTGACAGAGCCTACCCCACACCCAAATTGGCTGTTAATGAGAGCTATCTGTTAGCGGAACCCACCCCACATTCCAAACTATCTAGGGATCTAGGTGTGTCAACTCGCGACTTCTTGGCCTACAGTGACCTGACCTAAGACAACCTCCTGCCTACGTGACCAACTCGGACCATGTGACCAACGTGAACCACGCGGCAAGAGCCCAGGCCCCTGTGCCCCCCCCCCCCCCAACTCTTTACCCTATAAAAGTTGTACCCCGTCTCTAATAAACGGAGGCTTTGACAAGAATTCTCGCTTAGCCTCCTTCCGCTTTCCTAGCCCATGTCTCCCAGGTGGTGCCTCTCCGTGACCCTGGAATAACTGACTGCCAGGTGGGTTACTAACCCTAGACTGAGTAGCCCACCCAAGGCAATCAACAGTTCATCATTTAAACTGTATTTTCATTTCTTCAGAAGGGTGGAGGTTGGGCACTCAGGAGGCTCGCATACATTCTTAGCTTGCGCAGGAGCAACACTAAACCAGTTACAGCCATAAACACACAGTAAGAGTCTCACCAGTGACACTGAGCTGGCCCGTAACTGTTGATTCTTGAGTCAGTGACTACATGAAGACTCCCAACTCATATATCATCCACATCTTGGGAATTCACAGTAGCATCAGAAAATTATGGAATAAAATTACATAATTTACTTTTTATTAAGAGATACAAAATGTAATGGATTTTACTCTTGGAAAAATAATTTTCTTTTATAAAATGATAAGAACATAAGCTTTTTAAAGGTATGTTTAAGATGTTGTATTTACTCTGTTGTATCCTGGCTTTCAGAGACACTTGTTTGCCATGCCGTGTGATAAGGCTTTTCCTTATTGGGTAAAATTGTCCCTACAGTGATTTGACTTATTTTGCTCTGTTGCCATATCAACAGACAACCTTCTGAGTATAATAGGAATTCTATATCTTATGTAATTAAGTTGGTGATGTAGACAGGTACAAGTCCTTCAGTCAGAAAGCAAACTCCTAAATAAATAAGCTAGCTGGCATGGAAACTAGATACGTAATAATGAAGATATGTGTAGACTAGTGTTGTGGAATGTTATTTTAAGGCGTGTTACATTTGTTTATGCTGTGGAGCATTTGTCTAATGATGCAAAGATGTGTTGCATTCTTTTATGTTGCATTTGTTTAACTTTGTGAAGCTGTGATGCTTTGCCTGTCTAAAACACCTAATAGTCTAATAAGGAGCTCAACAGCCATTAGTGAGTGAGACAAGAGAAAGGATAGACATAGCTGGTAGGAGAGAGAATAAATAGGAGGAGAAACCTGGGAAGAAAGAGATCTAGGAGGAAGAGGCGATGGAGGAGCGAGAAAAGAAGGGGCCAGTCACCCGGCCACATAGCCAGATACAGAATAAGAAGAAAAGAAAGGTATATAAATAGATAAAGATAAAAGCCCAGAGGCAAAAAGTCGATGTGATAATTTAAGAAAAGCTGGCTAGAAATAAGCCAAGCTAAGGTCGGGCATTCATATAAAGGAATAAGACTGTGTGTATATACTTGGGAGCTGGGTGGTGGGTCTGCAAAGAGCCAAAGAGCCAAAAGAGTTAAAAGCAGCAACAACATCATTTTAGTGTACCAATGTGAAGCTCTCAAACATCCATCGAGACGAGACCTGGGAAAGCTGAGAAAACAAAAACAAAAACACAACTCCTTTAAGAAGTTCTGATGCACAGAAACAGCCTTTTGTTTCTTTTCTTTTTTTTTTTTTTAAATTTTAAGTAGAAAAAGTAAGTTAAAAAATGTCTGCCACAGTGCAGGGCACTGGCATTCCTAGTTGGGGGGTTGAGTGCAGTTCCTGGTCAAAAGGCACCTCTGATCAGGTTGCAAACTTTAGGCTTGGCTCTCAGGAACTCAAAAGCAGGTGTAGCTGGCCAGTAGAGCTGCACAGAGGACCCAGTTGTAGCTTAGTAGTTTAAGGTTTGTTCACATGGTCAAAAAAGGCTAAAAGTATTCAGTAAAAGAAGTCCATATGGAAAAACCTCTAAACAGGTTCCAGTGTGTTTTGCAATGCCTGTCTAAAACATCTGATTAGTCTGATAAAAAGCTGAATGGCCAATATCAAGGCAGAAGAAAGAATAGGTAGAGCTGGCAGGAGAGAGAATAAATAGGAGGAGAGATCTGGAGAGAAAGAGATCTAGGAGGAAGAGGAGAAGGAGAGAGGACACCAGGGGCTGGCTACCCAGCTATACAGGAAGCCACAGAGTAAGAAGTAAAGAAGGGAATAGAGAAGAGAGAAGGATAAAAGCCCAGAGGCAAAAGGTAGATGGGATAATTTAAGTTAAGAAAAGCTGGCTGGAAATAAACCAAGTTGAGGCCAGGCATTCATAAGAAAGAATAAGATTCCATGTGCTTTATTTGGGAGCTGGGTGTTGGGCCTCACAAAGAGCCAAAAGAGTAAAAGACTAAACAACAGACCAGTGACCCATTATCCTGAGAGTAAGAACAAACTCCTCATCACATCCTAGTTAATCTATAGGGCAACCCTCCACCTGTATGCATTTCCTGATAGTCAGACTTCCACCTTTTTGTTTTATTTCTGTTCTGTGTCACGTGCTTTAAACCAGTGACATTGCTGGAAAACAATTTTCAAGCAGATGAGGACAGGAGAGTGTGAAGGACAGGATGTGGGCAGTGCCCTTGAACAGTTTGTTAGTTTCTGACAAGGCAGCCAGGAGAGACAAAGGAGCAGGTGTAGGGAAGGGGGAAAAAGTTAAATGATGGTTTTAGTAATCCTATGTATCTGGGCATTATATTTCATATATAAACAAAAAGTTCAAATTTTTGTTAAGCACCAGAGAAAGGACTTTATTAGCCCGGTTAACACTAATGGTCCTGGCTATGATAGAGATAATTATGGAAAGTTAGAGAGCATAAAACTCGTCTACTTTTCAAGAATAATGGCTACATCTAGGGCTGCAGAGGGGTTAGGCAGGCAAAGAAAGGTCAATAGGGGCTACAGACTTCATTAAGTCCATTCAAAAGATTTCCTTTTCCAAACCCTGAAAATGAAAGTGTTTACATTTCTGTGTCTGCAAATGTTTTCAACACTGTACTCATTTTTAGCTGATAAACATAAAGGTCTCATTTTGTCAGACCTTCAACTTTGTGATGTTGAAGGGACAGAGCTGTGACTAATCTGCCTGATTTCTGAAATGCAAAATGATAAAGTAACATCTACAGGAACTAACAGCGTTATTTTATTTTTAAAAAACTGCTATCAAATAATGATTATTTCAGTAAGAAAGGAACATTAGAAATTAATGCATGGAAGGAAAAAGGAAAATTGAAAAGGAAGCTGGGTGCTTACAATTACAGCAACACATGGGAGGCGGAGGCAGGAGGCTAAAGAGTTCAAAGTCGGCATTAGCTACAAAATGATTTTGAGATCAGTGCGGGCTAAAGGTACCCCAATCTTACCCACAAAAACAAACAAGCAAACAAGACAAAAGGAGCTAGACACAGGCCAGGGAGTACTAGACAATGTAATTCAAGTTATAGGAAACTATAATCCTTCTTTATGAAGGAATCCTGAGTAAAAGAAAGATGAAGCTAGGGTGCTGAGCAGTCAAATATATAAATGATCCTAGAATTATGTTCTCTTTTAGGAACATACATAAATATGTTAACTCAACTTTGGTATGACCCTACAAGGCAAGTACTTTTAATATTTTTATTATAGAGTAAAATTAATACAAGAGAAATAAACAACTTTACGTTCTTTCCAGCTTTGACATGATTCATGTACCCTTTCTTTCACCCAGAGTATGATCATTATCCAGCATTTATCCATCTTACTGTTTATCCTATTCCTATCTGTCTCCTCTGAAAAGAAGGCAAGCAATGTAAGCACAGGGGATACAGCAGATATCGTAACAGACAAAAATCCCTGAGAATTATTTTGCTTTGAGTTCAATAACTTCCCAGAGACTAATTTTGTAGTGTGTTTTTTTCTACAAGACACAAAGTACTTTAAAATGCTTGAGTTAAAATATTTGCCGAAAATATTTTTCGAGTGGATCATGAACATATCTGATCATTACGCATATCCTTGCCAGGCTCATCACTCTCACTGTAAGACAGGGAGCTAGAGAATTCAGTTCCTGCTTCAAAGAACATTTAGGTCTTGAAACAAGGTAGAAGCATGAAGGATACTTAGGGCATAAATGAGAAATCCCGTATTTCATGATCTCCATTCTTCAATCAGCAAATGTTATCTTCAACAGCAGCTCATCTTTCCTCTCCACCATCATAATATAAGCCTAACTTCACATTATTGTAATGTTCACAATACCATGAGCTGGAATTGGCCTGAAAGCTCCCTTTTTAAGGACTAGCTCTCATGGTACCAGAAGGTACAATGCAAACTTCCAATATAAGGGAGCAATCAACTGTCCTAACCAGCTAAGACATCTATGAACCACAGTAAGAGGGAAATTAATAGGAATAAGCACTACAATAAAAATCAGAAAAAGCACAATAAATAACAATGATGCAACTGAAGAATTCCAAGATACAAGAACAAACCAAACCAAAATCCTGTAAGAACAAGAAATACTAAAGACCAAACAAGACATGAACGTGAAAGAAACACAGCTAAAATGCAAACAATCAATGAATCTAAGAGGTGATTATTGCAGAAGATAAAAAAGAAAGAAATGACCCAGATGAACAGAGTCAGAGATGAGCATGGAATCATTACAACAAACACCAAAGAAATTCAGACTATCATAAGCAAATACTTCCTGCCAGGTGACTCCACCTATACTTCTTGCCTGGCTACTGGCTAATTAGCATTTTAAGAAACCAATACAAGTGACCAATCTTTACAGGGTACAAGACCCTTGTCCCACAGCACTAAGGCTCAGGGAAAATTATGGAAGAGGGGATGGAAAGACTGTAAAAGCCAGAGCATTGGGAAGTCTGCTGTAAGACTGTGTATCCTACTGCCATCTGGAGCTACATCCAGAAAAGTCTTCCCAATATAAAATTCTCAGTTACACCTATAGAAGTTTCTCTCCAACATGAGCTGAACACAAAATGACACCAGTGGACATACCAAACTGGATGGTTTCAGTTAGTCTCAGTAGTCCTGGCTAACGGGCCCCAACTGATGTTTAAATGTTATTTCAGGGAAGAGACTAAAATTTTAGAACATCAGTGAAAAACAAAAGGACTTGAGACCTCCCAAGATCAAATTCTTGGTGAGGGCTCTTATGCTGACCCACAGGTTCAAGCTCTTTACAATGAAAAAATCTTGTCCCTATGCCACAAAACAGCCTTAAATGATTGGGGCAGGATTCAAAAACCAGGAAAATAAATTGAAGCATATACTAGGGTTAAACAGGGTCAGAGAGAATCCTTTAGTGACTTTTTACAAAGATTAAGGCTTCCAGTGGTAGGACTGGGGCACCAATGCAGTCACCAAACCTTAGACCTACAATCTGTCCTGTCTGTAAGATGTACTGGGGCAATGGTTACACAGAACTTGTGTGAGGGGTAAAGCGATAACTGGTCTAATATGAGGCTCTAGTCAAAGCCCATGCCAGACAGACACTGCCTTGATGATCAGGAACTGGAGGATGGATACCTCAGAGACCTAGGGTAGAACCAAACATAACCAACAAAGAAAAGAAAATCAACGAGATGATTCCTAATGATACTCTGCTATACTCAGACTGATGCCCAGACCAGTAGTCATCCAAGAGGCTTCCTCTGGCAGCTGATGGGAGCAGATGAAGAGACCACAGTCAATCATTAGGGGGAGAGAAGAGTCCAGGGTGGAGGTCTCCATCAGGTCCCTCCCTTCAGACTTAGGGCAAGAGGAATTTTGTGGCCAGAGGGGTTGAGGGCACAGGGAGGACTCAGCCTGAGGAATCACCCTAGTAAGGCTCATGAGGGCTCACAGAGACTGATGTGGCAATCACAGAGCCTGCATGGGTCTGAGCTAGGCCATCTGCATACATGTTATGGTTGTTAGCTGGGTGTTCTTGTGGGATACTGACAGTGGGAGTGGGGTGTCTCTGACTCTTGCCTGCTCTTTTCCTTCTACTGGGTTGCCTCACCCAGTCTTGATGTGAGGCTTTGTGTCTGGTATTATTGTATCTTGTTGTCTGGTATTTAGTTGATGTCCCTGGGGGCCCTGCTTTTTTGGGATGTGTGTGGGATAGGATAGCAGGGTGGATATGGGGGAAGAGGGTAGGTAAGGGGGAACTGGGAGTAGTGGAGGCAGGGAAAGCAGTGACTGGATGTACTGTATGAGAAAAGAATTAAAAAAAAGATCAATAAACAAACAAAACCAAATTCATATATAATACCGAGGAACACATTTTAAAGTATAAAATCTATTTATGACATTAATCTTTTCAAACCTGACATTTTTCTCCACTATTTATATGTTTTAATTTTCATGTGTCTATGTTTGTCTCCCCAATATTGTTACTCTTTCAGTCAGATAACTTCTCCTTCTGTATGCAGTACCTCTTCTCCACCCCTTTGTACCCACGCTGCATATCCCTTTCCTTCATATAGACCTGTGCTGTCACTGAGGCTTGGTTGGTTGTTCGTGTCTAAAGCTCCATGGCTGCACCTCAAATTCTCCAGCCCACTGTCTTTTGTTCAGCCAAGTTCAAAACTTTGTCTGATTTTATTTTGATTTTCTTTCATTTAAAGAAACTTTTCATTTTGAAATAACTTAAACAACAGTTACATAGTACCAGGACCATTCCATAAAGATACAGACGCTGTAAACATTTGGCCACAATTGCTTCATCTCTCTCCCTCTCTGCCTTACTCGATATATTTGTAAGTTTAGAAGATTTTGACATTAAATTGCATTTATCACATCTCTGCTTTGTTTCTGCTCTCTTTGCACTTACTTACTTAACATACTCAGTATGTTAGAGCGTCCAATTCTGTCCATACTGTTGTTCTCTAATCTGACACTTTTAGAGAAAAAAACCAGAGAACATTAAATTGAAGACTTTTTAAAAGATTTTGACTTTAAAATGTTTATTATGCAAATGCATTTGGCATTCTTTAGTGTATGATTCAAAGTTTTGCCTTGCCTTAATAAGCTTAATTATTTATTTCTACACCAACACAGAATGAAAACAGACAATGATGACCTTGCTACTAACACTGAACGCATCATTGAGCTGCATTTAAGTTTCAAGAACACCCAGTACAGAGAAACTCCCAGGAATCTGGAAAGAATTTTAGGTTAAAGTGCTGAAGTTGGCTTCAGAGTCTTTAGCAACATTGGGAAATAAAATGGTGCAAGCAGTTTTATTTCTAGGTAAATCAATCTAATGTTACAGAAAATTTTCTACGGCCACTGATACAGAAAAAAAAGATAAAAGCTTTCTTTATTTCTAACTATTGGGACTGTTTGAAGACTTTATTCTTTACTGTGACTTTTGTTTTAAAATTCTACTAAAATATATTTCAACATTTTTATTTTAGCAATGCTCAGGATGGACAATGGTGATTCTTATCAGCCAATCAGCTTCTAATTGTGCCTACTGACTTTTGTAGGTCTGGGAGCTTATATAAATCCTAGCTTACGGTTAAGCAGTAACACTAGTTATTAATTCATTATTTTTATCAGAAAGGCATCAAGAACAGATATTGACATACATATCATTTATTAAAAACAGCAGGCAACTAAAGAACATATAAATTGTGTTTTCACCCCCAAAACAAAAAGACAAACAAAAGTAATTTACCAAATGTAAGAAAATAATCCTGAGGCTCAAAAGCTTAGATTTTAAGATATTTGCTCCTAGCAATAAACGAGTATTTTCTTTCTTTTTTTTTTATTTTAAAAGTTCGTTTTTCATCTTACATACCAACCATAGTTCCTCTTCCCTCTCCTCCTCCTGCTCACCCCCACCCAACCCACCATTCACTCCTCAGAAAGGGTAGGCCTCCCATGGGGATTCAACGAAGTCTAGCATATCAAGTTGCAGTAGGAACAAACCCTCCCCCGCCCCTGTGTCTAAGCTGAGTAAGGTTTCCCTCCACAGAGAATGTCTCCAAAAAGCCAGTCATGCACTGGGGATAAATCCTGGTCCCATTGCCAGTGGCCCCACAGACCGTTCAAGCCACAGAACTGTCACCCACATTCAGAGGGCCTCGTTTGGTCCTATGCAGGTTCCCCAGCTGCCAGTTCTGAGTCAGCGAGCTCTCATTAGCTTAGGTCAGTTGTCTCTGTGGGTTTCCCCATCATAATCTTGGCCCTTTTGCTCATATAAACCCTCTCTTTGACTGGACACCGGGAGTTCGGCCCAGTGGTTAACTGTGGATCTTTGCATCTGCTTCCATCAATTGCTAGATGAAGGTTCAATGATAACAATTAGGGTGGCCACCAATCTGATTACAGGGCAAGAACAGTTCAGGCACCCTCTCCACTATTGCTTAGTCTTAGCTGGGGTCATCCTTGTGGATTCCTGGGGATTTTCCTAGCACCAGGTTTCTCCCTAATCCCATAATGGCTCTCTCTATCGAGATATTTCCTTTCTTACTCTGCCTCTCTGTCCCTCCCCCACCTCAATCATCTTGTTCCCTCATGATCTCTGTGGGCTCATATTTCTATATGGTGTGGCAGCCAGGCTATCAAGCCATAGTTCTCCACCTGAGGTGGTCATGGAACCTTCCAGACAGGCTGCCATTAACCTAACTAAAGGTCAAAATGTTGTTTTGCTTCTTTCTTTGTAATTTGGAGGATGCCTGATAGAGATGTTAATTCAAACCTACGTGACAGCTAGCATACAGAGCACACAGGTAGTTGTGGACGTGACTAAAAGCCATTCACCTGGTTACCTAGGAGACAGAATGCTGGTGTATTTCTCCCTCGGTTTATGTTTTAGTATAAAAGCTGTTTGGAGAATAAAGTGAGAGGAATTCTTCAGGTTGTGAACTCAGGATTTCATGAGGGATCTCTGAGAATCTCCCTCCCGGTAAAGCCATGTGATTTGTGTTTTTATTCCCGTGCCTCCATGCCGGTCCAGAGAGAGACAGTTTATGATGGGGTCTGGTTTAGAGAAATAATTTATGGTCCGGGCTAGTACCAGACCCCAGAGACCTCCTCTCCCTACCTTACTCCACCTCCCCCCCCTCCAGCCCCACAGTTTACTCAGGAGATCTTATCTATTTCTCCTTCCCAGGGGCATCCTCTCATGTCTCTCTTAGGGTCCTCCTTGTTACCCAGCTTCTCAGGGGTGGAGTAGCCTGACTATACTTTTCTTTACCTCTAATATCCACTTATGAATCAGTGCATACCATGTTTGTCTTCCTGAGTCTGAGTTACCTCACCAAGGATGGTTTTTTCCTAGTTCTATCCATTTGCCTGCAAATTTCAAGTTGTCATTGTTTCTCCTACACAAGTAATAAATGGGCTGAAAAAGAAATCAGAGAAACATCACCCTTTATAATAGCCACAAATAACAGAAAATATCTTGGAGTAACTCTAAGCAAACAAGGGAAAAACCTGTATGACAAGAACTTTAAATCTCTGCGAAAGAAATTAAAGAAGATACCAGAAAATAGAAAAATCTCCCATGCTCTTGGATAGGAAGGATCAACATAGTAAAAATGTCAATCGTACCAAAAGCAATCTACAGATTCAGTGCAATCCCCATGAAAATCCTATCACAATTCTTCACAGACCTTAAACGACAATATTCACCTTCATATGAAAAATCAAAATAACCCAAAATAGCCAAAACAAATGGGCCCTCCTGAAACCGAGAAGCTTCTGTAAGACAAAGGACACAGCAAATAAGACAAAATACCAGCCTACAGAATGGGAAAATACCTTCACCAAACCCACCTCTCACAGAGAGTTGATCTCTGAAATATATAAAGAACTCAAGAAACTAGACATCAAAATACCAAATAATCCAACTAAAAATGAGGTTCAGATCTTTATCTAATAACTGATGGAAGCAGATGCAGAGATGCTCATGCAGAGTGGTTAGTTGTGGAACTAACCACTGCAAGGAGCTCCTGGAGTCCTGGGAAGATGGATAACATGAACCAAGGGGTCCAGACCACGATGGTGGAAACCCACAGAAAAAAGCTGACCCAAACTAGTGGGAGCTACTGACTCTGGACAGATAACAAGGAAACCTGCATAGGACTGATCTAGCCCACCTGAAATCAGGTGACAGTGAGCGGCTTGGACAGTTTGTGGGGCCACCAGCAGTGGGACCAGGAGCAATCACTAATGAATAATCTGGCTTTTGGGAGCCCATTTCCTATGAATAGAAACCTTGCTTAGGCTAGTCATGGGGGAGGGCCTTGGTCCTTTTTCAATATGGTTAGGTGACAGAATTGACTCCCCATGGGAGGTCTTACCCTCTCTGAGAAACAGATTGTGGGTAGGGGAAGGGGAAGGTGGGGGAGGAGGAGGGAGGTGGAACTGGGATTAGTACGTAAAAATAAAATAAATTAAAAAATGGTGTTCAGATCTAAACAGAGAATTCTCAACTGAAGAATCTCAAATGGCTGAAATACACTCAAAGAACTGTTCAACATTCTTAGTCATCAGGGAAATGTAAATCAAAATGACTCTGAGATACTTACACCTATCAGAATGACTAAGATCAAAAACACTGCTGACATCTTATGATGGAGAAGATATGGAGTAAGAGGAACATCCGTCCACTGCTGGTGGGAGTGCAAACTTGCTTTTTCAGTAGCAGCCTAAAGATCATCTTGATTTGACTGTTTCTTTGTCAAGCATATCAGTCTATCACCTTCAAACTTAACCCTTCATAGAATACAAAGAGAATGCAGGCAGCTTCACCTTGTACAATATCACATGAATGGCCCCATCTCTGTTCACCTTTGAAATGTCCCAAGCTAGTCCCTCATTGTCCACATTTCTCTCAGCTTTGTCTTCTAAGCACACACACATATGAAAGAAAAATCTACACATATGACATAGAAGTAGAAGGCAGGCTATTTTGGGACTGCAGTTGGAGACCAGTCTCAGTGGTTAACAGCATATACTGTTGTTGCAGAGGAACAGTTCCAAAACACACTCTGTGCAGCTCCCTACTGTCTGCAGCTCCAGCTCCAGGAGATACAGGGTCCTCAACTCGCTTCTGGGGGTAACTGCATTTATGTGAATACACCCCCTCCCATCACACACAAAATTAAGGAAAAAACAAAAATAAATATTAAGAAAGAAAAAAGATCAGCATAGGGAAAGAGGGGAATTAGTTCAAAATGGGTAAATATGGTCATAGTACATGATCTACTTGAATGAAAATATTCTGCAACTCATTGCTTTAGATGAATATATGCTAACAAAATGTATGATGAATATATGCTAGTAAAATTGTGAAGAGCTATGAAAAGAAAAAAATAACAACAATATGGAAAGCTAGAATAGCTATTTGTAATTTCCGAAATGGAAGACTTCTAAATATTCATAAATAGGTCAGCAGTAAAATACAATAGTTGTTCTATTCCACATAGGCAAATATAAGAGAAAAGAAAACCTAGTTTTTCATAAAACAGTGGCACTAAGTCTCAAACAATTATACTGAATGAAATAAATCAAATGGTTAAAAGTATATATTTTATTATTCTTTTTATATAAAATATGAGAAATTCAAGCTAAGATATAGTGCCAGAAAATAAGAGAGGGAAAAGTAGAAGGGGTGAGATTAAGGAAAAAATATTAAGAAAAAATTTGGTGGTTATAAGCATGGCTATTATTTTAACTGTGGTGATGGTTTTACATATGTTAAAACATCAAAATGTGTTCTTTCTTTTCTTTGGGACTGGATCTCATGTAGCTTAGTAGGCCTAATTTTCCTGTTTCTATCTCTATGTGATGAAAGTGTTGGAGTGTGTTTCTGATAACTGGGTGTGTTTTTATAAGTGTTAAGATCAGGAGAGAGTAGGTAAAGGGTATGGGGAAATGCTGTACACCAGTTTTGAAGTCTTTAATGGTCTAAGTCTAAAATTATTTCAGTTTAAAGGAGTAAGTCACAAGCTTAAAGAGGTGAAGCAATAGTAGTAGTAGTTTTTTTTTTTTAATTATGCCAGTCATCTTGATCCAGATGATTTCCTGAAATAAACAAATTAGGGAAGCTGGAGGTGACATGATTAGATTGATGGTATTTTTTGATGAACCACAGAGATAGAATTTAGAAGATAAGAAGATGAAATAATTTCTACTGCTTTTATTCCAAGGGGAAAAAGTGTGGAAATCATACAACAGACTGGTTCCAGCCTACAAGATTGTGACAGGGCATTAATGAGAAGATAGTTTTGCATGCACTTAGAAAGGAAGTCAGCGACATTTATGAGATAGTTTGGCTTCAAAAGAACAAATCGTGTCAGACTAATTTCATTTTGTGAAAGTATGACTGGTTAGCAGCTCTGAAAATGTTCTAGTCACAGTAGACTTCACGTTAAAGTAGGAATTGGCCTTGGCAGCTGGAGAAATGCTCAGCGGTTAAGAGCACTGACTCGTTCCGAGGACGCAGGTTCAATTCCCAGCATCCACATGGCAGCTAACTACTGTCTGTAACTCCAAGATCTGACACCCTCACACAGACATACACGCAGGCAAAACACCACTGTGCGTAAGATAAAAATAAATGAATTACAGATAAAAAAGAAGTAACTGGCCAAGTCGATGGGCGGATGAGATGGTTTATCAGGTAAAGAAAGCATTTGCCATGGAAGACTGGTGACCGAGCTGATATTCAGAACACATATAAAGGTGTGGGGAGACTACACAACATTGTTCTCTGACCCCCCCCCCATGGTGTAGCACATGTGTGTCTACACACACATCATGCATACACAAGTCCACACGCAAGAATTTAAATAAATTAAAAAGCTTCTTTGTCACCTAGATGACAAAATAGAGCTAAATAATTCAAAAGTCAAATGGATTTTTATTATTTGAGTAACACAGATCTATGACTCCATGTTCAAGGTCAACCTGCTATTAGAATTCTATACTACTCCAACTCTATTTTCATTAATAAGGATGAAGACAAGTTCAATTGCAAAAATATACGGATTTAGAAAGATGGATGTAGAACAAAAATTAAAAATTGCCGTATAAAGGAATTAAATGGAAAATAGGATATACCATTTTTAGTATACAGGGTAAGGATTTTTTTTTTTTTGGCTAACTACTAGTTCAGTAGGTCTAGTCATACAACATAATTGGTAAAAGGGCAAAGGGGAACTCATTTATCAGAGAATGACATTTAGTCTACATTAATATATGATATTCTGACAAACTAGATATTTTCCATGTTTCATTTAGCAAATCTTTTTGAGGATAAAAAGTGAGAACAAATTAATCTCCACAACAGATGGAAATTACAGATGCCTTTGAAAGAAGAAAGAACCTTTATTGAGAAACCATTCTGCCTTGATGAAATGGAAGCCAGGATCTCATTATAACCAGTTTCTTCTGATGGTGGTGGGTATGGGTATGACAGGCTTTCTGAGAGCAAAATGGAGCAGCCTATTTACTAATGTACGACAGCAAAGACCAAGTGAAGACTACGTGCCAATTCAGAGAGAGAGAGAAGGCAAGCAATTCACAAACACTGCTAATAGATGCCGAGAAGCAATTTTCTGTAATATCTTAGGTGCTAACCCTTCTTTAACTAGAACCAGCTTTAGTTTCTTTTATATATTAGAATTCCATTTGAATCTATTATATGAAAAATATTAATAAAACAAAAATGTATAGTTTCTTAAATTATAAGGATCAGAAGGCAGAAGCATGAGTCAAGATACACATTCATGAATTAATCAGAGAATTATGAAGTCAAATACAATCTAGCTGACCATGTAATCAATTTGTCAGGGGTTGACAACCATTGCTAAATAGCTTACTTCAACATTATTTCTTTTAAACTGCACACTTCTCTTATTTTCTACTTTTTATTGAATGCTTTAGCTAGGACTTTCAAATTGAAAATAAAAGGAGAGGGTACACTTTTACTTAAGATAATTTTAATACATGGTTGTGCTACGTCTGTGGATGAAATAGGACTTTAGGAAAACCATGGCAAATAATTGTGAACTTACATGTTTTACTAATCAGTACTCTAGGAGAAAAGAAGTCTATGTATTCAAACTGGAGAACATGCAGAAACATTACAATGGTAAGGGCAAAAATGTAGGGGAACTAACAAGGGTTAGTGGGTGACCCCAGGGATAAAGATACTAGAAAGCTATTAACACAGTAGAAAAGAACAGTTTCTGTTGCTGAAAGTAAAGGCACGCAGCCACTGCAGCTGGCCCTACATATCCCCATTCTCACCCTCTTTCCACCGTATGTTCTTCTCTGGGTAACTTCTACTGGGCCAGCTTTGATATAGTCCTAAAGGTAACTGCAGAGGCAACACCGTGGAGCAGAAGTAGGGTGAGAGTTTTAATTGACAGGCAGTGGTTGCCTGAAGCAGCATTCAAAAGGATTATGTGATGCCATCCAACATTACAAAGATCTCCTACTATGGAGAGCATGTGTGTATTATGAGAACGGAAGAGGTACCATCACATGTGTGGACATGAGTCATTTATCTCTTCTGAGCATGGAATGGGGCATGGTGGTACGTGATTTACAACTTTGAGCTTAAGAAGTCTTTATAAGTTTTCCAACGTGTTTGCCTAATTTTTTAACACTATGCCAACAAATCAAACAAAATCACAGGAGGGATAAAATTGGGAGTAGGGATGATACGCTTTGTTGATTTCTGAAATGCCCAAATGTTATTATATTAGTTACTTTTCTAGTTGCTGTTACAAGATACATGACAAGAGCAATTTAAGGAGGGGTTGTTTGGCTTATACTTGGGGAGAACAGTCTATCACAGCCATTGTCATATTGTATCCAAAACAGGAGGAAAATAGAGATTTATGCTGCAGTCCATTCATTTTCACCTTGATGTGCAGTCCAGAACCCTAATCCAGGGGAGGCTGCAACCCGCAGTCAGGGTGGACCTTTCCTCTTCAGTTATAATTTTCTAGTAACAGCCTCATGATACAAGCAAAAGTACGTTTCCATGGTGAATCATAATCTAGTCACACTGACAAGGTTAGATATCACAACCATCATGCCTATATAAATGAGACAGAAAATGGTAATTTTGGAACTAGCAGCTTATGGGAGTTGAAATGACAAAGAGTGGCATATAGGGGTGAAAAACTACTCAGTATAGAATCTGGAAACAACAGTATATAAGGGGCGAGTGGTATAGGAACAGTTTAAAAATATGAACAGTAAAAAAGCAAGAATATTTAGATTACAAGCACAGTGTGGGAGGGCAGATTCAAGAAAATAAAAGAGTATAATATTTGTTGGAGAAAGCTGTCATGAATGTAAAAGGCTGAGAAAAAGAGCAGTGAAGAATGGAAACATGTCCCCTGGACATGACAGGTAAAGGTCCCTGGTGCCTGAGTGAGAACAGGGCAGGAAGCCCACGTTGAGTGAGGTGAGATGTGGTGAGAGGTGAAGACATAGCTAGATAGAAGCAGGTCACGGGGACTGCTGATTTTATGTTACATCAAATTTAAAAGCTGAAAAACAAGACAAAAACGAACAGAACATTAATAAGCACAACAGTAACAAGAAAGAAAGAAATAGCAAATTACAAACCAATTATTTTAAAATAGTAAAATCATGAGGGGAGCAATGAAAGACATATCTTGATAAAGGGACCCATTATCGGGGCAGGGAGAAACCAGGTCTTAGGCAAATTCCCAGCAATCCACAAGGATGACCCCAGCTAAGACTTTTAGCAATGGTGGAGAAGGTGCATGGAACTGGCCTTCCCCTGTAATCAGATTAGTGACTACCCTAACTGTCATCATAGAACCTTCATCTAGTAACTGATGGAAGCAGATGTAGTAACTAACAGCCAAGAACTGGGCTGAGCTCCTCAAGTTCAGTTGAAGAAAGAGAGGAGGGATCATATGAGCAAGGGGATGGGGATCAAGATCATGATTAGAGAGATACAGCTGACCCAAGCTTGCAGGAGCCCACTGACTCTGGACTGACAGCTGGGGATCCTGCATGTGACCGAACTAAGCCATGTGAATGTGGGTGACAGTTGTGTGGCTTGGTCTTTCTGTGGGGCCCCTGTCAGATCACGGAGATAGCTGCTTTTACATTATATCAAATTTAAAAGCTGGTGCATAAACTGGCTTTTTGGAGTCCATTTCATATGGTAGGATACCTTGCTCAACCTTGATACAGGGAGCAGGGGCTTGGTCCTGCCTCAACTTGATATGTCCAGACTTTGTTGACTCCCCAAGAGAGGTCTTACCTCCTTTGAGGAGTGGATGAGGGGTGATGGAGATGGAGGTGGAAGAAGGGAAGGAAGGGGAAACTGGGGTTAGCACGTACAATTAAAAATATTAAATAAAAAGAAAGTAATAAAATGAAGTTATATGATGAAAGGGACAAAGGATTTGGACAGCCATTTCTGAAAAGAAGAAATAAGAATGGCAAACAAGTATATAAAAATGTTCAATGTTCTTATAGATGAAAAAAGCAAAAATCAAAACCACAAGGATATATTATCTCAACCTAGTCAAAATGGTTATTATCCAAAGAATAAAGCACTCAATTATTAGAAATACTGAAACAGAATTGTCATACATTACTTCTATCAGTACAGTGATTAACAGAAGTTCCATAAAAATCAGGAGACAAGTTGCTCAAACAGGTTTGACGGTTTGGTATTCCGGTTTTTATGAAACTTCTATACTGTAGTTCTTAATTGAAAAGCCCAAGTTAATAGGCCAACTAATTTATAATTAATGTAGGTCTCTGTGTGTTTCTTTGGGGCAGAATGACTGCAGGACTGGGTGGGACAGGAACCTCGGTCAACAAAATGGCACCAATGTAGACAACTACATTCACATAAAACTGGAGAGAGCTTGGGAACTAATTCTAGACACAAAAGAACACAGTTAAACATGATTCCTTGGTAGCAGCATTTTATCAGGTGGGTTCTGTTTGCTAGAGGCAGACATGTCTCATTTAGGAGAGGCTTCCTGACTCGGCTTTAACTCTGAAAACCTTGTAGCCTTTTAAGTAGATCTGCCACAACGCACTAAATGGTGTATGGAATAGCAGATGGCATGCTTTTTGGTGGTGGCAGGGCAGGGACCTTGAAACTTCATAGAGTTGTGGCAATAAACACGGCTCCCACCAGTATCTCTGCCATGAAGCTAGAGTCTCAAAAAGCTAAGGAATGTGGTGGATCCAACCGTCAAAGTCATGGTTTTAATACTAGCCATATCACTTAGCAAATTAAAGACTCATGTGGTCAGAAAAAGAGAGCTATACAGTAAAGAGATTCGGATGAAGAAAACCTCTAAATGGCTTACAGTGTGTTTAAAAATATATGTAGGCTTGGGAGAGAAAAGAAAAAGGATAAAGTCCTTAAAAAAAAAAAGAGAATAGCTGGGTGTGGTGGCACATACCTTTAACCCCAGCACTTGGGAGGCAGAGGCAGGCAGATCTCTGTGAGTTTAAGGGCAGCCTGGTCTACAGAATGAGTTCCAGGACAGCCAAAGATACACAGAGAAACCTTATCTCAAAAAACCAAAAATTAAAAATTAAAGAAATAAAGTTTAAAATAAAGCCATGTAACGATGGAAACTACACAGAGAATCTGGGTACTGTGTACTAGTCTGTTGTCTTTGAAGGAAGTTGAGGAAGGAGTAACAGCTGCTAAAAGACATTTGATTACAAATGCTGCTGGATTAATCCAATATATATATTTTGAAAATGTCTTGACTTCAAAATTTAAGTAAAAAGATATGTTTCTTTGGAAAAGAGGTTTTGCTTTTGTTTCCACAGGAAATGAGAGGCTGTGGATTCATTCTGGGTAAAGAAAAATCAGGTTTCATCAAGTAAGATCCCCCTGAAGAATCTCCAATAGGTGCAGATGGCCCAGATAATCCAACATTTCAGAGAACCTTTGTAGGAGCTTCCTCTGAGTTCTACAGCCAGAACAACCTCAAGACTGTTGGCTGAGATGATCAAGTCTCACAGAATATTTCAGTCAGGACTTGACCATAATCCTAAATTTTGTTTGGGTCCCCATAAGATTATCAGTGTCTCCAATCAATAGGAAGTAGCCTGGAAAACTACACCCACATTCCCAAAAAAAATGGATAATGGATGCTTGTCTTTGTTTAGAGTGTTGGTTACAAGTTGCTATGGATAAAATGGCTAGGAAGAAAGCTAAACAAAGGAGATTAGATTCGGAGTTCTTCTTTTGAAAAAAAAAAGGGGGGGGGGGAGTGCTGTGAGACAATGGCTTTGTACCCTGTAAAGATTTGTCACTTTTATTGTTTCAATAAATGCTGATTGGCCAATAGCTAGGCAGGAAGTATGGGCAGGGTGACCAGAACAGGAGAATTATGGGAAGAAAAAAGGCTCAGTCTCCAGTTGTCACCCAGATGCAGAGGATGCAAGATGAGAATACCAAGCCACGTGGGTAACACAGACAAGAATTATGGATTAAGGTAAGATGTAAGAGTTAGTTAATAAGAAAGCCTGAGCTAATAGGCCAACACATTTATAGTTAATGTAGGCCTCTGTGTGTTTCTTTGGGGCTGAACAGCTACGTGATGGGGTGGGACAGAAACCTTTGCCAACAGAGATGGAAATAATCACAGAGAAGGCTGGTGCCAGACCCCAGGCTTGGATCCTCCACTGAATAAGGAGAAAGAGAGCGGAGCACTAGTATTCATTGCCCTGTTCTGCCTAAGCGAATGAAATGTACCTCTGCTAGTTGCCACTGTCGCTATCTTTATACCACCATGGAGTAACCTCAGTGTGCAATATATCCTTCCTTCAGTAAGTTTCTTTTTGGATCACATCCATGAGAAAAGTGAATAACAGAACCCAGGCTAGTCGCTGACCCACAACCCTCCTGGCTCAGCCTCATGAGCTCTAGGATTTCAGGCATGCACTGATGCAATAATGATTTCCTGGCCCATGATGGACTCAGTTGCTGTGCTAAAATATTTAGAGTAAATGATCTGACAGACTGCTAGAAACAGAATCCTGATAATAACCTTCTATCTTACTTCTGTGTTCTTTTAAATTTAAAAAAAGTTCAGACTTTTATAATACAAATAATTAAACAGACTTCAGTCAAGGTGCTCTAGACCATTCTTTCCAATGACATATGTCTTTTAATGTTAGTAATAAAAAATAAAGACTCCCAACCTCTAATGTTTAATTATATTTTCCTATGACATTACTCAATTTCTCTCAATCCCTTTCACCTTATACAAGAGTATGCACAGTTTAAACTCTATGAATGGTAACAACAAGAAGGTTCAGCCACATATTAAAAAATCCATTGCTTTCCAATTGGGTCAGTGAAAAGTAAAAAAAAAATCATCTAAATGTATTTTTCGTAAACATTTTTCTGTATAACTATACTTACTATAGTTAAAACACAACTATATTTCATTATATGTGTTCATTAATTAAAATAATGAATATTAGGGAAAGACATTAAGACAAAGCTAGATAAGAAAATAATTTAAAAAGTTTACCAATATTGCTATTTTTATTTTAAGACAGAATAACAGATGAAAATTTTTTTCTGATAAGGGGAAAAAGAACTACTTAAAACTGCTGATGAAGTATTCATAATATAGTATAAAATTGAAACTATACTGACAAGAATTGAATTATTTATTTTCCTTAAGTAAAGAAAAAAAATTTAATCATGCCTTTAGACTCACAAACAAGGCAATAACTTCTTATGTAGTATATAAAATACCTAAAATAGGAAAATGAGATGTTGCTGTTCAATTTAGAAAAAGTCATGCTTCTTAACACTTAAAACAGAGTAGTAATTATGGAAGTTAATGTAAAAAGTGCCAATATTATTCAGGTCAGCTTTGAAATTTATTAGAAATTTAAAGTGCCCTAAAACTGATTTTAAAATTATTTAATCTATGCTTAGAACAGTTCAGGATTAACATATAAAACAACTTTACTTAGATGAACTATTATTTCTTAAGTAAAAGTATATAAATTAGTGAATAGTGCAGACTTATAAGAAGAATGAAATCCAATGGCTTATCTAAAGTTCTTGGAATATATTCAACATTTTAAAAGAAATACAAAAAAGGTAAAGACTCATCCTAAAGGTGGGCTAAAGGACCATTAGTATCTCTCTAAGTAGAACCATTATCAGGTAAAATTAATATGACAGAACAGGTAGGTTTTCCTTTGCTCCCATAAGAACCTAAGGAGATATGGACTCACTCAAGTCACTGCAAGCATGAACTCTCTTTCCTTCCTGTAGCTAGCCAGTCTCAAGCATAACCTTGAAAAGGGATGGTACTTAGCTCCTCTTGTGCTGTACGCGAGCGAGGGGCAGATGGCAGGTAGAGCGGAAGCATTGGAGGAAGTTGAGTCAATGACAACTTTTCCGCCACCTTTTGGTTTCATATAATTTGTTGTATTTTGATGACAAGAATTTAGGGGAAGTAACAAGAAAGACAACATTACACTAGCAGTTAGACTGAAAGAAGCAGAAAACGCAGTCCAAGGTGGCATCTACTTATTTGCTTCTTGACTCATGAAGCAAGGACACAGCATTATTTCTGCTTCTCAGTCTATTGCTTTGTACTCTAAACGAAATACGGTCAATGTCTGAAGGGGATTCTTTTGATGAATTCATCTCATTGGAGTATAATAATGAACGGTGAGGAAGTACATAAACCACACACGTTGGTGCTCACAGAACTTTTACCAATGCAAGGGAAAGTGAGAGACTCAAAGCAGCATTCAGGGACCTTCCAGGGCTCCTCTTGATTATTATAATGGATATGTACATGTGTGCTGCTGCCCCAGAGGGCAGAGGGCAGAGGGCAGAGGGCAGGGGACATCCTGCACTGTGGACCCTCCCAGAGACAGCACGGTTACACATTTAAAAATGTCAGATGAGAGCAAGGAAAGAGATATTTTGTTTGAAAGAGCTAGCAAGAAACCTGGTACTAGAGAAACTCCCAGGAATCCACAAGGATGTCCCCAGCTAAGACCCTAAGCAATAGAGGAGAGAGTGCCCGAACAGGCCTTGTCCTGTAGTCGGACTGATGAATATCTTAAATATCACCATAGAATCTTCATCCAGCAACTGATGAAAACAGAGGTGGAGATCTGCATCAGAGCACTGGGCTGAACTCCCAGTCCGGTTAAAGAGTGGATGAAATGAGAATAAGAGCAATGAGGTCAAGACCATGATGGGTACACCCACTGAAACAGTTTACCTGAGCTAATGGGAACTCAGCAATGACAGCCGGACTGGGAAGGAACAAGCATAGGACCAAACTAGTCCCTCTGAATGTGGGTGACAGCTGCATGGCTGGGGCAGACTGTGGGACCACTGACAGTGGCACCAGGATTCATCCTGACTGCTTGAACTGGCTTTTTCGGAACCTAGACTCTTTGGATGGATACCTTGTTTAGCAATAGCTGGGAGGGCCTTGGACCTTCCCCAAAGCAATGTGTCTTGCCCTCTCTGAGGAGTGGATAGGGGGTAGGGTTGGGGGTAGGTTGAGGGGTTGGGAGGAGGGGAAGGAGTGGGAACTGGGATTGGTTTGTAAAATGAAAAAAGGTATTTTCTTAAAAAAAAAAATTAAAAAAAGCCAGGCGGTGGTGGCGCACACCTTTAATCCCAGCACACGGGAGGCAGAGGCAGGAGGAGCTCTGTGAGTTCGAGGCCAGCCTGGTCTACAAGAGCCAGTTCCAGGACAAGCATCAAAGCTACAGAGAAACCCTGTCTTGAGAAAACAACAACAACAACAAAAACCAAAAAAACAAACTTAAAGAACGCTATTAAAAAATAAAAGAAACAAAAAAATTAAAAAAGAAAGGAAAATGTGAGTAGTGCCAAGTGTGGAAACCATTTTACAGCACTGGATATGCTCTTTTCCAGTTTCAACTTAACTGAAGGAGACTAAAAGAACAAACACTGGATGGAAGTGATGCACAGACAAAAGATTTTTTTTTTTTTAAAGAGAATGCAAAACTTTGAAATTTATCATGTAAAAATGAGGATGAGTTTTCAGATATAAGGCAGTGACTTATATCTGAGCATCCAGACATTTTATGTAGTTCCTTGGTATCTGTGGACATTAGTATGCCTACCTCCCACATTTAAACATTTTCCCATAGATTTTGCTAATTTTTCATAACATGACTTCAGTCTTTTTAAACCTTCCCTGAGTGTCTTCTGGTAGGAAAGTAGCCCATACATCAATAACCAAATCTAGAGTTATTTCAAATTCACAAGCAAGCAATCTGAGGATGCAACTCTTGTTTGGGGACTTCCTTTGTTAGAAACAGTTTCAGGGTCTTTAAGACCTATTGTGGTATTCAGCCTAGGGCCACAGATGTGGGGTGCCAACAGAGGAAAGTGATTCCGCCACAGCAGATTCTGGAAAGTGCTTGTACCGTGCTACTCACTGGACAACATCAGAAGTTTCGGTCTTGCTGATATTTGTCAGTGCCATAGTTTAGATTTTTTTCTTTTATTGTGAAAGAAAGGAGTATGTTGTTTTGTTGTAAGAAACTTTGATGAACAGAACAATGTAAAAATGTAGAAACAAGTTCTTTTGTATAAAGTTACTGAAGATCCAGCAGTAGACCCATGACAGACTACTGAACTATGCCATGTTGGTACTGCTGCTAATGCCATGTATTATACACTAGACAGGATGCTAAAAATGAGAAATCCAAGGTTTTGGTCTTAATAATGAGTACTTTTATGCAGAAGGCATTAAAGATTGCATACTAAGAAGTTAAACAAATTCAAAATAAAACCAATGAATTGAACAATAAATTACTTAAAATAGTATTTTCTGATACTGAGAAATTTTGTATATAGTAAAAACAAAGAAGCAATTCAACAGGAAAGTACTTGCCCAAGCTTCATCCCCAGAACAGAAAAAAAAATCTAAAAATAACTGTAGTCACATGAGCATATGGCAGATCAGAAGCTAGGCAAGGCAGCACACAAGGAGCTTAGTGTATTTTGATTGTCTGCTCTGACATAGGACCTGCCATGTTGCCTAGGCTGGTCTTAAACTTGGCTTAAATACTACTACTGCCTTAATTTCTTTAGTTGCTGAGTACACATGAGCACTGCATGTTTGCCTCAGGAGTATAGCAGAATATACTACTGTCATTTTGTAACTAGTTAACAATTTACATATAGCCTGAGAAATCATTTTTCTTTAGTATCCCAGAGTCCTGAAAGGAGGTACTCTATCCCCTCTACTTTAACTCCAGGGTAAGGAACCAATAGGTCATCTTTAGGCTCTCCAAATAAGAAAGAATATTTAAAAAGTAGGTTAGCAATTGAAGGGAGGGTATGCCCTCATTTTCTTTTTTTAAATATTATTTTAAACTTTATGCCAGATGTAAGAAGTGTTCAACATGTAGTTTTTAACCTATTATATTTCCAAAAAATACAAACTTTTAAAAAATAAATTATGCAATAATTTACAAAGCCAAAACAAGACAAACCCAAAGACCATAACAAGGAAAACTAAACTCCATTGGATATGTTTAGTGCTACTAAAGGGTTTATTATAAGAAATAATATGACTGATGATTGTTAATCATTTTCAGCATACATTTAGAAACATTTCAGATATAAATGAGTGTTCATATTTAGCTGTTAATACATGAACTTAGTGTCACTGTCCACTTGATTTTGGGGACTACGTCTTTAGATCCACCACCACAGCTGGCACACAGAAATAATTTAAGCTGAATAAATAGATGGATACATGTCCAAGTACATCTAGGGAATTTAATCAACTAACTGAGAATGAATTCAATATTTTATGCAAGTGACTTGCTGTGACTCAGGATACTGATGGGAGGAAATAATTTTGTATTCCTGTTGAATTCCCAAAAGTTAGGGATGCAGAGAACCAAAAATGGCTCTCGTATTCAGTGTAAAGACTATGAAAAAATCATGTGTAATAAGTATAATTCATCTACAGATTTTGTACACTTTTTGTTTCTAAATTCTAAATTTCTTTTAAAAATACCAGGCAATTTAGGAAAGTTTTAGTAAAATCTGAAAATCTTATGTTTATGGGATAACCTAGTATATGAAGCCTGGCTTCCAAGAGTTCTGCTTACCCCTGCTGGCTGCTGACACAGTGTATCCTCATATTCAGATTACAGAAACAAGCAGGAGCACCTCCTGTTTACTGTAACATAGAAAATGTAGCTTCAGATCTGGTGTTAGATGTAATTGCTAAAAACAAAGCTAATCAAGAAAAAATGTAGGTCAACATTGCTGCAGGATTCTTTCTGCTACCAATAAAAGCTCTAAGCTTAAATTTTCAGAAATACTTTTTTATGAGAAAATATGCTATTTTGTGGTCACTAAAAGGACAAGAAATAGTTAACATATTTTATTCAACATACAATGAATGTAGACTATAATATTATTAGTGGACTTTGAAGAAGCAAAGGTTGAGCAGAAAATAAAAACTATTTCCTTAAATAAACGATGGACTATCTGTAGTAACCCAGCAAGAATACCACGAGGGAACACATAATTTAGTATACGGGAGAAACAACGTTTCAGGCTGAAGGTCTATTAAACTTGCGTTAGGAAGGTAAACCAGGATTAAGATGCAGTAAATGAGTGTCTGTGTGCCTTCAGAAACAGCAGTCCATTGCACATTTTCTAATTGCATTCATTTAAAATATTAACTGGAATTCATATAGTACGTTTAATGTAAAGAAATTCATGTGACTCAAGAATACACAAGCTTTTCTCAAAGGAGTGTATTAATTACCATTAAAATTTTGTTTCATTATTGTATTGATTTGAATAAAAAGGAATAGTTTCTAAGGCTTGGAGTTGTAAACTGAATGTTTTTTCTTGCACATATGGAACATTAAGGACTATTATAATAAAAAACCTTTGACTTCCAGTGGATATATTCACATTTAAATATATATATAAACACACATATAAACACATTTTAAAAATATGTCCCAACTTATTTCAGGGTAAATTCAAAATTACTATAATGCTGCAAGAACTGGACAAAAAAAACTATCATTCCCTTCATCTAGAAATCGGAAATACTAACATTCTGCCCATGTTTTTGGCCAGTGATGAATCTATTACTTGTCTATCCCCATTGTTGATCTATCTATATCCATCCATCTCTCCATCTATCCATCTTTCCATCCATCCATCTCTCCATCCATCCATCTCTTCATCCATCCATCCATCCATCCATCCTTTACTTTGTTCTGAAAACTTGGAGAATAAACCAAGCAATTGTTGAGGAATATTTGTTTAACTATGCAAAGATGTGTTACATTTGTTTATGTTGTAGAATATTTGTTTAACTATGTAAAAACATATTTCTGTTTTAACTTACCTGCCCAAGGCACCTGATAAGTCTAATAAAAAGCTGAATGGGCAATAGTGACTGAGAAGGTATAGGTGTGACTTGCAGGTAGAGAGAGTAAGAAGGAGGAGGAATTTGGGTTTGGGAAAGAAAGAAAGAAAGAAAGAAAGAAAGAAAGAAAAAGATATGCTAGGGACCAGCCAGTCAGACAGGGAGGAAGCAGGAAAGTTAGACATACCTAATGAAAGAAAAGTAAAAGCCCCAATGCAAAATGTAGATGAACAGGAAAAAGAACTAGTGGGACAGGCCTAAGCTATGGTTGAGCATTCATAATGAATAATAAGCCACTACGTCTTTATTTGGGAGCTGGTCGATGCACAAAAGAAAATTCCAACTACAAATGGCACCAATATGGGGCCTGAATTTGCACATCAGGCATGAGAAAGCTGAAGCTGAAAAAAAAGAGAAAAAAGCAAGAGAAAAAGATAAACAACAAAATAAAATCAAAACAACTAAGGCTCCCTGAAGAGGTGCTGCTGTGCATTAGTGCATTTGAGCAGTTGGCATGCTAAGCAGAAACAGCAAACAAAGGAAAAACGCTTGCCATAGTGCAAGCACCAACTTCCTAGAATGGGGTGGTTAAATGAAACTATCATTTAAGCAAGTCACAGTTAAATGCAGCTCTCTACCAGTGCGATAACTTAAGGCTCTGCTCTCAAAGAGCGGAGGAGAAGTGAAACCAGCTGCTAGGGCCTCATGATGGAGGGCCAAGCTGCCATTTAGTAGTTAAAGGTTTGGCTCACATAGTCAGAGAACACTATAGGTACAGAGTAAAACAGGTATACACCAAAAAAAAAAACAAACCTAAAAAAACAAAAAAACCCAACAGGTTACAGTGTGCATCAGTGCTTAAGGAAGAAAAGAAAATGGGTATAGACAGTTGTAGAAAAAAACAGTTTAAAAATAATTAAGTAAAGTCTTTAAAGAAAGTAACTAATATAAAAAAATAAGCCACGTATAGATGGAAAATACACAGGGAGTTTGGATCCTGCATGGTGCTTTGTAGACTTTAAATTTTTTGAGTTCTGGTGAGTTAACAGCAGCAGCTAATGACAGACATGGGACTATAGAACGAACTGCGGAATTGAACCATGCTAGATACTTTAGGGAAAGTAAACATCAAGAAGACTGAGATATAACACATGGGAAGGGCACACAAGAATTTTAACATTGTAATAAAGAATAGAACCTCCTAGTAATGTCAGAAGTTACTCACACCTATGAAGTCTCAATAACATGATTGCCTAAACATGGGCTGAACAAGGACAACACCAATGGACAAGTCAAAATGGATGGGGAAAGCCCAGGAGTCCTCAGTCCTATAAAAGAGCTACAGGCAATTAAAGAATGCTGCGAACAGGAGAAATAGTCTTTCCCAGGGAAGGGGACAACAATTCATTATACAATACCAAATGGTCATCCTTGAAAACATTATATAAAATGAGCAAATTATATTTAGGAATATACATATAAATATATGTATGTTAAAGTAATTAATTTAAAAAGATGCCATGTATTAGTAAAAGAGCAAGGAGGGGTATATGGGAAGATTTGAAGGGAAGAGAGGAGAGGGAAAAATAATGCAATTATATTCTATTCTTAAAAACCCTGCATCTTTCCCCCTTTTAAGTTGTGTTGTCACAATGATGGAAAATGAAGTAACACATGGAATTACATCCCTATCCGTCTGACTGTAATGTGAGCCCTTTGGGGCTACAGCCTTGACCTTAACAATTTTGCACAGTGGGTGAATTCAGAGTATCCTACTGTTTGAAAATGACTTCATAACGTTTTCAGTGCTGCTAGGGAAAAATCAGAGCTAGACTACCTGTGAACTGTAGGAAGTCTCCAGTCTGTTGTCCACATCCACTCTCCTCTCATGAATCCTTACCCCATATGCCACACCCTGTAAATCCTGGTTCTAAGCCCCTTTCTTAGGTTTGTTTGTTGCCGGGAAGAGATGGTGTCTAGTTTCTGCTTACCCAGTTGCATGTCTTATTTATTTCTGATACTCTTGGTGTGGGGGACTCGATTCACAGCAACAGATTTCTAGCTAAAAGCCATCTCATTTTGGTGGTCTGCCCTGGTACTTTACGGCTTTTTCTGGTTGTACAAAGAAACCTACCAAGTAATTTGGTGACCTGGTCTATCAGCAAAAGAGGAGACAAAACCACAAATTTGATCATTAGCAAGCCTATATTCTAATTCCTCTGCATAGACTTGTGATGCAATTTTATTTCCTCTGTTCTTTTTTTTTAATTTTCTGGATAGAGTAAATAAGCACAAACTTTTGAACACATATGATTCTCCACCTCAGAGCAGTTACCTGTGCAGATGTCTTAACATATTCCATGCCTCTCTTTTGTGGTGTTGCTTTTCACACAAAAGTATTAAGTAACAAAACAGCACTCCACAGCAGAAAGGCAGCTCTTAAAATGGAAAACCTAGAGAAATTCTCTGCAGTAGTTTGAAATATAACAAAATTAGCATTATAATTTTATAATAATGCTATTATGTTCTTAACAATGCTTTCTTAAACCTGGGAAATTAAAAAAGACTCAGGTTTCATGCTTGGGATAGATATCTTAGTATACCGGAATACTGTAAATTCCAATCATAGGTAAATAATGAAGGAAACTCTACTGAGACTTACCCAGTTTGTTCTAAAATTATAAACATTGACTGACACATTCTAAATAAAAACACTGCGTTTTCATTTGATTATTTAAAAATGTGTTGAAGAATATTTTAACAGCAACCTTGACAATGACTACATATAGTACCGGAGTCTAAGCAGTGTGCTCCCTGGGATTCTGACACGCAGAACGAGTATTTCAGCATAAGTATCAGCTATGCAGCACACATCCTGCCTTCACATTCAAATCTAGGTCACACAGACTACTCTAAATACTGTGAATAGAAAGAAGAAAGCAGGAGGATTTCCAGGGAGCCAAGAAACCATAATGGCATTCAAATAAGAAGAAAAGCAGCACAACATGGTTTTTAAAAGAGTAATTCCCATGTAAAATAAAAGACAAAGCCTTAAATATGAACTTCTCCTTTATTATATATGCTGAATAAACCTTTGAGAAGTGTTATTTACTTAATAAAATGTCTTCTGTCTCCACCACTCTCTCAGATATGTGTGTGTGTGTGCGCGCGCGCGCACGTGATGTGTGCGGACATGTGTGTTGAGCAGCCAGAAGCAGACAAAAAGGGTATATACCGAAAATAAATGCATTGCTAATAAAAAAGCTTATGCAATTTTCAGAGAAATCCTGCAGCAGTTAGCAGCAATCAGAAAAACTATAGCTTCCATTTACAATAAAGGCAAGTAGATATGATAATAATGATCTCTAAAATTATTTTTTATTTATAAGAAAGTCTTAGAGCATTTATAGTATACTTTAATTAAGAAAATATATAATGCTTTAGAAGTTTCTTAATAACTATATTGTTAGAGATATTCTGTATAAATGATCTTAATCTATTTTATTATTTTACTTGAAATTTACTGAATGTGTTATGGCATAGATTCAAAACATCTTGCTTTTCTTCCAAACTGTATGTGAAAGATAAGAAACAAATATATTTTTCAGCAGAACACAGATCTCTAAGACCCTACAACAATGGATATAATTTTCAAGTGTTAAATAATATTAATACATATGTTAAATTATTTTTATTTTAATTAAATTAGAATTGCACTATTTCCTCTTTCCTTTCCTCCCACCCATGTCTGACTACTACTACCCCCCTCAAATTCATGGCTTCTTTTTTCAGTATTTTCAAGGGAGGTAGAAATGAAAAAACTTGTCTGTCTTATGGTCTTATTATCTGAAAAGACCCTTTCACTTTGCAAGCACAACAATTAAGAAGAGTAACATGAAGAACTACTGAATAGGTAAAAACAGCACTTCATAAAGGAGAAGCCACATCATCAAAGGCATCTCCAGACCAATCAATGAGATCTCCCTAATGTATGCAGTAAGAATGTACACAAGAGTTGCTTTAGTCAGAAGAAAGCACACTTGATCTTACCATGTTAGCTTACGCTGCCACAATCCAAATGGTATCCGTAAAAATATATACAAAATTCCAACTGGTCTGGTTATTTTTCTGCTTGAAATTTTTGTAACTTTATTTAAGGCTAGAATGTAGAATATATATTTTTATTTCTGACAGGGCCCAGTAAAATAACATTACAGGAATTAAAAAAAAAAAGAAGACCACAACAGATGGAAGATGGGACACCAATAGATAAGAAATTTCAACAAATTAATGTGATCTGAGAAAAGGAATTGCTGAAGGCACCCAGAAGACCTTGACCCCAAGTAGTTGGGACCATTATTCTCTGAAACCACAGAGGAACTCATGGCTTAGAGACTGCAATGAGATGGCAGGGCTGACAACTAGGAGAGTTCTGAATATTTGTACGGGGAAAAGCATTGCCATTCACAGAGGTAAACTATGAAAGCATTCACATACCAGAGAAACTAAAACTATTTTCTTCTGCTTTTCTCAATTAACATTTTTGGTAGTATACTTAAGAGTGATGCTATCTGAGTTAAGTAGTTTTAAGCACACCACAGTGAACACACTGGGGGACATGTACTTTTCTGGTGAACTCAAAGGTGCTAGATCCCTAATACAAAGAGAAGCATTTCTCATGTTCATTCTAGTTTATATTTTCATTTAAATCTTTAGGTTAAGTTTAAGCTTTTTAAAAGTTAGTTTTGAGAATTGAGACACAATACTAATACTGTAGGAATTGGTGAGGCCTTGACTTAAAGCTTTCTTTGTACTGTGATTTCCTTTTGGGTGTATTTTGCTAAGTGAAACTTGTTAAATTTTTTGTTAACTAAATTTTTTTCTTAAAATAAAGACTTTTTAACAATTAAAAAAAAGAATATGAGATGCAGCACTGAGGGCTATACTCCACTTCCTGTAGTGCCTAATTCCCCTGCCCTGAAATCCTAAACCTGCCTTTGAAGGTTACATGGTGAATGATTTGTTACCTGGAATCCCACAGTAAGTACTGCTAAAATGAAAAGTGATAATTGTAAATATGACAATTGTTAAGATTATAAAAAGAAATTCATATTAGATTTATGAAATGTCAAGTTTTTATGCAGTGTCTCATGAAGATGTGTTAGCCCAAAATAGCACTTTAAAATGTGTTTTCTCCTTTTTGAGAAAGGATATGCACACACCCCCTACATTTTTTGTGTTCTCCAGTAAACCTTAAAAACTCAGATATGAGCCTATTTGGGTGTGGTCTCACATGATAAATTTCAGCCATAAAGCTTGCATGCTCTCTCTCTCTCTCTCTCTCTCTCTCTCTCTCTCTCTCTCTCTCACACACACACACACACACACACACACACACACACACACCAAAAAGAGCCTGCCTGTGGCAGGTGTCTGCTTAGGCTGTTCAGACGCTGTTTGCAGTTGAGGGTTCTTCACTCTGTCTCTCTCCTGCCGGATTCAGTTTCTGTTCCCCTGCTCCTGCAAAGTACCTGTGATTCTATCTCTAAATAAAGAATCCTTTATTATACTCAATTCTAAGTTAGTGTGAGACTACTTTATAGCATCCATCTATAGATACATTTCTCTTGAGAATAGATTTCAACACCTAAAATTTTGAGAATTTGACTATTTATAAACTTGTAGTTTCATTATAGAGAATGCAAAATTTAGAGAGAAAAAACAATCTGTGTTCTAGTTGTGCCAACTAAGGACATGAAGGGAGGAGCAGCCCAGGGTGACACTGGGCAGCTTAAGGACATCGACCCTAGAGCAGATCCAAAGGGAGAGAAGTTAAGAAAGATCATAGAATGGACAGTTGGAAAACACTGTAATGAATGAAGAAAGCAAAAGACATGTAGAAATTCTAAGGAAACTAAAAGATAAAATAAGTAAAGAAACAAAAGACTCCTTGGCATTATAATCATTAACTAAAACACTAATTCTCTAGTGGCAGCTGTGATTATGACATTCTTTCTGTCACAGAAACTATGGTAGCAGTGGAGAACATAATAAGCAAAATTAGAAGTAGATTAATCTATTTTTATTGTTTTCTTGGAGCTTACATCCTAGCAAAGCAAGAGTGAGATAATTTAGAAAATTAAGCAAATACAACATTTATATTAACAATAAGACATATAGAAAAACAGTAGTGGACAGAAACTTCTAGACATAGAACTTTCTATCTGAGCAATTACTAGTTTAGTCAAGAATTTAAGAAAGGGAGGCTAAAGAACTGAACCATCTGGTTACCTTTATTCTGGAGGAAACAGCAATTGTGAAGGTTTTATAAAAAGGTGATGTAGATATTAGAGGGCTAGGAAGATGGCTCAGGGTCAAGAGCATGTGGTGCTCTTGAAGAGCACCTGGGTTCAATTTCCAGAATACATGTGATGGCTCATATCCATCACTCTAGATCCAGGAGGTCCAACATTCCTTCTGACCTTGGCAGACAGTGGGTACATATGTGGTGTGCAAGTACACACAGGTATAACAAACATATAAAATAAAAATAATACAAATATAGCTTATAAAATAAAAATAAGGTGAAGATGTAGCTAACTATGGTTTAAATACAGACATAAGTAACATACAAAATTACCAATTAAAATAAGAACCATGGAAGTTGAAGAGCTGAAGGAACAGTGGGGTCTATTGAAAACTTAATGACAGAGACGACAATCACAAAACAACATTTATGTGGTTATTTCCTCCACACACCTACGAACACCTGCTTTTTGGCAAAGAAGCAAAAATATCAAATGGAAAAAAGAAAGCATATTTAACAAATGGTGATGGCATAACTGGATATCAACATGTAGAATGAAAATAGATCCATATCTAACATTATGCACAAAGTCAAGTCCAATGGGATCAAAAACCTTAACATAAAGCCAGCCACACTGAACTTCATAGAAGAGAAAAGGGAAATCCACTTGAACACATTGGCACAGGAGATCACTTCCTAAACATATAACCTCAGTAGCACAGACACTGAGAGAAAGAGTGAATGAATGGGACCTTCTGAAACTGAAAAGCTTCTGTAAACCAAAGAACACAGTCAACAAGACAAAATGGTAGCCTACAGAATGGGAAAAGATCTTCACCAACCCCATATTAGAGGGTTGATCTCCAAAATATAGAAAGAACTCAAGAAATTGGTCATCAAAAGAACAAATAATCTAATAAAAAAATGGAGTACAGACCTAAACAGAGAACTCTCAACAGAGGAATCTAAAATGGCCGAAAAACATTTAAGGAAATGCTCAACATCAGAGTAATGCAAATCAAAACAACTCTGAGATTCCACATTACACCTAGAAGAATGGCCAAGATCAAAAACACTGATGACAACTTATGCTGGAGAGGATGTGGTGTAAACAGACCACTCCTGAATTGCTGGTGGGAATGCAAGTTGGTACAGCCCTTTTGGATGTCAGTGTGGTGATATTTCAAAAAATTAGGAAACAACCTTCCTCAAGATTCAGTAATATCACTTTTGGGTATATATCCAAAGGATATTCAATCATACTACAAGGACATGTGCTCAACTATGTTCATAGCAGCAGTGTTTGTCATAGCCAGAACCTGGAAACAACCTAAATGTCCTATGATCAAAGAATGGATAAGGAAAATGTGGCACATTTACACAATAGGGTACTACATAGCAGAAAAAAAATAACAGCATCCTGAAATTTGCAGGCAAATGGATGGAGCTAGAAAACATCATTTTGAATCAGGTAACCCAGAAAGACAATTATCACATGTACTTACTCATAAAGGAAAGAAAAGCAGCCCACAAATCACAATCCCAGAGAACCTAGACAACAATGAAGACCCTCAGAGAGATGTACATGGATCTAATCTACATGGGAAGTAGAAGAAGACAAGATCTAAATAAATTGCGAGCATGGGGACCATGGGAGAGGGTTGAATGGGAGAAGAGAGGAAGGGAAGGAAGCAGATAAAAAAAATGTATAGCTCAATAAAATCAATTAAAAAAAAGAAAAAAACCAAAGCAGCATTTATAGCTAATGGGTGCAAACTAATGGTGGCTCCAGGAGGCAAGGATTAGGTATGGGGAGACCAAGGAAAACAGCAGGTGTGGTTGCAGCTGTGTCCCCTGATGCATCAGACGGCTCTCTAATCATTCTTGCAGGTGCAGTGACATTGTTACCACTGTACGAGAAATTAAGGCACTAGAGCACTTTCCGATTGTCACGAATATTCAATATTCAATAGTGAAGTCCACAACCCAAAAAGATGCTGCCAGACTGTAGCAATGTTAGTGTTGGGGTTTAAAGCACTATCTCACTGTCTAGAAAATCAAGGAGAGAAACGCTAGGAAAGAAGATCTCGTCCTCCATGTTCTCAGAAAGGAAAAGGCTCATCTTACCCACTTCACAAAATTTCACAACACTCTTTAAACGTCCACAATGCAGAGCCCAATGAAGGGCTACTCCTCCTACTTTGTGATACCCTGGTTCAAACTCTCTTTGGAGCGCATGCTTTGTGCTGTTTTGTTTTGCTAAATCAACTTCTGTTTTAACTGTTTATGTCTTTCCACTGATTCCTTCTTTCCTTGGAGAAGATAAGAACTTGATGGACAGAAATATCTGAGGCCATTAGCAAAAATAAATCTAGGTTACCTTGTCTCACTCATGCATTTGTCACAGTGATGGAAATTGATGCATATGTTGGTGTTTAATGAGCAATACCCTGGCCATCTCATGATTAGCATCCTTACTAGTGTGATCCCAGAAACTGAGTGAGAACTGGAAATGGCTTAATGTACTTATTGGTTCAGCAACATCTATTTTAAAAGGTGATATACAATTGCTACAACTTCTAGATACAATTTTAATTGAAAAAAGTAGCTCTGAAAATAAAGCAGGATGTTTCAATAGTTGGGAATGAACTAGAGACAAACTCAAGACTTTGGAGCTTTCAGAAGACTTTCATGTACCCAGTTCATAACTTTACCACATCAGACTAGGAAAAAACTCACAAATAGAGTGAGAGAATCAAAATTTACAACTGAAAATTTCTCAGAAATTCTAATAAAAATGAGAGATGGAGTTTATTTTGCCTTAAAGAAATCTTACCTCACTGAAAAACATTCAACATAGTTGAACACAACTTAATAGTGATCACATTCTTGGTGTTATAGTTTCAGATGCAATTACTTCTGAAGGTAAATAAAAAGCACAAGTTAAAACTTAAAAATAAAAGAGCAAATGAGAAATCTATGAAGGTATCTTGTGTTTGTGACCTTGCACTGTATGTACTATTAAAGCTTGACTTCTGAGACCATCTGTGGTTGATAACGTGTCCAAATCAGGTTTCCTTCTCTCTGGTATTACAAACAATACCCCTCAGTGAAGAACCAATTTCTGAGAATTAACAACTGGCTAGGAGCATCCACGCCCAAGGCCTTGTCTGAGGCCCACATCTCATCTAGTCATTATTCACAATCCCCTAGACAAGCCTCAATTAAAACTGTGAAGGCTATTTAGAACTACATTTGTAAAATCATTTTAAATCATTCTTTCTCATGCTTTCATGACTTCAGTTTGTTTAACTCAGGTGTACCTTCAGATGCAACTAGAGCAAGTAATAAAATAGAGTAGTAATTATTCTGACTGTTGGCTGTCTTGTTTCATTTATTAAATCTAGTTTAATATTTTAAAAATACCTAGTGATTGCATTATACAATAAAAGCAACTGAGCATATAAAAACCTTGAAGCCATGTAAAAAGCAGTGATAATGGAGAGGTGTTCCATCAGCTTAGAATTTTATAATATAGTTTTCATAAGTTAACTTTTATTTGAAAAACAAAATAAATTCAACAAATGCAAAAATGAATTTAAAGATGCAATAGTTCCTAAAATCCAGGGATAAGTTAGAGTCACAACATGCCATGAACTTATTTGATTCTTACTTTCTCTTAGATGAGAAATTACTTATTTCCCATTTATAAATAATTTATTGTCATATGTTAAACTGATTTTTTTCACTCTTACTTTATGTCTATGGCTGAGAATTGCAACCTTCTCACTTTGCTGTTTGCATAAATGGATTATAAGATACAATTTCCTACTAGATATTACATTTAAAAATCTCCTTGTACAAACCATACCACCCCATACTTAATAGTATGGCTAATATTAGAAAGGCAAAATGTAAGTGTTGGTGTGGAGAAGATGCTCATTACTGGGGTGAATATAAATTAGTTCTTCTATCACAGGGAAAAGTCATAGATGTTCCTCTACTCTCCAACATGGTCACTGCCTACCCAAAATTGGCTCTGATTATATGCCTCTGCACAAAATCTACAGTAATGAAAAATGGGAGCTATGGTAATTAACAACATTTCACAATACATACACATATCGATATTCCAGGGGAAAATAAGGTCCTTTCTCAAAATGAGTGATTGAGAATGCCTCAGACTGCTTGGGTCAGAATCATTTTATCTACGGAGAGATGATTATTTTCTACCTCAAGTAGATATTATGAGGATAACAATTTAAAACAGCAAATCAATGTTAGACATGCACTATCTGTTATTATAGATAGTAATAACTTTTTAGAATCTTATTTACTTTTCAAAATTCCTCAAAGATAATTGAAAGCTTTCAATATGTGTGACTTTAAACTTGAAGATTAACTTTTTGTTCTTTTTAATCAAAAAAACAATTTATTTATATGTATGTCGTGACTACGTGTGTGTGTGTACATGCATGAGCATGTGGGTCCTTGCAGAGGTCAGGCAAAAACCTTGGATTCTCAAGAGCTGTAGTTACAGGTTGTTGGAAGCCACTGGGAATCAAACTCCAGCCTTCTTCAAGAGCAGCAAGTGCTTTTACAGGCTGAGTCATCTTTCCAGCCATCCCAAATTTTTTAAATTATAAAAACATACATGACTTTTACATCTATGATTAAGGCTTAATTTTCATGTGTGTGTGTGTTTTTTTTTTTCTATAAAAAGGACAAGTCTACTTCTAGTTGGGAATGACTTGCAGTGTGTCACTTTAAATTAAGATTACCCGTGGAAACAGTTTGTAGTTATGGCTCTAGTTACCACAGGTGCATTGTCTCAATTTTCTAGGGTAAGCTATTACTATGTTTACTATCACATTGTGAAAATGACCCTAAGATACGACTTTCTTCTCAACTAGTACCTTAATCATGAACTGGATATTGACTGCATCATATGATGTAGCACTATCAAAACTATATTCTACCTGACTCAAGGATAAAAAGACAAATGTTGTACTTGGGGAGAAACATATTAAAATGTTCCTCAAAAGATTTGGGAAAGTTCATGTTGATACACCCACAGAAGTAAACTCAAGATAGGACTTTCTGAGGTTAGAAAAATGAAATATACATCATAGTCTAAAGAAGAATTACAGTATTTAGTCAGATGATTCCAATAGAAAAATCAAACAAGGTATTTATTTTTTTTAGGTTTGTGAACATTCTGCTTTTATTATATGGGTGATAGTCTTTTTTTTTTGTAAGTACTTTAGTACAATTAACTTTTTATAGGACTCATTTTGAAACAGCAAATTAAGTAACATTAGTCTTAGCTAATGTTTATGTTTAATGAAATATTCTACGTATGTTGTAATGGAAGTATGTGATTTCAGCCGAAGTGCTACAGATATAAAATATAAATTAGGTAAAATTACATCTTGAGTCATGTGTACACTGAAATATTAACAGATGACATCATATAATACCTGTAATTTACTTCAAAATAAAAATATTGAGATATCAATAAAACAAGATAATCAAATTCTTAATTATTAATGCAAAATTAGGAATGTGAGGATTCATTACTAATATTTTTACATTTATCTCATTATTTTTCAAGAATTACACATGAGTACTACATTAATATCATTTCAATTCAACATAGACCTGCTGCATACTTGGAACTGGGGCATTGTGCACAGATTGCAGAGGCAGGGAATAAACTTCCACCATGTTGGACTGTACAGAGCAAGCAGAGAATACCATATATACCCTAGTAATGATGCAGCTTAAGTTTTTAAGAAGCGCTTAGCAATTTAAGAAGTGCTCATGGTCAGTAAGGAATTATAGATACACAATAGATCAGATTCAGAAATAAAAGACCTCTAAATGGGTCACAGTATTGGATAAATGTACATAGGCTTGGGGGAGAGAGAAGAAAAAGAATATAGACAGTTATAAAAGAAAGTAAATGGTTTTTGAAAAAAAGGTAGTCTTTAAAGAAACAGAGTACAGACTCATAGATTAAAGGAGTAAAGATAATAAAATAAATATTAAAAAGTACTATAGTAAAAATAAATAAGCTATGTAAAGATGGAAAAGTCATAGACATTCTGATTATGTATATTATTGTATTTTCTTAGAATTTTTTGACTGTGAGGGAGCTAAGTACAGAGAGACATTTCACTGTATGGGCTGCTAAGCTAAACCAACATGTATACTTTAACGGTATTTTGATTCCAAAATATGGACCTAAGGATATGTTGCTTTGGAAAAGAGGTTCTTCTTTTGTTTCAAACAAGAGGCCTCCTACTACAGAGGTGATGTGGGATTCCCCTCTGTATGCTGTCAATACCACTGGTTAATAAAGGAACTGGTTTGGCCTGACAGGGTAGAACAGAGCTAGGCCTGGGGGGGGGGAGGGAGTAAACTGAACACTGGGAGAAAGGAGGCAAAGTCGAGAGAGAAGCCATGGAGGGGCTGGCTGGTAAACTACAGCTACATGGTAATACACAGTTGAATAGAAATGGGTTAAATTAAGACGTAAGAGATAGCCAAGAAGAAGCTAGAGCTAATGGGCCAAGCAGTGATTTAATTAATACAGTTTCTGTGTGGTTATTTCAGGGCTGAGCAGCCAGGAACTAACAAGAGGGCTCTTAAAACAAGATTATCAAGTTCTTAATTATTGATACAAAATTAGGGATGGCAGATTTTATTACTAACATTTATACATTATCTCATGATTTTTCAAGAATTATATACATGAGTAATATATTAATATCATTTCCAGCATGCTCTTCCCTCAACTCTTCCCATGCTTTACTTACAACTTCATGATTAAATTACTGCTGCACACACACACAAACACACACACACACAAACATACAAATAGAGCCACATGCATTCGCGCACACACTCAGAAGGCATATTACTGTCTATAATATTTACAGATTTAAAGTTTGTCTTCTGAATTAGGGTGTTTTCTTCATTGTAGCCAAGGCTAGCCTGGAACCCACTATGTATCAGGCTAGCCTTAAGTGCATGGCAGTCCTGTTGCCTCACCCTCCCAAATGTTGGGATTGTAAGTGTGAGCCACAACTTTCAGTATTGATTTAATATTTTTTTATTACGATTCTTTTTCTCATTAAAAAAAAAAAACATTTCTCCAAAGTGTCAGCATGGGGAAAAATGTGACATTCATAAAAGAATGAAAAATTGAAATGAAAATTAATGTTCATTTTACTAGTGATAATATAAAAATTAAAATGTCATACACTTTCATTAGGTTTAAGGATAAAAACAGCTAACACAACAGTATACAGAACTATAGAGAAAGAGGTACTCTTATAAAGTGTCACTGAGATGCAAACTGGTAGATTTACTGACCCTTGACAAACCAATGCGATTTCAAAGAATATACCATAAATTCGCATTCCAAAAACATTCAGTGGAATTTGAAGCATAGTTGTGCTTCTGTAAATGGGCATATCTAAATTTAGGAGTCTGTGCTTCAGAACAAAGAACATGTACTCTTGGAAATCATCTCAAATCATCAGACACCAACACAAAATATGCACAAGATATGTATAGAAGTCATGCTTATCAGAGAAAACTGGAAACATATGAAGTACAATTACAGGAAAGAAGCTCCATATTTTATGGTCGTATTATTAAGCTGAAATATTACAACATGATTAAAAATAATGATGTTAATAACAGTTACTGATACAAAAAATGTTACAAAAAATTGCCAAGTAAAAGAGGCAGTGTACTCATAGAACATTTACACCCTACAATTACTAGTCTCAGTCATGAACACACAGACATCTATTCCACATAATCATCGATTACCTCAGCAAAGAACGTTAGAAAGCACCAGGAGTCCTATGTCAGGACTCTTGTCTGTGTCGGTACTACATTTTTCTGCACTACAAACTCTACAGTGAGTGTTAACCAACCTTATAATAGAAATATTCCTTAAAGACAACAGGTTTATACACTTTTATAAAAACATTTGAAGGCGCTGGCATTTCAAACTACAGATACCAGAAGCTTTCATTTTTAATGAAGACAAGAGAATCATAACTGTATAAAAAAACCAATGGAGCCCAAACGCCATTCCTACCTTCTGGAGAGAGACTGGGACAAACATAGCAAGTGTAAACTCCAGCAGTGTAGTGTTGGTAAATGTTCAGGTGCACTGTGCTCAGCAAGGGAGTGCTGCTTCTCTCTGTTAAAAAAGAACATGGGCACATCTGATTTAGAAGAACCTGGGACCGAAACTCATCTCATAGTCTGCCAGCAACATCAATGAGCCTTTGATAAAGCACAGAAGGATTAGGGTATTGCTTATCTTGTTCTTCAGAGCATATTGATTAACCATGAACGAACAGTACACTGTTTTCATGCTTACTTCATATACTTTAAGGAGATACACCAAAAAAACTGTAAAATTGTTGGTAAGAATAGTATGGGTTTTGTGTCTACTAGCCAGGTAGGGTGCTAAATACTTTCTCCATCCTTTGACACTCCCCACACTTAATACTTGTTCACCAGTATTTATAGGTGCTTATATTATTCAGGCATTATATGAAGTACTGATATACAATGGCAGCCAGTCATGGCGCAAGATATTCAGCAATACCACACCTTCAAATGAATCATTGGATATTGAGAGTTAGTCCTTTGTAGCCAGCTTTAAGGCAGATAAAATATCCAGGAGAGAATAATAACTAAATTGGAATTTGTAGACGAAAGTCACATGAGATACATATGAAGTATGTTATATAGATTTAATACTTTGTAATATGTTATCCTTACAATGTGTCATTACACAAATGTTAGGAAGCCTAATTAATCATGAGAATACAACATCCTAGACAGAATGGTGTTAAATAAGTTTGGCTTGTATATAAATCTCAAAATCTTACTTAAGAGAAAATAAGAAAAATATATATTAAAATAAAAAAGAAGTAAAATGATGAGCATAAAAATTAAGTATTCTGGCATATGCACACACATACATACAGAATTATACAGAGAGTGTGGTTCGTGGTATGTTCCTAACCAAGAATCACCATTGTATGGTGAAACATACACAGAGGGAAAACGCAGTGAGATGGAGAAAAAGAGGTAGTTATTTACAAAGGGGAGCTGAATGAAAATCATCCTCAAACACAAACTGTAAGAACTTTGCATGTCTGTTTTTAAGACACATCTTACAGGTAAACAGTAGAATATTTGCATTCTTCTACACGTGGACATCCAGTTATGCCAGCACCATTTCTTCAAGATGTTTTCTTTTTTCCATTGTATACTTTTGGCTTCTTTGTAAAAAATCAGTTGTTCATGGGCTTATGGATTATGTCAGGGTCTTCAATTTGGTTCCATTTGTCCACATGTCTGTTTTTATGCCAACACCAAGCTGTTTTTATTACTATAGTGCTATAGTAGAGCTTAAAGTTGGGGATGGTGATACCTCCAGAAAGAAATTTCAAATGGCTGAGATACACTTAAAAAAGTGTTCAACATCCTTAACTATCAAGGAAATGAAAATCAAAATGACTTGGATACCATCTTATTCTTGTCAGAATGGGCAAGATCAAAAACGCTAATGACAGTCTCTGTTGGACAGGATGTGGAGTAAGGGGAATACTTCTCCATTGCTGATAGGAGTGTAAACTTATACAGTCACTTTGGAAATCAGTATGACGGTTTCTCAGAAAATTGAGAATCAATCTACCTCAAGATCCAGCAAAACTAGTCTTGGGCATATACTCCAAAGGATGTTCAATCATACCACAAGGACACTTGCTTATATATATTCATAGCAGTCTTATTTGTAATAACCAGAACCTGGAAACAACCCAGATGCCCCTCAACTAAAGAATGGATAAAGAAAATGTGATATATCTATAGGATGGAGTATTACTTAGGGGTAAAAAACAGTGATAATCATGAAATTTGCAGGCAAATGGATAGAACTAGAAAAAAAAAATCACCCTGAGTGAGGTAACCCAGACCCAGAAAGACAAACATGGTATGCACTCACTCAGAAGTGAATATTAGATGTAAAACAAAGATAACCAGACTACAAACCTCAGTCACAGAGAAGCTAGGTAACAAGGAGAACCTAAGAGAGATGTATGGATCTCCTTGGGAAGAGGAAATAGATGAGATGTCCTGGGTAAACTGGGAGTAGAGGAGAGTAGAGGGGGAGAGAATGGGAAATGGGAACATGAGGGATCAAGATGGTTGACTTGGTGGCAGGCAGAGGACAAGAGCAATAAAAGAAGTATCTTGATAGAGGAGGAGCCCTTATTGAATTAGGGAGAAACCTGATGCCAGGGAACTCCCAGAAACCCACAAGGATGATCTTAGATAAGACTCCTAGCAATAGTGGAGAGGGTACCTGAACTGAGAACTTGTAATCAGATTGGTGACTACCCTAATTGTCATCATAAAGCCTTCATCCAGTACCTGATGGAAGTAGATAGAGATCCACAGCCAAGTACTAGGCTGAGCATTGGTAGCCTAGTTGAAGAGAGGATGAGGAATTTTATGAGCAAAAGGAGGGCCAAGAACATGATAGGGAAACCCACAGAGACAGTTGACAGCTTGTGGGAGCTCACGGACTCAGATGGATAGCTAGGGAGCCATGGCACTAACCTAAGCCCTCTGCATCTGGGTGACAGTTGTGTAGCTTGGTCTTTTGTAGGGCCCCTATCTGTGGGACCAGAACCTGTCCATGATGCATGAGCTGGCTCTTTGGAACCTATTCCCTATGACGAGATGCCATGCTTTGTTGACTCCCATGGGAGGTCTTACTCCTTCTGAATAAAGATGGAGGAGTGGATAGGGGGTGGGTAAATGGGAGGCAGGGGAAGGGAACAAGAGGAGAAGAGGGAGGAGAAATTGTGGTTGCTATGCAAAATTAATTAAAAAATTATGAATAATAAAAAAGTTTTCACCATAAAAAAGTATAAGTGTGCACACATGATGTTTGAAGGCATTTTGGATGACATAAGTGGCAATGACACATTAGCTTCCTTACCCACTGAGCATAAAGCTTGGGCTACTACTTTCTAAATCTTCATTTCCTCCTTTGATGCCTATGTCTATAAACTTGTTCGAAACTTTGAAAATATCAATACTTTCAGCTGAATTTTATTGAGCTTAAGTAGCAAAGTTGGGGGCAGACAATTACTTTATTACCTATACATAAAACACTATTTAAAGCGAATCAGAAAAATATCACTTGTTTACATGATAGCTGACTTTTATAAAAAATAAAAGTACCTTGAAGTCAGAATTAAAATTGGAAGACAAAAACAGCAGTATAAAGAAGCCTGCAGGGTTTACAAAGCTGTTTTCGTCTTGCATGTAAGATTAATGTGATCAACAAAATTTTCTTCTTGTTGGGTAAAGAAGAAAACTTCAACTCAGCTCCTGTTTCCTTGCCTTAAATTGAGCAGTTAAGAACAATGGACATGGATGTTGTTTCAGCATCTATTCCACCAGTTGTGTCCTTCAGACAAAGGACCAGATAATTTGTTGAGGAAGTTGAGAGACTGAGTTCTGGTTTCATCCCTGACCATTATAAGCACAAATATGGATTTTATAATGAAAAATTCAACAAAAAGAAAGAAAAAAATTCATTGACAAGTTATGATAAGTATAAACAAGTCTTAAAGGAGGAAACAATGGAATAAGATGATGATCTCTATAAACTAGTGACAATAAAAAGGATAGCCACTGGTCAAAACTTAGTATCAATTCAATATACCATTAATCTTATTGCTGTGTGGCTTGTTTTGGGATTTTGACACATATACACTCAGAATCTGTTATCTGGTCAGGGTAGTTTCATAATTTCATAGTACAGTCTCATAGCTTACATTGAAATATGATCTATGTTGTTTTCTTGCATATGGAGAGAATTGAAGAATACTTTATTCATTCTGCATATGGAGACCAAGAGCATTTATTGAATATAATTGCTTCAATCTACCTATGTTCATGTTGTATTTGTTGGAAATTGGCTTAACTATGTATTCTTTATGCTACTTTATTGGTTTATATAGTCTTATCATGACAATTATCATACTGTTTGTATTCCTATAGTTTTAAAGTTAGACAATGTAATACAACTAACATTACAGATTGTTTAGCATTGCTTTGTACTTCTGGAAAGACTGACTAGTTTAGGGTAGTCTGGTCAACTTAACATTATTTCTGCCATCCATGAACTTCAGTTGTCTGTTCTCTGTGTATGACCTCTTCATCTGGATTCATGACTTGTTATTTTCATTATTGGGTTCCTTTTTGGGCTTAATATTTTACTTAGTATTTATTATTTAGTGAACACTGTGAATGACATTTTTTCAGTTATTATATTTTGATATATAAAAGATTCTTAAATATGTTTACTTTGTGTTCAGAAACATTATTGAATTTATTAATTATAAGAGTTTTAGGGTACAGCCTTTTACACTTTTCTTCATATAAAATCATGGTGGCTGTGAACATGTACAGTCTGACCATTATCCTATTTGAATGTCCTTTAGATAAAAATAAACCAAGTACATGGAAGTACACTTCTGCACACTTTCTGTATTATCAGAAAATCCTATTGTGTAGACTGTATGTACTTAAAAAAAAAACCTAGCTTCTTAATACTAGAATATCATTTCGCTGGGCGGTGGTGGTGCACTCCTTTAATTCTAGCAATCAGGAGGCAGAGGTGGATCTCTGTGAGTTTGATGCCAGCCTGGTCTACAAGAGCTAGTTCCAGGATAGGCCCCAAAGCAACAGAGAAACCCTGTCTTGAAAATCCAAAAGAAAAGCAAAGAGTATCCATTTCCTTGTTCAGTATACAACTGTGCAACTGTGTGTTTAAAAAATTCTTATTGTCATATTTGTTAAATGAACAACGATTGTTTTAAAATGAATTTGTGTGATTTTTACAAAATTTCTTAAAATTAAATAGTGGGAATTGATTGTACTGTCAAGACTCTTACTGGAACGGTATATTTGAGAATTAAATGTATAGTTTCAGAAATAATCAGGCAGACTTAAAAAATTAGGTCAGTCCTTCCCAAGTCTTCTAGAAACAAGAGCCTGGCCCCTAGCTTTCAGTCTTATTAGTCTTCTAAGCTAAGTAAAGCATACAGGTTAAGAAACTCAGGCTACTCCAAAGCCCCCAAAAGTCAGGACATCACTGAAATCTAAAGGTACTGAGAGTGTCAAGTGGACACTGTTCAAGTTGCAAAATCTTATGCAGTTTCTTGGTTTGGCTAAGAATCTGACTTCCTGCCATAGGAAGTTCATATAAGCTTAATTTGAGATTCCTTATGAAAATTTCCAGTGGAGAAAATTTTAATATGGCTCTATGTCAGTGGCTCCCAACCTTTCTAATGCTAAGACCTTTTAATTTATCATGTTGTGGTGACCCCAACCATAAAATTATTTCATTGCTACTTGATAACTATAACTTGTTACTGTTATGAATTGTAATGTAAATATCTGATATGCAGGATGGTCTTAGGTGACCCTTGTGAAAGGGCTGTTCTATTCCCAAAGGGGCTATGGCCTACAGGATGAGAACCATTGCTCTATGGTCAATGACCATTCTTGCTACACTTATTTAAGAATCAGGGCCGCTTGTTACCTTGCAAATAAAAGTTAAGGAGGAAGTAGTTATAGGAAAAAGTTTTGCTTCAGTAGAAAAGCATAGTGAAGTTGATATAACTTCAGCGGTGTTCACTGTCTTTCTTAAACTGAATGGGCCATTTATTCTCCTGGCTTCTTCCAATATCTGCCTATGATGTTGCAAATTACTATTTCTAATATTTACCCCTTCTGATTTGACAGCTTTGATAACTGATTCATCTCCCCAAAGTGAAAGGCAGAAAACTGAATATAAACATCAAAGAAGTAACCCAACAGATTAAATGAGTCAATATGTAAAGTACTTAGATTAGTGCCTAACAGTGCCTGGCACAGAAAAGAAATATGTTTTTAATGATGGCTACTATTTTCTCAACTAATATTATTATGTATATTGACCATCAAATATCCTGAGATTTTTAAGCTTCCAGGAGCCAGAGAAATCAGCAATATAAATGTATGATGAGAAAAATTCCCAAGTTCTAAAAAATCATGTGAGGTTGGAGAGGGCACGAAAAGAATTACAGGTTGAGTCAGTTCATCAAACCCAGGGTTTGAGTCCATCTTCCTCTGTTGTTGATTCATTGCTATTAAAAAATTTCACTTTCAAATGTTCTCTTTAAACTGGCTATAACAACTCTTCTTGGCACTCAATAAAAATGAACTTATTTGATAAAAACAAACATTTTAAAGTTACAAATAACCATTGACAACTAAAAGGGAAAAATACATCCAAATCTACTCAAAATGAGCAAACTCAATAACATAACCAAGGTATGCTATAATTTTGTTGTCTTAGTAGGTTCAATCCCATGAAATTGTCCATATTCAATCATTTTTTAAAACTCAAAATGACAATTTCACCTGTTCTAATCTAGTATTTCAGCAGCTATACAGTAGAGACCACATACTTAAATTTTTCTTTATTAGATGTTATATTTTTATTTGGTTAGTTGAAGTTACTTAGACAAAATATAGATAGATGAGGTCTACAACAGAAGGCAAAATTATCCAAGGAAACAGGATAAGCATTTATAAAGTAGCATATAGGTGTCTGAAAACTTAATGACGCTACTTCCTTTTGCCTTCACAAGACAGACTCCATGTGATCATGGGCAAAAATCCAGCTTTAAACCAAGGGCTCTGGTATAGTAATAATGGCAATATATGGCACATTAGTGATAAATGAGGGAAACTATACATGTTTCTCATGATTCAGCCACTTGGTTTAGAGGATAAATTCAGGGCAAGTATAGCTGAGAGGAAGCAGCCTCTTCTTCTTGCACTAAACCTTAACCCAGAGAAAATCAGCAAACACTGGGATCAAAGCCATTCTAGCTAACTCATGAGAAACAGGTTCTATGCTGAGAACACTGGGGTCCCAGTCATCCTAGTCTATGGGGCAAAGGTTCTATGCTGAGAACAGCGGGATCCAAGTCATCCTAACTAACTCATGGGGCACAGGTTCTGTTCTGAGTAACGCTAACCAAGTAAGTGAAAGGCTACTTATTATTGAAGGCAGTTTCACTGACTCTGTCCTTAGCATTGAAGTAGTGGCTCTGAGACTTTACCCAGGAAAAGAGGAAGGCTTTAAAGACAGAATGCAAGCTCTATCGCCAAAGCACTGACTTTAGTTAGAGTAGAATATAGAAAAGCAAAACCACAGTGTGGCCTTGGGGAAATGCCAGTTTCTGGTAAGCAAATAGGACTCTTCTATCTTTGGGACAGAAAAAAAAAGGTAAGCTTTATCAGTGAACAGCAGGGAGAAACGATGTCAGTTTTTGAACAATAAGGAAAGGTAATATGAGGAAAATACAAGCAGTTACTGCAGAGAACCAAGGGGAGAGACAGATAAGAATGGTTGTTCTGAGGTGAGACAAACTTCAAACATGGCCTGAAGAAAGCATAGCAAAGGGGAGTTTGATAGGAGTGAAGTGGGGCAAAATTTATGTGTGGGAGTATTGAAAATAGAACATTCAACCAGCAATTAATAGCACCTATCAGACGGAAGTGACCAAATGAAGCATTAGAGGAGGCAGCCAAAGAGCTCTTTGTCATAACTGTCACTACAGTTTCAGAGTCACTACCACACATGAGTAAGGTTTTGATCCCTACAAGGCAGAATCAAAAGTATTACGAAGTTAATGAAGCAAATTTGATGAAAATAGTTCAGCCAGCTTGTTAAATAAATAAGAGTAAACCAGAGGTGCTACTATACACTACCCCACAAATCTACATGTTAATTATACTTTCCTCAAACCCGCATGTGCCTGGCAGAAACATTTAAAGGAGGAAGGATTCATTTTGGTTTGAGGTGTAGGTGTTTCAGTTTATGGGCAGGATGCCATCTGCTTTGACTCTCAAGAGATGCAGGATCTCATGGCAGCAGAAGCATGTGGCATAGGGTACTTAGCAGATGGCACCCCAGAAGCAGAGAAAACAGGAAGGGTCTACACAGCTCTAACAGATCCAAATAGTCTGTTTAAGTAAAAGATGAATCATGAATGACCTAAACCACTTATCTGAGCCTTCACATCTCTGACAGACACCCAAAAGTTTGCCTTCCTAATCTGTTCTGTATACCTCAACCTGGTCAGGATGACAAAAGTTAACCATGACCTCCAGGAAGGAAGTGAACTGAAGCTGCATCTATGTAAACTGGAGGAAGAGAATTAGAATAAGGAAAAAAAGATTACTTTTCAAATAGAGAATGACAATAGCAACTTTTTAAGTTCAAAAAGGCAGTCACAGGATACCTGAAAAGGGGAGAGAAAATGGTAGCGCATAGAAAGGAAGCCAAGCTGAACAAAGTTCCAGCAGTATGGCTCCTCATCAGAGGAGGAAATACAGAAGAGTGTCCTCAGAGGTAATCCTGATGGCCATCCATGAGAAGTTCATAGTCCTAGTAAGCCTTAAAACCAGTCATGCATTTTGTTGGGATATTAATTCCTCTGGTAGATGGATTAGCAGTATAGAGGATTCCCATTTTTCAGTCTGTGACTCAGACAGGGGCTGGGTGTCATCTTGAGACTATTCTCAAAGTAGATATAAACTGCCAATAAGTATTTGAAAAAATATTCTACATCACTAGCCCTCAGGTTAATGAAAATTAAAACTGTTGGCTTACAATACCAGGCATGGATTCCTTCCTATTGGGCAAGGCTTCCATTCAACTGGACAGCTGTTGGCTACGACCATGACACATGTGCCACTACTGCACCTTCACAGCCATCTGATCAGGCTGGTCAGTGCTGTGGTCTGCGGCCATCACAGATGGGTAGAACTGTCAATTGCCTGCCCCCTGAACAAAAGGCACTTTCTGGCACCATAAAAGCTAGTGCTGAAGGAGTAAATATTCAGGTTAGATTCAGCTCAATTCTGTGCCCTGTATCCAAACTGCATGTAGTCTTCCAAAATAGGAACTTGTCTTCAACTTCTTGAAGACAATAAAAAGAAACAGCAGTAGCTTATATTGTTTTCAGAGTTGCTTGGACTCCCCTACCAACAGCTGGATAGGTTTCTCTTGCTTGTGATTTGTGATTTTGTTAGATGGTCTAAGGTTCTAATTATCACAAGTGGCGTAACTTCATTTAAAAACACACACACAATATGTAATTTAAGGCAAATATAAATCATATGATTCCCTATGGCTTTTAAAAATATCCTTGGTGTTATTTATCCCTCGTCCTTGTCCTCTGTCTCCATACTGTTCTGCTTTCTCCTTCCGAAATAAAGCACACTCCCAATTTTTTTCATTTCCCCTTCACAGCACCCGTACCCCACTCTTCTGTTTCCATCTGAAGAGCTCCTTCCACCATGGTGTATCCTACTTTCTTGGTTTTATACTCACATCTAAAGATTTGGAGCAAGGATCAACAAATGAGAGAGAACATGCGTGTTTAATCTTTCTGAATCTTGGTTACCTTAATAATATTTTCAAGTTCCATCTATTTATCAGAAAATTTCATTTAACTGAATTTGAAAGACCCATCCAGAATGTGGGTAGTGCTATTCCATAAGCCATAGTCCCAAACTAAACAAAACAGACAAAGTGAGTAGTTTGTCTAATATGTGTTTTATATCTTATATTCCATTATTATCTCTTAAAAGACTGGTCTTTAAAAAAAGCACTTCTGCCTTTCTCATGATGGACTATATCCATCCTTCAACCACGGGTAATGCTTGATACTGCTGAACATTAAAAATATTAAGTGAAGGAAACTACTAAAAGAAGACCAAAATGGTATGATTCCATTTATAAGAAATATGGAAAACTGACAGGTATGTAAATATAAGAATGATTAATGAATGCAAAGCTGAGGTGTGCAGGTAGGTTGAAAATGAATCAAATGAAACATTATGTATTGTTATTGGGACAGGTATATTTTGGGTTGATAAGAATGTTCTAAAATACGCTGTGGTAAAAATTGTTCAACTGTGTAATATAAAAACAGCCAATGAATCATATACTTCATATTTATTTATTTTCCTTTCATTGAAAATAGATTCTTTTCTCCTATAATATATCCTGATCATAGTTTTCCTTTTCTCTATTCCTCCTAGTTCTTCCCTACCTAACCTCATATCCAGATCCACTCACTTTTCCACTCTCATCAAAAACAACCAGTCTTCTAAGAGATAATAATAAAATAAGATAAAACAATAACTATCACATCAAAGTTGAACAAGATAAACCAACAGAAGGAAAAGAGTCCAACAGAAGGCACAAGAATTAGAGACATACTTGTTTGCTCTCAGGAATTCCATAAAAGCACTAAACTGGAAGACACACATGTATATATTGAACCTGGTAGAGACCTGTGCAGGCCCTGTGCACGGTGCTTCAGTCTGTGAGTTCATATGAGCTTTACTCCTGTTGATTTAAAGGGCCTTGTTTTCTTGGTGTCCTTCATCCCCTCGGGTTCTTACACTCATTTCACCTCCTCTTCTATAGTGTTCCCTGAGCTTTGAGGGGAGGGATTTGATGAAGACATACCATTTAGGGCTGAGGGGTTCAAGGTCTTTCTCTCTTTCTCTGCATGTTTGGCTGCATGTATTTGCTCCCATCTGATGTAGGAGGAAGCTTCTCTGATGATGGCTGAACAAGGCACTGATCTATGAGTGTAGCAGAATATCATTATAGGAGTCATTTTATCACTAGAGTTTTTGTTTTGTTTTATTTTGTTTTCTTCCAGGTTCCTGAGCTATCTGTTCTGTGGTTCTTGGTCAGTCAAGCAGTATTGTGTATGGGTTCCAATTTGTGGGTGAGCTTTAAACCAAATTATTTATTGTTCTGTACTCCCACAAGTTTTGTTTTTTTCTTTTTGCCACCATTGTCCTAGAATATCTTGCAGGCAGAATACCAGTGTACATTAAAGGGTTCGTGGCTGGCTTGGTGTTTATGTTTTTCCTTTGGTAGCATGCAGAGTACCTTTTATGTAGGCACCAGCTCAACTTCTTCATGTCCAATAGTTGTGTAGGTGTTGTCTCCAGAAATGGGACCTTGTTCTAAGTTTTTTGATAGCAACCTATTGTCTTGGCAATAGAATGGATTATTTAAAAGATTAAACTATATAACACAAGGCTTATACACTAATAAAATGTCACATACATTTAAAGTAGGTAAGAATCTAAGTTCATTAGCATATTAGAATTTTGCATCATTTCTGCAATTTACTTGACATACACAATTTAGGAGTGGAAAGACTTCTTAGTATAACATCTCTGAGGTTTCTGTCTAGTCTTGTCTGTAGATTTTGAATCTGTGGTGAGCTGGTGGGAACATTTGGCAAAGGTTTCTCACTTGGCAGACAAGAAGCAGAGAGGGAGCTACACTATTTCATTTTCTACTTTCCTCCCTTGTATTTCATATGGGTCTCTAACCTATGGGACAGTTCAATCACATTCAGAGTAGTCTTCCCACTTAGGTATATGCTGGGGAGATGGTTCAGTTTCTGAAGTGTCTGCTCGCAAGTATGATGGGCTACGCTCTAATATTCAATACCCACTAAAGGTGCATGTTTGTAACTCAAGTAAATGGAGGTAGAGATAGGCAGAAACCTGAAACTCACCTAGCTGAACTGCCTCAAAAAATATGGTGGTGCCATTGAATGTCAGTGGTAAATGGTCGCCAAGACTTACAACCTAATTTCAATTGCTGAGACCCACATGATGGAAGGAGAGAACTTACTCCCATAAATTGTTTGTTGACCTCTCATGTGGAGAGGTCACATACACACATACACATACATAACAGATAAATAAATGTTTAAAAATGGCGAAGAAGGCCGGGCGGTGGTGGCGCACGCCTTTAATCCCAGCACTCGGGAGGCAGAGGCAGGTGGATCTCTGTGAGTTCGAGACCAGCCTGGTCTACAAGAGCTAGTTCCAGGACAGGCTCCAAAACCACAGAGAAACCCTGACTCGAAAAAAAAAAAAAAACCACAAAAAAAATTGAAAAAAAATGGTGAAGAAGGTGAGAGAAAGACACTTGAGGTTGATTTCTAACCTCCATATTCAGGTGCACACAAGTATACCAGCCTCTACCCTTGTAAACAGACATATATATCACAAACACCTGTGTACGAACACATACAAGAATTGATTTCATGCTTTAGTTAAAACTCAGCATAGGATTTGGTAAATAAGGTCACACTGAAAGGCTGAGTAACAGTTTTAGTTATGACTGGTCTATAACAAGAAAATGAAGAGCACATACTTGGTAGGTCAGGAGTCTGGGGCGGCAGCACTGAAAACACACACACAGTCGATGTTTTCTGTGTTTCTAAGTTAAGGGCTGTCAAGGCATGAAAGGCAAACTGCATCTGACCAGGTGTCTAGAGCTGTAAACCTGCTTCCCTTTTCTTATTCTGAAGCACCCTATATCTAACAAAAGGTAGGAATCTAAATTTTAGGAAATATGTCTTTCCCAAAATAACATTTTAAGCATTCAATTTTAGGTTAAAAAAAGCAACCTGATTTTCTATTCTAAAAATAATATATTATTTAATAATCCAAATAAGTGCAAAATGATAGAAACTCAACAGGGGAAAAACCAAAAACTGCTAAAGAGTCGATCTTTTCCACATCTTTTTAAAGATAAGATTTTTCAAATTTTTATTGCAAAAACAGTGATAATACTAAATTATATATATGACTGTTTTTAAAATATTCATTTTAAGCAATATGAATAATAATAATATATTGCCTTGTAATTTGCCTATTCCAGTTAACCACTGCATATCATTTGGGTGGTTTCCAGGTTTAGTTATTAATAATGTTTCATGTTTCCTTTGTTTGATGGCTTTTCTTTCTGTAGAATTTTTAAATTACGTCAGAGGAGAATATTTGGTATCTGGTATATATACTGATCTCCAGAGACCTTTACCCTATATCAATTAGCATAGTAATAAAATACCCGTTTGTATATACTTTGACAAATATGTTGCCCTCATGAATATTATCTTCTTAGTTTTTGTACTAAGGATCTGACATTCTATTTACAATCTATATTGTAAGAATAACTCAATGTAAATTTTTTTAGGAGAGGAAATAGTAATCAAATCTTGAATACACCAATGAATTCAACTGATTAGCCCTCTTAAAATCAGGTAACATCGGGGCTGGAGAGATGGCTCAGTGGTTAAGAGCATTGCCTGCTCTTCCAAAGGTCCTGAGTTCAATTCCCAGCAACCACATGGTGGCTCACAACCATCTGTAAAGAGGTCTGGCGCCCTCTTCTGGCCTTCAGGCATACAGACAGAATATTGTGTACATAATAAATAAATTTAAAAAAAATCAGGTAACATCTCAAAAGTCTCACTGGCAATGGAACCTTTAACATGAAATTTTGGAGATATTACAAGTACAAATCAGAAGGAATAAAGATTATTCTGGAAAATTATACATTTCTATCTGTTTCGGTCAAGTCAAGAAACATTTTGGACATGTCTTATGAACAAGGCATTATATGTCACAAAGAGCTACAGATTATAAGGCACTTACAGTTTGGGAAGGTTAGGTTCAAAAGTATTTCAATAACTACATAACTTCAATAACTACATATTAAATAAAAGAGTTTCAGAAACTAGCAGACATATAAAATAGAAGTTTCCAGAAACTCCATGGAAAAAAGGAGAGAGAAGGAAAGATAACTATCTTCCCTCATCCATCTACTTACCTGCCTATGTATGCATACATCCATTTATCATCCATCTATCATCTATCTATCTATCATCTATCTATCTATCATCTATCTATCTATCATCTATCTATCTATCTATCTATCTATCTATCTATCTATCTATCTATCTATCTATCATCTATCTATCTATCTATCTATCATCCATCTATCATCTATCTATCATCTATCTATCTATCTATCTATCTATCTATCTATCTATCTATCTATCTTTTAGGTTAGATTAAGGGTTAGTTATTAATTATTCTTGTTGGGATTTAAGATTTTTTCAATATAGACTTAACATGAAGGTTAGGAGAAAGAGAAGTGCTCAGAACAAAGCATAGTTGTAGGTTTTCCAAAGAATCTGAAGTGTGTGTGTGTGTACACGCATGCATGTGTACATCCTACATAATAATTTTTCCAGGCTAGTCTCAAACTCAAGAATTTCCTGTGTCAGCTTTTTGAGTGTTGGGATTAATATCATAGAGCTCATTCATATCCCCACCCACTGCTAGATATTGACAAGACTTTCAATTCTCTAAAAATCACTAACAAATTACCTGCAAATTACAACAAATTCATCCTTTTATTTAGTTATTCATATCCACTTTGGCTCTCCTAGCACTGTCAGTAAGAACTTTTCCTTGGTATATACGTAGCCTTAGAGACCTATTATACTGTCACATTAAGTCAGGCACTATTAGGATCTTTAGTTTTTCTGTCTGTCACATAGAAAACATTTTTTTTTCTAGCAAAATGCCTTTCTAAGATACCAAATATTATTTATTTCAAATTTCTTTCAAGAAATCACTTCAGTTTTTAAGGTTTGAATCTCATACATACATACATACACACACACACACACACACACACACACACACACACAAACATCTATTAGCATCTGGATGGAAAAGTTTCTCAATGGTTAGAAATACTGGTTACTCTTTAAGGTGATCTGGACTCACATGGCAGCTAACAATTGTCCCTAACTCTAGTTCCAGTGGATCCAATGCTGTCTTTTGGCCTCTGCAGGTATGTGCATGGTATGCAGACAAAACAACCATACATGTTTTAAAATTTCATATTTTATATATATATACACATATATGTGTGTGTATATAAATATATATATATATATATGCTTTAAAAATTAACTTGATCATCTTCAAATTCTACCACACAGAAAACCATTGTCGTTATTCAGAAAAAACAGTGTGTCTCCCATTATTTGAATATTCAAAGAGGTTGTCATATTACTAATTGGTCCCAACTCCAACAGTCCTTCTCAGAACTAAAGGGCCTTTTGAACTTTCATGTTAGAAGTTTTTTGGTCAAGTTTTACCTTATCATTAGATATCTGTTTAGAGTTTTGCAATCTATGGCTAAAAATAATGTAATGCACCTTACTTGAAAATCAATATTGGTAAAGACACAGAATTACACTGTCAGCAACACTGAGAAAATCACCAAGGATTAAGATTCAGTGGATGTTCAGTGGAGATTGATATGAATATCAAAGGACTGGAGAGATCGTTAAAGTAAAAAAAAAAACAAAACTACCCAGAGTAATATTTTATAAAAGGAACCTCCTTAAAATCATGTTAAAATCACACATCATGGATATATCTATGGATATGACACATTATGTAATATTGTGTTGTCAACTTTTTTTTTTGAAATAGAAAATCAAAATGTCATTCTTTTTTATGGTGATTTTCTTCATGAATGAAAAATTACGTTTTATCAAAACCTCTGCTGTAAGAAGCCTGTGTTGGTTTTTTTTTTTTGTTGTTGTTGTGAAAAGATTAAGCACTGATGTGCAAGTGTCTCTGGGGTGTGCTGACTTCACACCCTTCCTGTGGACATCCAGGACTGGGACAGTTGGTTCACACAGTAGGTACAGCTTCAGATCGTCGGAGAACCTCCTCACTGATTTCCATAGTGGGCCCTCCAGTTTACATTTCTACCAGCAGTGCATCATGGCTACCTCTTGCCCACATCCTCTAAAGTACCTGTAGCAAGCGCAGTTCTTACTGAGGGAAGATGGAATCTCAGACTATTTTTTTCATTTCCCTGAAAGCTAGTAGGGTGACCGTTTTCCCCCATGTGTTTTAGAGGATGTTTGTTCCATATTGTGAAAACTTCCATTCATTTCAGTTGTCTGCATTCTTTTATAATATTGCTATTAATTCTCTGTCAGACATTGTCTTAGCTACTTTCTATTGCTGTGATAAAACACTATGACCAAGGCAACTTAAGAAAACAAAAAACAAAACAAAACAAAAAAAAAACCCAAAAAAACCCGAAACCATTTAATTTGGTGCTCATGGCTGCAGAGGGTTCGAGTCCATGACCGTGAAGCAAAAGTATAGTGGCGGAATAGCTGAAAGCTCACATGTGATCTACAAGCTGGAAGTAGAGAAAAGACACTGGGAATGATACAAATCTTTTAAAACTGCAAAGCTGTCCTCCAGAGATACACCTCTTCCAACAAGACCACATTTCATAATTCTTCCCAAAGAGATTCAACACCCGTGGAACAAATATTCAAACTCCCATTGTATAGCCAGTCTTTAATAGCTGTGCAGAAGCTCTTTAATTTCACGAGGCCACATTTATCAACTGTTGGCAATATTCTTCCTGTGCAACTGAAGTCCTATTCAGAGCACCCTTGCCTATCTATGCCCAAAGCTTGAAGTGCTTTTGCTACTACTGAATTTAATAGTTTCAGAATTTGAGGTCTAAGATAAAGATCTTTGTTACATTTGGAGTTGATTTTTGTATGGGGTGAAAGACAAGGGCTGAGTTTCTTCTACATGCAGAAAGTCAATCAATTTTCCTAGCACAATTTATTGAAGATACTATCTTTCCTCAAAGGAATATCTTCAGTATCTTTGTCAAAAATCAGGTGATTTAGCTGTGTAGTTCTTTAATGTAATCTATCAATCTACTTGTCTGTTTTTGTGCCAGTAAGTACTATACTGTTTTTGTTATTCTGGCCCTAAAAGAACTTGAAATGGTTATACATGTAGAATCATTCTTTTTCCTCATGCTTACTTTGGTTACTGAGATCTTTTGAGCTTCCATACACATTTTAATGCTATTTTTTTCTATTTCTGTTAAGAAAGGCATTGGAATTTTAGTGGAAGATGCACTGAATTTGTGCATTTATTTTGGGAATTGTCCCCAATTCATGTAAACTGTTTCTATTCATGAGCATGGAAGGTCTCTCTCTCTTTTGGTATCTTGTTCCACGTCTCTATACAGTGTGTAAAGCAAAATTGATTCTTTAAAAATGTATAACCATATTTAGCAAAATTTTCTGTAACATAGATGCAAACCTTAATTAAAAGTACTTGTAAGCAAAGGATCCATAATTTTGATAGTGTTAAGTATCCATTTTACACTGTAGATATAAAAGCAATATCCATTATCTCTGTTTATGTCATGATAACTTTCATAGTAGAGAATGTAGGGAAACATATTTAAAAGAACATATTTAAAAAACCTGGGTCTGAATAATGCAGAAATTTAAAATCAATGAGAAAATGAATGTTAATTCTTCATCTCAGTTTAGAGACTGAAACATAGAAGATACATGACCATAATACTCATTAACTGTGCTATGACATTTTTCAGTGATGAAAATTTTGTAGATCAATATGTTAAAAGTCAAATAAGACATATATAGAATAATCAATATATCCTGTAGAAAAATCCCCCAAATCATTTAAATAGTGATGAAATAATCAATACTAGCATGTCAACATAGTAAGATAATGTTCATTAATAAGAAGTGAAGTAAGTTTATGTTAAATACTTCAATTACCAAAGCAAGAGATTTTTGGTAATTGAAGTATTTAACATAAACTTACTTTAGATTATATTATATATTATAATATAGAATCACAGCTATATTATAAATGAAGCATTGCTATTTTATTTGTTTACCTTAAAATATAATAAAACAACTGATTCATAATCTTAAAATTGATTAAAAGTTTAATTAAAGTCTATTGCATTCTGAAGAATTAATAAGAAAAATGAATGAAGTGGCCAAGTATAAACATGTAGTGAATGGGGTGTAACCCCAACTCCTGACAGCTGGAATATGATGCCATGGGCAGTTGTGGTTAGGTATTATCATTATGCCAGGAAAGTCAGGAATTTAGACCTCAATATAGCATTGTCTAACTTTAGAAATTCATAGGAGGAGAATGATTTACAAATATGGTGTTACGGTTATTTAAGTATTATATTTATAGTCTTTAAAGCATTTCAATACAATTTTTTTAGTGTGTTGTACAGCAGTTATCTTAGAAACTCCTTATGACTCAGAATGTTTAAAAGGAGGCTCATTAAGACCCTGGAAGTAGACAACTCAAAAGGTTCAGAAAATACATTCCCCAGAAATTGACAATGTATTCTACACACAATTTCTCCAAACCGGCAGCAAAACGGCTGAGAGACATGGTTAGACAGCTGTCTTGAAAGAGGCTCAGACCAACTGAGCTGCCCAGAAAATAAACACACTCTCCAACCCATTGAGCTGTTATGTAGTACACTTCAAGTTTCCAGCTATTGTGAGCTCTCACCCAGGCTGAGATGGGCTTCTGCCAAGACAGCTGTTTCTGAGTCACCCACATTCCTCAAGTGGCCCCTCATCTCTATAAGTAACACCAGCAAAGCTCATTGGTTCACTAGTTGGACTCTGGCCTGTCACTGGTTCCCTATGCTTGATGAGTAGATGTTTGTTCATATTTCCCAGGAATACTGCTACATTGTGTCAGTCCTCTCTACCACTCTTTCTGCAGTAACTTTACAAATGACAATTGAGAAGTGTAAATCATTTTCACCCGCTTTGATTTCCGATGGTTGACACGGCATACCAATCAGAACAGATGGAAGCTACATGTGTACCAGAATTCACAAACACTTAATAAAGAACAGTCGCTCCCCTTATGTTCACCAGTGAATGAGCCTGCCCTGTGCTTCCTACAGTTACCTCTTAGCTACCCAGAATGACACAGTGCAGGGAACTAGTAGGTCCATTTGCCACAGAAGCAGATGGCAAAAGTAGTTCCCTTAAAATGCGATCAAGTATGAATGCTCTTTTAGTGTTTTCTTTTAAGTCTCAGACTTTAGGCTAAAGTAACTTTAGCCAACGAAGGAAGGACCATACAGATGCTGTAGACCTAGCTCATTGCTTATGTTTTCCTGTAGTGGGAATGTTAATAACAACATACAGAGAAACATAATGAACTTTTATCTTCTGCCAAGGTTATGAAGAAAAAGTCACTCATTTTATTTTGTGGAGCTCAGTGTGAATACACAACTTTAATGAAAACAACTAGTCAATATCTGTAAAAGTTGAAAATGCATCTAATATTTTAGATCTTGATTATGGTGACAATTATACAAGGCTATGAAAGTACTAAAATTTACAGAATTATTCAATAAAATGAAGAAAAAGACATATCAAATAATTAAAAAAGAAAAAACTCCAATAAGGGCACACACTATTAATTCTAGTACTTTGCAGAAGGTGGCAGGCAGATTTTGAATTTGCGTCTAGTATTACTTATATAATGAGATATTATCTTAAAATAATCAATAATAAATAAGGAAAAAAAATAAAGAGAAAGTAAATGAACCTCAAGAGCGTGTGGTAATTGTATGCTTATTCATATCCATACATTAAAGGCGGCAGTGGGGACAATTTACATTTACCATGTCATATATCTTCATAACCATTCATTTGGTACGAGGACTAGTTTTTACTTTTTACAGAGAAGACACTGAGGTTCCTTAAGAGTGGAGGTGAACACAGGGCATCGGAAGGCAGCCGGAGGATGCCCAGCGCAGTTGGCGGGGGACCGACTGGGACAGGCTGGAACCCGCTGGGAATGCAGCTGCAGCAGAGGACACAGGCTGCTGGCGGCGGGAACCGTCCCAGCAGCAGAAGCAGGCTGCAGGGACCGCGCTGCGCACAACACCGAGAACAGATCGCCCCACTACAATTAAAGCAAAGAGGTAGGCCTTCGGTTGGGGAGGTCCCTGGCAAAGGAGGAGCCGGGTCCTATTCCTGAACACCCTTCTGAGGGGTGAGAGGGATCTTGGGCCCCGGCAGGATCCAGGAAACAGAGCAAGGGCATTTTGTAAGAGGAGCCCCTGGCCAGTAGGGAAACCTGAACCAGTTTTAACAGACCCCTTAGATAGCATCGATAGGAGGAGATGGGCAGGCGCCAAGGAAAGAATTCACCCAATAATCTGAAAAACAACATGAAAACACCAGAACCCAATGATCTTACAACAGAAGGTCTCCAACACCCTAACACAGAAGAAGTGGGAAAAATTGACTTTATGAAAGCAGTAGAATCCCTTAAACAACATGTGAAAAATGCCCTTATAGAAATGGATGAGAAGTATAACCAAAAATTTGAAGAAATGAGTAAATACGTACATAATACCCTGGGAAACCAAGAAAGAACGATCAAACAGGTAATGGAAACAGTTCAAGAATTGAAAACTGAAATGGAAGCAAGGAAGAAAACACAAACTGAGGACCAGCTGGATATGGAAAATCTAGGTCAACGAGCAGAGCCTACAGAAACAAGCATAATCAATAGAATACAAGAAATAGAAGAAAGAATCTCAGATTCTGAGGACACCATAGAGAAAATAAACGCTCTGATCAAAGAAAACTGCAAAGCCAACAAATTCTCATCACAAAACATTCAGGAATATGGGACACAATAAAAAGACCAAATCTAAGAATAATAGGAATAGAAGAAGGAGAAGAGTCACAGCTCAAAGGCCCAGAAAATATTTTGAACAAAATTATGGAAGAAAACTTTCCCAACATAAAGAAAGATATTCCTTTGAATATTCAAGAAGCATACAGAACACCAAACAGACTGGATCAAAGGAAAACATCCCCTCGCCATATAATAATCAAAAAACAAAATATACAGGTTAAAGAAAGAATACTAAGAGCTGCAAAGGAAAAAGGCCAAGTAACTTATAAAGGTAAACCGATCAGACTTACACCTGATTTCTCTATGGAAACAATGAAAGCCAGAAGGTCCTGGATAGAAGTACTGCAGAAGCTAAGAGACCATGGATGCAAGCCCAGACTACTATACCCAGCCATGCTTTCATTCACTATAAATGGAGAAATCAACACATTCTAGGATAAGAACAAATTTAAACAATACGTAGCCACGACCCCAGCCCTACAGAAAGTAATAGAAGGAAAACCGCAACCCAAGGAATCCAACATGGCCAACACTGCCTACAATAACTCAAGCATCTAGCGACCCTTCACTAGCACAACTCAAAGAAGGGAGACACACAAATTCTACTTCCAAAAACAATAGGAATATCCGGCATAAACAACCACTGGTCATTAATATCACTTAATATTAATGGTCTCAATTCACCTATAAAAAGGCACAGGCTAAGAGACTGGATATGAAAACAGGATCCAACATTCTGCTGCTTGCAAGAAACACATCTCAACCACAAAGACAGGCATCTACTCAGAGTAAAGGGTTGGGAAAAGGTCTTTCAAGCAAATGGTCCTAAGAAAAAAAGCAGGTGTGGCCATATTAATTTCTAACAAAACTGACTTCAAACTAAAATCAATCAGAAGAGATCGAGATGGACACTTTATACTCATAACAGGAACAATTTGTCAGGATGACGTCTCAATCCTGAATATTTACGCCCCTAATATAAAAGCACCCACGTATGTAAAAGAAATATTACTAAAACTCAAGGCAGACATCAAACCACACACACTAGTGGAAGGAGACTTCAATACACCTCTCTCAGCAATGGACAGGTCAATCAGACAGAAACCTAATAGAGAAGTAAGAGAACTACTGGAGGTAATGAAGCAAATGGACTTAACAGACATCTATAGAACATTCCACCCAAATAGGAAAGAATATACCTTCTTCTCTGCAGCCCATGGAACCTTCTCGAAAACTGACCACATACTCGGAAACAAAGGAAACCTCCACAGATACAAAAAAATATCAGTGTCCACCTGTGTCTTATCAGATCACCACGGATTAAAGTTAGAATTCAACAACAATCCTACCTCCAGAAAGCCGACAAACTCATGGAAACTGAACAGTCAACTACTGAACCACACCTGGGTCAAGGAAGAAATCAAGAAAGAAATTAAAGTCTTCCTTGAATTTAATGAAAATAAAGGGACAACATACTCAAACCTATGGGACACTATGAAAGCAGTGCTAAGAGGAAAGTTCATCGCACTAAGTGCCCACTTAAAGAAAAAGAGAAAGCATACATCGGAGACTTAACAGCACACCTGAAAGCTTTAGAAAAAAAAGAAGCAGATGCGCCCAGGAGGAGTAGAAGACTGGAAATAATCAAACTGAGGGCTGAAATCAACAAAATAGAAACACAGAAAACAGTCCAAAGAATCAATGAAACAAAAAGTTGGTTCTTGGAGAGAATCAACAAGATCGACAAACCCCTATCCAAACTAATTAAACGACAGAGAGAGAACACACAAATAAATAAGATCAGAAATGAAAAGGGGGACATAACCACAGACACAGAGGAAATTCAGAGACTCATTAGATCTTACTACAAAAGCCTGTATGCCACAAAACTAGAAAATGCAAAAGAAATGGACATTTTTTTTTAGATAAGTGCCACATACCAAAGCTAAACCAAAACCAGGTGAACGATCTAAATAGACCTGTTAGTCGCGAAGAACTAGAAACGGTTATCAAAAATCTACCTTCCAAAAAAGCCCAGGACCAGATGGTTTCAATGCAGAATTCTACCAGAACTTCCAAGAAGAGCTAATACCTATACTCCTTAATGTATTTCACAATATAGAAACAGAAGAGTCATTGCCAAATTCCTTTTATGAAGCTACAGTTACCCTGATACCAAAACCACACAAAGAACCAAGAAAGAGAATTACAGGCCTATCTCACTCATGAATATCGATGCAAAAATTCTCAATAAAATACTGGCAAACCGAATCCAAGAACACATTAGAAAAATTATCCATTTTGATCAAGTAGGCTTCATCCCAGAGATGCAGGGCTGGTTCAACATACGCAAATCTATCAATGTAATCCAGCATATAAATAAACTGAAAGAAAAAAACCATATGATCATTTCATTAGATGCTGAAAAAGCATTTGACAAAATTCAACACCCCTTTATGATAAAAGTCTTGGAGAGATTAGGGATACAAGGGTCATACCTAAATATAATAAAAGCTATTTACAGCAAGCCATCGGCTAACATTAAATTAAATGGAGAAAAACTCAAAGCCATCCCACTAAAATCAGGAACGTGACAAGGATGTCCACTCTCTCCATACCTCTTCAATATAGTGCTTGAAGTTCTAGCAATAGCAATAAGACAACATAAAGGGATCAAGGGGATTCGTATCGGTAAAGAAGAAGTTAAGCTCTCGTTATTTGCAGATGATATGATAGTATACATAAGCGACCCCAAAAACTCTACCAAAGAACTCCTACAGCTGATAAACACCTTTAGTAATGTGGCAGGATACAAGATCAACTCCAAAAAATCAGTGGCCTTCCTATACACTAAGGATAAGGAAACAGAGAGGGAAATTAGAGAAGCATCACCTTTCACGATAGCCACAAATAGCATAAAATATCTTGGGGTAACTCTGACCAAGGATGTGAAAGATCTATTTGACAAGAACTTTAAGTCTTTGAAGAAAGAAATTGAAGAGGACACCAGAAAATGGAAAGATCTTCCTTGCTCTTGGATTGGGAGGATCAACATAGTAAAAATGGCAATTCTACCAAAAGCAATCTATAGATTCAATGCAATCCCCATCAAAATCCCATCAAAATTCGTCACAGATCTGGAGAAGACAATAATCAACTTTATATGGAAAAACAAAAAACCCAGGATAGCCAAAACAATCTTATACAATAAAGGATCGTCTGGAGGCATTACCATCCCTGACTTCAAACTCTACTACAGAGCTACAGTATTGAAAACAGCTTGGTATTGGCATAAAAACAGAGAAGTCGATCAATGGAATCGAATAGAAGACCCTGACATTAACCCACAAACCTATGAACACCTGATTTTCGATAAAGGAGCTAAAAGTATACAATGGAAAAAAGAGAGCATCTTCAACAAATTGTGCTGGCAAAACTGGATGTCAACCTGTAGAAAAATGAAAATAGATCCATATCTATCACCATGCACAAAACTCAAGTCCAAATGGATTACAGACCTCAATATCAGTCCGAACACACTGAACCTGATAGAAGAGAAAGTGGGAAATACCCTACAACAGATAGGCACAGGAGACCACTTCTTACGTATAACCCCAGCAGCACAGACATTAAGGACCTCATTGAATAAATGGGACCTCCTGAGACTGAGAAGCTTCTGTAAAGCAAAGGACACTGTCGCTAAGACACAAAGGCAACCCACTAACTGGGAGAAGATCTTCACCAACCCCGCACTGACAAAGGTCTGATCTCCAAAATATATAAAGATCTCAAGAAACTAGACCGTAAAAGGCTAATCAACCCAATTATAAAATGGGGCATTGAGCTGAACAGAGAATTCTCAACAGAAGAACTTCAAATGGCCAAAAGACACTTAAGGTCATGCTCAACTTCCTTAGCGATCAGGGAAATGCAAATCAAGACAACTTTAAGATACCATCTTACACCTGTCAGAATGGCTAAAATAAAAAACACCAATGATAGCCTTTGTTGGAGAGGTTGTGGAGAAAGGGGTACACTCATCCATTGCTGGTGGGAATGCAAACTTGTGCAACCACTTTGGAAAGCAGTGTGGCGGTTTCTCAGGAAATTCGGGATCAACTTACCCCTGGACCCAGCAATACCACCCTTGGGAATATACCCAAGAGAGGCCTTATCATACAACAAAAGTATATGCTCTACGATGTTCATAGCAGCATTGTTTGTGATAGCCAGAACCTGGAAACAACCTAGATGCCCTTCAATGGAAGAATGGATGAAGAAAGTATGGAATATATACATATTAGAGTACTACTCAGCAGTAAAAAACAAGGACTTCTTGAATTTTGCATGCAAATGGATGGAAATAGAAAACACTATCCTGAGTGAGGTAAGCCAGACCCAAAAAGAGGAACATGGGATGTACTCACTCATATTTGGTTTCTAGCCATAAACCAAGGACATTGAGCCTATAATTAGTGATCCTAGAGAAGCTAAATAAGGAGAACCCAAAGAAAAACATCCTGAATATTAACCTTCAGCACGCGATGAAAGGAGACAGAGACAGAGACCCACATTGGAGCACAGGACTGAAATCTCAAGGTCCAAATCAGGAGCAGAAGGCGAGAGAGCACGAGCAAGGAACTCAGGACCGTGAGGGGTGCACCCACACAGTGAGACAATGGGGATGTTCTATTGGGAACTCACCAAGGCCAGCTGGCCTGGGTCTGGAAAAGCCTGGGATAAAACCGGACTCTCTGAACATAGCGGACAGTGAGGACTACTGAGAACTCAAGAACAATGGCAATGTGTTTCTGATCCTTTTGCACGCACTGGCTTTGTGGGAGCCTAGGCAGTTTGGATGCTCAACTTAGCTTTGTGGGAGCCTAGGCAGTTTGGATGCTCAACTTACTAGACTGGATGGAGGTGGGTGGTCCTTGAACTTCCCACAGGACAGGGAACCCTGATTGCTTTTCGGGCTGGGGGGGGGGGGACTCAATGGGGGGAGGGAGAGGGAAATGGGAGGCGGTGGCGGGGAAGAGACAGAAATCTTTAATAAATAAATAAATTAAAAAAAACAAAAAAAAACAAAAAAAAAATAAACAGCAGGCACAGAGGAAAAAAAAAAAAAAGAGTGGAGGTGACATGCCCAAAGCCAGGTACCAAGAATTAAGGTCAAATCCAGGTCTGAATGTGCAACTCTAGCTCTTTTGATGTCATTCTGAGATGTTTCAAGTAATTAACATTTTGCTTAAATGTCTATTTCTTGACTCGTAATGTACCTTTAATAATTGGAAAAATGACAACACATAGGCTAATCAGTGCATTAGTGTGTCTATCAGCCAAAGGATATAAACATCTAAGATGTCTACCTGTGAGGGGCTAGGGACATCAATTTCAGCATATGTTTCTAATGGAATATAATGCAGGAATAAAATCTCTGTTTGCTGATATTAAAGCAACAATAATAAAAAACCCCAAACATAAACAAATAATTTGGTAAAAAAAAGCAAAGGGCAAATTAACACCAATTTAGTATGTTATTACATATGTAAGAAGAAAGGAGTATATATCTGATTGCACATAGTTATGTTTGTTTAAATAAACAAACACCAGATAGACAGAAAGAAATCAGAAACAGTGAAGTTGGGGTAGATGGGGACAGGGTTTTTTATTCCATACACAACATTCCACGTTGTTTAGATTTCTGATCCTCACATGGAAACGATAAGAAGATAGTTAAAGGACAGGGCTATCACATGGCTGAAAAGGGTTCCACATTTACAGGTTATCCTTTAATTTGGTCCCTGGTGGCAGCAGTTTTAAACTCATCTTCGCACAGATCTAGCATGAGGAAAGCCATATTAAACTTAAGTTTCTTCTACGTGAGTATGAAGAAACAAGAGCAATGCTGCACTGGTGACTTGGGTGGATAATATTTATTTCTCTGTGTGTGACTGAAAATCAAAACAGCAGTTAAGGATAGTTTAGTTCTGAGATGTATTCAGTTTAATCTACTAAAAGTATGCGAAAATTTTATATGAACAAGAAGGAAATGCTTGTGAAACTTACTTCTCAACTGAAACTAGACTTCTTTCATTTTTTGCTTCAAATTTCTAAACGGTAAATATTAGATGATGTAGTGGAAAGAACAAAGGATTCTAATACCTTGGTCTCAAAAGCTGAACTGTCAAGTGGAAAAGGCAGATAATGTACTTTCTCTGCATTGACATCTCCTAAGACCACCCTTTATGATAATCTCACTGAGGGCTGCTCCTTACTTCTAAAAGTGCAGGACCAACTGGTGAGCCAACACATTTTCCAGACTCTGGCTTATCCATTTTTCTTATCAGCTCCATGAAGCTAACTGATGTAATAAAGACAAGCAGTCATGGTTTACATATGTAGTGGCTCACAGCTGATCTATTCTAACACCTTACGTCACTTACTGTTTAGAAATACTCTAGTTACATGGGCATCACCATCTCTTTGCTAAGCAACAGTAACAAAACCCCAATATTCAGAGAGTGTTAAGAAGATAGGATCCTATAGCCCATCATGAGAGAAGCCAAGCTGGAACACAGAAGTCCTAATGCTTCAAATGATTCTCTACTATGGCACAGTTTACCTGATATCAATGTACATCTGGCTAAGACAGAGACAATGAAAGAGTACTGTTTCTGATAAGACTGGCAGTTCTTATGTGTGTTTATTTGCATGCAAATATATACATATACATACATACATATATATCTATATGGCAGTTCTTTGCATGTAAATTTGTATGTATCTGTGAAGTCCACAGTCAACGACAAGTGTCATTTCTGAAAGCCATAATTTGTGACTTTGGAGAGAGGGTGTAATTGGGACCAGGGATTTGGTGATTAGACTAGTCTGAATGGCTAGAGAGCTCCAGGGATTGAACTCCGTCTTCTCAGAACTGAGACTATAAGCCTGGCCTGACAAACGTATGTGCATGCTGGACATCAACCAATGTCAGATTCTCACACTGGTGTGGCAGGCACCTTACCAAGTATTCTTTGAAACTTTCACATATATGTACAGGAGGAGTGTACATAAAATCATATCTACTCATTACTTTTTCCAGCTTCTCTCCTGCAAGTTCTCAATGTGTCTCCCTTACAACTTTATGTTCTATCTTAAACAACAACAACAACAAAAACAACAAAATCCATTCAGCTCAATTAGTGTTATCCATATATTCATAGCTAATGGATCCATCTATGGGAGAATGGGCCCCTACCATTGGCTACACACCCAAAAAAAATTGATTTTTCTCCCCTTGGCATCCAACAGCTCCGCACCAGGAGTAGGTGAGGAGCTAGTCAAAGACAAGGGATAAGTATTAAAAGTCAGGTTTGTGAGAGCCTAGCCAGTTTGGATGTTCACCTTCCTAGATATGGACGGAGGGGGGAGGACCTAGGACTTACCACAGGGCAGGGAACCTGGACTGCTCTGTGGACTGGAGAGGGAGGGGGAGAGGAGTGGGGGGAGGGGGAGAAGGGTGGGAGGTGGGGGAGGGAAATGGGAGGCTGGGAGGAGGTGGAAACTTGTTTTTTGTTTATGTTTTTTTTTCTTCTTTCCTCAATAAAAAAAAAATCTAAAAACAAAAAAAGTCAGGTTATAATGTAAAGAACATTCAGTAGTCAAAATTGCCTTTGAAGATAATTTACATAACAAATAAAACTGGAACATACTATGGTATACACGATTAACAATCCCAATAATATTTTACTTCAAAGCACAAATTAATAACCCACATTCACTAGGGAATATATCTTAAATATAATTATATGGTTTATTTATTTCATGAGTGACTACAGATTAAAGCATATATACACATATATCTTATAACCTCATTGCTTAAATAATAAATCTAAAAAGTTCACTATGAGTTACAATATATGCTAAAGCTTTATGTTATAGTAGTCATTTAAAAATTTCCATGAGGTAGACATACTTTAAAAAAGAGATGATGTAACATAGACTTTGAGAGTTGCATCTTAAGTGTCATCAGATTTTAAATCTATTCAATTTGAGTCTACAAGTCAGTTCCCAGAATATGAACTGGTATGCATATTTTCATTGTGAACCTACCACATCTGGGCATTACACGAGGTAGTGCACTAAACTGTGTATGTGCCATATATGACAGCGTTGACAAAGATTGAGACTCTAATTTCCAAAATCTTACATAGAAACTATATAGATAGGAGTTTTGGTCACAATGCTACTAGAAGTACACATCTAAGATACTCCTCTGATACAGACACTCAGCGGTCATGGGCAAAGAACAAATTAAAGTCAAAGTCCAAGAGATTTCCAAAAACCAAGTGACACAGCTGTTTGGGAACGGATGCTATAACGGCAATCGTAGTATTTGGGAGCCACACGTAGGATGACTGTGAGTTTGGTAAGTTCTAAGGCTACCCTACACCCAGCAAGACTTTTTAAAAACAAAGCTACACTAAAAATAGAAACTGCCACATCACAGATCATAAATAGTTAGACTTGGCGAGTCTTATAGAGCATGAAATTGCACTGAGATGTGAGTTCCCAAACTGTGAAATAGGCTGATAAAGAATCTTTCGGAGTTAATTAACCCTTATATAAAATGCCTAGGTCCTAAAATCCAGGCCAATCAATCCACTGACTCAGTGACATGGTGAGGAAAAAATCACAAAAAATAAAAAAACAAATTCTAAAGCATTCAGGAAAGTTACAGCTAAGAAAAAAAATAAACACAAGAAAGGGAAGAACCTGAGGACTTAGAAAAGGGGAACAGAAAAATAAAGTGGAAATATACATATAGCAAAACAGAAAGTATCTTAAAAGTTTAGATTCATAAAAAGGAAGAAATATCACCTATGTAAAATAATATAAAATTATATAATAAACCAACAAAAATGATAAGAATAGTCATATAGAAAAGTACAGCAAAAATTGTTACAAATAAACATGCACCAGTTGAAAAAGAAAACTATAGAAGACAATATAAATTATATACTGGATAGAAAACACCATTAGGAAATTGAAAACCAGAACTGAGGAGTTCACTGAGAGGAGAAGAAGATCGAAATGGTCACTGAAGTCACAAAGGCTGGAGGGCTTAATATGTTACATCAAATTTTGAAAACAATAAAGAATTCGTGCAATGTTCGCACAGATTAGAGCCAAGGTACTTCCTAAATTAAAGATCAGTAACATATTTCAGACTGAGAGCTAAATAAACAAAGTTAGAAAAAGGTAAAAAAAAAACGCAATTTACACCCCAAGCCACCTTAATTGATGCAATTGCCAAAATAAGTCTCTTTCTGTATGTAATTGGTTCTATATCTAGAAAACTCAGATAAAAATAAATACAAGAAATTAAATCTGAATTCATAGGAAGTGTTAAGTTGGGAAAAAGTGGCATTTATAAAGTATGTCAATATTTTAAAACACAGCTTTAATATACTGAAAAGCATATGGACGGCACTGAAAGAATTCACTAACTCAGAATATTTGCATTCACACACACAGACACATACACAGACAAACACACATGCATCTACTAAAAATAGAAATTACATAGTTCAAATTCCTAAGAAAATAGATTTCAACAAGGAAACTGATAAGCCTATCTATCAGGTACATGTAGATTTATGTTCCAAAAATACAGGGAATTCCTTTCAAACACAAATACATGGACCATTCATGAAAATGGATCACACCTTCATAAATGTCAGACTCTGATTACAATGACCTAAAGATTTACACAATATTATGAATAGATTTCAAATGTTAAATGACAGCAGAGGCTCACAAGTATGGTTTTATATACATGACACTCTGGAAAAGGCAATATTACAGGGAAAGCAAATGAGTGACAGGTTGTCTGGGACAGGCAAGACTGGCAAGACGTAATGACTACAAACGAACATGACAGAGGTTTTATGGTTGTGAAAAGTTTCATTTCATGAGTATCATGGCAAGTAAATGAGTGTGTACATGTGTCAAAACTTCGAAGTATACATTAATAAGGTCAAAAGTTTTTTACTTCTTACCAACTAAGCCTTAACTAACCAATTTAAAAACTCTCGCTTTAATAAAATCTTCAGTGAACTACCTTAGGTGCATTTATCAAATTAGAAAGACAACTCCCCCAATATATAATCAACAAACCAAGTATTCCAATCAGTGTGGGGGGCAACAAAAAAGAGAGGAGAATGATGAATGTAAGAGCAAGGAGCATTCTTCAAGACTGATGAGGAAAGAGTAGGCATAAATAACATTATGAATGAAAAAAGGGACATAATTACTAATAGGAAATACAAAAAGACATTAAACATGTTAATAGATAGTTTTCTAAAGAAAGTAAAAAATTCATTTATTTCCATTAATATTAACATGAATATATAACTAACAGGATATTTGCATTTACACAAACACACACAGAGAAGCATGCGTATGTACGTGTGTCCCCATCAAAAAATAAAAACTCTAGAGTTGAAATTCTTAAGAAAACAGATTTCAACAAGAAAACCGATAAGCTTTTCTAACAAGTACATACTGATTTGCACCAAAAATATCTGCATGTACACATAGATGTGTATACACATATATGTACAAATATATATAACTATACACATATTCATGTGTGTGTACATATATTTTTAGAAAAGGGTTTCATTTATATTCTGTTCTGGCCTGCTATTCTCTATTCTATGTAGACTAGGGTGGCCTAGAATTCAGATTCACATGTCTCTTCCTATCAAGTGCTAGAATTAACATGTGCCACCATGCCCAGTGTTATACATACTATCATACAGTAAAGACAGACTTTAATGACCTGTATTTGCCCTGAACTCTCACCTGAAATGGTCTTATGATTCTCCAAATCTTCTTATGCTGTCTAATTGCTCTCCAGTTATTTTACCAGTATGATTATTGTTCACTGCACCAGATTATACACACTGTATTCTCTATAATACAATCCTTTGTAAGTACTGTAGGTGATAATCACTATTAAGGTTAAAGTAACAAATGATTGTTTTCTGAAGTTAAAGATTCAAAAGTGCCATAATTGGGTAGGTTGAAATCATAGAAAAACAATTTGTTCTTCTTCAGTCTGGACTTAAAATTTCAATAAATACACTACCAACAGTTCTGAAACCTTGGTACTGGTACACAGAAACACGTTCTTTAAGGATGAGTGAGAAAAGGCCATCAAATACCTAAAGTAAGGATCATTCTAAAGATTTGTGCCAAAAATTACTTATGAAAAAGACTTATTCCTGATGCAGGATGTCCTTTTGTATATGTGTTGCTATAATTGGTTAATGAATAAAACTGTTTTGGCCAATGGCTTAGCAGAGTAAAGCCAGGTGGGAAATCTGAATAGAAATAGAGAGAGAGAGAGAGTAGTCGGAGTCAGGGAGACGCCATGCAGCTGCCTAAGAAGAAAGATGCAGAAAAGATGCCATAGAGACACCACAGACTTGTGGCAATACACAGATTAAGAGAAATGGGTTAATTTAAGATATAAGAGCTAGATAGGAATTCACTTGAGCCATTGGCCAAACAGTGTTGTAATTAATATAGTTTCTGTGTGATTATTTGGGTCTGAGTGGCCGAGAAACCAACACAAAGTCTCCATTTACAAAATGTCACCCACTCTCTGGGGTATGGATACAAATAAGACCTAAAAAGCTTAAGAAAAAAAAAAAAGAGGGATTCCAGACCCACAAAAATGGGAGCCAAGTGCAGCTTCTTTGTAGACACATTTTCTTTTCTTTTCTTTTTTTTTTCAGATAGGCTCTGTTTGAAGGCTACAAGCAGAGACTTGGCTCCTTTAAGGAAGGGCTTCTTGGTTCATACTGGTAGCATGAATGGCTCTGGTTCTCTCAGGAGGTCCTTCTAAAGCACTTAAAGTTTGTGAGCAGAGTGCTACAAGTTGCTTAATGGTGACAGACCTGCTATGTCCCCGGAGCTGGGGCTGTGAGACAGCGAAGGCAGTGAACATACTTCCGCCATGTTGGATGGGGTAGAGCCAACAGGCAAAACTGCAGTGCATTAGCCCCAGCCATGCCTGCTTAGCATTAAAAAAAAAGAAAAAGAAAAACTATACTTGTGAAAAAATGATTACAGATACACAATAAGACAGATTCAGGTGAATAAGACCTCTAAATGAGGCACAGTATTGGATAAATGTACATGGGCTTAGAAGAGAGAGAGAGAGAACAAAGACTACAGACAGTCATAGATTAAAGGAGTAAAGATAAAAAATAAATATTAAAAAGTAATAGAATAAACAAATCCATGTAAAGATGGAAAATACACAAAGTGTCTGGATTATGTATAGTACCATGTTCTCTTTGAAATTTTTGACTGTGAAGGAGCTAAGTACAGAGAGACACTTCATTGCATGGGCTGTTAGCTAAACCAGCATAAAGGTATCTTGAAAATTTGAGTATAAGGATATGTTACTTTGGAAAAGAGGTTCTGCTTTTGTTTCCCTAGAAGATGAAGACCTATGGATTCCTTCCAGGCTAATGTAGTTTGATTGAACAAGACCCCCCCCCCCCCCCCCAACCACTGAAATGTCTCTATGAACCTTAAAATACTTTGTCCAATAAACAGCAGGAAACAGTTTGGAGAAAACTACCCCCACATTCACAAAATGATTGGTTATAAATGTTTGTTTTCATTTAAAGGGAGTTGATTATAAATAATTAAATGGTGATAGTCAATCCCTTTTCTTAAAAAAAGAACAGGAAATGTGTTATAAAGATGAATACTTTGCATTGGTATGGATCTTGGTCTACTGATATGAATTTAAGATCGATTTGTTATGCTGTGTATATGTATTTCTTCTGCTCTTGTTTAAGGTATTGTGTTTGTGCAACTCATTTAAAAATGTGATATATAATTAAGAAATACAGATTAATAGATAGCCATCTATAATAGTAAAACTGTAGTCATGTTAGTTAGGTTTTCTAGATATACAGAGATATATTTCAGATGGATAGGTATTCTTCAAATATTTTAGAGACCTATTGAATGTGACGTTTAAAATGTTTTAAGAACTTAGACTTTTCTCTGATTGTTAATTATAGGCTGGTTTTTCTTTGCTTTATGTCTAAATGCCTCTTATAAGTTATATATTTGTCTTTCTGGGTCTGGGTTACTCCATTCAATATGATGTTTTCTAGTTCCATCCATTTACCTGCAAATTTCAAAATGTCACTATTTTTTTCCACTGTGTAGTACTCTATTATGTAAATGTATCACATTTTCCTCATCCATTTTATGATCAAGACGCATTAATGTTGTTTCCAGGTTCTGGCTATGACAAATAATGCAGAACCTAGACTATAAAGAGGACTCTAAGAGATACATACATGGATCTAATCTACATGGGAAGTAGAAAAAAACATCTCCTGAGTAAATTGGGAGCACGAGGATCATGGGAGAGGGTAGAAGGGGAGGGGACATAGAAAAATAGCTAAATAAAAACAATTAAAAAAGGAACTGCAATATTATGTATACTGATAAATGTGTATAAATATAGTTACATCATCCAAAAAATTGTAGAATTTTTGGAAGCATTTATATAAATTTTAAGCATGACAAAAAAAAAAGAACTTAGACTTTTTTTGATAGTGAGACATGTCTGCTTCTGATAACACCGGTTCTGAGAAGTGGAGGGCATTAAAGAAACTCGTTAAAGAATTTGTCTTTAATGTGACAAGGCTAGCCATTTGGACAAGAATATGCTCTTGCCTGGACTACTTGACAGTATCCTTTATGAACCTGACATGCAGGACCCACAGAAAGTGACTGTTGAATTTTCTAAAAGATGGGATTGTCCTTCAGGGTTCCTGCTTTACAGAATAAACTGTCAGGCATTCTGCAGGACAGAGAAGAAAGTGACTGACAAACTGCCAATATTGGTGAGAGAGACTTTCAAAGTTCCTTCTTCATGGAAAAGTCTGCTAAATACTATGAGCTGAAGATGGATGCCACAAAGTTACAGAAGATCTTTGGGTGACTGTCCAGGCAGCAAGATGTCGCTGTCAATTCTAGAGTTTTGGAAGTCGTTTATAATGCACTTCCTGTTTACTTAGGTAATACTTTATCCTTCTGGGGTCTTTAATGGAGTTGAAGACAGATAGCTACAGTTTTCCTTAGTTATGATAAAATACAAATTAGATATGAAACTTTAGACTCACAAAGAAATATTTTAACTGTAACTCTTGCTTGATACCTGTTTTATTTTATGTAAAGTTAAAAATCTTCCTTTTTAATTAGACAGAAAAGGGGAGATGATAGGGGGTGTCCTTCTACGTGTTGCTTGTATTGGCTAATGAATAAAGTTGTTTTGGGAAATGGCTTAGCAGAGTAAAGCCAGGTGGGAAATCTGAACAGCGAGAGTAGGTGGAGTCAGGGAGATACCATATAGCTGCCTAAGAGGAAGGACACCAGAACCTTACCCAATAAGTTACAGCGTTGTGATGATATACAGATTAATAGAAATGGGTTAATTTAAGATGTAAGAGCTAGATAGGAATACACATAAGCTATTGGCTGAACTGTGTTGTAAATAAAAGAGTTCCTGTTTGTTTATTTGGGTCTGGCAGCTGAGAAACAAACATGCAGTCTCTGTTTATATAAGCCAAAAAAAAAAAAGAAAGCCAGATACAAAAATCCTGCATGATAACTAAAGAATATGTATAATTCTTTGAGTAAGAGGAAAAATGTTATAAAAATAAGTTATTCAAACAATTATTAAAACTTTACGGTACATACATCATGTAACGGTATTTTATCAATCTTCATTTTCTCATATGTATTAGCTGGTTTAAATGATGTTAAAGAATATTTCTGGTGGCTTAGCTTGGTTGTCAACTTGATACACCTGGAATGAGGGGCTCTCAGTGGAAGAACTGCTCTATTAGACTGGATTATGGACATGTCTGTGGAGAATTTTCTTGATTGCTAATTGGTAGACAACGGCCTGGCCCACTGTTGGCAGTGGCACTCCTGAGCAGGTTTGTCTATATTGTCTACGTAAGATAGCTGAACCTGGGTTCGCAGGGGCAAGCCATGGTTCCTGTCTCTGCTCCCACTTAGTTTTCTTTGCCAATATCTCTCAATGACTGATAGTGTCTAGTAAACATAGGCAAAATAAACACTTTCCTTTCTTTTTATTTTTATCACAGCAGCAAAAGCAAACTAATAACAATATTCTTAGGGGATACATGTTAAAGTGTTTAGGGAAAATGTTAACAATCTCTGAAATTTACTCTCAAGAAGTTTATCCATATAATGGCAAGTAATGCATATGTAAGAAATTAATCGAACATGGCAAATGTTAACTATTGAACCTATGATTAGGAATAAGTGATAATTAAATATACTATTCTTACAAACTTTTCATTGCCTTTACCTTTTCAAAATATAGGTTAAAAAAGTACAAGCAAAGCATAAATGTCTAGGAAACATTTCGTATCAATACGTATGTTTAAGGAAATGGCTAAACTGAAGATACAGAAAATATAAACATAAAGAATACTGTTTTTAATTAAAATTATGGTTAACTTATTTACAATAGTAAAAATGCTTTAAGTAGTAAATAGATAATTTATGCATAAAGTTTCAGAAATTCTATTAAGTTCTAACTGAAAGAATGAAGTAATAAAAAGCAAAGAAGAAACTGCTTACAACCCATAAAAATTAATTGCATATGTCAACTGAGCTAAATTCTTTGGTTAAACCCTGCTGTGAAGCTGATTTTTTATTAAATATGATTAACATTTGAATTAGTAGACCTTGAATGAGGCACATTATTCTAGATCTCACCCATTCACTTAAAGGCCTGTGAAGGAATTCTGTCATCAGACTGCCACAATCACTTTAGGCAATTCCGTTAAGACTCCCTTTTTATATACACCCACTGGTGGTGTTTCTATGGAGAGTTCTGACTATAAGAGAAGATAGATCCAGAAAGTTCAGGAAATAAGAGCTTGAGAAGGTAAAAAGATAATGGAAGAAAGGTGAAGAAATAATACCAGGAGTTTTTCTGAAAGGAATGAAAAGTAAAATTTCACAACAGAAGCGCTTACTCAAATGTAGTAAGAAGGTAATGTTGAGAGGAGGTTTCTTGTCTGAGATTTCTGTCCTGCCCGGTTCCCACAGTTGTTAAGTCCCAAAGAAATCACACAGAGGCTTACATTAGTTATAAACTGATTGACCCTTTAGCTCAGGCTTCTTATTAACTCTTATAACTTATATTAGCCCATTATTCTTGACAATGTTAGCCACGTGGCTCGGTACCTTATTCAGTGAGGCAGTCACATCTTGTTTCTTCTGTAGCTGGGCCAGGTCTGTGTCCTCTTCCTAGAATTCTACTGTTCTCCTTGACCCGCCTCTACTTCCTGTCTGGTTGTCCAACCTATACTTCCTGCCTGTCTAATGGCCAATCAGTGTTTATTTAAATATAATTGACAGAATACAGACCATTGTCCCACACCAAAGAAACATACAGGTAGACATTACAAATTCTATATTACAAATCAAAAGATTTGAAAGAAGAGGTATAAAGCAAAACCTTGTGGGGGTTTCATCAGAAAAAAATACTGTATAATAGTTACAAAAATGCAGTTGATATCAGACTTCTTATACAAACATATGACATAAGGGATTTACAGAACATGCTCAGTTTTTAAAGGTAAAAATTTCCATACACCTTTCTGTTCTATCACAATGCGCATAAATAAAAACGAATCCTCAAACTGTTTATTTCCTGATAATCATTAGGTCAAAATTCAAATATGGCTATAATTTTACAATTCAGAGATAAAGCTTTCTCTTGAGAGAATGTTGTTTATTAGGATTCATGAATTCATTGTTTTAATGTTATTTAATTATATAGTCTTGCCTACATTTTGCATACAGCAGTTCAAAAAGTAGCCCCTTTAAGAACCCTAAGGGTTCAAATACATCATTAAACTATAGTTATATTATTGATATAATAACACCAAAATTTTGGGGAATATCAAAACGATTTTCATGCAAGAACCTTAAACCTATTCACTATTTTTTTTTAGATTTATTTATTTCATTTTATATGTGTGTGTGGTTTGTCTGCTTGTATGTATGTACAACACATCTGAATGCCTGTTGTCTATAAAGGTCAGAAGAAGGCATAGGATCCTCTAGAACTGAAGTTATACATAGCTGTGAACCACCATGTGGGTGTTGGAAACTGAACCTGGGTCCTCTGCAAGGGTAATATGTACTCTAATTGCCAAACCATTTTAGCAGCCTTTCAAACATTTACTTTTTTTTCCACACAAACCCCTTTATCTATACATTTTTATATGAAGGCATTCATCTCAAATAATCATTGGTCTGGTTTGAGGCCCCTGGTCTCTGCTACACCATCAATGACGAGTCCTTACTAGGACTCTTCCTGAACATCCTGTTGTTGCCTCGTGTAGTGGAGGTCTTGTAGCCCTGGGTCCACAGGACAAAACCGGCCCCTCTTGCTCCAGCAGATCACAGATGGGGTAGAGGTTGGGGTGGGCCCACATATAACCCTGGTTCTGGGCTTGGGTAGCTTAAGGGTTGGTCAGTCCTCCAGCTCTTCCCTGTCTTCAACACCAGATGAGCTCGCCAGCATTGGCCCGGCTATGGAGTGATGAGTACAGTTCTCTGGCATTCAGATCCTCAGGGTCAGTTCTTCAGCACCAACACCTTCAGTGCCAGCTCTGCTGTATTGCCCAGGCAAAGTGTAGGGGCCAGCTCTTCCACCTGCCTTGGGCATAGATGGTGATGGTGATGGGAGGTATCTTTACCCTGCCCATCCCACCACATGACAGATGAGTAATAGGGACAACTCTCCCATGCTCACAACATCAGGGCTGGCTTACCTCTGCCAACAGGGTCAGCTCTACTGTGCTGACCAGAAGAGGTGGAAAGCCCACTTTCCTGAGTTTTGCAGCTCCCTTGCTTACCCTAGGTGGCAGAGTTGGGGTGGATGGGGAGGTGCAAACATTTATTTTTAAAGACATGAAAGCAAAATAATGTTGTAATTGTGCCTTCTATCCCTTGCAACTTTACTATAGTTCTTTAAGAATATGACTTAATATGTAAAAAAGTATCTTCAATGAGTATCAGCAATACAATATAGGAAGAGAAAGGGATACTTGAACACTGCTATGAGGACAGATATGTCATTACATCAAAAGACTAAGTATTTGGGGTACTATGTAAGTTAGTTAACTTCATTTAGCCATATCACAATGCATATGCACTTTCAAACATGTTATATGTGGTAAATACTTAAATTTTTTCTTTGGAAATTTCAACACTAAAGAAAAATGGCAGCATTAATAATAAACTTGTAAAATGAAAGCAGAATTTATTATACTTGCTGAGTGAATTAGATTCATCAGAAAGTGAAGCTATATAATGAGGATACATATTTCATCAACTTTTAGACTATAAGCAACAGCATTGGAATATCAATAGGAGGCATTTAAAATTCAAGAGAACATGAAAAGATGAAAATAATTGTTCTGGAGAGGTAATTTTACTTACAGTCATTTACAAATCAAACATTCTAATGTAAATTAACAAAAATGTATTCAACTCTGTAACAGAGAAAAAATTCTCTATAAATGTCCTAGAAATGTTCACCAAAGTTGATTTTATCCTATATTATAAAGACAATCTCATTTACGGCCGTGGCACATGCCTTAATGCTAGAAATTGGGTGGCAGTGGCAGATGGATCTCTGTGTTTCAAGGCTGGCCTGGTCTACATAGTGAGTTCCAGGTCAGTCAGGACTTTATAGAGAGACCATATCTAATAAAGAAAGAGAGAAAGAAACCATCATCAATAACCAAAATTTTAAAGGAATTAGGGGTCAACCAGTTATCATGGGTCAAAAACTAGGAAATATCAACTACTGATAAAGAGACAATATAAAATTCCCTAGAGATAAAATCATTCTCCAAAGAAGAAATCCACACATCAATGTATTTATTGTATCTATGTATTCTAAATTAAAAAATAATAAGATCAGCCCAAACTCTTAATATGGATTTCTACTATAAAAATGATAAATTGAACTCAACCTCCCTTCTCTTCTCTTGAGATCTCACTAAGAACAGTAATGAAATACTCTACCTAAAAGTCAAACAGACAGTAAGAAAGAACGATTCAAGATCATCTACCAATGGCAACGGCAGTTTAACAATTTCATAGTGGGAAACAAAAACAAAAACACAAAGCAGCAGAGAAAGGGGTGGTGGATGCAGGGGCCAACATATCAGAGCAGCCCTAGAAAGGGAGTAAAATCAGAAACAAATGATGAAGGACATTGGTAGAGTCAAGTGGGATGGAAAAAGTTGAAAGCTAAAAGACAAAACTTTAACTCTTCTCATGACAAGACAGAGAAATCCTTGGTTAACTCCTGAAAGCCCCTCCTCCAAATAATGATTAATAATAATTCATTATAACAATTACCAGCAGCAGCAGTAGTAGAAAATGAAGTTGCTTCTCCAGGGTAAAAGGCAATGCTTCATATAAAAACCTCAGGTTTTTGAGAACTGGGGTTGTGAAATATGGTGGTATGAGGCAGTTAGAGGGCAGCTTTCTGGAGATGGTTTTCTTCTACTGTGGGTTCTGGGTTCAGAGTTCAGGTTGCCAGGTTTGTGCCACAAGTGCTTTCCCCAAAGAAGCAACGCTCTGCTCAGCACTAACAATTTCTCAAGGTCCTATTCACTCTCTTTTCTCCCTTCTCCATGAGCGTATAAATTTGAACAAACACATTTCAATTTTAAAAAATGCATGTCTTTACAAATGTCTGACAATTCCATATTTCCTTGTTCAGACTTACTCATTTTCATTTTTGAGAAATTTATAGACAAAGAATATACACACTACTCCACAGCACACAGAAACTTCTCTAAAATAGAGTACATACTGGAGCACACAGAAAACCTTAACAAATAGAGAAAAGCAGAAATAACCCAGACATTAATTAGACAATTAATTTTAAAATAATCGGAAAAAATTCTAAGTTTATTAACTCATGGAGATTAAACAACTCATTACTAAATGATGAATGGGTCAAAGAAGAAAAAAAAAACTTTTGCTGAATTTAATTAATGCTGCAACTACAAGACAACAAACTTCTGGGACACATTAAAAGAAGTTCTAACAGGAAAGATTACAACCCCAACTTCCTATACTGAAAACTAGAAAAAGTACAAACAAATGACTTAATGAAGCAATGTAAGAATTTGGGAAAAAGGACAAGATAAACCAAAAATCAATAGAATGCAAGAAAAGAATTTATCTATTACCACCAGTTTAGTAGACTAGCATAATTCCTGACTACATTCTAAACTTACCTATATCTACAGATCCTTAAAAAGCTCATATTTTCTTGAGGTGAGATTAGCTAAGATTCATTTATGACAATCTTAAAAAGGCCTATTTGGTACTTTATGAATAACAAGTTCTTTTGTTTTTCTTTCTATGAGACAGAGTCTTCTCAGGAAGCCTGGCCCTGGAACCCAGATATCCACCTGTCCTCCCAAGTGTTAGGAGTAAGGAGTGGATCAAGAGCCTCAGCTTGATAAGCAGTTCTTAAATGCACTGTCAAAACTGCTAGTGTGAATAGACTGAATGTTCTAGCCGAGAATTTAAATAAAAATTGACATTCAATCTTCTGTCAATTACTCTATAATTAAATATATACAAATCCTGAAATTGTTTTAGAGTTGAATTTTAGTTCTATTTTAGTAAAAATGTTCAACTTTCATAAACCAATATTAAATATATTTTATATTTACATAAAATATGAAATGTATAACTCTTATGTGCTATGAAAACAGGCTTTGTTTACTTTGTGTCATAATTTTAGGTAATCTTTCATTCACAATATACCTTTCTACAATTCAAATTAGGATATGACTACACAGGGGTAAAGGTAATTCATCTTAAAATACACAAGTATTTTAAAAAATTATCTATGGCTATGGTTATAGAAATATATGAAGATTTGATTTCTACAAAACCACACCCTGACAGGAATTATTTTTTGTCCTCACTTGATACTGCATTTTGCTTCTTGAATAACGATAAAATCAATCTGAAAGGACGGATTTTAATCTGAAATGTTACTGCACGTTTTTTCTTGTAGAGAAGAGTATGCGGCAATTTCTGTTATGCATTAGAGATCAGATTCTTGGCCATGGTTTACATGATTGATGGGTTTCTATTTGAGCAGGCACAAATGTGAATAGCAACTGTGAAGTGTTTACCAGAGAGACACAGCTAATGTAACATCAACCAGTATCCCCTTTTACTGTCAGCATGAAATGGACTTTACTAAAGCAAAATATTTTTGAAGCCACATACAAAATTTTAATACATGGCTTAAATCTAACACAAAGTAACAGACACATATATTCAGAACATAGGTCTAGCAGCTGGTCAGCCATAGATGTCAATAATTCACAGAAAAGCCCACTCAATACACCATTTTTGAAATAACATGTTTGATCAGGATACAAATTTTTCAGTTTTGAGGCAGCTAACCTCTTGAAGGTAGAACAGCTCATTTCATACTGGGTTTTTTAAATATAAATTTTTAAAAACTAGCATTCTATACAGACCATATACACAAATACTATTTATTTTACTAAGTCAGATAATTCTTACTGAATAGTCTGTCTGCCTTAAAAGTAAAAAATTTCAGTAGACCCATTTATATTTGATAGGAAAAAAGTCCATAGTATCCCCCATCTTGTTTGTAAGTGCACCCAGAAAAGAAAGCAACATTGCCCAGAACCCTGGAATTATGATTAATATTTCTTACAATGTTGCTTTTCTGAATGACAATCAAGCAGTTTTCCCCACCCAGAATTCAGTGAAACCAGAACATCTGAAGGCATAACTCAACTCACAGAATCAACTTAGTGGATCTGTATTCTGGATACCCAGAAGCACGATCCTGGGTAAGACATCCCACATGGCAATATCCAACCTTCCAACCTTCTGGGTAATTATGGTCATAAAGGGAGGTAACACTTATGAGAGCCTACTGAGTTCTGGATCCCAAGTCTACGTTTTATATACACGTTCACCTACAATGTTTAAAGGAAACTCTTAAAATACAAATGATTATTTCTGCTACATACAGGGGACACCGATGATCAGAAATCTGAAACAATTCCATAACCAACAGCAGAGTCAGGAATCAAACGTAGACCTAATAGACTATATTCCCTGAGAAGTGAGAACAGGTAAATATAAAAATACAAAGACCCAAGGATGCCAAGTCCGATAACAATCAAGTGAATTAAGCCACAATAATTCTTTCAGTGACAACAATAAAAAACTATGCAAAATACTGGAAAATGCAAAACAAGACAAAACAAAACAAAAATTATTCTTGAGGATAACTGAAGAGGAACCAAAAATAAATAGAGAGGGAAAAAGGAGATTACCAATGGGTAAAAATCTATGTTCTCAACCTTAATGAAAATTCCTGGATACAAACACACACCATGGATAAAAGGTCTCAGCAAAAGCAGGAGACAATAGAGGGTAAAAGGGGTGAATATAATCTAGATATACTATATACTTATGAATGAAAACATCATAATTAATACATGCTAATGAAAGTCATGGAAGTAGATACTACTCAGCCAGAAAGCTGAATTCACTGTCTCGTTTGCAGGAAGTATCAGAGCCCAGAACTCAAGAGTAGAGAGACTATATAAGGTGAGGATAGAAGAGGGGAAAGAGAAGGAAAAGCAGCAAAAGCTACAAACTCTCACCTGCACTGTATGTAGTGTATGGTGTGTGTGTGTGTGTGTGTGTGTGTGTGTGTGTGTGTACACTGCTTAGGGAAGAAGGCTAGGACCCCATGGATAGGACATTGTTGCAGTGAAAATGGCAGCTGTCCTGGCACAAGACAAAAAAACTGACATCTGAATTTCACCTGCCCAAAGCTAGTGCAACCTCTGGCTTTTCACAGAAGTCTTCAAAGTCATTCAGTATCATTCTAATATCAAGGTAGAGCATAAACTGATCTGTTTCAATAAAGTATAAAAGTAACCATTCAAGAGACACTTAGCAACTCCACTGCTGTGTTAAAACACAAACCACAAACACAAAATAAAAACAAAAACAAATTTCGGTGGAAGGTAACAAAATTTAGTATCAAAAGTATGTCATCTACATCCAATACATACACCAAAAAATTCATAGACATGCAAAAAAATAGGAGTGCACCAAAAATAGCTAATAGAAGACAATGAGATTGCCAATACAACTATGTTAAGCAGCCATTATGCAGGAAAATTACCATAAGGCATTTCAGTAGAAGAGGAGAAATAAAAAAAATCCAAAGACCCTTAAAAATGGTTAATGTGATAAATTTTATGTCATATATATGCTACCACATGAGAAAATTAAATAGAAATTATAGAATTGAAAAAGTGAAGCATTAAAATGAAGAAAAAATACTACATGGTCTTTAAAAGCATAAAGAGGTTAAGCATACACGTTTCAAAGAACAGCCTCTAAAGAACATCTAAAAAAATACTAGGGGAAAATAACAAGCAGGGACAATATTGAACTACCATATTTAAATACAGTGGAAAAAAAAACAAGAAGAAACAGAAATATTTGAAGAAGTAATGAAAATATTTTCATGTTTGGTTTTAAAAATCAATTTTTAGGAATCAACAAGTCAGTAAGAAGGCTGCAAAGAAAAAAGTGCATAGGTACACTGCCAGATACAAAGAAAAAGGTGCAAGAGCAGGAAGTACTTTTAACTGCTGAGTCATCTCTCCAGTCCTATTAGTTAAACTATCAAGGAAAATTATCAGGATAATTATAAAATCTAATACTATATTCTCTCCAATAAACATTAAAATATTTAATTTTTATGAAAAATTAAGTTTTTCATTAACAAAAAGTTGTTCCCCAAAAATTGATGTGGGGGGTGTATATGGACAAGGAAAATACTCTCCACTCACTGAACATGGAGAAGTCAGGCTTGTGTCTATATGGAGGCCTCATCCCTACCTTCTAGTCTCTTTCGTGTGGGAAGGTACTCTGTAGGCTACCAAAAGAGAAACATGGACACCAACCCAGTACAAGACCTTTGGCCTACAATCTGTTATGCCTGAAAAATATTCTAGAGCAATGGTGGCACAGAATGTGTGGGAGGAGCCAAATAAAGTCTGATTTGATCTGAGGCCCACTCCACAAGCAGAAGGAATTCACACTTGACACTGCTTGGGTAACGAAGAATCAGATACTCGAGAGCTCAAAGATCTTGGGCAAAACCAAACACTGCTGGTCTAAACAAACAAACAAACAAAATTAATAAAATGATTCCTAATGATATTCTGTTATACTCATATATCAGTGCCTTATCCAGTCATCATCAGAGATGCTTTCTTCAGCAGCAAATGGGAACAGATGCACAGACCCACAGACAGACATTATGCAGACACAGAGTCTACAGAAACAGTTATAGAGACACTTACAAATAAAACAAGCACACCTGCTCAGAGAACATGCCTTGTCACAAAGACAACTGCTTTTCAGGAGATGTGCAGAAGAGAAATCTCTAATTTCAAGCTAAAATTAATTCTTTAGCTTTATATCCAGCTAAAGACAGAACACAGAGGGATAGTTGAATGATGTTCCTCTAAAGGTCTGTTCACACCTGGTCCCCGTTATCTATGAATATGATCTTATTAAGGATATACTACTGTAGGTATTGCAGATCCAGTCAAGTTTCTTCCTGCATTGGTTATAGTCCCTAGGCGAATGTGACTGAGTCTCTATAAAAAAGGAAAAAGTGGGTTCTAGAGAAAGATAAATAAAGTTCCCGCTGCACAACATGAAACCCGAATTACGATACCCAGAGTCCTGTAAAAGCTGGGTATGGTGCCAGGTGTGGTACCGTTCATGCATGTAACTGGGGCAGGGGCACAGGGGCAGGCAAATTTCTGGCACTCTGGCCAGCTAGACTACCAAAATCAATGAGTTTCAGTGTTTAGTGGGAGACTATGTTTCAAAATATAAGGAGCATATTGATCAAGGAAAACATCCAACATTAAACTCTGGCCTCAACACACACTGCTCACACGAACACTCGTGTGCACACACCTATACAAACATACACACAGTTATGTACGTGTATATATAGATATACATAAAGTCATACACACACATACATATATCTCACATATGTATACACACAAAATCTTGCTGATTACTGCATTTGGAGCCTTCAGCTTACAGATGTGTGACAGAAGAGTTTTAGTATATTTAAGTCACTAAGTTTCTGGTAGTTTCCTACAATGACCTACACAATTCTAAATTTCTTTAATCATTTTGACCTATAAATAGAATAGTGAGTCTATTCCCATCCCAAAATTTTTAAAAAAATTAGGACTATATACAGTATGCACGAGAGTCAGTAAAACAACCCTTGGCACAATGTTTTCTCAATAGGAGTTTTGGATAGCCTGCATTTCTACATTTAAAATTAAGGTTAGAAATTCTTATTGTGATACTTCAATGTGAGCAAACTCATCAGTGACAACAGACATATGGTGAAAAGAAAAGCATTCCTTACAAGAGCTGAACGTAAAAGGAAAACTATTGTTTATCACCTCACAAAGGTAGAATAGTATACCATCGTCTATTGAGTGAATTATGTTAGGACCTAAGCTATTACTTACATCTATCTCATTTAATTTTCAAAACTGCACCATTATTAGTATTCATATTTAAAAAGCTAAATAAATTGGGGTCAAAGAGAATTAGCCATTTTCACAAGGTCACAAAGTTGGTGAATGATACTATTGAGGATAATTGGTTATTATTAATCTGTTGTATGAAGCTAAATAATTCCTGTCTATAAATTCTAAGTGCCCTTTTAACTCGTGAAAGTTTTCACTACTATAACAGCAACTAATCCTAAAATCATAGGAGATAAATGAATTAATACTTCAAATTAAAGTCTAAGTATCTTCAGCTTATTAATGATATGGTGATAGATAGGATGAAATTAATCAAGAACAAGAGGGTGAGTTCTTAATATTGTGTGGAAAATGAATTAAAACTATATGACACAGATATGTTGTTGTGGCTAAGGAATAATCAAAACTGAGCCGGTGAGGTGGGTCAGCTGGTAAAAACTTTGATACAAGTACTTAGGACCAGAGTTTGAGCTCGGGGACCCACATGGTGAAAGAGGACCAACTCCTACAAGCTGCTGTCTGACATCACATGTTCGCCATGGCACATGCATCCTACCCCACACAAATAAATGTAACACAAAAATAGGCCACGACTGAAACAAGATATGACACACAGGCAAGTTAAAATGTAATTTAAATTTGATGGGCTGTTAATGGAGGAACATAATCTGCAGAACTATTTCTCTGCTACAAATCAGTCAAGTTCTAGTATATTTTAAAAATACTTAAGCAGTTGGTTATAGTAAACTAAGAAAAGAAGCAAAATTATGTGGGAAAAAGATTTAGGAAAAGTGACTTAGCAAAGTATTTAGAGGTTAAATAAGGATGTTCCTACTCTCCTGAAAAGCTCGTAGGCGGGTGCAGGTGGCTCTGGACACGAACCTTGCAGCTATTCCCAAACACAAGGCAGCTTCATGAGCAGCTCCTAAGTCAGGTGTGTCTCTGCCAGAAGTCTGGAGCACACAGACTAGCACTATTGCCGTCACTGTATGGCAGGGCAGAGCAGCGGCTTAGGAGTTGTGATCAGGACTGGATCTCCCAAAAGTTTTCCAATGAAATACAACAATTGATTTTGATTCTTCTAAAATATCCAAGCTGTACCCTGAATTCTTTTGAACATTTACAGTCACTTGTAGTTACAGAAAGCATTGCTCAGGTCCAGCCTGCAGGGCAGATGTGTTACTGAAGACTTTAGGTCTATGAGTCAAATAAAAACTAGAAAACTCCAAGCTTGATTACAGTTGCTATATGTGAAACTACCACCTTTCCTTACATTTTAAAGAGGTTATTTTTTACTTGTCTTTATTTCCATCTACTTGAGTTCTTATGTTTCATGAATGTGAAAAATGTGGAAGACTGCATTTATGTTTTTAAAAAGAATTGTCAGTCTCTACTAGGTAAACATTCCCTTAATGACAATGTACTTAATTTTAATTTTAAGGATGGCAGTCTGATCTACAACCTTAAAATACAACATGTGTCAGGAAAGCACCTCGAAGTTCAGGGAACCCTTTTGATGCTGTGGACTGATAAAACGCAATTCTGGGTGGGATTTAACGTGATGGCTTCCTAAGACTCTCTTGAAAACTTGCTAGAAATAAAAGAGGAAAATGCTGAAAAGATAAACTAATAAATAAATGGTACAAATAGAAAATAATAAAAGCTCAAAAATATATTTAGCACTTTTAGTTATATATTTCCAAGATAGATACAGCAAACTGATTTTCAAATGTGGGTAGTTAATTTCTGTTACTTAAATCCTCATTTTGTATCCATGGATTTAATATCTCCTTAGCCTGTATAATAGTGTAGGTGGGGATAAACACCGTAACATAACTTCTGACATGCAACAGATCCAAAGAAACGAAGATAGTGAGAAGACAAGAAATGGACATGTTAACAAGAATGCTTTCTCACTAAAAATCCTATGTAATTCTACTTGATTTTAGAAAGTTAGAAAACAGAAAACTCATTCCACAAATATTTCATTGCTTGCCTCCAAAAAATTGTTGACATCCTCTGTGGCCATCTGCCAAGATGGCCTTCCTGTGTGCTTGATGGTGTTCGAAGAGTTTCAGGGTTCTGTGGATTGAAGGAAGAAAATATTCTGTGCTCTTGACTTCTTGTATTTATTTTCTTGGTTCTGTTAAAAGGAAAAAAAGGGTAAATTTACTAACTTTGATCAGTTATTCTGTACATATTAAGATTCACATTCAAATCAAACTTAAGCTTTTTATGAGCTTTGCTTAGAATCATATAATTTTAAATGCAAGTTATGTGCTAATAATATGAGTAATAAGGAGTTGCATGAGCCAGGTAACATGACCCCCCTGGGGTTCACACTAAGGGACACAAACGTCACCAGCCTTCACTTGGATCCAAGTGCAGTTGAGCCCAACCTGGATCTGACAGACTGCTGCTTTCACTCAAACACCTGAGAAAAAACTAAGTGCTCATACAGGTAATGAAAATGAATGGTCTAACAGGAGGAGCTGGGATAAGAAACAGATCAAGTGTGGTTTAAGAATCTGTATTTTAACGGGTATGCTAGAGTACCGTTACACTGTACTGGTTAGATTATTTGATATTTAATTATTTTTAAATATGATAATGGCATATATTTAAATTTATAGTTTATAAAACTGTCAAGAGACAAAGTTATCCTACAGTTTGGGGTAAAATATTTTTATCTTGGACAATTAGTAAATATAAAATTTATTACATTTTTAGACTCATTCACAATAACAGACATCTTTGAGATTGCTTACTAGACTATCCTAACATCAAATCCCTTAATGCTGACAGGACAATTCACAAATATACTCTTGGACCTGGAGAGGAGATAAAGTCTTGTTTAAAATATTACAATAATAAAGGCAAATGTTCTTCCTTAACTTATATCTAGCTTTCAATAGGTACATAAGAGCAATTCATGTACAAGATTCAAGTTGTACCAGTAACCAACCACTAATTTTGAAAAATATATAGAACACAACTGACTTTTAGCTAAGAGAAAGAGTTCAATAGATTATGTTCTTCCATTAACAGCTCATCAAATTTTCTTTAAAACTCATCTATGTACCATTATCGTCTTTCACTTACTGTTTATTTTTGTTTTACACTATTTTGTGTGGGGGTAGGGGGAATGTGTATCATGGTGACATGTAAGGCCAGAAGGCAACTTGCAGGAGCTGGCTCTCTCCTTCCACCATGTGGACCCCTGGGCTCCAACTAAGGTCCTAAGTCCTTGCATCAAGTCTTTACCAGCTAAGCAAGCCATAAGGAGCAAGCTAGTAAGCAGCCCTCCTTCATGGTCTCTATATCAGCTTGTTTCCTTGGTTACTGGCCTATTTTGAGTTTCTATCCTGACTTCCTTCAGTGATGAACAACGAAGTGGAATAGTAAGGAAAAGTTGCTTTGGTCACGGTGTTTTATAAAACAAATGGAAACCCTAAGACATACCCTTTCCATTTCCTCCCTCTGATCCCTCCCATATACCCCTCCTCGCTCTCTTTAAATTCATAGCCTCTTTTTCATTAATTGCTGTTATATAATTTCTATTCCTAAGTACAATCTGCTCTGTCTGTGTTTAGGGCTGACGATTTGGTATTAATAAGCAGTGTGTATAGTCTTCCCTGGGGAAGACTATTTCTCCCGTTCCCAGCATTCCTTAGTTGCCTGTAGTTCTCTGTGAAGGATTGACATCTTCTGAATTTCCTCTTCCCAGTTTAGCATGTTTATTATTGTTTTCTTGTTTAGTTCATGCATAGTCAGTCATGTTAGTACGACTTCATGTGTACCTTATGACATTCCCAGAAAACAAAATCTCACAGCAAACTTCCTGATCCTTGGGATCTTAAAAATATTTCTGCCTCGCTTTCACAATCCTAAAATGTTCATTGAGTCTTAGGAGCAGGAGTGTATTGTAGATATATCCACTGGGATTAGGCTCCACAACTCTGCAATTTGATTGGTTATGCCTTTTCTGTAATAGTCTCTGTCTGCTGCAAAGAGAAATTTCCTTGACGTGGTGAAGGTTACACTTAGATGTGCATATAAACACAAGTATTTAGAATGTAGTTAGGGATTATGCAGGTTTAGGAAAGTGGTACTTATAGATTCTCCTCCAAGATCAGTGACTTTACCATTCCTGGGTAGTTGGCTAGGTTCCCCTGTTGTTGAGTGGGCAGTCCAATTAGAGAGCTTCTAGTTACTTCTACCACTGCACCTGTTGAGTTATCAAGATATGCTGGTCACTGTGGTTCACAGGTGTCATAGCTGGGTGGGTACTGCTGGTTACTCCACTCCTTTGGAAACGTGCATGGTGCCTCCTAGTTCCAAGGTCTCTCAGTGGAATGAGGGGCTCCTGCATTAGAGTAAGTTCACTGTCCAGTAAGTTTTTGGAATCCATCTGTCTCTGTCATCATCATGCCTAGCTTTTTATGTTGGTGCTAGGGGCTACATTCAGGTACTCTCATGCTTGCACAGCATGCTGTTAACCTTAGTTACTGCTTTGTCTTCCCCAATAAGATATTAAGTTCCATTAGTTATTCAGTATTTATTAAAATTTATAAAACAATCCATGGCTACATTGATGGCATACAATATACTTTAAAATAAATGAATAAATAAGTGAGCAATACTCTTAATATTAGACTTAAATAAAAATGTTTTAAAATATCTCCATAGGTAAAAAGAAAAGCACATAAATGCAAATTATTACCAGAAGGATTTCATAAGTTATTGCTTTTAAACTGTACCCTGATGCTGCACTGAGTATTTAGTGAGACTTTAGAATATATTGGCGCATGTATATATTATTTTCCCAAGTGAAATGATATCACATTTCTGTCTGAAAACAACTTTGCTTTGATTCATATTTGATGTAAAATTATTATCCCTTTTTTAGAAAAATGTGATTTACACATCTATAAACTCTTTCAGAAGGTATATGTATCATACTGCACAAATACTGCCTCAGTATTATTTTACTTCTAGTGTGGGCAGAAAATAGACAGAGATTATATAACCATTAGGAAATTTAAGTGCTATGAAGAGGGAGGCAAAGTAAAGAAGGAACTAGAATTTAAAATAGAGCACCAAGAGGAGATTGTAGCAGTGCGAAACTTTAGTTTTCAGCTGCTATGAGACTGAAGATCAAGAAGGGGAAGCACAGGAGTTGGAGTATCCTGGCCAAAAAGCAAGAGCCCAGCTCAAAAATAAAAAAAAGTAAAACGTCACAGAATGGTCAGGACAGAACTTATAATACAGACAACATCAAAACAAATATAGAAAGAAAAGAGTGAAACAGCAATATAGATAAAATGTAATTCATGCTCAAATTCTTTTTCTGTAGAAAAAATATCCAAAATACTGATGAATTTTAGTATCAAAAGATAATCTCAGAGCCTCCTAAGGTGATCATTCTGGAGGAGTTAACATCCATTTAGATAGCATGATTTTAGTTTGTTTCAAAAATCAAATCACTTTCCTTTTATACCACACATTATAATTTTTTTTATGGAGAGGAGGCACTCACAGAACATATGTGTACAATGAAGAATTTCATTGAATCTGTATCAACAGGAACCCTTTTTCCATTTAATACACATACACATAAATCAAATAAATATATCCATATATTGCCTTTACACATGAGCAAGGCCAAAAGGCTTAGGAGCATCATGAGCTACCTCTGTTTGGAGAATGCTGGGAGTCCTTATCTCCTACTAGTTTTCCTAAAAAGGCATCTTGCCTTGGGATTCCTGCACTTAAGACAGGTCATACCTTGGTACTGTCTTAAAAGAATTATCATCGAAGGATATTTTAATTTTAATCCAAGTAATTGGAAGGTGATTTTGCCATTAAATAGAAGAAGAAATTATCACATAAAAATATGTAAAATTTTATGATGTAATAAAAAGCTAGTGAGAAAACAAAAACTAAGTTCTCCTATGAAATATGAATATAGGACCTACTACAAAAACACATAAGACAGTATTTTTGTTATGGGAGAAAACCTACTTACTTAGAGCATTTGAAACATACCATAAGTTATCATTATTAGTCAAGGCAAACGCTTTATATTTGAAATAACTTCAGAAACATAATAATCCAGTATTCCATTTTACAGAAAGCAAGTTGAGTTGAGGAACGGGGATACTGGGAAACAAAATAGGCAGAGTTTCATATTGAGTCCAAGAGATCTGAGGCAGGTGCAGTGGTAAAGACAGGTGGAAAAAACAACACACACCTGCAATGTAGAAAATCTTTATATAATTTTTGAAAATGTAGAAGCAGTAGAATAGCAGTGGGAAAGTAAAATAGGAAGTGAACTACTGGAAATTCTCTTTTTCATTCTTTTTACATCTGGAGGGTCTCAGACTTCTGTACAAGTATCTTCGAAGAAAAGGGAATGCTTGGATCACAGATGAGCCCTAACTAAGCTTTGGTTAAGAATCTTTCTTCTCTTTTCAATCAGAGAATTGAACTGGTGAGCTGTAATTGCTAATTTAACTCTGATTCTCCCTGGTCAGAAGGGAACCTATAGTGAGCCATAGTCTTGATGTGTATTTTGTTGATATAAGTTAACTGATTTCTCAAGTGTCCTGGGGTAGTTCTACCTTTCATCGGACCTCATTCAGAGTGATGCAGGTTGGGTACCAACTTCTCTGGATACCAGGAATGTATCTCAACATCTATAATGGAACCTCCATCAAATTTAAGTCACATTTTAAAAGAAAGAGAAGAAACAACCCTAAAGTTCATATGGAAACTCAAAAGAGCCCAAGTAGCTAAAGCAATCCCAGACAAAAGGTACAAAACTGCAGGCATCGCAAACCTGATTTCAAATTACACTACCAGTTAGCAAAAGGAGCACAGCACAGGCACAGAGACATAGACACAGACCAAAGGAATAGAATAAAGGACATGGAGATACACTTACAAAGGCAGAGTCACCTCAATTTTAAGAAAGCTGTCAGCCTACATTCAAGAAAAACCTCCTCAACTGGTGCTGGGAAAATTCAATATCCACAGGTAAAAAGAAGAAATAAGATTTCTAACTTCTGATACAAACACGATTAAAAACAAACCAAAAGTCTAATATAATAGCCAAAAACTCTCAACATGCTAAAGGAAAACATAGAGAGAGCATTCTAAGCTAAGGACATAAACAAGGAATTTCCAAATATAGCCCATGACACAATGGGTTAAATTGTTTCCACACAGAAAGGAAACAATTGACAGAGTGAAAGGCAATGTATACAATAAGACATAGATTTAATAGCCAAATTTCGCTAATAGCCAAAAACTCTCAAAGTGCTAAAGAAAAACAGAGAGAGAGAGAGAGAGAGAGAGAGAGAGAGAGAGAATATTCTAAGCTAACGACATAAACAAGGGATTTCCAAAAATAGCCCATGATATAATGGTTTAAAATGCTTCCACACAGAAAGGAAACAACTGGCAGAGAGAAAGACAATGCACACAATAAGACACAGACTAAGAAGGAAGTAAAGCAATAATTACCTAATCATTATATGGTGGTCCCTACAGACTCATATGTTTGAATACTTGGTCCCCAGTTGGTGAAACTGTTCAGGACGGACTAAGTAGCCTTTTGGAGGAGTTGACAAATAATGAACTAATTACTTTGGCAGAGGAGATTTCCAAATGCCCTAATATTGTCTCTATTGTATGGTTATTATTAATCACTCAAAAGCTCGTCTACAATAAAAAAGAGTAAGTGGGGCAAGAAATATAATAATACATTTTTAAGGGAAAAAAAAGGCACCAGAAAATTTAATGTTGGAACCTTGTTCTCAAACTAAGGAGAGGCCTGACCTGAAATGTAATTGAGGAAAGGGTGCCCTGAGCACAAGACCTCACCCAGCTAAGCTTTCAGCTTGTGAAAGGAAAAGACCTAATGGGTATGGTCCTGGGGCAGGAGGTGTGACACTGGGGGTGGGCTGTGAGGCTTAAAGGACTCTTGCCATTCCTGTGCTCTCTCTGCCTCGTGCTAGCAGTTTTAAGATGTAAGTGCTCAGCTGTTCCTGCTGCAATGCCTCTGCTCTATCATCATGGCCTTAACCTTAGGAGGCCATGGACGCCCAATTAAACGCCTCTTTAAAAAAGTTGTCTTGATCCTGGTGTTTTATCACAGCAACAGAAAAATAATTAAGTAGTCCCTCTAAAAAGCCAATGACACCATACACATCATGGAAATTAATCAAAAACAGTATTAGTCAGCTTTTCAAAAACATCATTCTGACAAAAATACACACACACATACATATACACACCTAGTAAAATAACTAACTTGTTAGCTACAAATTCAAGAGAAAACAGATTTTAAGTACTTGTAAAATAATCTGGAAAAGAGAGTAATGTTGGAAGAGTGAGTGATCAACAAAATCATTTGTCTCAAAGGCTGCACAAACTGTTTTATCTTGTGCAAAGAGAAAAGTAGACTTTCTTCACTGGCTAAATTTTATGGTGCTATTGAAATATATTTTTGATAAATCTGTATTTCTGATTTCTCTGGAGAAATAATTAAGGTTTGAATTTACAGCCCTCATTTCACTTTATAAGACGTTCAGATGAAGAGTGGTGCCCTATTTTCAGGTCATATATTCAAAATATTTTAATCATCTTACACATGTCAGAATGGCTAAAGTCAAAAACACCAAGGATAGCCTTTGCTGGAGAGGCTGTGGAGGAAGGGGTACCCTCATCCATTGCTGGTGGGAACGCAATCTTGTGCAACCACTGTGGAAGTCAGTGTTTCGGTTTCTCAGGAAGTTCGGGATCAACTTACCCCTGGACCCAGCAATACCACTCTTGGGAATATACCCAAGAGATGCCCAATCATATGACAAAAGCATTTGTTCAACTATGTTCATAGCAGTATTATTTGTAATAGCCAGAATTTGGAAACAACCTAGATGCCCTTCAATGGAAGAATGGATGAAGAAAGTGTGGAATATATACACATTAGAGTACTACGCTGCGGTAAAAAACAATGACTTCTCGATGGAAATAGAAAACACTATCCTGAGTGAGGTATCCCAGACCCAAAAAGATGAACATGGGATGTACTCACTCATAATTGGTTTCTAGCCATAAATAAGGGTCACGGAGTCTACAATAGGTGAATCTAAAGAAGCTAAGTAAGAAGGTGAACCCAAGGAAAAACATATAGTTATCCTCTTGGCTAAGGGAAGTAGACAAAATTGCCGGGGAGAAAATTGGGATCTTGGGGGTGGGGTGGGATGTGGGTAAGGGGAGATGGGGAGAGAAAAGTTAGAAGGGAAGGAGGGGGGGGCCTTGGGGAAACAGGAGGATTGGGATAAGGGAAGGTTGGACAGGGGAGCACGGAACCACAATTCTTAGTTAAGTGAGCCACTTTAGGGTTGGCAAGAGACCTGACCCTAGAGGGGCTTCCAGGTGCCCAAGCCGAGGTCCCCAGTTAGTTCCTGGGGCAGCAGAGGATAGGGAACCTGAAATGACCCTATCCTAGAGCAATAATGACGAATATCTTGCATATCATCATAGAACCTTCATCTGGTGATGGATGGAGATCGAGACAGAGACCCACACTGGAGCACTGGACTGAGCTCCCAAGGTCCCAATGAGGAGCAGAAGGAGGGAGAAAATGAGCAAAGAAGTCGGGACCACGAGGGGTGCACCCACCCACTGTGACAGTGGAGCTGATCTATTGGGAGCTCACCAAGGCCAGCTGGACTGTGACGGAAAAAGCATGGGATAAAACTGGACTCTCTGAACATGGCGAAAAATGAGGGCTGATGAGACGCAAAGGACAATGGCACGGGGTTTTGATCCTGCTTAATGTGCTGGCTTGGTGGGAGCCTAGCCAGTTTGGATGTTCACCTTCCTAGATATGGACGGAGAGGGGAGGACCTAGGACTTACCACAGGGCAGAAAACCCTGACTGCTCTTTGGACTGGAGAGGGAGGGGGAGAGGAGTGGGGGGAGGGGGAAAAGGGTGGGGGGAGGGGGAGAAGGGTGGGAGGAGGGGGAGGGAAATGGGAGGCTGGGAGGAGGTGGAAACTTGTTTTGTTTTTTTCTCCTTTTCTCAATAAAAAAAATAAAATAAAATAAATGGCAAGTAAAATTTAATATACTACTTCTGGCTTGTCCACATCATATCTCATTTGAAAAATTTCAAATACAGCTGTGATTTGAGGTCATGTAAACATTTAGTAGTCATATAGAGAGAACTCTGCCTGAAAGAATATTCCGGAGAAAAGAAGACAATTTGGTGAGTTAAGTTGTAATCGAGTAACCACACTATTTACGAGGCCACTTACAGGGGTGTCTAATTTCTTTATATTGTTTAAACCACACAGCCTTCAATATCTATCTTACAGAGTCAGAAGTGGACATCTCCAGTGGTCTCCTAAAAGATAAGCATAGGAACATATAAACAGGGATATAGATGAACTTTATTTCTTTGAATAGAAAAATCTTTAAATTATGACTTTTCATTAAAGAAAACAAACTTGCTTAATAATCTAAGGTAAAGAGAAGCTGGGTCACATTACTGAACATATTTTAAGTAAATAAACAAACCCCAAAAGTACATTAAGGCTTGTTTTTAGAGAAGTCAGTTTTGTCAAACAAATTGTAGCATTCCCTCTCTCAGACACATTTATTTATAAGTTATTTTATGTTGGGTAGGAGTAAGATGTGGTGGGGGTGAGGCATCCATGTAGTATGGAGGTCAGAGGACATCTTGTAAGAACCAGTGCTTTCTTTTTTACCATGTGGACTCTAGGGATGGAACTCAAGTTGTTAGGCCTGGTTCTAGAGCTTCTCCCTGTACAACCATATCCTGGGCCCTTAACATATATCTGATGCATGTCATAGGGAGAGCACTTTTTATAGTTCTTTTTAACTATCCAGTTTCTATGCATATTTTCTGTTTGAGATTGTAATTTAATTATAATATTTCTCCCTTTCCTTTCCTCCCTACAAACCCTCCTCTATACCTCTCTCAGCTTGGCTTCAAATTCAAGCCCCCTATTATTTCAGGCATATATGTATGCATATATATTCCTAAATACAACTTGTCGATTCTGTGTAATATTACTGGTATGTAACTTTTCAGAGCTGACTGTTTGTTACTGGACAGCTAATTGGAACTGCTTCTCCCTCTTCCAGCTTTATTCAGTTCATGTTATAAATATGATTTAGAGCACACCGATTCCAGGGTCCTCTATGATTTTTCATATATTAGAAATTTGTTCCTTGTTCATAACTCTTACAAAACATAATCAAAACAAAAACATAATTATGTTTGAATAGTCATAAAAGCCATATTAATAAAACCCTCAAAATTTAAAACTGTGACTTGTTAAAAAACTACAACTCTATTCTCATCACTTAGAGACCAATAAGTATTTCAAGCCATCTTAAGAAAGCTTGGCAATTACGGATAGGGAGAAATCTGGTGCTAAGGAACTCCCAGAACCCACAAGGATGACCCCAGTGAAGACTCATAGAAACAGTGGAGAAGGTGCCTGAACTGGCCTTCTCCTTGTAAACAGACTGGTGATTACCCTAAAATTGTCATCATGAACCTTCATCCAGTAACTGAAGCACATACAGAGATCCACAGCTAAGCACTGGACCAAGCTCTTGGAGTCCAGTCAAAGAGAGGGAAAAGGGATCATATGAGCAATGGGGGTCAAGATCATGATGGGAAAAACCATAGAGACAGCTGATCCGAGCTAGTGGGAGCTCATGGTCTCTGGGCTCATACCTGGGGAGCCTGCACTGAACCAAACTAGGATCTCTGAATGTTGTGTGACTTGGACTTTTTGTGGGGGCCCCTGGCAGTGGGATCAGGATCTGTACCTGGTACATGAACTGACTTTCTGGAGCCCATTCCCTATGGCGGGGGGGGGGGGGGGGAGAATACCATGCTCAGTCTTGATACAGGGAGGAGGCTTTTGGTTCTGCCTTAACTGGATAATATAGGCTTTGTTTACTCCCCATGCCAGGCCTTACCCTTTTTGATGAGTGAATGAGAGGTGTGAATGTAGGAGGAGGGGAGGGACAGGAAAGAGGGGAGGGAGGAGAAAGTATGGTTGGTATGTAAATTGAAAAAAATTAAAAATAAAATAATTAAAAAAGAAAGTATAGCAGAAAAAGTTGCTTCGAAAAATGACTCTAACTGACAAATGGATTTATCCAGAGACTAAGTCTTTACCTAAAAAAACATTTTTCTTATCATCCAGCAGTGCAATCTTGGAGAAGATTTCAATGCTGCAGGGCCATTCATTTAACAAACAGGTTTAGGGACTACAAAGTCTCAAGCTGCACACAAATTATTTTGGATGCAATACCATTGTTGATTTTAGTCATTACTGCAGATCCTGGTTTGCTTGTATTTGATTACTTGAGACACTTTAAAAAATATTACGATTTGGCTGTTTGTTAGCTATTCAGATTTAATTTTCATGATACTAACAGTTTATCTTAAAAACCATAGTCTGATTGCAAATGTCATGTCTATATGCATAAAATATATTAAATATGGCTCAACCTTGCAATATAAATTTGTAGTTTTAGCATATCTCTTATGAAAAGGTATGCTTTCTTAAAATATTTCAGCACATCTAATTATGAAATACAGGAATTTGTAGAGAAAACCATGCTTTCTAGCTTCACAATGCCATAAGTGCATATGCAACTTCTAAGATCCTACTAATTTGTGTCCTGTAACTTTAAAAACATTTAAATTCACATTTTCAGTGATTTAATCAAAACATTACCATAGAAAGAAATTACAAAATAACATAAAGCTCCAGTCTTTCATTATAATAGTAACTGAACACTTGAGGACTCAAAATTATTTGTAGCTTATGCTTGCTTTATAAAGGCCCCAATTTTTTAAATAAAATTTTAATCTATGGATGATGTATGTTAAAAACTGTTTTATGCAAGAGAATAACTTTAGTCTGAGCATATGCAAACCATTGTTTAATACCAATTAAGATCATTAGAATGTTTATTCCAAATTCTTCCAGGAGATCCTGAATTAGTATAGTTCAAAAGTAATTATTACATTTTTTTTTATTTTCTGTGGCAAAGAGCAGAAGAGTTAGTTCTTTACTAGGTATGCCTATGACCCTCTGAAAAATTCCAATTATTGACTGTAAATCTTGCCCACTGACAACTTGTTCTTCAGCCGTCTTGCCACAGTCTAGTTAATCAGGCTTCAGTAGGCAATATATCTAAAATATGGAGGAACAAAAGCTCTTTTTTTTCCTTCCTCACCAGTATTTTCTAACGTTCACCTAATATGGACAAAGCATATTTTTGGTTGGAATAGTCAGTTTGGTCCTGATACATCTGTGCCCTCACCAACATGGGCTTTGGAAGGACAATGCACTTGCCTTCTTCACCTTCCCAGTGCAGGTATGAGAGGTATGACCTATCACGCCCCTCTGTGACGGCATACTTTCAGAGCATCCATTACTTCAAGAAGCAAGCAGTTTGTGATCACGATCATTTGTTTCTACCATCAGTTTTACAGAATGAAAGTACAAAGTTTCCCCAAACATAGTAACAGAGAACATTCATGTGCAAAGAAAATAAATGATGATCTGGGTGAATGTGTGTTCTTGAGATGAACATGGCCATGCCAAGCGTCCAATGCTTCAGTCCCATTGGAGTGGCAAAGCCTTCCTTGGGTGAGGTTCAGAGAAACAGCAAATCCTTCCTGTGCTTGAGTGTGAATATTGACAGTATGAGCATAAAATGTTCACCATAGCTTTCTTCTCCAAATGTTTATGGCCTTAAGACTGTGCCCTATGGAGCTCTGCCTACTGACATTAGTGAGACGAACTTTCTTGTTCAGCCGTATGTAATCATCCCTCCTTGTTTATGCATATATAATAATTATGCCTGATTCTTAGCTGTGTGAGATAACCCCACTTCCCCGTTCACATGCATATAATAAAGAAAGGGTTTCCAGGTTGCTGCAGCTTCTCCATCGGAGAGCCTGCCCCATCTGATCTCACTATTTTTCTGTCCCAATACCTGTAAGTCAGCACTTTTTTCATTCCCTTGATGCCCCAGTTAGTTTAGGCTCTGGAATCATGCAGAGTGCTGCACATATGGGCACTCCTGTATGAGCTGTTGTTGAGAGAAACAACTACTAAGTCAGCAAGGTTGAAGTCCAGGAAATAGGTTGGTATTTCACCCTATTGCTGAGGTTTTGAGAACAATTACTAAGCAAATACACAAAGCTAATAAAACAAAAAAAATGTAGAAAATAACAGGGTGAGTGAACAAGATGATGTCAATATGAAGGTCTAGATTAAGTTTACAATCATTTGAATGTTTTTTTCAAAATGTAACATAAACTGAAAACAATCAAACAAAATGTAAAATCTGAAAAAACCTTGACCCTAAGCATCTAAGAAAACAGAGAATATGTGAAAAGACAAAACCTGTGAATAGAACAAGAGTGAATAGAGGAAAAAGAAACACAGGTGAAAGGAACAGAAAATATTTTAAACAAAAGAATACATGATAATTTCCCCAATCTAAAGAAGATCAAGGTGTCTATCACGATACATGAAGCGTGCAGAACAACAAATAGGGCAGGAGCAGAAAAGAAATTCCCCATGAAATATAATAATCAAAACATCAAATATCCAGTACAAAGTAAGACATAATATTAAAAGCTGCAAGGGAAAAAAAGACCAAGTCACATAGAAAGGCAGGCACATTCGTATAACACCAAATTCTCAAGGGAGACTCTGAAGGCCAGAAAGGCCTGGACATCCATTCTACAGACTCTTAAGAGACCACAGATTCTAGTCCAGACTGAAGGAGTTAGCAAAACTATCAATAATAATTACTTGAGAAACAAAAATATTCCACGAAGAACTAAATTTAAGCAATTTCTGTGCACCAACCCAGCTCTACAGAGGCACTAAAAGGAAAATTTCAGTGTGCAGAGGTTAACTGTACCCAAGAAGACACAAGTAATAAATAATCACTGAAGTGTTAGTAGAAAAGGGGGGGGGGATTAAAAGTCTTAACAACAAGATAATAGGAATCAATAAATACTCCTTATTCGTAACTCTCAATATCAATGACCTCAATTTCCTAATAAAAACAAACAAAATAACAGATGGATGAGCAAAAATATGATGATCCATCTTATGCATCCAAGAAACAAACCTCACCACTGAAGATAGATACCACTTTAAGGCAAAAAAATAGAAAAACGTATTCTACGTAAATGGATTCTAGAAGCAAGCAGCCTCTTTAATAACTGACAAAAAGACTTCTAACCAAGACTAATCAGAAGAGATAAAGGACACTACATAGTACTCATCAAAGGAAAAATGCACAAAGAGGATTTTACGATTCTAAATATTTATGGACCAAATATAACTACAGTACAGGCTAAAACCACATATTGGACCCCCTCCCACCAGTGACAGATGGTAACTTTAATATCCCACTCTTAAGAATAGGCACATCATCAAGACAATAGCTAAAAGAATAGAGTTAAAAACTACATAAATCAAATAAATTTAACAGACATTTCTAAACTTTCAACCTAAACACTGACGAATACTCTTTTCTCATCAGCTCATGGAGTTTCCTCCAAAATTGACCAAATGCTAGCATAAAAACCAAGTCCCAACACATACAAGAAAACTCAATAAAACCCAAGTCTGACCCTCATGGATTAGACTTAGACAGAAACAACAATAGAAATAGCAGAAAGTATACAAACTCATGGAATTGAACAACTTACCACACATGACAAATGGGCCAAGATAAAAATCCAGAAGGAAATTACAAACATTCTAGAACAGAGTAAAATGAAAACAGTGTCTCCAAACACAAGGAAAACAATGAAGGCACTTCTTTTTTTTTTTAATTTAAAGTTTAAGAATGGAACATATATTTATTGTTTTAATGTGAGAAAAGAATCTGAAATGATCTTTGAGAGAAGCATAGCTAGACTTTAAAATGTGACCATGGATTTCTGCAGGGACTCTCTTGTTATCTATCTATCTATCTATCTATCTATCTATCTATCTATCTATCTAAGATTTCTGTCTCTTCCCCGCCACCGCCTCCCATATTCCTCCCCCTCCCCCAAACAACTCCCCCTCTCTCATCAGCCTGAAGAGCAGACTGGGTTCCTTGCCTGGTGGGAAGTCCAAGGACCTCCCACCTTCTTCCAGGTCTAGTAAGCTGAACATTCAAACAGCCTAGGCTCCCACAAAGCCAGTGTGTGTAGTAGGATCAAAACCCAGAATGAAGGCACTTCTAAGAACCACGTTCATAGCACCAAGTCCCTACATTAAAAACCTGGAGAGATCTTGTATTAGCTCCCTAAATACACACCTGAAAAATGCAGAATAAAAAGAAAAGACAATGCCCTAAAAAAGTAGAGGGGAATGATCACGTTCATCCCAGAGATACAGGGATGGTACAGCATACGAAAATCTGTCAACATAATCCATCATATAAACAAACTGAAAAATAAAAACCACATGATTATCTCCTTAGATGTCAAAAAAGATTTCGACAAAACACAATATCCCTTCATGATAAAGGTCTTGGAGAGAGTAGGGATACAAGGAACATACCAAAACATAATAAAGGCAATATACAACAAGCCAACAGAAAACATCAAACTAAATGGAGAGAAAATCCCAGGGATCTCACTAAAATCAGGAACAAGACAAGGTTGTCTACTATCTTTATATCTATTCAATTTAGCTCTTGAGGTCCTAGCTAGAGCAATAAGACACCAAAAGGAGATCAAGGGGATACAAATCGGAAAAGAAGTCAAACTCACTATTTGCTGATGATAGTTTATATAAGCGACCCCAAAAATTCTACCAAAGAACTTCTACAACTCACAATCACTTTTAGTAATGTAGCAATCTTACCAAAAGCAATCTACAGATTCTATGTAATACCCATCAAAATCCCAACAAAATTCTTCACAGACCTCAAAAGAACAGTACTCAACTTCATATGGAAAAGCAAAAAAACCAGGATAACCAAAACAATCCTGTACAATAAAAGAACTTCTGGAGGCATCACAATCCCTGACTTCAAACTCTACTACAGACCTACAGTACTGAAAACAGCCTGGTATTGGCATAAAAATGAACAGGAGGAACTGAACTGAAGACCTGGATATTAATCCACACACCTTCAAACACTTGATTTTTGAAAAAGAAGCAAAAAATATTAAATGGAAAAAAGAAAGCATATTTAACAAATGGTGCTGGCATAAATATCAACATGCAGAAGAATGAAAATAGATCCATATCTATCACCATGCACAAAACTCAAGTCCACACCAAACCTTATAGAAGAGAAAGTGGGAAAGACACTTGAACATATCGGCACAGGAGACCACTTCCTAAATATAACCCCAGCAGCACAGACACTGAGAGAAAACAATTAATATATGGGACCTCATGAAAATGAAAAGCTTCTATAAAGCAAAGGACATGGTCAACAACACGAAATGACAGACAGGCTACAGAATGGGAAAAGATCTTCATTAACCCCACATCATACAGAGGTCTGATCTCCAAAATATACAAAGAACTCAAGAAATTGGACACCAAAAGAACAAATAATCCGATAAAAAAAATTGAGTACAGACCTAAACAGAGAACTTTCAACAGAGGAATCTAAAATGGCCGAAAGACACTTAAGGAAATGTTCAACATCCTTAGTCATCAGAGAAATGCAAATCAAAACAACTCTGAGATTCCATCTTATACCTGTAAGAATGGCAAATATCAAAAACACTGATGACAACTTATGCTGGAGAGGTTGCAGGGTAAAGGAAACACTCCTGCATTGCTGGTGGGAATGCAAGCTGGTACATTTCCTTTAGATGTCAGTGTGGAGATTTCTCTGAAAATTAGGAAACAACCCACCTCAAGACCCAGTAATACCACTTTTGGGTATATGTCCAAAGGACGGTCAATCATGCCACAAGGACATGCGTTCAACTATGTTCATAGTAGCATTGTTTGTCATAGCCAGAACTGGAAACAACCTAAATGCTCCTTGACCAAAGAATGGATAAGGAAATGTGGTACATTTACACAATGGAATACACAGCAGAAAAAAAAAAAAAACGACTTCAGGCAAACAGATGGAGCTAGAAAACATCATATTGAGTGAGGTAACCCAGACCTAGAAAGACAAATATCACATGTACTCACTCATAAGTGGTTTTTAAACATAAAGCAAAGAAAAACAGCCTACAAGTCACAATGCCAGAAAACACAGACAACAATGAAAACCCTAAGAAAGACATACATGGATCTAATCTGCATGGGAAGTAGAAAAAGACATTATCTCCTGAGTAAATTGGGAGCATGGGGACATTGGGAGATGGATGAAGGGGAGGGGAGAGACAGGGAGGGGAGCAGAGAAAAATGTAGAGCTCAATAAAAACCAATCAAAAAAAGAGTAGATGGGAAGAAATGATCAGGATGAAGTCAATGAAATGGAAACAGAAATACAATACAGAGAATCAGTGAGATGAATGGTATCTGAGAAATAACAGAACTGAGAAGCCTTTAGCCCAATTTAAATGGAGACAGAGACACAAATTTTAGAAAAAAATTAAGAGATGAAAATGGGGACCTTACAACAGACATGGGGAATTCATAGAATCCTAAGGTCATACTTTAAAAATCTATATTCTAACAAACTGGAAAACCAAGAGGAAATTGATGAGTTTCTTGATATATACAACCTGTCAATATTAAATCAAAGTGCAATAAGCAATTTAAACAGAGCCACACCACCTAGTGAGTTAGAAGAGGAATGAAAAATCTCCAACCAAAATATGTTGAGGGCAAGATGGACTCAGTGCACAATTCTACCAGTTCATCAAAGAAAATTTAATGTCAATACTCATTAAATTATCCCACAGAATAGAAACTGAAGAAATATTTCCAAAATCTTCTTATGAAACCACTAGTACCCTGATACCAACACTACACAAAGAACCTCCCAAAATAAAATTAGAGAATATTTTTCTTTATGAACATAGATGTCAAAAATTCTCAATAAAGTATCTGCAAATCAAATCCAAGACACACCAAAAAAGATGATACACCATAATCAAGTATGCTTCATCCCACACATGCAGAAATGTCTCAACATATATAACTCAACATATGAGGAAGAGACCTGGTCAGCTGTCCTCACCAACTTAAGACAATGAAACCCAATCTGGACAAGTTCAACAGAACCATCATGTATGCTGCCCATGCAGCTTCTGCATTTCCAGGGCAAAAATTTCAAAGTCAATATATGCAATTCATATTTAAACAGACTGAAAGATAAAACCACATGTTCATCTCATTAGATACAGGAATGGGCTTTGACAAAATGTAAAACTGCATTTTTACAAAATTCTCCATGACAGAAGCCCTAGAGAGCCTGTGGAGACTGGGCATACAAAAGACAAACTGTAACATACTATAGGCAATTTGCAGCAATCACAATGCCAACATCAATCTAGATGGAGAAAAACTCCAAGCATTTCCAGGAATAATCAGGAACAAGACATGCATAATTACTCCTTTATATTATTCAGGGTAGTAGGTGATATTTTAGCTATAGCAAGAAGACAAGGAGATCAAAGTAATACAAATGGAGAAGAAAGAAGTCAAAATAGATCTAATTGCAGATGATATAATTTCATACATGCCCTAAAAACTGCAGATATAAACATGTATACCTGATAAACACTTTCAGGAATGTAGCAGCATTAAAAATTAATACACAAATTCAGATGGTGTTTTATAGAAGAATGAAAATAGAGTCATATCTACTACGCTGCATGAAATTCAGCTCCAAGCAAAATGTTCAATATTTAAACAGATACCTAATCTGACAAAAGAGAAAGGGGAATTGGCCTGAACTTAATGTTACAAGAAAGGGCTTTCTGTATAGGACAATGATAGTACAAGCACTAAGATTAATGCAATCTCATGAAGCTGATGATGTTTGCATGGCTAGGACACTATCATTTGTAAAAGTGCCACTCTATAGATTGGGAATAGATCATTATCAATTATATATCTGATAGAGGACACACACACACACACACACACACACACACACACACACACACGACAAGAAATACTCCCAAACATCTGAACAATAACAACAATGAAAAACTCAATTAAAAAATTGGGTACAGTTGCAGGCATCAACGTTCCTGACTTCAAGCTCTACTATAGAAGTATAGTAATGAAAATAACTTGATATTGGCATAAAAAGAGACATGTGGATCAATGGAATCAAATTGAAGACCCTGATATTAATCCATACACCTATGAAAACCTGATTTTTGATGAAGAAGCCAAAATTGGACAATGGAAAAAAAAACTTCAACAAATGGTGCTGGCATCACTGAATATCAAGCCTATGTACAAAACTCAAGTCCAAATGGATCAAAATTCTCAATCTAAGTCCAGTTACACTGAACCTGACAGAAAAAAAAGTAGAAAGTTATCTTGAATGCATGGGCACAGGAGACCACTCCCTAAATACAACACCAGCAGTCAGACGCTGAGAGCAACAATAAATAAATTAATTAATGGGATCTCCTGAAATTGAGAAACTTAAAGGACACTGTCCTTTAAGACAAAAAGACAGTCTACTGAATGGGAAAAGATCTTCACTAACCTCACATCTGAGAGAGCGCTGATCTCCAAAATATATAAAGAACTCAGGAAACTAGACATCAAAATAACAAACAATCCCATTAAAAATGGGGGTACAGATCTAAACAAAGAATTCTCAGCAGAGGAATCTCAAATGACCAAAAGACATTTAAGGAATTGTTCAACATCCTTAGGCATCAGGGATATGCAAATCAAAATGACTCTGAGATACCTGTCAGAATGGTAAAATTCAAAAACACTGATGGCAACTTATGCTGGAGAGGATGTGGAGTAAAAGGAACACTCCTGCATTGTTGGTGGGAGTGCAAACTTGTAAAACCATTTTGGAAATCAATATGGCAGTTTCTCACAAAAATGGGAATCATTCTACCTTATAACCATTCCTGGGCATATACCCAAAGGATGCTCAATCATACCACAAAGACATTTGCTCAACTATGTTCATACTAGCATTATTCAAAATAGTCAGAACTTGGAAACAACCTAGTTGCCCTTCAACAGAAGAATGGATAAAGAAAATGTGGTACATTTACACAATGGAGTATTATTCAGTGGTAAAAATAAAATGACATATTAAGATTTATAGTCAAATGGATGGAACTAGATAAAGTTATTCTGAGTGAGGTAGCCCAGGAAGACAAACATGGTATGTACTCATTCATAAGTGGATATTAGATGTAAAGCAAAGGATAACCATGCTATAATCCAGAACCCCAGAGAATCTAGGTAAAAAGGAGGATCCTAAGAGGGACACACATGGAGTAGCCCAAGAAAGGGAAATAGTTAAGATTTCCTGAGCAAAGTAGGAAGGAGAGTATAAGGGAAAGGAAGGGATTAGGAAACAAGAGGGTTGGAGATGACTAAATTTGAGGAAGGATGAAGCGGGGAGCAATGAAAGAGATATTCTTGATAGAGGGAGCCACTATGGGGTTAGGGAGAAACCAGGAGCTAGGGAAATTCCCAGAAATCCTCAAGGACGACCCCAGTTAAGACTCCTAGCAATAGTGCAGAGGGTGCCTGACCCGTCCTTCCTCTATAATTAGATTAGTAACTACCCTAATTGTCATCACAGAACCTACATCCAGTAACTTATGAAAGCAGATGCAGAGATCCACAGCCACACACCAGGATGAGTTGCTGGAGCTCAGCTGAAGAGAGGGAGGAGGGATCATATGAGCGTGTGGGGGAGGGGTGCATCAAGATAATGATTGGGAAACCCAGAGACAGCTGACCTGGGCCAGTGAAAGCTCATGAACTCTGGACTGACAGCTGGGGATCCTGCATGGGACCAAACTAAGTCCTCTGAGTGTTGGTGACAGTTATGTGACTTGATCTTTTGGGGGGTGGCATGGTAGTGGGACCAGGACTTATCTTGGGAACTGGCTTTTTGGAGCCTGTTCCCTATGGTAGCATATCTTGCTAAACCTTGAAACAGAAGGAAGGGGCTTAGTTCTGCCTCAACTTGGTAAGCCAGACTTTGTTGACTCCCCAAGGGAGGCCTTACTTTCTCTGACTCCCAGGGGAGGATGAGGGATGGGATGGAAGAGGTATGTGGGGGAGGGGAGCAGGGAAGGGAGGAGAGCCTGGGGTTAGTATATAAAATTTTTAAAAATTAAATAAAAATGGTATACAGAAGTAAGGAGAGAGTTCTCAAGGAATAAAACACAAATGGCTGAGAAACACATAAAGAAATGTTCGACATCCTTAACTATTAGTGAGATACAAATCAAAACTACTGTGAGATTTCATCTTAAACAGTCAGAATGTCCAAGATCAATAAGGCAAGTGACTGCTCATGCTGGCACATGGTAGGCATAACATTTACCTTCATTTTATCTTAACAGAAACACAGTAAAATCTACACACACACACACACACACAAAAAAAAAAAAACAGGCAAAAATTAGGCTTCTTTCTTTAAAAATAGTTTGCATGTCAAACAGTTATTTTTGTAGTCTGGTAATTAAGATACATTGATGTCCATCTGTATATGAGTTGCTTTTATTGGCTAATGAGTAAAGTTGTTTCAGCCAATGGTTTAGCATAGTGAAGGCAGGCAGAAAACCCGAACAGAAATACACAGAAAGAGTAGGCAGAGATGCCATGTAGCTACCAAAGGACAAGGGTGCCAAAACCTACCAGTAAGCAACAGCCTCGTGGCAATATGCAGATTAATAGAAATGGGTTACTTTAATATATAAGGGTTAGCTAAAAAGACGTCTAAGCTATTGGTCAAACAGTATGTAATTAATACAGTTTCTGTGTGATTATTCAAGTCTGGGCTGCGGAAAATGAATAAACAGTTTCCATCTACAAACATTATCTCTACAAAATTATGATATAAAAGGTGAAATAACACAAAATTTTATAAATTAAAATTCTATTTAGAATGTGTTATCATTATACATGAGAAAAACAAATACTGAGAATTTGTATTATCCAGGTATTACCCATTCTTAATGTTGTACATTTTATTTGTTTATTATTCAAAACAATCTTATGGCATATATTCTAAACCATTTCTATTTATAAAATTAAGAAAACAAGGAAAAGAGTTGGAAAAAGAAAACCTCCAAAGTTCCCAGGTGTTAAGTAGTAGAGCCAGGATATAAACCAAGAAATTATTCTCCAAGACTTATGATCTCAATTATCATAACTACATTGGCTTTGAAATTACTTTAATCACAGAACATGAACATTAAACAATAAAAAATTAGAAAAAATACATCAGTTGGTCAAGTACAGACAAAACTGTTTAAACTTAGCAAAAGAAATTATCTTATTTAGGCTGGAGTATGAGGGAAAACAGAGACAGAGAGAGAGAGATAAGACTGAAGACATATAAGTGAACTATACTATCTGCCAAAGGTGTTTTACAATTTAATATATAAAACATTTTCAGAATTTCATGCACATACTACATTTACATCATTTCTATCCTCCTCTCTCCCAACTCCTACCATGACTCTTTTCAAACTCATTACTTCTTGCTCAATTATTGTTACAAATACATACATATACACACATTTAAAAAATCATTCTTTGAGTATAACTGTTTTACCTGCATGTATGTATGCTCACTGTGTATGTGTCTCGTACTATGGAGGTTATAACAGTTTGCCAGATCCCCTGGAAGTGGAGTTACAGACAGTAGTGAGCATTCAGTTGGGTGCTGAAAACTGCTAACTTTCTGGAAGAGCTACAAAAGCTCTTATCTTATGAGCCATTTCTCAAGCTACACTCATGGATATATAAATATGCAACCTACCAAGTACATTTAGTGTTGCTCGTATGTAACTGGGATAGAGGGAAGAGGGAGCTAACAGGTTTTACAGTTCTTGAGATCCAAATGTGCATTGGGCCTGCATCAGCCCAGCTTCCTTCCAGCATATCCACTATATTGCCATTCACATCCACTAATTATCTACTTCAACAATTGGAAGACTTGGAAAACGTCTGAAACTTTAGATACTGTGACAGACAGGGTGAAAGAGCTCATCAGTGCAGAGCCAGGGGCAGCACTGAACTACAAAGGCACAGTGAACATAGTTATTAAAATGTACAGCACAGGCCATAACAACAGTAGTGTGGCTCAAATTAGGCAGTACAGGTAGCATGACTTATATGGACCTCTGGTACTGGCTAATCAGACATGGTGCTTCCAACAATGAAATGGAAGGATCCTGTTACATTTTTGTTTGATCTGTATAAGTAAAAAAAAAAAAGTTCAAACAGATGAAAGATAACATTGAATAGTAGCAGGGAATCTTGACCCAGGAGCCAATTTCAAGATTTTAGTCCGTTTGCAGACCCAGTACTAAATGAATGAAGGTATGGCCAGCATCTCCTAAAGAACGACCTTGCTAAAATATCTGAGTTTTACTATTAGTATTTCTCCTATCATTCCCCAGGCAGACCTACAATCATTTACAAGAGTAATTGTATACTGCAGAAAAGAATCAGATTTTCCAGAATTTAGTAGGTATTGGTTCTGGACTAGCAGTGATTCCAGAAGACATAAAAGATTCATTTTGGTCCTCCAGTTAAAGTAGGGACTTATGGATGCCAGGTATTTAATAGGTTTTGGCTGAACTGGGTTCACTAGTTCCCTGTACTCATTATATAGTTATTTCTTCAGTTCTAGAATGTATAATTGGGATAGATATACTGAAAAGTTGGCAGAGTCTCTTGTCTAAATATTATGAGCTGTTATGGTTGGAAAGATCAAATGGGAGTCATTAGAGTTGTGTCTACTGGGAAAACCAGCGAACTGAAACCAATACTGCATTCCTGAGGGAACTGCAGAAATTAATGTCACAATCAAGGACTTGAAAGATGAAGGGGTAGTGCCATCCACGACATAGCGATTTAACTCTCTTATCTGGCCTGTTGAAAAGACAGATGGAACATGAGAATGAGAGCTGACTATCAAAAACTTAATCAAGTGATGATTCTGATTGCAGCTGCTGTACCAGATGTGGCATCCTTACTTGAGCAGATTAACATATCTCATGGTACACAGCATGCAGTTATTCATCTAGGAAATGCAAATTTTTTTAGGTATCTGTCCATAAGGACCACTGGGAGCAATTTGCTTTTAGTTGACAAGGTCATTAGTAAACCTTTAAAGTTTGACCTACAGAGTATATTAACTCTCCAGCCCTGTGTCATAACTTCAAGGTATCCTGATCTCGGTTGGTCTCTTCTACAAAACATCAGTTCTTCACTATATACATGACATTAGATAGACTGGACCAAGCCAGCAGGGGGCAGCAGCCATTTTCGATTTGTTGATAATGCATACATACATACATTAGTAGATGGGAAATAAACCCATCAAAACTTCAAGGAAATTCTACTTCATTGAAATTTCTAGAGTCCAGTGCTGTGGGGCAGGCAGAGATATCCCTTCTAGGGTTAAAGATTAAGTTACTTCCCTGGCCCATTGCACCACTGGGAATGAAGAACAAACCTGCTTAGTAGTCTGCTTTGGATTCTGGAAATAGCACATTCCTCACTTGTGTGTACTGTCACATACCAAATGATTTGGAAAATCGAGCCAAGAATAGGAGAAGTTTCTTCAACAGGTCTAGGCTCACGTGTAGGATGCTCTAACACTTTGGCATAAGATCCAGCAGAACTGATAGTATGTGAAGTGTCAGTGACAGCTAGTGATGCTGTTTGGGGCCATTGGCAAAGTACTGCAGAATTACATGGTATGGGAGGTCCTTCTGTCTATGTGTTGCCTTTTATTGTTTAATGAATAAAGAAACTGGCTTGGCCTGATAGACTAGGTGGGAAAACTAAACTGAATGCTGGGAGACAGGAGGCAGAGTCAGAGAAAAGCCATGGAGCCACTGCCTGAGACATACATGCTGAAATTTGATGGTAGGCCATGGCATGGTGGTGATGCACAGATTAATGAAAATGGGTAAAATTAAGATGTAAGAATTAGCCAAAAAGAAGCTAAAGCAAATAAGCCAAGCAGTGATTTAAATAATACAGTTTCTGTGTGATTATTTCAGAGCTACGCAGCTGGAACCAATGAACAGCCTCCTTCCTACAATAATACATAAGGAACTTGGGACTTTGAAGTAGGACTAGACAATCATTTTAGACACTTATTCTCCCCTGTGGGGACAGCTCTTGACTTTCCTTTGAGCCTTAGTGTAATATGAATATTTGACAAGGGTCATCAAGTTACCATGTGACCTGAGCTGTCCATCATGAATTGGGTATTATCTGACACCTAAAGCCATAAAGAATAAAGAGTACAATAGCAATAAGTTATCAATGAAAAAGCTGTATACACGTGATCTGGCCTGGAAAGTTTTAGCGCATAACAAGTTATATGAAGATTTACACAAATGGCTATGGTTTCTCCTCCATTTATAATCCTGTCTGCTTTCAAGTATGCACCTATTGCTTCATGGGGTAAGCCTTATCATCAGCTCACCAAGGAAGAGACTGGGGCCTGCTTTACAAACAGTTCTGAACGGTATGCAAGTACCACCCAGTAGTGAACAGCTACAGCATTATAACCCATTTCTGGGAAAACTTTGAAAGACATCCATGAATAGAAAGTTTCACAGTGGGCAGAACTTTGCACAGTACACATGGCCATACATTTTCCTTGAAAGGAGGAATTATAATTGTGAGACGTTTACTAATTCATGGTTGGTAGGAAGTGGACTGGTTAGATGGTTAGGGGCTTGAAGAGAGAATGACTGGAAAATTGATGAGAAAAACATTTAGAGAAGTATTATATGGATAGATCTCTCCAAATGGACGAAGGATATGAAGATACTTGTGTCCCTTATAAACTGACTTGAATAGAGGAATTCAATAATCAAGTAGATAGGATGTTGTGGTCTTCAGACAGATGGACTCTTTTCTAAGCCACCCCAGTCACTGACCAGTGGATCCATGAAAACAGTGGCCTCAGTGACAGAGACAGAGGTTATATATGGGCTCAACAACATGAGCCACTCACTGAGACAGACTTGACTTTAACTGCTCCTGGGGGCCAATCTTCCAGCAACAGAAGTCAACAACAAGTCCCTGATATGACACCATTTTCCAGGGTGACCAGCCAGTGACCTGTTGGCAGGTAAACTACATTAGATCACTTCTTTCATGGAAAGCACAATGCTTTGTCCTTACTGGAGTAGATACTTAACTCTGGTTACAGATTTGCCTTTCCTGTACATAACGTTTCTGCCAAAATCATCATCATAGACTTAGAGAATGCTTTATCCAGCATCATGGTATTCCACACAGCACTGCTTCTGATCCAGGAAGTCCCTTCACAGCCAGAAAAGTGCAACAGTGGGCACATGATCATGGACTCCCGTGGTCTCACCATGTTCCCCATCAAAGGCAGCTGGTCTGAAAGAATGGGGAAGATCCTCTCAGAAGACACTGTTACAGTGCCAATTAGTAGACAATAGCCAGGAGCATTTGGCAGCATTCTCTAGGAAGTAGTATATACTTTGAATAGTGTCCAGCTTATGACACAGTTTCTCCCACTGCCAGCATTCACAAGTCCAGGAATCAGGGGACTGGAATGGAAATAGTTGTACTAATTATCACACCCAGTGACTATGAAAATGAATAACAGTGTTAGGAGGGGTGATTTATACCCACTACCAAGGGGAAATTGGATTGTTTCTCTATCATGGAGGCATGGAAGATTGTGTCTAGAGTATAGGAGATCTTTTACAGTGTCTCTTGGTGTTATCATATCCTATGATTAAAGTTAACTGGAAACTACAACAATATAATCCAGGTAAGATAGTGAAGTAGCTAAATGAAGGTATCTATCACTCATCCAGGAAATGAACCAAGATGTTTGCAGAAGATGTATTTCTGAAGGTAGTAAAAGTAGATAGCTATAAATACCAACTAGTAAATGTAGATTGCTATAAATACCAACTAGCTAATGTAAATAGCTATAAATACCAACTAGTAAATGTAGATAGCTATAAATACCAACTAGTAAATGTAGATTGCTATAAATACCAACTAGCTAATGTAAATAGCTATAAATATCAACTAGTAAATGTAGATAGCTATAAATACCAGCTAGTCAATGTAGATAGCTATAAATACCAGCTAGTCAATGTAGATAGCTATAAATACCAACTAAGGTCATATAACTATATGAAGAAATGTGGAGTCTAATTGACATGGCTGTTTCTTTTCTATGTTAGGAACATGTTTGTGCATATATACTTATGTATTAGGCAACATCTGTATTTTCTTTATTTCTTCAGTATGTAATGTAACATTGATTGAGATAGTTTCAGTGGCTATTATCACATTAAGCCATGAGGCAATAAAAGACTAAGAATTCCTCAAGACACAATGTTATAAATTTGCATTTATACATGATATAGTTACAACATATTAGGCGGAATTATGGCCAGATTATTGTTTTCCTTTAGAAATTAAGCATGGCCTAATGTGATATACTTCTGTGTTCATTTGACAAGGGATAGACTTGCAATGGATAATCTTGGTTGTCAACCTGACTACATCTGGAATCACCTAAAACATAAGCAGATGGACGCACCTATGAGGGATTTCCTTGACTGGATCATCTAAGGGAGGAAGACCCCACCCTAAATCTGGTGGCAGTTCATACTAAAGAATATAGGAGAAGGAAGCCTTTGCTTTAGTCTGCTTGCCCTCACTTTCATTGGCGAGTTCACCTGTCTTGCTGCTGCTGAGGTATCCTTCCCTGGTGTTAGAACCTACTTCTTCAGAGCTTGAATGTAGACTGAAGACCACTTGAGATATCTAGCCCCATGAAATGAAAAACTACAGGAGTCTTAGTTGCTGGGAGACAGCCACTGTTGAACTAGCCAAATCACAGCTTATAAACCACCCTAATAAATCTCATTTTATACATACATATATACATATTCATTGTGTCAGTTCTTTTACCCTAGAGAACCCTGCCTAATATACATTACCAAAATATTTACGTAACTTCTTCCCCCAATTCTTCCCATAGTTCCTCTATGCTCTCTTACATTCATGACTTCTGTTCAATTATTGTTACATATACATATATATGTATAAAACTGAAATTTATCTATTATTTTATGAGTATGAGTGTTTTACCTGTATGCATGTATGTGCACATATGTGCTTGGTGCCCCTAGAGGCCAAAATGGCTTATTGCATTCCTCTGGAACTAGAATTATAAAGAGTAGTGAACCTTCGTGTGTATACTAGGAATTGAACCTAGGTACTCTGCAAGAGCAACAAGTTTTCCTCATTATTTAGCTAGCTCCCCAGGTTGCCAATGTATATATAAACAAACAATACATCAAGTATATGATTAGTGTTGTTCATTTGTAGATATGTTCAGGGCTTACCAACTGGAATTGTCTATGTCTCCTCTCAGCAGCAATTGGCTGCCTATAGTTCTTTCTCTAGGTAAGACCCTGTGAAATTCCTCTACTCACATTGGTGTGCCAACTTGCTATGATAGATCTTCCACATAGCTAATGCTCCTGAGTTTGCTTTATTCCTTATTTACAGATCTATTATTGGTTTTCAGAAAAACTAATAAAGGATGAAAAATTCACCAGAAACTAGGGTCCAGGAGATGGGCTCGGTGCCTCTCCTTTGTAATTTATTTTTTTTTTTTCAAGTTTCAAATAGGCCTTCACCTAACAGAGGAAACAGGCACCTGCTGGGCACTTCACAGCTCATAAGAATTTGCCTGTCTACTCCAAAGAGGTTAAGCTCTCTTCACCATCTCTGACTTACAACTCCTTACATTTAGACCTCCATCTTCTACTCTAAGGCTCTGAGTGCTTTGTGACCATTTCCAGCTCCGAATGACTGCTCGGTGTGGTAAAATGAATTTCATTTCTACACCTGCAGTATTTTTAGGTTACTCTTAATACTTTAATTTAACACTTTATTATATCTTATTTTAGTATCAAGGTGGCTGATGAATATTTTATTAGTTTCTTGCTACATTAAGTTCTTTGAATATTAGTTTTTAAGGTCCTAGAATTTTATTCTATACTATTTTTATTGTTTCCATTTTTTAAAACAATTTTAAGTAACCCTCTACATTTATATTTGAGCATTTTAATATATTAAGGTTTGTTTTAGTTTAGGCCATAGGTGTGTGTACATATATATATATATATATAAATTTACATTTTAAAAAGCTAAAATGTATTATTATTTTCAATGTTATAACTTGTAATTGATATAGATTTTAGTATTATAAATTATTTTTAGAATTTTAACAATATATTGAGTATGTAGGATGCTTTATTTAGTCACATACTCTTGCTAATTTTTACAGGTATTTATCAGTTATCCATTTTAACAGTTGTGGGAAAAAGAAAATGGAAAAGGACCTATAATATTAAATATTTTATACCCGCAATAAAAGATACTTATAGGAGTCAATTTGTCTAAACAGTTTATCAATTGTATAAATAATATTCTGTAGTTGGGATTCCTCCAGAAGCTGTTTATCAAACAAGAAATGAAGAAACATAACTTGTTTGGGCCTTTAAGTGTCAGTGGAGGGCAAGAGAAGCATGGGCACATGATAGGAGGCACAGCAGTTCCAGGTATCCCAGCGGCCACATGAAGCCTAATTGCACGGGGAGAATGCATGCAGTAAGTAGAACATACAAGGCTTAGAGTTGCCTGCATGTCGGCTAAGATATCAGGCATACTTATATGCTGAAACATGACAATTTTGCTTAAGACCTGGTCTCAGTGGTGTCCATCAGCTCAAACGTCACTTGTTCAACTTAGATAAGGAACTGGCCTTCGGGAGACTGACACACCCAACAAGAGCTTTCTAGGGATACAGGCAGAGGATTCACACCATTTATTATATTAGCAAAATAAAGAGATATCCATAATCACTATGGTGATAATCAGTACCAAAAGACAGAGATCATTTGGCAACTAACTTTTATCTGGAAGATTAGGGATCCTAAATATATCTATTTTTAACTCATTTTTCTTACTATAAAAATGCTTGACTACAGATGTTTGACTATAGCTATATATTAAGAATGAGGCTTGGACTACATGTATATATTAATATGAAATTTATCTGAATTACTATCATCTTATTTAAATTAATGGTAATTTATGAGTTTTAAAGATAAGCTATGCTCTAAAAGAAACAGTGTTGAAAATAAATCAAATTTAGAAAGAGAAGACCCACTAGGAGCTGGAGAGATGACTCAGCCGTTAAGAGCATTTTGTGCTCTGGCAGAGGACTCACGTTCAGTTCCCAGCACCCACACAGTGCCTATCAAGTATCTGTACCTCCAGTTCCAGGTGATCCTATGCCCTCCTCTGATCTCCAGGAGCATCAGGCACATGCCTGATGCACAGATAGACAAGGATAGAAAACATTATACACACCGAAAGAAAATCTTTAAAAGAAATTACTCAAAACACTCTAACCCAAGATAATTTTTTTCTTCTTCCCCTCTGTAAACTAAGCAATTGTAGGATAAAACCAGACTTGCAGTAAATCTTGTTATAATTTGTAATACATTTACACTGTGTTAACAAAAAGAATTATGTTGCTCTTATTAATCACAAAACAGTTTTAGGCATGATCAATCCTATTTTGCTAACAAATCATGTGAGCTTAGAGTTTGAGGACTGGAAGAGAAATCAGCTGAAGGAAGTTCTAGTCTTCAAAGTTCTGACTAAAAATGAAGAATAAAACGGAGACTGATGAGTCTCTGAAGACTAGTTAAGATAACATTTATCTCAACATGAGTGATTAGTGCTGATCACATTTTAAAAACATTTGTTTTATTTCAAACTGACTAAGGCAGCTAATAAAACACCAGGACCATATTTAAAGCTGAAATAAATTAGGAAATTATGGCAAGAGAAATTATGAATGAGAAAGGTTTAAGATTAAGAAATTAAGAGTGATAGGAAATGAAAGCTTTACCAGTACAGAGCCTGTTCAAAAGATTATTACCAAACAAAAGCTACACGAAGTTCTGATAGTATTCTAAGCCTGAATTCCTCCTAAATTATCTTTCTCTCTGGCTCCTGGTCTTTCCAGTGACACAGCTGCCAACAATGGTAAAATGTCTGCCTGTGTTTCCCTTTCTGAAAGACCTAAGCTGTCTCTAAGGAACACGATCCTGAAAACCTAGCTCCATTTATCACATGGTTTCATAAACAGATATAGATTCTCAATTCCAAACAGCAAATTACAGAAAGAAAAAGTGTATGCATGGTTAAGCCCCAAATGTAATTCCTACTAATAGTGCAGAAAACTCATATGAGAACTACAGCAATGATCCACCTACACAAAAGTTTCTAGTTACTAACATGTTCATATCCCAAAGAAATTTCAATTCAAATTGAAGAAACGTACTCCAGTAAATACCATTATCCAATTTTGATCATACTGTATATGATAAAATGGAAGTACACATAGAAATGTCAAACGTCTCCCATGTATCAACCCTTTCCCAAACAACACTTATTAAAACCTGTTTAGAAGCTAGCTTCTTGATCAAGTAATTTGAAATCAAATCAACTCTCTTCCTTGAGAGAAGTGAAACATATCAATGTAACATAGCACAGAAATAGTGCAAATTCTAACAAGATGTGCTTCAACCCTAGCTTTTCAGCCTAGTGATATAAATCTCTCACTACTGTAAAGAAAGTGGACCCATGAACACATAACGTGAATGGGTGAAAGGGTGAAGAGCTGGTGTGTCTTCTGATACTTAATTTACAAACCTTTCTGGGAGTGGTGGTGTGTACTTATAGCTCTGGCCCTTGGGAAACTGAGGCAGGAACAACATGAGTCTAGAAGTTCAATACTTGGCAACACAGCAAGATCCTCTCAGCAAACATCTAGCTAGCCTCTAAAATTTACTGACATGGTTGAAAATATACCAAGAAAAAGAAGTCTAATTCTAAAGGTGTCTGTATGGCATGTTCTTTATGGGTACATTGCTTTGAGCTTCGTAAAAAAACATTTTTTTTTTGGTATTTTTGTATTTTTTAAATTAAAATTAAAAACATTGGTGTTTTCACATTTTAAGTCCTCTACATCTAATGTAAGATGCTGTGAAAGAAGAAATTACACACAAAATATATCAAGTCTGATATATATCTGAAGTCTGATATATCTGATAAAAATATCAAATAGAAAAGCACTAGTCACTATAAAAGTAGAGTTAAGAATAAAATGCCATTTCAACTACAATAATAGAGAAGCAAATAATTTATATGCAAGTTTTAGAAAACTATTATGTTGGGCGGTGGTGGTACATGCCTTTAATGCCAACACTCGGGAGGCAGAGGCAGGTGGATCTCTGTGATTTTGAGGCCAGCTTGGTCTACAAGAGCTAGTTCCAGGAAAGGCACCAAAGCTACACAGAGAAACTCTGTCTTGAAACTTAAAAAAAAAAAAAAACCAACAACAAAACACTTTTCCGTAAAAATATTTCATAGGCATCTCTTATTTGTTCCAAAGATACTCACTACAACCCACCACATCCCTTAAAATGAGCTTATCAATAACTTCTTGTTCACATGACCTATATAAATGTCATAATGTCTAGACTGATCTCTACTCATGCTATCCTGATATATAAAGTAATATCAATGAACATTTGTACACTTACATAACTATCTTATATAGCATACCAAACTCATGCGGGACTATCTTTACAGCAAATTTACATAGTTGAAGCTGGGTCTACATGTCTGGAATCTTTTCTACCAGTTACTATGTTGAAAAGCAATGGGTTAACATGCTGTTAGAACAAGACAAATTTAAAATAGCAGACAGATTTCCTTTTGAGGTTAGCAATTCAATTTTGGTTGTTTGGTAGTGGTTGCCAAAGTACCATGTTAAGAAAGTTATTAAAGCCAGTGCCAGCTCAGACTGCCTTGATTTAGATCTTGGCCATGAAGCTAATTAGTCAAATTTAATCAAGCTTTCTTTGGTATGAATTAAATTCACTATTTATTTAATGAAACGCAGGCACAGACACTGTGCTAGGAAGTACACATTCTAACTGAAAACAAAAAGCCCACAAAAGTTATGAAAAAGTTCACACTATCAGAGAAGTTTAACAAACAAACTGTTCTACATAGTAACTGCAAGGAAAAATTACCTAGGCCCACTCTATTTAAATGCTAACACAAGACTTTTATAGAATATGACGTCAGACATTACTTTTAAAGGATAAATGTGAATTCATGTGGTAGGTAAGGGTTGAATAACATTATAAGAATTTGACATGGCCTGAGACAGTTCTATACTGTTGGAGCTTAAGGAGAAGGTGGGAACTGACAGCTCATGATGCAGAGGGAAATGCTAAATTAAAACTCCTTTATGTGCTGTTTTGTCGACTATTTCATCTAAAGTCAATAGGAAACGGTTGGTACCCCTTCCCCACCAGTGCTAGAGATGGAGTTAGGGTACTGGGTATGTTAGACAAGCTCTCTACCCCTGAGCTACGTCATAGCACTCACTGGTAGAAATCTATTCTGGCAGATTAATAATCATGTCAATATTTTAAGATGGCTGGTTGGTGACAAATGGATCACCAAATACTTTACTAGGGCCTGCAGATTCCATGCACAATCTCCATCAAGCTCTACATCCAGACCCACGCTGAGTCACTCACTCTCCCTTCAGTCCCCTGAAACGTGAAATCTCTCCCAGTTCCGTTCTTTTATTTGTTTGCTTGGCTTTGTTTTAGCATTTGCACAACTGCTCCATTTTGTTTGATTGCCGCGTGTTTTCTCTTTTAAAGCCTAATGCCCACATATTATTTCTCTTAAGAGTACAGTTTTCTTTAGAAAGCTTGTACTCACACTGATAGATGGATGCTTCTCATATGACTGGACACTGCTTGTTCTTGAAGTACTTATTACACCGGAACATCAAAAACTAATTGTATCATCCACCCTCCCTTTCTCACGTTGTTTTGAATTTTGTTGAGGGCAATCGAGTAGCATGAGATAGAGAAAATCAAATACCTATTTACTGATCCATTTAGTGATCTACTTAAAGCACACTTGTACTGCTTATTCACAAACATGAATTCACCTTGCTACTTAAAAGGAATGACCTGGAGAAATATCTGAAGTGGAACGGGTCATTGCCCTTAGCAACTTGACCACAAAAGCTTACAACTGTCAACTGTAACCTACGTCTTTCAAAACCAAAAGCCCCCAAGCTACCTGCCACATGGGCTCTATAAATCCTACTTGCTGGCTTGCTCAGCCCCTGTTTGTAGCTTAAGAGTATAAAATGAGTACAAACTGGAATCAGAAACAGAGCATTTCAGGAGCTACCCTGGCTTTGGGCCACCACTCTCACTGGTATCGGATGCTCATGCCAGAGAGACTCCTGCAATAGATATGCTCACTTCTAGTTTGATAATTATGGTATCGGCAATGTACAGCACAATGTCTAGTACAAAAATAGTGTTCACAATGCTCATAAATGAATATTATTTATAGGCTGAGAGGCTGGCAGGAGGTCCATGATAAAGGCTGTATGTAAAAACTGATGAATGTGAAGAGAATAGGCAGCCAAGAAACATGAGTTAAGGGGTGAGTTACTAATTGTTAGAGGAGTAAAAGAAGTTAAGGTTTGAAGGAAAATTCACAAGTGAAAAAACAACTATGAGTACAGAACCAATAAACCCTATTTCCTAGTGTCCCATTGAGCACTGGGCTATTCTGTTGTTCTCCACCCTTACCTCGCCCATACAAGTCCATCACAATGGCTATCCCCACTTTCTGCCAAATGCTATGCACATTCCTCTCTGTTTCCACATCTTGGACCAATCTTGTCAAAATTCTCCCATGCCTCACTCTATCAAGTCTTCAGATATTTTCTTATTTTTTTTTTAATAACTAAAACCCTATTCCAGTTCCTTGGCAATCTTTTCTGATTTATTTTTCCTCACAAAACTGATCAACATCATATAAACAATGTAATTTATTTTCTCAGCCTCTGTCACTACAAATATAAATTACTCAAAGAGTAAGGATATGTTTGTTAATTTAATTCATCAAATAAGGAATGATGAGCGAGGGGGCATAGTCTTCCTCAGAGATGAAGAAGCATCACACATACTCCCGTGGCAGCTGTGCAAACTTGTAGGTGAGCAGCTGCCAATACAGCAGTTCTATAGTTGTGAAGACAGAGTTCTCAAACACCTGTCCCTCAGAAAACTCTCGCTATTTATTTCTGATCTGATAGTCCACTTTATTCTACACTTCATTTCAGCTCACCGAAGACTACCACTGTCCAAACAATCCTTCAAGAGCATTTTCAAAGCAACAGTATTCTTTTTTCCCCTGAGATTTAAATTTTATCCCCTAAGTTACAACCCCGAATTGCAAAAAGGAAAAAAAAGGAAAAGTTTTAAGTCCTCAAAGAAAAACATATCAAAAAAGAATTTTACTTCCAGCATGCAACTATCACAAAGAAGTCACGATCTTTAAACTCAAACCCACACAACACAAAGCCCTGAAAGAATATTGCATCAATTCTGACAAAAAAAAAATGATAAGAGAATACTTTAGACAAAAGAGAAGCATACTCGAGAGAAATTTTAATTCAAACAAAGAAAGAAAAAAACATTAACAAAAATCACTGTTATCAAAGCTTATATGAAAAAATATATGTATAAATTTGTGTTTCCTCACTGAACTGGTTTAAAAGAAAAATGCATAATTTAAAATTCTAAAATATTTTGACTAGGTTTATAATAGATAGAAACATAATTTGAGGGACAACATTAATGAAAACTAGATAGGGATTGAATAAAATCATACCCAAAGTTTTTGTCTTTTAATTAAGGTAGTATTAATCTAAATTAAGTTGTTTTGGGTTATAATGTTAATTAGAATTACATTACAAGAAAATAACACTAAAACATAGTTTTGCTTGAATCCTTGCGAGATGGCTCAGTCAGGAAAGAGCCTGCTGTGCAGGCATTAATGCCCAGGATTTGAATTCCCAGCACCCATGCTAGAAGCTAAGTGTGGCAGCCCTTGCCTGCAGTCTCAGTCCAAGAAAGGGAGGCAAAGAGGGCAAGATCTGGCCAGCTAAACTAGCTAATCTGGGCTTCTGGTTCAGAGACCTGTGTCAAAAAACGGAGGTGATCGAGGAAGAACACTGCATGCACTGGGCGTTCAAACTTGTACCCATACACATGCACAAGTGCATGCGTGTGCACACATACAGACACATGCACACACATCGGGGGGGGGGGGGACCAATAAGGGAATAAAAATGGCATGTTTAAAAAATACTGTTCAGACCAAGGCTGACACATTAGTAGAGTGAAGACTGCGAGATGGCACAGGTCTTAGAAATGACATCACAACCACCGATCTATGGAAACGATGGGCAATTATGAGACAGAGACACAGTCCTGTTTTTCCATATGGTAAGTTTTCCTTTACTGAGAAGAAAGACATGGACAATTAATATTTACCAGGGTACACATAGCTAGTCTCCAAGGTCATCTCAGAACTTGTAAAGCAGCAATGTTAACACTTACAAACCCGCTTAAAATTCATTCTCTTTCCATATAGTGCCTATGGAAACCTATTACATGAAACTGTAGGTCTTACAATTACAGATATGATGGCATAGGCTATAACTGCATGCATGAAGATGATCTTCTACTCAGACTTGCTCAGCATCAGAAGAAAACAGGAAAGAGTCATTTCAATCCATTCATTTGCCAGTCAGCATGAAGATGAATGCTATCTTTTCAGGCGGTTCTAACAGTTGAAATCTGTGTTTGATGTAGCAAATTACCTTTCCTAATTAAAATACATTTACAAGGGATTTTTACAGCATTGGCATTCATCATAATCTATAAGGTACCTTTATAGAAGATTATAGAGTCTAATGAGACTCTGAGATCAAGGACTTTGTCAGACAGCGAAAGTAGTAAAGTTTGCATGGGTCTTGAGGACCAAGGAGTTTACAGCAGATTTATTGACTGATCCTCTTGTGTTTGTTATCCTTAATGGTATTTACCTCACCCTGGCATTGCTAGAGTGGTGAAGTACCACATAGTGGTGTGACCAGAGTTGGTAGAAAAGTATGAATTTGCTTGTTGTATTTGAAGGAGTAATTACTTTTATTGCTGATTTATGAAAAATTTTGTTCTCAAACAATAACCTAAAATGTATGGTTGTTTTCTGGTTGTTCTTGATAATCAAAGAACATCCAGACCTTCAAACGGGATCAAAGTCATTGTTAAAAGAGGTAATCTCAGTGAAATTACTAAGTGCAATAATTTTTTTCCAACTCAACACTAAATATGACTGCTGATAAACAAGGAAATGCCTTTGAATCTGTTTTTTTTTGTATGAACAAATAAGGTTCTTGGTGCACATTATTAGACAGTGAGAAGTGAAAATAAAAAGGATCTTTGATATCTTTCATTTTTCTATGTAGTTAAAAACTTTGAAATCTATTTCTTTAAAAGAAATTAATCTACAGTTTAACAAATCTGTCTTTGTTATTGGTTATTCCAGAAGTTTTTCTGACAGAAATTATTTAAGTCCGTAGACTTACTGGAAGAACAGGACTGATTTAACTACAGAGTGCATAGTTATATTTAAGAAGGGATTATCTACGCTTTTAGATGTGCACGTGAACATGTGTGTTTGTCTGTGCGCTCATGTGGAGACCAGAGACTGACATTAAAATTCCTTTCCTCGATGGCTTATCCACATTCATTAAGTAAAATACCTATTTGAGACAGGGTCTTTCACTGAATCCAAAGCCTAGTTGCAGTTAAACAATACTGCCAAGTCAGCTTCTATAGCCTTCTGCTTCCACCCACTCCCACTTGAGTTACTGTTGCATACAGCACACCTGGCTTTTACAGTGCAAACTCAAGCTCTCGTGATGCACAGCAAACACTTTGCCCTCTGAGTCACCTGTTACTTCTGCTTTGTTTTCTAGTGATAGTGCCTCACTATTTAAGCCCCTTACACGTGTAAGTTTACTTTAGATAATAATATACTCTCAGCACAAATAACTTACAATATTATCTTTTATTATACTTTTAAAGCATCTTTAAAAGTCATCAAATAAAGGACTTCTGGGCATGGTGGCACACACCTTTAATTCGAGCACTTGGGGAGCAGAGGCAGGTGTATCTCTGTGAGTTTGACTTCAGTTTGGTCTGCATAGTAAGTTCAGGCCAGCCAGAGTCACAGAGAGACCCCAGTCTGTCTCCCTCTCCTCTCCTCTCCTCTCCTCTCCTCTCCTCTCCTCTCCTCTCCTCTCCTCTCTCCCTCCCTCCATCCCTCCCTGTCTACATTTCTACTATGACATTTTAAAGGAGACCCTAAAATACCAGTTATAAATAAAAACGAAACAAAACAAAAAGCAGATGGGAGTGATGGAGAACTAGTGATGGAAAGACAGACAAGGAAAACAAATGCTAACACAGTAGATATAATTCCTACAGAAACACCAATTACTGTTCTTTTCAAAAGATAAAGACTGGCAGAATGGATAAATAAACCTGACCCAATTATACACTATCCTATATATATATATATATACACATGCATATACACACACATATATATGTATATATATATATATATATGCACATATGTGTGTAAAGTACCAGGATACCAACATCAAAAGTAAAAGTAGACAAAACATATCATTTAAACTAAAGCAAAAAATGAACTAACATAACTTTCCTAGTATCAGACGAAATGTGTTTTACAATTTAGAAGAGATAGAGAGCCAGACCAGTCCAGGCCAGACCAAGAATAGTGGTGCATGCCTATAATTCCACTGGGAAGGGGTAATCCTAAGCACCTGGAGTTCAAGACCAGCCTCAGCTACACAATTTGTTAAATGCCTGACTGGATTACACAAACTCTAATGCAAAATAACTCACACAAAGAACAAAAGCAAGAAATATAGGCATAACATATATATGAAATATGCACTATATATATATATATATATACACACACACACACACACACACACACACACACACACACCGAACTCATAGAGATCCACATGCTTTTGTCTCCCAAGTGTTGGGATTAAGCGCACAAGGCACCACATCCAGCTACTGGCACATTTTTCATTCAAACACAGAAACAGCAACCAAAAGAGCTGGACAGAATGTATTTGTATTGCAAGAATTTTTAATCAAGACAAAGATATTTTTAAGAATAAAAATGTCAGGAAGACAAAGCTATTAGGTAAAATTACAAACCTAACAAAAACATCCTAGAACTCACAGAACTGAGGAGAAAAATAGACAGATTACCAATATTTGGAGACTTGGCTAATCTCCTTTCAATAATGAATGCTATAACTAAGCAGAAAACCAACAGAGAAACAGAAGATAGGAGGAGTATAATAAACCAATTTAGGCATATTGAATATATAGAATACTCTGTCCAGAAAAAGTATAAAACCATTTGTCACAATTAGCTTCACTTGTCAACTTCACTTGAGGTGACTTCAATTGCCTCCATCAGACTGGCCCACATGGCATGTCTGTGGGCCATTTCCTTGATCGCTAGTTGATGCAGAGGGGTCCAGTCCAGTGTGATAGCGCCATCCTTAGACAGATGTGCCAGCACTGTATAAGAAAAGTAGCTGAGAAAACCAGGGAAAACTAGTCAAGGGAAGCAAGCTAGCAAGCAATACTCTACCATGGTCTCTTTTCCCGTTCTTTCCTTGAGGTTCTGCTTGACTTCCCTGGAAGATGGATCGTAAAGTGTAAGATCAAACTGATTTTAGTCATGGTGTTGATCATAACAACAGAAACCTAACATGATACCATTCTTCCCAAGTGAATATGGACATTCATACATATGTGAAAATTTAATAATATCTGCAAATAACCAATAGGCCAAATAAACTATCTTGAGAGAAATAGGAACACTTTGCTTTAAGGAGAAGGATTTAAAAAAATAATAAAATAAAATTCAGATCAAGCATTAGGAAAGAGTAAAGAAAAGAAGTTAAATTCAGAATATAAAAGTGTGAAACACAAGGGGAAATGATCCAAGTGGGTAATCTGGAAACTCTTTAGCTATACATAAATTACTAAAATCACGAATAGCTTGAGGGGCTGGAGAGATGGCCACGAGGCTAAGAACATTGTTGCTCTTGCAAAATCCCCAGCTGCAGTACTAGTCCTACAAAGCAGCACACAATCATGTGTAATTTTGGTTCCATGACATATGACATGCACTTGTCTCTGAGGGCACCAGGCACACAGGTAGAGCACACACTTATACTCAGGCAAAACACAACCCAAACAAAATAGAATAAATAAACCTAAGCCAAAAATTTTAAAAAGAGTAACGTGAACATTGCCAACAGTAATGAAACAAGAGGTATTCCTTGCTTCTTTAAAATTTTTTATACTATATCATAAACTACTGCATCTTAATTACACAAAAGTAAGACTACTGTTTTGTTTATTATTATGGAGATAAAGTATTGATACATAGCCTAGAATAGCTTTAAACACAAAACACTCTTAACTTACCGAGTACTAGGATAATAGGTATGCACCATTACACTGAACAGCTGCAAATTGATTTAATATCAATTAAAAGACTAAATAGTGAATACTAACACTTTCTACCCCATCCATCTTTATTTTCTATGTCCCAAGAGACAACTATTCTCATCTATTTTGCCTTTTCATCTAGTATTAATCTTATAATTGTTCTTGATCTTCTGTTTCTTCTTTCATTTATCAGTTTTAATCAACAACGGCTGTTTACATTTATGGATCAATACATGTCCTGCACCCATAGCTCACATTTCTTAAATAATGTTAAATTTGAAGTTTATGAGTGTCTGTAGTTCAAGTAATGGTAACTTTTAAACAGTGAAGATCAAGAAATGAACTAGAACAGTGACTTTATTTTCCTTGGAGTTAATTAAGTACATCACTTTCCATATTCCTAATTTATGTACGTTAGAATTTTTATGTATTTTTCAACATCAATGGTAATTGTATATAACTGTATTTTTCTTGATATGAATATTTCTTGACATAAATATAGATATTTATATGTAAACAATAGAATATATATATATATATATATATATATGCCCACTGGTTTATAAAAACTCTTCTGAAATGTCTTGCTTATGGGTATGATATTAAATAGGTTTGTTTGGCATATTAAATACAGACACATTTTGGCCTTTTCCTGAATGGTGTATATTGTTCAATTTCTTGTGTACTTTTCTTTTTTGATTAACTTGAACATTTCTATGAATGGTGCCCAGTAGTTTCTTAGAAAACAAAAGAAATATGTGTTTTGAAGTGGGGAGAGGATAGTCTTCTCTATATGATATTACTACATAGTTTGTAGTAATTAATGTTTGAAGAACATGATTCATTGCTACTATTTTACTTCTCAAATGTTAACTACCCCTTTCTGTGACCTTCAAGAAGTCCCTGAAAGTTCTTTATTACTGGTATGCTGAAATATTTTCCTTTATGTATTTTTTTCATTGATTGAGTCATCCTTAGTGAATATCCTCAAGGTAGAGGTCATATTCTCCTAGCTCTGAAGAAGTTCAAAGTGTTCTATGATTAGTTCTTATTGACATTTTAGTTGTTTTTCTCTTTCCTCCCTTTAGTGTGCATGTTTTCCTTTCTCTTGAGATTCATATGTACAATGTGATAAGCCCCACAGAGGACTCTTAGGTTATTTTGAGTTTTTGATTTTAATTCTTTGCTTATTCAATTTCTTGGGAGTGCTCTATAATTATTTTTAGTCTGTTTTATTTTCTATTTTTGTATTTATTTGCTATATTTTTAATTTAAAATATCTGACTTTTTACAATACAAGTGTTATGTAGCAATTATTTTTATTTAACATCTACAATATTTTCTATTAATTCTTTGAGAATATTAACTACAGACTATTTTCCTCTAGCTGGGTTTAATTTTTTTCTGTTTCTTTTGTATTTCATATTTTGGTTACTTTCATTTTTATTTTCCTCATGATTCTATTAAATAATTTTTGGTTCTTTTTATTAATGTTGAAAGTTTTCCTTAAATTATTGGTCAACTCTAGAGTTGACTATTGAAAACTCATTCATATTGAGAATGAAGTACCAAAAGGAACTCAATGAGGAAGAAGTCACTGCTGTTGTACATTGCTAAGAATTAATCTGGCTAATCTGGTATCAATCAGAAGGTCTGAGGTATAAATTTAAGCAAGGATATAAAACATTTGTACCCTACTATTAAACACTGATGAAGGAAAATGGAAGAAGACATAAATAAATGGAGCAATATATATCATCATGGATCAAAGGAAGCTATACTGTGAAAATGTCTATACAACCAATGTGATACACACATTCAACAAATCATTGTTAAAATAACAGTATCATTTTCCTTCACAGGTCTAGATAAAGCAGTCTTAAACACTGCATGGAATCAGAGAAGACCCAAAACAGATAAAAACAAACAAACAAACAAAAAATAAAACTGGAAGTATGACACTTGATTTCAAGATAATAAGTTTTATTTAAAAAATGGCCCTCTTCTGGTGTGTGGGAAGCAGAATGTTGTACACATAATAAATAAATTTTAAATAAATTTAAAAAAAAAAAGAATTTCAAAATATGTTGTAGATTTGGTTGGGTTGTGAGGAAACTAATATGCGTGTCAGTAACAATGGCTTCGCTCTGTCAGCTTCTGGTATAAAACCTCAAATAGTGAAGGTGGTGGCACAGCCCCAGAAGTCCAGAACTTATGAAACAGAGGATGGGGAGTTTTAGGAAAGCCTAGGCAATGTAAGGGGCTCAAAGCCAGCCTGGGCTCAATAGTGAGACCCTGTCTCAAAACAACGAGGGAAACAGAAACACCACAGAAACCGAATCCAAAAGCAAACAAAATATTCACAGGCAAAAATAGAAGATCTGGGTTGGGATCTTGACTCTGCCCATCTTTGTAACCCCGAGGAAGCATCTGCTCGAGTCTGCACCAGTTTCCTAGACTGGCAAATGTACCTGATGCTGCCTTCCTTAAAGGGCAAGCCCCAGTTTCACTCCGAGTCAACACATGACTGTTGGGACTAATGAGTCCTGACCTTCAGCTGCTCTTCCCTCCTAGAACCTTCTAATTAAAGTTACTAGAAGCTGTGCCTAGCTTAGAGGATCAGAGGATGGGATTTTCACCTGTTGGCTATTGACTGCAGTGTATTTAAGCCTACATGGTGCAAATAAAGGTATCAGTGTTAAAAAAAAAGTTTTAAATAGAGAAAGATTGACTAATAAGATAGGAAACCCTGGAAATAAACTCAAGTATTTATAATCAATTGTTTTTCAACAAAGGTTTCAAGTATAAACAGTGAAGAAGAAAATGTTTTCAATAAGTGGCCTTGGATGGTCACACAGACAAGACTAAAAGTGAATTTTTTATCTTATGCCATGTATAAAGTAAACAATTGGGTAAGAGTTCTAAACATAATATGTGATACAATGATGTCACATAGTCTGCAACATTGCTCTAGAAAGCTATTTCTTACAACTCCAAAGCCACAAGTAACAGTAGGAAAACAGAGAGAAAGGGGTGTATCGATTAAAAAAAAAAACCTGTGACAAAGTAGCCAAAAACCTCTGGACCAGGATACATACCACCATACCACCACAGAGGTGGAAAACAGGGTAGTATTCCAAATATACAAGTAACTAATATGGCTCAAGAAAAAAAAAAAGAAAATTAAAAATAAGCACAGCATCTAAAATTGTATTCCTCATAAGACAACATGGGAATGGCAAACAAATAAATAAAATAAAAATCTGATAATTACCAATAAATTACAAGTAAAAACAAAATGGGATACCATCCCATGTCCATCAAGGTGACTATTAAGAGTTAGTTTCCCTATGGCGGTTTCTCAGAAAATTGGGAATCAATTCAGAAAGATGGGAAACAATCTACCTCAAGATCCAACATTACCACTCCTGCTTAACTATACCACAAGGTCTCTTGATCAACTACATTCACAGCAGCTTTACTCTTAACAGCCAGAAACTGGAAAAACCTAAATGTCCCTCAACCAAAAAACAGATAACATTTACACAATATAGTATTACTTAGTTGTTAAAAACAATGACATCAGGATTTGCTGGCAAATGGATTGAACTAGGGAACTAGAAAAGATCCTGACTGAGACAGCCCAAATCCATCAAGATAAACATATGTTCTCACTCATAAGGGGATATTAGCTGTAAAGTAAAGAGAACCATGCTACAACCCACAGACCCAGAGAAGCTAAGGAACAGCTCAGTGGGGGAGAGGGGCAATGCATGAATCCTATTGTGAAGGGAAATAGAATGGATATTGCCAATAGAAGGGGGCAGCCTGGAAAAGCAAACAGGGATGAGAGCAGAAGGGATCAGGTCAGGGAGGATAAAGGGAGAGAATACTGGAAGAGAAAATTAATCTGGGGCATCTCTGGGATGTGCTAGGAACCTAGAGCAATGGAAACTCACAAAAATCTATGAGCCTGACCCTAGCTAAGATTTCTAGCAAAGGGATCTGTACCTGAACCAGCCAACTCCTGTAACCAGAAAAGATTTCCAGGGAAGGGACAGGGACACCAACCCAGCCACAAACTCTTCAATCTACAATTAGTCCTGTCTACAAGATGTGCTAAGGTAAAGGTGAAACAGAAATTGTGGGAGTGATTGACCAACTAATGACTGGCACAGTTGGAGACCCATACCCTGAGAAGGAGCTCACCTCTGAGGGCCAGGACCCAGAGGCAGGATACCCAAGAGACCTAGGATACAATCAAAACAAAACAAAAAATAAACAAAAAAGAAAAATCAATGAAATTATTGCTAATAATATTCTGCTATACTCATAGATTGGTGCCTAGCCCAACTGTCATCAGTAAGGCTGTGCCCAGCAACTGATGGAAATAAATGCAGAAACCCACGGCCAAACATTAGATGGATCTTGAGGAAATGTGCAGAAATGGGGAAGAAAGGATTGTAGGAACCAGTGGTGTCAAGGACACCACGAGAAAACCCACAGAATCAATAACCTGGGCTCTTAGGGGCTCACTGAGACTCAACCAACAACCAGGGAGCCTTCAGGGATTGACTTAGGCCCTCTGTATTTATGTTCTAGTTGTGTAACTTGTCTTCATGTGAGACTCCTAACAATGAGAGGAGGGGCTTTCTCTGTGTTTCCTGCTTTTTGGGGTTCACTCTTCCTATTGGATTGCCTCATCAGTCTTAACAGAAGAGGAGGTACCTAGTCTCACTGCAACTTGATATTCATAGGGATGCAGCCTGTATCTGAAGAGAAACAGTGGAGGTGTGGATGGGGATGGGAGAGGCGCTAGAAGAGGAGAGGGAGGGGAAACTCATTGGGATGTATGACACAAACAAAACAAAACAAAAGATCCTAAAAAAGTAGAAAAAAGAAAAATGAAAAAAAAAAAGACCTTGTATGATCTACCTACTTGTGACTCAACACACATTGAACATTGACAACATGACATCCAAGGTGTGGTCTTCTAAACACAGGCTCTGTGAACAGAAGCACTAACGAATCTGAAATTCCATGTAGCACTGATCTGTGGCTGAATAAAGCTTTTAATTGTTTCTGTGCTGGCTAATTTTGTCAACTTGACACAAACTGGAGCCATCTGGGAAGGAGGAAAGTTAATTGAGAGACTGCTCCCATAAGATTGACCGTAGTCAAGTCTGTGGGTGCACATTTGTTTTCATTAATGATTGACATGGGAGGATGCAGTTCATTATGGGTGTTGCCATTTCTGTGTAAGTGGTCTTGGGTGGTAGAGGAAAGCAAGCCATGGCAAACAAATCAGTATGTAACTTTCCCCAAGGGACTTTGCCTCTGCTTGTGCTTGTGTTCCTGCCCTTACTTCCCTCAGTGATATTCTATGATCAGGATGTGTAAGCCAGATAAACCCTTTCTTTCCCCAAGTTGCTTTCTGTCAGTGCTTTATCACAGCTAGTAAAACAAAATGAGGACAGTCCCTTTTTACATCTGTACGTTAATGTCCAGACATGTAATAAGGATGAAGATTCAATAAGATTCAATAAAACAATCTGTACATTTTGATGACCTATGCTCCATTATCAGATTGAAAAAAATCTATAGCTGATATTAATGTGAACTACCACAATCAAAGTGATAAAATTGTCCCCAGAGAGGTCATTTTCAAAATAACAAAAGTTGGCAAAAATTTGGAGAAAATGAAATTTACATTGTTCTACTTTCTGTAGTGGGAATGTTATAGGAGATTTCCTCAAAAATAATAAAGAAAAAAATTATGAAAAAATGCTTAAAAATACCTTAAAGATAGAACTGTCATATCATCTACCAGTCTTGCTAAAAAATATGTTAAAGAACTGAGAACAGTTAAGTTGAAGAAAAATTGGTGCCCTCCTATACATTTCAGCATTATTTATACAGGCGAGATATCTAAGAAATCTCAGTGTACATCAATGAATTACTGACTCGGAAAATGTGCTAGAGATAGAGAATGGAATATTAGATTTCCATACAATGCAAAGATTCTAGCATTTATGACAACATGAATGGATCAGGAAAGACATGACAAGAAGCAGGAAATAACAGTTTCATCCCACGCACATCTGGAATCTCATGGGAACAGTGGGAAATGGTTACCAGTGACTAAGTGAAAGTCAGAAGCAAGAGAATAAGGAAAAGAATGTTAGTTCAAGAGTTCAAAGCTCCACTTAGACTGGAAGCTTAAGTGTCAGTGCTGTATTATACTGACCATCATTAATACAGTTTTTCATTTATATTTAAATTGCTAAGAAATTTTGAATATTCTTTCTCTAAAAATATTAACTAATGAGCTCAAAGCATGTCAATTGGCTAGATTTAGTAATTCTACAATGTATACACAAATAAAAACATGGTATACTCCATAAATATACAGAATTATTTGTCAACTAAAAATTGAACAATCCTAAATATTTTATAATTAAATCTAACTGTACTTTTAAATTTGTCTATTTTTAAATGCATTATCTACAGTAAAGCACAAAGTATTTAAGACATTTCCATGGAGTTTTGCAAGATGTTAAATATGTTTTGCATCCCACTTACATGAAAATGCATTAGGACTGAAGTACTCTGGATAAGAAGGCATATTAAAATTCGAACTTTAAATAGCACTGATTCACATAACTATAGTACAAGTAAGGATTTTTGAGATGTCAAGAATTAAGTTTTCATATTTTGCAGAATTTAGTAAATTTGAGTAAATCCCTCAGAAGATAAAATAAAAATTGTTAACAGTTAATTACTTTAATGTGAAATGGAATGAAAACCTAATAAGCTCCCAAGTGGTCAAATATTAAAATCTATTACTTAAGCCTAATGCTTTAAAATGAATTCTTTTATATACCTCTACCTAGATCAATCTACATACTTAATCAATACTATATATATATAAATGGCATTTGGTGTTTTCAATTTAAATTCACCAAAATGCATTTGTTCTTTTAAAAATTCAAACTAAACAGTCATAGCTATTACACACAGGAAAACATAATATCTAGGGAACCATATCTAAGTTACAGGTCTCATGTGATATGTTTAAAAAGAAGTCTTAATAAATGAAGAAGGAATTGGGTTCCAGTCTGTTATCAATATTTTTGAAACTAGGTAAATTCTTTAATTTTTCTGTGCCACCTATTCACTGGCAACCACCATACCCCACTTTGTGATGCTGGGAGTCTTACTTAGGCATGCTAGATAAGAGCTGTACTATGAGCCACATTCTTGGCTACTAAGGGACTAAAAGGTTAGTTACCTCAAGTAAATCATTTTTACATAAAGAGATTTCCTAATTGACAATTCAAACACCATCAGTAGTATTAAAGTTCAGTCACTAACAGCTAGCAACAACTTTTTCTTTACAGACTGAGCATGAATAGAGAAGGCAGGGAAAGAACAGGGACTGAGTGAGGCTTAGTAGTATTTCCTTTTATCCTATTAAACAGACTTATAAAATGGGTGTCAAAGGAAAGATATACTTTTTAATAGGCAAAGTGAGAAGGATACTACATGATAATGAAAACCACAAAACGAACAAAGAGGGGCTATGCAGGCCAGTGTGAAGAGCAGCAGAGTGGCCTAACTTGACAGGCCATAGGCTAAACACAAACAGAAGTCTACGGACGGCAACAAAATAAGTTGAAAGGAAATGGTTAGCAATTGGAAAAGACAATAAGACATTATAAAAACGTTTCTTCAGAAATAATCCTAGTAGTTTGTGTGAATGTTGTGTTAAAAGAAAGTTAGAAGGCTCGAGAGATGACCCAGCAGTTAACAGTACTTGCTGCTGTGGTAGAAGCCCAGGGTTCACTTCCTAGCACCCAAATGTCTTTAACTCCGGCTACAGAGACTCTAATGTCCTTTTCTGAACCCCGTGGGAAACAGGTATCAACTTGGTGTACATACATTTGTGCAATCAAACACTTATGGATGATGACTTGGAAGTAAAAGCTAACACAAATCATTTTCTCCTCTAAGGTGCTTTCGGTTACAGATTTTATGACCGTATCTATGAGCAGCAGGGTATGACAATCCCAAGAATGGAGTAGTGACATGTATACTTTGGCAGTAATGAACAGTTCTCTAACTGGATGTAACAGTCCCTCAAGAACAGGGAAATCATTCCTGGTATTGGAAAACTAGCTAACTACTCAGTGCTAATGATGTTATGGTTATTGGAGAGAAACTACAACCTCTCATTGACTAAACCAGCATAATCCTTAAGAACAAATCTATAGACATTAGTCCTTATGCCCATAGATAAGTGTAGAAATTTATCTTTGTAACAGATGAAGACCACAATCCATCAAAATATTATGGAGCCCAGTCCCAATGGAGCATCTGCAAAGCACATCCTTATCTGAGGCTTGGGATCACTGCAGAAAGGAAGGCAGAAAGATTATCAGAGCATCGGAATTTGTTGTGAGATGGCGACTCCTACTCATGTCAGGAACTATACCCATAAAGTCTCCCCAACATGACTGCCTAAGCAAGAACTGAACCAAGACAACAATAAACATAGGTGTGAATGGGACCAAGCCCAGGAGGCCTCAATCCTACAGAAGGAACAATAGGCAATAAAGGAATGCTGACTGACAGTGGGAGAGGAAGTCTTCCAGGGAAGAGGACAGCAAGTGTTTGTACAGGCCCAAACAGGAGGCCTGCCTGAAAACATGCATACATGTAACATTATACAAACTGAACAGGGGATATTTAGAAATATGTATGTGTGTGTATATTTATATATACACATATATACATACACACACACATATATATACAAGCAATATATATTAGTGGAAAAAAGAAGTCATGAATTTGATAGAGAATGGATAGAAGTATATGAGAGGGCACAAAAGGAGAAAAGGGAAGAAAGAAATGTTCAAATTGTATTACAATCTCAACCGCTTCCAAAAAAAAAAAAAAACCCTAATTGGATGAGTGTTAGCTAGGGTAGAGTATTTCTAATAAAAGGACTATGTAAAGATTCCTAAGACAGAAGAGACATTGTAAGACAAACAAACAAACAAACAAACCTAGAACCAAAAGAACTGAACTCTTAGTAAAAGTGAAAAGTGTTCCAAGTGGGTAGAGGAAAGCAAAAGCTCATTTGAGAAAACTGGACAGAGAACTGAAGAATTCTCAACCTTTATCTGGCGATGGATGGAGATAGAGACAGAGACCTACACTGGAGTACTGGACTGAGCTCCCAAAGTCCCAATGAGGAACAGAAGGAGGGAGAAGACGAGCAAGGAAGTCAGGACCAAGAGGGGTGCACCCACCCACGGAGACAGTGGGGCTGATCTATTGGGAGCTCACCAAGGCCAGCTGGACTGTGACTGAAAAAGTAGGGGATAAAAACGGACTCTCTGAATATGGCGGACAATGAGGGCTGCTGAGAAGCCAAGGACAGTGGCACTGGGTTTTGATCCTACTTCATGTTCTGGCTGTGTGGGAGCCTAGCCAGTTTGGATGTTCACCTTCCTAGACCAGGATGGGGGGGGGGGGGGAGGACTTTGGACTTTCCACAGGGCAAGGAACCCTGACTGCTCTTCAGAGTTGAGAGGGAGGGGGAGAAGAGTGGGGGGAGAGGGAGAGGAGTGGGGGGATGGGGAGAGGAGTGGGGGGGGAGGAGTGGGAGGCTGGGAGGAGGTGGAAATTGTTTTTTTCTCAATAAAACAAAAAGAAAGTTAAAAAAAAAAAGAATTCTCAACGTTGCACTCAGTAGCGGCCAGTGAGCACACTAGAGAAGGAGGTGTTTCTGCTTCCCATAGAATTGAGGCAAAATTATGTATTAGACAATGAATTAGATAGTGAACAAATAGCACCAAGATTCCATATTAACAAGGTATAAAGAAAAAGAAGATGTATTTAAATATGGACAGTTTAAGATCAAAAATAAACTCTTAGGCTTTATTTTATTTTAAACACCCACTTTAAAATGTCCTGGGGCTGAAATGAAGTCTCAGTGTATTAAGCACTTGGTATACACATGTGAGGATTGCCGTTTACATCCCCAGGTCCCATGCAAAGGTACAGCTACCTGGAGAAAGAAACGGGACCCTGATACAAACTGGCTAGTTAGATTAGTTGGAACCAGTAAGCTCTCAGTTCATTGATAGATCCTGTCTCAGCAAGTAAAAAGTAGAGAAGGATCAAGAAAGACACTCAACATCAACTTTGGACCTGCACGTGCACATGCATACAGATGAATACACATGCACCCACAAAAATGTTAACACTCACACATGTTGCATGCATTCTAATTGGCATTAATAAGAAAAACCCAGCGTCAGATATTAGAGTAAATGCTGAGAGATCAGAGAAAGTCAGCCACTAGAGAGACTTATTACCTCTACCGAATTCTCAGACAGAAGGGGGCAAGATCCTGTCTCCAGGAATACTCAACTGAATGGGCTGAGTTCCTGTCTCATCCGGCCTTATATTTCTCTCTGCCCAGTCTTATCTCTTCCTGTCTCTACCTCTTAGTGCTGGGATTAAGGACACCTGCCACCACTGCCTGAGCTCTATGGCTAACTAGTGGCTTGCTCCTCACTACGATCTCCAGACAAGCTTTGTTAGAGCACAAACAAAATACTACTACTACTACTACTACTACTACCACCACACACACACACACACACACACACACACACACACACGTACATATTAACATATAAAGAAGTACTAATTATTTTATTTTAAGAAAAGTAATTTAACAAATGTATGTAACTGTATGTTTCTATTTACCTATATACTTGTCTCTTTACCTACACATCTAATAATCTATAAAGACATACAATATTATAAAGATTGAAGTGATCACTCATAAACAAAGCTGAATTTAATAGGCTGGAGGTATGTTGAGGTCAGCAGAAAAATCTCTTTTGGGGACTGTTATCAGATCCACCTACCCTCAGTGAACTATGATTACAACTGAAATATCACTTTTATTCATGTATACCTTTCTCACGTTTCCTTAAGAATTAGCTCATCTCAGTCATATCCTATCATTTTTTGTGAGCAAAGCAGTTAGCCAATTTTATGTTACACAATGAAAAACAATGTATGAGTATTCCTGTGTAAGCAATATAATTTGATTTTTATGCTTACTGAACATTAAAAAGAACAACCTCTTTACATTTTAAAATTGCCATCTTGATATAGACCACTTATAAGTAAACTGGACACCTGTCCTCACCAATTTTAATCTGCATATAAAGATTTCTAATGGAATAAAGACTGTAATTTTTAGTTTAAAAATCTTTTCTACAGAAAACAGCATGATTTATTTAAAAGTACTCTTTTCTATATTTGTCAAGAAGAATAATTTTTAAAAATGAAAAAGCAAACAAACTGAGGGCAGAGACAGAGTCAGAAAATTTATCCCCCAAATTCACAGCTCCATATTTGACTAAAAATAATTTATTTGGTACAGTCTAATTTGTAACTTATTAAGATAATAAGATGAAATGTACAGCTAGGTCACTCGAAATAAGCTAAGTGACACATAACAGCCATAAGAAAAATACAAAATGATTATTCTAATATATACATTCTTTAAATAGACTATAAAATTTAAATTGTTATTCAAGTTGTTTCCTTATAAGTGATGTTATAATTCCACCAAATTATATATCTAGAGATACCAATTATGAACCTTTTTTTTTGTTTTTAAAAAAAGTGGCATTCTAGAACAGTACTATCAGAACCCACACTGTCTAGTGAAAACCAAGCCATTACATATAGGCCACACAATTACGCGAGGTATGAGGCATAGAATTTGACTAGAAACCGTGTGAATCACGCTCCTGTGATAAGCTTCACAGGCTGTGTCACTGCCCTCCTTGTCTTTCTGCATGACTAACGGACCTGTAAAGAAAGCGAACATGCAGCTGCAGTACATGCTTTTGCTCCAGAAGAGATCATTTCAAATCTTAACCGACAAATAATGCCTAATAAATAAACATGCAAATGCTAACAAATAATGTGTCGATAACTGATTTAAAAAATTACCACTCCATCCTGAGTGAACTAAGTTAGACTATGATTACAACTGAAATATCACTTTTATTCATGTAAACTTCCTGGCAGATTTCCTTAGGAAGCATCTTACGATTAGTCATTCCCAAACAAAGCAGCTAGCTATTTTTATGTTATACAAATAAAAAAAAGTAAGAGTATTCCTGTTTAAGCAACATAATTTGAATTTCATTCTTATTCAACATTAAAAAGAAGATCATCTTTACATTTTAAAACTGTCATATGGATATATTTCACTGAAAATTAATTTTTACTGAAAACTTGGAGATTTCTGTTTTAGTAGGCGATAAAAGCAACAGATGATAACATAGATCTTTATGCATATTTTATTACTGTTCCAATTTTTGAATAAAGATTTTAGATTTCTAGAAAAATAAAACCATGCAGCAGAAATAGCAAAACAATATTTTATTTTATTTTATCTTATTTTCTGAGACACAGTTTCACTGTGTAGCCCTGCCTGTCCTGGGACTCAGAGGACCAGGTTGGCCCTGGACTCATGGAGACCCACCTGCCTCTGAGTCCTGAGTTATGTGATTAAAGGCATGAACTGCCATAGCCCAGCTTCCAAACACACTCTTAGTTACAAAACATTCTTTTTTTAAATTCACTAGTAATAGTTTTGAATATTTGAGAATTTTCATGCGCCAGACATTGTGCTCGACAAATTATCATATTTATTTTTAGCCACTTAGCATAATTATTCTCATTTAACTTCCATTTCTCATTTCTCTTGAAGAGATCATATGGTTGAAATTATAGCAAGTTTGGCACCAAAATTTTGTACTCTAAAAATGAAGCAAAGGTCGTGTGTGAAAAGCATCTATCTGTGGGCTATGAGCACAGTCGTCTTTAAGAACAAGTAGACAAAGAGCAAAGCTCTTGTTGCCTGAGGTGATGAGGCCATCATGCTGAAAAGACAGGCACATCTGTAACCACCAAGGTATTAGGAAACTTGGAGTACAGAATTCTTTTCCAGATAAGGAATCAGCCTGCCTGCTATTTAATAATAAAGGCTACCTTTCTAAATGCACAGAATAATGCTATTTTCTTAAGAGAACAGAATACTGTAAATCTTCTTGAAAATTCAAATTCATTCTTATAAAAATTAGATTTTTGGAGGGCTATTAAATGTACTGAATGTACTATTATTGCAATGCCCTCTGTTAGCAAATATTATTTCAATAGGACTCAAAGAACCATTCTTTTTGTTTCTCAAAACATTTCTAGTGGTTTTCCTATTTTCTGGTAATTAGTTGGCTACTGTAACATGAATACTATTGCCTAGAAAGTTCCTCATATCATTAAAAAAATAACAGTAATAGAAAGCAAACAACAAAATCTTAGACAAGTGATAAAAAACTGCTTTTTCATCCTTTCTATATTCCCCTTTGTCAGTAAATATTGGGTGGCTAGTTATAGGTGGCAGGCACATAGAGGCAGTGATTAGGATCAGACTGGATATTAACAACTAAAAAAAGTGGCTAAGAAGGACTAAAGAGATGGTTCACTGGTACAGATGCCAGCTGCTCATGATGGCCTGAATAAAGTTAGAATAGAAACAACTCCTGCAAGTTGCCCTCTATCCTGAATAAAACAAATGTAAAAACATTATAAAATGAAATAGGTTGGGCAGTGGTGACATATACCTTTAATTCCAGCAGAGAAAGTGGATCTTTGTAAGTTCAAGACCAGCCTGGTCTACAAGAACTTGTTCCAGGCCAGCCAGGTCTGTTATACAGAGGAACCCTGTCTCAAGTGCCCTTCTCCAAATAAAAAGTTCTGTCATAATTAACATATTAGTAACACCTAAATTCCCCATTATAGTATGTGACAGCTACCAGATAGAATAACTTTACAATCTACCCAAAGTATTACCCTTATTGCTAGATCTCTTCCCAGATGACAACACAAAGGACAAGACACACAAGGTGGACTGTGGGTAAAGGAGTTCTAATAGAAATATGAAAGCGATAAAAGGCTGCCCAATTACTCGTTCATTAAACAGTTTTGGATAGCGATTGGTGTAAAGCTCTTTGGTACATGTTTGCCTAACAAGTGTGAGACCTAAAAATGTGGTACAGGTATACCTAGCATGTATGAAGCCTTGATTCAAGTACGATACCACATAAACATCAATCAATCAGCCAATCTATATTTACAGAACATTCATTACCTGTCACAGGATATCTAAATATAGAAACATAAAGATGATTAAGAGGTATTTCCTGTCTTGAAAACAAAATCTCTAGACTATTGTTTGTAAAGGCAGTAAGATGAATATGTCAGACTAATATGTCCTTTATTAAATTCTGTTTTAGATTATGGAAAAGTGGTGCATGCCTTTAATCCCAGCATTCGGGAGGCAGAGACAGGCAGATCTCTGTAAGTTCAAGGCCAGCCTGGTCTATAAGAGCTAGTTCCAGGAAGGCTCCAAAGCTACAGTGAAACCCTGTTTTGAAAAACAAAAAAAAAAAAAAAAAAACAAAAAAAAGGAAAGTGAACGATGTAATCAGCCTTTCATATAACTTGATCCATGTTTCTTCATAAAATCTGCCATAAAATAAGACTTCTTTAATAATTTCCATAGTGAGTGCTTTATTATTTTATGTATGGATGTTTTGTCTGAACATAGCCTGTGCACCACATGCTTTCCCACTGCCCATGGAGGCCAAATGAAGGCATCAAATACCCCAGGACCTGAGTTAGAGTCCCGAGGTGGGAGCTGAGAATGGCATCCATGTCCTCTAGATAAGGAACTTATCTGCTGAGCCAATTCTCTAGCTCTTATTGTGTTTGAACACAAGGAACTCATTCATCGATTATCAAGAAGATACATTACTAGATAAATATAGTTTTGAGATAAATGATGCTAATATTTATTAAATATTGCAAATATTGTGGTTAAGTAAACATTGTAAAATATATTAAATATCAGTTGCACTCTCTTACCTTACCAACTGGATCTTTAACCATGACTGCGTAAATTCCAACTACTCTTTCTATCAGAGCTGAGCATCATATAAACCCTATCAACTGACAGGTTTGTACATATGATTTTTTTACTGATATCTCAAACTTGGCACCACTGATTTCTTCTACAGTGTCTTAAGATACATGCATGTCCGTTCTGATCAGAAGTCCTTTTAAAGGCTTCTGGGGTGTAGTTACTTGTCTGAGCTGCAAGCAGGTTTTCAAGGTAAAAGGCAGAAAGGATAAAAAAGTCTGTTTGTGTAACATTCTTTATACTTTACAAAACCATCTTAGACAATATTTTCAAATTTGGTGTGAAGTTTCTACTGCTTACTCCTATTAATATATTTACAAAATATCCTTGGAATCAACAAATTAATGATAACTTTGCATGGTGTAAGTGACTTGCTCCATCCCTTACTAGATCATTCTATTTTTTTACATGTCCAGAGATCCAACTAAGTTCATGGAATAACTTTAAGGCCTAAAAATGTCAGCAAAATGCATGTTATACCATGAATTACTTAAATTTGGAAATGGTTCATAATCATCTTAACAATGAAAGAAACTTTCCATTAAAAAATTTGGATGTGTCAATTAAGAAGGTATTTAAAATTTCAGAAAACTTTTAAATTATGTGAAATATTCTATAAATTAAACAAAAATTAAAAAAAATATTTAAAAGTTTGCTATTATATAATTAGTTTTCTATGTTTTCATAGTTCTTTATTCAATGTAATATATTTCTATTACCTGATACCAGAATATTGTATATCCACAGTAAAAGTAAGAAGATGAAGACTTAGTAAGTTGTTTTTATGTGTACATGTGTATAGCTTTTGGTTGCATGTATGTCCATGCATAGCAGGGCTGCCTGATGCCTGGCCAGAAAAGGGTGTGAGATCTCCTAGGACTGGAGCTAGGGCAGGTTCTGAGTCAGCATGTATAAGGTGGGAATGAAACAAAGGTTCTCTGGGTTTATATGCAAAAGATGTAACACGTAGGGCAGACTGTAGAGTCATCTTCTCTGGTGGCTGTCATATACTATAAAAAATGCCTTTGGTGCTACTAAGAATTATATATTAATCACGATAGAAGTTAATATTTTAGAAACTTTTATTAATAAAATTTTAGTATATTTTCATTACTATAACAACTTAAGGCTTAATATCAATAAAATGTCTCTCGTTTCAAATACTCAATAACACTTTCATTCTACTGGGTCACAGTCTCCTTTGTACAATATATCAACTGCACTTTTATTCAGTATGTACTGTTATGCCAAGACTACAGTCTGAATTATTATTTTGGTTAAGAAATTCTTTAAGTATTCCTTATCCATTTTTGCCACTATTCTGGACTGTTACAAGAAATCTGCTTTTAATTCTCTTGGAGTTATATTAAGAGTTTTAAAAATGGGACTAAATGTATTAAAGCTTTTTTAAAGATTCATTTTAAGTGTGTGTGTGTGTGTGTGTGTGTGTGTGTGTATGCATGTGTGTGCATGAATGCACTGTGTGTGTGCGTACTATATGCATGCAGTCCCAATGCAGGTAAGAAACAGGTATCAGGGTCCCTAAACATGGAGTTCCAGGTGGTTGTGACCGGCCATGTGCATATTGAAACTGCACCTGGATACTCTGCAAAAGCAACCAGTGTTCTTAAGTGCTGAGACACATCTTCAACCTCAATTAAAATATTTTTTAAAAATAAAAATAACAATGTCAAAAGTAATTTGAAATTGCTATCCTAAAGTAAATGCATGTAAACGTTCAACTTATAGGTATCAAAACTTGGTTCATATTTTACAGTTCCACTAACAGGAATAATCAAACAGATGTGGGATTTCTTTTCTTTCTTAAAAGAGTCTCATTTATCCCAGATAATTTTCTTAACGAAATGAACTGTGGTAATGTGTGAAGTAAAGATATGTGTAAACATTCCATACACATGAAATACATTAATTTTAACTAAATCCTACCCCAGGACAAAAGCAGGAGTGAAGCTTTAGATATACTAATAGTGCAATACATTCATATACCTGTGTGTCTTTTGTACAGACTTGGTTAAAAAATTTATACACTTCATTTTTATGTTTGATGGCATTTTAGTTTATTGAATGGAAATATAGTATGAAGGAAAACAGGTCCCTAATGCAAGGAAAATGGGAGTTAGTTTTCCCTCTCCTCTAATTAACATGGTTTTACATCAGGATTGGCCACTGGACTTCACCATAACAGAACACAGTACTTCAAAATTTCAGTTTTCTAAGGACCAATAATATACTTATGTATTTCTGTATATACTACATGTATGTAATACAGTATACATATACATTCTAAATAAGCATACTTACTAGAGTGTTAAATTAATTTGATACTAAGAATTAAGTTTAGGTTAAAAATTTACTTTTAGTCTACAAAGAATTCAATATTATATTAACAAAATAAATTAGTTTTTCTCCTCTCCTGCTTCTTCATTAACTGCATGCTGACATGTTTTTTTAAAGTATCTGTAATACAAGTGGCTAATGTTCTCCATATAGTCACCTGAGGTAAGAGCTAGTCAACTGCTGTTTATATATAAAGGGCTTCAAAAGAGATGGCACTAATATCATTGCTCATATTATTACCATAATCCCGGTGAAAGCATAAAAGACTGCTTTGCTTTTTCATTCTGGAGTGTGAGGAATGTGGGGGAAGCAACTGTGAGAACGTACTCAGTATGTGTAGTGGGAGCTAACATCAAGACTATGGTTTTCCTACAAAGGTAATAGTTAGCCAACTATTAACTACAATTCTATTTTCTTCTAAAAGTTTCATTTGCAAATTTACCTACTTCTTGACCGACAATTATTAATGATTTATCTAAGCTGGCTAATAAATCTCTTCTTGTATCTTGACATCAGTTACTCATTCCGTTAAAAATACATTTCAAAAATAAAGTACAGGTATATATGTCCAATAAATTACTTCTTTCCTTTTAAGGTAGCCACATAGATTTTTTTCTCTTTATTTTTTTTTTGTATCACATAGATCTTTAAATGTTTATTTTACTTTCCTTTTTAATATAGCAAACAACTTTATAGCTCACGTTTAAAAATATTTGGAAAAAAATTATACACAAAATTAAGTCTTAATTATTCAACGGTAGCTATATAATCCTAGTTTTAAGGAGGCCTCTAGTATAAGAGAAAGAGTAACAGAGAATATCTGCAGAATAATGTGCTATGAATCAGCAGAAGCAAAGCGTGTGTGCGTGTGTGTGTCTGTGCAAGCATACCTCTGTGTGGCTTGTCAGCCTATGCTACAGGCATCTTTGAGGTTGAAGATAATCTTTTTAGATGTTATAAAAATTTAACTTTGAAGTTAGAAACAGAAAGTTAAAAAATTAGGACATTAGGATACTTCTGTCAAAAACAGAAAGTAAAACAATTAGGAGATTAGGATATTTCCAGAAAAAACAGTTATTATAGGAATTATTTATTACACATTTTCATTTAGGAAACATGACTAAAGTTATACTATGGAGAATCAATCAAAAGAATCATAAAAAAAACCCAACATAACAAACCCAAACTTAACAAGTATAAAACTGTTAACTCATAAACTGGGATTATAATAGTTAAAAAATTTCACCTCTTAAAAAATAGAAACCCAAGATTGCAATGAATTTACAAAAACATTGCATACCTAAATTAACTTAGCTACACAAACACTTGCCATTTCCTAAAATCTACATATCTCAATAATTTTTTTTAAATTTTTAAACTTTTATTTTTATTTTACGTGCATAAGTGTTTGTCTGCATGGCATGTCTGTGTACCATGTTGCCATTTGCAACAACAGAATATAACCTTAACCTCTGAGATATCTCTCCAGCACTAAGTGGACTTCTAAATACTTAGAAGAGCCATTGTGAAGTGATGGAGTTAAAATAAAATAAAAGGGAAGACTCACAGAGTAATGTGCAACAAAGGCAAGGACGTAATTACACTTTCATTGAGTGTGTCCAAAATGCTACCAGAATCAAATATAATCTGTATTCAAGAGATTAAAATGTGGAAAAGTATGTCTCAGAATTGATATAATACATTTTATCTGTAACTGTTTATATTTTAAAAATGTTTTAAAGTTTGTTTTAAATAGTATACATGTATATTTCTGATTCGATTTTATGCAAGGTTTTAGGCTTATTAAATATAATTTATATTTGTACATATATTTAGACATATGTATATCTAACTCATCATATTTACTTAAATCAATTCTCATTGTTTGGGAATTATCCCGAGATCCTTGTATATACCCCAAACCAGAGTAGTCCAATTTTCTTATAATATTTGCATATAACCTATATACAACCTCTATACACTTTCAGTCAGCTCTAGAGGTTAATGTTATCTAGTACAATGTATAACATCTATACTGATTAGTAAATAATGGTGGCTGGGGTCAGCGGGGCTGGGCCATGTCCAGAGCACACTTTTTTCCCTTAACTGTTTCGATTTGGTGATTGACTGGATTCACTAATACAGAATACTGACTGCAGTATAATTTCCCTTTACAAATATCTCTCTCTCTCTCTCTCTCTCTCTCTCTCTCTCTTTCTGTGCTTGTGTGTGTGTGTGTGTGTGTGTGTATCTTTCATTCATTTTCCTTCCATTAAATGCAACATACTTTCCAATTATAAGCAACCAACCCTTTCAAAAATATTAAATGAGAAAATTTTTATGTCTTATAATAGACAGAATATAATAATGATGATTCCATATGAAAGAAAAATAATTTGGAAAATAAAAAAGAAATTTCACATGAACATTTTAGGGAAGAAATTAGTGGGAATATGGCATTTTGGTTATATTATATTTTATTTTTTTGAGACAGGTTTCTCTGTTTAGGCATAGCTGCCCTGGAACCTACTGTGTAGACTACTCTGGCATCAGATTCAGAGATCCTCCTGCCTCTGAATCCCGAGTGATGGCATTAAAGGCATGAGCCACCACCACAATCTGGCTATCTTCTAAATATAAATGTTTTGTGGCACAAATCTATTCATCTGAGTATTAAGATCTTTAAACAAATGCTAGATGTTTTAAAACTACACTCACTGGGTAGTAACAGATCATTGGGCTCATGTGATCCATCTCTTGTCAGAGTTCCTGCTTACTGAGGTTCTATCAGATCACTGCCATCAGATCCTCTCTCACCACCAGCACTGTGTGTGTATGTGTGTGTGAATGTGTGTGTGCATATTCCACATCTTAGCTCACAGAGGTCTTCATGTGTATATATGGCTCCCTTTAAAACTTTGTCTATTTTGTCATAAAATCTATTAAACTTGTTTCTTGGTTTATTTTCTTATATATAATTAGTAGGGGCCCACTTTAGCTTATCTGATGAACAATTCTAAATGGGTATCACATACTCAATGCAGAATAAGTTTATACAAAATACACTCCAATTATTCATCCTACAAATTACCTTGATGTTTGTTGTATATTTTTGGCTAACAAAGAACTATAATAGCAACAGACAGGTAAGAATCATTTCTGATCTTGCAATTTTAAGTTAGTAGCCAGGCCTTAAATAATGCTGAATACACATTTGTATTGCTTTTAATTTGTACTCTTTAAAAAATTTTTATGACAGTCCTCTGTCTCACTCGGATGATAATATCTTTCTGAGTTCTTCAACTTGCCAACATTAAAACTTTAAAAAAGCATTTTACAACAAAGTACAAATTCCTCAGTTTTTAATACCTTTATAAGCATTTCACTGCTGCATATTTTGTACCAACAAATGTGATAAATTGCTAGGACAGAGGTGAAAGATAGAAAAAAGAGTCCTTGGCAGGACGAAAAACCTGAGTATTTTTGGCCCTCAATTTAGCTATCTTTGGCCATTTTTGATCGTGCACAATTAAAGGGTTTCTCATACTTTATGTCATGTATATCGTAATAAAGTGACAGTGAAAAGCAAAATAAAATTATCATCTTCAAAATAATGCAAACTGCTTAGAATGAACTTTTTTTTCACTAAATAGCTTAAAAAGACTATTTTCACACTTACCCTCAAACATAATTATGGTCCATTTATCTAATGTTTTTAGTTTAAGATAACATGCTTTTTGTTTTGTTTATGTTTGATTGTTTTTTATTGAGTTCTGTCTTTTAAGACAAGGATTTTTTTGTGTAGCCCTGGGTGCTTTGGAACTCACTCTGTAGATCAAGCTGGCCTCGAACTCAGAGATCTGCCTGCCTCTGCCTCATGAAGATTAAAGTTATGTGCCAACACAGCCTAGCTTAGCATACTTTTCTAACCCGAGAAAAAAATAAGCAGGCCTATTAGAAGAACTGCTGGTTTCATTAAGCAAACATAAAAAATAAAAATATTATGCATGTAATTTTTAAGAAAATGAATTAGTTTATGTTCTAAGTAGCTAGATAGCCTTCAAATCAAAAATTCACCTTTTTGGGGAAGATATTCATTATTAATGTCATATATATCTCTTATCTTCCTAAAGCAAAGAATGATTTTAATTTTCCTTAATAATTAGTTTATTTATGGATATTAACTATCATTTGTGTTTCTCATTTTATATTGCTATTTCCTGCCAAAATATGTTTATAAATATCACATATAATTTTATAAATATCCTTATCACATATAATTTTTGCATTGGATAGTTAGAAAATATATTGAAAGTCAAAATTAGTGCTTGAAGAGAGGGATAAAGAGAACTGACATAACAAAGAGCTTGAAGGTAAGTACTCTCTGTGTTCTGCACTGTTATACTATTTTATTTCTGGATTAGGAACTGTATTCAAGTATCTGCTTGTACAATTTTTTTACCTATTAAAATAAGGTAAGTTAAGTCTAAACTTTTTAACCAATATGACAGTAAGTCACATGCAATGTTGTCCCATAACATAAGAAAATCTGACATGCTAACATTGAAGCTCTCCTAGTTGCCTCCAAATAATTCCATTATAAACCTTCTTACCACTTTGTCTAAAATAACAAGAACTAAAGCATTAATATCAATCTTTATTACCTCAATTTATAATCAAAGCTATTCTCAAGGATGCAAAGAGATTGATTCACACTGATAAAGTGGCTGATAGAAAAGTAGCCTTATGAGTTGTGGGATATTTTTAATTAGTCTGGTTCCTTCAAGCAAATATATTGCTTTGCTTATTCAGTCTGGTTCTCTGAGTAAAAAGCTTGGGCAACTGTCAGAACATGCTCTGTGAATGCAGCTGTGCGAGGAGACGCCAAGAGATCAGGACAAGAGTGACTGTGACTGTACTTTGCTACCATGACTCCTCTTAGCCTTCAGAGTATAAACTGTGTGATGCTCCGAATAAAGGCGGCAGTGCATGAGGCTTCAGTCTGCCTCATTTTTAGGCCCCAATCTCCCATGTTCATGCTGCCAACTAGAGCTTTAACAGGTGAGTTTGGAGAAAAGCCAGGAGAAATGTTTGCCAAAGTTTTAAAGCTTAGAAAATAAAATATCTTTTAAGAGAAAATATTTCTTAAAAATTGAATTTATTTATAAAAAAGACAAAATATAATCAAAGAAAAATAACTTAATGCTTATCCAAATTGCATTTTTATTCTTCATTTAAAAATTATGCTAAAATGTTCTTTATTTAGAAAACTATAACGTCCACCAACTTTTCTAAAAATATTTTCCTAAAACGATTCTTTGTTATAGTGATATATTATTTGTGTTTTAATAAATATAGCTTGCCCGAATATCAGAGTGCAAAGCAGCCATACTGGTCAGCCATATAGGCAAGACAGTGGTGGCACATACCTTTAATCTCTCCATCCACCCTAGTTAGTCATGGAGGCTGGGCAGTGGTGGTGCACATCTTAATCCTAGCACTAGAGAGGAATATAAAACAGGAGGAGACAACTCACGCTCAATCTGAGGATTCATGGAGGCAGGAATTCCCATTTCAGTCTGAGGTAGAGGCAAAAACCAATAGCTAGCAGCTTTGCTTTTCTGATCTTCAGATTGAATCCCACTACACTTTGTGCCAAATGTATTCTACTTGCTGCAAAGCTTTAACATACTGTAAAATAATATAAGCACAAAGAATGATGACATGAACCTCTTTGCAATTCATGGTTTTTAGTACTTATTAAAATTAGTTTTAAATGTTCTTTTTAAACTTTTTTAAATTTCTTTTTTAAAAAATTACAGTTTTCAATGTTTGTTCTCATTATGTATTTTGTCATTGAGTTGTAACTATTATTTAAACCTGTTTCTCATCATATTCTACTCTGGCTTGCCAGTCTCTTTTGCTGAATTTGAAAAAGAAAAAGGTTTCAATCTGGGTTCAAAAATCTTAGCAGGCCCAAGTTCCATCACCCACCCTCAACCTCAGTGGTGTGTTGGATGGTTGAAGATCGGAACATACTATGCTCTATTAGACCAGATTGCTTTGACACATAGAAAGCTGCCCTTATTCTCACTATTATATGGTTTCTTTGGGAGTTTGTAATCTTTCTGGAGTAGCAGATAAAAATGAAACTGAAACTAAACTTTCATGTCTACAGTATATTTGAGTCTCCACCAGAATTTTTGATTTTTTTTTTTAGTAGACAAAAACTGTGCTGACCAGTTCTGAGAAATTTTACCCTAAAAGCAATATACAGCAACATACAGCACTTTCATCTTCTATATTATTAAGATGAAGTTTAAACTACTTTTAAAACCTTAATTCAAGGGCTGGAGAGATGGCTCAGAAGTTAAGAGCATCGCCTGCTCTTCCAAGGGTCCTGAGTTCAATTCCCAGCAACCACGTGGTGGCTCACAACCATCTGTAATGAGGTCTGGTGCCCTCTTCTGGCCTGCAAGCATACACACAGACAGAATATTGTATACATAATAAATAATAAATAAATATTAAAAAAAAACCTTAATTCAAGTGTAGCCCATAGCTTGTTATTTACCTAACCAAAATTTTAAAATGTATTAATTTAAATAAAAAGTGAAAAAAGAAACTGTGTCAAGAGGTTGGAAATATGGCTCACTGGTTAAAAGTATTCGGTGTTCTTGCAAAGAACACGAGTGTGGATTTCAGCATCCACACAGTGGCTCACAACACCCCCTAATTCCAGAACCAGGGGACCTGATGTCCTCTTTCTAGCCTCTGCGAGCACCCGCACACATATGGTGAACAGACAGCCAAGTAGGCAAACACACACATAAAATAAAAACAACCTTTAACAGTAACACCCCTTACCTGCACCCATTACCAATCACACCCCATTACTCCATAACCCAACCTGCTCCCAATTACTCGACTACTTAAGCTATTGTGTTTGCGTAAACAATTGCCTAGATAGTTATTTCATTAAGAATTACATAATATCAGCGCTTAGGAGATGGCTCAGCAGTTAGAAGCACTTGCTGCTGCTCTTCCAGAGGACCCGGGTTCAGTTTTCTGCACCCACACGGTAGCCCACAACCATCTGTAACTCCAGTTTCCCAGGATCCAGTGCTCTCTCTTGACCTTCATGTGCACTGTATACCTGCAGACAAAACACTCGTATATATGATTTTTTTTTAAATTGCACAATATGTGGTCTTTCAGGTTTGACTCCTCCCAGGCATCTTTTCTTGGCTGACCTGTGTTTTAATATGTGTCTTCACTTAATTACTTTCACAGACAATATTCCAAGTTTGCAAACATAACATTTGGCTCATCCATCAATAAAAGGAAATTTGAGTTTTTGCCACTAACATCATCATCATCATCATTATTGAGTAATGCTTCTATAAATGTTATGTAAAGGTTGTGTGTGTGCCTGTGTGTGTGTGTTTGTCTGTCTGTCTGTGTGAACAATTGTTTGGCTTTCTCATAGATAACTACTCAGGAGTAGAATTATTAAATAACATTATATTTAATGATTCAAGGAATTTTCAAAAGATGCTACATATCCAACAGCTCAAGATTCCAGTTGCTCTATGATTTCCTGAACAATTGTTAGTATCTTTTAATTATAAACAGCTTAGTGAATGTGAAATTATGTTACAGTTTTAATTGGCATTCCCCTAACAATGTTGAGCATCTCTCACTGTGCTGTGTTGTTTCAAAACTTCTTTAGAGGCCCTGAAAAGATGGCTCAACTGTTAGGACTGGAGTTTGTTTCCCAGCTCACAACCATGTACAATGCGAGATTCAGGGAATCCCGTACCCTGCCCTTCCTCTAGGCCCACTTGCATGTGTGTATACACATACAGAGACCCACACACACCTAAATTAACAAATACCTGCTTTGGAAAGGCAATTATTTATACCCTTTTCCAACTTCTCAGTTTGGATTGTTGTTATTACTCCTGTTAAAAAAATGGTATAGCCTGAATAAAAGTCCACATCAGGTATTTAATTCCTCACTTATGTGTTTTTGGGTTTCATTATGTTATCATGATGTAAAATTAGAGCATTTAGTATTAGCTGGATAATTACTACTTTAAAATGTTAAGTGATATGCTATCAATAATACGTAACTGCTAGTAAACAAATATTTGAACAACTGATAAAAATACATGGGAAAACCAGCTGAGCAGACCAGGGAAACAGATGCCAAGATGCCATCCTAAAACAACCAGTAACATTCAGGACACTGTGCGTCCACTGGAGCCCAGTAACACTATCACAGCAGGCCCTGAGTATTCCAACAAAACTGAAGCACAAGAAAAAGACCTTCAACAGCCTGTATGAAGATGATAAATGTCCTTAAGGAGGAAATAAGTACATTCCTTAAAGGAAACCAGGGAAACATTTTAAAAAGTGAGGAAATGAATAAATTCCTTTAAAAAATATAGGAAGATACAAAAAATAGTGCCAGGAAATGAATGAAAGTGTTCAAGACCTGAAATGGAAACAGAAATAACAAAGAAAACTCAAATTGAGGGAACTCTGGAAATGAAAAATTCAGAAATTCAAACCAACTATAGAGGCAAGCATTGCCAACAGAATACAAGAGATGGAAGAGTCTCAGGTGTTGAAGATATGATAAAAAAAAATGAAGGATACATCAGTCAAAGTAAATGTTAAATCTAAAAATCTCCTGACACGAAGCAGCCACGCAATCTGGACAGTATGAAACGACCAAACATGAAAAGAGAAATGGAAGGCAAACTTGTTGAGGGTCTTGATCTGCTCATGCTCCTCAGTCCTCACCTGCTGGATGGCGGGGTTGAACTGCAGGTTAGAGGGGTGAGGAGGCTCTGGTTGATGGTGACCTCTTGGATGCCTCCTGCGGGGGGCACATGGGAAACAGCACCCCACAGCCACCACCAAAGCCAGCTCCATCACTAAACAGCCTAAGCAGGAGTAGGCTCTGGAGTGAATACCAAAGACAGTGGTGAAGGGAAGATGCTCTACGCTTTGCTCAAATACTGCCATTGTCACTGGGTGACTCTATCCTGGCTTTGTCCCCTCTTTGGTTAGACTATCAGCTGGCAATCAGGGTCTGAGGTTCTCTTCCAGAGATTGCCCCATAAGGATGTCTGAGTCCACTGCGCTGAGATGAGCTCAGGCCTCACATCACAAAGGACTGAACTGAGGCAGAAGTCTCTACATGGCAGTTTGAAGCCATCCTAGCCACACTAAATGAGACAACACACCAGTGTGCCACCGCTAGGCTGCCTGTGCCCTGTCTGAGAGCCCTGCCTTCCTTAGAGGGATGATGTTGGGAGCTCCGTGCTGGATTTTAAGTGCCAGGGCCAGGGACTACATTGAATGGGTTTAGGCAGACAGCCTGAGACAGAGGTCACAGTAGTGACAAGATCAGAGAAAAATTAAACTCTTAATTTCTCACACTCGGTGCCTCTGGGTGTGGATCCTGGAGCAACAGAACAAGGTCCTGGAAACCAAGTGGACCCTGCTGCAGAAGCAGGGCACCAAGACTGTGAGGCAGAAACTGGAGCCTTTGTCTGAGCAGTACATCAGCAATCTCATGAGGCAGCTGGACAGCATCACTGGGGAGAGGGCTGGCCTGGACTGAGGAGAATGCAGGAGACAGTGGAGAAAGAACTACAATCAGTAAGTGCATAGGCAGCAAAGAATGAATTTGTGACCCAGAAGAAGGATGTAGATGCTGCTTACACAAATAAGGTTGAACTGCAACCAAGACAGACAGTCTGACAGATGAGATCAACTTCCTGAAAGTTCTATATGATGCAGAACTGTCTCAGATGCAAACTCACACCTCAGACACATCTGTGGTCTTCACCATGGACAACAACTGCAGCCTGTACCTAGACAGCATCATTGCTGAGGTCAAGGCCCAAAATAAGGAGATTGTTCAGAGGGTCCGGGCTGAGGCTGAGTCTTGGTATCGACAAAATACGAGGAGCTGCAGGTCACAGCAGGAAGACACGGGGACAACCTTCACAACAACAAGCAACAGATCACTGAGATCAACAGCATGATCGAGAGGCTGAGATCTGAGGTCGACCACATCAAGAGCAGTGTGCCAACATGTAGGCTGCCATTGCTGAAGCTGAGCAGCATCAGAACATGGCCCTCAAGGATGCCAGGGACAAGCTGAAAGGGCTGGAGGATGCTCTGGAGAAGGCCAAACAGGACATGGCCAGGTTGCTGAAGGAGTCCCAGGAGCTAATGAATGTCAAGCTGGGCCCTGGTGTAGAAATCGCCACCTACAGGAAGCTGCTGGAAGGAGAGGAGTGCAGGCTGAGTGGTAAAGGCGTTGGACCAGTCAATGTCTCTGTGGTGCAGTCCACCATGTCTAGCGGCTATAGCAGTGCTGGCGGTGCCAGCAGCAGCTTGGGCCTGGGAAGAGACAGCAGCTACTCCTACAGCAGTAGCCATAGCTTTGGAGGTGGCAGAGTCATCAGGGGCGCCTCAGCTCCTCTGGTGGCAGGCCTTCCACTATCACTAACAACACCACCTCCTCCAGAAGGAAGAGCTACCAGCATTGAAGTCACGGCCACCAGACCTTGTCCCTGGATCCCCAGATTCTCTGCCTGTAGAGCCCTGTGCTCAGGTGCTGTCCTTGCTGGCTTCCTACCTCTGCTCTCTGGTTAGGGCTGAGGAGCTGAGTCCTTGTTGCTCCTCTCTGCCCCCCACCCACTAGGTCCCCACTACTCTTCCTCTGATTGTCATCTTCTGATCTCACATCGTGAGCCACTACACATGGTGTTCCAAGTTGTAGTTAGGCTGCTATGTTCCTGGCTCCCGGGCTCTGTCTCTGACACTGCCTGAGAAAGGGGCTCTCTGTCCCTTTCATCCTGGAAACCATTGTTGGGTCCTACTCAAATAAACAGGTAAATGGTTGCTTCCCTTTAGTTTCCAGTGGCCTGAGAAAACCCCAACTTCAATGTTGTGAGCCTCCCTGGCAATAGCTGCGATAGCACAAGCCAACAGTCCTGTGATATATGGAGTCTCTGCTCATGTAATGTTTCTCTGTTCTTTGCTTTCTTGTAATAAAGCTAAATAAAGCAGGTTTATAACATAAAAAAAAAAGAATAGGAATAAAGTTTGAGGCCAGTCTGGTCTACAGAGTGAGTTCCGGCACAGCCAGGGATATACAGAGAAACCCTGCCTCGAAAAAAAGAAAGAAAAGGAAAAAGAAAACCAACCAAACAAACAAACAAAAAAAATAGGAACAGAAGAAGAATATTAGCTCAAAGGCTCAGAAAATATTTAAATATTTTCAACACTATCTTAGAAGAAAACTTTCCTAATATAAAGGAGATACCTATGAAGGCCCAACAAGAAAATAGAATATCAAATAGATTAGACTAGAAAAGAAAGACGATGTATCAAATAATAATCAAAACACTAAACATACAAAACAAAGGGAGAATATTAAAAGTTGAAATGGAAAAAGACCTAATAACACACAAAGGCAGAACTCTTAGAATTATACCTGACTTCTCAATGAATACCATAAAAGTCAGAAGAAGTGAGACAGATGTCCTGCAGACTCTGAGAACAGATATTAGCCCAAATACTATTACCAGCAAAACTTTCAACCAACATAGATGGAGAAAACAAGATACCCAATAATAAAACTAAATTTAAGCACTATTTAATCACAAATCCAGCCCTAAAAAAGGTGCTAGAACAGTGGTTCTCAATCTTCCTAATGTTGTGACCCTTTAATAAAGTGCCTTATGCTGTGGTAATTCTCAACAATAAAATTATTTTCATGGCTATTTCCTAAGTACAATTTTGCTACTGTTATGAGTTATAATGTAAATATTTGATATGCATGATGGTGTAATGCCACCCCTGTAAAAGAGTCATTGGACACCAAAGGTGTTGGCACCCACAAGTTGAGAACAACTGTGCTGAAAGAAAACCTCCAATTTAAGAAGTTAACTACAAGCATGAAAATACATGGAATAAATAATCTCAGACCAGCAAACTCAAAAGAAGGGAAGCTCACCACCATCACCACCACCACCACCAGGAATAGCAGCAACACCAACAGTACCAACAAAAATATTAGAAATCTATAACCATTGACAATGGATACTTCTCAATGTCAGTGGTTTCAATTCTCCAATAAACAGATACAGAATAACAGAATGGATGTGAAAAGAAGGACCCATCCTTCTGCTACATCCAAGAAACTCATATCAACATCAAAGATAGATATTACTTCAATGTTAAAGGCTGAAAAAAAATTTAAAACAATGGACCCAAGAAGATAAATGACGTAGCCATTTAATTTCAAGCAAATAAATTCAAACCATAACTACTCAAAAGAGATATGGAAGGACATTACATACTCATCGAAGGGAACAATCCACCAAGAGGACATTTTAGTTCTTAACAATTATTATGCCTCAAATACAAGGGCAGCCAGTTTGTAAAAAAAAAAAAAAACTACTATAGCTTAAATTACCTATTGGCCCACAGTCTACTGAATGAAAAAAAAATATGTCAAGACAAAAGTAAAGAAACTAAGACTTTCTAAAACTGAATGAAAATGAATATACAATATACCCCAAATCATGAAACACAATAAAGGCAGCTTTAGAAGCAAGAATATAGCACCAAAAACCTATTTAAAAAAAAACAGAAGCCACCTCATATAAGAAATTTAACAGCACATCTAAATGCTCAAAAACAAACAGAATAAATCACACCTAAAAGGAGTAGAGAGCAAAAAAAACTATCAAATTTGGGGCTGAAATCAATAAAACAGAAACAAAAAGAACCTTAAAAGACTCAATGAAATAAAGAGTTGGTTCTTTTTTTTTTTTTTTTTTTTTTTTTTTTTTGGTTTTTCGAGACAGGGTTTCTCTGTGGTTTTGGAGCCTGTCCTGGAACTAGCTCTTGTAGACCAGGCTGGTCTCGAACTCACAGAGATCCGCCTGCCTCTGCCTCCCGAGTGCTGGGATTAAAGGCGTGCGCCACCACCGCCCGGCCTTTTTTTTTTTTTTTTTTTTTTTTTTTTTTTGGTTAAGAGTTGGTTCTTTGAGAAAGTCAGTATTATTGACAAATTCTTATCAAAATTAACTAAAGGGTGAAGAAAGAATACCCAAATTAACAATTCTGAACAATAAAAGAATTGATGGAAGTCTTACCATTTCTGATTTCAAGATTCACCACAAAACTATAGTAATAAAGCCAGCATAGCATTGGTCTAAAAACAGACACATTAATCAATAGAATCAAACTGAAGACCTAGACGCAAATCCACACACTATGGGTACCTGAATTTTGATACAAAGCCAGAAGTACATACTAGGTAAAAGACAGAATTTTTTAACAAATGGTGCTAATCAAACTGGATGTTTGTATGTAGAAGAATGCAATAGACACACATTCATAACACTGCCCAACACCTTATTCCAAATGGATCCAAGACTTCAACATAAAACCAGATACACTGAACCTGATAACAACACACTAGTCTTCTATTTGATGCTTCAAGCATGATGCAACTGAGACAAGCTGTCCTGACTGAATTCTTCTTCCAGAATTTATAAGTATATTAAGTAGCTTTTATATACTATTAATTTAAGGGAATTTGAAATGTAGCATTGGCGAACAGCAATAAGGGTTTTGATACAGGCGGGTTTGGGACTTCGGTATCTTAGGTATATATGTACATATTTGGAGCTGAAAAATCTGAGTATTTTTATAATAATAGAGATAAAGAAGCAAGAGAAGGAGATCTAATTTTAGCTAATACTTGGCTCTTTGTTTCTCTTGTTTTAAGAACATTATGTAGTAATCTGTAAGATGGTGCATGCCTGTAACCCCAGGACATAAGATACTGAGGCAAGAGAAATATGGAATTCACGACATAGCTAGAACTGGTCTCATGCTCCCAGCCCTTCCATCAACATATAGGTAAAGCACCCTTTGCTGGAAGCATCACTCAGCAAGAGACACTCATCCTTCTCCCTGTAGACTCAATTTTCACATGGGCAACAACTTTACTTTGTTGAAATGTTTTTGAATACTTTACAAGTGTCACATTCATTGATAAGGAAGGGAGAGGAAAGTCCTATTATGTTTTATTTAATTTACTGTTAAATTTTATTTTTTAAATATTTTCTGGCCTAATAAGTTGAAAAACTTCTTCGGGCAATGAACCTAACCTTGGTATAACCAGTACTAAACAGTGATTAGTGGGTGTCAGTTAGACAAATGGTTAGCTGTGTGAACAAATTGATTTTCTCTCCTCTACTGCAAGATACACAGACTGGAGGTAAAAGCAAAAACACTGGGGCTAGTGAATACCGAAAATAGTAAGATTAGATAAACAGTGCTGAAAATATGTACTGACATTACCGCCCACCTAATCAAGATTTTCCTAGTTCAGATCACCTAAAATACACCAACCCCATCAGAGCTGATGAATTTCTAGTCATAAAAATAGACATAGTTGTTTTCCCCATTTCCTTAGTCTTTAGGCCCTCATGACTCATAGAGGACACAAGTCTCATGATTTATATAAACCAGTTATGGTAAGTAACCCATATTCATAAAATCATATGCCAGCTCTACTTCAAGACTGTATGGGCTCACAAATGAACTGGTACGGGTTTCTTCCATAACACTGATACTAATTTCTTTTGGGACAAACAGGAACATCTGACCAAATTCTCCAGTATTACTTTCTCCAACTAAGTTTTTACTTTCAGTCGTTAATGCTGAATAATATAAAATACTGGTTTCGTTATAACAAATAACCAGAGTGTAAATCATTTTCTCCTTTTCAAGGGTTTACGACAGATGAGAACTTATTTATTCAGATGAATTACGTGCAATTGAAGAAAGAGAAGGACACTTTGAATTATGGAGCTCTCTCACTAATAACTGTAACTACTTCGATTGGTCTTAAAAAAAAGTCTGTCATGGAGTACAAAACTTTGTTGTTGTTGTTGTTATTGTTTTCTTTTGTTAGTTTTTCAGGCTACTATCTCCCTATCCTCCTTGCTGTCATCTATCAGGTAATTCCTTCAAAAATCCTTGTCATCTTTTAAAGTTAGAAGTCTCTGGACCACTCCTCCAGTGTTCCCCTCCTACCCAAATACTGGAATCATGTAAGCAATGTCAACATATTACACAAACAATTTAGACTGATTTTTTATTCTTGATTTGTTCAGAAATTACTGATTCTCCAACTGTCAGTAATATCAATGGATATTTCTTCAAGTTAATAAAATATTGAGGAATAAACCTAAACAAGGATTATATTGATCTTTACAAGGAAAACATTAGATCTCTGAAGAAAAAGGAAGAGAAAGACAGTAGAAAATGGAAAGATATTCCATATCCATTGATTTGGAGAATTAATATTATGAAATAATCATTTTTCTAAAAGTTATTTACAGAACTAATGCAATTTTAATCAAAATTCCCATCAAATTCCTCACAGAAATAGAAAAGTTATCCTAAAATGTATATGGAATTGCAAAAAAAAGTTAAATAAACCAAAACATTACTGACCACCACCAACAAAACAATGCTGGAGAGATTGCCATTTCAGATATTAAGATATATTACAGAGCCAAATACAGTGTTGGCGCAAAAATAAACACGTAGAGTCATGAAACAAAACAGAAGTCTTCATACTTTACTATTTGACAAAGATGCAAAAAACAAATACTGGAGAAAAGAAGGCATCTTCAGCAAATGGAGCAGGAGAACTGGATGTCCACAAGCAGAAAAATAAAACTGAACTCACATCTATCACCTTGCACAAAAACTAACTCCAAATGGGTCAAATCTCAAAATGTGAAACATGAAACACTGACATTTCTAAAATAAAATATAGGCAGCACCCAACATGATATAGGTGTACAATTTTCTCAACAGGTCTCCATTTGCTCAAGAATTAAGATTAACATTTGACACATAGAACATCATAAAAGTAAAAAGCTTTTGCACAACTAAAGAAACAATCACTCAAGTAAAAAGAAAGACCACTGAATGGGAGAGAACCTTCGCCAGCCATACATCTGATAGAGGATTAAGTTCCAGAATATATAAAGATCTCCAATATATATATATAAATATCTCTCATTCATATATTTATGAATATTTATGAGATATTTATGGCCGATTAAAACTAGGGTGATGACCTGAACAGAAAAGTGCTAAGAAACACCTCTTTAAAAAAATAGTTTATTGTCTCTAGTACTTAGCAAAATGCAAATCAAAGCAATAATTGAGATTTCATCTTGTCCCATTCAGAATGGCAGGTAATCAACCAACCAAACAACAAATGCTGGAGGGATAGGGGAAAGGGAACCCGCAGTCACTGTTGGTGAGACTGTAAACTGGTGTAGTCACTGTGGGAATCAATGCGAAGAATTCCAAAAAGCTGAAAATAAATCTACCATAATGCTCAGCTATACCATTGCTTGGCATATATTCAAAGGACTCAGCACCTTATTCCACAGATATTTGCTCAGTCATTTTCCCTGGGGCTCTACTCACAATGGTTAGGAAATGAAAATAATCTAAATGACCTTCAACCAATGAATGGATCAGAAACATTAATAGATATATGGAAGGAAGTAGAAAAGATCACATTGAGTGACGTAAATGCAACCCAGAAAGACATGTTCTCCTTCAGCTGAATATCCTAGCTACAAATCTTCAGATGTGAGCACATATTGTGGAGTAAGGATAAAAAGGGGGAAAGTACAAACGGACAATTGCCAGGACAGGAAGTGGAGGAGCAATAAAAGTGGGAATATCTCTGTACAAGTGATCTGATGAGCATAATGGGAAAAGCGGAGAGGGAGCTCTAATAATTGAGGTAGAAGGGAAATAAAGGACAGAGAGGATATAATAACAGTTAGGGTCTTTGAAAAAGTCCTAAGAAGGGGCTGGAGAGATGGCTCAGAGGTTAAGAGCACTAGCTGCTCTTCCAGAGGTCCTGAGTTCAATTCCCAGCAACCACATGGTGGCTCACAACCATCTATAATGAGATCTGGTGCCCTCTTCTGGTGTATACATGTTAAAAGAACATTGTATGCATAATAAATAAATAAATCTTTAAAAAAAAAAAGAAAAAGTCCTAAGAAATCATGTCATTAACTATTTACCTAAGGGGTGGAACCTATAATACCTGTAAATTTATATATAGTTTACATGAAATTTTCTCATATGATCTGACAATGCTCCATCCAAGAGCCAAAGACAATCTAAGAAAAACCTCAACACCATACATGAGAAGCCCCTTTTTATTCCAGATCTGTGAAAGAATCCCCATAAATTACAGACTATTGTTATAGCTCTAGGTTGCCCACCAGGGGTGGAAGGTAAGACCCTAAGACAGCATGAATTTCAAAGGCCCCTTGGCTGAAACTGAGGACCATCTTCCATGGTACCTTGATGGTACCAGAAGATGCCATGTAAGCTTCTTGGAGGAGATCATATAACCTCCACTTTACTAAACCAGCATAATCCCTAAGTACATGAAATATGTCTGTCCTTATAAGCACAGGTAAATACAGCCTCACTCCTCATCAGAGAAACTTCTCTTTGCAACAGAGACCAATGCTGAATTGCTGTGGAACAATCTTTTTGTATACTGTGAATATATGTTATTCTCATTGGTTAATAACAAGCTTACTGGCCAATAGTTAGGCAGGAAAAGGTTATGCAGGACTTTGAGACAAAATGAGAGTGTGAGGAGCTGAGGGTGGAGTCAGGAAATGCAGATAAAAGATGATCATGCTGATAAAATTTCCTGCCACGTGGCCAGGTGTAGATAAGAAAAATGGGTTAATTTAACTTGTAAGAGCTACTTAGTAACAAGCCTAAGCTGTAGGTGAAGCATTTATAATTAATATTAAGTCTCTGTGTGGCTATTTGGGAATGGGCTGGTGGGACAAAAAACCCTGCCTACACAGAATACCACAACCAATTAAAATGTAAAGTTGTGGATCCCAGGACTAAAGGATATATCTAAAAAAATAACTCCTATACTTAAGATTCAAGGAACATTGCTGAAGAGCATTTGAAAAGACTTAAGATGGAGAGGATCAGGGAGTATGTTGTGTCATTGTATTTCCTGGTAATATCAGATATCCTGTCCATCAAGAGTCAGCATGACTCCCTAAACACAAGCTGAACAAGGGTAACAACAGACATGCCAGAGTGGACAGGGGAAGACCATGAGGCTGCAAGCCTACATAAAGAACTGCAGCAACTACAGAGTGCCGAGAACAGAAGAAATAGTTTTCACAGGCAAGAGCACATCAATTGGTCATCTAATGCCAATGGTCAGCTCTTTAAACATTCATATAAGTAACATCATACAGACCAAGCAGGTTCTATTTAGGACTACATATATATATATATATTATATATATATATTATAACAACAATTAATGAAAAGAAAGGAGACCATAAATTTTGGAAACCAACAAGGGGTATAGGGAAGATTTAGAAGGAAGAAAAGGAAATGATGTAAATATAACCTCAAAAATAACAGACAGAGAAAACTAAAATAACCCAATGAATAAGCAAACAAATGGGCTATACTTAAAACTCCCCCATTTTCCAGTGTCAGGGAATTTTCTTTAAAGGAAGAAGAGCTAAAAATGGACTTTTACTATTTTTTCTTTCTTTCACTTTGTTAGAAACAGGAGAAATGCCATGATTTGTTATACAAATTATGAACATTTATAGAGTATATTATTATATCTTTATAGATATAGACAGTATACAACTAAATCGGGGTCCTTAAAAATTTAAATTCTTTAAAACATAATTTTTGATTCATCCACAACAATTGTACATATTTATATGGCTAAGCATGGCATTCCAATATGTTTATTATAAGTACTTTTAAATATAAGTAATTAACATTTCCATCAAAGGTTATATAATGTCCATTTTTAAATGTTATGAATTGTGGCATCCAAAGCTTGTAGTGCTAATTAAAGTGACTTCTTTAAAACCAAAAAAAGGGAAAAAGAAACCTGAAATCTGAAGCTTTTTTCCATGTCATTTCCTTTCCCTTATCAGTTCTTCTGTAATTCACTTTTAAAGTGTCAAAAGCCTATTAATGAATATGGAAAAAGTATAAATGTTAAACTGATTATACCAGGCTAATTGATCTGACCATGGGTAATTAAAAATTGATAATAGTGCTTTTTTAACTCGTAACAGTATTTTCATTAGTTTTTTTCTTTTCTATTCTCTTTTAAGAAAAGGGAATCTCAATTTTTTTCCTCTTCACATATAAAATAGTTTCAGATAGATTTATAATTCAATGAATCTCAAGTACATTTAACATTCAAACCCTGGATGTCTGACACAACTTCTTCACAAAAAGTGCTTTTTCCAAATCTGCTAATGACAGTAAGATGAACACCTACCAAAACTCACTTACAGACATAATTTAAAAAGAGGTAATGTGCATATACGTGCGTCAGAGATCAAGTTCAACAAAAATACCACTTACTAGGGTAGGGGTACGGCAATTGGAGGAGTAGTAAAAGGCATGAAGACACGAGTGAAAATAACAAAACAGAAAACATAGGATAGTACCGGGAGGGAGTTCCAGTGAGTATTGAAATCACCTGCATTTTATTTTCATTTGCTTACAATAAACAGCCCTGACCACAAAAGGTAGGAGTAAGACTAAAAAAATTCATTAACATGATACAAGGAAGTGAACAGTTGTGGGTTACATTCTTAATTAAACATTCTATCGCTAGTATAAGACAAGTAATGCTCACACCCTAGACCAAAACATTCTGTAGTCAAACCACTCCCTGGGTGGAATCCATTATTATCTCCCTAAGGGAGTAGGAACTCAGTTGGGGTAAAAAAAAAAAAATCTACTTCTCTATTCCTGAAATACAAGAACTGGATACTAGCCACACCTGTTTACAAAAACCTTGAGAGAGCAGAACTCTCTGTTCTAAATCTCGGTGGAACCTTTATTTGAGGTCGAAACAGACAATAACGTTGAAGGAACAGAAGTAAATTCCCACTCTCTGGTCAAAGTGGAAATAGGCTCACATTTATGGGCCTCCACATATATGTATTTTATAATATATAATTTATATTCAAGTAATTTATATTGATATGTAACATATACTCTAAAAAGGCTATATAAATGTTAAATTAATTAAAGGTGGTAACCTTTATTAAAAAAAGAACTAGTTTCATTTTCTAAATGGGAAAGACTTAAATTAATACTATGTAAATAAAATGGATATTTTTACTTACATACAGATTACATGAATATTAATGGAATTACACACCAGTAATATAAACTATGAAGTGCAGCTATACATCATCTCCCAGAAAACCAGACTTTTGTTTTGTATATTATTCAAAATCTAGCGCAGAATAACAAGAAAATAGTTTTTGATAAGGAAAAAACTTGGAGTACTTTTAGAAATGGTATCTCAACATTCTCTATAGTCTCTTAGGAACTTGAAAATGCACAATTTTATGACAAACAACATTTTTGTTTGTTTATCAAAATAGGGTTTCTCTGTGTAGCACTGAAGCCTGTCCTGGAGTCAGCTTTGTAGACCAGGTTGGCCTGGAACTAGGAGATCTGCCTGCCTCATCCTCCTGAGGGCTGGGATTAAAAGCCTGAGCCACCACCACCTGACCCAAACAACATTCTTTATCCTGCTCAAGTGATTAAGCATATCCTGCTACCATTTAAAAGGTACTCAGTGATCAGCAATTACCAAAAGTTTATTCAGTGATGATTCAGGCTTCATTAGATTCCAATACTTTAAGATGATTCAGCTGACCGTTAACATTCTGGGATTATGAGGCAGCTGGGACAGTGGGGAAAGCTCTGTTTTTGGAATCTGACCTTTTGCAATCTGAACCACATTGCTAGCTCAAGACCTTCAGAACCTTGGTCAGGTCACTCCTGGTGAGGAACACAGGATGCCAACCGACTGCAACACTGTGCCTGATTTGTGGCTTGTTAGTTACTTTCATATCGAGTTACCATCCTTGTTCTTTCCAAATGCTTACATATTTATAAATTTATCTTTTCACAGTACTCTCATCATAACTTATGTTAACATGTCTAACGGGAAAATCATTAGAATTTCAAAATATCAATGCATACTGTTTGGAAATACATTATGAGGTCATGTCACTAAAGGTGGTTAGAAAATACTTGGTGGATACGTATGAGAATGAGTTCCTGGAAGTCTTCATGAAGACTTCTTGAGGGATTAACATAAAAAAAAAATGACCTGACTAATGGACCCATTCATCCAAGGCCTAAATGGAGAAGTATTCTAAAGGAATTACTTACATAAAGTTGTAATGAACTTGGTGTAGCAAACACTGACAGGCCAGTTATGATTGTTAACGTAGATTTTCAAATCAACTCTTTCATCCAAGGTAAAAAGTTTGTAGGTTTCTATCCTGTAGAAGTGAGACAATGTGCCATATTAAAAAAAAATAGTAAGTATTAGAATAATCTTTGATAGTCCATCTAAAGGAAAAGGCTTCCTATAGAATAATGGGCTACATTTCTAACTGGCTGAATGATAGTGCCAGAAGCAGCAGGCATACTCTAAGAAATTTAGTTTTAAAAATCCAGAGGCTGGGATATGTCAATTCCAGTAGACACCTGTGCTCTCAGACACTCAGTTTCTGCAGCAAATGAAAAGAAATAGAACGAATGTTTTTCTTGTGCATATTAAACCTCAAGAATATCCAGTATCAAAAATTAATTTAATTTGTGGGTAGTTAATAAACATCATTAATATTATATATACTAATATAGATTATTTGCTTCTTTCTTATTTTGGGAGAATTACTGGTTGGTTTGTTTTTCATACATAATTTCTACTTGTATCTCAAACTTGGAATCTTTCTGGTGTACTATGATGATTGGCATGGGACACCATGTTTGCTCTTCCACATACACTGATGAGCTCAATAACCAAACAAAAACAGAAAAAAAAATTCTAGGCTTTCTAGAGAAATTTTCTGCATGTAAATGGCCCATGTTAAATGACCAGTAATACAGTTTAACAGTTTAATAATTTTCAGATCATTAGGATCACTATGACATTCTTCAGATAAACCTGTCTGTATGAACACATAGCTAACTGCTTAATACAATCACATGATAAAAATTAAGAATCATCATGATTATGGACTTCACGTCAATATATAAAAAATATACTATACTCAAGATAATCTGCTTAACTTATAGGATTCATAGATCAAACCTTTCAAATATAGCCTCGAACCTACTCTTCTCTAGCTACTATAAGAATAAGTTGAAAGGCTCCAAGATGTTCTGATTTTCAGCTATGTATTTCTGACCAAAAAACCAAAGAAAGCAGGAAAACCCTAGCTTATCAAGTATTGTTAATTTTATGTGTAAAATTCAATCAAAATGTAACAACTTAGATAGATCATAAAAAATTAGCAGGTAAGAATAAGATAGTTTCGTCCTAACAGAGCTTAGCCACTAAAATGAATAAAGCAGACAACATCCACATTAATATTACAGACAGACAGCCTAAGCCATTCCCTGATGAAGGAAAATGCAGGTCCAGAAATCACAGATACCAAAAGTACTGATGTCATTAAATGGGAAAACACATAGGCAGGGAAGCTCTGAAGAAGACTGGAAAGAAAATAATACTGCAGCTAGGAGAGACAGAAACAACAGCCAGTCTAGAAGGGCAGAGAAGTCTGCACATGTGGGAACCTGAGACGGGAGGATGTCAAAGCCATAGTCTGTTAGACGATGCAGAAAGATAAAAACAGTCCAATCTGCTGTGACATGTTAGCCCTTTCCTCTGCTTACTGAAAGCTTACTTATTTCCTGAACTGGCAAAAGCCTTAACAGTCAAGTAAAGGCTGTGCAGATAGACTTATGTTTGAGGGTCAGGATGAGAAACAAGAGATAGTTTTACTTTTAAAATGGTTTCCAAGCCGGTCGGTGGTGGCGTACGCCTTTAATCCCAGCACTTGGGAGGCAGAGGCAGGTGGATCTCTGTGAGTTCGAGACCAGCCTGGTCTACAAGAGCTAGTTCCAGGACAGGCTCCAAAACCACAGAGAAACCCTGCCTCGAAAAACCAAAAAAAAAAAAAAAAAGAAAAAGAAAAAAAAAAGTTTCCATACAAACACGGTCAGAATTTCCATAAAACTGATAGTAGAAGAAAATGGTAAAATTATTTTAAATAGCAAGAGGATAGCTTGTTTTACAATCGTAACTGTTTCCTAAAAATAACAAAGTGATAAATTTTTTGCAGTTATGACACGTTAAAAAGAAAAAAATATAAGTTTGGGTAACTTTTAATTTCAATTTTTTATTTTTTTGCTTAGTTATGTGTATGAGTGATTTGAATGACCACATGCATGCCTGGTGCCAGTAGGGATTAGAAGACACTGGATGCCCTGCAACTATAGTTACATATTTTTGTGAACCAATAAGTGAGTACCAGAAATTGAACCCAAGGCCTCTGTAAAAACAAGTGCTCTTCATGAATGAACTACCGCTCCTGCCCCAAGTTTGACTGTTTAAAGTATCCAATATTCATATATTTTAGGTAATTACTTAGCCATGAAAAAGAACTGAACATATGAAATGTGAAAAGATGTTAATAAACACACATTTTCATGATGAGATGCAAATAAAAATATTAAAATGTATTTTAAAATAATGTTAGAAATCAATAAACACAGAAGTATTATGAAAAGTATATTTTATATGAAATTGTATATTAGGGTAGCTACACTTAGGTGTATCATAACTGGTTTTCCCTTATTACTCCCATGACACTATAATATTTATAAATACTTGGTTTTAGAACATTTTTACTTTTACTATGGCAGAAATGTATAATCCCAACAAATGCCTGAGTCTCCCAGTTTGACATTTCACAAGAGGTTGGTGTCATGTTTACAAGAGAACGGAAGCAGAGAAAAAGTGAAGGCAAGCTTTCCCACTGTAGATAAAGATTACATAGCAAGATTGAAAACCTAATGTTGAAATACTTTATAAAATTTTACCTGTTTAAAACTGAAGATAATATCATGCTGTAGAACATATTTTTATGTATTTAGTGTTTAATCATTGCACTTGAGACCAAGATCTTGTGTTAGCATTAATGTTAGACAGAACAACATGAGATTCTTGGGAAATGATAAATCTGGGGAGACCCAGCAGAACAAATGGAAGGAAGAGACTTGATGGAAACTCAACAGGGAGATTGCTATGTACTGCAGAAGACACTGAATGAATAAATAAGAATTGGAAAACACAAATCTTCCAATAGTTCGGATATATGTGGAGGGAGCAGTTTCAATCAGAGGTCTAGAGCTAGAGAGCAATTCTAGCTTCAATAAAGGATCTTTTAAGAATTCTTCTGGTTTTATGCAGAAGTGGGGAATATTTCCTTATACACAAAAAAAAGTATAGAAGGATTTAGCAAGAAAAAAACCTCATAAAATAACACTGCATAATAAATACAAGTACAATGACTCAGAAAATTTAGAAGGATTTACACAGCATCACAGTGAAATGGTAAAAAGAAATGAGTCTACGTGGTCTGGCTGAGATGAAATTATTCACCTATCAGATCCATACACTTTGAATATGGTTAAAGTTGTTGGTGTCCTGTAGTGGTTTGTATTCTAAGATAGCTGGAATTCTCGAACACAAGTATGCATGTATTACAGTTCAGTAGACGCACTGCAGCATAAACGAAAATCAAAAGCCACAATACTGTAAGAAGTCCAGTAACGAGCTTATCAAGTCATTCACACATGTGCAGGACAGTCTGTGTTGTCAAGGGTACATCTGTGTAAAGCAGCCTGGGATTGAAAGGATACTCCTATCTCCTTTATACCTCAATGTAGTCACACTCCTCACCCAAGTCAGTATGTTGTTCATCTGAATAAAGGGAAAACTAATTCTTTGTCAAAGCTCATCTTTAGCAGCTCTATGTTGTTACTTCCTCTGTCTGGTGGTTTAAGGCACCTTAATTATTATACTGTATTTCATATTCCTTTAGTTTTTATTCTAAACTAGAAGAGATGGTGAGGGACACAAGTGATTTATACTGGAAATAGCCTGTGTATATAAAACTGGGACGTAATCACATCTCTGTCATCGGTTCTTTTCATTCCTGATTGAACAAATACTGATCAAGATCCCATTTTGTTTTAGAATTATTCCTAAATGCTAGGGAAACAACAATTTAAAATGGCAGACATAAACCCAATACTGGTAGAGATTTTTTGACATGTTATTTGAGAGAATGAAAGTTAGAAGAAGACAGTAAAAATGTACCATTTATTTAGCCTATTTTATATTTGATATTAACTTTTAAAGTTGCCTAGCACCTTGACACTTTGTGTTTGGGCTGCTTCTTATGCTGTAACAAATACTAAAGAAAGTACAGACTTTTGGGCATATTAATATTTGTATTTAGTAAGTGCCTTTTAAACATTTAGAAGTACTCAATACTTTTATGTGTTTAACCTGACCTTTCTATAATGCATTTGAAAAAAAAATCCACAATAACTTTTGCCATTAAAGTACACTATGCAAAAATCTGTTAGAAGAAAAAAGCAACTATCTTACCATTTTTAACATAACCTTATCCAGCATTTCAACAAATTCTTATCTAACAATTTAAATATACAAATATTTAAATTTTCTGTATATTTAGTGATCATACTTCATAATAATTATGAAACTGTAGACTTCAGTTTTACTTTAAATCATTTTCATTACTTCATTCTTTTATTTATAGTAGAGACCCATAAAGATCAGAACAGCAGAGTGTATCTTACCCCCAGATCATCTAAAAACTTCAAGAAAAGTAATAATTAAATCTATTTTAAACATGGACAGTTGTTTGAATTGAGACCTAATGCTAAAGAATTTTCTACACATTTGCCAGATATTTTTTTATTTTATTAAAAATATCCGCCTCCTCCCTGCCTCCCTTTTCCTTCCCCCTCCCCCCACTCCCCACTCTCTTCCCCCTCCCTCCCCAGTCCAAAGAGCAGTCAGGGTTCCCTGCCCTGTGGGCAGTCCAAGGTCCTCCCCCCTCCATCCAGGTCTAGGAAGGTGAGCATCCAAACAGGTTAGGCTCCCACAAAGCCAGTACATGCAGTAGGATCAAAACCCAGTCCTTGGCTTCTCAGCAGCCCTCATTGTCCACCATATTCAAAGAGTCCGGTTTTATCCCAGATATTTTTAAAATGCATTAACTTAAAAAATTCAAATTAGGAAATTCCAGCTTTAAATTTGCAGATGAATAAAAATAGGAAAAGCAACTTAAATATTTTTTTCAATAAGCATTTATCAACTAATGAAATAGAAAGTCTCAAATAAAGAGTTCAGAAAAGAAATGTTTTTGAAGAGGACGGTATTTATCTAACTAAACATGTACTTCTGTTATAACAAAGTATTTCTAGGTCAGTTTCAAAAGTTATTAGAATCTAGTTATCTGCAAAACTGTCCAAAACTAAATACAAAGAGCACTGCCTTTTCATGAATGTTGTTGTACAGGTCTGTGACTTTTACAGTTGTCATGCTCTCCTACAGAAACACTTTCTCCTGATTTAGCAAATGGGTGAATGCCTGACAGCGTACTGAGAAAAAGATTAACCACCTGCCTCTAATTCTGTACAGCTAAACCCACAGTCACCTTAGTCCTAAACTTCTTTTAATACAAAATATGAAAGTATTGGTATTAATAATTCTAATGACTGGTAATAATCTCAAGAGTTATTATTTTATTCCAAGAAAGTGATAAACTGGCAACCTGGTTTTAATAAATTAACTAGCTTCAAGAAATAAGCAAAAGTAAGCTCTAACAGGGAGAACAGTCACACCTCAACTTGAAGCACTGAAGCCAAGAAGTGGGGTCACCCTCTGATATCAGTATTTCAGACACAGATGACGATACGTCCTATGTAAGCTCACTAGACATCATGATCCTATGAATGCTTATTTTCTCTGCTTTGTTTTGTCAAAACGATTTTCTAAGATATTGGAAAATCATTGACACAGTAAGGCTGGATGGAATGAGGGCAAACACAGTATTCAGGATATTATATAGACGCAGTGGCTCTAAATTTAAAAAGCAGAGGTAAACTAATGGGTTGGGGAATATTATTTTCAGGTGTGTGCCTTTTGTTTATGCTGCACTTGTTTAACTCTGTGAAGCTGGTTACTGTGCCTGTCTAAAACACCTGATGGTCCTAAAAAAAAGAGATGAACGGCCAATAAGGAGGCAGAAGCAAGGATAGGAGGGGCTGGCAGGCAGAGACCATACATAGGAGAAATCTGGGTGGTAGAGAATGAGGAGCAAGAGAAAGAGAAAAACCAGAGGAGGAAGGTACAAGGGACCAGCCACTCAGCCACACAGCAATACATTGAGAAAGAAGGAAAGAAGGGTATACATTAATACAGAAAGGTAAAAGCCAAGAGGCAAAAGATAGATGGAATAATTTAAGAAAAGCTGGCAAAAAACAAGACAAGCTAAGGCTGGGCATTCATAACTAAGAATAAGTCTCCATGTGTAATTCATTAGGAACTTAGGGGTGGGCCCCTCAAAAACCAAAAAGAGAAAAATATCACACAACACTCATGTTTGACTGAAACACCAGCAATGCAGGTTGTGAGTGAGAACTAGTGCAAGAGGCAAGTGAGTAACTTCAGATTATTTTGTATCTATTTTTAAAACATTAATCATATTGATCAAAATATATTTCAATGGATGTCAAAATGACAAATTACATAAATCCCAAATCCAAGAAATGACACAACATTTAGCATTTCCTATTAATAAGTCTTAAGAAAGCTGTATGAGTGTTTTATATATATATGTATATGTATATATGTATCATATATATGTATATATTTATTTCTATATCAACATATCCATGCATAGATAAAATATTTTGTTAATAAATTCACTTCCTATTTTATTACATTGAAATTTCCTACTCAAGGACAAGATTTTTGAGGAACCCAAATGACTTCATGGCTACTAACACAAACTGTTTAGTCACATTTTCAAAAGAAATTAACAGTTACCAATAATAAAAAAGGCCGTATTTGTAGGGTAAAAGGGAAGACCAACTTGTAATACAAATATATTATACATCAGCTACTGTGGAAAGGGCTGTCTTAAGACCTTGCTACATAAGGTGGCATTTGTCAGGTTTAAAGGAGAAAATAACAGGAAATGAGATTTTAAATGTAATCTCTAAATTATAATAAAAATTAATAATTATGAGAAGTGACTTGTATATGATCTGTAGAAAACACCGAGACATTTGTGTTTATACAACAACTCCTGCTTCCAGCAGAGAGAGGGCTACTAAAACATGCCAATGTGATACACAAGTACACAGCACCCACAGCACACAGAGTATCCATGGTACATGTACCCAGAATCTGGTTGGTGTATTGGAGGCTGTCACATAATTCTAATCAGTCAAGAAATTTGAAAGACTTTCTTGAATCATTTGGAAAACTAAGCTTGTTGCATTGTAAGAAAATAATTTCAGTACTTGTAAATTATTCAGTGCTGGTTTTATCTGAAGATTGATCTCTGAAGCCTGGTATCTGAGGGACATATCCCAGTCTACCTACTTCCTATCCACTCAACAAGACACAAGGATGACCTAAGATTAGGACTCTTCAAAAAAATTATATTCATATTAGCCTTTTACCTGAAAGTGTTTGTGTGTTTGTGTGTGTGTACCATGTGCATGACTGGTGCCCATGGAAGTCAGAAGAGGGCAGCAGATCCCCTGAAACTAGAGTTACATATAACTGTAAAGCAGGGTGTAGTGCTGGGAATAAAACCCATAAGTTCAGTAACAGCAAAAAGTGCTCTCCAGACCAAGATTAGAATTCCACAGAGTATTAGACTAGTGTTTTTGGGACTGACAATCTATATCCCATCTATCAGAACATATTAAGTAGACTGTAAAACTGAGTTCTATAAACTAACATGACCCTCAAAACGAGAAATGAGGATATATAAGTGAAATAAAAGCTAGGCATATTTTGGGGTCAGCGACATATAGTTCCATGGTTAAGGTGATTATAATATAAAGATGATGACTGCAATTCAGATGATCAGAGTCCATGTACATGCCAGATGTGCCTGGGGACCTGCTGTAATTCCAGCCTCTGAAGGCAGTCAGGAACCCTCAGCAAACTGGCCAGCAAGATTATCTGTATATAGAAATACTCTGTGTTCGATTGAGAGACCTTGCATCATAGAATAAACTGAAAGAACAATCAACGATCATTACCAACATCAACCTTAGGCCGCCACATGAATATGCACATGTACAAAATGATATGACTCCACATATATGTACATGCACACCACACACACGCGAAAAATGGGAAAAAAATTACAGGATTTTTTCTCTCCTGTGGCTTAATGTATCTTCATGCAACAAAAGTAACATTTTGCAGCCCTTTTCTCCAAAACTGCTTTAGAACAATCCTGATTTATTTTATAATTACTTCTCTCAATCTTAATGTATCTTCTTTTTCTCTGGAATTGGTATCACAGTGATTTTTGGCTGTACCACAACTACTTCATATGAGTCAAGATTTCATATTAGCCTCTTAGAACACTACACATTTTGAACCACAATATTTTACTGTTTAAAATTATAATTTTCCAATCTAAGTGGTGGTTCACAGCCTCAACGCCAGCATTTGAGGCAGGTGGATCTTTATGAGTTCAAGGCCATCCTGGTCTACAGAGCAAGTTCCAAGACATCCAGAGCTACAGATAGAAACCATGTCTCAAATATATACATATATATATATATATATATATATATATATAGAGAGAGAGAGAGAGAGAGAGAACTTAATGTGTAATATATATGATTATGTATTTAATATATATTTTCATACAGTAGCTCAGTCCATATTACAGTATATAAAACCTACTTTTATGTGTGTCCCCATAACCTTTTTCAGATTTCATTTTTAAAGGAAGTGTTTAATTTGGCTTAGGGTTTAATAGAGCTAGAGTCCATGATGGCAGAGAAAAGGCATGACATCAGGAACAGCTGAGGGCTTACATCTTGATCTACATGTATGAGCGAGAGGGAGGAGAGGGAGAGAGAGAGAGACAGAGAGACAGAGACAGAGAAAGGCACTGGGAGTGGATTGAGTATTTTGAAACCCTAAAACCCTTACCCAGTAACAAACCTCCAATTCTTCCAACTCTTCCAAAACAGTTTCACTTAGGACCAAATATCCAAATATATACGTCTTTGGGGCCATTCTAATTCAAACCACAGAAAACAATATCCTTTCCCTTCATTATGACCCTCTAACAGATCTTGCTTCTCAGGTTTGTCTGATCAGTCACTCTGACTATCTCTGTTGTTTCCAAGCACGCTGATGTACCAGACATCTCGAAGTTCTGCAGAATGTTCGAAGAGCTTCCCTACCATCTGGGCAGTGCCTGGTAGGGTCAGCCACCTCCCAGGGCAGCCACATCCCTTTTTTCCCATTTATAAACTGATTTATGCTAAAGAGATATAGAGGCAAAAGGATGGTATAGTCTTTCTTTGGCATCCCAGTCAATAGCCATTATACCATTATCTTTCTCTTTTGTTCATTTCCTAGCCCAGATAGGACACAGTTATTTAATTGAAGGTAATAAAAGCACTGTTTTGATTCTCAATACTGCTCAAAAGATCCCAAGTCTTAACTCAAGAATTCTATCTATTTCAAGTGTGCCTTGTTCAGCCTTCTTCAGAGAAACTTCCTCCTGCACCAGATAAGAACATAAACAGAGAGCCTCAACCAGATGGAGTGAAGAAAATAAGAGACCTTGAAACACTCAGCTCAAAACTAGATATCTTTATCAAATGCCTCTACTCAGGAATCAGCAGGGAAGTGGAGGTGGAAAGAGTGTAAAAGCCAGAGAGGGTGGAGACCCCAAGGAAACAAGGCCTTCCTAACACAGCAGAATTGATGTACATATGGACTCACAGAGACTTAGGCAGCAAGCACAGGGCCTATGCAGGTTCGCACAAAAAGGGGCCCATCTCTAACCCATAAGCTATCTCCAATTGATAACTACTTGCAAATGCAAAATTAGTTTTCTGCATGTCTCACTGGGGAAACAAACCATTCTTATGGACAGGTCCCAAGAGAAAACAATGCAACAACATCTTTGGAGTTTCCTTATCTCATAATCTTTATTTAAATTTCTAAGACAAATGGATTTAAGCCTTAATTTTCTGAAAGAGCAGAATTTTCTGAAAAAGCAGTTATCCTTAGTTTGTTTTATTTCCTATACTAAAACAAAACCTACCTTAAGCTTTCTATACACATATCATAGGTATCTTATCACTATACATGCATCAAGTCAAATAACTGCCCTACATCCCTAATGGCTAGTACCAATAGTATCTAAGAGGTTAATAAAAAAAAAAAACACTTTTAGTTCAATAAGATTCATAATCCCTTAAAAATCCTGTATCACTATTAAATGATATGAAAAGCAAATTGGATAGTTCTTGGTATTTTATTCAACAGTTAAACAGGAATTTGCTCGATGGACTTCCAATTTAAGTACACATACAATAGAGCACATTTTGGACAAATGCTTTTTGTTAAGACTTGGATAGTATGTTTCTTTCTTGGCTATGCATGTTGACTAAAGTCTGTTCAATATTCTTCATTTTCCTAGGTCCTTTAAAAAAGTATAATAGGCATTTTTATCTTCAAAGATAAAATAAAATAAACAAAGCGCTACAGGCCACACAGAGCCTCTGTTTGTGATCTTTACTACAGAATTACTTCTTTTGTTCAGACTACACTATGAGACTCTAGAATCTTTCACTTTCTACTATGGAGAGCCCCAAATAGTTAAGTATTCATTAAAGTAGTAAATGAATAAATGAGAAGATGTTAGCCATGACAGGTAGAAATACTACAGCTATTCTAACTTATATGTTGCTCAATAGGATCTTTCTGCTAGATAAAATTAATAACTAACTTCTCAGTCTACATTCTCCGTAACATTTGAAATAGTGGGTGCTTCATAAAGTTCATAGGTGCTTATCATAAACACATTTCTTGTTGGTTATGATTGACATGCATGGGAGGCAAAAAATATACCTCTGTTGTTTTTAAGTACTGAGGTTTTGTGGTTGCTTTAACATAACCTATCCCGACTGATATACTGCCAATTATTGTAGCAGTGTAGGCTAACATGCAATCTATTTGAAACTTATACCTGGTTACAGTACAACCAGAAAAAATTAGGGCATTTTTATCATGCCCTAAAACAAACAAACAAATAAAAAGGGTTTTGAGTTTTCAACCGCATTGTTATTGATGATCTAGGGCAATGAATAAACATTCATTCTATATGATGCTTTTGTAACCACAGTAGAATAAAGTTAATGTTTACTTTAAAATATTACATTTATAGGTGAACTGAAAAACAACCAAGCAGATGTATTATGCTATGACTACAATATAAGAGCAGAATACATATATTACAAGTTTATTTGGCTCCATCATTTTAGAGGGTTTAATTCATGACTGGTTGCCTCTAATGATCCTGAATGGAGGAGGAGCAACAGTATGTGGAAAAACCACTCATCTATTGACCAAGACTATGAAGAGTCGTCCTGCAGTCCATATCAAGAGCATGCTAGTGAAAACACAGAACAACTACATCCACTTATTGAAGAGTCCACCACATCCCATATCTGCAAAATTCAAAACTATTCTTTTAACGTTTCGGCCTTTTAGGAACATTCAAGACATAAACTACAGCAGGTGCTATTATAGTTGAATAAGTTGACTAACTACTATTGTCTCTGCATTTCTTGCAAACTAATTATTTTAATCAATATATTTTTGTGGGTATTGATTTCAAAAAACTACTCAAGATTCTAAATATAACGTATGAAACTTTTTGGAGTTTCATATAAACAACCATTTAGGAAACGCACACACAACTAATGTTATAACCTGATTAGAAAAATGTACAAAATTGCTGATTTATTACAGCAATAAAGGAATTTTTTGTTTGTAATAATTGTATTGTAGCAAAGTTTGAGTCTGTCACACACACTCAGAGTTGGGGAAAGTTCCAAATGCTTGATGCCTTAATCCTTCCAGGAAGGTTTTTCTCATTTCTCTTAGTCCACTGCTCGAGACATAAAGAAAAAGTTATAGTATGGTCAAATTTCTAGACAACCATTCTGCTTTCAAACAGTAAACCAATAAATAAATAAATAAATAAATAAAATTGTTTTGCTTTGGTTTTTGTTTTCTGAGACAGGGTTTCTCTGTGTGTAGCCTTCTCTGTCATGGAACTCACTCTGTAGACCAGGCTAGCCTTGAATTCATAGAGAGCAACCTGCCTCTGCCTCCTGAGTGCTGGGATTAAAACCATTTGCCAGCACTGCCCAGCAGTAAACCAAATTTATCCGACAGATATACACGCACGAGTGCAAACATGCGAACACCCACCCCAAGTAGAATCCTTTAGTTACAATTATTCCCAGTGTGGCTTATGATTCTCCTTCATCTTGGCCACATTCTGACTTACAAAATCATTTCTCATCTACATTAAGTTTAGTCCTTTGTTGCTTCCTTCTGCCCTGAGATGCTATTTGTTTGAGTCTTTGCTGCAAGCATCTCTTCACAAAGTGGTAAGACATCTCTATTAGTGCATGTGTAGTTATTAATTAAGAGCTGACAATCTTTATTATCCCTTTCTGTCCTCCCCTGGAGACCTCTATTTTAAGAGAAGTCCCAAAGTACATCTTTGCTGGGAGCTCTCTGTAAAGGAAGTCTTTATTCTCAAAAGACACTTACAAAACTCTACAACATGTGGAAGGAAGAGATAGGCATTATTTCCAAATCATTACCTGATGTTTCTTTTGAAGTTTACTATTTCTGGTTCACACACTATTCCTTTAAGAAAATAATATCATCTACAAATCAATTTTCTGTATCTCTTTTCTATGCAGAGTCACTTTTTATACAACATGTAGTTGAAGAAGACCCTGAACTTCTGCTCCTCCCACCTCTATTTCCATAGTGCTAGAATTATAGGCATGTTACCAAACCTGACCTTATGTGGTACTACATACAAGCTAGACAAGCAACCTACCAAATGAGCCACATAACCAGTCCTATACTGTTATTTTATAAACCCAAAATAACTAGAGCCTAGAATTTTATAAAAAGAACCATGTTAAATGTGAAATGTTTTACCTGTTATTTTAAATATAATAGCTTTCCATGCTGGCAGTATGGATTTATATAGCAAAGCATTTAAGATTATAGGCTCTAGAATGAGCCTATAGCCTGTCTATAGCCTAACGTTGCTCCCTGATAGTTTAATGAGCTTGGAAAAAGTATCTTTCTTCGTTTTATTTATTTTTATTTGTTACACCTTTATTTATTTGAGGGTAGGAGTGTGGTTACACTCCCATATGGCATGCATGTGGAGGGCAGAACACAACCCCAGGGAGCCTGGTCTCTCTTGCCACCTTATATAGATAAGAATTCATCAAAAAGTTAACAATGAAGGAAATAACCAAATCTCCATGATCTAGTCTAGAAGAGAAGTAACTGTTATTTTTCATGAAAATTTAGAATTATAGAACTTTAAGCCCAATAAAAGCTGCTGTGGAAAGCTCCGAGTCTGTAATCAGGGCAAGTCTGTACTCAGATTTCATACAACTAATGCACATTCCTCTAAAGAATGCAAGCGATATTCATGCTAGAAAATTATTCACCTTATCTATATTTGGTTGGCATATAGATTGCCTTCTTAGGGGCAAATATTTCTAAGACAAAACAATGCAGACTAAACAGAAACTTTTATTTATCTTTCATCACATATATAAAAAAAGTACTATTTTGGATAGAGAACAAACATGATTGCTGAGTTTTACCTATGAAGTAAGCAAGTACAGTTCAGTCTACTATATAGTAAAAGTAACTAATTATTAAAAAATAGAAATCTATTTTGAATTGAAAATTGTAATCCCAGCTACAGCAGTGCTAGAAATGGAAAATTTGCTACAAATGACTGATTTTCACAATGCAGTTTTCAGGTCTCTGTTCACATAGTTACTTTATAAGAAGATATTGTTATTTTAATTTCTTAAAACACGAAACAGATAGCAAATTACAGCAAATACTCATAATATAGATGGTATGGTCAGGGACACTGCTCCTCCTTTCAAATACATTATCTTCAGACAGATAAACTGTAGATTGTAGATTAAGGTAAACTGTAGAATGGTTAATGAAGAAACACAGATGCGTGTTTCTCCAGAAAGTGAAAACACTTCATCATTTATGCAGCAGCAGTTGCTTCTGCTTCTCTTTGTTCTGTTTCTCCTCTTCGGTTTTGAAAGCCATGAGACAGAGAACTGTTATCTTGTTAGCATTAGGCACACTGTCAGGTAATGGTAATTTGAAAAGCCCACTGTTCAAAGAGGTAGAGTATTTTTTTTTTCTACACAAGCAGTTATCTTAGAAGTGACTGACCACAACTTTAATACTAACAAAATTCTTAATATGTTAAGTTTCATAGGTTTCAACTAAAAAAGAGTCCCAAAGAATGAAATATAAAATATCTTTGGGACAAGAACAATAAGGGCTTTATTCATTTAAAAGTATTGAAAAGCAATGCACTTTAAGGATAGTATGATCTGAACAAACGATGTCAGTGAATGGGTAATCCTAAATGATCAGTCAGAAATAAATCACTTTTGAACAGTCTGGAACTCTCAGCAGGAAAATCCTCAGCGTACAGTGAATTGGCTATAACACCATAACACCAAATCAGGGTCTCAAGGCCTATTAGGAAATGACCATGAAATAATACACAACTCAGAAAGGAAGGAATGAGAAAAGTTCATATTTCATTGTTTATCAGAAGGATTAAGAGAAAAGCTCAAATGATATTCAAAGTATCTGCCTCAAGATACAGAGAGTTCTTGCCAATCATTTCCACATTTACATATTTGTGTACAAAAATCCAAATGACTAAACATGTACTCATAGAGACAAAAAAGCTGCTGTACATGAATTTGCATGAGCAATCCAGCTGGAGTATGTCAGAAAAGAATATTATAGTTTACTTCCCCTTTAGTCATTTTAGCTTCCAAGAAACATTATCATCACTATTTTAATATGTCTTTTAAAATATCTATTTATCGTAGATAATTTATGCTCCACTTAAAAATTATTTATCAACAAATTAGTTCTAACTCCCATCTGATATTATTTTTACATTTACATTTTTCATACCTATGACGTTACCTGACTCTTCTATATTTCTAACATCTAAAGTGTCCCAGGTATTGTTGGGAAAAAAAAGCATATCAAAGAAATATTTCTTATGAAGTCAGGTATTATGGCTCATGCCTGTTACCCCAGCACCTGGGAGGCAGACTCAGGAGCATCGGGAGTTCTAGAAAAAACTGAGTTTGATGCTAGCCTGGGATATATGATACTCTTGTCTCTGTTGTCTCAAAAGTCAAAACAAGGGTCACCTGATGCCCGAGCAGGTTGAAGATGCTTCCCAGCAAGACTGAGCACTTGAGTTCTATCCCTGGGATGCATATGATAGAAACAGAGAATCCAGTTACAACGCTTGTTCTCTGACCTCCAAATGCATGCTGTGGCTCACAAACACACAAAATAAATTTTAAGAAATGTAATTAAAAAAATCTATATAAAAACAAAGCAAAATAAAAAAATTCCAACATATGCTTCTGCACAAAATATGTGGACTAGAATTAGAGATCCTTATATTTGTGTATTTAGTATCTTACCACTCTCTAACCTTGTGCAACACGGCAAAACTATGCTAAAAATGGCCGCTTGCCCAATGATTTATTTTTAAAGAGGATCTCTTCATGATTTACATTTCACCAATTGTACTATTTTTGGAAAAAAACAGGTAAGACTGGTGGTTTGCGAACTCACTAAGTATCATACTATCACTAAGCATGCATATTATGCACCACCTGGTATTTCTCTGTGAGTGTGTGTGTGTGTGTTATTTTTAACATGCATCAATGACTTTACCTTACCCACCAAATTACAGTTTACAATATTAAGGTTCCTATTATCCAACTTTGTGTATAACTGCTAACTACAGTAACATAAGATAAGTTTTTCATAAGTAGTAAATCCAGGATCAAACACTGGATAAATGATCATTTACTACAAGATATGAAGCAAGATTGCTGTCAACAAAAGCAAACAAGAAAACATAGGCTAATCTGATGGAAGCAACTCCTCAACACAGTTTCTCCAAGGCGACTTTAGCTTGTGTCAGGGTGATAAAAAATAAAATGAAATAAAATAAAATAAAGAAAACTAACCAGCCCCAAATTCTATTAGTAAAATTAATAAATTAGCCTTCAGTATGCCTTAAAATCAACATAGTAAAAATGCATAGTGTTAATTACTTACAATTACTATTAGCCAACTGTTCAGGAAGGGAAGTCTCTATAACATAAAATAACAAGGAACCACAGTGGATATTTGATGATATCCAGTTCTGTCCATCAGAATCTGCTACTTGCTATATACATGCCATTTACTTTTAAACAACCTAACACAGAAAGAGCCCTTAAAATCAAAGATGTCAAGACTATGAACACAGACAATCAATCAATCACTGTGACATAACGTACCCTGGGTCTTTAGTTTGTTCCACGTCTTCTCTCAATAAACAAAAGGTAGGTACTCCTGCAATGTCTATGAAGTCCTACTTCTTAGGCTCAACTAGAGTCACAAGTTAACAGGAGAACTATCACTCATCCTGAGCACCAATATTGCTGGACTATTAGAAGACAAGCTCCGGAGCAGCATCTATCCTTCAGTTGCCCGCAGCAGTCCATAGGTGGGTCACACAGCCATCAAATTTGGATGGCTTCCTAGATTATGGCTCAAGTATAAGACATGATTTGTATCCAGTAGGTGTGGGGGGGGGGAGTTGTACTAACCTGAGGCTTTATTCCTAACCAGAACAATGTCTCTTATAACAACTCCATAGGCGCATGCTTCTAGAATTCATCCAGGATACATCCTTTCTAAAAGTCATCATCCATAAAAAAAAATCCAGATTTCTGCCAGGTGTTTGTAGATATATTACCTCTTAGATGAAAGTTACTAAATAAAGTTATTATTGCAATAAGCAATGTTGCTTAGCAACTTAGGGTATTTCCATTAGATGAGAGAATGCACAGATCAAATTTTCTTTATTATTATTATTGTTATTATTTTATTACTTAAAAAATACCAATCCAAATTCCCACTCCTTCCCCTCCTCCCACTCCCTTGCCCCCTCGCCCCTCCAATCCTAAGAGAGGGCAAGGCACCCTGCACTGTGGAAAGTCCAAGGCCCTCCCTACTACATCAGGGTTAAGCAAGGTTGGATGGCGGTCAAATTTTCACAATGAGAAGATAACATCAAACCTGCTCCACACAAAACAACATATCCTCCTAAGGCAACTAGTTAAAACTGAAATTAAGAATACTTGGTTACACAATTTGGAGAAGTAAGATTAGTGGGACAGGGATAGAGGCAAATTAGAGAAACAGGGTTCCGAAACATAAGTACAAATAAATTTCTTGTAGTGTTGAACAGCATGCTCTCGTCTACTTTTCCCATTCTTTCTGAGATAATGTTCTCACCACGTAGTTGAGTCCTACTAAGGATTACCAAGCTGGCTTCCTAACTCATGATACTGTAGCACAGGTTCCTAAGTGCTGGGATTAAAAGACTGCCACGAAGCCTTACATAAAACTCCATTTAATTGTAAGCAACACTAACAAAAATAAATCTATTTTTCATATTTTGAGTAAATAGACAAATTTTAGAATATATATACTATATATACTCTAAATAATACTATATTTCAATTTTTAGTTCTCTGAATGAAAGAAAATTGGTATGTCAGTTTAAATAGGATGCATACTGAAATTAAGATATGTATCTTCCTCAATTGATGGTTTGAATGAGTTTGATTCCAATAGGTTCATATATTTGAATGGTTGGTTTCTAGTTAGCAGAATTGCTTAGGAATGGACTTGTTGAAGAAGGTGAGTCACTGAGGGTGGTCTTTGAGGTTCACAAGCATATTCTAGACCCAATCTCTCTCACTGCATACAACTTACGGGTTAGGACCAGGCTCCTAGCTATTGCTCTAGTGCCATACTTGCCTGCTGCGATCCTCCCTACCACGACAGTCATGGTTTCACCCTCTGAAACTGTAAATAAGCCCACAATTAAATGTTTCCTTTTATTCCCCCCCCCCAATGTTTCTTTTTAACTTGCCTTGGTATTGTTTCTTCACAGCAATAGAAAAGTAACTAAGACATTCTATGTCTAATGAGAACTAATAAGAAAAGTAAAATGTAAAGAAAATGTTTCAGTTATTATTCTCATTAACAATCACTGAAAGGCCCTTAATTGGAGTTCAAAATAACATATTATATAGATATATTTAAAACATGTACTTCAAAGTCTACCAAATGTCTGATTTGGGGGACTCACCTCATGCCCCTTCTCAATGACAAACATTAAAAAGAGCATTGCTTAACTACAGAATAGACACAACAGACAGCACTTATTACCTGCGTGTCAACAAACAGATATGCTCTTGTTTTCAGCTAAGCTTTGTATTTAAGACAATCAACATAAAAAGACAAGAAGCTCAGAATCGCAAAGCTTCAAAGTCTACAATCTACAAAATATCTAAACTTAGTTGTTTTGCTGTGATGATCCCACTCGTACATTTCTCAGTCGACTAGGGTTTACTCTGTGAGTCGTCATTAACTTTAACATATTCCACCTTGAAGCAATATGTATTTTCCACTAATAGCAAACTGTTATTTTCTACACTGTGTCCTCTCTATCATTTTCTTTCTTTGAGTTTTTCTTTTTTATTGCTGTTGTTGCCATTGTTGAATGAAGATTCCAAATACTCATGGCACTGCCTCTGAGTTGTTATTATTAAAGGAAATTACAGGCTATAGAAGGCTCATGAAGGAAAAGAAGCATAGGTGCATCCTACAAAGTCAGTAGGCTTATCTTTCTAAACTATTAGCCAGAATCTGTAATTGATGCAAAACTACTGAGCCCTCCTCCAATAACCTTACAGTGGTTCTCATACCACATTTTTCTTATCTTATCTTAAAAACAGTAAATGCCAGGCTATTGAAGATGGGAGAGCCTTTTAATGAAGGCCAGAGACATCTATTAAGATCTTCCCAGGAATGCCACAGAAGAGAATAAATATGTTTGTTTACCCTTTACCTACTACAACTCCAAATGAGCTGACTCTGAAAAGACTAGGATGAAAAACAATTATTAAATCTTTAATTCATTATGGAAAACAGTGATACTAAATACTGACTATACAACTACTATCTCTATCAGACTCCAAGTGAGGTAAGACTCTCACCTGCCTATTAGGTTGCTGGACCTGGAAAAGACCTGCCTTTAATACAAGTACTCCATAAGTTCAAGGACAGTGTGGTACAAAACGAGTTCCAGGACGCCCAGAGCTGTTACACCAAGAAACCCTGTCTCAAAAAACGAAAAACAAACAAACAAACAAAATACTAGCTGGCTATATACAAGAAACAATGGCCAATATTGATGATTTGTATACATCAGCTACTGAAGGAATAGAAGGAAAAGAAGCCAGTAGGATGAAAGGAGAAAGGAAGTAAAGGACACCGGGAGAAAGGGCTAACAAGTCAATATTAAGGCTTCAATGATTTGGGGGTGTTATCTCAGAATATTGTTTACATGATGAAAAATATATTAAAGAGTGAGACATCTGTAGATCATGATAAATGACACACTCTCTGGTTAAGATAAGTGTTAAAATTCAGTGCTGGAGATATGGCTCAGCAGTAAAGGGCACTTGGGCCCATAGAAGAAATGGGTTCTGTCACCAGAATCCACATGGTGGCTCACAACAATCCAGTTCCAAGATTTCCAAAACTAACCCATCTTTTAGGCTCTATGGGCACTATACACACACATATACATGCAGGCAAAACACTCATACACATAAACAAAAATAAATATATTGCAAAAGATTACTACTTATGTTAATATTGAATGAAAGCAATAAACTTTGAAAGCAAGGACCATGTACCTGTTTAGTTTTTACATATTAAGAATCTAGGGATTAATGCTTATTTTATCATTTTCAAATTTTAACCTGGTGTGGGGAGAGATAGCTTGGTGGTTAAGAGCACCAGCTGTTCTTCTAGAGGAAGAAGGTTTGATTCTCAGGACCTGCAGGCATCTCACAACTGTCTGTAACTCCAGTTACAGAATATCCAATGCTATTTTCTAGATCCTAGGAACACTAGTATGCTCATGGCACACAAGCTGGAAGGAAAACAAGCATACACATAAAAAAATTAACAAAAAAACTTCAAAACTTTCTCAGACAAAAAAATCCCCTCCCAAAATATAAAATGATAAATGATTATATATGTACAAAAACATTGTTATAGTTATCTGATTGTAAGTTTTATAGAGTAATAAAAAGAATCATGTGAGCAATTATGTGATAAATTTGATTTCAAACTATTATATAAACAAAATGTAAAAACATTATAAATCAATATTTTAAAATGATAATATATATTATAATTATATAAATCTTAGTACATATAAAAAGAAACACCCTCAACAGACATAAAGAATAAAGTACATGAATCAATACCTCCTTAAAATTAAAGATTCAAATGTAAAAAATACATGGGAAATAACTAAACTCTTGAGAATATAGAGGAATAAATATTAAAGAAAAGAAACTAAGTATTTTGATTGCATAATCTACACACTAACACTACTTGCAAGACTATAAGTCAGCTTCGTTTTTCTCAGATAAGCTTATTATATAACTAAATATGAAGTGTAATATTTTTAATTCAGAAATTTCATTTTTAAGAATATTTATCTTTGTAAATAATACATAATGTAAACATTATAGTTGTGTTAAATAAATGTAAATATCAGGAAAACCAAGACCTAACAATGTAGGAAAGCTAATTAAATTATGATGGCATATATAAAAGAATTGTGTATCTGAAATTTTTAAAAACATGAAATATATTTATGGCTGCAAACTTTTCCCTATCCTTTTCTTGAGGAAGAGAAAGCAGACACATAGTATATTATATCAAGGGAGGACAGAAGACAAGCAGGTTAAAGTCTTGTGTTTTGTAAATTTATGTACTTTCTAGATGTAACACTGTGAGCATGAAACAAAGAGAAAACAGAAACAGAAAAGCACAGTGACTATGCCATTGATCATTTGAACAGATTACTAGCTGTTTATTCTGCAACATTGTAAATACAGACCAGTGACTGCTGTGTCCCTAACAGGAAGAAGGGTTAAAAAACAGGGAAGGACCTTATTAAGCTACAGGGCCAACATCCCAAATACAAAGCCTCTCAGATGGCAAATAATCACACACAAAAATAAATAAAAGAAAGACAATTAGAAAATTTAATTTAAAGGATATTTACAAAATATGCTATGGGATTGGAAACCCTTTTTGCAAAGGAGAAAAACATAAACAATCACAACAACTATCAAGAGAGAATGCAGTATTTACATCAGAATTAGTGTTCCCTCTTTTATGCATTAGCTTCCTGTGTTGGGAATGGCACATATCAGGCAAGATCAAATAAAACATAACAAAGCAAAGCTTCCTTTGTAAGGCCACGAAGAGCAGGTAAAATCATGCACAAGATCTGGCTAAGGAATATATCTTAGGAAACAATGGCAAAAATATATTTATTTAAAATATTTAAAAGAAAATTTAGAAAATTTCTGAGCTGGATGTGGAAGGCTGAGGCAGGATGGTTTCACATTCCAGGCAAGGCAGGGCTATAACGTATTCCAGGCAGGCCTGGAAGACATGGGTGACTTTTCCCACAACAAACAACAAGAATGAAATCATCAGAATGGAACCCATTGACAAATATATAAGAAACACATATATTTACCTAAGAATTCCAGTGTAATCTGGAATATCTGAGAGTAACTCATATCAAACCTAAAATGCTCACTTTCACATATATAAACTGTTAATGAAAACTCATACAATTCTCACTACTGTGATAAGAAAACCAACTGGAAAATTATGAAGTATCACAAAAAATGACCAAATTTGATTTCATATAAACCATATAATTAACCTATCTTTAAAGTACCCATGCACAGTGGGACATTTTCAAAGTATGGCTCCATAGTTCGTGGCATTTGTGGTCTCTAAACACCCCAAAGTCCATCACTGGTTACCAAAAAATAAGGTTTTCCATGTTCCTATGTTAAAGAAATCCTTAAATGAGCTAGGAAATATTTCTTTCATGTTTTTTAATTGAAAAGTAATTATAAGTGTATTTAAGTATGGATGATAAAAAAGCATTTAAATTATAGCTATATATTTACATAGGTTGTTATTATTATTTAGATTTCAACAAGCTTAACACATTATGAATACCTGCCTTGATGCATATAACAAACTGAACATAAAGGCGATGGAAACAGGGAAGAAAACTTGTTTACTGGACATCTCAATTTTTAAATGTATGCATACTGTACATATGGAAATCAAATGGTAAACTTTTCAACTGTCAGGGCTGATTTCCACATGTGTGGAATATTTTCATATTTTAAAAACCCACTGACAAGTTTATTATTTATAAATGATGCTAGAATAGGATGGGCAAAAGCAAGCAGAGAACTTTCATAAGCAAATGTGACCACAGTAAATGAGTTATAAGAAATTATTGTCAAGGTTCATTATCCAGAACTCTTCTTTTGATATTATCTCCAATATCAACATCACAAAGATACACACAGGTCACCGATTATTATAAACATCAGGATAGAATGTTTGCATATTTATCCAGTTACACAGCCATTATCCTACCATCCATCCAACCATTCCAGGGCATTGTATAAAACTCTTCTATTGTGCTACAAGGCCTTAATTTACAGGTTGATAATGACAAAATAATTTCTTACCAAGCTTCTATACTACCATTAACTTCTTGACTGTTTCACACATATAAGTGCCTCTGTGGGAAGTGTTTAGAATAACTCCAAAATACCTTTTGTTTAGGTCCTTGACCTAAGTTTTAAAGCCAGATACAAAGAATGAAATCTATATGAAGAAAACCTGAAGCACATGTCTGTTCTATCCAGTATTTATATTAAGAAGATAAACAGACTTTATGATGACAGTTTGTTCAGTTATTTTTAAGGAAGTAATAAAACTAAAGTAAATCACACTGGATAATATTAATAAACAAAAAGTGCCCCAAAAGTTTCTTAAAACTAAATTTAAAGGCAAGTTAACAAGCACTCAGGAATACCCAAATAAGCATATTTTAACACATTAATTACCCATGATCTAAAAATGTTCTGTTCTCTCCTAACTCTTCTCCTTTTAATTCTATTTTTTTTTCTTTTTTCCCCATCCTGTGCTCCCCTCCACCCACACACCATGTGGGTAGGCTGTCTGTTTGCTGAGGCAGCCTCTTAAAAGCTTGGGCTATGGTTATGCACTTCCACATCTGTCCTAAACTTGTCCGTTAATATCATGCATACTACAAATAATCTACAAAACAAAAAAAAATGTAATGCAAAAAAAAAAAAGGTTGGCAATACTGAGGTGAGGTAGGTTTGACTTCTGGCTCCTTTCAATTTTAAGAATTACACATTACTAACAACTTAACATTTTAATTTTGGTTTTATTCTTTGAGAAATACAAAAAAATCTAATATGTAGTGTTTAATTGATATTCAATATATACTGAGTTTAAACACTACACAGTATGAATACACTCTAAGGAACCAATGGAAGAAAACATTTAGGGATAAAACTCTAAACCAAACCAAGGTAAAATGGAGGTGTAATGTTATGCCTTCTACTCTTAAGATGGCAGTCTCAGGTATATATTCTTGGTAGGACTCAAGAATTTAAAGTATTGTATGACAAACAAATAATAATGTCTTCTCCATGACCAGTGGCTCAGACCAAAGACTTTAATCTCAGTTCTTTAAAATCAAAACTTTTAAATAAGAATTTGCGCTTTCCTCAGTGCCCCAAAAGACAGAATCTGTAAGTTACAATACGGCAATGAAACAATAACAAGATAACATTTTTTACAATCTAACTTTATTTTCATATTACAAATATATATGAATAAATTACAACCTCTAAATCATGTACACACATACAAATGATTTAAGCACATTGAATTTAATGGTGGAAACATCAATTCTGGACCTTGTAAGCAGACATTCTAAATCTAATAACTGTAAAGGTTTTAGTATAGCCCAAAGTTGTGACACCAAATGACTTTAAGTATATATTACAATTAATAGCAAACACATACATCCTAGCAGAGGTTAAGCAAAAACAATACCCAAAAAAGCAGGAATCAGTGAATGAATTACAGTAGGTATTACAAAACATCATAAAGAAACAATTATAAAATTCATACATATGAAAGAATTACAAATAAGGCAATACTTATAGGATGTCTAATGGCCTTAAATATTTACACTGGAAGAGATGAATGGTTTAAGACTCCCACAAGAACACCAACCTATATAACCAAAATGCATATACAGAGGACCTAGTTTAGTTCCAAGGCCAGTAATTGTCGGATTTGGACTTACTCTTGTAGTAACTTGTTATGTGGAGGTCTGTTTACTTATTTATTTATTTATTTTATTTATATTTTTTTTAAGGAAGACAGAGGAGTGGATGGGGGAGGGGGCACGGAGAATGTGGACGGAGAGGGAATCTGCAGTTTGGATGTGATATATGAGAAAAGAAAAAAAGAAGAAAGAGCCGGGTAGTGGTGGAACAAGCCTTTAATCCTAGCACTCAGGAGGCAGAGACAGGCAGATCTCTCAGTTCGAGGACAGGCTGATCTACAGAGTGAGTTCCAGGACAGCCAGGATTGTTAAAATGCAGAAGGCTTAAATCAATCAAAATAAATAAGAAAGCTCTAAAGGGAAAAGTTTAAATGTTTAGTAGAATTAAAAATAAAAAATGAGGAAAATTTTAAAGTAGAAAAATTATAGAAATACAGGATTAAAAAAGAATACAGGAAGGATAATATATAAAATATTCCTATTAAAAATCAAAATGTAAAGAATAAAGTATAGAAATAGATAGAGGGATATTAGGAAGACCTTTGGTAATAGATGTAAAAGCATGAATTTCTCTATAAATCATAATATGTACAGTATTTAGGGAATATATGGAGACCCTAACCCTCCCTTAAAGACTTGTACATTGAAAGGGAGATGCTCTTGTGATGTGTTGACCAACTGATCTTCTGTGGATGCTTCTATTTTGAGACGTTGGGAAAACCCAGAAAGAAGCAGGCCAGTGGAAACCTGCCTCTTTAACATCCCTAAAGACTGCCTCGGCTTTCTGCCCACTATAACATAAGCTGCTTTCCTATACCACACACTGCCCACCATGATGCTCAGCTTCAGTTTGGGTATAGAAACAATTAAGTTGTTATGGATGAAACCCTCCAATTTCATGAGCCAGGAATAAGTCTGTCCTCCTTAAATTAATTTGATGTATTTTGTTTCAGAGACAAAAATTTCAATATAATGATGAAATAAACATTAAAAATCTTCTCCAAAAAGCAAGCATCTCAGTTGAGTGGATATTTCTAGATATTAGATAAATTTTTTAACACAGTTCTAAAATAATGGATAACAAAAATAGATAAACATCCCTACTCATTTTTTTAAAAAATAATAATTAAAGGCAAACAGTTTCTTGGATAAAGAGCCACAACACTCAAGCTAAACATTTTAAAATTTAATCCGAGAATAGAAAAAAGATATGACCAGTCTTCGTTACCTTGGATTTAATTTGGAAAGTCATAAAAATATTAAATATTGCCTAACAGGAAAAAAATACAAAAATAATAATCACTGCAAATATATCAAAACATTTGTACACAGTTTAAACTAGAAAGAGAACTCTGGAGCCTATATACAAATCATATTTCAAGGTAACATTCAAAAACCATTGCTTTTAAAGACAGCAACATGAAGGATATGATGGCAAATGCATCAAAAACTTAGAAGCTGAGCAAGAGGCTTTCCAATTCAGTGAATAGAAGAAAAACAAATTTGTCTTTAAGGAAAACATTAACAACATGAACATTTCATAAATGGTGTTTCTGGCAGGCACAAAAAGCAAAAAGAAGAAAAACTGGTTTAAGATTGGAACATGACAAAAAAAAAACCCTAAACATTATTTCATAAAAATTACAATTACAAAAATATTTTCAAGAATCTATACATAAACTGTTAAAGAATGCTTAGATAGCTTCCCAAATAAATATGAGAGGTTTACATTTATACATAAAGCAAGTTAAAATATTATTTAAAGAACTAAGAGTAATGAGAGTACAGAGAAATTTTCAAAACCTTGAGATATTCAAGGTAAAATAGTTCATTATATAGAAAATCAGTACCTAGTAATATGCGATCAATATCCCAATATCCCTCACTGTAAACCAGAAGGGGATTGTGAATGATCTTTGGAAGAACTACATAGCAACGCGTTTCTTCTACTATCAGCTATCAATTTGCCCAGTTACTGCAGGTACGACATGGCAAAGGCAAGGCAAAATGACAAGAGAAAGAGGGCAGTGAGCCCATATGCCAACCCATATCTTTGGGAAAACACACTGAACACAGTGGGCAAAGGAAACCAAAACTAAAGAGAAGCTACTCAGTAAACAGTGATGCGATAACCAATCCATCCTTGTTTAACTTTCACGTAAAAATAAAATCCATATTTTGGTGACTTCAAAGACTTGCATGTGAAAGACAGTGTTTAAACAAACAAGCATACATGCATACTATACATATTATATACATATATATATATATATATATATATATATTTTGGTACATAATTGGAAAAGTCCCTAAACATGAAAAAGAAGCCATTAAAAAATTCTAGTATATTTAAATTTTTCTTATCAAAATAATCCCTATCAAAAGAAAGACAAAAATTATAAAATCACTGTTGAAATACGGAGCGGCGGGCTGTGTCCCGCCACCTGGCTAGCTTTACCCAAAATAATTACACGGAAACTGTATTCTTTTAAACACTGCCTGACCCATTAGTTTCAGTTTCTTATTGGCTAGCTTTTACATATTGATCTAACCCATTTCTATTAATCTGTGTAGCCCAAGAGCTGGCTTACCAGGAATGATCTTAACCTGCGTCTGTCTGGAGTGGGAGAATCATGGCGACTCCCTGACTCAGCTTCTTTCTCCCAGCATTCCGTTCTGTTTACTCCGCCTACCTAAGGGTTGGCCTATCAAATGGGTCTAGGCAGTTTCTTTATTAATAAGAAATCATTCCCACATCAAATCACAAGTATATAAAAACTTATTATGGGATGAGCATTAACATAAATATCCTACAAATTCAAATTATAGTTCAAATGTGGTGTACATATATCCAGGTACACTGAACTTCACTATCAACCTGGGGATGCAAGCAGAAAAGGTAGATTTAATAATCTAACAACTTGCTAAAGTTAAATACAAACATGGGTGGGGTGCAATTGCAATGAACACAGAAACATGGGGCAAAGACAACTCTCAAATCTTAATAGTGAGACAAATTCTATTTAACAATTGTAGAAAACAGTATTTTATTTCACAAAGTTTAACATATGCATGAGAGTGTGAACCTCCAATTCTTTACCAACATATCTAGTCTTTCTCAAACTATGCAGTGCAAATAACTAGTTAAACATTATGTCAAACCTTGTACTAATCTGTATGTATGTTTAACCAGAGTGAATTATTAAATCCTAATATTACTAAATTACTAACATAGTTTACTATAAAAACAAACATGTATTTGAATGTGGCAACAATATCAAATTGCCATTTAAGTTTCTACCAAGAGTCAATTTAAGTTTAATTTTGTTGTAGACCAGTAACGGTTTTCAAATCAACATTGGTGCTTGAAATACTTTTTTAAAGGCATTGCACTTGAACAAGGTCTTCCAAAAAAACTAACTGGGATAATGGGATAATGGAAATTTTCTATTTTTGTGCTCTTCAGAAAGTTCACTACCACAGATGGCTCCAAAAAAAACCAAAGATTAAAATTTTTCACTTAAGTCAAAATGTAAAATGTAAGCTGCCACATATGCCTAGTGGCTACTGAAGCAAATAGCACAGCCTTAGGGAAATTCCGATGTATACCATGAGAGACCCTCACACAGGTTGAGAAAAGGTATATAGAACAACAAAGAACTCTTGAAACAACATAAATGTCTGTCATTACAATAGGTCAGTAAGTTGTAACAAAAAGAATAATATTTTAAAAAACAAATATGAAACTAGGTAATACAAATGTGTGCATGTGTGTATGTATAAGTCATGAAATTGCAACATTAATTGAATAAAGCAGAAAGTTTTTACAGTCATTTGATGAACATTATTTCAGTCAAGGACTGAATGTCTCTATGATGGTGGAACCAGAAGATTAGCTTACTTAATGACATCTTTGTGCAAATATTCTCTATGATGTTTATACAGCAAAACAGCCTAATACTACATTTGTCAGGATGTATCACCATCAATTTAGGTTTGACAGGACTACCCTGACCCTTTAAATATAAATCATAATTAGATAAAAAGGAATACATTGCTCTAATACACAGACTAAAATATTTTTAATGCAGGAAGCTGGATTGATGACTCAGAAGGTAAAGGCATCTGTAGCAATACCTGATAACCTGGGTCCAATAAAAAACAAAACAATAACTCACATTGTTGAAAAAGACAATTATTTCCTACAATTGTCCTCCAACTTCCAGAAAGATGCTGTTGCAATGCATCACACATATACACATATGCATAAATAAATAAACAAATAAATTTAAGATGGAAAACCAGAGAATGACTAAACAAGTCCTTAGTAGGTTTCTCTAGAAAAAAGACAGGCAAATGGTAAGAGCAACACAGACAGGTTGGGGATGTGGCTTGATGGCAGAGCTTATGGAAAGCTCTATGTTCAATCTCCAGCTATGGAGGGGTTGAAGTAGGATGCAGAAGTGGGGAAGTTCATAGTCTTAATTCTAAGTGATTCTGTAGAATAATATTCATTCATTAAGCTTCAAAATTAATCATGCCAGAGATTTTATTGTATATATTAAACATTATATAATGTAATGTTTTAAAATGCACATGCTAAAATATCTTAAAAACAACATCACTATAACAAAATAGTTTTAAGCATATGGGACTTCAAAAGAAAAAGACTGAATCTAACAGTCAAAAACATATAGCAATTATAAAACTACATGAAAGCAAATAACGAAATGTGAAAAAGAACAGACAGAGGTCAACAATAATAGCTAAAAATCTCAAAATCCTACTTTCTTAATGAAGAGAACCAACTAGATGGTGGATGGACAGGATAATGAAAGACTTGAGTAACCCTGTAAGTTAATAAGAACTAACATTTATAGAAGAAACCTACCCAAAATAGAATACACAATTTCCTAAAATAAAAGAAGTATTTTCCTAAACAGACTGTATGCTTAGCCAAAAAACAAGTCTCAACAAAATTTTCAAAGAGTATAATCAGAGTGGTGGTTCTCTGAGCATGATTGAATAAACTCGGAAAAAAAAACTGAGAAACTTTAAAATGTGTGTATATTGCACATACATTCCCAAATAATCACAGGGTTACAGAAAAAAAAAATCAAGAAAATTAAAAATGCCTAGCGAAGAATGAAAATGAAAGCATGACATTTGAAAATTTCTCGTGTGCATCCAAAGCAATGCTAAGAGGAAATGTTACAGCTGTAAATGTCCACATAAAACAGATCTGAAATTAATCTCCTACCACCTTATTAAAGGAAGGGGCAAATCAAATACAGTCAAGAATAAAAAAAAGATAACAAAATTAGAGCAAAAAAATAAAATAAAAGTAAAATCATCATACAAACATTTCTCTAAAATGATAAACAAAATTGGTAAACCTCTGTCTAGACTGACAAAGGCAAACTAATGACAATGAAGTCATCATGACTAGGAACAAATAAGAACCAACAATGCTTACATTACGGAAACAAAACGCATGAAGAGAATACTGTACACAGTGTGTGGGGCTGGGCAGATCTCTGTGGCAAGAGTACTTGAAGCAGCAGAAGGACTGGGAATCCAGCTCCCAGGACCCATATCAACAGTCTGGCTCACATGGTAGCAGCCCAGCTATAATCCCAGAGGGAGAAACAAGAGGCTAAGCTGGGTAGCTAGTCCAATTTTCCATCTCAGTGACTGAACCGGAGAACCAAAGAGAAAGACATCCTATGTCAATCTGTAACTCCACATGGGTGCACACACGAGTCCGTAAGTGTATGAACAAACTTATCAAAGAGTGTTGTATGGCAACAAATAAGTTATAAAGTTGACAGATGTCCAAAAAACACACAAAATATTTTTAAAAGAGCGAGAAAAAAACCCAAAAATTCTTAACATATGTATTACAAATGAGCCAATAATTTAAAAATGCTAATATAAACTCACAATCACATCGTCTGATTACTGAATTCTACAAAAGTAATCAAGCAAAATAATATCAACCTCAGCCTCTTTCAAAGAACTGAAAGAAAAATGAGCGCAGTCTCACCAATTCTAAGAGCCCAAATACCAAAGTCAAACAAGGAAATCCTATTTTTAAAAAAATATACATTTGTATGTCTTATGGCTACAAATTCAGGAGTCCTCAAAAACAGTGATTAGAAAATTGAATCTAGAAGAACTAATATACATAAAAGATTAATGAAGTTTTAGTTCACTATAGAAAAATCATACAAGCAGACTAAAAATAGTAAAACATGTTTGTCTTAATTATAGCACAAAAAGCATGGGACAAACAACCATGACTACGAAAATAAGACTAGGGTATTTCATTTTTTTAACTTAAGAATTTCTTAATACAATCTTTTCTCATTTTATACAGATATCCCTGATCCCTCTCCCTCCCCTCCCCCACCCATGCTTCCACTCCTCTAGGAAAGGTAAGGCTTCCTAGGGGAAGTCATCTAAGTCTTACACTTCACTGCACCTAGGGTGAGCAAGGTATCCCTCCAAAGGGAATGTGCTCCTAGAAGCCAGTTCAAGCACTAGGGATGAATCCTGGTCCCACTGCCAGTGGTCCCACAGACTGCCCAAGCTTCACAACTGTCCCTTTATGTAAACATTATCTATTGGAAACGCACAATAACTTCATGATTATTTAGAGAAACCCCAAGATCAGAAATAAGAACTAGAGTTCTACATCGTTTACATTCTACATAAACAGTTGTCAACCTTGGGGTTGCAACCGTTAAGCAAACCTCTATCTCTAAAAACATAAACATTATGATTTATAACAGTAACAACATTACATTTGCAAAATACCAATAAAAACAATTTTATGATTGGGGGTCACCATAACAGGAGGAACTGTTATTAAAGGGTCGCAGAATTAGGAAGGTTGAGAACCACTGTTTTATAGGGTTTAGACATTCTAGTCAAGGAAAGGGGTAAAGGAAAAATATGTGTCTAAAGTACAAAATGAAAGCACTTTTAATTTACAGATAGAATAATTTTATGCATATTAAAAATCTGAAATCTCAACTAAAATAAAATAAAGGTTAATGAATTTAATAATATCATAGATTATACGAACAACATAGTAACAAGCAATTTTATTTCTAAACTGTATCAATCAACAAACCAAAAATGAAAATAAAAATAAGTCCACTTACTTAAATCCAAAGAAATTCAATACTGAATAAACTTAACGAAATATAAGGCACATGTGCTAAAAACCAAAGACGGTTTAAGAGTGCCAACTTAGTAATGTCTGTTCATAAACCCAGAATTCAGGAGACTGAGGCAGGGGATCTTGAGTTCAAGGCCAGCCTGGGCTGATGTAGGGGATATGTGCATAAGATAATGGCTAAGAACATGCACATATGTAAAAATGCATCCGTATTTAAGGATTAGATGAGCTGCTATCATGAAAACAGCAATCCACAAATGGTGAAGCATCAGTGCAGGGCCCATCAGACTTCAATAGCCTGTGTGTATATCTGGGATGGTACTGACTCCGTGATTTTTTTAACTAAGTATATGAAATTATATCAAAACAATGTAGTTCTGACATACATTTGGAGATAGATGATCAGTGTATTTCTGAGAAATGGGCAAAGTTATTTAATGAGGAAAAAACAACAGCAAAGGGAAGTTAAAGAGACAAAGGAATTAGTTTGGACTTAAATCTTACAGTGTACACAAAAACTTGAACATGAACCAAAGAACAATTTAACTCATAGAAGCAAACAGAGATATAAATCTTTAAGATCTTGAAGCAGGCTGAGCTTTCTTACATTGGTAGTAAAAGCTAAAGCAACAAAAGGCAAACAGACTAATTAAATGAAAATGTTTGTGCATGAAAGGATGTTACCAAGCAGTCCAGGCATGACAGCACCTGCCCTGTTACTCAGAACTCAGGAAGGAGACCAAAGGGGTGCACAAATTTGAGGGCACCTGGGCTTCATAGAGGAACTCTGACTAATATAAATGATTTAAAAAAGAAAGATATTATCAAGAATATGAAAAGGAAAAACAAGGAATAGTAAAAAAACATTGCAACCATGCATCTCTTAATTGTCTATTATCCAAAACATGACTAGAACCTATACAATTCAAACAGACAATAACCAATTCTAAATAGAAAGTATTCAAATACACACCTCCAAAAATGATATTAAAATGACTAAAAAACATAAATATTTGGAACATGAGTCATCAGGGAAAGAAAATAAAACCCAAATGAACTACCATTTCATATTTTTGTAACAAGATAGCTACAGTAAGTAAGTAAACAAAAAAACACCTAGGTGAGAAAGTAGAAAACTGAAATACTGCAAGGTCGGAGTGTGTGTGTGGAGGAGCAGCTATTAAGTGCTAAACCCTTTGAAAGTCTAGAGTTTCAGATTATCAATTTGACCAGGAAATTCCTCCCTATGTACATATCAATACCAATGAAAACGCATACAAAACAACCTGTACATGAACACTTATGAATCTATAATAACCAAAAAGTGAAAGCATCCAAAATGTCCACGAAATATTGATGAATGGACAAATTAAGACACAATCCTATAGAAAAATAGGATTTTTTATATATGTACAAGGATAAAACATTCTGGCATATAGTAGAAACCAGACACAAAAGGCTACTTATATGATTCCATTTGTATGAACTGTCCACAATAAATCAATCTGTATAGTTAAAAAGAGGAAGAGAACTGACTAGAAATTAGAGGAAGTGAAGACCTGGACATTACTGCTCAAGGGTACAGGGTTTCTTTTAACAGTGAGGGGTCCCTAACTCCGTGTCTATACCGACAGTACTAAAGTGTATATGCTAGGGTGGTGCAGACACAAAGTTCATGTTACTCTTCATCTAAATAAACACACACAGAGAGACAGAGGGATATATAGAGAAAGACAGACAGACAGACATGGAAGCCAGAACTACAGTGGAAGACATAGAGTACATTTCAAACAAATTTCAGTTACTTTTCTTCTGCATTTTCATTCAAACAAACTGTCATATTCTTCAATGGGTTAGAAATCTAGCTGGGCCGGATGTAAAGCAATGGCACAGTGGCTACTGTGTGGCCAGTCCTACCCACAGGCTTCTATGAAACTCCAGTGTCCTCCAGCATTCTCCCTTGCGCGCACACACACACAAAGTGAACAGCTGAGTTCCTGGGTTATCCCACAAAGTCCACTTGTCACATGATTTCCAGCTTATGAAGTTATGTTCTACATAACTTCTGAGTATAAATGAGTAGGTTATGAAAACCAGAAATACATACATTGACATTAATTACCTCTAGGCAATCTATGACATACATTATCAGAATGTACAGTTACAGGAAAAGGCTTCTTTCAGACTCTTTCCCACACGAAGATCAGTTTCACACCTGCTGCTGGTGCTGCATCTTCAGCACTAACATTTCTAATCACTGTTCCTTACTCCTTCTGTCTGTCAGAGTTATAATAATGCTTTGTTAAGCTAGGTGAGGCTTAGCGTTGTCTGATACACTATCTCAGCATCTCAAGCTGAGACGGTCGTTTTTCAGTTTTCTCTCATATATGCACTGAGTACTAAAATGCTTTTATTATCAAGGGAATGAGGTTTCAACTTTAGACATTATGGTATACTTCATAACACTGAAGTCCACTCTCACACCAACACACCAAAGTAGATGTAACCCCACCCCTTTCATTACCTCACATTCCAGTCTCTGATAGAGGTGTTGTTACCAATTTCTTTAACCGTTTAGCATCATCTTCATCACCACCACCATTGTGTCTGTCATTATGTATGTTTGTTCGTATATTGTGTGTGCAGGCACTCTTGTACCACAGCACAAATTTGGAGTACAGAGGACAAGTCTCAGAGCCACTTCTCTCATTCAACATTCCCACATTTCCATACATTTTAGGGATAGATCTTAAGTCACCAGATATGCATGACAAGTGTCTTTCCCTCCTGAGACATCTCAATCAATGCTACCATACCATTTTTCTTTCTCTGAACAAATTCTACACTGACTTTCTTCCAATCACCAACCATACTGAAAAGCATCACAGCCGTCTGTGCTTCAACTCCAAAGCAGTCATCACACTACAGTGCTCATGAGCACAGCTGTTCTAGTGGTCCTTCTGCATTCCTTGGCTTTTTAGTCAAAAACTTTCCCCTAGTCATTAGCGAAGATTATTAATTTTCAATAGACATATGACCATATCCTCATGAAATTATCAAATTTATAAGGAAAAAGGTAGTATTTTACTCATTGTTGTTAATTCTAGCCCAGAATACATAAGAAGCACTCAAAGAATCATTTCTTAAATAAGTAGGTAAAAGAGAACAAAAAGCCTTATCTGCAGAAACATGTTGACACTTGAGACCTGATGTTGAAATGTTTTTACAAACCAGACATTTCCAACAGCTTTGTCTTCATTATCTCAGAATCTTCCTAAAAGCTCTTGATATAGACATAAAGTAGAGTTGATATCTCCTTTGAATGGGTAAGAGATGTTTCAAAGAGATTGAATACTTCAGGACTTTAATTTGAATTCAGGTCTACAAAAAAGTATACACTGACCTATATTAAAAATGAAAGCACAGGTATAATAAACAATGGATAAAAGATTGCACTCAAAAAGCATATTTAGGGAAGTAGAAAAAGACAATATCTCCTGAGTAAATTGGGAACATGGGACCTTGGGAGAGGATTAAAGGGGAGGGGAGATACAGGGAGTGGGGCATAAAAAAATGTAGAGATCAATAAAAATCAATAAAAATATAAAAGCATATTTAAAAATTTAAGTTGAAAGTTATCTACTGGACCTTGTGGAAGCTGGTTTGTGAGATCTTCACTTACTTTGCTGATCTTGCTCTTTTTGTACCATGAGCTCTTTACTCTAGGGAGCTCTAATCAATCTTATTTGTCCAAAGAATTCCAATCACAATTGAAGTTTTTTTTCACATCCTATGTGAGTCCATTTTGACAAAAAAATTCTCATCATGAAGTTGCTGTTCCTTAGAATTATTTCAATTCTACATTTCTAGATGACATCAGGCTTGTTCCTATATCCATCTCACTTATTCACTCTGAATTTCTGAATTACTTGAGGCAGAGACCCGTTCTTACTGCTGTTTGTATCTTTAGTGATGAGGTAGCATAAACCCATACATATAACAAGGCACTTAGTAAATAAATAAATAAATAAATAAAAGACTGGCTTAAAATTTTTGCCCCAATGTTTGATGCCCTGGTATGTTTAAGATCTAACACTGTCCAAGCATGATATGAAAACAGCCAGACTTGCTAAATAAATAAATAAAGAAAGAAAGAAATGAATGAATACCCCTCTCTCTGCTGCCATACAGATTGTATTTCATTCACTTTGCCAGGGCATCCTTACTTTAATCCAGGATTGTCTGAGTCTTACAAAGCTTTATGACTACAACAGTGCAAGATGGTGATGATGCTAGCTAAATTTGAAGGTAAAAATAAAGCAAACATAAACCTTCAAAATCTTAAGGATACAGAAGTAATATAAGCAGATATTCATAAAATTTAACTATTCACAAATAATGTACAAAGGGCAAATTATGCTTGAGCAGGTTCAGGTAACTTATAAGATGTGACAATTGACTTAGAGCTTTGCAGTGAAACTATGTTGGAGTATAAGGCTATGGAACCAAACGTAGCAATATAGGTATACAGCCAGGAACTGAAGAACACATGTTGAAGAGCTAGCAGCTTTGTCAGGTGAAATATAAGTAAAGCAGAAGAGTAATCGGTGATAAGGATGGACGTCTACATTGAAGATGGAAAGTAAAGACTAGACTGAACTTGGAATTTTATAAAAAAAAAAATGAAGGAATAATCCTGACAGATTCAATAAAGGTACTGACATTGTATTTGGGAACATGTAATTTACACAGATAGATTATGGAGAAGACAAAAAGAGGAAAGCAAGATGCAGATAGATTATCTAAAGAGATTATTTGCTGCCACTCTCCATCCAAAGAATGAATTCTAGCCACTGCAATGTACATAACCTGAAGGCATGTCAGGGAGTGGCAGAAGACTGTGATGTCCTCTAACACGGGGAGTGGGTAACCTGAAACAGTACCTCCTCCAACAAGAAGAAAAATAGTTTTGTGGGGATGTAAAAAAGTCCTTGGAAACCTTGTATTTTATTTCCTTTGAATCAACGGCAGAGGAAGCCTTAACTAAAACAATGAGCTGGCTTTTTCTGTGTGGACTATGGTGGTGGACATAAATGAAGATACAGTTTTGTTATCCGTTGTAGAATTACCACCAAATGTCTTGAAAATTTCTAGACCGACATATATAATGAATGCTCAAATAATTCATAGCACAAGGCAAAACAGAAGAAGAAAAGGAGTACTTCCCACGTATATTAACAAGTAGCTGCTGAAATTCCCTCTGATTCTTTTTATTGTTTTTCCTAGAGCAAGTAACTAGTCTCTGAGAAACAAGTAAGTGAGAGAGTGACCTGATTCAATTTTAGGTTTTTCTTTATCAATCACAAGCAATAAAGTATCAGATAGTATTTCTATTACATTCTGGGAAAAACTTGAAAAAGTTACTAAATTGATCCTATAATTTTAAATCTTTAGGAACTGATGAATAAGGACTACTAAATATAATAATTATGTAATACATACACTGTCTGTTAACTATGGGAAGTATACACAAACAGTCAATCACCTATCTTTCTTATTGTTCTTGGGGAAGGGGAAATCTATTAATTGATGTGGGAGTGTCATATATCAATCAGTTGATTTCATTGGTTAAGCAATAAAGAACCTGCTTCGGCCCTCATAGGTTAAAACATAGGTGGGTGGAGTAAACAGAACAGAATGCAGGGAGAAAGAAGCTGAGTCAAGGAGTCGCCATGATTCTCCCACTCCAGACAGATGTAGGCTAGAATCTCCCTGGTAAGCGCACCTCGTGGTGCTACATAGATTAATAGAAATGGGTTAAGAGGCTGGAACTAAGGGGCCAAGCGGTGTTTAAAAGAATACAGGTGGCGGGGGTGCCGGGGACGCAGCCCCGCCGCTCCTAATTACAACAATTAATCATCCATCCATCCATCCACCCATCCATCTACCTATGTACGTACGTACATAATGTTCCTATCTATCGCATACCTACATACCTGTCTGTCTGTCTGTGTGTGTGTCTGTCTATCTATCTATCTATCTATCTATCTATCTATCTCTGACAGTTGTTTTTAAAACAAACACTGACATGTATAAATGTCATTTAAAGTAATGTATGACAGTTAATAGCTATCTAAATTTAGCTTAAAATGTACTTTTCATATAATCTTGCTTTGAATTTGTTTCCTTATAGGTGGAAATAAAAATTATACTAAATTTGAAGATGACTGCAGATTAAATGATATATTTGTAAGCCAGATATTAATCATGTACGAGATAAGGAGCTAATAAAAAATAGTTCCTATTATAATTCTTATACCTATTGTGCAAATATGAAAATAAAATGTAGTTCTTATTCCAGAGATAAAATAGATCTTTGTCTCTGTGTGTGCATGTGTGTCCTGAAAAAAATAAAAGAAGAAACAAAGACAGTGAATTCAGCAACTCCTCAAATTATATACCCTATAAGTAGTAGTATTTTAGAAAACAAAAGAATTCATCATCTGAAATAATAAGCACAAAAAAATCACCAACTAAATTATAACTTTTATAGAATAACTATTCATTTCATAAAAATCTGGAGATCAAAGAAGAGATGAAAAATTTTTATAAGGCATTTTCACTTACTTTCCACAAATAAGAACTTTAGGAATAACATGTCTTACATGATAATCCCTAGTGAACTGTTAATTTCTATTTTAAGAAGAAAAACACAGATGAACGTAAATTAGGAATTTTATCACACAGTTGAATAATTGAGTAATACTAAGAAACATCCTAACACAGGAATGATGTTTCTGACTTTCCCTCTGGTCACCTTTGTCCTTCCGTGTCCTTCTATATTTGAAACCATAAGTTCCAGGGCAAGGCAAGGATCACTGAACTGTGAACTAGCAGACTTTGTTCCTCTAACAAGGGTGAGACCAGAGCATGAGAAGCTCAAGCAGCTATTCTCAGACTGTTACAAACAGACTCAAAAGAGAATGCTGGGAAACAGCACTTCCGACAGCATCTGAGGGGGTACCCACTGCCTGCATTCTACTAGGAACTTTGGTGACCCTAAAGCCATAGTCTAGAAAACCCATAGACCATCGTTCATGTAGGCACTAGATCTGAGAGCCCAATGATTTCATTAGGTTTTTAGAAAGCCAAGATATAGGAAAAGAGTAAATGCTCCCTTGCCTGAGGAAGCAATAAAGTTTAGGTAAAAATAACCTTGAATAGCAAACAGATGCTGAGGTTTTCCAAGTTTTCCTTTACCACTACTAGCCCCATCCCTTTCTTTTTCTCAGTCATTATAAATTTACTAAATTTTAACAAGAAATTTTTATTACATCAGTTTTTCTTCTATTTTTTTTTTTTGAAAAATGTGGTGTGGTAACATACAAAAGCAAATTACAGCCACACAGTGTGTCTGAGACACAGACAATATATACAAGACCAAACCAAGCTAAAAAAATAAATAAAAAGAAAATTTGAGATCTTAGTTTTCTCATTAGCCTGTGGCTTGTCTTATTCTCAAATCTGTTAGAATATATTTTCATTTACATTTATTTAGTATAGTAGAACTATATAGCTGTTTTGTTTGTTTTAATATAATATAAACTTTTGAAATAGTCCTTGTTTTAATTATATAAAAGGAAATAATTATGAAAAGAAAGAGAGAGAGAGAGAAGGAAGGTGGGCTATTTGTGTTTTTTTTCTCTTGGATTTCCCTAGTTTTTCATTGCTGAGAGAAAGGTTTATGTTATGTGTTATGTTACAGCATTTCTTTTGCATGACAGCATATACTTCTCATCAGTAATATAAAGATGGGTGCAACTTCAAAATGCTATACAAGCACTAAAAACTAAAACAGGTTGTAGAAAAAAGACCAAAACCCAGGGTATTTTTTTTTTTTATTTTTCGAGACAGGGTTTCTCCGTAGCTTTTGGTTCCTGTCCTGGAACTAGCTCTTGTAGACCAGGCTGGCCTCGAACTCACAGAGATCCGCCTGCCTCTGCCCCCTGAGTGCTCAGATTAAAGGTATGCGCCACCACCGACCGGCAACCCAAGGTATTTTTGCTACACTACTTAAATATTTTAATGGCTATTATGTAGAATTGTAAAGAAAAAAATAGAGAAAATATATGTCCTTTCAAAACCAAAGTAAAATCTACCTCACAATTTTGATAATAAATTTTTACTATTTGCACCCACATCAGTGTTTTAAACAGGGATTCTATGTCTTTGCAAAGCCAAAGCTCCATTCTCTGAAAGCTGTACCAGGCAAGGTTTAGTGGCTATAGGACACTGCAGCCTATCTTTTATGCCTTGGTTCACAAGTAAAGAAAATCAGCAAACTGGGAGGGGAGGGCTACATTATTTATCCTCGCTTTCGCCTTTAGATTAAAACCTGGAGACATTTAACCTATTAAAAAACAGCAATATAATGAAAGGAGACAGAGACAGAGACCCACATTGGAGCACAGGACTGAATTCTCAAGGTCCAAATCAGGAGCAGAAGGAGAGAGAGCACGAGCAAGGAACTCAGGACCATGAGGGGTGCACCCACACACTGAGACAATGGGGATGTTCTTCTGGGAACTCACCAAGACCAGCTGGCCTGGGTCTGGAAAAGCCTGGGATAAAACCGGACTCTCTGAACATAGCGGACAATGAGGACTACTGAGAACTCAAGAACAATGGCACTGGGTTTCTGATCCTACTGCACGTACTGGCTTTGTGGGAGCCTAGGCAGTTTGGATGCTCAACTTACTAGACCTGGATGGAGGTGGGGGGTTCCTTGGACTTCCCACAGGACAGGGAACCCTGATTGCTTTTCGGGCTGGGGGGGGGGGACTTAATTAGGGGAGGGGGAGGGAAATGGGAGGCGGTGGCTGGGAAGAGACAGAAATCTTTAATAAATAAATAAATTTAAAAAAAAAGTTCACACTCAGATGGAAAAAAAAACAGCAATATACATCTTTACGTGGCAACTGCTCAAATCCTTTAACTGTCTAAAGAGAACCAGTTTCCCTTAAGAACTTTCAAGCAAACAGTTATTAATGGTCTTGATGGTTTTGGATAAGGTATAAGTAGAAAACAGATGAAAAGCAGGGAATACAAGGAATACCCTTCCCATGCCCCAATCTTTGCATTAAAACATGTGAACCCTGATTGATTGGGAATAACTGGGTAGTAGAAAAGATGTGGATTTCCGAGCAAGCATGAAGTATATGTGGATACTACAGGGAGCACTTCCAAGGATGATGGTCTCTTAATGCCTGGATCTCATCTTTCTCTCTAGGAAAGACCATTCACAGCTGCTACAGGAGGATTTTCTGGAAGTCCATTTCAAGGATTTGTGAACACAAATGGCTATATACTCTGCTTTTTAAAGTATTATTATCCTGAAACTTTGAAACTCACTTCAGTCCCACCTAAAGACTTAGGTCACTCTTCTAGTTCATCCCCTAACGCACCAAGATGAGATACCTTTATCTATCTTGTCCTAGTTTCAAGAAATAGAAATAAGAATCTCCATGTTATCCTCAGAATTCAGCACCACATCCTAGTGCTACTCTCTAAAGTTCTAGAGTACAGATTCACTGTGGCAAAGTCCTTATTTAAAGACTACTCAAGTATAAAGTAGAAAATTCTAACATAATAGCTCAGCTTTAGAATAATAATTGTCAACAATGACTATATTTTAGAATGATTTAGCATGACAGGAAGGTTATTCTTACCAATTAAATTACCTGGGTCGACAATATCAAAGACCATGACTTCAAACCTACAGGCATCATCATGCATGATTTCATATGTAACCAGGTTCAAAAACCAATGTTGTAGGCTTAGGAGAAAAAAAGATAGCTATGAAGCCAAAGGAAAAGTCTTGCTTTATCATCTTAACGAAGGAGAAACAATTAATAAATTAATTGATGGATGTATATGTTCAAGATTAAACTGTGGGTTACCAAAAAAGATGTTATGTTAGCATAAATGAAAACAGGACGATTCTAAGCTACATTTTATAAAAAGCAATATATGCCATTTACAGCAACTACTTATATGTACCAATTATCATAATACTGAACAATAACTATGATATACATTAAAGATACATCAAATTAGTATACAGGAAAGTTAATTTCAATTTTACTTAGCGATTACAAAAATAAAATAAACAATTAGGTTGAATATTCTACCATCCAAATAGTAAATAATTTCAGCTCTATAGATATAGATTTATTCATAATATTAATAAAGATATTGTCTCAGTAGGATAATTTATCATTAAAAAAATCAAGCTAGACGAAAATCCAGTATTAAACACCATTATATTCTCTTTCACTGAAGCAGAAAGAGGTGTGTATGCATGGTCACTATAACTTAAAGCAAAAGATAGTCTGAAACACAGCTGACAAACATAGTTAACTATAGTGTCACAACACTTTAGTATATATCTCTTTTCTCTTGTTTCTTCTGTTATTATTATTATTATTATTATTATTGGTTTTTCGAGACAGGGTTTCTCGGTAGCTTTTTTTGGTTCCTGTCCTGGAACTAGCTCTTGTAGACCAGGCTGGCCTCGAATTCACAGAGATCCACCTGCCTCTGTCTCCTGAGTGTTGGGATTATAGGCGTTTGCCACGCCAGCCAGTTTAGTGTGTAACTCTTAATAACAGTAACTCCAATTCAGCATTTTAATGCAGACTGTATAAACTATCTGGAAGATAATAAATTAAACTATAACTCACTGAAGAAGATACATTTACAACTGGATGCAAACGAGACTTCTCTATGAACAAAATAACTTTAGTTTCTCATCAGGAGTTTAGCAGTGGTTTATCTCTAATTACTATCCCGCTGCAGTGACTTTTCACCGCTTAGCGCTGTCTCTAAGCCCACGGAGGAAGCGATCTTACAAACATTCAAGTACATCAGCGGCACTCTCTATTCAGAGACATCTTCAGCAGAAGCTTTTTCACAGCTTTTTACTCTCCATATTCAATTTGTTGGTTTAAAAAAATTCTTAAAATTTCGCCCAAGATTTAATTAAAAATAATCACTTGTTCTTAAAAGACAAAACACATGTAGCAGAAAACAATGCAGCTTAAAAACATACATGGTACATTATAAGCTAACTACAAACTGTAAAACATAAGGGTGCTACTCTGAGAAAATTTTTATGAATTAAAATCTGTTCCTATCACCTCACTATATCTGAAAAGAAGATGGTCTTAGTTTTTGATAAAAGGAATCTAAGGTTATAGAGCAGAAAATTCGCTTTCAGTTCTAGCAGGCATGTTTGTCTGGAGTTTGCTGAGCTGTTTCTCCTTTGCCATATGCATTGTAGGAGGGATGCTTCCTGCGGTTACCATGTCTAGCTTTGTAGACTCAACTTTCAAGCATTTATTTATTTTAGAAAATGTGATTGTATTATTGTTTTGCTTCCCTAAACCTGAAGGAATAAAAATGCACCTAGTTTCACTAACAAATATACTTACCAAGTTTTGAACGTGAAAACAATTGAACACTTAGATTTTGTATTTAGACAGAGATCCAAAATTAAGAAAACATAATGTAAACTGGGATAAAATCTTTATTTAGTCAAAATCCCAACTGTGATAGACTATCCTTTAAATTTATTATAGGGCTGAGGATGGCTAAGTAGGTAAAGGTCTAGCTACACAAGCCTTACAAATTCAGTCCATCCCTGAAATCAGTAGAGATCTGAATGCAGTGGTGTGCTCCTGTAACCCCAGCACTCGACAGTAGGATGGGAGGCGGAGACAGAAACCAAGAAGAAGTTCATGGACTGCGAGCCTCCAGGACACAGAACAGCAGCAGAAGTAAGACATCTGCCCCACTACACAGAAAGTAAGAACTGACTCTAACTCCTAAAAGGTGTTCTCAAACCTCCACATGTACACTGCAGTACACACACACACACACACACACACACACACAGAGAGAGAGAGAGAGAGAGAGAGAGAGAGAGAGAGAATTGTTTTACATCTTTAAAATTCTTTGAAATTTATTATGAAATTTTTCCTTATCAAATATATTTATGACTGAACCCTAGTAACAGAATTCTAAACCAGTGTTGGATTGAAACCATCTAAGAAAAAGCTGTGTTAATTACCCAAGAGACCCAGTTTTTCTTCATAATAGAAATAAGACCATACCTAACTAAATTCAAAAAATGGAAGCAATTTTCTTCCCTCAGAGAAATAATAAATTCATACAGCACTGCAAGGTTTTATAGAGAAGAGATTTAACAATGTATTACCACACCCAGCTTTAGAAGGGTCATAGTGCTCCCTGTGAGAAATCCTATACAAGGGTGGTCTTGGGAAAACTCTGTAACGGTAAATGATGAAGAAAACTAAATTCATTTTTAAAATATTCAAATTAAAAATAAGAAAGTTTAAAAAGGTTCCTATTTTAAAAGGTTTATTTTTATATGTAAAGGTTTTTGGCTTCATGTATATACATACATGTGCACCAACCTGGAACTGGCGTGTGGGCGTACTACAATACAAACTGTGGTCCTTGACAAGAGCGGCATGTGTTGCAGCCCTTTGACATATATTTTAAATATATTCCTATGTAAAGTACATGCTACAGCTTTCTAGTATCTTGCCTGACTTTCCTTTCTGTCACATCCTGCTTAATTGTACATGGGAGATATAAGTAGAATAGGAAGCAGGCAATCTCAATCCCAGATGTAACATTTGCTACATGACTTTGGATACCCATAAAGCTTTTCTGCATCCCTATCTTTTATTTTAACCAATAAAATTGAGAGCAAAAAAATTTTTTTATGATTATCCCTTAGAAAAGCCTGAGTTATAATTCAGTCAAGTCTATGGCCAAGTACTTAATATATATAGAACTTCATGATTAGACCTTCCTTTGTCTTTTTCTGTATCATTATGAAAAATCTCTCTCTCTCTCTCTCTCTTTCTCTCTCTCTTTCTCTCTCTTTCTCTCCTGTGTGTGTGAGATGCAAACAGAAACAAGTTTTTTTCTTTAAGACAATTTCCTTCTTTATAAAATTTTATTATTCCCTTAAGTTAGAGCCTGATGTCTCTTACTAAACAATATTGACTTTTAGGATAGTCTAAAATGTCTATAACTGTCTCATTTTGAAAAAAATCTTTTTTTTCATGAAGTATAACTTAAAAATACATTTAAATACAAGATTTCTTGGAAGAAATTTAAAGTGGCTTTATTACATCAGGATCTATAAAACTGGTTTTTAAACTAGGAAAATTAAGAGAACCATGTTTCCAAGTTTATTTATAAAACCAGCAGAATGAATATCAAAACAAACAAAAATAACATTTAAAAACTAGTCCAGAGTATTTAAGTAATAGATATGAAAATTAGTATGAACTTTGTGTATCATACTAATGATACTGAATAATGATACCTGTCCATACTGAAAAATGGACAGGTGGGTAAAGAAGTTCAGCAGCTAAAGCAGTTGGCACACAGACCAAACACCTCAGTCCAATCCCTGGGAACCTAAGGTAAAGGTGGAAGGAGGAACCAACTCCAGAAGTCGTCCTCTCACATCCATTACATGCTGACACATTTTGCTTGTTTTTGTTTTTGTTTAATACTGGAGAAATTAAACCAAGGGTTTCAAAAATGCTTTTGTACCACTGAATTTCATCCCAAATCCGTTTAAAGAGAAAATTCATTCTGCTTTCATGTGGGTGTGTCTACGCACACATATATATATGTGTGTGTTCTGATGCTATATGAAATTATATATTTTGTTTTTTTCCCTTGTTTTGTTGGATAAGTAAACATCTATAATACTCTCAGATATGGTTATCTTGAGTTTTCTTCTGGTTCTCAATATTCTTAAGCTGATGTATATAAGAAAAGCACAGTATATAAGAAAACCTAAACACTTTTTAAGAAACTTTTGCAATGTCTTAACAAAAATATAGCATTTGCTGCATACACCTAGAGGATTTTAAAAAATATTTTATAGTAATACATTCTTTAAACTTCAGTATCCTGTTTAAAGAAAAAATACTGAGGTGCATCTACGATTGTTCACAAAACCACATTGAACCCGCAGAGATAGAGTACAGACAGCATTAGGAGTAAGAAAGTTTGACTAGTTCATAAGAGAGGGGAAAGCCAATTGATGACTAAAATAAAATATTCAAACGTGAAGTATCGTAAGGGAGAGCTAGGCCACTGTTTGACTTTAAATAGACCCATCTGATTTTAATGCAATTTATTACACTACCTTTGAGTGTATCAATCTTAAATAAAAAGACACCAACACAAAACAATGAAATTTCTGGAGAACATTTATTTTGCTAGCTGATAGGCTTTTTGAATTCTCAATAAAACAGAAAAGATAGCTTGGATTGTGAATATTCTGACAGAGTATTTTAGTTTTTCTACTTTATTTTTTTATTGTCATACTTTAAAAGGCTCTGAATTATCTGTATCTCAGTCTCTTTATGACAAACAATGGAGAGAACTATTTCAAAGAAACAAGTCAAACCGAATTCATTTCATCCTATGAAATAAAACATTGTTAACTTCCTAAAACATACTATGTATTATCTTTCTATAACATACATATAGTACACTATTTATAATTATGTACATTGGTTATTGATTTAAGCGAATTTTATATAGTTATATAATATGCATTCATAATTGTGTACTTAAATACATAACAACAGATATAAATACTAATGTGCACAATCATGTCTCCCCATGCGTCTGGCATTACTGTAAAGTATGTGAGCATACATGCACTCTCTCTCACACACACACTGAGAAAGATACATTTCTTAGATCTATTTTATTAATAACACTGAGTCGAAATATATCACATTCATGCTCTTAACCATTTTGGTAGTATTACCAATTTAATATACAAAAATTCAGATCAAATATATTTATATTCTTGTTTTATTGATAGTAAAAGATTACCAAAACCGAGGCTATTAAATCTAAATAGACTGCATGCATTACCTAGCTACAATTATTTGACTTTCTGTATAATGTGTGATCCACAACTTTTATAGAATATTTTAATTGTTAAGAAACGTACACAGTAGCATAAAGATGAATTAGACCAGATTTTCAATTACAAGGCATTGTATAACTTCATAAAGAATAAAACATGGGAGAGAGAAGCAAAAGGAAAATATTAATGAATATCTACAAGATACAAAAAGTTCATATGCTTTACATTTAAATATCAAAATAAGAAAAGCATGACAAAATCATTTTCCTTATAAAAAATACAGTGCAGAACCTCATTGCCCCCACCCCCTCAACTATGTACTCCAGGATGCAGTGCAAAGAGCTAGCTCTCAGGTCAAGGGGTGTCTCTCAAAGCTCCAGTGCTTGCTGCTTAGTAATAAAAATGACATAATGGCTTATTGTTGATACCAGTGAACACTGTGGCTAGAAGCGAGTGGAAGCACACGATAAATTTAGCATTTAGCTTTATGGATAAAGCCTGTGACCTTTTTTCCCCAGTGCTATAAAGATGCAGCAAAAGAATGATATTTATTTTACTCTTTCATTCTTTAAAGAAAATTTGCCTATATTTATAAACAGAAAGAAATAAGAAATACTTCCTACTTGTTTCTTAGAACTTATATCATTTGCTACTTGTTAAAAGAATTAAATGTAGTAACTTAAGTCAATAATAACCAAGCCACAATCTGTAGAACCATATAGAGTAAGGGACTGGGGGACAGGAAGACAGACAGATTTTGATAGGAAAGGGAAATAGAGTAGAAAGCTAAGAATGGGGGCTGGGCTGGGCTGGGAGAATCAAGTGAGGAAAGGGAAGAGGGGATGAAGGAGGGACTATGGGGAGAGAGTTAAGTTAAAGGCCAATTTAGGGTTAGTATGGAAACTAAATAAAGTATAAGTTTCCTAAAGTAAATATATATATATATATATATTGGTGATCTAAACGAAATAGTCAAATAATGGGAAAACAGAGCACCAACTGGACATCTCTTGTCATGAAATGAAGCTGCATATAATTGAGTTGCTGACCAAAGGGGTCCATCACAAGGGAACCACCAAACAACCCAGGCTGTTGCCAAAACTATAGTTTGCTCTCCACAAACTGACAGCAAGACTTTATTACAAAAGACAATAACTACACAAGTCGTTGAATATGAAGGAGTTGAGCTGGTAGCTACATAGAGCCTTCATCCCTACATTCTAGTGTCTTTGGTACAGGAAGGTATTCTGCATGCTACCAAAGATAAATGCAAACACCAACAGAGCCATTAACCCTTGGCTCAACAATGGTGTCCTGCCTGCAAGATATGCAAGTACAATGGTGGCCCAAAGTCTGTGGAAGTAACCAACCAACTATGTGATTTTACTTAAGGCCCTCTTGATGAGATTGAACCCATTCTTAGCACTGCTTGGGTGACCGAAAATGAGAGAAAGATATATCAGAGAACTAGAGTAAAACCAAACATTGTTCTTGAAAAACAAAATCAACTATAACTACAAAACAATGAAATCACCACCAACGACATTCCATTATCCTACACTCATAGATCAGTGTCTTGCTCAGCCATCATCAGAGAAGATTCCTACTGCAGCAGATGGGAACAAATAGAGATACCAACTGACAGACATTTTGCAGTGAGAAACTTTGAAACATTCAGTCATAAATGGGATATCTCCATCTTATATCTCTCTGCAGGGCCTAGAGAATTCTTTCCGGGAGGAGGCAGAAATAGTGTAAAGGCCAGAGATGACGGAAGACACGAAGAAAAAGGCCTAAAGTCAACATGAGTAAAGCATGTACAGGGCCTGCACAGATCTGCAGCAGATCCTCTGTGTATATTTTAGGGATTCCAGTTTAATGTTTTTATGGAATTCCTTAGTTTATTTTTTGCGACTTTTCTTGGACTCTTTTCCTTCTGTTTTTTTGCCCAATTCTGATGTATCATTTCTTGTTTTATCTTAATTTTATTATTCTATAGAATCAGGTTTTTTTTTTTTTCTAATTAGAGACAGAAAGGGATCCAGGTGGGCAGGGAGTTAGAGAGGAACTGGGAGAAGAGAGCAGAAATCACAATCAGGATATACTAGGTAAAGGGTTAAAAAAATCTATTTTCAATAAAAGAAAAAAGAGAAAAAAAAGTCAAGAAAAGATTTTGGGATCATATTCATATATATTAAAGTATATTATTAAAAATAGAAGAATTATAATACCTATAAAATTCTTAGCACAGTACATGGCACACAGAGAAGTACTCAGTAGATTATTAACAATTATATTAGAGGTTTGAAATTTACACTGATAAACCTTAACATATGCTATAAACCCCATCTACCATTCTTTAATTATAACCATGAATTATTAACCTTATTTGATAAAGAAACCCTTGGGGGCAGGGGTACTACTCATTTATCACAGAACTAGTATCCTTAGGAATATGCTTTGCTAGAAAGATAATAAAGAGGTATAAAGCAGAAGGAACACAGCAATTCCTGAATAATGCCCAAATCAATATTTATTCCCATTTAGAAAGTACACCTGACCAGAGTTATTAAACTCAGTAAGTTTTCCTTTCAAGTATTCTAATAAGCTTTTCAAATATAGGTGGTCTATTAACTCACTACTCCTCTAGGTACTGAAAAAATATGTAAAGTATCCATGCTATGTATACTCTCTCTCTCAGAATGTTGTATTTATAAGTAAATAAATAAAGAACTCTAAACATCAAGAAGCATAGTCTTGGCTGGGAAGACGGCTCAGGGGGTAAAGGTACTTGTCCTCAAGACTAAAGACATGTTCAATCCTTGACTCACATGTTGGAAAGAACCAGCTGGCCCTGTTGTAGGTTATCTTCTGACTTCTCTGTGCACAACCGTGCAAATACACAAACACACAAATACAAACATATTAAACAAATAAATGTAATTTTATAAGAAAGAAAGGAAAGGGAGGTGAAGGCAGGAGTGGGAGGGGAAGATGATCACCTATATCTGAGAATCCCAGAATATTAAGATAAATTTATTTTACAAACTGTTCATCTTTAAAATTAATTCACTGAAGTTGGGTGGTGGTGGCTCATACTTTTAATCCCAGCACTTGGGAGGCAGAAGCAGACAGATCTCAATGAGTTAAAGGCCAACCTGATAGACAGAGTGAGTTCCAGGCAGACTCCAAAGCTACATAGAGAAACCCTATCTAAGAAAACCAAAAATAATAAAAAAAAAGTAAAATAAAATTAGTGCATTGGAAGAATTTACCAAACCTTTAGTATCCCAATGATTTAATGAATGCTTAAATATATTTTCACTCTTATACATCTTCATGATATTTTGATATTTTGCTGTTAACCACAGACTTAATACATTAATTTTATCATGTTCTTACATGTTCTTATTGTATTCTGTTTCTCAAACCTCTAGTAATCAGACTGCTAACTATTTAATAAAAACATAAGGTAGTGTCCAAAGCTCAAACAGAATGAACACAATTCAATGATAACATTATATTAAAAAGGTAAACTAACATTCCTTCAATTTTATTTTTAAAAATCCTAATGCAAATTAGATACACCAAATTATTCAAGGCTAACATCATGGAGTGAGAGAAGGAGTGCAGCCTAGTCATTTACTACCATTTCTGACTGTATGTGTTCATATGAACAGAACAAAAATGCTAATATTTGTATTACCATTGTTGTGCAGCACTATTTTTCTTAGCAGTACATGAAATAATTTGTGAAGTGTTTACATTCTAGTTAAAGATAAACCTGCATGGTTTATAATGGTTTTGTCTTCTCTCTGCTTTGATTTGCTCCATGTCTTACTGTCCTCTTCACAAGTTGCCCCACACAACTACGTCCCATAACTTCATTTGTTATCATCTATCTCATACCTGAAATGGGCTTTTACTTCAGTATATCGATTAGGCATCACAATTAGGTCCTTCTCTTTTGAACTTAAAGACATATTAATTTAATTCCTTTTCTAAGTTCTGCCTAGTTATCTCTAGATAAGTATATTCTGTTCATAGCTTCCAATAAATTTGTATTAAAAGAGTCTTATGGGATCTGAAAGTAAGATCATGGCTGCATGGGAAAGTTCATTATTGGTTTAGAGTGAAATAAAGTCATCTTTAGTAACAGCCGACCTATAACTAATTGTGAGCTTTCCTCATTAAGAACAAAGACTATCTGTCTATATTCAGTTTTAACCCAAAGATCAAGGAAAGTATTGCTGTCAACGTCTTGGCACTTTTGCTTGTACCTAAGCCTCTAAAAGTCCTTGGGCTTTTCTTTTCAGGAAATGCTTCTCAATCGTGATTAAGGAAACTCAGAGAAATTACAACTAAACATTACCTCACAATTAGATGTCTCCTGTTTCCACTGAAACCTCTAATAGTAAACTTCATGTAACTTTCCATGACAAAAAGTTCTAATTTTACATTTATCGGCATAATTATTTGATTAATAACCTTTTCCACCTCCTGGGTTTAGTTCTAGAAGACAGAGAAGCATGCTAATGTTCACTCACACATCTCAGAAAGCACACAATAGCTATCAACATATATTAGTTTAAGGAAGGTAATGGCAAGTCATTGGTAAAAAGGAAACAACAAACATCTAATTAATGAGAATCGAATTTTCAAATATAAATTACATCTCTTTTCATCTGGACACAAGATACAGCATCGTGTTTGTCATAATAAATTTGTCTATTTTCAAAAGGGAAAAAAAATTCCTGGTGGTAAGGGCAGAATATCATAGTTTGTAACTGTAGGACTACTTCAAGATAAATCACATCAATCAAAATCCATAAATTAAATCGAGAAAACCTAAGCTAGCCTTTTCTACTTTTAGCATCTATATGTAATATGTTTAATTTTATAGTCTACTATTCATAACTGCTCAAGGATTAACCAGGGTATGAATTTTAATAAACTGAACAAAAAACCATGCTGTAATGTGGTAACGTTTTACTACCTGAACCACAGTGCTTCATTCCCAACTCATATCCAGACACACTAGTTTCAGAAACCAGTGGCCCTTCTAGTCCTAACTGCACAGTTATTCATTTCCTTAATTTTTGTCCAAATAATTTTCTTCTATTTTTCTGCATATTTCCTTTCTGATTTATGTACTGGGAAATAAAAAAGTAAAACCAAAAATTTACAGGTATCATATTTCTAATCACATCGTTACTTTACTAGATTATTTTTAACTTTAGTATTTGTGGTTCTGCCTGCAGGGGTGGGTATGGCAGTGCATGCCTTTGATCCCAGCACTTGTGAGATAGGGGTAGGCAGATAGGCAGAGCTCTATGAGTTCCACGCCAGTCTCATCTACATAGTAAGATCCTGACTACAAAAACAAACAAAATAATGACAATAAAATAATAATTAATAAGTAAGTTTGCCAATGTTCTCATCTCATTAGCTTTGTTCTTGCCTGAAATCACTTCCTTCTGTAACAACTCAATATTTTTCCTCTATATAAATCCACATTAACTTATCCTCCCCAAAAAGTATATGGTGATTAGCCTTACAGAATTCTAACACTTTCTTTTCTAAGCATATTTACATACTCATTTTGAATAATTTTACAAAAGTTCCAAGGTTGATTTTCCAAGGACATACTCAGTCACTTTAAAAGAAAAATCCTTATTCTTCAAAACCTTCTCCTTTATTTTTGTCTTCTATTAAAAACAGTAGCTAAATACTAAAACTCTGTAGAAATGTCAAGTGATGTATGTGATCTATATTTCAGGGAACACACAATAATTTGTACCACTCATGAAAATGTTTTACAATCGGTCTATGCATTCCTTCTATTTTAGACTAAAACTTCCTAAATTACACCCTTCATTATTGCTTGGGGTAGACTAGAAGGATATCCAATAAATAAAATATTTCAACATACAGTTTCATTACAGAAGACAAGACTTCACTCTCTTACATAAGAAGAATAGATTGGTGTGACTGATTTTGTATCAATCTATGATGACTTTAACAACATGAAATTTCCTCAAGGTACTTGGGGATCTATTCCTGAAACTATTTGCTTAGGCCTGCAATTTTTATGGGTCCTTTTTTCTTGTTACTTTAATATACAAATGTACTTTCTCATTATAAATTTGATAATATAAATAAAAACATATTGAAATCAAACCTAAGTAATATTAAAACAGACAAATACAGAGTTCTTTAACTTAATCAGAATTCTAGACGGATGATTTCAATACACAAAAGATATAAGTTAGTAAATGTATTCTAGGTCTGTTTATAGACGGATGGATGGATGGATGGATAGATGGATGGATGGATGGGTGGATGGATGGGTGGATGGGTGGATGGATGGCAGAGTCTATACTTTCATGACATGTACAGTAGAAAATAAGCACTGTATTATCTGTACAAATACACATTCTTAAACATAACAAGATAGTATATTTAAAAAATGACAACATATTGTACATATTACTTGACTTACTTTTTTTACCTAGCTTATCTTAGAATTCTATCCATGTATTTAACCTACAAATCTATAAATTTTGTATATTTTTCATTCTTATCTTCAGATATCACATTGTATTTCTTACTTACTATCTTATATTGTTCCATAAAAAAGAGACTGTTTCTTCATTTAAAAAGTGAGCCAAATGCATCTTTTAATTATACTATTTAAAGATTTTACTAACAATTGAGTCTATATAAATTTTCATTTTTCCTAAATGATACATTTATATCTGCATGTATTTTGCTTTCAACAAAAACATTTTTACAATATATACAGAAAGTCAATGTATAAGAGAAGTAAAACAACGGTAGGAAAAAAGTAATATTTTAGCAAAAGTGCCTACTAAATTAAACTAGGTACACACACAAGTCAAGTCAATTTATGACTAGGTGATACAAAAATAGATGAACAGCTAAAGACATTAAATTCATTATACCTTTATAACAAGAAAAACAACTTAACAACCTACTTAACATACAGAACTGCAAGAGTAACAGCACAGAAAAGAAGGTAGGATTGAGTTAAAATCTGTTATTTGCATGTAGACTTCCTACATACACATAAAAACACAGGAATATGACTCCTTGTTTTCTATGGGGAAAGGCAGCATACTATTCTGTTCTTCCAACTAGAACCAGGATCCAAATCAATTGATAAGCAAATAAAAAAATTTAAAGAAAGAAAGAAGCTAAACTGGAACATTAGGAAAGCAAATAATAAAAAATGTTAGGTTTCAGTATCATCAAAAGAAATTGTTAAAGAGAAATAGAAAATACTATATATTATCTCTATAGGAAAGTTTGATTTTATACATCTATAAGAAGAATTAAATGCTAACACTTTCTATATTTAAAAAAATATTCTTAGGAGTTGCAAAATTTAGCATAGCCTCTGGTAACAAAATCACCACATACATTACCAGCAATCCTTCTAGCTGGCATGGGCGTGCTGCTACGTAGTGAACTAAACACTGTAGCTTTAATTGAAATTTGAATGTTATAAACAGTTAGATGTCTGGCTCTGGCCAGCATTGTAATGCCATCAGCAGAACAGAGATGGGAAGCATAAACAAACCTTTTAACTAGATTAGTCTCTAAAATGGCCAAGAAATCCTTTAGCACAAACTCCATTGTGATTAATGTGGAAAGAGGAAAATGGTTTTTGGAATAATGCTTTAAAAAAATTCTGTCTGTATTAAAATGCATTCTAAATATTTTGATATTTGATATTTATTAATGAAAAACTTTATAATTTGCAAATAAAAATCCCTTCCTTCTTTAAATGGCAGTTTCACTTTAGATCAGTATATCCCAAACAAAGAAGCGACGTAAAACAACAATACTTGTTTTCCTTGACTGTGGAGTACTTGTTTTGCTTACTACAGTAAGTAGTGCAGCCGCAACTATGGCTTTGAATCCTAATATTAAGAACGTATGGATTAAGTACAATAATGGCTAACATGTCTTTACTCATAGCAAACAAAAAACAATAACCATAGCAACAAGAAAATAAAGTTTAAGACTGGGTCTTAGGAAACATTTTCATATGTACTTCCAGGTTCTGACATACAGACATGCAGTGAAGAAGTGGGGTAGCAATCAGCACAAGACTTTAAATTTTAACAGTAATACCAAACCAAAAAATTTCCAGATTGATAAAACTTTTGATCTAACAAAGAATTTAGCAAAGAACCAATATACAAATACTTCACTCCTGCAAAGTTCACAGTTGATTACATAACTCATTTTATTCCTTTAAAGCAATATTCTGCTAATTTGTTCGATTCTATGGAATTTAATGAAAAATTCTCTAAGAAAAGGTTTTACAGGCCAACTATGCTAGATGAAAATTTCATCATATCTAACTCTGAAAGAAGTATAAGCTTTACAGCTTCTTCAACATCATTAGCATTTTTATTTCCATTATGTCCACCTATATTAAAAAATAAATATTAATGTGCATTAGTCTATAAATATCTCACCTTTTTTCTCTATGAAGACATACTGAGATATTCCAACATTAAAGTATTATCTAATTCCTCAAACAGAAATGCTAAAAGAGTTAGGATTCTTACTTTTAGGTTATCTAAAAGAATTATTTTGGATCAGACTTATTCTTTTCCATTTTTTTATTGTTCTCATATGTCAGAAATCATTTGTAATTATCTATTCTTACCTACAACAGAAAAACAGATTTTTTTAGCACTTCAAAATGTTCCCAAGAACTGGCATACTGCTTATAGAATGAAACTCAAAGTGAGTATACAGTGTGAATATGCATTTAGTAAGACAGAACCTCCAGATTAACTCATTAAGAAAATAGTAAATTTTGACTTAACTCCCCTTTTTCTTAAAGAAAGCAAAAGAAGCAAAATAAATAAATAAATAAATAAATAAACAAACCCAAATCTGGTTTACTGCACTAAAAATCATTTTAATTTGGTAGCTGCTTTAAAATAAAGAACCCTGTTGTTTTGTGGCATTCCACTAATAAAACATTTGTATAAAAATTGTTAGAAGAAATACCTTGTTACATACTGTTAGATACTGTTGTAATCTCCAAGTTCATTTAGCAAAATGCTAAATGTAACTCCATGCCAGTCAGAGGAAGGTCAAATAAAGAATTCTGTCATGTTATTATTTTTTTTGTAACGGGAAGACTGACTACTTATGCTTTAAGTTGCACACTGGATTGTATCCTATAAGAGACTTCGATTTGGTATGTTTTTCCATTCACCCTGTACACTTTGAAAAATTTTTTATCATCCTACTTAAAAAGCTATCAGAGCCATCATTTTACAAATTCTTTCCACAGTCCAGATAGATAAAACTCTTTATTATGATTGTATTGTGAACTAAGAGTACCCTATGTCTAATGCAATACAGTGCTTAGTGCCGTCTAATGGTAAAAGATACTTGACTGGTAAACGATTTCCTCATTTGGAACATGACACAATAAATACAAATGGAAAGACTGGGTAAAAATGATATATTCATGAAGGTGCTACACACTTACAATAAGTCCTGAGTATTACTAAAACACAAACAATAAATGTGAAAGAGTTCTGAATTTACCATTTAGAGTCAATTTACTTCTCATGGTATTAAACTAGTCAGCAGAGGCATCCACTCCTTTACTTCAATTGCAAATCAACATTATTCTCAAACATACATGGCCAAAACTGAGAAGCGAATGTAGCTTTTTCTCTCCAAGGTACTGTTCAATTATGTATTAAAGCTATTAAAGAAACTGATACGGGATTCTTTGCTTTTTAAAGAACTCATCTATTGAGAAAATTCTGACTCATTTTATTAAAACTATAGAAGCAGTATCACATAAGCAGTATTAAACATTTCAACTGATTTAGAAATAAAAAAAAATTTCATGAGGATCTTGAAGAAATACGCCTAGAATATACTAAAAATTCTAAAACTTAAAGTCAGTACTAAATTACTGGACTTCAATTATATTTTAAGAGTTGCTTAAAGTATGGTACAAAATATTTAAGCACTCAAAATGAAAATGTATACTTTTCTATAAACCATGAAAGATTATCTGCTGTCTGAGGTTTAACAGAAAAAAATATATTGAAAACAAAACATTAAATTTGGAGAAAATTGCTTTTTATTTGAAAACATTTAATGAACATTTTTAATAATCTTCAAATTAAAGAATTATATTTAGAATAAAAACTCAACAAAGTAGCCAAATAAATGACTTTCATAGTCTAAAGCTCATGAATTATGTATGAATTGAAAATCTCTAAAGTACAATATTAAGTAGAAATTTTGTTATATTAGTCTATTCTAATAAAATATAGTAATAATCTTCTGGAACATTTATTTTCCCACCTAACAATATTATTATTATTAATATAAAATTTTAGTTATAAGAAAAATACTTGACCAATGCATTTGTGGGATACAATTAACTCTCTTAACATGGGATTGCAGGCCTACCCTTGTTTTCAGATGCCTACCACAGGCCTAGGAGAAGAAGACATTCTACAGATGTTTAATTTCTAAGCACAATCTATTTTTCACAGACATTCAAAAATCAAACAAAGTTTGCAAAGACACGTAAGTGGATATAGGCTTTCTGGCTGACTTCATTGGGTCCCACTGATGACTAGGTGTAAATCTTCATATCCATAGAGAACTGGAAAGCTGATAATTGTCTGGGTAAGGACCAAAAAAAACAAAGTCAGGGACACATGTCACCTAAGTAAGGACTGCGACCGCTTTATAGAGCTGGTGAAGGTGGCCTACTCATCCTAACATCTTACGATATCATTTGCTCACTGAGATGAAACAAGGGAACAGTGAACAAATACATGTTGAATCAAGTTTTTAAGTAATTGCTTACTCAAAATAAGCCACTTTTCTCAAATTCTATCCTGATGATTAGAAGGAAATATCTTTTTAATTCTTATTATGAGTACTACATTTTTAACAGCATTTAATTTAACTGTTAATTAGAAAATGTGAGAGCCACAGCAAATATCAAGAAAAAAAACTCTCAAGGAAAAAAAAAACTTTCATGGTAATGAGAATTATACCAGGAAGGAGGGGGGAAAGAGGAAAGGGAATTAATCTCACACTTCTTGAGTGGAAAAAAAAAAAACCAACTATATTTATTTTTAGAAATCATATGGATTATGTCAGCCAGTTGGCCCTACTATATACCTACCATGTTTACTATGAATGAGGTGCATACAAGGTCTAATCAGATGAAAAGTTTTGTCCTTACGTAGTTCATTAAGTCAAACTCATAAATAAACATACATAATTCTAATTGATTTTGTAAATAAGGATTTTCACTTCAAGAGTAAAAATTTATTTACTTAGCTGATTAACTGGGGGTGGGGGGATGGGGACTAGTAGTAGAGAAAGCTAAATGATTCTGAAGAAATAATCCACAACCAGTGAAATTAGTGCCTCTCAAGAGGCAACATCAAATTACTGCTTTATAGGTGGGCAAATCGTAGCTCTAAAGCTATGCACCTTAACACTCATAGGAAGGATCAGTCTAGACAGGCATGCTGGCTGCTTGCTTTTAATCCCAGGACTGAGGAGGCAGAGTCGGGTGGATCTCTGTGAATTAAGCTAGTCTGGTCTAGATAGAGCTTTCCAGATCACAGACTCAATCTCGAGAAAAGCCTCTGTGTAAAACTTTGAACTGCCATACATGGAATTAGGCATGAAAGTTTTCATTTCTGACCAAAAACCCTTGGTCATAATCTTGGAATCTTGAGTAAATTCTTCAGGTCTTCTAAATATTACAGCTTGGAAAGTGACGAGTTATATAATGTGACCTCCAAGGTATTATCGACTTGAAAAATTGGTCTCCTAAAATATCAACAGTACTTAACACTTAAAATATAAGCATTCTAAAAATATATAGAAGGTTTTCAAGCCATAAGTTGTTACCTCCTTTACAGAAAATACAGAGTGGTCTAACCATAGTAGGGATTAAGTAAGAACTAGGAGAATAGGAACTCTTTCAAAGGAAGATACAAACAGCTGGGTATGGCGGCACAGGCTTGTAATCCCACCACTCAAAAGGCTATATGCAAAAGACCCTGTCTCAAAGCAGAGGAAACAGAAACTAAACACAGGCATTAAGTTCCAGCCTGTAAATTCTTACTCAGCTGCCCACTAGACAACTACTATCTCATTGTCTGTACAGGGTGCATTATTAACATAGGTGCCTTCAATAAGTTCTCCTTCCTATCCATTGTATTATGACTGCTAAGTGTGTAAAAAAACAGAAAAGCTTAGGAGTATTAGTATTAACAATATTACTAATATTTATGATGGAAGACAAAATTGAAACTAGCACAGATTTCTGCTCAAGTGCAGCAATCACATCTCAGAGAAAGGCTAAAAAAAGGTGTTCAAATTTATAACAGAAATGAAAGAAAAAGGACCATACTGTTTACTGCTACACAGTTCCCCGCCGGTGTGTAAATGTCTATTTTATACACAGTTGGTAATTAAAATTTTACTGCACAAGTTTCTACAGATGTACTGACTTTCAGTCACTAAAATATGAGTATAAAATGGTTTGGTTTTACCATTAAGAAAACAAAATAAAGCAAACAAAAAGGATCATCACATTGTAAGACTCTATCAAAGATACTATCTCAAATATCATTATAGATTTCTATTTCTTCCATCCTTCTTGCTGATCAAATTGCTATTCTCCTATTGTTGACATAAATTATAGAATCAGAGAAACCAAAGCAGTTTTTAAAAACGGAGAGAGGAGCACAGAGAGAGAATAGGGAGATGAATGTGTGCATCCATCTTCAAAAAAGGGGAAAGAAATCCATAAATGAAACAAAATACCACTTCCCAATGTAAGATGCAGCTATGAGGCCTACAACAGAAATATATTTTTAGTATTTATGAAATAAAACATAGCACTATTTTTGAAATATAAATGATATATAAATATAAATAAAATAGAGCACTATAGAATGAAACCACTAAGAACATACCACACAGAATGCAGAATTTTTATCAAAACTGTTATTCTATAAGTCTAAATCCAGATTTACCTTTCGATTTGTATCTAACTATAACATACTAGCTACAACTTGATGATTTTTTTAGCTCATGAAAGTGAATTTTAAAAATTTATTTTCCTTCACATGTTGTGAACAATTTGGTCACTACCTCTGGATGAAAAACGCGTCTCAATTTACAACAGTAAATAAATAATTCAGTTAAAACTGAAAGTGGTACCAACCGAGCAAAATATTGATGGGGAGGTTTGGCCTTCTATGCAGCAAGAACAACATAAAGTTTTCAATGGGGATGACTTGTTCAGACAAGTTACAAAGATTAGAGTTAAAAAAAAAACCACTTAGTTATGAAATAGCTAATATTCTCATGTTATGGAAAATAAATACCAGAAACGTATGTGGGCAAAGATATTACCAGTGGCATTTAAATTTCAAGCATTTTAAGCTTTGAACTTGAACAACATGAAATAAATATTTTACAAGAAAATACAAGTGTAAAACCCAACCAAAGGCCTCATGAACTAAAATTTGAAATTTGCTATGCAATTTCAGACAAAATTTTAAAAAATGGAGAAACTAAACACGTAACATAAACACCAGTCAAGTCTTCCAACCCTAAAGTCAATATCCAAGCCACAGACAGAAGCAAAAAGAGAAACACTCAAGGTCTACAACTGCATAAGCAGTTCCAACACAATTCACATCCCGACATTTTCCCACTCAGAAACAAATGCAGGCAGCTTTTCCTGGGGAAAGAGAAGAAAGCTCTCGAAACGTAATTTTTTAAGTGACATCTAGAAAGTATGCCTCTTTCTGTCTCTTTCCCTGGCGCCTCATTGGAGGAAGGAGGGGGTTGTTTTTGTAGTCTCCCCCACTGAAGCCAGGCACAATCAGATGGTAGCTGGAGAAACCACTTTTGACAACAGCAAAGGAAAATAAAAGTGTCCTCCCTTCCCTGACAGGGTGGACACCCCACCTCACACACCCCTCCTCACTCCAGCCCCTCCTTCACTCACCCCCCAGCACCACCCCCTCCTCACCCCGGAGCTCCACAGCGTAAGAGGTTTGGTGCTCCTGCCGCCCGGAGTGAAAGTCACAGCTAGAGGAAGGCAATGGAGCCCCCCCAGACGCACTTACCTTTCCTGCCCCCCACTTTTGAGTGCCTTCCCTGGAGCTGTGGAGGATGACACAAAGGGTAATAAAGGGGGGGAGTGGAGGAGGAGGAGGCAAAGGAGGAGGAGGAGAGCTGGGGAAGTGGCTGCTCCCAGTGTAGGGAGATGTCTCCAGCCAGGGCCAAGCAACAGCAGCAGCAGCAACAGCAGCAGCAGCAACAGCAGCAGCAGCAGCAGCAACAGCAGCAGCAACAGCAGCAGCAGCAGCAACAGCAAAGGGTCTGTGTTGCTAAGAGGCTTTTGGTCTCTTTCTCTCCTCCTCTCACGGCCACAGAGAAGGAGGGTGGAAGGGGCTCAGGGAGCAGGCGAGTAGAGGGGCTGAGGGGGGTAGGAGTCGTGGATGGGGGTTTTCTAAGAAGAAGAAACTCCTCTCCTCTCTCCGGCTCAATCCCCCACTCAGGGCTCGGAGCTGGAGGGTGGGGGAGGAACTCAGCCGCCTTCCCCCCACCCCCCTCAATTCAAGGTTGAAGTGGGGTAAAATGAGTGTCCTGTCCCTTTAAAAATAGAAATAAAAGGTGCCCCCCCTCTGCCACTGCCTCTCTCTTCATCATCAGCTGCTGCTGCTGCTGGGGTCTCTCTGCTTGGGGGGGAGGGGGGGACTCGGGTAGAAGAGACGGGAGGCACTCACTGCGCATGTCCCTTTCTGACGGGAGGCTGGTTGGTTGACGGCAGGAGGAGGGGGAGGGGAGGAAATGAGATGTTTTCCCAGAAGGCTCCAAGGCGCCGCCGACCCGGAAGACATTGTAGCAGGGGGTAGAGGGGCGGGGGCGGGAAGAGGGAGGAAGTTGCTACTCTTTAACACCCCCAGCCGCCTCCTCCTTCCTTAGGGAAAGCGGAGGGACGGAAGTAGGCGGGGCCCGAAGAGGCGGGAGGTCACGTGACGGGCCGGGGCGGGGCCGGGGAGGCGGTGCGAGCGCGGCGCATGCTGGGAGTAGCTGTGGGCGCTTGGCAGCAGCAAGGGAAAAGCGGAGCCGGGGAGGAGGTGACGGTCCTGGGTCCTCGCTGTCGGCGGCGACCGGCGTTGCCCCGGGGTAGGCAGGCTTCTCAGCGAGAGGTAAGGTGGGTCCCGAGGCAGGGTCGGGTTGGCTGTGGCCGCAGGCGGGCGGAAGGAGCGAAGATGTCAGGCTGAGGGGGACTGGGAGAGAGGTAGGCTCGTGCAGGCCAGGCAGGCCCGGAGCCGACGGGCTGCTGCAGGGTCCCGGATCCCCGGCGATGCTGAGGTCGGAACCCCGAGCGGGGCAGAGTGCTACTGATCTGCTGAGACTCGGTGCAGAAGGCTCGAGGGGGAGATACATGATTGGCCAGCGTGGAGAGGAAACCGGGGGTCTCTCTGCAGGTGGCCCCCCACTTCACCCTTGCTTCTGAGCCTGGGACCCTTCTGGAAGAGCCAATCCGGATGTGTGAATTTGGATCAACTTCTAGTTAGTCTTGCCGGGGCCGCATCCTGCATCCCCTCCTTTTCTGTCGTCCTAGGGATTTTTGGAGAAGCAGTAGGCAAGGAACGGGCACGGGAGGTTTGAGGGAAGGCTCCCTGCACGCTCTGCCGAATGCTGCCACACAAAAGGCTGCAGGCTCTGAGGGAGAATGCCTGGGATTGTGTGGTTCCCTCATGCTGAGTTTTGTCCTTAAAGAAGAGACACCTCCAAATTTTCTTTCCTTGTAGCGTAGAAGAGAAAGCTTTTTATCTGGGTGTTTTTTTTTAATAGTGAATTAACGGTTTCTTTTCCACCTTCATATTCTTTACAATTAAAGTCGTTACTTTTTCATTGCTTTTTATAAAGATATTTAAAAAGATTGCTTTTTAATGAGCGAAATCACTTAATAAGATTTTTTTAAAGAATCGAAGATCCTCGAATTAATTATTAGTATCAACTTTAGTTCTGCTTAGTATGATTCACCGTCCAAGTTATTTTATTTTACAAATTTTATTTGGTGCAAGTTCATACAATGGGCCCTATTCATGTATCCATTACCCTGTGCTTACCTTTTCTTTGTGTGAGGGAGGTAATTATGTCAGATGGTCCGAAAACTTCTTTATTAGAAAATCTTTTTTTTTTTTTTTTTTTTTGGTTTTTTTCGAGACAAAGGTTCCCAGCTGTCTAACTATCTCTTGGAGACCAGGCTGGCCTCGAACTCACAGAGATCCTTCTATCTCTGTCTCCCTAGTGCTGGGATTAAAGGTGTGTGCCATCAGCGCCTAGCTTTTTCAAGATATATATATATATATATATATATATATATATATATATATATATATATATATATATAAATATTATGTGTAGAGTGCTCTGCCGCTAGGAATGGCTGCACTTTAGAAAAGGCCACCAGACCTCATTCAGGTGTTGTGAGCTACCATGTGGTTTCTGGTAATTGAACTCAGGAACTCTGGAAGAGCAACCTGTGCTCTTAATCTCTGAGACATCTCTCCAGCCCAATACAAGCTTTTACAAAAAAAAAAAAAAAGTCACAGTTAGTCTTGATGGATATCAGACTTACGTTCGTTTTTAACTACTTATAAACGATCTAGTTTAGAATATTTATGAATATCTGCATAAATGTTTTCTTATGCACATAGTTATCTATGTGATTTGTATAAGTCTGTCTTCAGTTTCACCAAATTTTAAAATGGATATGACATTTTATACTCCTGTTTTGGTGTGTGATAGACTCTGACTTGTGCCATCTCATCAACGATATTTTAATTTTGCCGATCTGATGAATCTAGTTTTATAATTTGTAATGCCTTGATTACAGTTCTGTACTGAAGATATTTCTTTTTCAGAAACTTACTGACTGGATTTATTCTTTCAAATTGTGGTTTTGTTTTTTGGTTTTTGTTTGTTTGAGAAAGTTTTGGCTGCCCTGGAGCCACTCTGTAGACCAGGCTACCTGGAACTCACAGAGATCCGCCTGCCTCTGCCTCCTGCATACTGGGATTAAAGATGTGTGCCACAACCACCTGACTCCAGAAATTGTTTTTTTTTCTTTTTTATCATCTTTATAAGTTTTTGTGTAGTTTTTTTTTTAGTTTGCTGTTTCCCGTAGGGATTTGTAGCATTGTGGCAGATAGCTAATCTGTTATTGGAGTATTACTTATCTTCTGGATAGTATGTTTAACAGTCTGAGTTTATATGTTGTTATTGTTCCTTAAACTTTATTTTTAGCTTTATCTCCAGGAAACAAGTTTTCTTCTCGTGCTATTCAGTACATTTGTCATCAACTTCATGTAGCTTTTGAGCACTTGAAATGTATGTTAATAGTACAAATGAGTAGGAATTGTTTTTATAGTGTTTATTAAGTATATTAGAAAATATTAAATTACTTGGAATTTACACTTACTTTGGACAGCAGTGTTCTCAACTTTGAATGTTGAGTTAGTTTCTTCATCTTTGCCACTTCTGATTACTGTACTGTCTTTCTGACCGTCCTATTGGTATCTTCTTCCTCTTACATCAGTATGTTCTCTAGAAGTTCCTTAATGCAGACAACCACCCACTTTTCTTACTCCTTTGCTTCTAAGCCCTTGTTCTGGTTCTGTTTTGAGGGATTAAGGTTTCTTGCAGCTTTCTGATGGTTTTTCACCACTTTGAAGATAATATTCTGCTGGTTTGTTTGTTTAAGGGGGGTGACTTCTGTTACTGTTTTCCAGCAATTAGCTCTCAATCTAATTCCAGGTACATTGAAAAAGTTGTTTTATTTTTTAAAAATATTTTGTTTGGAATGATTTTTCTGCCATTTTACTATGATGAGGGGAGGTGGAATTCTTTGTATGCTTTAGAGAGTCCTCGTGGTTTCTGGTATCAGTATATCATTGTCGTTGAAAAAACATAAATGAACTGTTTGTGATTACCTCCTGAAAATTGAAACCTTGACTTTCATTTTCATGTATTTATAGTTAATTTGTTGTCTTTTTAGTACAGGTTCTAAATTGATTGAGTGTTTCTGCTGACTTGCAATGTTTCGTTATTTCTTGGGTATTTGTTCCAGCTGTGGTCTTTGGAAAATTACATGAATATGCTGTAGGATAATCTCTTTGTACACTGTGAAGATGTGTCTTTACTAAGGAGCCTTCTGATTGGTTGAATAAAGAGCTGAATGGCCAATGACTTTATTCATACCAAGATCTTAGAATTTCCCGCTATATTTATAACATTTAACAGGACTTAAAATTATGCCATTTTCCTTTACCCTAATTACGTTGCCCTTAATTTCTCAAGTTAGGCGATTGTCTGAGTACCTTTGGTGGGCAGTGCGCTCTGATATTTTTACCATAATCCAGCAGTATCAAATGAGTCGGCCTTTTTACCAGCCATATCTTTTGTATATGTCATCAGCATAGAAATGACTGGATATATAACTTATCTCTGATTTACCTTTTTTAAATTTGGGCTTGTAGTTTCAGAGTGCTTTATTTCTTTCAGTGTCAGTGTGTGCAAGTGAGAGTGTTTTGGCCTCGCAAGATGATCTGTCCAGCCTGCCTCTAATTATAACTTTAAACCTCATGTACACTGTTTGTTGTTTTAGTAAGTAATAGAAGTTCCTGATTTTTCTGAGTGTGTGGGAAGGATATGTTGACAAGTAGCATTTGCTTAGGACTGGACAACTGATATGTAGAAATTACAGAGACATTGACAGCTATCCCAAAATAAGGTATCAGTGAGAGTATGTTTACTGGTTTTCAGTTTTCCTTTTAGCATTCTTAACTACATATATCATTAAAAATAAGAAATTAATTTGCATTGTTTTGTATATGTAAACAGATTGTATATTGTATATCACCTTTTTTCTCGTGCTGCCAAGATACAACTTCATTGATATTTTAAACTGTCATATTTCCATTACTAATGTCTCCTATATCACATGTAATGAAGACATGTAAGTGGTTGGAATATTTGTATTAAAAGGCTAAATCTACATCAGCTTTAATAGTGATTCCTAAAATTGAAAAACAATGTCATTTAAAGCTGTATAATTGGCGCACGCCTTTAATCCCAGCACTCTGGAGGCAGAGGCAGGTGGATCTCTGTGAGTTCGAGACCAGCCTGGTCTATAGAGCTAGTTCCAGGACAGGCTCCAAAGCCATAGAGAAACCCTGTCTCGAAAAACCAAAAAAAAATTAAATAAATAAAATAAATAAAGCTGTATAATTTAATACCAGAAGAATTCGCCAAAGTAACTGAACTGTTCTGAGACAGAAAATACAGACTATGACAACTATCTTACCCAACACCGTAATTGTCCAATACTAAGAAAAGTGCCAAGTAAAGTCTCCCTGTAACAAAGAGTTGTGAGGCAGTTTTAAATATAAACCATGGAAAAGTACATCATGTTTTGTTTGTCTATTTTGTGTTTTTTTGGTTTTGAGACAAGATATCCCTATGTAGCCCTAGGCTGTTGTAGCACTCCCTGTGTTACCTAGACTAGCTTTGAATTTACCATGATTCACTTGACCCAGATTCTAAAATACAGAATTAGAGCCTGGACTGCCACAAGAAGTGGTCATTTTCACTCTTGAAATCATTACCTTAGACAGGAAATGTTGTGATAAGAGCGGCGGGGCTGCGTCCCCAGCACCCCGGCTGCCTGCTAGCTTATGCCCGAAATAACACACAAACTGTATTCATTTAAACACTGCTTGGCCCATTTCTATCTAGCCTCTTCTAGGCTAACTCTCACACCTGGACTAGCCCATTTCTAATAATCTGCTGTAGCCCACGAAGTGGCTTACCAGGGAGCTTCTAGCCTATGTCCATCCTTGGTTGGAGCTTCAGCGCATGTGTCTGCCCAGGAGCAGGGAGCATGGCATCTCTGCTCCAGAGAGCAGAGCTGTCAGTCTGAGCTCACTTCCTCTTCCTCCTAGCATTCTGTTCTGTTTACTCCACCCACCTGTGTTCTAACCTATGAGGGCCAGTCAAGCAGTTTCTTTATTTTTTTAACCAATGACCTTCCTTCATCAAGGAAATAAACTGCTTAAAAATATTTTCTAGTCTTAATATCTTGTCTTCTTGTACATAGAGGCAAATTTGGTTTCAGAATTAAACTAATGTATAAGGTAAGTTAAACATGCAATTTTAAACAGGAGTAAGTTCCTACACCCCTGCTTGTCAACCCTGTCCAGCACTCTCTACTATTGACCTAGTTTCTAGTATGAACTCCTGCCTTAGTTTGTTATATTAGTTACAGTTAATGAGCCAATGTTAAAACATCAATGCAAGTCCAAAGTTGACAGTGGAATTGTCCGTGTATGACACTCTGGGAGATGTCATATGGTATTTCTAGTATGCTGTCATGGAGGGAAAATACCTCTTGTGGCTGCTGTCAGTGTTTCTATAGTTTTACCTGTTTCATCATCTCTATAGTTAGACAGTCTGTAGCATTTCCCACTTGGCTTCTTTCTTAACTTAGGAGTAGCTATCTAAAGTTTATTTCTGTCTTTTTTCATGGTTTCATAGCTTCTTTTTATTTAGCACAGTAAAAAAATCATTGTAGGGCTGTATAAGTTTATTTGTTATATTGAAAAACATGCTGCTTCTAAGTTTCCATGGTTACTAGTAAAAATTAATTGTGGATATGGTAGCATGTAGCTTTAATCTCAGCTATTTAGATATTTAGGTAGGAAATAACTTGAATTCAGGTGTACCCAATGAGAGGCTAGGCATCAATTTCAAGTAAAATACATAGACCATAAGTGTCTTACTGCTGTTATAAATATTTTAACAAAAGCACCCCAACTCAGCTTCAGGTTCCAGTCTATCATGACGAGAAAGTCATAGCAGCAGTAACTTGAAAAGTCAGGTTACATCCACAATTAGAAGCAAAGAGCAGTAAATTAATAAAGCCCTGATGCTAGGGTCCTGCCCTCTTTTTACACTTACTACTATTGCGTGTTAAATAATACAAGCAGCGTTATCATTAACTCAAAGACTTCCCAGCAATTAATGAAATTGTTGTTTTAAATTTTCTAATAGCTGTGGAGTGATAGAAAACTTTCTGACTATTAATTTCTTTAAGGATATGATATTGAGCATCTCATGCTTTCTTGCCACCCTATTTGATGAGATGTGAGTTTAAAATATTTTAAAATATTAAAAGCATTTTTAAAATAGGCTGTTTTCATGATAGCATTTTTAGAGTTTTTTGTGTATTTTGAATCTAGTCAAATAGGATCAGATATTTCCTCCCAGTTGGAGTCTTTTTGTTTACATATTCCAAACCATGAAATTTAAAGAGCAGAACCTTTTAGTTAAGTCCAGCTTAACGCTGGGTTGGGCAAACTGAGTTAATTTCTTAACTTGAATGTTGTGGTTTTTCTTATATAGATCTTGTACATATCTTACTGGATTTGTACCTAGGAGTGTGTGTGTGTGTGTGTGTGTGTGTGTGTGTGTGTGTGTGTGTGTATGTGTGTGTGTGTGTGAATGCACGCACAAATAGGCACCCACATATGTTTGTAAATGTGAATAGTATTGTTTTAATTTGGAAATTATGTTGTGTCATAAGAAAGCAATGGGAAATTTTATATTTCTTACTCATAAGCTTACACAATAGGTATTTGGCAAAGCCCATTTTCCCCCTTCATGTGTATGTCCTTGACTTTTCTTACCTTGCATTTTATAAGGATTTTAATACCATTTGAATAAAAACAGTGGAAACTTTTGCATTTTACATTAAAAGTAAGTCTGCCAGCTCTAGTTCTTTTTTTATAAATAGTATTTACCATGTCAGAAAAAAACCCCAACTTTGCTTCATTTTTTTTAAATATCATGTATCAGTGTTATATTTTGTCAAATGTTTTTGAGCATATGTTTATAAGATCATGATTATTTCCTACTTTAACATTAGTGTGAGTTTCATTGGTGCTTTGCAAGAATTGGTATGTGTTTGAGGAGTGATGGTAAATAAATCTTTAGTAGATTTTATACTAATTAGTTCAAAGTTAGACTCTGTTTACTGCTTATTTAAGAAACGGGTCCAAAGCTAAAAGTTTCTCTTGCGTCTTTAGTGTTGTTCCTATATTTTCTTAAAGTTTTGCTTGGCATTTCTTAAGATCTGTGTCAGGCATAGGAACCCATATAAATGTGTCAAGGTAGGGAAACATTCATCTATTTTCTGCTCCTGCTCCATTAAATTTATATCCTCAGTGTCTCTCATTGATTCTCAAATGTGGGAAGAAACTGTTTACCTTGTTACCTTGGTATTTTTGTGGATCTAGGAGTTAAAATTTGTTTAACATTTTCTTTATTAATTTTTGTTTATTATTGAGATTATAATTTTGTTAACAACATTTCTTGCTTCCCCTCCTCCCTTTAAACCCTCCCATATACTCTTTCCTATTCTCTTTCAAATTCATGGCCTGCGGTTTGTTTTTTTTTTTTCAGGAATTGTTATTGCTGACATATATAGTCCTTCATATGGCCCGTTGAATCCGTATTTAATGCTATTTGTATACATGTTTTCACAGTTGACCATTTGGCACTGGATGACCAGTTGATGTCCTCCTACCTGGGGAAGACCACTGTTGAAGTAATAAGGGCGGCGGCGAGGCTGCGTCCCCAACACCCCAGCTGCCTGACCGGCTAGCTTATGCCCCGAAATAATTACACGGACACTGTATTCTTTTAAACACTGCTTGGCCCATTCTCTTCTAGGCTAATTCTCACATATTAATTTAGCCCATTTCTAATCATCTGTGTGTAGCACCCCAAGGTACGCTTACCGGGGAGATTCTAGCCTAGTCCATCCTGGGTCGGAGCTTCATCCCGGGAGCGGGGCATGGCGTCTCTGCTGAGGCATCTGCTCAGGAGAGCAGAGCTGTGGAGTCTCTGACCTCACTTCCTCTTCCTCCCAGCATTTTGTTCTGTTTACTCCACCCACAGGGCCAAGCAGTTTCTTTATTGGCCAATGACCTTCCTCCATCACACTGTGTTTGTTAGAGTTACTATTACTGTGATGAAACACCACGACCAATGCTACTCTTATAAAAGAAAGCATTGGGAGCTTGCTTACGGTTTCATAGGTTTAGTTGGTTATCATCATGGTGGCATGCATGGCTCTGGAGCAGAACTAAGAGCTACATATTGATCCATGAGCAGAGAGAGAGAGAGAGAGAGAGAGGGAGGGAGGGAGGGAGAGAGAGAGAGAGAGAGACAAAGACAGAGATACTGAACCTTAACCTTGCACGGGCTTTTGAAACCTCAAAGCCCACTCCCAGTGATACATTTCTTTTAACACGACAGTACCTACTTGAAGGCCATACCTATATGAGCCTATGGGAGCCATTCTTATTTAATCTACCACAACCACCTCTCCCACTCCAAACTTTATTAACTTGCCTATAGTTTTTGTATAGTGTTGAGACCTTGTGGTTCTTTCCCAGTCCAGTTTGGAATGTCCATTGGTATCATTCGTGTTTCAACTTATGTTTCGGCAGTCATGCTGGTGAGACTTTATGAGTATAGCTTCTAATTTTACTAGAAAACATAGTCCTACAGCAAACTTCCTGATCTTTTAGCTCTTAAAAATTTACCTCCTCCCCTCATTACAGAATGTTCATTGAGTCTTAGGTGCCTGGAATAATTTCTCTATATATCCATTAGAACTAGACTCCACGACTCTATATTTTGATTGATTGTGGTTTTCTGTAGTGATGTTTCATCTTTTTCAGAAAGAAATTTCCTTATTGAGGTGTGAAGAATACACTTATCTTTGCGTATAAAAACCATCGTTTATAGATTTTTATTAGGGATTATGCTGGTTTAGCAAATTAATGGTTGTAGATGCTTCTCTAATAACCATTATTACTAGTTCTGAGTAATTACTAGGTTTCTAGTGCCAGGCATGGCATCCCATTTGTTGAGTGAGTCTTAATTCCACCAAAATATGTGTGCCACCATGCTGGTCACTGACGTGGTTCACAGGTGTCATAGCTGGGTAGGATTGTTGGTTGTTTCCCTCCTTTGGAAGCTTTTGTGCCAGTCTCTGGTACCATGAATGCTAATCCTTGAGGAGAGGGTGTTCAGGTCAGTTCAAGCTCAGATGTCTCTGGGCCCTGTTTCTGAAGTGTATGCTGTCTTCAGCAATAAGGACTTACCTTCCACCTTGAGCTTGTAGCAAAGGACAACAGCTTTGGCTGTATTTGGGGGACTCTGTTAGGCAGCTCTAGCCAGCTTTAAAAGAGGGCTTCTTATGTCTGCTGTTGGGGTTTTTGTCTTTGGCTTTCGGGTGTATTGTCAGCTCAGATAAGAAAATCAAGACAGTGAAAGACTTCTGTAATTAAATCTTTAAGACACTGAATAAAGAAATTGAAGACATCAGAAGATCTAAAGGTCTCCTATAATCATGGATTCATGAGATTATAATTCTGAAAATTGCCATTCTACCAAAAGCAATCTACAAATTCAACATAGTCTTCATCAACATCCCAATACAATTCATCACAGAAATAGAAAAAAATTTTCAGCCTCATATGGAAACATACATACAAAAACAGGATAAGTACAAAAATCCTGAATAATAGTTTTTTAAAAAATGTTAGAGGTTCAGTTTCCATGAGTTGAACATTTTTCTTCCTACTTCCACTATTACAGGTAGTTTTGTTGGGTACAGTAGTCTAGGTTGGCATCTATAGTCTTTACAACCTGTCCAAGCCTCTTTTGGCTTTAAAAGTTTCATTTGATAAATCAGCTAGTATTATTGTATGTTTCCTTCATAGATAACTTGTTGATGTTTCTTATTCTTGCTTTTAGTATCCTCTCTGTTGTTTATTTAATGTTTTGACTATAATATGCCATAAGGACTTTTCTAGTTTTACTTGTTCTGTATGTTTCTTGCATCTTGTACTGTCTGGTTTTGTGTATCAACTTGACACAAGCTAGAGTCAACAGAAGGAGCCTCTGATTGAGGAAATGCCTCTGTGAGATCCAGCTGTGCGGAGGACTTCTCGACCAATGAGAAAGAACAACAACCACATGAGGATTCTTCTCAGATCACGCTTTATTGGAGTGCCCTTGGTTGAGAGAGAGCATGAAGCGAAGGGGCCCGAGAGCATTAAGGCAGCAGCTGCTTATATATGGAAATGGCACACGGGTCGCCCTGTGATTGGCTGCCACCAACAACTGACACCAGACTGCATCGGGATAGGCCCAGGGACCCTTATCCGCAGTGCATGCGGGAATCGGGGGACAAGCAGCTCTCAAAGGCTTAGCCAAATATGGAGTTGTTTATTTCCAACAAGACAGGATGTCGGCGCCATCTTGTAATGGCGATCCTGTCCGGCTCACTACACAGCTGTAAGGCATTTTCTTTATTGATCAGTGGGAGAGGGCCCAGCCCAAGGTGGGTGGGCTGCTGGTCCTGGGTTCTATAAGAAAGCAGACTAAGCAAGTCATGGGAAGCAAGCCAGTATGCAGCTCCCCTTCATGACCTCTTCATCAGAACCTGCCTCCAGGATCTTCCCTTGCTTAAATTCTTGTTTTATTTATTTATATTTATATATATATATGAAATATATATATTAATATATATAATATAAATAATATATATATTAAAGAAAATTTATTTACAGCATCTTGATAAGACAGTGTTGTCTTTTTATAATAATTAAGTAGGACTTCTGCCTACTACAGAATTCATTCAAAAACATCTCAGTAAGCATTCATGTGGAGTCGCCCAGTGTACAGTGGTACCAGCTTGAAGAAAACATGCACTGAGTGCTTTGCAAAGCAGTTGAATCGTGAAACCCAATATGGACAAGTTCAACAGAACCACCATATACAGGCTGCCCATGCATGCTTTGGCTTTGCCAGGGCATTGATTTCATTTTCATTTTATTTCAACTGCTTTGCAAACCCTGCTTAAATATTGTCCTGACTTCCTTCAGTGATGAACAGCAATGCTGAAGTATAAACCTAATAAACCCTTTCCTCCCCAGCTTGCTTTTCGGGCATGGTGTTTCATCACAATAATAGAAACCATAACTAAAACACAGTCTGTGTGTGTGTGTGTGTGTGTGTGTGTGTGTGTGTGTGTGTGTGTATACATATATATGTATGTATGCATGTATCTTTCCTTAATTTGGGGAAAGTTTCTTCTGTAAGCAGAGTTTCTCTGTGCAGCTGCTTTATAATAATCACATTGAGCCTTAATAATAATTATAAATGTTCAGCCAATAGCTCAGGCTTGTTACTAGCTAACTCTTAACAACGTAAGTCATTTCTATTGCTCTGTGTGGCTTTTACCTCTATCCAATTTTGTATATCCAACTTGTTATCCATATGACTGGCGACTCCTCTGATTCTGCCCTTCATTATCCCATCATTTTCAGTTTGACTTTCCTGCCTAACTTTATCCTGTTCAGCTATTGGCCTGTCAGCTTGTGTATTAAACCAGTCATACCAACATATATTCACACAGTGTACAGAAGGACTATTCCACAGTATTCTTCTATATATTTTTAAGCTCTGCTTTATTCCACTGGCTTTGGGTTCTTGTCTACATCTATGTCTATAATTTAAGATTTGTTTTTTTCCTGGTGTTTCACAGTTCTTTCATTTTGCCATCTTTGCTTGCATGGTCCAAGTCTTCCTCTACTTCAAGATCTGATAGTCTTTGTTTTTCTTTGTCAATTCTACTCAAAAGATTTTCTCTGAGTTTTCTATCTGGGCTTTTAAGTTTTTTATTTCCATCTTAATTTAAGCTTGCATTATCCTCAATATGTATTGTGTTTTCTTGAACAAAGACTTTAACTCTTAGTGTGTAGATTGTGTAGTTTTCCTAAGTAGAACAAGAAATGGAAGGTGTTCTGTAAGAAGGATTCCATTGGATGGTTGGACAGGAGAAACATTCTGTATGAAAGAAAAAGTACTTGCTTGAATTGAATTGTATCTTTGGGGGAAGGGAGGAATAATCAGGAGAATCATATCAATTGTGAGAATACAAATGGACATGTTTGTAGGTTTCTTGTTTGAGAATTTTAATCATTTTTTACATTTAAGAATTTGTATCTGATTCTATAAATGTAATTTTTAAATGATCTTTTAAAGCAGTATTTATTCATCTTATTTTTAATTTTTTAGGATTTAAGTTGGTCAAAATGAGCAATCGTAAGACCAAGAGTAACAACGTAATACATGCAGAATGTCTTTCAGAGGTTAGTATGTATGTTCCTTAATCTCAGATCCTTGCTAAAGATGATCAGAAAAATAGTCATCTTTTCTTCTGATTTTTTTTCCTTTGCACTTTTTAGACTGCTTTATATTATTAAAGGAGGTATCTTTGTAAATTCCTAAAAGAGTAGCTAAAAACAAAGCTGTCCAAATTGGAAAAATTGTATGTGAAGTGATAAACCATGTTTTTATTGTTAAAGTTCTTGAAGGCTTCTGAAGTATTTTTATTCTGTTGGATGATGTTGTATATGAAACTCTTTTCTTAATTTCATCTTTCTTTAGGTCATCGTTTATAGAAATACTGATATATTGCAGAACTCAATAGATACTATTTTTTACATTATTTTGGAGTTTTTTTTATGTTCAACATTTTGTTTCATTTTTACATGGGGCAAGTTTTATTTTCTACTTTTCAGTTTGAATGTGCTTGCCTTAGAAAGTGTGATGCTGAGGATATCACCAGAGCTTTGACCATGGAAGACACATATTGTGCTGAGCTACATGCTTCTGATGACAAAGGGAAAAAGGACATTCTATCCTCACTGTACTTTGTTGAGTGTCTTTACCAATAATTGAGTATTATACTAAATGCTAGGTAGTATCTTAATAGCACATTATTTTCAAGTACTAAAAGTGTGTAAATATATATGTTTACTATAAGAAGCCTATAATCCATGATAATTGTACTCTAGCATGTTTATCAGTTGACTGCAGCTACATTTACTTTTAAAAATCAATGCTAAATTTTGACATACTTAAAAAGATCATTTTTTCTTACATATCTCTTTGTATGTTATATATGTGTTTGTGAGGCAGTAGCGGATGCTAAGTATCTTCCTCTGTCATTCTCCATGGTACTATTAAATGGGGTCTCTAACATGTTGGACATGGCGATTGCCAGTTAGCTAGACTGATTGGCCAGCAAGCTCCAAATTCTCCTGCCTCCACTTTTCAGGTCTGAAGTTGCAGGCATGAGCTTGCTGTACCTGACTTTTGATGTGGATTTTGAGATTCTAAACTAAGGTCCCCGTGCTAACACAGCAAAATATTTACCAACTGAGCCATCTACTCAATGTTTAGCTCCTCCTTTTTTTTTTTCTTTTCTTTTTTTCCCCTTCGTTCTTCTAGACAGGGTGTCTTTGTGTAACAGCCCTAAATGTCCTGGAACTAGTTCTTGTAGACCAGGCTAGCCTTGAACTTACAGAGATCCACATGCCTCGGCCTCCCGAGTTTTGGGATCAAAGGCCTATGCTACCACTGCCCAGCTAATCACTCTTATCTTTTAAGAGAAATTACTGCTTAAAAATAATTAGCTTTTTTTGTATGTGAAGTGAATTAGTTCTTCCATGAATTGATTCTAAACACCTGTTTAACCTATGTTCTGATAACTTTGGAACTTTTTAACTCTGTAAGGTTTTAATAGGTTCATTTCCTTTTTTCCTATTTCTTATTTTATGTTTATACATCCAATAAATTTTAATAAGGTTTTCATTTATTTAAGGAAAGGGTTGAGGTTTGTCTTTATTTCTAGTGATCTTAACTACGTAGAGGAATAGATATAATTCATTGATTCTTTAAATGTCTGTGGTCTATTTTAGTGATTAACAGGTATCAACTATTATCAGTATAATCCATGTATTGTATTACATATAACTGTTTTAATCTTCAAAATAGGTCTTACATAAATGTGTTAATATTCCCTTATTTAGATGTTTAGATCTAGAAAACATTTAATCATTTAATAGTAACTTTAATGACTTCGGCATCAATCCTATTGCTGTTTGTGCTGCATCTGAAATAATAGCCATGTGAATCATTTCTTATACCCTTCCATACACATAAAAAATTCACATTTTATCTTTGGTACTTTAAAATCTGACAGCTTAGTCTGGGAGAAATAAATAATCTTATAGTCTTCTTAGTCAGCTATCTGAGTATTGTCCTTGAATGATTACTATATTAACACCAGATCCTGGAAAAGAGTAACTTTATAATGGCTTGGTTTTTAAAAGACTACATGATTATTTTGACATGTTTTTCCCAACTAAGTCTAAGACAATAATTCTAAACCAATTTGAAAACATGGCTACTTTTAACAGATTCTTTTCTAGCTCGCTCCAGTGATGTCTTACTTTTCTATTTCCTTTTTTGTTTTCACTTTATTTATTTACTTTTGTAGTTATGGTGATAGAAACCAGAGTCTGGACATATATACTAAGCAGTTGGTTTATTGTGGAACTACATCCATGGGCCTGATTGCTTACTTTATAGACCAGTGGAATCTCATTTCTTTCACATAATTAAATAGTGGCTTATAAGTTGATGTAGTACTGTTTTATAGTTTGGTATTTGAATTTGTCATTTCTTTCTGCCTTTTTTATAGGGTCTTTTTTGAATCATATCCCTATAGTGTTTTTATGCTCAGAATCTAATGGGTATTTCAACTACATGAACCTTTAAGTTTAATTTTCTGCAGAATCCTGACTTCAAGGCAGGTACAGATTGATAGTGATTACGCTAAGCCATTTTAGATGTATTATTCTCTAGAGAGACCATTGACTGTGTAGTTGCACTATTGGATTGGATTGCATTGTTAAATTTTTTCTAGTCTTTGATCTTTTAATGATATTTTATGCAAAGTAAAACACTTTTTCACATACATTAGAACAGCCTTCAGATTGGTTATATGTTGAAACAGTTCTCCCATTCATTGACATGATCACAACCAAATTCTCATTATTTATCTGAAACTAGATAAATGGAGAATCTAGTTATAAGTCACAAAAATGATGGCAAAGCAGTTAGTATTCATTCAGTTCCTGACTGCTATAAATAAGCTTTCTTTTTATTGTATGTGTAATATTTTAATTTTGTGTATCTTATGTTTTTTCAGGTACAAAGAATCTTACGTGAAAGATTTTGTCATCAGAGCCCACATAGCAACCTATTTGGAGTCCAAGTACAATACAAGTAAGTCTGGCTGTGCGCTCCTCTATTATAAATGTATTTACATTTGCTCTCCAAGTTTTGTAAGTCTTAGTAATGCACGGATCTTACCTTAGTGATGTTGAAATCTGTTTTCTATATAGAAACACTGACCATTGTGAAACAAGAGCATATACCAGTACTTATATAATGCAATGGTCTCTTAGTGTTTCTTACATTTCTTTTCTGTCTATTATCTGATAGTGAGAAAATTCTGACACTCTTTTCCTTAACTTCTCAGACAACTCAGGTGATGGTGACCAAAGTTATAGTTATCTCTAAGCCCAGGGAATCTAAAAATTAGCATGATTGTCTCTTCTCTACCACTATGGAACCCAATATATTCCAGCCTTCCTGGGTTTCCTCTTCAGATCTCTAGATATTCTCAACTGGGCTATGTTCTTTTCTCCGTATTCTTCATACGGGAAATCTTAGATCCTTCACAGTATAGAAAGCCCAAAGGAGAAAAGTAATGTGTACCTTCCAGTTTAGCTTTTTAAAGGTATGACACAGTAAATTATTATACCCTTATTTTTTATTTTTTGACCTTTTCATATCATTATAGGCATTTAATTGAGCTACTCAAAAGAACTGCTATCAATGGAGAAAGTAACTCTGTACTCATTGTTGGACCACGAGGATCAGGAAAGACCATGGTAAAAGATTTTCAGATGTATCATTGCTTTAATAAACATTTGAAGTTTCTTACATCACATGACATTGGAAATGTTTTTCATTTCATTATATTTCAATCTTCTGTGTTTTCTGTGCCTTTTAAATTGCAGAGATCCTACAAATTTAGGATGTGGTATTGAAATTAATCTTGCTTTTTTTAAAACTCATCATTGCTCACAATGACAAGTTTTTTTCTCAACATTGGTTCTGTCATTATCATTTATCCTTTGTATTGTATTAGAGACTACAAACAGTAAGTCCTGATCATCTACTGCTTATAGATTGTGTGTGTTTCTGTTTATCATCCTTTTGTGGAAACCAACAGCTTACAATGTGTGTGAAACTTTGCTAGTCCTTTTGCATAATGTTGTAGTAACAGTTTTAATATATTGCAAATGTAAATATGTTTTATTTCTAAAAAATAGTTTACCAGTTATGTCTATGTCTTTATTAAATAGTTTTTCTGTCTTTGCTTAACTTTTCTATCTACTCTAGTTTACTTATATCTGTCTTCCTGGAGCATTTATGTTTGGAACAGAAGGGATAGTCCTTATTTCTCTTTGAAAGATTTTTAAGTTTTCCTTAATTCATTTACAAATTTAATGGATATGCAGTGGTAATCAAAACAGTTGTATGTGGTGTTATGATAAAACACTACAAATGTTAGAAGAATATAATTATGTGACACACAGCCATTATCCAAAAAATGTGAAGCCTGTAATTAAACATTTTGAGGCTTTGTAATACCTTCTGAGTATATTTCCATAGTAATTATAATTAGTAATCTTTTAATTGCAGCCTTTTCCTTTAACTTTCCTATTATTTTGTGGGGGTAGTTTTTGTTTGTTTTATTTGTTTGTTGTGTGGTTTGTGAAACAGAATCTCATATAGCTCACATTGCAAATCTTGACCCTTCAGCTTCTTATTCTTATTAGTATGTTTTATCTCTTTAGTTAGCCATGAGCAAATACTTTTTTTTTTCCTGTTTGATTAATTGCTCTTTTTTGTTTCATGAAATGTGCGGAGTATTTAGCAGTGTTCTATAGAATTGGAATTGCAGGAAAAACTTTGAAATCATTTATGTTTATTTTTTTTCTATTCATTTTAGATGCTTTCAGTGATACTTAGTAGAGAAAATGTAAATAGAAAATGTAATATTAAAGTAAAATATACTGAGACATAAAGATCACCTAGGACAGGAGTTTAGTCTGTAATGTATAGAAAACTTGATAGTTGCTTCCAAATTTATTAGTTTGCTAGATTATTAAGATCTTATAGTATCTATTAGGCTCAGTGTTTTAAGACTTAGACATAATAAATAGGTCCTATATAGTTAAACCTTTTAGCTATAAAGTGATTTCTTTATATTTTATTCTTAGCATTCATGATTTAAAAAAATGATGACTTCATTTCATCTTTTTCATATTAAACATTTTGCATATTTTATATTTAGTTACTAAATCATGCTTTGAAAGAACTCATGGAAATACAAGGAATGAGTGAGAATGTATTACAAGTTCACCTAAATGGTGAGTATATCATCATTTTTCCATTAAGAAATGATGCAAGGGGCTGGAGAGATGGCTTAGTGGTTAAGAGCTCTGGCTCCTCCTCCAGGGGACCCGGGTTCAATTCCTCATGGCAACTCACAACTATCTGTAAAGTAACTCCAGTTCCACAGGATCCAACACTTTCACATCAGTACATATAAAATAAAGTTAAAAAAATTATTTTTAAGAAATGATGCAAACTACATAGGTTTGCATATTATAAATTTAAATTTATTTGTGTTTTAGATCTGTTCAAATACTATATTTTGAAAACTGTATGGAAGTATAAGGGCCTGTAGAAATTGGAAAGGTTATTAGAACTTTTTTAAGAGTAGTTTTTTCTTAAACAGTACTATCTCAAAAGAATGGTTGTGTGCCATTTTTTTAGAAGAAGTAATATAAACTAGCAGTCTGATTTTTTTCTTTCTACTTAAATTTAAAAAGCACTAGAAAATATACTTACCTTGAAAATAATCCATGCCAAATACTTACATCATTTTAATTGTACTTTAATTGGGCTATATTTCAGGACTGCTGCAGATAAATGAAAAAATTGCTCTAAAGGAGATCACAAGGCAATTAAATCTAGAAAATGTAGTTGGAGATAAAGTTTTTGTGAGTATCATTTCAGATGTTTTATTTCTGGAAAGTTAGGAAAAACATATTAGACAGTTATATATATTAGGATTTGTAATGTTTTTGTAATTAAAAGATGTATATATAGCATATATTTAGTCATCAAGCATTTATTTCAGAGATTGTCATGAATTTTTATGATTATTCATTGAAGTAAAAGTGTTTTTAAATCAACACTTGTAAATTAGCATGGGCAGAGTGGATAGATTCATGCTGAGTTTAAAGCTGGCATAGTGGGTTGGTTGACACCTTTGTTATTATGATTCCCTGGTGATATCAGACTGTTAGGCTATTGAATATTTCTCAATTTCAGATTCTTGTCTTTATTTTGTGTATTTCACAAGATTATTCTAAACAAGGGAGAAAGCATTAAATTTCCACCTGATTAAAAATATTGGATGGTAGGCTGGGTGATTGTGGCACACACCTTTAATCCCAGTGCTCTGAAGGCAGTGGCAGGTATATTTCTGTGAGTTCAAGTTCAGCCTGGTCTACAGAACAAGTTCCAAGACAGCCAAGGCTACACAGAGAAAACCTGTCTCAAAAAAAAAAACAAAAAAAAAACAATAAAATAAAATACTGGATGGTATTGTGTTGTATGTTTATCTGTTATTGCATATCCATAACTTAGAGTGTAGTCTTGTAGTCTCAAGACACTGATAGTGCTTCAGACTGATTGGAAGTATTCAGATTTCTCATTAAACTGTTTCCCTGTTTGATTAACTCACGTGGCCTAAGAAAAGCAAGAGTCATCCCTGTCTTGATCTGAGTTTGGTTTCAGTGCCCATATTAGACAGTTGGCAGCTGTCTCTGACTCTAAGTCAGGAAACCGGTCCTCTAGCCTTTGTGCTATACCTCATGTGCACATACCTACACGCAGACAGACACACCTACCCAGAATTAAAAACAAATTCTTACAAAAAGTTTTGAAATATCTAAATAAAATTCAAATTAATAACTTTAATAAGAAATAAATTAAGGGAGTTTCTGCTCCAATTCTGGAACATCTCGATAATTTATCCATTATTCTCAATTTCTTGTAGAATTTTTAAATTATGTCCAAGAATATTTTAGATTGTTCCAAATAAACAGATAAATTTGATGTAATAAACACATTTGTAATGGATATTCTTGATCAGAAAAACTGTATGATATCTTAAACAAATTTTATCTTTTTTGGATCTGATTTTAATTTATACTAAGTTTTTTGGTTGTACAAATTTGAGAGTAGTGACAAAATGGAATGCATTTCTTTTCCCTAGTATATTTAGAATCTAGCAACTGTCCAGGAACTATACTCCTGCTAACATTTCTACCAGGATTGCCCAGAAAATAGGAAACTTTACTTATGAGATAAGTAGATTTCACATTTTCAGAGCATTACTTTTGTTTTTAAGTTATGGATAATTAATGCAGAGATACTCAAATGAGAATCTATCCCGTGGCCAATTTCCTAGTAAAAGCAATGCATTATTTGTTGTAAATATTCTTACGATTCAGCCGTCTTCATTTTATTAAAACTTAGTCTTTCTATTTTTGTTATTCAGGGAAGCTTTGCTGAAAACCTTTCATTTCTTCTGGAAGCTTTAAAAAAAGGTACATATAAAAGATATTTGTAAAGCATTGAAATTCAGAAATAGCAAAAGAGGTTTTTATAAGAATAAAATTGGTATCAATGAGATGGCTTAACACGTAATAGTGCTTCCCACACAAGCTTGACAGCCTGAGTTTGCTCCCGGAACCAAAGATGTAAGGAGAAAACTGACTTCTGAAGATTGTCCTCTGACCCCACACACTCACAGTACCACACCAGAGTCTTCACGCGGAGATAGCATCCTGGCACACTAATAATAAAATTTAAAAGAGTAAAATTATTCACCTATAATCATAGCACTTGGGAGATAAGATAGGAAGAATATGTGCTCAAGGACAGTATGAATGAGACCATGTCTCTGACAAGCAAGAATAAAGTCATTTTGCCTGTTATTTGTTAATTATGGTTGTCTTACATTCTGTTATGTAAAGATACTATAAATGATTGTCCATGTGTCTTTGTCTGTTTAGGTTATAATGAGTAGAAATTTAGATTAAAAGGTGCCATGTTGAAAAGAATATTGCTTACCTGTCTTTGAAATATGTTTAAAAATACTTTTTCTTCCCATAGTTCAGAAAGTTACCAATTTTCATATTTAGGTACCTTGTAGAAAACTAACCAATGTCAGTTTCATTTGTATAATTTTGGTTTTTATAATTTGCATTCCCTGGTATGTGGTGATGGCTATTCATTTGATGTTTTGACTCACCGTTGTTGTTTCCTGTTTGATGCCTCACCCCATTTTGTATCATGCCTATTTATAGAACTTTTTACACTTTGTTGTCTTAAATTCATACTTGTTGACTGAATAGAAGTTTTAAATTTTTGCATGACTATTTTATCTAGAAGATACCTTTATCTCCTTCAAATTTTAAAAACGTTCACCAATATTTCCTTTTAATACACATATTTCTAATTGATAATTTGGTTGGGTTTCTTTTTCTAAAGACAGTAGCTCTGGTATCCCGGGCTGTCCTTGAGTGTACTTTATAGCTGAGGCTGATTCTTAAACTCCTTATCCTCCAGCATTACTTACTTATGCCAGTAAGGCCACAGATTTATTTTTATATGTAGTGATTTGACTTTGAATAAACGTTTTCCCTATACTGAGATACTGGCCGTATTTTACAAATTCTTTTTTCTGTACTATTTCCTAATTTTGCTAGGCTTTAGTATTTTGATTTTTGTTTTTTTTTTGCCAAAATTAAACCATTTAAACTCAGGTTATTTTATTACCTGGATAAATAAATAAATCGTCTCTTAATCTTTCCTTAGAAGTTTTACATAAATGTAAATTATTCCTAAAGTTGTGATGATTTTTTACTAAAGTAGTTTATATTCATCTGGAGAGAAAATGTGTTGAGTGCTACTGAATATTACCTGATTGAAGTATTAAAACTTGTAGTTAAAAAAATTTTATTTCTTTTTATTGCACCACATATTCTAATTGGGTGTTTGTAGAGAAAACTTTAAATAAGAAGGTACATTTTGCACTTCTCTATTAGCTAAATATGTCTTTCTTGAAATAGTAGTTTTTATTCATTATTGACTACTTTTATATTCGAGAAGTGTTTTGATCGTATTGAAAAGTCATCTTTGTAATTATTAAGGAGCTACACTTACATAATTATAAAGCTGTTTTGCAAATGACTTTCTCAATTTTTTTCATCAAACTCCTGTAACTAGATGGAAACTAGTTTAGAACAAAAATGGCTCTATTTGTCCTGTGGATAACTTTTCATGCAAGAGTGAACAAGCATTTGTAAATGCTCTGCCCAGAGTAACTTTTGAGTTTGTGTTGAGGTGAATTATAAACTCAAGTATAGCAGTTTGGGGAAAAAAATTATTTGATGTATTTTCTTATTAATTTGAAACACATTTTTTCTTAGGTGACAGGACTAGCAGTTGCCCAGTGATCTTCATCCTTGATGAATTTGATCTTTTTGCTCATCAGAAAAACCAGACACTCCTTTATAATCTTTTTGACATTTCTCAGTCTGCACAGACGCCAGTAGCAGTTATTGGTCTTACATGTAGATTGGTAAGTCTTTTTATTTAAAAAGAAGAAGATATATTTTTTGGATTTAGAAAATGCAGACTTAATTACTGGCATAATCTATTTGACTTAAAGTAAGTTTTAGGGTATTTTGAAAATTATCTTTCTTCAATTCTTTATACCTTGGTCTTGCTTCCCACTTGTGGAAAACAAGAAAAGAGTTGCCACCTATATTATAAGTTGTGCTTTAGTCCTCTCAATGAAATCATGGAATAAAACCTACAAATACTAATTAGTGACATTTCTGCTATATTGAGTAAAGAAACTGTTAAGTAATACCAGTAGTATTTTATAAAGATTGTTAGTTTTTATTTTATCATACAAGATTATTTCCATAATTTGAATATATCTCCAGGAATTCTATCCATCTTTAACATCAATAGAATGATTCTTTGTTAGGGGTTGGTTTTAGAATGATCTCACCTAGATTATAAGTATTTAAAATTTTAGACAGTTGTATTATTCTTTTGTGCTTAGCCTTCCCCTTCCCCCACCCCCGTCCTGAGAACTGAAACCTAGGACCTTATACATAGTAGACAAACATTCTTAGCACTGAATTTATTTACTGTTTTGATAGGTAATCTCACTCGTGGGTTTCCTAGACTGTCCATGAACTCAGTATGAATCTTAGGCAGATCTTGAACTTATTTATGATCCTCTTGAGTGACACAAGTTACTAGCAGGGCTATCTGTGTCTACTGTGGTTGCTCTTGTATCCATGTAAAGTCATGTAAGAATCCCCCTTTCTCTAACTTACTATAACTACCATGTCTCTGCAGATTTCTTCACGTTCCCACCACCTATCTCCTTTCTTATTAACCTTAAGTCAGGCTGGCTCATTTACTTATTTTTCTTTCCTACAGCTCTGTCTTTTTCATAAAACTTTTTTTTCAATTAATTAATCTTCCAGTAGTCCTAGTTTTCTACATAATTTTTCATTGTTTTTATTGCTTTTCTATGAAATTTCTGTGTTTGACTTCTCTCATACCTTGTATACTTTGTGTGCTTTCAGATTATTTTTCCCACATAGAAGAACTGACTGATAGTTTGTCTTTATCCTTGATACTCTATCCCCAACGCCAAACCAGAAACTATCACCAGGCTAAAAGAAATACATTCCTGTTTTAAAGAAAGGGACAGGAAGTGGGGCTGGGCAGAGGGCTTAGTGGTTATATCACCTGCTGGGTAAGTGTGAGGAACAAAGTTCAAACACCCAGAACCCACGTATATATTCCTGATGGGTAGGGTGTGGCAGTCACCTGCAATTATAGAACTGAAGGGCTACTTAGTATCTTTAGAGCAAGCTATACCTGACCAGAGTAGCCTAATTGATGGACTTCTGGGTTCAATTGAACAAGAAAGATGGAAAGCCGTGATGAATTCTCTTGACATCAAACTCGGGCCTCTACACATATATACACAGGCACAATTATGTAAAATATACAACATACATGTATGAAAAAAAATTATGTGAAAGTAGGAATGACTTTCTCAATAAGCATGAAGATTTAAATTCAATCTCTACACCCATATAAAAAGCCAGATATGATGATGGGCCACTGTAATCCATGCCTGCGGAGATGGAGACAGGAGAATTCCTGTGCCTTGTTATCCAGCCAATCTAAATAGGCAAGCCTCAGGTTTACTGAGAAAGTCTCGCCTTTTTTATTTTTTTAATCTTTGTGTATGTGTATTTGATAAGTTAATACATATGGATATGCATGTGGAGGTCAGAAGATAACTTTCAGGAGTCCTACCATGTGAGTCCTGGGGATCAAACTCTGGTTTTCACTCTTGGTGGTGAGTTCTTTATACACTCAGCCAGACCACTGTCCCAAAGGAACCCTATCGTAAAAACTAAAGTGGAGAGCAGTGAAGATGACACTCAGTTTTAGCCTTTGACCTCCACATGCAAACATTCATGACTACCTTAGGCCTTCAGAGTGATTTTGATTCTTGTTTCTGCATATTTCTCTAATTCTGTGTTTCTTTTGTGAAGAATTGTGCCCTTGTATATTTACAGGAAGAAAACCAAAGCATAGGTGTAAACAGTTTTGTCAGCAAGAAACCCCTCTTTGTGGAAATCATTCCTTTAGTGTTTGTTGTTGCTTTCTCTTCTCTTTTGTCATTATTGACCACCACAAAAACAGTTTCTGTTTTGACTCCTTCCAGTCTCAGATGCAAGATTTTTTTCTTTCTTGCAATTCCTTCTTTGGGGGTGAAGTATGCGTGCATAGCAGACATGTAAAGGTCAGATGACGACTTGTAGAAGTTGATTCTCCCCTAGTATATGGGTTCCAGGAACTGAACACAAGTCTTCAACCTTAGCAGTAGGGGCTTTTTCCCTCTGAGCCTTCTTCCCAGCTCCCAAGTAGTGTCTTAATCTTTGCAAAGAATATTATTTTTATTGCCTTTCTGCTACTTATATAAATAACTTTTATCTCTCCTTAGTAGAAAACAGTTATAATATTTGTATTTTTGAATATTACCTGTATTAATTTATCTGTTGTCACTATAAACTATTAAAAAACATTCTAGGTATTTGTATTTCCCCTCTTGAACCAACACAACTCTTAGTCATTGCTCTTTGCTTCCTAAATGAGCCATAATTATTTAAAATTTTCCTTCGTATCACAGGTTACTAACCTTTTTGTTTGTTTTCTATTATAAAGATCATTTAGCTTTAAAAAATGCACATTTTCTGGAGCTGCTGTCCTCTTTTTAAAACCAAAAAATTCATTGTAGAAAATACCAATATTTGTTGGAGATAACAGTATAATGAGTCCTGACTCTTCCACGTTTATGCATTGATTGTTTAATTTTAATAATTATCACAAGATAACTTAATCTATACTTATCTCTTCTTTCTCTGTAAAATATTGAGGCAATAAAATAATGTCATTTTGTAATTAATTACTTAGTTAATTTTAAGAAGATGAGAACTTTTCAATCTATTTCTATCAAGTAATTACACCTTAAAAATACTAATTGCATGGAGAATGGCTCAGCTGTTAAGAGAACTTGCTGCTATTAGAAAGAGTGAGAGTTCATGTTCCAACACTGGTTCTTTCCACTGATCATAGCAGCTGAATTCTAATAGCTCAGCAAATAGAACTTTGCTCTGTTACTCATCTTGTTTCTTGAGACTCCTGGTTTTTTGAGACAGGGTTTCTCTGTGGATCTCTGGCTATCCTGGAACTCACTAGGTAGATCATGAATGTTGGGATTAAAGGAATGTGCTACCACCACCCAGCTTCTTGAGACTCTTAAAATCATGAATCATGAATATCTCTGGATTTTTGTTACCTTAGATTTTTATGAGAACTTTATGGTGTACAGAACACCACACTGATGTGCTTGTGTTCCTATCAGTCTGGGTCAGGAATAGTTATTGTTTGAGTGTCCTTAGTAGACTTGGGGATGTTAGTACTTGATATCAGGGCCAGAGGAATTATTTAGTTCAGCGGTTCTCAATTTGTTGGTTGCCCAAGACCATCCTAGATATCAGATATTTACATTACAATTCATAACAGTAGCAAAATTACAGTTATAAAGTAGCAACAAAAATAATTTTATGGTTCAGGGTCACCATATGAAGTAATATATTAAAAGTTTGAAGCATTAGGAAGGTTGATAACCACTGATTTAGTTCCCCTCAAATTAAAATGCTTACTTAGGAGTTATAAATAAATGTTACTACTGTTTGCTTATTCTCTGACAGTGTATTTTGAACATGCTTCTTACACGGATGTCTTTTTGTTTCCAAAGGATATTTTGGAACTCTTGGAGAAAAGAGTGAAGTCGCGGTTTTCTCACCGGCAGATACATTTAATGAATTCATTTGGTTTTCCACAGTATGTGAAAATATTTAAAGAACAGTTATCTCTGCCTCCAGAATTTCCAGATAAAGTTTTTGCTGAGAGGTGGAATGAGAATACTCAGGTAAGTTGAAGGCAATAATGACATAGAAATGTGTCTTTTCATGTTAGTAGAGGAATGAAATTTTAAACTTTTTCTTACTTAAGGGCAATAGACATAACTTGTGTCCTAAATTATATCTTTTCAGAACTTTAGGTTAAGTTTTAGCACTCTTCAGTAGCTGAATTTTTTAATCTATATTTGGTTTACATTTTAGATAATTTTTTTAGTGAATTTACATAGTTTAGATTTTATTTTATATATTTTGCAATTTGACAAGAGACCGTATTGAAAGTTCACTCTTATCCTACACATGTGTTTTTTATTCCAGTTCTCATAGACAACTTAAGTTTGTTTCATTAGTTTATTACAACACTGTACAGGCTGTGGCACCTCTTATGAGTATACTGGGCAACCAGACTACCACTACACTATATTCTAGCCCACTTACTTTGTACCATTTCAAACCTTACTTGTAAGCTAAAATTTGTTTTGAGTTTAGTGCTTACGTGGTTTTTTTTTTAATCTTAATTTTGCTCTGATTCATACAGTAATTAATGATGTAACAAAATATATAATAAAATAAATTTAAGGTAAGAAGGGTTTATTTTGAGAGTATGAGTTGAGTTTGAGTTTAAGGATATAGTGGTGCGAAAGACATGAAGACCCCAGAGCTTTTGGTAGATAGTCAACAGCATCTGCAGTCAGAAAACAGAGTAATGAATGTTCCTTTTCAAATCTCAATATCTCTCTCTCTCTCTCTCTCTCTCTCTCTCTCTCTCTCTCTCTCTCCCTGTCCCGTTTTTTATCCAGGACCCCTACCCAGTGGGATGGTGATTGAGATGGGTGTTGTCTTAGTCACTGTTCTATTGATATGAGGAGACACCATGACCAAGACAACTCATAAAAGAAAACATTTAATTAGGGTCTGGCTTACCATCTCAGAGGCTTATACCATTGTCATTATTACACAGAGTGTGACATCAGACAGGCATGGTACTGGACGAGTATCAGTGATACATCCTGATCCACAAGCAGAGAGGGAGAGACTGGATCTGGCATGGACTTTTGAAACCTCTAAGCCTACTCCAATGACATGTTTCCTTCCACAAGGTCTTGCCTCCTAATCCTTTTAATATTTCAAACAATTTCATTCCTTGGTGACTAAATATGTGAGCCTACAGCAGCCATTCTTATTCAAACCACCACATATATCCAACCTCAATAAACTAATATAGATAATTCTTTACAGGCATGTTCAAATATTGACAGAGGTTTCTGTCTCACCCGGTTCCGCAGCCTGAACAGTCCCAAAGAAACACACAGAGGCCTACATTAATTATAAACTGGTTGGCCTATTAGCTCAGGCTTCTTATTAACTAAGTCTTACATCTTACATTAACCCATAACTCTTGTCTGTGTTAGCCACATGGCTTAGTACCTTTTATTAGTGAGAAATTCTCATCTTGCTTTCTCTGCATCTGACTTGAGTGATGACTGCAGATTGAGCCTTTCATCTTCCCAGAATTCTCCTATTCTGGTCACCCCGCCTATACTTCCTGCCTGGCTACTGGCCAATCAACGTTTTATTAAACCAACACAAGTGACAGATATTTACAGGGTACAAGACCATTGTCCCTCTGCACTCAAAGGCTAACCTAACCTAGATAATCTTCCATTAGTAAGTTGACAGTATTGACCATCACAGCTATTATATGTATACAACACACTTTAAGGTGATTAATATCTTAATTTTACAAATACTTAGTTTTGGATTTTTCCCTTCCACCAAACTAATCTTACATGGGACTAGGCAAGTTTTCTCTGATGCTGTGTCTGATTTAAGATCTCTTTCTATAGGAAGATGTTCTTTGTCATTGATAATCTACATTATTTCTTTTCGTACTGTGTTCTGGATTTTAACATCTGACCATTTGCTTTACTTCTCAATGCCTCACAGGCATTCCCCTTATATAGCTCTTGAGCTCATAGTCTTATTTCATCATATTTTTGAGAGATTTGAATGCAGTTATTCATATTTAAATGTCTTCCAGGGATTTTTGTGTTTTCATGACTTTTTATTCTCTTTTCCTAAGGTGACTTTGCAGCCAAGGCCATTGTTCACCTAACTGTGTTGCATGTGTGTATCCATCACTGTATAGTTTTAAAGCCATGGGTTCTACATCTTGAGATACAGCCACAGATGAAAATTAAACAGAAAACAATGGCATTTATACTGAACATATATAGGCATTTATTTGTCATTCCCTTAACAATGCAGTTTAATAATGGCCTAGTTCTGTTGCTATAATAAAATGTTCTGATTAAAAGCAACTTGAGATATGGCTTACAGGTTAGAGTCCATCATTGGGAAGCCAGGACAGGAACAAGAAGTCAGGAAGTGAAACGGAAGCCATGAAAGAATGCTGCTTACTCACTTGTACAGTTTGCTTTCTTAGAGCTACCTGCCCAGACATGGCTCAACCACATTGAGCTAAGCCCTCTCGCTTCAATCATTAATCAAGAAAATACCCTCCAGACATGCTGACAGACCAGTTTGATTGAGGTAGTTCCTCAGTTGAGTGCCTAGCTTCCCAAATGACTCTTAATTTGTGTCTAGTTGGCAGAAAACTAACCTCTACACACACACATACACAAAGCTATTTACATAGCATTTACATTGTGTTGGGCAGTATAGTATAAGTAATCCAGAGATATACAGAAATGTGCATTGGTGATTACATACCCAGACTAATGACCTTTTCATATCAGAGAATAGGATTTCCCCTTATTTTATTTGTCTAAGGTATTTCCTCGACTCAGTTTTCTACACACAGTAATCAATATAATTAGAGAATGACAGGAGTTTCTGGTGAAGCACTAGTCTAGATGATTTAAAAAGTGGATGCAGTTTGATGACAGGATGACTCGCCTCTAGTGTTTATCAGGTAAAGATGAAGTCGTATGCAGTTTAGGTAGACACTGATTTAGCAAAATAAAGCAAAGGGTAGTCCAGTAGAGAGAGACTCAAACAGAAAAATGAGGTGGCAACTCTTTGAGTCCTTTCCGATTTTGTGAATATTTATGGATGGTATGATCATGAGGAAGAGTTACTCTCTTCCTCCTGGCAAATCATGCTGAACCAGATCTCCCTTTTAGGTTATTTCCTATGAGCCTTTTGAAACAGCCAGACACCAGGCTCTATTGAGGATGCAGGCCCTTAAGTAGCATGTGAAAGTTCCCTGGCACCTTAGTTACTGATAAGAACAAATTTCAACTTGAAGAATGTTTAAACAGGCACAGAGAGGCATTTGTCCATTGAGAAACGCACTTACCAAGACACACCTACAGTTTCCTTCGTTTCCTCATGTCAAGTTGCATCCAAGCAGTATACCCGCTCCTTCGGTACAGCTGCAGTTTTCCTTGTTACCCTCAGGCATGACTGCTGAAGCTCTCAGCTTTCTAGTTTGTTTTATTTTGCTGTTTTGTTTTCAGACTTTATTGCCCCCAATCAAACTTAACTGGCACATGGTAGGTGATGATCTCTTTTCTAATGACAGGCTTACAGCTTGAGTGTTTAAAGGAGAATTGGCACTGTTAGGGCTTGCAGTTTCATCATCTTGTGCTGCCTCCTTGAGTGTGTTACTAAAATGTCCTTGGAAAGTGTCAGCACCATGGTTAGAGTCCCCTTCTGGGTGGGGGTGTGGTAAAGGTGGTTTGGGAGCTAGCCACTACTTCAGTGCTGACATTGCAGCTAGTTGTTTATGATAAACCTGTAGTTCTTACAAGCTTTTTGAAAGCACTAGGAAGTGAAGATTTAACTAGAAAAATACATTTACTGAGAGCGTGAAATTTCAAGAGAGAATCAAAAGTTTATTCCTGAAATTTAGATATTTTTGAGGTGAAAAAAGCAAAACATCTCTAATAGAGATATAAACATGTAGTTTATCTGTGGTTTTCATTATTGTTGGGGAGTTCAGTATTTATATTTGTTGGGAATTTTTTTAGAGATCTTCAGTAAATTTTTTTACAGTGTCATGTAGTGTCTTTTGGTAGTATGTTCTTGTTTTTATAACCCACTGTCATATTTTGCTGTCCATATACCCTTGTTTGTAGGACCATCTGCTGGTGACTGGCCAACCTGCTAGGAACAAATGATTCTATCTCTCCTAGAACCTGTCAGCTGCCCTAGCTTCTCAACCAGAGCTGGGGCTCATTAACCCCTTCCCATCCTGTGCTAACTGGCTTGATCTTGTCCAGATAACCTCAGCTTCCATGAGTTCATGTGTTGTGAGAGTCTGCTTGTTTGTCCCCAGCTACTCAGCTCCAAAATAACCATACAGAAACAATATTATTTAAATCACTGCTTGGCCTATTATCTTTAGCTTCTTTTTTTTTTTTGGTTTTTTTGAGACAGGGTTTCTCTGTGGCTTTGGAGCCTGTCCTGGAACTAGCTCTTGTAGACCAGGCTGGTCTCGAACTCACAGAGATCCGCCTGCCTCTGCCTCCCGAGTGCTGGGATTAAAGGCATGCGCCACCATCGCCCGGCTATCTTTAGCTTCTTATTGGCTAACTCGTACATGTTATTTTAACTCATCTCTATTAATCTGTGTGTGCATCACCACGAGGTCGTGGCCTACCAGCAAAGATTCAGCGCATCTATCTCAAGCAGAGGCTCCATGGTTTCTCCCCTGACTCTGCCTTCCATCTCTCAGCATTCATTTTCATTTTTTCTGCCTAGCTCTGTTCTACCCTATCAGGCCAAGCCAGTTTCTTTATTTACCAATGGTATTCATATTCATGTGGGAATCCCACATCACTCATGAGTACAGAAATTCTGTTCTGGTCCTCTCTAGCCCCCTGGCTCTTAGAATCTTTTCATGTCTTTTTCTAAGATAGTCTCTGAACTTTGGAGGAATTGTCGTATATAGATGTTCTATTTCTGGCTGAACACCGATCATTCACTTAGCATCTGCACTGTGGCCAGTTGTGAGTTTCTCCATTAACCACTATCTGCTACACAAAGAAACTTTTCTGATAAGGTCTGAGTGCTGTACTAATTACCAGAGAGGAATTTAGAGGGTACAGTGTCCATACAGCAGAATAGTAGAAATAGAGCTTCCCAGCCATAGGTACTTGGCTGTATTTACAGTACTAGGCATGTGCCTCTTAGTCTGTAATATTTGTGCCCCTACGGCTCCCATGGTCATAGCTTGCTATTTTGGTCATTATTTTGTTACCGTTTTTGTTTTTACTTGTTTAAGGAAAAGGAACCTTTATACCAAGCAGATTACTTGTGAAAAATGCCAAGTGTTGCTGCATCTGTCCTTGCTCTGTCACTTTGAGTTTACTTGTTTTCATTTGATGTTTTATTCAGTGCTGTTTCCTTACCTTCCTTTGAATGCCAGTTCTCTAGACTTATTTGATTCTTTTATAATCTTGCTTGAGCAAAGACCCTAATTGACCTCCATATTTTTACATTCATTGGCATCTTATAATGTACTTCAGTTTAGTTTTACAGAGTAGTTTGTATCAAATTGTTATTACTTTCCTCCTGAAGTTTCTTCCCTTGTGTGATAGTTAATCTTCATGTCACTATGGAAATACATGGAAATACTGTACTTGGTTCCAGTTAGGCTTTCTTTTTCTATGCTGCCCCTTTGCAAATAACTGTGCTTAAGAGATAGGAAGAATTCCTTTTGTGCCATGGTCTTACTTCTGCTCATGTTCTTATAGCGCTTCATAATTTTCCCATTATATTCTTTTAATACTTCCCCTTTTTTCAAGTATAATAACTCTTGATTCTCTGGTTTGTACTACCTTCTGTTCAACCATCCCACCAGTTTGACTATGTTGTTTTCCCTTATTAGATTGGAAATTTGGGATTAAGCTATATTATCCTTATTGTTTTGTTTTTGTTTGTTTTTTTTTAGTGTCTCTCAGAAGACGCAACTGTGCGTGAAGTTTTACAGAAACATTTCAATGTCAACAAAAACTTGCGGTCATTACATATGCTATTGGTTTGTGTTTTTTAACTACATTTATTTTTGCATGATCCGTGAAAACAAAAATTATATGTTAATGGATAAGTTTTCATAATAGATTTTTATTAGAAGATGAGTTCTGATACTATCTTCGTAGAACTTTCTTTATAGAAAGCTTGAAAAAAATAGAGAAATAGCCACAATGGTCAGAGTCCCAGCTTGTAGAAGAATGAAGTTCAAGGACTTCCAGTCTCTTGTCCTTAACTGTTGAATATCTGAAGTGTACATCTAACCTGATGCTGTTTTTTTGTCTGCTACATTGACAAACCTGAAATATTTCTATTCAATATACAAATTAATACAGTGAAATTGTTAATTGAGGTGAAAACTTAGTCCCAGAAACTGATATTTCCTTGAGTAGAGCACTAAATGAAGAGAATAGTTATGTCTAAGGTTATAATTGTTTTCAAAATTGCTTACTTATAAGCTGTAATTACTTACTTACCTTTACATATTATTTGTAAATATCAGAGTTTTGAATTGTGTTCTTTCAGTTTCTTGTTGGACATTTCTTCTTTTAATTATTTTTGACAAGTAAGATTCAAGTAGAGATAGTAAGATAGTAGAGACGGCAGATCTGAACTGAGTCTCTGCTGCATTTTCATGGAGCAGAGTTTAAGGCTAACTCTCTAGTTTCTTTCTTATAAGAATAAACTATACCAATTTTTAAGCATTGTTCTTTAATATCTCCAGAATATTCAAGTAAATAAGTTATTTTTAATGCACCTTTCTTTAGATGCTTGCTTTAAATCGAGTAACAGTATCACACCCATTTATGACTTCAGCAGATCTAATGGAGGCACAACATTTGTGTAACCTGGATTCTAAAGCAAGTATTGTACATGGTGAGAAACTGCTTTGTTAGTCTTTCTTTTAACTTTTGGATTTTTAAAGTATGGATTTAGATATTTTCCAAACTTATAATCAGTATGTAGTATACAGAGTATTTACATAGCAGCTTTGAATTAGTACTGTCCAGTGCGTGTATTATCACTGCTCTTTAGAGTGAAAGAAACTGTTCAGCCTCCCATGCCAATAGGAATTCCAGGTAAGGTTATTGACAATGTTCTCCATCTTTCCTCTAAGTGCTACTATATTTGGTAGTATTTGTTCATTTGAGGTTCCCTCTTCCTTTTGAGAATGGAACATTTTTCTTTCCAGTATGTTGGGGGAGAACAGGGGCTATGCACACAGATTTAGATATAATTCCCAGAACTTCCCTGCATAACTGCCTCCCAAAGGCATGTTATTTGAAATTGCATGATAATCACAACTTCTATTATTTGTTGTGGGCCATATAGTATCAATCTTTTCATGCTTATAGCACACCCCTTTAAGTTTACAAAAATCCTTATTTTGCAGATCTCCCCCCACTCCCACCCCCCAAAGAAGCCAGTAACAACTATGTTTGGGGAAGTTAAAAGACTTACTTGTGTTCTTGTAGAAAATAGTGGTTGGAATACTTTTAAATACAGGGCATCCCACCCTTCTCTACCCTTCAAAGCCTTGACTAAACAGTAGTTATTTTCTAGAGGACAGTCATTTCAGTGTCAAGCCACTCAAGAGTCTATCTCTCTTTTATTATAGGTCTGTCCGTCTTGGAAATCTGTCTTATAATAGCAATGAAACATTTAAATGACATATATGAAGAGGAGCCTTTTAATTTTCAAATGGTCTATAATGGTGAGATGAAAAGTTTGTCATTTTCTTCTAGATTTCTTCTTTGTCCCTTATTGGGGAGTACTAATACTCTTATTGCTTACTTTGCAGAGTTTCAGAAATTTATTCAGAGAAAGGCCCATTCTGTTTATAACTTTGAGAAACCTGTGGTCATGAAGGTATGGTTTGATTTGCTTGTAGTTTTCATCAGATCTAACTTGATTTTTTATATATTTCATAACCTTTTGAACCCTTAAGTATTTTATTGTAAGAACTCTTTGAGAGCAAAATTTGGTTAAATTGAAAAATACTTCAAAAATTCTTTAGGCAGCCTGTTTTAGAGTTTGTGAAGATAGATTGCCCTCTACTGTCTGTTCTTAGTACTTGCATACTGCAAAGGAAGTACATTGCTGTAATGACCCTATCCTTTTTCAGCCTACAAGTTGGTACTTACAAATGTTAAGTTATATTTGTAGTAAGTTATCAATTTACAACTTGACAATGATATCCTATAATACACTCCTCTGCTCCAAAGAAAATGGGAATCACATTATATAGAGTTAGGTTTTCTAGTAGGCATGGGAAATATAAGGTCAAATAACTGTAAAAGTATAACTCAGTCTATTAAAAATATTTCCAAATCTGTGATTAAATATTTTATGGAGTATTTTCTATTATATCTTTAAAATTTGGAATATGTGTACAGAATTACAGCAGATCCCAATTTAATAAATACCCATTAGAAATTTTTTCTTTTAAATTTTAAATATATAACTAGAAAAGTAGATTTATATTTAAAAATTATACCAAATATATTTATTTTACTAAATCTCAGTTTTACGTTCATATTTAATGGAATCTAAATAAAATGTAAACAGGCCCACCCATTTCAAGGGCTTGATTCTCCAGTGTTGTAACAGTGGGGACTGTTACAAGGGACTAAACATCTTTATTTTTAAACAGTGGAAGCCTGATTTGGCATTCATTCTAGAGCATAGCCTGCATTTCTTTTCCTGTAGCAGTTTTCACAGAGCAGAGTCTTGCCAGTTCTCGAAGCAGTACCAGTCCTAGCATCCTGAGGGAGGATTCTCCCTAACCCCTCTCTAGTGTCATGGTTGTGCAAAGGACACCCGGGCATGTTTACGAATCATTTGTACATTTTAAAATAGGCTGTATTTTGCAACTTGGAAATGTTTTTTCAGTTTTGTTTTTCTATACTGAAGAATCTAATATTTTCTCATTTTATAAAATGATTGACATCCGAGCCTTTTCTCTTCCTATAAGAACTTTTAAGACAAACAGAATTATATTCTAGTGATACTTTTCACAGTGAACTTTAAGAAAAAAATGCTCAAGAATCTACTTCAGTATTTACAGACAAGGGAGATACCATGGCCAGGATGGTGGTTTCTCCAGGGGTAGGCTTATCCATTGCACTCCAGATGTTTGACCCTGCAGTTTCCCAGATGCAGGAAATTCGACTTCATGATTTGTGAAAGTCGGTGACTGGATTCGCAGTCTCCACTGGGAGAGAGAAAAAAACAAAGAATCTTCTCCTTCCATGTGTCACTGTTTTAGTATGTCATCAGTGTGGTGTTTCTCTTTCCTTCCTATAACAAAGCTCAGCAGTTGTCAAGGTTCTAAAAGTACTGTATGAGTTGTAGAGTAAGAGGAAGCAGACAGTGACAATTTCTGTTAAGGTGACTAAGAGGAGCATGGACGGGAACTTCATTGACTGGTGGTAAAAAAAACGAACACACCACCACCCCGGGGTTGGGCCACCTTACAGGCCCTTTGCTTACAGGACCCACCCAATAGCTTTATTGTACTCTGGACCTTTCTTAACCTGTGTTACAGTTGTTTAATTTTTTTGTTCTTTAATTTTTACTTATGTTTCTTGAAAGGAGTTATTCTCATATAATATATCCCAATCTCCTCCCTCAGATCCTTCCCACCTCACCCTTGCCCTCCCTCAAGAAAACAGTCAAGCAAATAGACAAGGATAAAACAAAATGAACAAACAGACAAAAGAAACAACAAAATAGCAGGGGAAAGAGCATACACAGGCAGAGACACAACCAGAACCCATAAAAACAAAAGCAGAAACCATAATAAACAAGCAAAAGACCAGTTTGGGTGGGGTGGGAAGGGAACATGTGCCAAAGGAAAGCCATATTTAGACCAAAACTTTCCAAATACCTTTGAGTTCATTTTGTGTTGGCCATCTACTACTGTGCACTGTCTCTGCCCTTAAGTGTGGTTTGTATACACAGAGAGACTTCCTTAGAGAAACTAATTTTCCCTTTGTGAGAGGTTGTTAATTGGGGATAGCTTCTTGGTTTGGATGGGAGATCAAGTTTACTTCCCCATTCAGCATTTGAATGGACCCCTTCTGGCTTGGACCTGTGCATGCTGTGTGTTTGTCATAGCCTCTCAAAGTTCCTGCTCCTTAGTCCTGTTGTGTCTAGGAGACACTGTTTCCTTGGTATCCATTCCCTCTGGCTCTTAAAATCTTTTTGCATCTTTTACCACAGAGCCTTAAGGTGAGGGGTTTGGTGGAAAAAATCCTATTTAGGGCAGGGTGTTCCAAGGTCTTCTGCTCTGCACATTGTCCAGATGTGGGTCTTTATTTTTTCCCATCTACTGCAGGAGAAAGTTTCTCTAATGGTGAAGTACGACACTGATCTATTGGTATACAGCTGTTTAACATAAGCTTTATAGAGACTGAAACAAACTGCAAATTTTAGTAACCTGTTTAGTTAGAGTCTTATCAGTTTCTTTGGGTTTTTGTATCAAAGTAGTAGGATAAGCTCAAGCGGAATGTGGAAGGTGCTGAGCATGAATAGGATTTGGGTACAGTAGGAAAAAGAAACCTGTGATATAGAATCAGTCTAGAAACAAAACCTCCTTAAGATTCAGATAAAATTAACAGTGTAATTCTCTGGATTTGAATAGGCTTGGGGTTTGGGGACTACCATTTCTGTTTGGTGGGGCTAGGCCGGCACTGCATACTGCTGAGCTAAGTTCCCATCACTAAAAGTTGGTGTCTTTTCTGTTCTCTTTCTTACTTTCTTCCTCCCCTGTCTGTCATGAACAAAGTTTTAGTTAATTAAGAAAAAGATTATAGAGCCCAGATGTGGTAGCCCACACCTTTAATACCAACACTTGCATGCAGAAGCAGGCAGATCCCTGAGTTCTAGGAGAGCTGGGGCTACAAGAGAAATCCTGTCTTAAAAAATAGTTAAAAATGAAATAAAAAAGAAATATTTTAATATAAAAGGTATGGTGAGGTGCACATGGGGAAAAGATGGTTTAAATGTGCTGAGTCTCTTCTTTTTAACCAATCTGTCTTAGATTTAACATTTTCCCCCTATTTTCTATGCTCTGTCTTTTATTTTGCAGGCGTTTGAGCATTTACAACAATTGGAATTAATAAAACCCATGGAAAGAACTTCAGTCAATTCACAGAGAGAATACCAGCTAGTGAAACTACTTTTGGATAATACTCAAATTATGAATGCTCTACAGAAGTACTCCAACTGCCCTACAGATGTCAGGCAGTGGGCAACATCCTCACTAAGCTGGCTGTGAATCTTTTACGTACATTTCTGTAAAAAACTAAAAGCTACTACTGCCCTTTAAAAGAGATATATTATTACATTCCTTTGTTTATAAATATTGTTTATGAGAAACTTGAACTTAACTATCTTGCCTATTTGTTGATTCATGACTGCACATATACAAAATTCCATTGATTTAAATTGTATTACATTAGTAGCAATTCAAAAGAATAAAATTTTAGGGATAGTCCACATGATGATGTGAGGCTCTTGAAGAATGTATGTGGTCTTTTGGAAAAGGTGGTTTCAACTAAGTACTCAGTTTACCAAATGTAATCCTAAGCAGTCAGGAGACAACAAGGAGCAGAAATTACATGATTATTTCAGCTACAGTAGGAACTTGTCGAGATTGGGTTTGGTTTTGCAGTATAAGAATTTGGGGTCTTATCCAAATTTCCGTAGACTCGCCCACTTGGGCTAAAGAAAATTTGTGTGGAAGGGGTTGAAAAATCTGAGCATTTTCTTTAGGGATTTTTTTAAGTGTACATTCTGAGTCTACTTTAGTTCAGAAGGAATCAGAATTTGCTATCTAACATGTACCTTAAAGGATTCCTGGGAAACCGCTTTTACAGATGGGAAGTGTTAGCAGTGTGCTTCAAAAAGTCAGTCAAAGGTCCAGATCATAAATTCAGACCTAAAAGTAACAGGTTGAAGTTTAAAAATGCAACTTTAATCATTCAATGGCTTCAATTTGTTCAAGAATATTTGATTGCATATTTGGTCATAGTTGAGGTTTTATGAAATACATAAATCTGTGTGCAATTTATAAAGTATTTAACTGCAGAACTGAATAGTGTTTACAGACTAGAAAACTAGCACACCAGCACTATGTCTAGGATCACAGCACGGGAATATCTGGTGTGACTAAAGCCCATCTTACTAAAAACTGAAGCTCAATCCGGCAATGGCGCACACCTTTAATCCCAGCACTTGGGAGGCAAAGACAGGCAGATCTCTGAGTTCGAGGCCAATCTGGTCTACAAGAGCTAGTTCCAGGGCAGGCTCCAAAGCTATAGAAAAACCAGCTCAACTGCACATTTCTTACTATTTTACAGGACACTTTCAAGAAATAATTTGATTTCTGTGCATTAAAGTACTACCTCATAGTTAAAAACCCATATTCTTCAGACACAGCCTTTCCTACAGTAAAACATGGTAACTTTTTATGTCTTAAGACTTTTTATTCAGCCATATCTCATTAAGTCTAAGGCTTGCATAGTGGTTTGATAACATAGTTAGTCTACACATTTTCAGCGGTGAATACTTATTTAACATGGTGATATTAGCAATATTACCTGAATAAAAGCAAAATTTTTCCTTTAAAAAACTAGCAGGACAAAGTGTCTGTAGTCCCACGATATAGGAGATTTGTTAAAAGAGAATCAAGCATTTGTGACCAGCCTAGACTATACATTGTGAAAGCCTGTCTAGAAACAAAAGTCCCTCATTAAAGACTCTAATAAAATGACATGAGAATTTCAAACATACTTAGATGCTGCTTAAAAGCTGAGTCCTCTGCTTTCCTGACTGGATAACAACTAGAGAAGCTCTAGCTTGAACTTTAAGCAGGCAAGGTGAATTTTTTAAAATTTAATTGTGATTAAAAATGAAGTAACTATGAAGGTCATACAAGTATAGGCATATATTGCATGTTTTTTTAGCCAGTTTCACTTCATACATTGTTTAAGTTACATTATTAAATCTAATAAAAATGAATTTCTAAAAATAACAGTGTATGGCACGGAAGTGTATATCTGTAATGTACAACGCCACAGCTTCAGAGGTGGAGCCTACATAACAGTTCCAAAGCGCCCTGAGGAATGGTAACAGAAATTATGACTTGAAGATTCTCTGCAATGAAGAAAAATACTGAAAATCAAGAACTCAAGATTCCCCTGGGCCAACAGATGGAGGAACTACCAAAAGGGACTTAAGACTGTTTCCATGTGGCCTACAGAAACTTGGATCTTGTTTAAAAGTCATTTCTGATTTATATGCAGACACATGTCTCTGAGAAATTAAAATCTGTCATTTAAACTTCCATATGGTAATGTCTTATATGGTAAGGACCTATTACCTACCTATCTAAAGAATTAGACACTGCAGAATATGCTGTGGAAACGGGAGTTTCTGTGGCAGCTGTGTGCATATTCCACCATTGCCTTTTGATCTGGCTTAGATGACAGCGGGGGTCCTTTCACAGCAGCAGTCTAAGTTGTCTTCCCCTTTGTCCGGAGAGCACAGAACCCATGAAATGCACTGACTTCACCAATAGCCTCTGCATCCCTCCCATAGGCAGTAGGAACAACACAGACACTTGGGTAGAAATACAGTCGGATTATTTCATTTACCCTAATTCACAGAACTACCCTCGAAATTCTCTATGCAGAAGCCTCAATGTAAAACTACTACCTCTTTAAGAATGTACACAGCTAAAGAAAAACGGCATGTGCAAAACAATACTATATTCATTTTTTATTTAACATAGGGATGGAATGGGGATAGCATACATTTTATTTGTACAATATTTAACAATCACTTATTCAAGGTGGGATTTTATGGGGATTTTTTTCGTTTTTAGCTTTCTGTTAAATACTTGCAGGAAAAAAATAGCAAGTACAATATGACAGTAGTACAACAACCTGTGCCCAAAACGCTGACGGGAAATACAGAGGAAAGCTAAAATAACGTTTACCAATCTTTTGAGAGGTAACAAATAGGGAGAGACGGGTTGAGACTGCATAAAAAACGTACTGCTGGTTGAATATCTGAGGTAAATGATGTTTAATCAAGATGCTACTTGTATCTTTGTCCATAAATTGTAAATAATTTTATGCACATTATACCAAATGTTCCTAAAAAGTAATTCTTCAAAAAAGTAAAAAAGAGAAACTGGAAAATATCTGATGAAGCATTATTTTTTAAAAAACAGTAACCAGTCTATTCCACTAAACTACCATCTATCTGGTGAGGGTTTGTTCCCAACCATTAGAATTTTACTTAAATGTGACTATTACTGAAGGATTAAAAAAAGGGGACAGAAGCGATGTTTTCATAATTGTGATATATGATTCTAGTTTTAAATTCAAAGGTTTTGGATTTTGTTTTTCCTGGTTGTATTTTCAGAATATCACCACGAAAGATAGTGCAAATTCATGGGACCAATCATTGAGGCACAGTCTCTGTTCTGGAATTCACAAGGTACCTGTAATAAAACGTCCAAACAAGAATCACAAATCACATGCTAAAACTCCTAGCATCTAAAATACATACAAGATCTGTGCAGGGCATAGATAGACTTCAAATAAATTTGAACACTGGTTAATCCATCAGTCCTATGGCAGTTGATCATAAAGCATTTCTCACAGGAGATCTGGGCAAGGTAGAGTAAGTAAGAGCAGCAGTTCTGGTGGGGATCAGAAAGGCAAAGTACAAGACATCATGAGGAGCACCATACACAAAGTTACAGGGGTCTAAGTTTGCCATCTCCCTAAAAAAAAAAAAAAAAAAATCTTTTCAGTCTTTGATCTTCCTTTTTCAGTGTCCCTAGATCAAACTTTTTATCTGCCCGCTCTGCACTTACTGTAAACCAAACACTAAAATGCCCTGCAAAAGAAAGTTTTAACAAGACTAGGTATAAGGACAGGTAGTCACTGGAACATTCTTACTTTACTGCTTATAAAAAAGGCTTTCTGTAAATGTAGTTCTCAAGAGGATACAGGTTTTTAAATTGATAAGCTAGATTTAAATACAATACCCAAGATATCTTAAAGCTTCCCTCGCGTGAGGACAGCATTTTCTTTCTTGAACCAGTCTTGACAACATTGTATCTGCAGTGCTTTCCTAAGCCAGACACTCACATAGCCCTCACTTATCACTTGTAAAAAGGTTGAATGTCTACAATCATTAGAAATTTGTTTATGGAGATTAACAATTTCCTTGTATGCACATTCTCTTATGGTTTTCCTTGATTAGTTTACAAGTGGAAGCAAACCTATATCAAGAACTTGAGAGGCCAAATATGTAGAAATCAGAACAAGAACACCAAACTGGGCGATTTTTGGGTTACAGTGAGACCTTGGGTACACAGCCAGCACAGTTCTCTATGGGGTGTGGCATACAGACACAAATGCTATTACTCTCCCCTCCCTGCTTAGAGTCTGTTGACCTATGTATTGTTTATAATTAATTTAATCTTCCCAGAGATTAGTGTACATTTTGTGTAAAATATAGTGTATGATGTCTTAGCCATCCGAAGATAATGCATTCACAGTGAGCTCCTGACAGTAGTAATGTAAAAAGTTTATAAAATTAATGTATGGATGTTAAAGTGACTCAACAAAAATGTATATAACATAATACTGGCTATTTGTTGGTAATCTAAAATTTCAGGGAATTAAATCTTTCACTTAGGCTTACCTAAGTTTGAGGAAGAAGCCAATTCTATTCTAATGTTCCGTTGTTTTTAAAAGTATTCTGGCACCTACTTGCCACCAGTTCCATTTTCTTAGCAAGAACTATCTAGAATTAGCTGTAAAGTAACTCGGGGGAGTCTAGGCTGTGTTCCATATACCACCACTGGTTACCTCTAAATGTCATTGCATATTTTAAGTTATAGGTTCAACTTGTTATCCCTGATTTGATTTAAAGCAGTAATATCTGAAATCTGTGTTTAACGGTCAGTATCTCTATCCTAACGTAATTCTCTTCATATCACAGACATCAAATAATACTCTGACAAGATGGCACCACACAGTATAGTGATAGTTATATGTCTCAAAGCAGAGTGAGGAATTCTGAGTAATGACACTTCCTGAGGTGATCCTAAAACAGTGATAAGAATATCCCACACACTGTTTGGTAAAAGAAATACACCACAATTTTACATATATAAATAGGAAAAAAATCTATTTTAAAAGATAAAATGAAGAGCTTTCCAGTGTCACAGCTCACTTAAATGTTTTTTTTTAAATCATGCTTTATGTTTTCAAATATTTCCCAAACACAGCACACCTTAAAGAAAAAAGTACTACTTAAGTATGCAATACTTTGGGACTTGGATATAAGGTGAAAGGAAGGAGGGGAAATGACACGTTTTTTTTTTTCTATTTCAAAAACAGCACTTTGTTTTCCCTAAATTACAAGCCAGTACAAGAAAAGCTAAAACACTGCTTTACAAATAGCCACTTACTATTGGCACTAAGCATAGCTTACCATTTTTTCTTAAATAACACAGTGAATTTGTAATACCTTGTTATAAAACATGAATTGATTTATTCAAATTTTGTTAGTGTTTTCAATTTTATAATTTAGCAACCGTGGAACTGAGGTATACCTTGTTGAGGGAGGTTAAAGTAATGCTTGGAAGCCTCTTTACTGTACCCCACTTTGATGACTGTATGTACACAGAACAGCAGCACACTACACATTCACAAGCTGTGTCATGTTGGCATTACAATAGTCATTTATAGAAACAACAGCAAATGCAATAAAAAGTTACCCTTTTAAAATCTGAAATGAAAAGTTTTTGATTTAAAAAAAATAGCAGTAGTTCATTTAAGGAATTAGTGTCTTCTGACAGACATTAAGAAATCTGATGTCAGTTTTCAAATACTTGATTAGCCAGGTCCAAAAGACCCTTGATTTGGAGAGGGCCACATTCTTCGTGGACATTTTTCCGAAGTTCTTTACAGTTTGCAGCTTTTCCCTTAGACTCCCCTTCATCTGTGTGCTGCAGACGACGCAGTAAGTCTCCCAGAGCCATGCTTTCCACAAGGGGCTGCTTGCGTACATGTCCCGGAGGCATCCTACTCATTTCACACAGAAAATACACTAAGCAGTTTCCGTAGCTTAGCAGCTCCAGTTCAGAGTCCCAATTCTCAGTGTGTACAGAGATGGTGCCACCATCATAGACTAGATTCTTTGGGAGGAAAGTCAACGTTTGTCACCATTGTGACCACTGTTACAATGTCCTCTGTAGTAATGATATTTGTTAGTCTTTGCATCTGGGTAATTCTTTCACCTACACATCCAGCTGATAACCTGGCTTCTGCATCATGATCCCAGCATTCTTCTATGGTTTCACAGAGCATTGCCATTCCCTAAGAGGAGAAGAACAGTCAAACATAATAGCTATTGTTTCCTGACAGGAAGCAGACTAACACTGTCATAAAGAAATAAGTACTTTCATGGGTCACAGTTTCAAGATCAGCCAAGTGTGACCAGTATTGACTTTGGCTCTTTTTAATTGACTCATTATATTTGGCCTCAAACTCTTGAGCCTTCTGTCTCAAGCATGTGAAATACCATGACTAGAGCAAAACTCACTTTTATTGAATGTCATTTTATGTGCCAGGAAAATAAGTCACTTTTCTAAGCACTAGGGATCCACAACATGAAAGTTCCAAAATACAGTTCATAAATCTGATCATATGCCTGACCTTTTCAAGTAGACTCACAGCGAAGTCTAATGTGGGTACCAGTATTTATCGCTTTCTTAGTTGATACCAGCATTTCTCCTTGGAAGTTAAAAGACTGGCCTTGAATCCATCTCTGGCTTCAGGATGTAGTTACTTATTTCTACTTGGATTTTTAGTTATATTAACACCAAATGGCCAACACAATTCTGTGCTGTTCTGCATGCTCTAACTGTAAAGTAAAGTCTTGAAAGCCTGAATGAAATGAATAAGACTTCATGGAGTAGAGAAAACTTGGTGCTTAGTAAGTGCTAAAATGCCATCCATTAGAAGCATGACTATCCAGTTTTTGTTTTTTTTTTTTTTTGTTGTTGTTTGTTTGTTTCCTCATGGAGCTTTCAAAGCAGGAAATAACTTGTTTGACCTTAACTGGACAGCTCAGGGAAGATGACTTCAAGTAAAGCCCTAATTCTGCCTCTGAACTCCAGTACAAAACATCTGTCTGTGTGAAGCTCACCTTCCCACCAGAAGAGAAAGATGCACAGAACTGATACACTATTCCCCTGAAAAATGTTTCCTTGAAATTTCAAATGAAAAAGTGAATAAACTTACTGCATGTTTCTGCCAATAATCTCTTAAAACAGGCCTCTTCTTTTTATGCACAACCACTTCCTGCATATCTTCAAGAGATGGATGCTGGCCAATTTCCTCCTCAAATGGCAACATGTACTCATCTACAGGTCCTGAAATGTAAGAAGAGGAAAACTGTTTTAATTCTTCCTGACTAGTACAAGCTCCTCTAATTCTGCACTCTATAATCAGCAGAGAGATGGACCCAGGCTATACTTGAAAAATCAAAATGTCTGTTTTTACAAGTTTTGTTTAGGACAGGATCTGGGTAAATAGTTTTGGCTGGCTCCTAATTCTGGATCTTCATATTCAGCCTCAACAGGCTGTTTTGGAACATATAGGCTGAGTGCCCATGTTGATATATGACAAAAATCTGTCAGGACTTAAGAAATCAAAGCTCTAAATGCAGCCATTCGTATCAGAATGTTAACACTCAGAGTTATTAGCGCCTCTGGAGGCTCAGCACTACAGCTGCTATACTTAGCTGTGGCATACTCAAAACATCCTACATGAGAATTCATGTTCTTTGCAATATTTTGTTTTCTCTCACAAGCATCTTTATATTTATAAATAATGCTGTTTATTTTTATGTTTAAATCACAAGCATAATTCAACCAGAATTCCCATCAAGTCAAAATGTACCCTCATGACAAAATTTATTAAGTAATATAAACAACTTGTTTTTCTTGGATCTCAGATAGACAGGAATGTACACTTAAGAGTTAATAACTGATGTTCTATAGATTCTTATTCAGACTAGACATACTTACATTTTCACTGTTACTTTATATCTAAGTGAAGGTGGTATTTGCTCTATTTTGTAAATAAGATAGCTTGAAGTTATGAGATTTTGCACAGAGGTATTTGACTATTATATAGTAGAGTTGAAATCTGAATCTTATCTGAAAATGTGCTTTTAATCTATATTTTCTTGGCAGTGCCACTGAGCAGAGAGAAGTAGATGTACACAGATGCTTTGTGCAAAGTATAAAAATATATCAAATACTTCAAACGTAGTGTCATCAATTACAAAAGGCACTGACTCAGCCCTCTACGAGTACTTTAGGAACTGTCTTTTATTAGTAGTACACTTATTGTGTTTGTGTACCTGTGTGTACATACTACAACAAGCAATATTGAGGTCAGAGGACAAGTTACAAGGAAGGGTAGGCTAGACTTGCAAGCTGGATCAAAATCAGGTCATGAGGACTGCCCACTGAACCATTTCCCCAGCCCTGTGGGAACCTTGTGATAGATAAAGGACTACTTAGCACTTCTAGTAACCAGTACTAACATCTTAAAATTTCGGTCTTTGGTTCATAGGTCAATAACATTGGCATCAGTAAAGTGATGGCTTGTAAGATGCACAGACTTCTTAGGACTTAGCCCAGGCTGTTTTGTCTTTTGTTTTTTTTGTTTGTTTGTTTGTTTGTTTGTTTTTAATGTGGATGATTGTTTTGCTTGCATGTTTGTACCATAGCCATGACTGATGCCTATGAAGGAAGAGCAACCAATGTTCTTATTAACAAAGCCATCTTCCCAGCCTCTAGCGGCTTATTTTTAACAAGATTCCTAAGAATTTGATGTGCACGTTACAGTTTGAGAAATGCTGGACTTTAACTAACTAGACACAAATTTTAAAGCACCCACTTCCTCAATGTGGTCCACTTTTCCTTTGGCCCTGATTTTAAAGGCCAAAGGTAAAGTGAACAGAGTTCTCTTTTAAATATTTTAGAGCATACACAAGGCATTTAAGAAAAGCAGCACCTAACCTTTTCTTTGCCATAAAAATACCTCAGTAACCCCAAACCCCACTAAGTAACTCTTCCTAATTTTGATACCACCAACTTACATTTCTTAGGTATGACTGCACCCCATGACAGTCACTAAATGCCTTACAGACAGGTCCTGGAACAGACCATTCACACTAATCTCACTCTGGAGTACTCTCTCCAGAAGGTATTTTATCACCTTAACCATGAATTACTTAACAATAGGGCCTGCACCACCAGGACACCAAGTCATAGTTTGATATAAAGACTCACAATGAAGTGCTTAAGCAATGTGTTTTCTTGGAGTGTGTGTTACCTGATCTACTATCTCCAAAGTGTCAATGTCAGTTCCTTTCATGCCCAGCACCCCAAAATTCACATTGCCTCCTTCACCTTCAGCTACCTTTTGGCGTCCGTAAAAGAAGATGTAGTTATTTACCTTTTTGTGTAATCCCTTTCATAAATGTGGTATATATATTTTTTTTTAAAAAAAAATGCTTTTTCCCTTACCATCTGCAGCAGTACAACGAGAAGCCAGTTCCCACAGGACTAATCCCATGGCGTACATATCTATCCTCAAAAATGCATCTCTTTGGAAGTTTATAGCGCCCTCTAACACCTCTGGAGCCATATACCTCCGAGTACCAACCTGAAAAAGATTTTGAAAGCAAACAGTACTCATTGACTTTATGAACTAATGTTTTTGTTTTTGTTTGTTTATTAACTAACGATTTTTATTATCTATTTATCCAGGGTAAAGTAACTGAATTATGACTGTAACACCACAGGGTCTATTTCGTACGGTGGTTTCTGGGTATTCTCACCACAGAGGCTTACAGAGCTTGCCCTCCCTTCAGATCAAATCACAAAGAGCTGAGTAACAGTCTGCTTCAAGGGTGGGATGGAGGAAACAAGGCACCATGCATATTGTCCGAGTTACATTTTAGAGAATACCTTTTTAGGGTTTCACTAATAAACATTTAAGGCGATGTAAAAATAATTTACCAGGGAAACATTTTTTAAAAATTCTCCTTGTAGAAAATCTTATTTATTCATGAATTCCTCTTTATTTTCATTTGTCCGAAACAGTTTGGTATTTCGTAGTACATTTTGTAGTACTGTAACTGTCACTACTAAGCCACGGCAGCTAGTGCTAGTTGGTTTTGATTGTATTTTATGTGAATGCTTAGGAGATGTACGTAGACTACAGGACACTTATGTACATCAAAGAAGCAGCTTAGACACTGGTGTTTTCATTCCTATGTTATGAATGTTGAGTCAAGACTTTGGTGGTTATTTGCACATTTAGCAATAGGTTTATTTAATAAATAAGGACTGATCAGTAAAACTCTAAAGTTCCATTTTTAACTGATTTTATCAGAATATAAAGTAGCTACCTCTCTGGCTCTCGCTGTTCAGCCTAAACATTGTGACTGTGTTCTGAATATCTTTCAATGTCTACTTTTTCACTTACAGGTAAATTTGTACCATCCAACATTACTTCTTTTATTAGGAAACTATAGTTTATCTATTTTAGTCTAAGATATTCTCTTTTATGAATGAAAGGTGGTATGACAGTAGAGAGCTCTTTACCCATGTAGGTAATAACTTATTTTGCCTAATCTTGTAACCCAATTGTAATAAGGCATTAAAAGATGGCATGAATGAGGTTTAAAAAAAAAAAATTTAAGAGGCTGGAAAGATGGCCCAGTGGTTAAAAGCACTGGCCGCTCTTCAAGACGTCCTGAATTCCCAGCAACCACATGGTGGCTCACAACCATCTATAATTAAGATCCAGCAAGCAGGTATATATGCAGAGCGCTCATACATAAAATATAAATTATAAAAAAAAGTTATTAGGTTTGCTATGATACCAAAAGATGAAAGTATTCCATACATACTGTTTTATGGTTGCCAATCATACAATAAGCACAGAAATCTTTCTCTATGCTTCCTATTCCATTTTTGTAATATTCTCCCTAAAACTGACCCTATTCTCAATCATGTCGACTTTCCTAGTGTTCTGCAACTGCTGACATAACCTTGAACCAAATCTGAAACTGTTAATTCATGTTGACAGAATTTAGTGCACCATGACTGCACACAGCTTGTTCCTGGGGATCAAGATATGGAAGGAGTAAGAAAACTCAGAAATAGACAAATAACTCAAATGACTTGAAAGACAGAAAACTAATAAGGACAAGCCTTGAAAGATCATTTGGCTTTGTAGGAAATGTCATATTTCAAACTATTTTAAGCAAATATTCTATCCTTAATTGTAGAGACAGGGAAGTATTATGGAATATTCCTTTACACTATGTGAACACATGTCACTGTGACTGGCTTAATGAAGAGCTGAAGGGTCATTTGCTAGGCAGGAAGAGGTTAGGAGGGACCACTGGCGACAGAGAGCTCTGGAAAGAAAAAAGGAGGGTCACTAGTCAAGTGAAGAAGAAGCATGATGGACAGTACAGAGTAAGGGTAACTGAGTCAGGAAAAAGAGCATAGATTTAAAGATGAGTTAATTTAAGCTGTAAGAACTAGTTGGGAACAAGAAGCTAAGGCCGAGCTTCAATAATTAATACGTTTCTAAGTCGCTTTTTACAAGTCGGGGGCCCAAAGAAAATCTGCCTACAGGGAGGTTTTTTTATGCACATATGATTGTGGGTGCCTACAGAGTCCAGAAAAGGGTGTTGGGTACCCTCAAGCTGGACTTGCGGGCATTTCTTAGTAGCTTGAGTCAGGAAATTAAGTTGATCTTCTGCAAAGGTAGGAAGAACTCTTACTTCCTGGGCCTCTCTCCTGCCCCTACACTGACCTTGGATAATAAAGGTGTAACAACTTTCCTAGCTTCGCATTTCCCTGAGAATAATGCATGGGCGCTGCCCTCTCTTTAGCCTCCTAACAGATGCAAACCACAACTGGAGCAAGCCACCTCACTCCGGCTTTCTCAGGAGATCTGAACTCTAGAAAAAAACTCAAAGAAAAAACATTCAATTCATTCAAGAGTTAATGGATCAATAAAGAGCCAGAAGCAAGAAAGTATTACATAGAAAAAAATGGGAAGGAGAAGTTGTAGTGAGAAGTGACCCATTATCCTCCACTGTTAGGGTAATGAATCGGCCATTAATGTTAAGAATTCCCTAAAGATGAAAGTATTAAAAACGGGTTCTTCTGTGACTAATTATTTTAAAAAACAATTGCCACAGATAAATGTTCTGTGCTTGCCTTCCCCAGAGGACACAGTGTGAAAATGCGGCGTCACTCTTCCTCAGACGGTGACTGGTCCCTAGCCCAACAGCCTCAGATCAAGTCGGCACTGATCTAATGGAAGAGATGCACTTATCATTTTCTACTCACACTTTATAGTGGGGCGTTCTTACCTGTCCATGGGTGTCACCTGCAGACTTGCCAGCCTCAAACTTTAATGCCAACCCAAAGTCAGCAATGCAAGCTGTCAGATTGTTTTTCAATAGCACATTCTTACTTTTGATGTCCCTTCAAATAAAAAAAAAAGTATTTTAAATAATTTATCTTTTAAAATTTTCTATTGAACATGAGGAGAATATGCTATAAAAATAAAGTTTCTTAAAACTATGAAAAGCAAAGAAAGGTAATGGGAACATTTCAGATATTGTAGTTATAAACTTTGAAGGAAACTTAAAAAAAATAAGAAAATTTTTAAAATAGCCTTTGGGAAAAATTTCCACTTCAGAATGGGCCCTCACTGCAGTGGCCCTTGCACTGCACGGGCACTACTGTAGGAAAGCAGCTCTGGAAACACAGAACACACAGAAGCCTTTATCGTAAAGCATAGCCTGGTACTTTGGAAAGTCTATCAGCTGTAATGCAGGAAAATATTCTTTCTACACATCTGCCTCATCTGGTTCATATTAAAGACAACTCTAGCAAACAACAGTTACACTTAGAAGTCATCATATTGACCCACAAAAGGATGGAGGCAGAATCAAATGCTCTAGAAATCAAAACATTTTCAGGGTCTGTATAACAACTCTGGGGAGGTCTGGATGATTAGTCTGAATATATTAATATAAGGCAGATTCACGAAGGAAGATGAAAGAAAGAACAGCCCTTTCTGAAGAAGTCACTCAGCTATACCTTTGCTAAATCACTCTCTTAATGGCTACTTTTAAAACAGCCATTTTAAAACTGAATAGAAGGTGACAACTCCATCACTTGTTCTACCAAGGAAATTAAATAATGGCAAACTAAATCTATTTTCCAGGAACAAACACTTGTCAAAATATGGTAACAGCTTCTTCACTAGACATGTATACTTCTTCACTGGGCAGCTGTCTCCTCTCAATGATCTCTCCTTCTACTTTAACTCAAGGAATCAATGTATACTCATCCAAAACAAAACAAAGAAAACAGTCTATCCTTAACTTCATCACTGTGCATCTATTAAAAAAAGTCCCTTTAAAGTAAATCAAAATTTCAAATTAAAATAATTTTCCTTTAACATAGAGAAAATACAACTTTATTCTCAAACATGGTTTCAGAAATTAGACAAATTAAAACATGAGATCATTAAACTTTACTAATGAGATGAACATGTATATATTACTCAGGATATATCCTAGTCAATCTCAAACCTAATTTTAAAAAATGAAAATCTTTGCCTCTTCAAATATGATTGAATAATCAAGGCAAAAATAAATTTTACCCTGAATAAAGTTTAAATAATAAGCCTGTGAGTTTACGAAAAGAAAATGCAAATATTGCTTTACCTGTGAGATATTGCAGGCTTGTGGCCATCTTTTAAGCCAGGTATATCCTCATGTAAGTATGCCAATCCTCTAGCCATGGTTTCTGCAATGTGGCAAAGTTCATTCCAAGAGACCACATTAGCCTTAAGGAAGTCAGACAGCGAACCCTAAAGAAAAGAGAGGGGGAAACCCAGAAGCTCTTGATGAAAGTTTTACATAGATGGAAACTTCTCTGGATATGGAGGCAATGCATTCCTTTCAGTACATAATTAATCAATCAATCATTCAATAACTGTAGAGTTGCTCAAATTTTCTTCCAACTCACATTAATGAACATTCAACCCCAAGAGGCTTATTTTTAAAACCTTATTACCAAAATAAGTTCATTTCCATGACTTTAGAAGGTTTAAAAAAAGAAAAGACTAGCTGAAAATCTTAGAAAAAATTAACCTTAAAAGTAAAACATTATAGAACAACACTGAAAACATAAACCACCACTAATCTGCAGAATATTTCTAAGGAAATAAGTTGGTTGATAAAGGGCCTGTCACACAACCATCAAGACCTGAGTTCAGATGCTCAGATCCACATTAGTCTATGAGCCCAGTGCTAGGAGGACACAGAGACAGGCAAATTCCTAGAAACTCACTGGCCAGCCAAATCAGTGAGCTACAGGATCAGTGAAAGACCCTGCTTCAAAACAAAACAATAGGAAAGGAAACTGAGGAAGACATCCAAAACATCAACTTCTACATAAGGACCTTATATGTGTTCGTGTGTGTACGTGCATGTGCGCGCACACACACACAAAATCTTTCTAAAGATATTATGACCCTTATGATCAAATACTAAGTGAAATATAAAACCAGTTACACTTAACAAAGATGACACTCATTGTACAAACCAAGTATCTTAGCTGGCAATGGTAATGCAAAGCCATAATTCCAGCACTTGGGAGGCTGTTAAGGCAAAAAAATGAGGCCAGCCTGTGCTACACAAATGAATTTTCTTGAAAAAAAAATTTAACTGAAAAATGAGGGAAAAACACATGTGCTTTGGCACTAATTCCAAGTTACTGACTTGGGGTTCATCATTAAAGAATTATAAGGCAAAAAATAAAAATAGAAAAAAGCAGCGTTCATAAAATCAAACTGTATTATAAGTAATACATGGAAAACAATAAACACTGTCTGTTCTAAAGCAGCCCTAGGAGAAGTAATTGCAGCAGCACAGGAAGGCAAGGCTAAGGGCTGCTCTGTGATTATTGGGTTAGGTACAAAATTGTTCTTTCCTTAAAGTAATTTTGTAAGATTTTTATAAGTGATATATGATCAAATATTAATCAACTATGATAACATACTCCTCTCTTGAAATATAACAGCTAACATTAGGTAGGTAGGCCAAGTCCAGCTTAACAAAACTTAAGTATTAAGTTGTTTTACCTTTTCATGAAATGCTGTGATTAGCCACAGGTCCACATCAACACTGGTGCCTCGTTTTTCTGCACCAATGAACTGTAGTATGTTCTCATGCTTCATTCCAGGTAAACTATACACTTCATACTCATTCTGCCAGGACTGTTTGTCCTACAGTTAAGAAAAGAAAAAGGAAAAAAATCACGATAAGAACACAAAAAGTACAAGAAAATAAATCACACTGAGATAGATGGAGTGAGTTCTGAAGTAGTGACAAAATAAGCTAAGAACAAGTGATACAGCAATAAAATGAGCTAAATACAAGTGACCTTTCATTGTTTCTATAAAAGAAATCTGTAACAGGTAATAACGATAATCCATAATAAATCCTCGTTATTTACGGAATCCTACCCCCATTCCCTCATAATCTACTTTTCTGAGTTGCTACATTTACAAACACAGACATTCATCAAAAAACACTGCATTTTTGTATGCTACACAGCAACACATTCTGCTTACAAGTTCTGCAAGCACTTTATGGTAGGCAACTATTTATGCTACTATTCACAGTCATCTCCCTAAAAGGTAAATTTAGGTACCACCTTAATTAGGTAAATCTCTCTTCAGTCTGTCCCTCCCTCACTCCCATAGCAAGCTAACAATACCTATTGGTTTTATTTTTCTAAAGACTATCAATTCCTGCAGGTTATCTATGTCTATTATATGCTGACAAAAGATTAGTTTCTCTTCACTAGGAAAGGCCAATGAAAGTAAGTTACACTATAATTTAATGGTAAGGAAATCTCTGGATCCAAGAAGAAATTCTGGCTTTTCCTCTGACTTTTACAAAATCAATTATTTTTCCAGTGAAGTAAAAGAATGATTGTGCTTTTGGTTGCTAAAGTATATATGTATGTATATAGACATAATATATGAACATATAACATGGAAATCATTACTTTGTCCATAAAAGCATGAGATAAAACAGCTGCTCTTATTTCTACTCTTCATGGCTGCATTATTTTCTAACTGTTAAGATTCCTCACACATTGACTTCCCAGAGCTTACTACAAATCTTAGCACAACAAAATGCTTCTCCTTGTGAAAGAGCTCTACTGCTGCTGAGCTAGAGAAAGACTCTGTGGGACAGGCTTTAGAGGAGGTGAGAGGCGAAAGCGTAGGTAGTTAAGGAAACTGTTTCTGTAGTAGCTTTGTGGTGATGGAGGCTGAGTATGAGTAGCCAAGACTCCAACACCAAGGGTGCCATGCTACAGGAGTGTATAGCAGAGAAAGGGGAAGGTGGAAGCCCTAAAGTCAACCAGCAATGCAGCAAAACAGCAGCAGTACAGACTGCCTTAGGCCAGGCATTCATAGGGAGTTCAGCTGCATTCCAAAGAAAAACAAATACTTTGGAAATCTGATTCACTGCCTCTGAAAAATTAGCAACAAAAACTGAAATAAATATATGTGAACACTAAAAGTACAAAGAAAAGGACTCAAAGTCTGGTCATGTAGCTCAAACAGCCATTCTAAAACAAATCACACAATCTGTTGTTCTTTCTTGTCAAGGGGATATTAGGACAATGACTCAGACAGGTTATTTTTGTGGCTAGAATACTGGTCTTTACTGTTTATTAATAAAAGATCGACTACATGTTTATTTATTGTGATCATTCCCTTTCTCGGATGTGAGTGAGTGCAGCACAGACAGGCTAGACTGCTTTCACCACGAACACAATCACTTTAGAATACATAGCCGTGTTTTCAGGCTGTTTATGAGCTATAACGTTCTAAATGGTTACAGCTTTAAAAACACATAGGTAGATAGAGAACTTTAATAAACATACCTGTATTGGAAATATTTTGACAGCCACATATTCATTAAGCAGCTGGGCTTTCCAGACACAACCAAATCTTCCCCTTGCTTTCACTTCTAACAGCTGCAATGGCTTCAAACCCAGTAATGGGGAAGGCGGGGGTGGTCCTGGGTCCTACAGGTAAATAACAATAATACTGTTGTAAATAAGCAGAACATGAGACATCGATTGTGAAATGAGAAAAAAAGTAAGGAAACTGAAGAAGGTACTGACAGAAACTGTGAACACATAAGTGACTGAACGCCAGCGTGACCTTAGCTTTCAGCCTGCAAGAACTGGGCTTTGGGTGTTAGCAGGAACCAATAAGCAGGCAATGTCTAACGACATTACCACTATTGCTACTTAGGAACAGCAGGTGAAAAAACTGGAAACCCAGTCTAACCACTGTTCCCAAGGCTTTCTGTGAACTTCAGAACACTCTCAGTAATACACCATTGGCTTTGTTCAGCTCACACTCTCTTAAATGATGCAGATTTGAAAAGATTCAAAACAGCAAACTATAACCATTTCTCAAAGAAAAAATCTCAAAATCTACTATTTTTTCCAGTGGCTATTTAGTATTAACTTTCTCTTTATTGATTTTGTTGCCCGGTCACTTAAACAAGTATATCAAATACAAAAGCACTTAAAAGAAATGTTTCTATAGACAAACATTTTGTTCATTCATTCTGATTTTTCATAACACTAATAGTTCATCCCTTTAACTGTTTCCCAAAATTGACTAGAAATAAAAATCATGATAATTGAAGAGAAATATAAAACAAAGAACAAATAAAAATCTCAGAATGTGGTAGTTATAGTTGGAAACTTGTAATGGTGAATAAAGGACAGAGTGATACTATGATGGATTTTAAAAATAAGGCCAGTATAATACATAAAAAGGAGGACTGCAAGGAAAACTCCCTACACCAATAGAATGGCAACCCTTTGCTGAAAGTATTCAATCAATTTACTCTCTGCACCTAAAGCAAGATGTAAGAAGCCTCTGGAAAATAACGGACAAAGCAACAGAAATGTTTCAACGGCTAAAAGTTCTGTGAGAAGGAACTAATACTCCTGGTGGTACCTCAGATACTTGAGAATGGCATTGAATCCTAGATCACTGCATCTCACCCTAACTTTCTTCTCCCTTTTTACAACTCCATAATGTTCAAGACTGTTAGTACTCCCTGTAGCCATCCTTCGGCCACTAGTCTGTGAGTCTAAAGAATTTCTATCAAGCATTACAATGGCCCAAGCAGAGAAACAATGCAAAGTATTACATGGAAAACGACCGCAGCTTCTAGATAATCCTGATTTAAAGGCTTGAAAACTCCTATTTTAAAAAGTAAGACAGAAGACTTCCTGTGACTGATTCTCAAGTCATGTCTGTTTTTAAATGCCTACCAACATTGCTGTTTCTACCTAAAAATAACCACAGGTTAATAAAATCCAAGTGCCTCTCTTTAGCAGAGTGATGGACCAAAGAGGTTGTCTCCAAAGCCTACACCAAGGCCAGGCTCACAGTGAGTCTCAGGGAGGGAAGCCTTTGTCTTCTCTGTTAAGTTGCTATGAGGATCGTGTCCCCCCTCACCAGTCCTTAACTGTCTTCTGCCTTTTTTTAAGATTCTACTGACAGGAAAAGGCTGACTGAGGCAACTGGAGAGGAAAGGTGAATACTGCTCTTTCAAAGGCAAGAAAACAGGCTAGTCTATAAGGCCTAAGAGTAAGTGTACAGGTTTATACAGAAATAACTAAATAGAAATGATAAGGATCAGTTTTTCAAAGCAGTATGACTAAAACCTTCAGGTAATAACTGAAAAAAGAGGGTAACACAACTATAACACTCTCATCTGACAGCCCTTTTATACACTGCCCAAGAGTGTCTCTAGAGATCACTAACACATATTTGTTCTGTGTTTAAAGGGGCACCAACCATGGACATGAATCCAGTTAATGACACAAAATTGAGATGATTTCTTTAACATCTCAATAACATAACAGTAGCTCAAAGTATGTTAAATGTTTTCCAGATGTAAAATAAACTTCAAAATTCCTACAGGCTTACTAGGCTTTCCTTAGTAAATTTCTTAATGTAATTTTATTTCATAGAGAAATCTTGAATCAAGCTTTAATATTACAATTTTACTCAAAGTTCTACTATTAATTGCTACAAAACATACAACTATCAAAATTTCCCAACAATATGAAAAATTAAACACTGGCCAATTTTCAGAAGGGAAGAAAATGACCTTCAAAGGTTTATTCTTATCAACATCAAAACCTTTTGATATGTAGTCTTAAGTATACTTTAATATTCTCAAATACTTCAAGATTGGGCTAATAAGCAGCTTCATAATAAAATGATGGTACATTATACCATCGACATACCTTTTTTCTTTCTTAAGAAGTTAATAGAATGAAGCTTTAAATCACCCCTAAATTCTGTTTCATTTATTGTATAATAATATTAGAAATGATTCTCAGTTTATTAGCATCATTATAGCTATTTGATCAGAAAAACTCAGTATGTGTTTCTATGGATGAGGAGTGTATCATTAAATGTCTGAACCCTCGAGGAGACAAATGGGAACTTAACATGTTATAAATGATGGCATCCGAAAAGCATGGCTTTGCCTTGCTGCACAGAAACACTCGGAGGGCAGCAAACTCTAAGGACTACAGAATTTCTGAGATCCCAGTGCTCCTTCAACAACCATTGAATGCATAAAACATCAGAAGTGGCTCTGACTTTGTATTCCTTCTTAAGACATCAAAAGATATGTTGAATATGAAGCTACTGGTAAAACCCCACTGTCCAGAGCACCTTGCCCAGTGACATAACTGTACCCAATGCTGCGACACTATTCGAGAGGAGCAGCAAAGCCATCTGTGATCAATTTTGCTTATTTCTCAATTAAGTATATATTGTAATCCAAACAGCCTCAACCTTCCAGGTAGGGATTTATCAAAGGTGCTGCTATTTCTGCAGCTAAACCATTTGCTAGAGATGCCATTGAAAAATACAGATTTTTAAGTTAAAAAGTAATGAGCTAGACTAAAAAATAATCTCTTATTTAAATGAGTGAACACTGACATTTAAATATATGAAATATTATTAAAAAATTACAAATACTGGGTTTCTAGGTCTAATGACCTCCTTAGGTTTTCTCTTCTGTTCAGCTGAAATAGCTCTTTCTACATTCTACCTTAGATAAGTACAAATACTGCCAAAAATTTTTCAAAACCTTTAACTATGCCAAGTGAATCATATTTGTATACAAAAGCGGGAATTTTATGACAAAAATGTAAATAAACTATAAAGGATACAAAGTACAGCAATAATAACAACAAAACTCTAAGGACAAATGTTCTGTGGGCATCCACAAAAGCTTTCACAACCATAAGCAAACATCAATGCATCTTACCTCTATCATTATATGAAAGGCGTGCTTGTGAAGAAAAAACACAGGCAAAAGAAATTACGATTCATATTTAGAATGAAATGAAAAATGACACATCAGTTACAAAGGTGAAAGAAAGAATGAATTAGTTTTTTTAAAGTTGACAGTGATTCAATGGATTATATTTTTAAGGTAAGAATTAAGAGCACTTTCCTTTTAACCAGAGGAAAGTATTATTATAAAAAATTGTAAAGGTGAAATCCTTGAATATCACCTATCAGGGTGAAAATAAATAAATTTTTATGTTAAAATAACTTCAAATTACCTGACCCAATGGGCTTCAAGCCAGCAAGTAAAATAAATTTTAAGCATTACTTATTATTTGAAAGGTTTTAAAGTCTAAATGCAGGAGTAAACAGGTAGTTGAACTGGGGTGGACAGGAGCAGAAACTGTCTTCTGAACAGCAGAGGGCAGTGTTGCCTTTCACAAACACCACCAAACAGCCCCAAGGAATCCAATTTTCTCAAACCAGCTTTCATGGGTGCGTGCATGGAGGTTACGGGACAACCTGGGCAGTCATTCTTAAGTGCCATTTCCCACTGGCCTGGAACTCCTCGAGATGGCTAGGCTGGCCAGCAAGCCCCAGAACCCAGTTGCCTCAATCTCTCCAGCGCTGGGATTATAACAAGCATGAATCATCACCCCCAATCTGCCTGTCTTCCCCTACCCCTCTTTTCTTTTCTATGGATTCTAAGAAACAAACTTACATTTTCATGCTTGTAAACCCTTTGGGAGTTGTAATGTCTCTCAGGTCTAATTTGGTTTTTTTTTTGTTATTTGTTTTGTTTTGTTTTTTTTACAGCTTTCATAAGAACCTCTGAAATTTCCTACTTCCAGTGAGTGACCATAACTCACCTCTCTGGAAGGCAATAAAATCATATGATGAAACACAAAATAATGCTTTGGGTGGCTATGTGTATGCTCATTAAACACAAACTAGGAAGAAAACACACGAGGAAGAACAATGGCCAAAAACCAACAAAACCTGGTGACAAACTAGGTCTGCTATAAACTTCCCTAGCCAGCTGTAGCAACGAGAATGGTGACTTAGTTCATACTTCGAATTGAGCATTTGTTTGCAGTTAAAGTACAATTTTAGTATTACAGTAACTTTAAATTTAGAAGGTATGTACAACTGAGTACTAAGCAGTGCCCTGGAAATGAGTATCCAGACACTTTCCTCACAGCCTGAGGACAACAGGACAGTAATAGAGAACAAGTCGCCCCTAAAGAGATAACTGCTTGAATTTTAAATTAAGTAAAATGCACATAAGCCACTTCCAAACAGATGACCACATTCCCCACATGCCACTCTTTCTACAGAGAACAGTGCCACTAACAAAAAGAAATGACAATCCATTATCTATACTAGTTGTTTGCTGAATTTTCATCCTGTGATAACCATCCAGGACTATTCATGACCCATCAAAAAGCTAGCTTAATCCTACTATACCATGAGTGAACCTAAGCACTCCAGAATATGGTTCCTCTCTTACAGGGAATGCAAAGACACAAGAATTACTGAGATCTTGTTTAAACACAAGAACTTTCAGAGATAAAGACGTCAGTGCAAGAAGATGTTACTTTTATCTTAAAAAGTATGCCTACTCAGTAAACTTCCTAATGAACATCAAAATAAGCTATAAAATATACAAATCAAAAAATAGTAAGGATAAAAACAAGCTTTAATGTGATAAGAATGGGCAAGACAAAAACCCCCAAAATTTAAACTAACTAAAAAACATAAAGAGATTTTAAGTATATCTCTTTGGATATACTTCTCCATAAATGAATATTAGAACAAACAAAAGACACAAGGTGAACGAGAAGCACCAACAACAAGCTTCTTCAAAGGAAAAATTGTTACAGTATATGCAGTCAAAACATGCAAAAGAGATCACTGATTATACAAACAGACAAAAGCTCACCAAACAAAACAGTCTGGATTCACAAAATGGAAGGGTAGCTTTGAGTACTCTGCACTGTAACTGTAAGTAACTAAAAATCAAATAAGCACGTTAATGCCGAGTATTCAGGTTTCCAGATCAGAAATAGACTTGCAGCTTATCAAAAAGGAATGAAATTACTGTCAAACATCAGAAAAGAATACAGGACTTCATTCACCCATTCATTTACTCACTCATTCAAACAAGTTTCCTAAATGCACTGTTTGTGTCAAGTACTAACCACTCAGGCTCTCATGAACTTCACAGCAGATGGACTAATTGATGATTTGCACTAACAAATGCATAACTAAACACTAAAATCAGTAGGAAGGAAGTCACGAGCTTAAGCACCTTTAAGACATCTGACTAGTTTTCCCTGAGGAGAGCAGCCTGAAAAAAATGAAGCAGTAGAGGGGACAATTGGGAATGAAAAACATTGGGACACATCCTAGATTTTAGATTACACAACCACATGGACAAGTGCTGTATTTACTGAAAACCGGGTTTGGAAAAGACAATCATTATCCTTGAATGGGTAATGTAAGAGATATCCAAGTGCGGAAATCAGTTAACTATGCACATCTAACATTCAAAGAAATCACGCTAGAAATAGAGACTTTGATATACTATTCATAAATACACATATAACATATACTACTTTACTGTTTTACCCCCCCACACACACACACATAGAGTTTTAAGTGTATCTAGTTAGATAGATAAGTAATTTCCATTTTTGACACCACATTCAACAACCTCTTCTTATGACTATCAAGTGTCCATACTCTGTGAAAACTGACAAATTCCCAATGTGTCTCCTCTTAGTCATCCATCTAATTATCATATATTCTTAGAAATGTCACAATTCATTCTTTAAACTATCAACAAGCAAGAACAGACATAAAATCTGTAAAGTAAAACAGTAACAATGTTTCTGAGCTAAAAAAAAAAAGGCAGGCATAGAGATTAATAAATGAATAAATCTGATACTGTTGAATGCTCAGCCACGGCTCTATTAATTGGATCCCAAGATTCCTTACAGCTTCTCTCGTTGTACATTTCCTGAAAGCAAACGGGAAGCAATGTAGATAATACAAACACTGGACAGACTCCCGAGGCTGTTAGCAGCACAAGGCAGCCAGCACTGAGGTACAGAATCCTAAGAGATGGAAGGAAAGCCCATTCTCCTCTCAGCTGCTGTTCAAAAGCATGAGGGTTATGACTAGCTATAAAGAAACCCTACTTTTATTTATTTTAACATTTATAACCTCTAAGTGAAGGTGAAAGAATGGAAATTGATATGAGAAAATATTTAACTACCAGACTATCTAGGCACAGATAAAACCTATATTCAATATGAAGCAGTGAACTCTAATCAGTTTTCCTTGGTTTTCTATGGACTCCATCTAATTATTGAAATAAGCCATTCAATGGATAATAATTACTGAATAAAAGCCCAGGCACTGTCACTCAGGACGGGATTGTAAGTGTCATTTCTCCTGTGAGCACCCTGATATTTTTTTCAATAAAATGAACTTTCTGAAACAGATATTTCAGAGTATTATATCAGTAAGAGTTTCACTGAAAATTATTCCTTCTGAGTTGAAGCCGCAACAATGACAGTAGACAGTTACTGAGCATTTTAACACTGGCCACACTTCAAACAGAGTTCTCTCAGCACTACCGAATATCAATCAGATCTTTCTTCCACTGGATACTCCCTTCATAATTTCTTTACCTTCATTTCCATATGGCAAAGTTAAATAAACAGCCAGTTTTCATCTTACCTTCCTGTAATTGTGAGCCACTAGAGGGCAATCGGGGACCCTCCTGGACCTGTACTAGGTGCATGCTTAGTGCAGGGCTCAGAGCAGGTACACAAGCACCAAGAGAAAGATTCGCCAAAAACAGAACAGCAGCCCACAGTATTTATTTCATTCACAAATGAGCTCTTCTACTTCTACTATTTCAAATTAATAGAAAAGGATTCTAGATGTAGCAAGGAATAAAGGAAGACGTCTGGGCTAGAGTCCGAGTAACAAGGAGTGTACAGGGAAAAGTTTTGCCTCCTCCTGGCTACTTCCTGCTCGCCGGATAAAAGACAAATCATGAATTTTGGTCTACACTCATGAGCCCAATTCTAGGCTGACAAAAGGAAAACTGCATCCCAGATGCTAAGAACTGAATGGCGGGTGGGCACCTGCAGTAGTGTGTGTGTGTTGCCAATGAATAAATCTGATACTGTTGAATGCTCAGCCACGGCTCTATTAATTGGATCCCAAGATTCCTTACAGCTTCTCTCGTTGTACATTTCCTGAAAGCCTTAACAAGTAAGTGTAATATGTAGCTTTACTCTAACTAGGTTTAACTTCAAGGATTTTGTCTTCCTCTTATCCCTTTTTGCTTTTGGATACAGAAATTTTAGAAAATCTCCATCTGACTATATTGAAGTAAGATTTAGAAAATCTCCACCTGACTATATAGAAATTGTAACTAGAAAAATATCTGTGTGCTTAGTAAGGGTAATTTTTTTCAATTTTTTCATTACTATATATCAGTAATGTCTAAAACTTTGCTTAGAAGTACATTTTAAATGAGGTTACAACTTTGATTGCTGATACAAAAACAATTATATACCACAGTGGGACACACAGGAACAATATCGCTAGCAGCCCTGCACCATTCTTAGGAATGCACATATACAAAGACGTGCAAGGATAAAATGGCATTTAAGCATGTTAAAACAATATGGTTGGAATACTTGTGAGATGTACATTCTCCTATCAGAAATCTCACACGAACTTTACTAAACTGATAAAATATCACACTGTATACCTTAAATGTACACAATTTGTATAAACACACATTATACTATATAGTATTTCCTAAGCGTACACTAACACTCTACTAAGTTTCACTTAAAAATACATCACTTGCCAAGCGGTGGTGGCACACGCCTTTAATTCCAGCACTTGGGAGGCAGAGGCAGGTGGATCTCTGTGAGTTCGAGGCTAGCCTGGTCTACAAGAGCTAGTTCCAGGACAGCTCCAAAGCTATAGAGAAACCCTGTCTTGGGGAAAAAAGAAAGAAACAAAAAGAAAAAGAAAGAAAAGGAAAATGTAACAGATGGAGCTAGAGAAAGGTATCCAAGGATGCACACCAATCTTAAAATTATTTTCAGAAAGTGATAAAAGAAAAGTGCAGATGACTTTTCCTTTTTGATAGAACTCTTTCTAAGTAATTTGTGTCCATACAACAAACATAGCCCTGTTTTAAGCAGAAGAGGAAAAAATGGGGGGGAAAAATCATGTCTTAATAAACTCTAGCCATTAATCAATCAACCTAGTTGTGTGTAACAGCTTCCTTGGTAATTGAAACACAGCGTCCTGAAAGGAAACTCCTTAAACAGGAAGATAAACAACTCATAACAGTTTCAGGAAGTCCCTAAAACTGACCAGATTCACTAAGCCTCTTTGCCAGAATATGCAATAAAAGTTGAGAATCCCTTGCAGACCTAACAAGCCAAACCTTAACCAGCTTCCTAGAGGAAGCAGAAATCAGTGAAGCTTGCCTGGAAGAGATTTAGAACTGAGCCATGAGGAAAGGCCACCCTCCAGCTGCCAGCAGGCTGTGTAGTACACTCCAGGTTCTCTGCTTTGGTGATTCAGTTATCACTGAGTCATTTTTGCTCCTGTTATATAACATGTCACCCATATAGTAAGTAACTCCAATAAAACTCACGGTTCACCAGGCTGGACTTTGGTGATATCCATGACTTTGGTCTGTTACGGTAATCCTCTTTGGGGTGTGTAGACAAGTGTGTTGCATCTTCCCAGGAAAAATTTTGCCACACAACGCTAATTCATACTGGATCAGACCTAAAAACCTCCTTCATGTGGTCCAGCTTCCATGGTACCAGAAAAATCCTATACAAGTCACCAAAGGAGGGAAGCTGTGACACCTATGAGCCACAATGACCAACACGATGAGATATCCATAAAGATGTAATAAGTGGCACTCACATGTCAGTGGTAACCAACAGTTGTCTGATTGGACTTATGGCCCCCTCAAAGGAGGGAAATAATGCCTGAAAATATATGTAGATTCCCAAGGCTAATGAGGCCATAAGCCTTAGAAAATAATCTATTAACACTGTTTTGTTAGATCAGCACAATTCCTTACCATATTCTAAACCATATCCTATATGCACAGATAGGCGAAGCTACTAACAACTGCCATTAAAGAAGCTTTGTTTTTACAGCAAATGGAGGCCATCACAAAACACCACAAATGGACACAATGCAGAATCAGCAGACTGTGGGAGTCAGCCCCAATACATACATCTACATCACAGTTCCTGTATCTATGGCTCAGGGAACAGTACGGAAGATGGGGTAGAAAAATTTTAAGAGTCAGAGGACTAGGAAGTGGCTACTAAGAAAGGGAACTCCCACAGGATTCCACCCCTAGATAAAGAAGCACAGGCAATTAATAGGTGCAGAAAGAAGGAAAAATTAGCCTTTCCCAGGGCTAAATCCAATGTAAAGGGATCATCCCTGAAATCATATACACAACCAACAAAATTACACTTAACAGGTTATATCTTTACATTTATGCATACATGTATGTAACAAAAATAGTTTAATGAAGCTATTAATGAGAGAGAGTGCGGGGGGAGATGTGGAAAAAACTGGAAGGAGGGAAACTGCAGGAAGGAGGGAAAAGGGGAAAAGTGATGAGGTACTTATATTTTAATTAAAAATGTATTTTAGAAAGTGTGCTTCCATAAATATTAGACTTATCCTATAAGAATAATTTAATATTAGCATGCTAAACATTATCAATAAAACTTAGTAAGTTTCCCCTACATCTTTACCAAGAAAGAAAGGAGAACACTTTCCTAAATTGACTTGAATATATTACCCCATAATTTGGTTTCTCACTATTTTTCAATGGAGTCATATATAGGCTCATGATCAAGAGGAAAACCCTACAAGGCATTTTCACAGATGACTTAGTTTCTCAGTGGATAGTAATTTGGCACAGCATGAAATGACAACCTATTATTACTTTAATAATTAAGGTCAATGGGATTACTTTGCATGCTCAACTTGGGGATCCCCAACATCTGAAGGCCCTTACTCCACCTCAAACCAACAACTAGACAAAACATTATGATAATATAAACAAAAGAAGCTGATGTCACTTTAAAAAGAACAATAATGCAATACTAAAGTTTAAGTTATATAACCTTTTAAAATGAGCAAAAAGTTAACTTCATACCTCATTTAAGGTAAGTCATCTCTGAACTCTAATCACTTGATCGAGTGGTAGGTTTTATCAGCATGAATATGGATCTTAAATAGAAAACTTCAGTTCACATACAGTTTACTGAAACCACATTAACTCTTTGCCACAATAAGGCATAATAGGAGTACACCAAGTGTCTCATATTCATGACTCACTATCACCAGAAAAACCAGTTTGCCTTCAGTTTACTCAGTGTGCGAGCTTCCTATGTGTGGAAAGAGTTTCGGCATAAACAAAAGAAACGTGACCCATATGATCAAAAGTTAGAGGCTCTTCTTGAGTCTGATCATGTCACTGTCTTATAAAAGCTAGGATACTTCAACTTATTGTACATCTTCCAAAAATACAGTCTCAAGATTTATATCAAGACAAAGCCCTAAGTATCTGACTGTTTATTAAAGGAATTCCCTTGAATAATGTTATTGTCTCAATATGACTCTACACAAAACAAACTGAATTTAGCATTCAGTGCTTACAGGATGATCAGTCCTCACAAACACTGGAAACACAGTTGTTACATACTCTGTCTTCAAGAGCCTACAAACTAGAGGAATAATAAACTATGAAATAGGATGTATAGGCTTCGGGAGCCGCCGATTACCGTCCAGCCATGGCCAAGTCCAAGAACCACACCACACACAACCAGTCCCCGAAATGGCACAGAAACGGCATCAAGAAACCCCGGTCACAAAGATACGAATCTCTAAAGGGGGTTGACCCCAGTTCCTGAGGAACATGCGCTTTGCCAAGAAGCACAACAAGAAAGGCCTGAAGAAGATGCAGGCAAATAATGCAAAGGCCATGAGCCCACGTGCGGAGGCCATCAAGGCCCTGGTGAAGCCCCAGGTGATGAAGCCCAAGGTGCCAAAGGGCCCCAGCCGCAAACTCACCCATCTGGCTTTAATTGCTCACCCCAAGCTTGGGAAGCGGATTAGAAGCGACATGGCCAGGGGTCGTAGGCTCCAAAAAACAAAGCCCAAGGTTCAAGCCAAAGCAGAGGCCTCAGCTGCAGCTCAGGCGCCCAAAGGTGCCCAGGCCCCTGTGAAGGCCCCATAAAAAAGGTCTGCCAATGTGAAGACAGATGGACTGGTGTGAACACCTACAAAGTATTTGCAGATGCTCAGGACCTTATGCTGTTTATACAAATAAACTTGAGGCAAGTTCTGTTAAAAAAGAAAGAAAGAAAGAAAGAAAGAAAGAAAGAAAGAAAGAAAGAGGATATATACAGAATACTATAAGTTTTCCTCTCCTGGGATTATTTATATGAATTACAAAGAAGAGAAAATTGAGTGGTATCTTCTCAACCATCTCAAGTAACAAATAAATACATAGATGCATATGCTGGATGGTATCGTATACTATGGAGAAAGAATTATAAGATGGTATATAGTAGACCACACATCATAGGGTGTAAAGCAATAACAGTTTTTGAGGGGCTGGAGAGATGGTTCAGAGGTTAAGTGCACAGACTGCTCTTCCGGAGGTCCTGAGTTCAATTCCCAGCAACCACATGGTGGTTCACAACCATCTGTAATGAGATCTGGTGCCCTCTTCTGGCCTGCAGGCATGGAGGCTGAACACTTTGTACAAAATAAATAAATAAACCTTTAAAAAAAAATATAACAGTTTTTGAGTACTTTTAATCACAGAAACAACATAATCCAACATATAAAATATCGCTCTAGCAATAGCAGAGGTAAAAGGAGAGCATGAAAACAAGTAGAGCAGCTGTCAGACTGTAGAGGCATCAGCCTCTGGGCAGAAACATTCTGTATACAATACCACCAGAATAAGAGGTGGTGAATGGGGCCTGGAAAATGGCAGGACTAAAAACAGTAGTTTCCCCAATACTTTCCCAGATGGCTGTGATAACAGTGATACTAGGAAACTTAGAAACACTGTAGCTAGGACTTATAAAGAAACATCCACAGCTTCAATTATTTTTTTTAAAAAAAGAGATCTGCCCTTTTTAATCCTTAACCATGTTAAATTATTTTAGAATAAATGTTTTTGTTAATCATAAAGAATCATGATTAAAAAGAACTGGATTTTGCCAGGAGGTGGTGGTGCACGTCTTTAATTCCAGCACTGGGGAGGCAGAGGCAGGTGGATCTTTGTGAGTTCGAGGTCAGCTTGGTCTACAGAGCAAGTTGAGGACAGGCTCCAAAACCAGATTTTAAAGTATGTCCTATATGACTTAAAATAATATTTATAATAAAGATAAAAAATACTCTAAATAAATGGTGTCTTTATCATGACTTCCATTACTTAACTGACAGAACCCACTTACTGCTCCTGACAAGGCCAATTCCTTCCAAGATACCAGGTTATTCATAAACCAGCCATTAGCCAAAGATTTGAAAGGTTCTCTAAGTACTAAAAGATACTATGTCATTTTCCTAAAGCACTTAAACAAGGTGCAAAGAAAATGTTCCAGGTACCCTTGGCAAGATTACAAGATCTTTTCCTAATAGGTCTTTTAACTGGGAAGATGGGGACTTTGAGGATGCAGATATGTCCTCCAGACGCTAAATGTGCAGTATATCTCACCTACCCACTCATTTCTCCTCCAAAACATCTTAAACAATGAGTGTACCCTGGCAGAATCAAACCACTAGCCAGGAATTTCTGCCTATGACTCAATCACATGTTCAAAAATGTATTCTTCATTTTCAAACAACATCTAAAGGAAATCACATGAATATATGTTTTCTGTACAGCTGTCATGTATGTTCTTTCATCTTTGTAAGAGGCTAACAAATGACGCTAAGTGCTCACCTGACTAGGTAAACATGCTACTCAATACCTAAAGCAGAAGGGTAAACCGGACAATAACACAATATAGAGATTCCACTAACAGTATTAAATTCCCTAAATAGTATTCAGAAGTATCTGCTTTCTGAAGAAAAGAACAAAACAAAAAAAGTAAATGGAGTAAACAACGCTTGAAGAACATCATGATTTAGATTCCAGCTCTGACAATTGTGAGCTTTTTTAAGTCACAGTTTATCTATAACCTAATACTACATGCTAAGTCCTGTGAGATAAAATTAAATCAGTGCTTATCAAATACAATTTATCCACGGCCCCAGTCTAAACATTCAGGAGTATGGTCCAGGAATGTGAATGTCTTAACAAATCCCAAGGATTCTCCTCACATACCAGTATCACAACTGAGAAGTCCCCGGAAAGAAGACATATACATATACATATACATACATATATATATATATATATATATATATATATATATACACACGCACATGCTGGTGTGTTTGTTAATAAGTATTCATATGAGCACCCTAGAACAAGCATTTAAATGTTCAGCAAATGCCTGATGTAATTATTATAATTGTATTATCAACAATTATTTTGAAATTTAAAAAGAGTCTTTTGAAAAAGGATTACAAAATTTGCATAAACCTCTCACCAAAAATAAACTTAAAGTATACAGCTATACCATTTCAGAGAAACTCGGAGGTGACCAGAGTAAGATTCCACATAAAAGACAATGCCATTTTGCACACAACTTAAAATCCAACGACAGTTTAAAATTAGTTCTGTGTTGTATTTTTTTATAAAAACTTGTCCGATTTGATCACATGCTCGTTCAGTCCCAGTCCAGCTGGCTTTGGTGCGCTCCCATTATATCAGGCACACTGTCTCAGTTGGAGAACGAACCCCTTGTGGTCCTGACTTCCTTGCTCATCTTCTCCCTCCTTCGGCTCTTCAACTGGACCTCAGTCCAGTGCTCAGACGTAGGTCTCTGTCTCTATCTCCATCCATTGCCAGACGAAGGTTCATATTCATCTTTTGGGGTCTGGGTTATCTCATTCTTATAGTGTTTTCTATTTCCATCCATTTGCATGCAAAATTCAAAATGTCATTGTTTTTTACTGCTAAGTAGTACTCTAATGTGTATATGTGACGAGCATGTGATCAAACCGGACTCTCTGAATGTGGCTGATAATGGGGGTTGACTAAGAAGCCAATGATAATGGCACTCGGATTTGTCTCTACTGCATGGACTGGCTTTTGGGATCCTAGTCTGTTTGGATGTATAACTTCCTAGGCCTGGATGGAGAGGGGAGGGCCTTGGACTTCTAGGGGGAGGGAGGAGGGTGAGTGGGGAATGCAGGGAAATGGGAGGAGGGGAGGAAGTGGAAATTTTGAATGGTATTGTTTATAAAGCAATAAAAATAAAAAAATAAACTTGTCTAGGCCAAGTTGCTCAACCACAAAACTGATCCCTTATTTTCCAGCATTCCTAAACACATACGAGAGTATCAACAGCAACAAACATCTAAAACCAGAGGAGAATACTTATCTTTGGTTATTATTTATAAATAGTAACGGTGTCTTTTCTTCTTTAAAGAATAAAGTGTTAAACCCTTCAATTAATTATTACTTCCTATGAGAATCATCTAATGTATGGGCTAATATAACACACACAAGCACACATGCACACATGCATACTTAAAAACATTTTAACTACTCTTTCATACCAGCATTGGATATACCTCAATGTTCTATTGATAACATTGTATTATTGTTCAAAACTTCCTTTAGCAAAAATTCTACTAAATTACATACAAATTTTACTTAAATGTGTTTTTAGGCTATTTCTATCACATTTATGAATGTAGGGTATTTTCAGAGAATTATTAGAGCACTGAGTACTTTCTCTTCTAAATTTAGATACTAAAAAATAAATTTTAAATTAAAAATGTTAAAGTGACACTAACAGATGTTATTTGTCACTGGGTTTATTTTCCACATACATCTTTCTAAGATTATAGAAATCAATGAGCTAATTCAACAGATTGCTAGGTGTGTTATGTAAATAATGTTTGTATCCAGTTATAATGTGAGTATCCAGTTATCTATTCTTTATAAAGTAAAAAAAAAAAAAAACTCTTCTAGACTTCTGGTGCGAAACATCAGCAGAAAATAAACAAACAAACAAACCAGCAAGCATCTGATAAGATTTAATGATAAAAAGAATTGTTCTTATTAAAATACCAGATTTTACTATTTTCTTTTATTAAATTTTACTATTTAGCCTACTAACATCAGAAAAACACAGTTAAACCAAAAAACCCAGAAGGCTCAAGGTATTTTAAAGAGTTTAAAGAAATACAGTAAAAATTAGAATTTAAAGATGGCTCAAGGAAGTATAAACAAAAGTTAGCAGCTTTCTTGAGCATGTAGAATATTAGCTACTTCCATGAAAAGTTCTATGTAGCACTAGACCAATTGCAGCACTCTAAACAATAGATAATAAATAAAATTCAGGGAGTTTAATCTGATTACCTAATACAGCTGTTTTCATAAATATTTCTGAAGTGAGTGAAAATCAAAGACATTTTTAAAAAATTTTAGTGTTCAATATACATTTACTATGCTGTAAACAAATCAACACACCTGAATTACCAGTAATACATTGTGAGAAGTATTTCTCTGAACCTCTTACCTAGAAGAGCTTTACAAAAAAAAAAAAAATTATATATATATATATATATATATATATATATATATATATATATAGATAGATATATATCTCCTCCCATTTCCACACTTTCTTGGCTGGATCAGTTCTAACACTCAAAGGATATTTTGGCAAAGGGTATTTAAAAAGGCATCAAATATGAATAGAGAATAGTAAGGAAAAGACAAAGGAGGTTCCGAGACTACTTCTTCATCATTAATTACTTCAAGATACAAGCAGAGACCATTCCATACTTAAAGCACTGGAAGAACAGTGTGAGTGCAGAGGAGACTAGGGAAGTCTGCAATTAGCTATAGTTACCATAACAATAAACATTCCAAAATGAACTCAAAAGGAAATAACTGGCTAACATGTTACTGTGTTATATATACCTCAGTTAACACTTCTTTAAAATATAAAATGCACAACAGAGAATATAGGACAATAACTTACTTGAGTAGGAACAAGTACTGGAGGGTAGGCCATCTTGTGATGTCTATACACCCAAAATGCACAAATGACAATCCCTGCAATTAACATAAGTGGTACCAAGGAATACAGCAAGATGTTGTAATAGGGTGGCTTCGGTGTAACAGGATTTGAAGTGGCTGTGGAAGAGGGAAGAGGAAACGGTTCGGATTTGGTCTACAATTCTATCATATGTAGTAAGCATAGAGTCAGATTTGGGGGGAAATAAAATATAAGAAAGTAGTAGTAAAACAAGCATGATTTTTTACTTACGCTGTGTGACTTCCATCTCCGGAAAATAAGAGAACTTTTCATTACACATATTGCCCTCACAGCAACAAAAGTACACTTCAGGGCTGTCTTTTTTTTCTATACAATCAGTCCTGTTTGAAAAAAAAAAATTAACACCAATATTATTATACTGATCCTACAACAAACGTTCAAATTGAAGATATTTATTGAGTATCCAGTTATCAATTCTTTTTTTGATACGAAACCCCAGCAGAAAATAAATAAATAAACAAACCAGCAAGCATCTGGGTTTATGAGATCACACCGACTGCCCGAGACCACTGCTTTAATGTGGTCTATAATGAGCAATCTAAGGTAACTGTCTTCTTTGTTTTTTCAATTATTAGAGAAGCTTGAGAAGAACATAAAGCCAGTGAGGCAATTTAGTCTAGGAGTTGTATTAGCTCATGGGAAATGGAACTTACCCATTTTGTGAATATTAAAAACTGAAAGCTAAATAAACGTACACATACATTAAGTGATGTGAGCTTGTATTTCATGAATGGAACATATATCAACATCAGAGACCCAAACTAGCTTTGGGAATGTCATGTTTTTCAAAGTAGTACATTTACAATTCCTGAACAGATAAGCAAGGTTGTGATTTTAAAAATAAAAATGCAGAGAATATGAACAACAAACACATAGGACCTTATACTGCGGACTGATCACAATCAGGCTGACTAAATTAAAATACAAAGCAGCAGCCTTCTACACAGGAACTAAGTCATTGGAAAGACATGGAGTTAGCCTAGAGAAACAAGTTCCATTCAACCACTAAGAAACAGCTATATCTCTCTGTCTTTTTAAAAGCAACTTTAAATATCAATGAACCTAAAGACACAGCGCACAACTGTACCAAGGTTTTAGTGGCATTCAGCAATAATATGGCTGAGACAACTCCAGGAAGAGTTGAAGATGCATACATTCTTACCTGTCATAGCAGTTGATGTCATCCAGCCAACAACCTTGCTTCACTATTTCTATGGAACCAGAAATATTCTTCCAGGTCGCAAAACAATGTCGCCGTTTATCTTTATCACCATAACAAGGCTCAACACCAGTCTGATTGGTTCTGTCTCTTTCCCAATTAGCATTAAAGAAAAGACACTCCTGAGTTTCTGATCTACCGAGTATAGCACCTGTAAGATAACAGAACATCTTAATGTAACTATACAGCTCTTAATATCTATGCTCTGAATAAGGCAGCCACTTAAGGCACTCTTGCAAGTTCCCTAGTGTTGTAACTTTGCATTTATGTTGCTAGGTTAATCCCCATACTTTAAATATAAAAATAACCACAATCATGTGAATTAGCCACATATATTACAAGATTTCTCTTGACAATGTCAGCCTCATTTAATTTAAAAACACAAAAAAAGCAAAATTGTTTTCAACCCTCCCACAGACATTTTTTAAAAATATTTTGTACGACAAAAGACAATCTAAGCAAACAATTCTCCTGTATTGTAGTTCCCTCAACTCTGGAGACTAAAACAAAGCAGGGCCATGCAGACTTTGGAATCCAGCAGACTACTCTCAAAAGTGAGTCTCTTTAGTAAAGCAATTTGCATTAATATGCATTACCAAGGGTAAAATTTTAATCTGTTGGTAAAAACAGGTGTTGTGGAAGACCTGTACGTGAACTACATTAGGATAACAAAGTCATAGTGAGGTCAGTGGTAATATTAACAAATGTGGCCGTTTAATTCTAAATAGTGAAATGAACCAACATCCAGAAGATCCATATAATACAGAGAATCAATAGTTTCTAAAAAGAATTAACGTGATGTTACAAAAGCACTCATGTGTAAAAACTCATTAAAGGTGAAAGGCAGCTCACCAAAAGAAGAGACTATACTTCTTGAATTTTGGTATTATATCAAAAATACAAACATCTAAATAAATTATTCCTCTTCTCTAACTACATAACTGTGTGTGGCTAGATGAAAATAATACAGCAACCAAAGTAACATACAACAGCAGTTGAATGAAGAAACAGATAAGGAACCCCACTGTTTCTACTAAGCCAATAACGAAAGTTACAAAAAATATCACATTTCTTTTTGCTTTAGAAAATATTTTTCATAAAGATTTCTTCTTTTACTAACAGAATAAAAAACACTTGCTATTTTTAAACAAATTGTCATTTTAAAATATCTTCATTTCTAACGTGGAAAACATATAATCTACATTCAAAATCAAAAAATTCTCTGGAGTAGTTGTGTTATGGACAGGAAATATCGGAACAAAACGCTCATATGTTGAAGATTTGGTTCCCAACTGGAGGCATTATTGACAAGTGACTAGATATTGAGGTTTCTGACCTAATCAATGAGTTAATCTCATAATGGAGCTTGTAGGAAGTAGGTCACTTGAAGTACAATATCCCTTCTCCCCAGTCCTCACTCTATTTCCTGTCTACCAGGAGGTGGGGGTTTGACTGGACAGTTATGATGTTCACATCTGTACTCAGGTCCATAGCAATGAAACCAACCCACAAGTGACTGAGACAATGAAACTAGGATCCAACATAAGTCTTTTAAGTCACTGAGGTCGTATGCTGTCCTAGCAACAATAAACTAACACGGGTTCCTTAATTTTATGAGCCTAAGTCTTGAGAACAGCTGTTCTACAATTACTAAGAGAGATGTACTTATGAGTTTGTAGTGTCTATGTGCAGGAATGCTGTCATAAGATGGCATACTGCAAACTATCCTGACAACTATGTCATCTGTATTCTATACAAGGACTGCTACTACTATTTATCTGTACACATCAGCAGCCATTTTCTAGGCTACTTCTTTTCTAAAACTTCTTCAAAACATGAGCAAACCAATTTCTCTTGTAAAAAATATTCTAAAAGCATGTACTGCCCACACTCTTATCTTAAAACAGGGATGGCAAACTTTTTTGTAAAGGTCCAGACAGTGTGTATTTTAGGCTTTGCAGGCCATATGGTCTGTTGCAACTACTCTGCTTATGAAGTACAAAAGTATCCATAGACAGTAAATGAATGAACATAGTTTGTGTTCCAATAAAACTTTATTTATGCAAATTAAAAACTAAACTTTTTGCAATTTTTGCATCTCAAAAAATATTATCCTTCATATTTTCTCCAAACACTTAACGTAGAAATTCATTCTGGGATACATCTGGCCCACAGGTTGTGTGATCAGCAACTCCCTCTTAAAACATTGCCATTACTATTCCAACAGGCTGGCTAATCTGACTTTGATTTGCTAGAGTTGAGTGTCCTATGTATTTCTGTCCATTTAACTCACGCAATAAATAGATAGATGGATAGATAGATGGATGGATTCATGGATGGATGAATATATAGATGAATGAACACTGTGTAACTATTTTCAGTCTTCAAAGGAAGAGTCCACTGCAGCACAGGAATATCTTAAACTAAATATGACCAAAACAAACATTGCTTGTAGCCTTAGTAACAAATGGGCTATACCTTTGGTTTCCAGTCAATGAAAAAGGTTTCCTTAAGTATTCTGCTGAGAGTGAGTCTGAAGATTTTTTGAAGAGAATTTAGTACAAAAGAAATGACAAAAAAGGGGAAATATTTGTTTCCTCCTAGTATAGACAAAAGACAAACTAATGATCACTTTAATCACTTTAAAGTACTTCTAAAATTTATCTTTTAAAGTTAAATAAATTTTCTGTGTAATTTTCTAGATCTAGAATATCATTTATTTTTTTCAGAGGTAAAGAAAATTGCTTGAGGAAACTTATGACAATCTTCTTCACTTGTCCTAAAGTTGGTCTGTAATTAGTCTTTGTCTCATACATTCCATAACTAAACAATAAATAAAATAACATGATACTTATAGAAATAAACTAAATGTATCTAAACATATATTCTTACACTCTAAAGTTCACACCTTGACTTTGAAAGTGTAGTTCTATGAAAAGATGCTATTGTTCAGATGCTATAGTTTAGTCTAAAGCTTTCTTAAACACTAAACCTTTATACTTAAGTTTATTCTCCCAAAATAATTCTAAATACTTAAAACTATCATTTCAAAAAAAATTAAGTAGGCATAAAAGTCTACATGTAAGGCACATTCTTAAATCCTGTTTCTTTCATTCTTGTAACTCGGTGTTACTTTCTATGTCCTATAAAAGAGATAGCTAAACAGTGTATTTAGAACAAGCAAACAAATCCTTCGCTACATCTTTCTACATCTATAAAATGAAGCAGGCTCATTCTGGGTCCAAATTTTCTCCAGAATCATAATTCAGTCTAATTATAGTAAATCAAAAATTCTAGTCACAATCAACTATCTAAGTAACTTAGTAATATTTCTGTATAGAGTACTTGTATTGATGACTAACGCTAACTGCTTCATTTTCTTACCACTAGGGGAAAAAATAAAACAAACTATAAACAGGACTCCTGAGACATAAAACACCCAAGACAATGAATCAAAAATACTTTTCCATGAGAAAGGAAATTTCAACTAAAAGATGGCAGATAAATAGAATTCAAGTTTTTATACCAATACAAATTTTATACACAATCTCCTCCAGATACAACAAAAAAGATCCAGTGCTTCCTCATTCATTTCAAAGTTAAAATTAATTTTAAACAATTAATTAATTTCAATACAATTTTGAAATTGTAGTATACTGATAAAAGTAACAGCAGGCAAGGAAAAAGACCTTCTTTTCACTAACTTGAATGCAAAAATTCTCACCAAAATTTTAATAAATTAAATCTATAATTTTTTTAAAAAAACAAAAAAGAGAACTAAGACACTACAGTTTTACTTCAGCTATGCAAGGCTAGTTCAGTGTTCAAACTTAACTCAATGCAGTCTACCAAAGGAAATAAAAGTGAAAAATAGTATGATCACATACACCAAAAAAGACAAAGCACCAGACAAAATTTAACGCCTGTTTATAATAAAAACAAACTGCATACTAGGAATAGAAAAGAACTTCCTCAACGTTATAAAGAGGGTCTACCAAAAGCCCACCAATGACATCATATTTAATGGTTATACATAATGAGGAAGACTTCAGGCTAACATAAGAGACAAAGCCAGGTCATCTATCACACTCCTCTTAATCATTTAAAGACAGACTGAATTTTCTGATTTCTGACACAAAACAAGAGACAGAAATTATGGGTATAATGCCGAGAAAAGAAAAATAAAACTGTACTTTCAGATGATATTACTTTTTTAAAAATTTCCAAGAATTTTAAATAAAAGGAAATCTGTTAGAATTAATAAGTGACAAGATAAGAACAAAATCAGTTGCTCTTCTATATACTAACAATAAGCAAAATGAAATGGAAGTCTAAAAAGTTCAAGACAAGATACATTTTATGTAAAAAACTATTTAGAAATTAACATAATCTAACAAAACACAAGTGTTGTAAAATTGTTAAATGCTAATGGAATAAGAGATCCAAACATTTGCAAAGACATCCAATTTTCATATATTAGAAAGTTCAGCATAACAAAGATGACAGTTCTCCCTAAATTTATGTTATGTACAGCTTTATTTAAATTCAATCAACTCTCCATAAATCTATTCGCAGATATAAACCAGGTTATTAGAAAATATTTTGAAATAAAAAAAACTAGAGAGAAGTCACTCATCACTTTTCTAATGTTAAGGTTTACAATGTGGCTAAAAACATCAGGGCAATGTGATAGATAGTACAGAAAGATTCCAGACATGTGTGATGCAGACAAAAAGCCAGAAATAGATCCAAGCAAACCAGACCACTTTTAATAAATGAACAAAGCAATGCAATGAGGAAAGGTAGCTTTTACAATAATAATTGCTGAAGGGATTATAAACTCTATGTAAGCAACTATACATTTAAAGAATCCCTTCCATCATCATGGTCAATTTAGCAGTTCCTAAAAGGCCAGCTATTTCATGAAACTTTGCAGGCTAAATCTCATATATGTATCTATTTTCAAATTTTCTTTTGGTATAAATAGCAAAACCCTAAAAATCTGACCACCATTACTTATTCATTCTCTCAAGTGTTCACTGATCCAATGTAATTAATATCTGTTGACTTATTTGTATAATTTAATAATATTTACTATAAAAACCTTCAAATATAAAAACTGTCAAAAAGTATCACACGCTGGTATCCTTTACTATTTTTGTGTTTTTACAGTTCTGAGGAACAAATCTAAGGCCTAGCTCAAGCCATTGAGCTGTTTTCCCTGGCCCTGTGTGCAGATTCTAGTCAGTCCGTGTGTGCATGTGTGTATTCACGCATGTATGTATGTGGGCATGTATCCTTCTCTATGTCAGGATGGTACTGAAATTTAGATTTTAAATCTATGAAGTAATGCATGTAAATTAACATGACTTACCCATTCTATAATGTGTATATTATTTCAAAATATGCTGTAAGTGCTAAATGTACACAACTTTTTTTCAAAGAAAAATTAATTTATAAAAAAATCATAAACAATCATGAATGGGAAAGCTACACTGCTGAAATGGCATATTTTCATTTAGAAAGGCAATAAATAAATGGTGATGGCTGATGTGTCTTCTGTCAAACTGCCAGTTTTGAATTTTGTCTTTGAGATTTTGTGTGTGTGTGCTGGCAAAAAAATCATTCATGACTAAAAACTCGTATCTAGCATAATACATGAGAGTCAACTTTAGTGAACTATTGCACAAAGGTATTTAGATGCCTACATAATATCTAGATATCACTTAATATGAAATTGAGTAATTATTTAACTGTTTCATGCTTCTTTAATTTTATTTTCAACAGTTTCTATTTAGTAAGCTTTGATTTTTGTGAAGTATTAATTAGTTAAAATGTGCTACTCTCAATATGAAAAAATATTTAACCATTTTATAGAGCTGTATGGCCGGCAGTTCTGAGTAAAAATAATACAAACGTACTCTTCAAAAACATGCTTGGTGTAAGACTACCCATCTTACCTGCCCTCCGACATACATGACTTAGTGAGTGATAAAAAGCAAAATATAATGCAACAACTGAATAAAATCTATCAAGTACCAAACAGGTGAGGTTGGAAATAAAATATCATTTGAGATTACAAATTGCATGCTATATTTTTTCTAAATTAAAAGCACTGTGACCAAACTCATCCTATCAAAATTTTCCTATGTTTGAAACAACTCTTTAAAAAAAAAAAAAGTTAGGCAATTTAAAAATCTGAAGTTCATTCCTAGACAAATAATATTTCCTGAGGTTATGAACAAGTTCTAAAAATACAAAAAAAAAAACACATATGCTAGAGCTGGACCTATGCTACTGAGCTCCATGCCTACACCTCTCAGAGAGAGCGACTGATTTGTATCAGTTATATATGGCACTGGGGGTTACATGTTAAGTCTGTGCAGGAATTCACATGTAAATTAATGTGTCTTAGCCATTCCACAATGTGCACATACTTCAAGACATGTGACATGTTGTGTCTCCCATAGGCAATTTAATCTACCAGAAAAAGCCAATGATGTTTAAAATATAACAATTTGAGAAGCAATCTCTATTTCCCTTTCACTGTTCCTGTCACTCTGGGGACAGACCAGAACTCAAGAGAATCAGCTAAGGAAGACAGATTGAAGAAACTGAAGTCTTTTCATTCAAACAATCTTATTGTACAAATTAAAACATCAAATAGTATCAAAATATTCTGTGCAACACTATACAAATGAATGATTTTAGGATGTTCAACACATTAGGAAACCTTGTGTTTGAGTGTGTGTGTGTGTGTGTGTGTGTGTGTGTGTGTGTGTGTGTTAGAAGCACCACTGCTCTTCCAGAGAACCCAGGTTCAATTTCCAGCATCAACATGGCTGCTAACAAATAACTGTAATTCCATCCCAGGGATTCCGATGCCTTCTTCTGACCTCCTTAGACAGCACACAAATACATAGTTCACATATATACATGCAGGAAAAATAGTCATACACATAAATAAAAAGCTATCATAAATAAACAGAATACTAATGTTCAATATGAAATATCCCTAATTTTTCCCAAAAATATTTTTAATTTTTTTGACAAATGTAAAATAGACAGGCCTAGCGAGATGGCCCAATGGGTAAAGGCTCTTATCACCAAGGCTGACAACCTAAAGTCCATCCCTGGGGACTTATATGAAAAAAGAAAACAGATATACAAATCTGTTTACCTAATTATATTCAATGTATACTTAATTTGTTGATTTAGCTTTACATTTCAGAATGATAAAAATATAAATTGTTTTACAAAACAATCTTATTCAAATGACATCTTCAGCAAGTGTTGTCTTACTACTGTCACTTTGACCACCTACAGCAGCTCCATCACCAGGGTAATTTTCACTTGCATTTGAGTTGTTGTTTGGTGAACAACACTTTAAAAATCCGATTTGTCATTAAGAAGTTCTTTCAATGGAAGGATCTATCTATCCGCATAACTATTCCATGAACAGTGTGATCTCCATAACTACAGGTCTGAATCCAAAATGCTCCGAAGTCCAGATGTAGCATCACAAATAAATAGAGAACACACGAGTGAGAAAGTGGGTACATTTCTACAATCCCAACACTCCAGAGGCTGAGACCAGCCTGAGCCTCTCAAGAAGATTTTATCTTTTTAAAAGAAAGGTGTTTTAAAGATGCATCAAAAAACTGCGCTGAAATAGAGGTGGGAGAAACTCCAAGAGCCACAGTAAACTAATCCCATGAAAAACTACGGGTCTCTTAAGTCTTTATTGACAAATGTCATAGGTACTGAAAGGACTGACACATAACACAGAGGCCAAGTCTCTGCTTTCCTCAGTTCTGTAACATAGCAAAGTAAGAAACCAGAGGTTTGATTTATTGTATTAGGTAGCTGTCTGCTTCTAAATGTTTGTCTTGTACTTCTAAGATGCCAATGCTTGTTTCCAAACTTCCCTGCTTCTCCGTTAAACCTTCATGGCTTAGTCTCACTGTCCAGCATAAAACTTTGCTTTAAAGATAAGATACAACAGGAAACTGCTTTAGCCTATAAATGCATACCTGGGGGATTCTATCTATAAAGTAAGTCAAGTCACGAGAATCTACAGTTCTCTGGCAATCTTTCAAAGGATGATTTATATCAAAGAGCTAGGTATTCAAGTTTTATCAAGTCTTTAAAAGGAGATTTCTAATATGAGATATTCATCTTTGGGGAATGGACTTGTGTTCTACATACAATATTCAGATTAAAACTCATAGGCTATTTTTAAAATGCACAATAGTAAAAATTGTGCATAAAAGAGATGAAGTGTAAATTCTCAGAATCATAACAGAGCCTTTTTGATGTTTTTTTTTTACCCCTTGGAAGATGTAGATCTTTTGTGCTGTTGTTGTTAAACTCATCAAGCCTCTGTTAAAAAACGTGAAAGTGGGAATGAGAATGAGTGGGGATGAAGGTGAGCATGACCGAGACAGAGAGGTAAGGGAGAGCAACGATGGTGGTGACAGTGGGAGACTGAGGGGAGAGAACAGTAAGGGACAAGGGAGAGTGGGGGTGAGAGTGAAGGTGCAGTAGAGGTGACTGTGCATGACCTTGAGAGGAATCACTTCTGCCTGAGAAGGTGACCTGCAGCACCACCCTAAGGACCAAAGTAGGCAGAGAACACAAAAGGTACCAATGAACACTTCCCTCAAAGTACTATCTATCAGCTTAAAACTGCAACTGAGAGGCTGATGGCTCAGCAGTTAAGAGCACTTAGTGCTCTAGCAGGGGAGCTGGGTTCTGTTTCCAGCACCCAAATGGTGACTCACAACCATCTGAAACTCCAGTTTCAGGGGATCCAACATACTCTTCTGCCTTTTTTGAATTCAAGGCATAAATGTGGTGGTTCACAAACATACACATGGGGAAAATATCCATACACAGTAAAATATAAATGCATGTATAGATGACAGATGTATGGATGGGTGGATGGATAGATTAGATAGATAGATAGATAGATAGATAGATAGATAGATAGATAGATAGATAGACAGACATAGATAGATAGATAGATAGATAGATAGACAGACAGAGATAGATAGATAGATAGATAGATATAGACAGAGAGATAGATAGATAGATAGATAGATAGATAGATAGATAGAATCATCAACAGCTTTTTCTATCTTTAAAACTACATTTCTTTAATTTTCAAGCAACAAAATTTCTAGTGATCAAAAAACTGAGTAACTAAAAGCCCTGGCATGACATTACAAACTTGTTAGTCGGGGACTTGAAAGTTCAAGGCAAACATGGGTTTCATAGTTAGACTTTATCTGAAAGAAGGCAGAGATAGGGAAAAGAAGGAAGAAGATGGTGGGATGCAGGAAGAAAGGGACAGGAGGAGGGAGAGGGAGCGGGGAAGAATTGAGAATAAGGAAAAAAAGGAGACAGAAGGGAGCAGAGGAGATCTAAAGGTTTAGTTTACATTTTTGTTCCAGGAGGTCTTTCGCACTTGATCAAAGTGGAAGTTATAGATTCCCCTCGAGGATCAGGACTTGGCTGGCCCAGTCAGTAAATGTCTATATACCAGTCATTAATTTCCTCCTGTTGAACCGGCCTTATGTCCAATTAGGAAGCTCTTTTCCCAGACTTGTTTTCATACAATTATAAATATAGTATAGATCTTTTAGTATCCTGTTTTCTATGTTAATGCACATCAAGAAACTGTCACCTTCCATACTTGGCTGCTGAGAGCCTTTTTTAGTTCACTGTTGTAAAGGCTGTTCTCAGTAGACAGAAGTTCGTTGAGATGTACGGCCTTTGGTCCTGATTAACTTTTATACATTTTTTTATTTGCAAGTTCTTTAGAGAACCAACCACTGCCCAAAATTTTATCCCTAAAGACTTCTTATAGATATGTTAGATATATGACTAAAGGAAATCAATTCTCAAATATTATTTCTGCATTGTAATGCAGCATTTGATCTCTCTCTCTCTCTCTCTCTCTCTCTCTCTCTCTCTCTCTCTTTCTCTCTATCCAAGCACCTTTTTACCGCCAAACAATCACTTCTACGGAAAACACAAACATTTTCTGGCATGCTTCCCAGAAATTTTGGGGATTTTTGTTTGTTTTGTTTGCTGTGTGTGTAATTTCCATACTTAGCACTTATTATCAGTTTAACAAAATATTACAAGATCTTGCAAGTAATATGTATATAGTATCAAATTTTTAAAAATACAGAATATGTTTAAAATACAAACATTGTATGTTGTGGCACTAGATGCTACACACAAACATACACATTTTATGATGAGCAAAAGCACTTAGAAGCCCACATCTAAGCACTGATTATCCAACAGTTCTTTATGTAAATTTCTGACAATACCAAAGTAAAACCAGGATCTTCAGGGGGCTGAGGCAGAAGAAAAGCTGCTTGAGTACAGCACAGATAACATAGTATAAGTACAAAGTAGAGCAACTTCTCCCCATACAGACAACACCAAATAAATATAAAGACCAAGATTTGAAAAGGTGCTCTCTTAAAATGCTATAACACAAAGTTGTAGAGCTTCAAACAGATATCCTTTGGCCAGGCAACTTTACAACTTGCTTATTTCTTTCTTATTCCTTAATTCACTACTAGAAACAGAACTAATGCAAAGAAGAATGGGTTTTGTATTGGTAAAACTTGTAAAGGAGCTCATCATTTAAACTCATATCCAAACTAGTCTACACAGGGCTGCTCAAGAAAAGGTGCTAAAAGAGCACAAGGAACCATAAATGGTAGTAAAGCACTAGATGCAAAAATTGTATAGCAGAACCTATTTTTAATGTATAATATACACTAATTTAAAAAACAACCAAGATGGGAGATGCTAACTGACCTGAGTTCAAATTCTAAAATACTCAATACAAAGAAATCGATTATAATGTTTCCTCCAAGATGACTTAAAAGAATGAAAAAGGTTGTAGACATTTTGATACACAATCAAGAAAAATTTAAAAGGACCAGTATTTGGCCTTCATCTTCTCACACTTAAGAAATGACTTCCATCCAGCAGTGTTTTCCCTCCACATCTAGGCTTTCCATCATTGCCAAGAACATGCAGGTAAGCCAATTATGAGGGCACGCTACACGGAACTTTAGAGGACACTGCATCTTTCACACAGAGCACTGTCTGCCATCAACCTGAATGCAGAATTGGTTAGTATGTGCCAGGCACTTTGATATTTGGCATTAAACAGAAAGACTGAAAAGAACATAATTTCAAAACATCTTAACTTCAAACCAATTTTCAAAACAGGGCACAAGAAGTAAAGGAAACTCACAAAGCAAGTATGGACAGTTAACCCAGTCTACAGTATTCATCACCCAAGCATGAGGACCTGACTGCTAGGACTTGCTGGCTAGCAAGTCCAGACAATCAGCAAGAGACCCTGTCTCAAAATTCAGTTGGAGAGTTACTGAGGTAGACATCCAATGTCAACCTCTGGCCTTTACACACAGGCACATTAACATAAACAAGTAAATAACTCAAAAAAAATATTTGATTCTTCTGAAGATCTACTGAAGTCTTTTCTAATTTTTCATGTAAAGTGGCCAACAAGGCAGGAATGCTGAACATAAATGAAGAGCCTGCGTGCATCCTTATTAATGCATTTTACTAAAGAAATGTCATGTAGGATGTCTACAGAAAGGTAGGATTTTATCTTGAACACTACTTAGAAAATCAATAAGCTATGTAAAAGTTAAGGAAAATTTTCCCACCCTAGCACATGAAACACAGTTACTTGTCATTGTTGCCTGTTTAGCCAGTGGCCACACTGACTTCTTGCTGGAATTAGTTATAGGGATATAACAGAATAAGCCTCTATAAAGACACTAAAAAGACACTCATGCTCACCATAAAACCACCTGTTCATGTTAGTGCTCAGTCAGTAAAACATATTACCTAAGGCTATCAAATAAGAATTTCTAACAGAAGCTCCCTTCTTCCTCAAAAAGAATAAAGTCAATCCATCAATAATTTAAGTTAGAAGCAATACAATTAGAAAATCTAAGCAAATTCCTTTTTTGTTGCTGCTGCTGTCGCTATGGTTAAGGAAGTGTTAACAGAATTTAAAAGTCTTGTCTGTTCTTAGACTATAAGATATATATATATCCTCCTTCAGCTTCCACTTTCCCCTATTCAACCAATTCTTCATCCAGAAACCAGACAAATCTTTACCAAGGCCTACTCTGACTTCCAACTGTTCAGCCGCTTCCCACCGGTGTAGTTCTCACAATCAAGATCTCAAATGAAGCTCACAAGACCTTTCATCATCTGACCCATGTTCTGCTGCAGCTCACAGCAGACTTTTTCTTTAAACATCTCTTCTCTTGGGCCACGATACACTCTTCCCACTTTCCTCATCACCAATGCTATTGAATGAGAAGCTAAGGAGAAGCCTGGAAAGGTTTGTAGGCCGTGGCTTGAATTCCAAAAGTTCTGCTGGAAGGTACTGGGAGGTGGGGCCAAATGTGAGCTCTGTAGGTCACATTTTCCACTATCATAAAAAATGGCCCTTGAGAGTGTGCTCTTCCTCTTCCTCTGTGCCAAATAAACATGTAGTAGGAAGGACCACACTAGATATTAATAATGCCCTGATCTTGAACTCCCAGCCTCCAAAACTATGATAGAATAAAAAATAAATATCTGTCCTTATCCTACCCAGGCTCAAAAACTATTACAGCACAAAAAAAAAAAAAAAAAGCCAAGGCAAATTTGAAAATTATCAGTTCACAAACTACCCTGAATTTATAAATGAAATGCCATGTTTACTTCAATTGTAATCAATAACTGATAAGCTGTACTGTATAGGTGAACAAACTACTTTCTAATATGTTCCCACCTATATAAACAGAAGCCAGAAAAATTGTGCTTACTAAGCTAAGATAATGAAAAGCTTTTTGAATCCAGGAACATGATAATGTGGAACCACAGAAGTAAGTAAGACTTTTAAATTTGATAATACAAGATTAACAAAATGATGGATGGCTTCCAAGGGGCCAGACTAAGCTTTACTGTACCTTTCCAATATTAATATAAGTGCTGTCTTAATAAAAACGTTTGCCTGTGTTTTAAATAAAATGTCTTATTAAAAAAAAAAACCACTGGAACTTTGCTAGCATATCTTAAATACCATCCTATGTTCTCCATACAAACCTTTGCATTCAGTGCTCTTGGAAACAAAGATTCAAGGAACTAAAATTAATTCAATGAACTAGAATTAATAATTACAGGACTTATGAAACATTTCAACATGAAGTAAACTTCTGAGATAATAATACTGGAAGGAGGTCCAATGATAAGATGCTTTCTTACAAGTTAAAGATTACTGAGAATGCCAGAATCTAAGTGAGGATCACACGGTGATGGAGGAAGGTCATTGGCTAATAAAGGAACTGCCTTGGCCCATTTTATTGGTTAGAACATAGGTAGGTGGAGTAAACAGAACAGAACGCTGGGAGGAAGAGGAAGTGAGCTCAGACTCCACAGCTCTCCTCTCTGGAGCAGACGCCTCAGAGAGACGCCATGCTCCCGGCTCCTGGGCAGACACACGCGATGAAGCTCCGACCCAGGATGGACTAGAATCTTCCCGGTAAGTGCACCTAGGGGCACTACACAGATGATTAGAAATGGGCTAAATTAATATGTGAGAATTAGCCTAGAAGAGGCTAGATAGAAATGGGCCAAGCAGTGATTAAAAGAATACAGTGTCCGTGTAATTATTCCGGGGCATAAGCTAGCCGAGCAGGCAGCCAGGGTGCTGGGAACGCAGCCCCGCCACTCTTAATACAACAACACGGTTCAGATCTCTGCTCAGGTATTCCTGAGCACAGAACCTGGGATCAAGAGACAGGAGCTTTAATAACAACAGTCCCTTTTCATACTCACACTGAAGAGAAGGGAAGAGCAAAGAAGAAAAGGAGTGGAGACAAAGTGAGTTGAAAGGACATGGAAACAACTGTAGCCATCAGTCATTCTCAGTTAAGCAGCTGGCTGGTGGGTGAGTCAGGGGTCAACAATTCTAACCCTTGGCTTTCTACTAAATCTAAAAAGCAATTCCTAGTGGAATTCACACACCCTCTTCCCACTTATCACTTAAACACCATCTGCATCAATTTCCAATAAAGAACAGTTTTTCTTTTCATGCATTTATTCATTCATTAGTTCACTCATTTTGCATTTTGTGAATGTGTGATGTATGCAGGCACATGTGTTTGAGTGGAAATGTCTACACACTTGTGTGGAAGCTTGGGTTCTGAATCAATCATTCCCCACTATATGACGTAAGACTGGGTCTCTCACTGAACCTAGAGCTCAAAGATTCAGTTAGGCAGGCTGGCCACACAAAGAGCTTCAAGGATTTCTTGTCTCTGTTTTGACAAGGCTGAGGTTATAGATGTATGTCACCATATCCAGCCTTTTAGATGCTGTGGGTGCTGGAGATCCAAATACAGGTCTTCATGCTTGTATGACAAGCATTTCACTAAGTCATATTTCTAGCTCCAAATCTGTCTTTTAAAGACAAATTAAAAAGAGGGAACAACTGAAATACAAGTTTGGACCCAAAAAGAATGTGTTATCTATAACTATTACCAGCCTCACTGAGTCAGATAACAAGGATACAGGCTCATGAGAACTGTGCCCCTAGGAGCCATAGAGTATAAAGCTAAGTCTCCAATGTTTGCATCTCTAAATAAAAACAAATAAGTTATGGTATGTACCTAAGCCCTCAAAAGAGGCTTTAGGAGAAATATCTATCTAAGAAATAGCAAAAGCACTGGTACAAATAGAATGGGTAATATTAAAATCAAGTATTAAAGCTTTTTGATAACTTTGGCAGCTAGGTATTTAATTTTTTTTATAAGCTACTTCATTCATTTTCAAATTATATAGTATAGTAAAAGGGAAAGGCAGGATCAATAAACTGAGGAGCAGTAATGAGCAGTAGACTGTTTAATGAGATACAAAGACCAAAAAAAAAAAAAAAAAACAACAACAACAAGACGTGTGCACAGGAATAAAGAAAGACAAGCCTAAGAGATGAGCACGAACGTTGTTGAAGATGTTCCGCCAGGAAGAACAATGCCAAGCACACAAAACTCAACACTTTCACTCAGCAGAAATGTCAGATAATTGCCTGTCACTTCTGTTTCTGCTTCTCTGTTTCACTATATAACCTTAACCATTTTCTCTAATAACTATATCATACATTTCCTGGACCCTCAAACTAACATTAAAAAAGGAGGTTGAGGGGAGAAAGGGAGAAGGGGATCTTTTCTAAGGCGTCAGCTGCTTCTAAAAAGTTGATCTTTCTTTAACATCTTTTTTTTTCTCTTTTAGACTTTCACACTTGAGTATAGTATTTACATCATTATCCACCCCACACTTACCCCCTCAATTCCTCCCATATCCCTCCCTCTCAGGACCTTTTGATTTATTATTATTACATATTGTTACAAACAAACAAACTGCTGAATCCCTTTAGTGTTGCTTAAGTGTATATATGTATAGGGATGATGACTTGGGATTAGATACTCAATGGAGGTTGGAGGCCCCAGAGAAGAATAATTGGCAGTCATTAATTGTATCTCTTTATCTAGAGATGGAGCTTTATGACATTTCTCCCACTCATGGTGGTGCTGTCACTGTTTGGGTCTTGTTTAGGTGAACATATTGTTAAGATTTCATGGGTACAACTCCCTGTCATAGAATACACTGTCTTGCAGCCAGCACCCCAGTCAACCTCCTCTTCTGTGGCGTGCGTTCTCTGAACCTTAGGCAGGGTTATGCTGCAGATGTGGATGTGTATCTCATGGCAGCTTTTTACATGCAGGGAAAAAAGAAGACTCTACTGTCACGTGCAGGAATCCAGAAAGAATATTTTTCATGCAAGAAAATAAAAGTTCAAGAACAGTCTGCTCTCTAAAATGAGAAATATTTTACAACCAGAAGAAGCATTCAAGCAGAGTGGCATTTGTTCTAAGTTGGGGCTTCCTTATGTTGAGGGTTTATTTAAACACTTAAGTAATAATAATAAAAAAATGGTAATCAAACGGTAGATTGTAGATAATTCTTAAGTAAACTATCTAAACAAAAAAAACAGATTGGGGGGGGGGGGATCCATCATACTGACAAGCTGTAAACCTCTCAATTTAAAAATTAAAACAGATAACAATTCTCCTTTTAAAATTATATGCAGTCCTCTGTATCTCTGTGGGAATGCTTCCAGAACATCCCCCTGTGAAGAATATCTAAGTTCACAGAAGCTCAGGTATCCTATAAAAAGATAAAATAATACAGTTTTTATACATAATCAATACACATCTCCTGTAAACTACAATTTGTCTCTGGATTACTCATATCAAATAAGACATAAATAAAATATAAATGTAAATATAATGTAATATATGCAAACAATCAGATAATGGGTTGTTCAAATGATGAGTAAAAAGAGATACATATATAAAAAAGTATTTTTTAGTTCCGCGTTGGCTGAAAACAGAGAGGTGAAACTCATGGAGATGGAGGACAACCATATTCCTTTGATTTGAATGTCTAGAATCCCACTTACCTCCTGAGCTAATAAAAGATTAAAAATTAACGGGGACAAAGGAGAGAAAATCTGACATCAAAAGCTACTTGATGAAAACTATAATCCAACAAGACTACTTACTACAGAAATCATAGCCAGGAATCACTGCCATTTAGATTAATGGAATCTAAAATTTAAATATCTGTTCACTAAATCCAATTTTTACAAACTAAGAAACATCTCATTTGATCTTCACAATTATATAGAGTATATGGAAAGAGATAGTACTCCTATGGCACTTCTCTGAAGAGATGCATACTTGAATGAACTCAAATCTTATAGTCATCCCGTCTATAGTTCTCCAAATGGGCACTCTTTATATAACAGTTGTGTATGAGTGTGAACCAAAACTTCCTTTGCTCTATCATGAGCAACTGATTCGGGAGGTCTGGAACGGAACTTAAGAACCTACACTTTTTGAACCAGTACCCATGATGATTCTGATGCTGAAAGGTCTTCAAATAACAGTTTGAAAGACAATTCCACCTGAGACAAGGAAATGAGGTCATCTTAGAGAGTAGCTGAGACTCAATCTCAGACCTCTGTCCTCCTTTTCATTATCAACTCCATTCATAAATGAAATTTAGGAAGTTTTTTCTTCCCCTGACAGAGTATGTATAAAGAAGTTTTCACCAAGCACAACTCAAGAGGTTTTACTGAGCTAAACATACTTCCCATCCCATATCAGAAACTAAAAATCAACCAGAAACGTGTCACACTAGTAAACTGCACATGCTTTTTCTATTTAATCCATATAATTCTATGAAGAAGGTATTATTTCTGCAGGTTTGTTGTTGTTGTTGAAGGTATTATTTCTGCAGGGTGTGTTGTTGTTGTTGTTGCTGCTGCTGCTACTACCTGCTTGTTTGCTGTTATTTTGTTTTGGTTTGGTTTCTCTAGAGAAATTTCTCTGTGTAACTTTGGAGCCTGTCCTGGAACTAGTTCTATAGACCAGGCAGGCCTCGAACTCACAGAGATCCACCTGTCTCTGCCTTCCAAGTGCAGAGATTAAAGGCATGTGCCACCACCACCACCCGGCTATTTCTGCAAATTTTATGGGTGAAAAAGCCTAAAGCTTCACTGGTTGTAACTTGCAAAGGAATACAAAGTTAAGTGGTCGGTACAGGACTAAGGTGGAGAGCTGAGCCTTTTACCACAGTTACACAATGGCCAATGTGCCTATCATTAGGGCCTCTAATTCACTGCCTAAGCAATAAATTTTAATACAGTATCCTGCATGATCTTTCATCTGCTCTTAGGTCACAAAGAACTTTGTTCAGTTTTCACTTCATAAAAATCAATCATTTACCTCAGACTCTTCCTCTCTCCTGTATTAAAGTAAATCATCCTCCCTTCCTCCCTACCACCCACATTATGCTTCTGCAATCAATTTTATCTGATCTTAGTGGTTTGTCCTGGCTGTCACTGTAATAACCACCTCTCTACTCCATATGTAACAACACACAGCCTAGGCTAAGAAGCTCTGGGTTGTGAAAGATGGTTTTCTTGAAATGGCATCCAACTGTTCTGATCTTCTTATGGGATACTATGAGTATCTGCTCTGCCTTTCTGTTTCAGACTTCCAAACCCCTGCTGCTCTACTTAGGGATAATTTGCCCACAATCTACCAAAGCTTGCTTTCACAGGAGTATCTGATCCCCACCCACAGCGAAATAAAAAATAAATAAACAAACAATTGACATATCTTTCACAGAGAAAACCATTAACAGATCTGTAAAAGATTCACATTTGTTCCTCTTACATCTTCACCAATTTTCTGACATCACCACAGTTTTGTTAAATGCTTATACTTGAGTTGCCCAGTAGTGTGTAGTAGTGTGGCTAGCCTTCTGCAGTTACTAAGCTTTAGAAATGTGAACAGTATAAATTGAAATGTAAAGCATAGTCTGAATTTCAAAGACAGTACAAAGAGATTTACAAAGAATTTTCACACTGATCATAAGCTAAAATGATATTTGTATATACTGTGCTGAGTAATGTAAAAGTTAAAATTAATTTTACTTTTTAAAAATGTTTAAATATACTTGCCAAAAGATATAAAATTGCATTTTGTGGTTCACATTGTTGCTTGCATTATATTGTATAAACTCCACTCTAAAGACTTCCAAATTCTAAAGCTCTCATTATAACAGATTCCCCTAAGTCGATCTGCCCAATCACTTCAAAACATGAAGCATACGTGCTCAGTTACATTTTGGAAAATCAGACTACTTGTTCTATAGAGAATTCTAATCTCACTTAGAGAAAATTGAGCTCTTTTCCCACGAATTATTAAGCTGCATACAGCAAAACAGCTCTGATTGTATGCCAAAGTAAAGCATCTATCAATCATATCATCTGATAATAAAAATTCCAAAACAATGTTTCAGCAAAGTAATAAGTATGAACATTTGAAGGAATACTGCTGAAAATAAATGAAGCTACTGGAAACATCTCCAAAGCAGTTACAAATTAGGTGGCAAATGCACTAATCAAAGGTATACAAACTATCCACCTACCCACAAGTGGTCTTACCCAGGACTTTAAAGTACTCTCTTGACCTTTGCTTACTGATTTCTTTTTTATGTACTTAAAAACGTGCCCCCAAGGTGAGATAACAGTTATGTCTAACTTAACAAAAGGAAAACCACCTGAATGGCTCATAAACAGAATGCCCATCACTATATGTGCCGAATACACTTAACATGCCAGAAGCTAGAAGATTAAAGAAAAAAATCATTCTAACTTTAGAAAAGATGCACTGAAAATCTGACCTAGGTGCAGCTCAACTGGATGACCTAGGGACCACGGCAGTCAACTCAAACGTCTACCGTGGTCAGCCAGCAGCACTCTTGTCAAGGAAGAGTAAAGTCAGTAATGTCTGTCATTGTATAAGCCAAGAAATAAAGTGATGATAATTTGTCTGGGTTTGTAGAAATGACAGTGATAAGCCAAAATATCTGAAGAAAAAGACTGCAGTCTGTTGCTATCAGACAGAAAAAGAAATGAGAAGTACTGGGAAAACATGAAGCATGATACAGTGTATCATACCAGGGCTTTAAATCAAATACACAATATGTAGAAGATTCAATGAAAACCTTTTCATTAATGCATGGAAGCTTTTTACACTGAGGCATGTGTGGACTTTTAGTTTGTCTTTACATACTATGTTTAATGCAGAAGAGATACTTTATAACTTGTTTTTTGATAGATACAAAACTAAAGTGGGGCATATTTTAAGTTAGATATTGATGTAGTGGAATACACACATTTGACCATGTTTTCACTGACTCAGAGGAAAAAAGAATTAGTACATGATCAATTTATCTGGTGGGTAAAATAACTTTTTTCCTTCACAAAGTATTGCCATATCTGTTATGAAAATAAACTTACAATTAAATATAGCACAGGCTGCAGAGGCACATAGGCTTAGATCTCATGTGAATAAACCGAAACACTCATGGATTCAGAGTCCCTGCACAGTACTAACTCCTGCAGGTGGAACTTGGAAGGAAAAATGCATAAATACTTGATATTTAGTGCCAACTTCAGCCTGGGTAACACACAAAGGAAACAGAGATCCCAAAGAATTACACAACAACACGGTCTCAAGACGCTCTAATAAGAAGAAATGAAAAATGTATGCTAAGCTACTTCAGGTAAGATATGCTTTATTCAAGGAGGTGCAAATATGCAAAGTTATATTAAAAGTAACATTTTCATTAAACAAAGAACAAAGAAAGATGACCACAAGACTATCAGAGGAAGAAAGAAGTCAGCAGTTAACCTGAAACTACAAAACATGAGAATGTTCATCAACAGACAGTTCTGAAAAGAAAAGACGTTTTACGCATCAGACAGTTTTCTAATACTTTTGCTGGTTTAGTATGAGTATCTCAGTCTCTCAAATCCTTCTCTGGACACTTTTACTCACCTAGCTCATATTCCTTCACATCTTCAACTCCACATGCCTCTCTCCACATCCTTCCCCTCCTACATCCATTAACCATCTTACCTACCCCAAAGACATGACATACCCTCTTCACCCTTGTCTACCATGTTAGGTCTAATCATTATTATTATAACACAAGCACTGTATTCTTATTATCCATATCCTCAGACATCCACAACCACTGTCCCATCTCCCTGAATTTTTACTCATTTTTCAAGGTTCACTGATAGCCCATTTTCTTTATGACGCTTCCCAAGCTACCTTGTCTCTTGATTTTTCATTGTCCTAGGTTTCCTACTTACTCAGCTAGTATTCAGCTGTCTTCTCATGCAATTCATCATTTAACTATAAACTATAGTGTAACATTTACTGTTGATTTATATACAGAATTCTCTCTACAACTAGAGAATAGCAGACTCAAGCTTTCTGTTTTCTTTACAGAGACATAAGAAGCAGTATATCTCTTTTGAACGGCTCTTAATTTCATACACCATTCCCTGTTTTCCCTTAATCTTGTTTCATAGTTCCCCAAATACATTCAATCCCTGGATTTCCTCCCACAAATCCAAAATACCGTGTTTTAATACACCCACATATAATGGGGAGGGCCTTTACAAATCATAAATTGGATTCTATCTTTGGAAAAAAGAAAATGTAAGGATGAATACTTAACTTTCCTGCATAATGATACAAAATCAATTTTAACGCTCTTTACAAATACCCTAGGGGAACACATGAAGAGCAAAACATGAAAATTTAAAGATTTCCTCAAGTCATTCTGGACATCCAATTACCAACCCAAAAGATAGCAACTTTAGAAATTTCTCTAAAGGGGATAAAAATATGTGAATGTTAGTGTTCAAATATTGAAAAAAAACATAAAAATACCAAATTAAATAATTATATCTCAGAAAGACCCTGAAAACTTTTTTTAAGGATTAAAAAAGCAATGACAAGAAAAACTTACTAGTCAAAATAGGTCTTATAATCTTTAGAAAAAATATAACAAACTAGAAAGCATGAAAGCATTTCACAAAAGAACAGGATTGTCTACATTTTGGATATTCCCCAAATTACCAAACCTTTCCTCAAAAATTCAAAAGTTAAGCATTACTTCCCAGAGTAGCAATTCATAAAGGCTGGATGCCCATTGCAACAGTAAAAAAAAAACTTTTAAGAATGAAGATTCCACTAATTTGAACTCTAATTACTTCGCCAACCCATCTTCCCAATGTAACTTCTACTCACCCATCCAAAAGGAGTATTCAGCATACTGTTTCTACTATCACACATACTATCTAAAAGCTCTTACATATGCTGCCTATTTTGCATAGAATGTTCTATGGAGAAATCTAATGACTTCTCCCAGGTCCAGCCAAATAACACAACCTCCATGTATTATTTTTTCATAAAACAATGAACATGAACCAAACACGAACTCCACTGGCATTAAACCAGGTACCAAAGGTACAGAGATAAATCAGTAATAATTCCTACAGATGTCATGTGAAGAGAAAAATAAAAAAACATCAATGACACAGAATAATGGATGAGCAAAATGTACTGCATCAAGAAAACAACCCTTAACAATTTACTAAGGAAGAACTGCGGGAGAAGGCAACTCAAGAAATACAAAGAACAGAATATGGAAGTAAATATCAAGTACATGGCAGAAGACATGTCATTGGGTTTTTGCAGCATTAAAGGACCAAAACAGGAAGAAGTAACTTACAAGAAGCGACAGTAGAAAAGGATAGTCCCTGTGGGGAAATACAATAGTCAGCCAAACGAGAAAGCTTGACCAGCATCATTTGTTGGCCACAAGAAGTCAATAAAGAGCGTTAGGTACATGAGAGGGTTTGGAGGAAAGACAGGAAAGAAAGAAAAAATGTAAATATAATTTTGAAAAAATTATCACAAAGGCTGAATGTTGTCAGAATCAGACTTGTCCATTTATAGATCCCAGTTTTTACAAGTTCCACAATTTTTCCTAAAAAGAAAGGAAGACAGGCTTTTTCTCAAACTTCCTTTCCCCTCTTATGCTGAATAGAGAAAGAGAAGTTCTGATAGGCCAGACAAGGAAAGTGAGGGTGGAATACTGAGGATGGGAATGGAAACAGGTACAGATCAGAGCAGAAGGTCAAATCTACAGCATTTAGTTATTGCTTAGATCTGATAGTTAAAGAACAGTGAAGGTGGTAGTTTCTGGCTTCAATTTAATTTTATCTTTTCTGTAAGCCTGTTCTTGAGCATCCCTCAAGCAAACATTTTAACCTAGCTTTCTTTTAGATCTTGAAAAGGACAGACCACAGCTGAATCTACCCTTATCTACATTTCAATCATCGCTTACAACGTAGTATTTGTCTTCATTACTCCATAGAATCATCTCCCGCTGAAGTTACTAACAATGTGCAAAGTTTAAAATCATCTAAAGTTACAAATAAATTGGCAAAGTAGCAGTGATTTTTTTGAGACTGTCTTGATTTCAAACTGTCAAATAACCCTTCTATCTAGATTTCTTATGAAATGATATTTATTACTGGACCCACTTTGGTCTTCTACACAAGTTCTTCCTTTTCCTTCATCCCCTGCTAATGCTGGTATTCTCCTGACTTTGGCCTTTGGTTGGTTTTTCATTCTTTCTGCTTAGCTTATTTATTATATATACATATAATACATGTAATGGCTGGACATTAAAGTAACTCTCTTCAGCTTGGACCTCCACCTATGACTTATTTGACATTCAGACAAACACAATATTAATGGATCTCTTCTAACGTGTCAATCTAACTGCAACACTGTTATTCCAAAAGGTCTCTCCTCAACCCTCAGCAAAAGGTTCACACTCACTAGCAAATCAAGCCTTTTGTAATTTGACCCTTACCTATCCTCTTTAAAGACTCATCCATTCTCCAATGCCTAATCACTGTCTCATATATACTCATGATATAGGTTTCTTGACGTACTTTCCTAAACCACGTTGCAATCACATACATACTAATATAAAATGTTTCCTTTGTCTACTCTTAACTTCTTAAATCCCTTTCTGCTGCAAGTACCATCCCTGAAGACAAAGCAATGCCCCAGTCGTAACAAATCAAACTCAACAGTTTAACAGTATCTCGTGTGTAAATAAGCATGCCATGATATACATGAGGGGCAAACTCTTGGAAAAGCTATACTTTAATACTGTAACCACTATTCCAAATGCACTATGTAGCAAGAATCCAAAAAAAAAAAGGAAAATTGAGTATACATCACTGTCTGAGCCTTAGTCCACATCGTTCCCTTACAAACACTGCTTTGAATAAGTAAGGAGTGTTGGAAATGCTGTCTACTCTCCTGTTCTCAGTCATCACTTTCCTTCTGGAGTTAATGATTAACACCACTTTGCAGGCATGACATTGACTGGTTATTCCCACCCCTGCCTAAGGCTCCCAGGACTTGGAGAAGTTGCTACACTAAGCTTTCTCACCACCAGGGAGCACTGACTCCAGGCTTGACAGGAAAAAAAAAAAAAAAAAAACACATGAACCACTCTTTCCCACCTTTTCACCTGGTGAATTTCTAGTCATTTTGGGTGGCTTACTTCAAACATTACTGATGGAAAGCACAAACAGATATTCTCCAAATTAAAAGAGGCCATCTTTTACTTCACTCTATAACTGCTAGTTTACTAATCATTCTCCTCAAGTGAGGCTGTGAATCCCATAAAGACCACACCGTTTTCACTTTCATAATACAAAACCTGATATATACTTAATGCTTACAAGATGACTAGTAGATATGTATGGAACTTAAAAGGGAAGATCAAAATAAGATATGGAGCTCTGAGCCTCCACATTTAGTTAAAACTGAAGATGAGAAGTGACATTATTTCAGCAGAGGACAAGTAGAATAAAAATTGTATGACCAGTGATCTCTGGCGGGGGAAAAAATACAACACAAGAAAGATGGGGAGAATGAATGATAGGGTGGCAACCGACAATAGCCAGAAGATGGGAAGGCACTAAGGGAACAGGACAAACTATCTATCTATCTATCTATCTATCTATCTATTTATTTAAGATTTCTGCCTATAGACAACATCATCAAACTCAAAGAGAGGTCAAGTGAAATAAAAATATTCTTTAGATTAGGAATCATTAATCAACTAAACATCATTAATCTTCATGAGAATTGTTTGATGTTATCAGTAGGATAAAGAGAAAACAAAAGATACAGAGAGGATAAAGACTCCTTCCCATTAATTTATTCAACAAATATTCATTGAGTCCTGAACACAAGGAATGCAATGACATACATAAGGACCACAATCCTTACCCTTAAGGGGTTTTTATTTAGTAACAGTAAATTCCAAAAGAAACATGGCAAAGAACTCAAAAGACTAAACCAAGGAGAATCTAAAATACAACTCTTAACTACTGAAAGTCTTACTAACTAAATAGAAAGGAAGAAGGGAGGGAGAGAAGGAGGGAGGGAAATTTGAAGCATTGAGGGGTAAGATGGTTCAGTGGCTAAGAACACTTGTTGTCAGATGTCATGTGTGCCTGGCTGGCCATAATGGTGATGGACTCCTATCCCTCTGGACTGTAGGCTCCGATTAAATGTTTCCTTCTTTCTATAAGCTGCCTTGGTCATGCTGTTTTATTACAGCAATAGGAAAGTGAGACTACATAAACAAACACACACAAAACTATAAACAAAAAAATACATTATTGGATGCCAGAAATCACTAATTTTAGTAATCAATGTATCTAATATTTATATCCTGCACTCTCTGTTTTATAATGTAAGATTTAAAATTCCAGTGACTATACTCTTTAACTTTGATAGGCTGTACTAAATCTGGCAAAATAAAGGGGTACATAGTAGTTACCTCTTAATTATTGGCTGCTGTCAATTATAACTAAACGAAACACAGATTAGGTTTTCTATAAATTCAAATCAAATTGACCAAAGATTAATTGTCTCTAATATTCACATGTCAGCTTTTATTCATACTTACTAATTTAAAAAAAGGAAAAAAAGGTTATTCCTCCAATGTTCTTTATTTTATTTTACTTTCCTTAAGCTTAACTGACATTGTAACAGTTTAAAGTCCTTAAATCTGGGCAAACAGAGCATGTGTTACATCTTTTTTATCAATATACTTTAATATAAATGAGGAGAAAACCAAATTCTAATAACAGAACCAGCATAGATAACCGGTATCAAGAAAGCAATTAATGATCATAACTATTAAATGACTTTCCAAATAGGAGGCAAAAACAACACAAACTTGTTTTCCTATACAAAAAAAAAAATGCAATTAACTTCTCTGACTCGAGTCCATCCCTCTAAGAAGATGCCCTCACTTCCAATCCTCAGCTCACTAAAGACTCCAGTGGTACCCAAAGCAAATGAATGCTGACCTGGTCCTAATCCTGGTTTACTGTAAAACCAAAAAGAACAACCTTTTCTCAGCCTTTACACAGCTGTATTTCCATCCCAGAACTCTATCAGTCACAGGGACGATAACAGACCATCAACACCTCAGCTTGGTAACAGCGTTTCTGGCTACATCATAGGTTTCAAGGGGCGCCAGCAACAGCAGCTGCTCATAGGATGGGAGTAGGAAGAAGAAACCTTGGCACAAGAGGTTGGAAGGAAGCAACACTGTTCAAGTACCAGTAATTCATATTTTAATTCCTAATATGTATTTTAGAATATTTGATTCAATACAAGCAATTTAAATCCTTTAGCTTTAACTATCCCAGCTGTCCTGCTAATTCAGTCTAAGTCTTTGAGTCTCCGTTTCCTCATCTATGCAATGGGAATAATACCTATCTTCTAGGGGTGGATGATTCATGCATGCATATTAAAATCAAAACTTAAATCTTAGCCCACAGCATACTTCAAATAGTGGTTGTTGATGATAGTTTAAATAAATTATAATTATCAGCAATACTATTATTTTGAACCCAACAATATGGCTGGGCTGTGACATATCTTGAAAGTTGTAATTTTGACTAAGGAAATGTAATAACAAAATCAGGCACATGTGCATAAGACTGACCTATTAAAAAAAATTCTAAACATTCCTTATCAAAAAACAAAATGAGTGAGAAAAGTACTTCAGCAATAAAGGGCAGATTTACATATAATTCCTTCTAATAATAACCAACACCTATGAGTTTATGGCTGCCATCTTGCCAAACAAAAGCAAAACATTTACCCTAAATTTAGAACTCACCGTGGTGTGGCTTATTGCTGTATTTCTATTTCTGACTCCTCAGGTCCTAATCAAGGTTTCTTTAAAGTGTGATACAAAGCAACCACTGCATAAATTACTGAAAACATTTCTCCCACTAAGGCTGGAAATAGTAGGAGTGGATTAACCTCCAGTATATACTCTTTATACAAGAACTCTGAACTTGAGTCAGGGCTATAGTTTTAGCCTCGCAGATAGATTAGTGATTTCAGACAAATTACATCATCTCAAGTCTCGACTAAACAAAGATACCAGATTTACTTCAAATAAACTCAGAATCAAACAGGCACATAAGATGAGTTTTTAAACTTAAATAGATAAAAGTCATTTTCCCAGAAATACTGGTACTCGAATCCTGAAAATTAAAACACAACTCACTTTTGGAAATGTCAGTTACTCTCCTAACAGATCCACTCCCTTTATCTCATCTGCAAAGGAAGTTCTGACGCATTCACACTTGGAAATACTGAATGAAAAAAGTATTTCATTCTCTAAAGCTCTTAGTTTTTGTGTGAATACTACTACTAAATCACATACTTGATAATGTGAATACTTTTCTCTAAAACTCAAATAATGTTATAGAATTAAAGCAGAATCAAAGAAATATTACTAATAACAACACAAACATGTTCTGAACAAAACAAGATGGCCAACCACCAAAGTACAGTCTTTCAATAAATATACTGAAATGCCCTCAATATTCAATTTTGGCTAGTGTATTCAATAAACAGTTTAGACACTGCTTAGTAACAGCAAGCAGCATCAGCAATTAATATTTATTGAGGTACAATGCTACATTCGCGAAATCATTGGAAGCTCATTATAGCAACATATACTTCACAACAATACATAAAGTGGGTAGAACCATCATCTCCATGTCTAGATGAGAATCAGGCCATCTGCCTCTCCTGTTGTCAGTAAGCTCTAAGCACTTATTTTAAAGTGAATGAACCTTAAAGAACGTAGGGTAAGCATGAAGAGAAACACATAAAAGTAACAAGCAATTATAACATGGAAAGGCAAGCACATTATGACAGGAGGCTAAAAGACAAGTGGTGGGGCTAGAAGATACTAAAAGTTGGGAACTCTTAGCTGAAACTTATTGAAGATGATTGATAATTTCACTGCAAAAGAAAGAATCCTATCCAGCCTAGAAAAAACAGGATACATTTTAGGGGTCTGTCAACTTACCACTCTTTACCGAAATATGTATGTGTCTTCTATAGTTTTCTTACTTTTCTAGTAAATAAAAATAGCTTGTCCGTCAATCTTTTTCTACTCACAATTCCAAATCAAGTTAGCGACCAGAGTCAGTTAATTTTCACTTAAATTGCTAATTTAACATTAAATAATAGAAAAAATGTCTCAAAGATATTTACTGTGCGTGATTTTTAAGTGCTTAAAACAGGTAACTAACCCAATGCTGCTTCCTTCATGAGTCTTTAGAAAAGAGCTATCCAATCAGCATACCAAAGGTACCAAAGCCAAGACTTTTACTTTAACCCAGGTCCTGTTCTACCTGCACCCACTTGTAGGTGCCACCTCAGAACCGAGGCTATCTGGGTGGTCAGATGCCCTTCTACTTTATTTTCCCTCCTAATTCACTTTTTAGTCAAAAACATGACTATATGACTCTGCCTCACCAATTTTCATCCTCAGTTCCCTGCTTTTTCTAGCATAAGTTCAGTTAAGGGGCCAACCAAGAAAATTCAAAATAAATAGAGAAAAACAAAGGGAAGAGTTTCTTTTCTTCCCACCTTACCAGTTGCCTATTACTGAAGCTAATATGTACCCCAGGAATCTGGTGAGCTGCCATGAACTGGCATGGCTTTTGTCCCCTAAAACACAAAGGTTTTAGGGCATCTCTTTGGGCCTCTGCTGGGAAGCTTGTTGTCCACATCATTCTGCATTCTCCTAGGTAAAAAGCTAACAGTCTCATACGGAAGCTTATACAAGCAGCATACTGGAGAAAGCAAGCAAGAGGATTCCTGTTTGGAAAAAAAAAAAAAAATCTCAAGATCAGCAACCCAAACTCTCCACACACAAGCTATGACAATACACTTGCCATTGCAACCTAATACACAACTACAACTGATATTTCACAAAACATCTTCATTATGGGTGACTCGTTCTGATTATGGTCCATTTTCTGTCTTCTATTAATGTAGCCATGCTACATGGATTTCAAGACGCTCCAATGAGCTGTTCCCTATAGTTTGAAAACTGCCTTGCATTCTTTTCTCTCCCCAACTTTCTTCTCCCATTCTCTTCACCCCAGCCACATGCACAAAGCTCTCTTAAAACTTTACCATAGGGCCATACGGGATAACCCAGAACAGGTTTGAGGATGCAAAGTCTAGGAGGCAGAAGAAAGATCAAGAAAGTCTGAAATTCTGATGATAACAAGGACACTGTCTCCTCATCTAAGAACGAATACTAAATCCTTCTCTCAGAGTCAGTGTTATTCTAAAGGGTTAAAGTTTTACAGTACTGTAAGAATACAAAATAGGTAAAATAGGAGTGTGGCTGGGTCTGGAGTGGTAGCCAACACATGTTGACAATAACTTTGTAAGTTCAAGGCTAACTTAGTGGTTAAAAGCACTGGCTGTTTTTCCAGATGATGCGGGTATCATGCCCAGCACCCACATGGCAGCTCACAACCCTCTGTTAACTCCAATTCCAGGGGACATAACACCCTCCCTCCTCTGGCCTCTGTTCTGGCTTCTGGAGGCACCAAGTCATGCATGTAGTGAAAAGACATACAGAAGGCAAACATCCACAAACTTAAAATAGAGTAATTGGTGGGGAAAGTAAAGAAAATGTGTCCTAGGTTCAAAAGAAAATTTTGTTTAGAAATAATGTATTTATAATTGAGGGAGATGGGCCACCCATAGGTGTCCAACAGACTGGTAATCTACAGATCAGATCCAGCTTGTGCCCTGGTTTCACTCAGTCTTTGCACAATGGTTTTACACTTTTAAACGGTTTTTAAAAATTGAAACAATTATTTTGTGACATGTGAAAATTATAGAAATTGAAATTTCACCATACACAAAGTTTTATTAGAATACATTCACAGTGGTTTATTTATGTCATATTTGTGAGTACTTTTGTTTTAAAATAGGTAGAGTTTAATAACTCTAAAAGACTGCTTTAAAATATTTACTATCTGGCCCCTTAGTAAGAAAAGAAAAGAAAAGAAAAGAAAAGAAAAGAAACAACAAAAGCCATAATAAACAAATAAATAAAACTTTACAGAGCCCTGTCCTAAACACCAAAAAGCACTAGCCACTTACTCACCAATATTAAGCATCTGTGTGTTAGCCACTGGGAACTGTATAGTGAGTAATGGTCCTCTTACAGATTATGAAAAAAAAGGGATGGGAAATTTAGAGAAATAGAAAGTAATTGGTAGGAACAATATGGCAAAAGATGAAAATGGACAGGGGTCACTGTAAGAAGTAAGCATTCCTTTCACAGTTGATACTAAGTTTCAAAGTTGATACTAAGTTGCTTACTGAATTAACATCTTTATTCATTGGCAGCTTACAGACAAATGTCTATTCATTAAGAATCATAAAATTCTAAATTATAAGTTCTCTTATAGCTAAACCTTTACATTTCTCTGTACACCTTTAAAAACAATACTGTAGTATTTACAAATATCTGGTGGCCCAATTCAAAATTTTACATTTTATGTATACTTTTACATATGAATGTGAGTTTCTGTGTGTAGTCTTAGATTTTCAATTAATCTTGTGAGTTGGCCACTACAAATTAAACTTCACAAGAAAAGCAACTGAGAAATTCTAGAACTTCTCCAAGTACACAGCACACTGCCCATCATTGTAGAGATAAGTCCCAACACCTATGTTTCCTTCCTGCCAAGTGTCTTTTTTAAAATACTAATTAGAGGATTGCATAAAATTACTTTTGCTAAGTTTCAAAATAAGGGAAGTTCTTACAGTTACCAAACAACATTTATGCCAACACTACTGGTTTTTATTTCTTTTAACTAGCCCTTATGCTGTACTATGCTCTAATGGTAAAAGGGTTCTATAGATGGAAAGGCAGGGCCATCAACTTCTGTTCTCTAGTTTAATGATCTGAGTTCCTCTCATGACATCAATACTAGGCTGTTAACTACAAAAATGTCACTTAAATCAGGTTGACAAATACATGCCATCAGTCTAAACAGAACTACAAATTTGATTTGTGGATATTCTTGGGCTACAGTAAGAAAGCTTTAGTAAGAGCTAAAGCTCAGCTTCACTAGCTCCATTAGCAATGAAGTCTGCCTACACCTCTAATCCTAATCTCTGCTTCACTTCAGCCTTCAGAACTGGGGCCAGCAAAGGTGTGTTCCCAGGTCTACCGTCCTGATCATTTATTAGACCCTGCAATATTCCAAGTCTCCTATTTTAACTGCCTCTGTTAGTTCTAGCCCTCTTGGCTAATAATTGTATGTAGCAAATAATTCCCAATTCAACACCCAAACCAGGTTTATATAATTTTAAGGACTAAAGAAAAAAATAAGAAAAGGTTATCACCAAATAAGATTTGTTACATAATCACTATGTAGAATAAAAGGATGGTGAGGGCAGTGACCACTTGACTTTAACCCTGAGGCTGGCTTCCTCAGTCTTCCCTCCTGTGGAGCACAACAGGTTTCTCCTAGTCAAGGATGAGGATGCTGAAGCTCTGTCCTAGGAAGAGCTGGTCTCCTTCCACCAAGCAAACCTACCTCCATCCAACAGCACAGGCTAGAAACGTCTCCAAATAAAATACCAGACTCACCATCTAGTTAGAGGCTGTAGCCCTGAATAAAACCATGAGCCTAAAGTACAATTTATTCTTTCACCATTTAAATGAGATCTTCATAACCTGAAAAGATAAATTTTGAAGTAAATAAATGTCTAAGAAGATAGATGTATACAAATGAAGACATAAAATGCACTTGCGTTTTCCTTCTGAGTCCTCAGTTGTGTCAATAAAACCATATACTACATGCTTGACACAGGAAGGAGGCAGCAATTTGAAAGGGGGGCATATGAAGAAAAAAGTAAGAATATAAAACAGCATACAGACAAAATCTAAAGACAGGAGTGTCACAAAAAATACAATAACCTAGCCTAGGTTTGATCATCTCTTTTGTGGGTTTGTCTGTTCAATGAGATGCTACATTGAAAGAATTCATATACACAGAAAGCCTGGTTGATGGGTTTGGGTTTTGATTTTAAGTAATACAAATTGGAGTAAGGGTGCCGTTAAAAGTACTGGTAGCTGGAGACTCCCCAGCTTACACTATCTGGGAACCTGCTTACTGGTCTCTTTGCTCCTATAGACTTCATCATACTTTCCAGACAGGTAAGAAAAATGCTAACATCTAAACCAAATCAGTTACTACTTAGACCTTTTTACTTCCCAGTATCCTCTGCATTTCACTCTAACTCCTGCCCCTGTGAGAGTCCTGTCCGATCTTACCCCTACCTCTTTCTGGAGCTCCTTCCTGAATTAAGTGTCTACTGAATTTCCACTTTGTGTCAGGAACTGTGCTATTTTCTGGGGTACTGTGATGAAGGAATGGAACCTCCTCCCATACTGAGCTTGCACTCTAGTAGTGGAATGTACAAATAATAAACAGGCAAAAAAGAAAAAAGCCAAGGTAAATAATTAGAGACAGCAATGTGTGTGACACAGGTAAATAAAGTGTTGGGCTCTCAGCACCTCTTAATTTCTGACGGCACATACAGTAATATATAATTACTTGATTCACTTCACTCTGTCTATACCACAGGAGCTCCATAGGACATAATCATGCCTGTATTGTTCACTGCAGCACCTAACCACCTAGCACTGAATTCACCATGTATCCACACTTAACTGTAAAATGAATAAGTTATCAGTAGTATCCACTTTAATTTAGGAATAAGTAAAATGGCATCTTGATGTTATTAAAGGTCAAAAAAGAGTCAATAGAAAAAGAATCTGAGTAGCATACTCTTTAAGTCCCAAATAAGCATATATTTAGAATACTGATGTTTGCATGGTGGTGGTGGTACTCACTTTTAACTCTGGACCAGGGGAGGCAGAGGCAGGTGGGTCTACAGAGCCAGTTCTAGGACAGTCAGAGTTACAGAGAGAACCCCTGTGAGAAAAAACAAAATTAGATAGAGAGATAGAGAGATAGAGAGATAGATGATAGATAGATAGATAGATAGATAGATAGATAGATAGATAAAAGTGATGTTTTGTTTGGTGATAGACTCCTGTAGCTCAGGCTAGCCTCAAAGTCATTACTAAGCCAAGTATTGACATTGAGTTTCTGATCCTCCTGCCTACCTGGAGTAGATTATAAGCCTGCACCATGACTTTCTGTGGCACTAGGGAATTGAACTCATGGTTCTATGCTTCATGGGTAAGCATTTTACCAATTGAGCTACAGCCCCTTCAAAATAGAGGATTGAGAGGAGGGGGAGAGGAGTGGGAGGAGGGTGGGAGGAGGGGGAGGGAAATGGGAGGCTGGGAGGAGGTGGAAACTTGTTTTTTCTTTTTCTTCCTTTTCTCAATAATAAAAAAAAATGAAAAAAAATTAAAATTCAAAAACCAGTAGGACAGAAGAGACAGCTCAATGGGTAACAGAGCTTGTTCCACAAGCAAAAGGACCTGACATTACTGCAAGTGCTACAACCTCCACAGCAGGTGGTTGTGGGCTGTACCTGACAGATCCTGAGAGCTCTCGGGCCAGAAAGCATCTCTGAAAGATAACAGTGCACATCTGAGCATCTGGGTCACTGTGAGACAAATCCACCCAGTCTCAAAGCAAAAAAGATGACAGCAACACGGGAAGAAACACGAAGATCTACTCTGGCTTCTACATGCACACACACTAGCGTGCACATCCACACTTACAGAATTCTCCATACACTCTCTCCATGGAGCACACACATATAAATCAAGTGAAAAAGCACTAACACTGTAGAGATAGAATCAAAAAGATCAGGAGTTCAAGACCATTCCCAGATACATAGTAAGTTTGAGGACAGTTTAGGCTATATGACATTTGTGTGTGTGTGTATGTATGTATGTATGTATGTATGTATATACCAACTATGTTTTTAAAACATAAGTAGTTGATACCTAAAAGACTTGAGAAGCCTTCCAAATTTACTTTTGCAAAAAAAGTCTGAAAAATACCTAATATTTAAACATAGTTGTCCAAGAAAAGTATTTTAAATTCCATCATCAGCTGAGATAGATTTACCTCCATATTTTGTTTTTATTTTTGTTTTTCTGAGACAGGGTTTGAATGTGTGGCTCAAGATGGCCTGCTACTATGTAACACAGGAGGACCTCAAACTCACTGCAATCTCCCCTACCTCAGACTATGCTACAACAAGGGGACTGTTTAGAACAAGAAAACCTGGTTTAAAATCAAAAACAAAAACTGCTATAACCAAAGGTTCTAGGGAATCGTAGCAACTCTCTGGCACTCTATACTTACATTTCCTTTGGCTGTATCCTTGTTAGAAAATTATTTTGCTATAATTGCTCAGTAATTTAACTAAAAATTTAAAAATATCTCCCAAGAACTGAACCTATATTTTAAATATCTTAAACACTGTGTCCTTCTAAAACTAGACTCAAAGATTACAAACATATGTTAATTTTATTCTGAAGCAGCTACTATGTTACAGAGTGTATTTCATTTAATACAACTTGGTTTATATATTTGAAAATGTAATCTCAGAGTTTTAGAAACTTGCCAAGCTCTAATAACTCATCTATTCCAAGCCATCTTGGAATGTGTTAGATTACAAATGTGATGTACCACCTAAAACTCATAAAGATGTGAACAAAAGATTTCTTCTTCCTAATGGAAGTAGAGTAGAGGCCGAGTTTCACTCTGAAGCCTAAGCTGGCTCAGAACTCACTATATAGCCTACACTGGCCTTGCAATCATGGAAATCCTCCTGCCTCAGCTTCACAAATTCTGGGATTACATGAGCGAACCACTACACTTGTAGTATTTGTTTTGTTTTGTTTCTCTGTGAAGCCTTGGCTATCCTGGAACTCACACTCTGTTGACCAGGCTGAGCTCAAACTCAAAGAGATCCTCCTGCCTCTGTCTCCTGAGTGCTGCGATCAGAAACGTGTGCCACTGCCAGACAAGTGGGGTTTTTTTGTTTTGTTTTGCTTTGCTTTGTTTTTAGGATCAATCTTACAAAAGATAAATTTTAAAATCAGTAATTCCAACTAGGAATGAAGGCTTTGTAAGAGGCATATTCTATTATAATATATAAAGAGCTGACATGTTCTAAAACAATCTGTCCCCACATGTGCAGCCAGTCCTTCTAGTTCCTGTCGTCCTGCTTTGCATGTGCTTGTTTCAGCAACACTGGAAAATAAAGTTATACCCAGTAATATTCTAGACAATTAGAGAACTGTTTGAATCTCGGCCAGAAGAATGGCCTGCGGGACAGATAGGCTTCAGTCATGAATAACACATACAAACTTCATCACACACCTTAGCCTACAGATAGGCTTCAATCATGAATAACACACACAAACTTCATCACACACCTTAGTCTACTTGGGGACAACAGTAGTGCAGTAATAAAATGCCTCACAACAATTAAAAACATAATCTAGATAATCAATAAGAGTAAAACTGTAACTATTAGACGGTAACTATTATTTAACACCAACATTTAAAGCCATTAATGCTCAGAATCATTACTAGACAACACATGGAGATAGATCCATCAGGGTCTCCCCTTGTAAAATATCATTACATATTTCTCATGGATTTTAGTGCCCTTTTATTTTTCTAAATTTACATGTGTATCTTCATTCACGTTTGCCATCTAAATCCACAGGCACCTAAGACACTTACTTAGCCATACAATATGTTTCTATTTACTTCTGGCTTGTTAGTTCTTTACTACTTGTTTTTAGTAATGCCTTCATCTAACTTCATCTTCACATTGTTACTCTGTTCTGTACTTCACATACAAGGACCTGTATCATCCAGCCCAGCCTCACCTCAGTTCCTACTCTTCCATCTGGATCTATGTCTTCAGTTGAGACTGTATCTCTCTAAGCAAGCAGAGCATTCTTCAATATACCAATCCTTCCCTCAGTTTAGGTCAGAAATCCTCCATCCCACCTTGTCTTCCAGTCATTCTCAAGTTCATGATCAAGTAACACCTGTGCTTCTGAAGATCTTTTGTGGCTTTTCCTTCACATTCCATAAATATCCTTTTAAATGTCCTTTTAAGACCTTGTATTCCCAGGATTAGGACCAATTTCTGCAAGAAGCATTTCCTGAGTGAAAAACTCTGAAATCTCCCAAATTCAAAATGGTGCTAAAACAGAATTAGACTAATTTAAACAACTGGGCCAGAGAAAAGAGTTCAGAAAGTCAACTCCAAATTCTCCCCTGAACAGTCTGCTCTCTACCCCACTCACTGGCTCATAATCTCTGCTAGAGGTTAATTTTATGGCCATATTCTTCTGCACATGGATTTCTGGTACGTTTTTCCATCTCCTTCAGACAGCACAGGGCAAAGGGAATGAGGGAATTGATGAACTAGATCAGTGTTTTAACAATTACAGTCCTTTAGTTGGTCACTGACTCAATGGAGCATACTCAACATTTTTTAAATGTAATTTATTTATATGTATGGGTGTTTGGTCTGCATATAAGTCTGTTTACTAAGTGCATGCCTGCTGCCCACAGAGGCCAAAAGAGATTGTCTGTTCCCCTAGGACTGTGAGCCACCATGTGGGTGCTGGGAATTGAATCTAGGTCCTCTGGTATATCAGCCAATGCCCTAACTGCTTAGACATCTCTCTAGCCCTAATACTTATCATTTTTAAAAATGAAACAGAATATAAAGACAAATAAAAGTATCCTTCCTATACACAGTAAGTAATTCATGAAGCTTTAATCTGACATACACATAGAGACACATGGGAACTAAGTCGTGATACAATGTATAATTCTCATTGTGGATTATAGTTTAAAATTTATGAACATGACTGAACTTGAAGATATGGAAGCATCTTTTGAAATCTACACAATTGAAATTCTAATAAAATGTTAAGTGAACAGAACTTTAGGATATCAAAACAATCACTAGCAAAATGTTTTTTCTTAATAAGATGTCACTATTGCCAACTAATCCTAAGAATCAGAAAGCTTTAAGCGACCATCTAACCTGAGTTCAGCACTTAATAACATAAAAGGAAATGTATGCACCAATCATGCAAAGAAATTCCATTTCAATCACTAAATAAACATTTTCAGAGCACCTACTGTGCGCCAGGGTTGACACCTAGTTCAATCTGTGGTTAAAGGGAAACTGTTAAAAAATGAAAAAGCAAGGTAAGCACTGTGGTTTAAAGAGGAAATGGGCAAGTGAACATTTGCAGCAATTACTGAAGCTAAGGTCACTCAGAAAGCGTGAGTGAACAAAAAGCTACTACCTCAATAGTGGCTAGGTGGCAGAGAAAATATTTCTAAGGATAACACTTCTCAGTCTTAAAAAAATTATAGGAGTTAGCCAGGTAAAGGAGGAAGAACAACGCTCACAAACTCTCAAGGCACCGCATTCTGAGTCTGTATGACTGGAGCACTGAACTCATGAGAAGGAAGACTGACGACAATGTAGGAGAGCTTGCCAGACCCTCCTGAAAAAGGAAGGTGGACCTCTGTGAGTTCAAGGCCAGCCTGGTCTACACAGTTTTCCACGCCAGTCAAAGCTACACAGTGAAACATCTCAGAACAAACAACTAAGTCCACTATTGCTCACGTGCCACTTCTTTATCAAACCACTCTCTAAAGTGGGCATCATTTATATCCCCATTTTGTAGGTAAGAAAAACAGGGCACAAGAAAATGAGGTCAAAGGTGAAGATGTGAACCCTGTATAAACCAAGGAAATCTAAGTATGGAATGCATAGCTTTAACCACTATACCAAGGTTAAAAAAAGCAGGCAAAAAACAAATGATGAAGGCCCGTATATGTCACTATGCTAAGGTAACTAAGTCAGTGAAAATTTTAAGCAAGAATGACATTCATTCATTGTTTTTTTAAGACAGGTTCTTTCTATGTAAACCAAGCCAACTTGGAACTTGCTGAGATATCCCTACTTCTGTCTACCCTGTGATAGGACTACATATCCAGCCTCAAATTTCTTTCTTAATGAGAATAGTTTGGGGGGGTAAGTAGTAGCTTGGGGAAAAAACACATAATTAGCTAGTCTTGTTTGACAAGATGTTAGAGTTTAGGTAGGAAAGCCTGAGAGATGAGCTAGCACCAGAACCCAGGTATAACCACAAGGACATTTTTGTTCACTAAGCATAAAAATCTCTCAAATTTTTTTCCTAGGCTGACCATTCTATCAGTTCAAAAATTTCAACCTCAGAAAAGAACAAAATTCTTTTAAGTCCCTGTATTACACAAAGCATAAGCACTAGATGCACAGATATCCATGAAAGTGACTAAGGAATCTGGTCAAGAATGACAGAATGTCAACTGCTATCTACAATAGTTTTCTTGCCTTCTTCCTCTATACTCTATTCCTGGAACTTTCATCTTCAATAGTCAATTTTAAATCAATGTTCTGTCTAGACATGACTGTTATAACCTAACAGAATTAAATCTACCGCAGAGGAAGTCTAATATGGGCCCATCAGTGGCAATAAATCCACTCACGGGTCTAGTCAAATCTTGGCTTAAACAGACAATGAATGAATAACAATAAAAGATTTTTCAAATGCAGCGAAGAGTTAAGGAAAACTCTGAGTATGAAAAGAAAGTAAGAACAATCTGAAATTCAAACCATTTGATTCGAAGTTAAAACCAGGGAGGAACACTATGTATTATGTGTATATGTATTATGCATACATGATAGTCCAAAATGCAGCAAATGAAAACACAGTGGGGAAAGACCGGGAAGGAGCTGGAGAGATAGCTCAGCAGTTAAGAGCACTGGCTGCTCTTCCAGAAGACCAGTGTTCCATTCCTAGCACCCACATGAAGCCAACAGCTTGTCTGCAACTCCAACTCATGCACACATACCCACATGCAGACACAGATATCAATATATATTTAAAAATAACAAAAATAATTTTTAAAAAAGACTAGCCTCAAACATTCTGGATTCTCTTATGAATGGTGTAATACTACATATTTTAAGAGTGTCACTGTGATTCTCATCTTGCCTAGCTAGATTAACTTTCTTAACCTAGAGTTCAAAACCAGGTATTTATTAATTACAATCAGGATTTAACCTTAAAAAGGACAAAAAGGTCTTTAAGGGACCATAGAATAGTACTTGGTGTGTCCTAAGTGAGCAATCATAACTAAAAGCCAGCTAATTATTCTCAAAAAATGATACACTCAAGAAATCATTTTTTAAAATGTTAAAGTTAGGTAAACAAGAAATACCCTTGAAATCATTCAGGGAATGCATTTATTATATCTGCATGATATAAACCTTTCAAGCACCAAGTCTAGCACACACAGCCCACAGCCATGCAGCTCTGGGATGTCAATAAGCATAAAAAGAAAAGATCCTAAGAGGTGAGTATTATGAAAGAGAATACCAGATCAAAAACAAATATAGCTCAACATGATGCCATGACCACTCATTCGTCATGTCCATGAGCATATGACTGTCTTCATAAACAGTCAGCAAAACACTGCAAAAGAACAATACATACAACTAGAACTTATTTTCCTAATTCAATCATTCTAAATTTAAAAGACAATGAAAACTCTAACAGGGTCACCTGGAGATCACCAGCCTCCTGCACTAGTAACACTTTGATGACTGACTTCAATAGGAGGGAGCCCACAGCTCTTTAACTAACACAGTGAGGCTTTTTTGTAAAAATGTATTTATTTACATATAAGAGAACGCTGTCTTCCTGTAGTTCTACATGACAGAAGAGGGCATCAGATCCCTTTATAGATGGTTTGGAGCTACCATGTGGTTGCTGGGAACTGAACTCGGGACCTCTGGAAGAGCAACTAGTGCTTTTAATCATGAGCCATCTTTTCAGCCCACTCCTCATATTAATGCTTTTAAAGCTTAAGAATTAAAAAAAAAAATGGTTTCTCAATCTGAGCAATGCTGACATTTTGAGCTCCATAACTCTTTGTTGTGGTAGCCGCTGTCCTGTACAGTATCCTGTCCTGTCTTCTACCCATTAGGTGCCAGCAGCATCCCCTCCCAAGTTTGGACAAAAATTTCTCTAGATATCTCCGGCAAGAGACAAAAATCACTCCATCATGAGAAAAAACACTAGCTCAGATCATAAACACAAAAAAATTCAAAATGGGAAGAGAGAGGGAGAACTTGTTTTGGTTTTCATCTGGTCTGTATGTTATGGATTTGATCACATACATGTAAGAGTTTTCTGCCTTTAAGAAACAAAGCACTGGGGCTGGAGACATGACTTGGCACTTAAGAGTACCAGAATTCAGTTCCCAGCACCCACATAGGCAGCTCAGAACTAATTCCAGGGGATTTAACACCTCTGATCTCCATGCATTCAAGTCCACATACCCACATGCAGACACACACCTACACATAATTAAGACTAGAAATCCACCCCCAAAAAAAGAAAGAGAGAAAGAAAGAAAGGAAGGAAGGAAGGAAGGGAGGGAGGGAGAGAGAGAGAGAAAGAGTACTTACTACCTATCACTTGCTAGCCAACATTCAGAAGTCCTGGGCTGTCTTATCAGCTCTCCTTCCAGCCACACAGTGATAACTAGCTATCAATACTCTATTTCTGCTCCTTTCTTGAGTATACTGACCATGCTGCTGCCAGTTCACACACGATCCAAAAGAATCCTCAACTTGTGGGCCACTCAAATACCACAGGAACTTTAGCGCCCTAGGTGGGATAAACCTCAAAACTGGGCAATGTTAAACTCATCCTCACATTTTAACAAATCGTGAGAACAGACACAAATTAACCATGATGTATCAAAAAGTAAGAAGCAGATTTGTGTTTTGAAACAGACTCTGAAGAAGGATAAAGAGGAATAAAAAAATTAAAAATCATAGGGAATCTGAAGGCATTCCAGGATGAGGGCAAAACTTGAAATGTTTCTCCTGGAATGAGAGCAAGGAGGAAATTATACACTTGGCCATATCCTACAGGAATAGTCTGCATAATCAGTCTCCACAGCACATACCATGGGATGGAAGCTGAAAAAAAAACAGACCACAAAACACTAAAAAAAAAAAACCAGCAAGGATCTGTCTTTCCTGAACACCTAGAATAAACACGTTCCTTACTACTGTTTCCCATTTGATTTTATTTTAAAGTCAGATACCCAGAAACAAACTGGTAATTTAGTAAATTACTTAATTCTAATAAAAATAGCCACCCTCTGCTTCCAGTGCCAGATTACATATTACACAGAAAAATCAATTAGAAAACACACACACACACACACACACACACACACACTTTTTCAGAGTGCATTTGTCTTGTAACAAAGTCCTTTTTTAAAGACTTATCAGACATTTTAAGCAAAAAAAAATCTTAATGTATCAGTATGGAGTATAACTTTTCAAATTATTTCAATGGATTACCTATATGTTCTGTAACAACAAAACCACTCTATTTCAAAATTTTCACTATTAACCTGCAAGCCCAGAGAAAATAATAGTGATCGGAACTACTGCTTAATTCTTCTTACTCCCAAGGCAAGCAGGGGAAGCAGTAAGATCTGTAGTGTCAGCCTGCTTTCCAATGAGTGATACCTTGGGTCTGCTCAAGAATCACCACCTTCATCAATTAATGAGACTCAGGTGGGTTTGGGAAAGAATAATGTCTACAGTCCCTTGATCAGTGGCCATGATGCCCCTCCTCCTCGAGGGCAGATCAGAAAAATAGGAGCTCTGCCCTGGAGTTCATCAGCCAGACACAGAGGGTCAGGGGGAAGAAAGAGTATGGGGGGAGTGAGGAACTACAGGGTTAAGTCATTTCACAAAAGCACGATGTTTAACATTATCAAAGCCTTCATCCGTTTCAGACACCATTGTTTAGCTTGCTCTCCAAACCGAGCACAAAAAGAACTGTCCGCCTGCCTTAAGCATGTTCCTTCTTCCATTTAAACAGACATGATTCTTTTGGTTAATCTCTGGCAATGATCGCCATTTCACAACACATTCAGCCCACCCGGAACTGATCAATACCACTACAGACATAAGACTAGACTTTATCCATTTATTAACCACAAGGAAATGTACCATTCAGCAAAATTCTATACATTACAAAAGATTCTATTAAAAGGGGGATGGGGTGGGGAAGACGGACACACACAACACACACACAACAGAGAGGTACACAAAGAAAAGCCTAGCACCTTCCAATTTCCCTGTGACATAGGAGGTAACTACACAGCCACGAAACCTGTCAAACTGTCCCCCCACCCCTATTCTTGATCACAGTCTAGTAGATATACACTGAATATTTACAATGAAGGCATTCGTTGTGACTTTTGAAGTGTTTCCTCCTCGAACTAACTCTCCTGCTAAGTGCATCCGCACACCTTGCAGCTAGACGTGGGCATTTCCAGAATTTCAAGTACAAAAGCCTAGCCTTATTTCAACCACTGGTTGCAGCCACACAACGTCCTCACACAGTCATTTTTTTTTTTTCAGATATAAAATGGCCAGAGGATTCTCCTAACCTCGAGCTAAAATACATCTCACAAGAACAGCCCGTTTAACAGTAAGCACAATCTCACGTGCCCTGTTCTGAACGGAAAACAATGCGTCGGTACGAGGCGTTGAAAAGAAGTCATCGGTAGGTAAGCAGAATCTCCGGCTGAAAAGAGCACCCAAATGGTGGGCGAACGCCAGCACACACCAACACACAGCAGCACACCTCTTCTGCACGGGGTTACGGCTAATACTCCGACAACTCCAACTATTTTTAACACGACTGGACAATGAAGTTGGAGAAGACGTGCGAGGAGACCTAGATTAAATTCCAGATAGGATGCATTGTTTCTCACAGTCAAAATTAAACACCAACTCACTCGATCTCTGTCTCGATATTCACCGGTGAAGCACTAATTAGATGTCGACCAGAACCGGCCCTTGTTTTGGAAAAGCTTAGGCTAAATGACATTTCGGAATACTCGTTTTGGGTCTCAACCTTTACATAAATTTTCACTTGTGGTATTTGCGGCTTAACAGCAACCCAACCAGCGCTGTCATCGAGTGTTATGGCCACAAACCATGACTTTCTCACTTCCACAACAACACAGCACTCAATCTATCAGTTCGCCAAACCAACCCAAAACAAGAGAGATTCATGGAGGTTTCCAGATTATCGGGGCTGCGGAGTCGGGCGCGGGAAAGCCTCGGCCGCCAGAGAGCTGCCCGGCCGACGGCAGCCGGCCACAGCCCCGCCGCGCCGGCTCCTCCACCTACCTGAAGAGCAGGAGATAAGAAAGACGGCGAACGCCAACTTTGCAGCAGCTCCCATTTTCCCGAGGCGCCGGGGAAGCCGTAGGAAGTTCTCGCTAGATATCCAGTTCCCCGGGTCTTCCTCAGAGACAAACCTCCTGGTGTAAAATCAACCGTCATAAAACATATTCGGAAGCCCCGAGACGGGGGGGTGGGGGGGTTGGATCAAAAAACGTTCACGGGGTTTGGGGGGGAAAAAAAGCACAACAATTTAAAAAAAAAAATGTACCACGGAGGGAAAAACCGCCACACACACGCACAACACGGAACCAAACAACGAAAAGCCAACAACAACAAAAGCGGGTTGAAATCACTGTCAAAATCACTGTCAGCTCCGCTCGCCTCTCGCGTCTCTGCGAACAAAACGCCTGGCTGAGGCGACGAGGCGGCGGCGGCGCCCGCAGCCGCCCGGACGGTCCGGGAGCCGAGCTGCTCCGACGTCCGGACCGACCTTCAACCCGGACACCCAAAGTCCGCGGACCACGCTAGCCGAGCTTGCGGCGGTGGCGGCGCGAGGCGGCGGTGAGGAGACGGCGGCGGGAGACGGCGGCGCAGGAGGCGGCCAAGTTCTGGTCCAGGCTGTGGCTCCGGCTCCCGGCTCCCGGCTCGGCCGCGTTTTTCGGTCTCCTGGCCTCCGCCGGCCCCGCCTCCTACACTTCCGGTTCCGGCCCGAAGCTGGAAGCCAGGCGCGGCGGTAAAACGCTCGGCGGCGGTGGCGGCGGGAGCGGCAGCAGGGCGCAGCGCGCGTGCCGGGCGGCGAGCGCGAGGAGATTGCCCGGGAGGCGGGGCGAGCCGGAGGGGCGGGGCCGGAGCCCGAGCCCGAATCGCGCTCTGCGAGGCCTGCGGGACCGGATACCCCGAACCGCCGGGACCGGGGACCCTGCAGGTCCCGGCCGAGGCCCGGAGGCGTCCGGCGTGCCCAGCGCTGTGCCCGCCCGAGCGCGAGAGCCGTGGCGCCCGAGCGGGTTGGGCGACGCCGAGGCCGGCTGCGGCGCCCAGCCTCTCCTCTGGGGGACGCCGAGGCCGCGCCGAGCTGTTCCGAGTGGGCGGGAGCCGCACCCGCTGCTGCCGGAGCGAGCTAGGTGCTAGCGAGCCGGCCGCGCCCCGGCCTCCCTGCGTTTGTCTTTGGGCTGCGAGAGAAAAGCAGCAAGGGCTGTCCGCCAGGTCAGGATACCCTCGCCAGTGAGCGCGACGCACGTTTCCAATCCTTTCCACCATACCTTGTGTACACTAAGCATTGTATTGCAAACAGGTTTGCTCCTAAGTGGTTTGAAAATCTTGCTAGGCTTGAAGTGAAAACTGCAGATTTCGAACAGTCAGAGAAGTGGTTATTATCAATCCTTAGCCTCTTGTGAGACCTATTGTTTTTTGTTTTTTTTTTTTACTCCGTAAGCCATATTTATCGAGTGTCCAGTTAATCACCGAAACAGATCCAAAATGTTAAAATGTGACCCCTCCCTCCAGAAGCTCAGCTCTTTGGGGATGTTGGAAGTTAACTGTATCATGCAAAAACAACTGATAGAGTCAATAGGTCATCATTTACCACAATTTAGTAAAATCAAGATCTTGCTCTTTCCCCCCACCTTTTCCCAGCGCCTGAAGAATCTGACAGGAATGCTGTCTTGGTAAATAGATTAATTCCAAGACCTTCATCTTTTTTCTTAATACAATAGCCTCTGTGTACTATACAGTGTTTGGAGATTTTTGTTAATATTATTATTAAAAAGGAAGCAGCTTTAGGATGAGTGATGAATGTTTTAGCCTGCACTGATTCCCAAAAATTTTTCCACAAACTCAACCTTCTCACTTGCATTTCTGTTTTCTTTTTCTCTTCCCATAAACTACTCTGTATTTCTGTCTATTAAGTACATCCTATAATTACCTGCCTATTTCTCTGACTTGTCAGGGTTAACAATCACTGTGGCTCTTTAAACTCTCTCCAAGATTTCCCAGTTCTCAAGCCCTGCTCAGAATTTGATTGTATTATGCAACAAAATCCCAAATTGGTCTTCAAGATGCCTCAGTAATCTCATGTAGTTCTGCACACATTTTGAGCTGGCCAAAAATTAAGAGTTGCAACTAACAGTTCTGAAATGGAAGAGTGTATTTGCTTTAGAACCAACTGCTCTCTATTCTTTCTGGGATTTGATGGCTCGGGCCCTACTGTTGTTTTATCGTTTTCATATTTCTTGATTGCTAAAACCAAAGCAAGTGGAATAACTAGTAATTGTTGAAAATATAGTCTTTATCTTGCCCCTTACTTGCTATATGAGTGTTTTCTATAGTAATTAAGAAGAACTTCAAGAGAAATTCATAACTAGAACATTCCTGTTTAACAAAGAGTTAAACCCATGAGAAAAATTGCTGACATCCTGTAACAACAGTTACGCATTCTGTTCTTAAACGTGCTTTGGGGAATTATTGGGGCAGGACCTTGAGTAGCTCAGGGTGACTTTGAACTCCCAAGTTAACCCAAGATGACCCCGAACTTCTGATCCTCCTGTCTCCACTTTGTAATTGTTGAAATTACGGAAGTACACTACCATAATGTGTTTATGTGGTCCTGGGCATCCAACCCAGAACTTCATGCGTGTTTACTTAGCAAGCCATCCTGAGCCCAAAAATGTGTATTTTTTTAAATCTAGAAATAATGACTTTAAAAGATTCATTCCTGCTACAGTTCCAAAGCTCAGATTGAAGATAGAAGTAGCTGAAACTATTAAGTCTGCCTTTCTTTGCTCCATATTTTATTTTTCTAATATTGTTTTATTTTTGACAAATTTCTACAAATATGGTGTATTTTGATCATACCACTCCTAAGGCTCCCCTCCCTCTTCTCCTAGGGCCCCTTAATAAATGGCTCTCCCTTACTCATGTCTTTTCTCTTAAATACAGCCTACTAAGTCCAATTAGTGCTGCCTACATAAGCATGAACAACCTATCAATAGCTACGTCCCTGAAGAAAAATTACTCCTCCTCTTTCTAGAAGCCTTCAGTTGCCAATGGCTACAAGAGTCCCTCCCCCATCCATCGAGGTTGGAATTATTGCCTGGCTTGGTCTTTCCGAGGGTCACGGTAGCTGCTGTCACTTCCATGTCACGTCCAGAAGATAGTATTTCACAGCACTCCGTCCTCTGGCTGTGCCATGGTGTTCCTTGAGCTTTATGGGGTTGATAGAGGTGTCCTACATTTAGGGCTGAGCACCCTGCAGTCACCTACTCTTTAGCATTTGGACTAATTACAAGTCTCTGTTACTGACTGCTGCCTGCTGCAAAGGGAAACTTTGCTGGCCCAAGTTGAGAGCAGCACTAATAAATGGGTATAAACAATATTTAGAAGGGAATGACGGCACTTCTGTTTAACAAAGCAGCAGGGCTAGGTTGTTTCAGTACCGCTTATGTCCTCCTGAACCATGGGCTTTCAACTAGTTTGCAATCGTCATCGTTTATGCCCCGTCAATGTTTAAGCATGCATGGCCAGCCCGTTTATGGTGATTCTCCAGTGGTTCCTATCCTGGACAATCTTAGATGCTTGTATTGTTGTCATACCTAAGGTTCCACAGTCTTCCTTTATGCTGTCTACAGAAGGCAGTCAACTACAGGATATGGGAACAGTGCTTGAGATCCTCTGGCCATGTTAGGAGAATGAACGACAGCAAATACCCGAAGATAACACTGCTTAGAGGGTGTACGGGATAAGGTGAACAGGAAGGCCCCCCCAAACGTTGGATAGACAGCATAGTTTACGATACAAGGCATTAATTCAGTGGTTCTTAACCTCCCTAATGTATTGACACATGCTGTGGTGACTCCGACCATAAAATTATTTTTGTGGCTACTTCATAACTAATTTTGCTACTGTTATAAATTATAATGTAAATATCTGTTTTTTCTGATGGTCTTAAGTGATCCCTGTGAAAGAGCTGTTCAACCCCCAATGGGGTCGCAACCCACAGATTGAGAATTGCTGCATTAATTAAGAAATTAATTCTTTTTTTATGGAGCAAACCTCAGATCCAATCAGAAAGTGGCTAATCATCCCCGTAATATTTATTTCACTATTGCATTATACATCTTGCTTAGGTCAGTAATGCAGCATTCAGGGTTTACTGTTAGGTGATATCATTGAAGACTCTTTGCCCCCAGTAGCCCTCTGGCACTGTGAAAACCAGCTGGGGATGGTTTTCAGATCAGTTCCAGTTTGATTTCTCTATGTCCTATGACCAAATTGTATTGTCTTCAAAAATAGAGTCTTAGCCGGGCGGTGGTGGCGCACGCCTTTAATCCCAGCACTCGGGAGGCAGAGGCAGGCGGATCTCTGTGAGTTCGAGGCCAGCCTGGTCTACAGAGCTAGTTCCAAGACAGGTTCCAAAGCCACAGAGAAACCCCCCCAAAAAAAAACCAAACCAAAAAAAAAAATAGAGTCTTTCCATCTAGTAAGATCAACAACAACAATAGTCTATATTATTTGGAGAAAGGGCTCTAGGGCCTCCCTGGCCAATAATATGTAAGGAAATATCCCATAGCTGGCGCTTCCTTAAATACCACTGATAAAGTTCACTGTACCTACCCCCAAAATTATATATATATATATATATATATATATATTTATATATATGATTTTCTAAGCCAAGGTTTCTCTGTATAGGGTTTCTCCATGTAGTCCTTGCTCTGTAGACCAGACTGCTGTCGAAACCAGAGATCCACCTGCCTCTGCTTTCCAAATGCTGGAATTAAAGGTGTGGGCTACCACCACCCAGCTAAAAGTTATATGTTTTTAATTGGCTTACAACATATGGATTCTATAACTATAGTTATTCTATAACTTTTTCATACATCCTCAGTTTTTATTAATCTACCTCCCACCCAACCGTCTCCCCATTGCCCATTCCTATTCTTACCCACGCCTTTAGTCCATATTTTCAGACCACATGTATTCTACTATACCCTTGTCACTGAAGGCGTCTTCCTTTCCTTCAATCATAAGACATTTCTAGCTTCCCAATTTCAATAAGCCTAGACACTTAAAATTAAATGTACAAGTTAAGGTTTTGAGGCTAAGATCCACATGTAAGGAAGAATACAGCATTTGTCTTTTTAGGCCTTAGTTACCTTATTTAGTATAACACTCTCCATCTGTTTTTCTATAAATTTTATAATTTCACTTGTAGAGCACAATGCAATTGTTCTGATAATTCACTTAAATTGTCAGCTTAACCTAGAGTCACCCGGGAAGAGAGTTTCAGTCAGGGATTGTTGACATTGGGTTGACCTGTAGACATGTCTGTGGGGGACTTTTCTTAAATCCACTGAAGTGATGGCTTTGCTAGTGCCAGAGGCACTCTGCAGACTACTGGGGGAGAAAAGTCATCAATAGCCTTACTTACCTGGGGCATTGCATACTACACTATCAACCTCACAGGCAAAATGTGCCGACTGAAGCAATAGTGGCTTATGGGGGGAAAAAAACCCAGTAACTCTTACGGTGGTAACCAACTGCATCTTGACTGGTTTCGAGCCGCATTTTTCCAGAGGGATTTCATGCTTGGTATGTAAACCTGGCCAAAATAATATAGCTTGAGGAAGTTTGTAAGCCCTAATGGAGAAAGTACATCAGTTGTTTCAATGGATGGAAATGTTGTGCCCTTCAGAGTGCACTCTAAATACTGACTTCTACTCTCATAGATTAGTGCTGCCATCAGCTTTGGGTCAGAAAATCTTTCTACAGTGGGAGGTAGTTACTGCAGAAACCCACATATGGATAAAGTAATAAGTGACTCTTAAATACTGGATCCTAGAACCCTGTGCCATCCCCTCCTAAGCTCGTGGAACATTGCAGAAAAGTTGAACAGAAAGAATGTGCTAGAGTAAATGGTGAAATGTTATGGTATGCAGTCCTATGGGCATGATTCAGCCTTTGTACTCACGAACTCAGAGCAGCAGTGACTACCTTAACAAGACCTACACATGACTGAGCACATGATCGGCATTCCATCATGAAGAAAAAGGGTCCCTCTCAAGGATCTCCTGCAGTTAGTGGAAAAGAGGGAAAGACACTTTCTTTGGTGGTATAACTAAAAAGTTACCTGTACTCCTGAAAATAACCCTACATCCATGATCTTACAATGACCCTAATTAAATGAACTGGGTCACAAAAAAAAAGTGGAATGGGGACGAGTTGAGAAGAGGAAGGGATTTAATAGGTCTTAGAAGAAAGCAAGAAAGGGGAATAGAGTGTTGTAAATCTGATCAAAATACATTGTTTATATGTATAAAATATTATATTGTATTATCTATAATAATACACTCCAATGAGCTTTAAATATAAAAGAAGAAATGATGGAAGTGATAGTTTAGAAAATTGACACTATTCAGATATCTCATTGATATCTTGGCAGATACTTAAGAAGATGAATTAGAAAGACAGAACCTAGTATCAAAGAATAAAAGTTAAAGTGTTTTTAAGACTTGTCCAATAATAATGAAGCTGAAGACTAAATGATTGTAATGATTGACAAAAATGGCCATCGGTAATAAGGAAGACCATGTCTACCTCTTTGTGTGATGTGGGGTTCCCCTCTGTATGCTGAGAATATGCTTTACTATCATTGGTTAATAAAGAAGCTACTTTGGCATATGGCAGGCAGAATAGAACTAGGAGGGAAAACTAAACTGAATGCAGGGAAAAAGAAGGCAGAGTCAGGGAGCCACATAACTTCTGAAGGAGAAAAAAGCCGGAACCTTACTGGTAGGCCACAGCCTCATGGTGATGCATAGATTAATAGTAATGGGTTAATTTAAGATGTAAGAGCTATCTAGGAATACACTCTAAGCCATTGGCCAAACAGTGTTGTAATTAGTATAGTTTTTTTTTTTTTTTTTGTGATTATTCAGGTCTGGGCAGCCAGGGAACTAAAGTACAATCTCCATTTACATTTGTGTACGTCCCTATTTGACTTACCAGTTTTAAAGAAAGCTCAGCTGCATAACACTATAGTTTTATAAAAAGGAAAAACTGAGTGTCGAGGATAAAGCAAAGAATAGTAGTTCTAAGTAGACACATTCTAATTCATTGTCTTCTGTTTCAAAGATTTTTATTACTTTTTAATTACTTGGGTGTTCATGTCTGCATGTGGGCATGTGCATGTGAGCAGAGGTGCCTGCAGAATTCAGCAGAAGGTGTCAACCTTCCTGCAGCTGGTATTAAAGGGGGTTGTGAGCCTCCCGGCATGGTTCTGGGAGTGGAACTCTGCAAGAAGAATACTGACTCAACTTCTGAGCTTTCTCCCTCCCCTCACCCCCTACTTTAAATTAGACTGATTCATTTGATAAGTTGGGGGCCTACTTATTAAATATTTAAATCCATTCTTTTTAAGGTTTCTTTTCATTGCCTCTTTCTTAAATATAAGTTATTTTAAATATTCTATAGATAAAGAACTTTAATCTTCCTTTCAGTTCAAATGAAGACAAAGAAATGATCTGAATTTTTTTCTCCTTCATAACATGGGGAGAACATTTTTTAAATCTGTGCTGGGATGAAAAATCTAGTTATAATTATTTCAACGATTTCTAAAGAAAAAGAATTTAAAAAGTGTGATTGTTGTTTTGTATAAAATGACCTATGTTTCAGTTATACAAAAAGGAAAATGTGTGTGTGTGTGTGTGTGTGTGTGTGTGTAAAGAGAGAGACAGTGATAACACATTTTGTAGTTATAAAAAGCCTGTGGGCAGAGAGAAAGGATTATTTTACTTTCCACTTTAATTTTTTTGTATGTTTTCTCAGACTTAATCGCACCTGTTTGAGCATGCAAATTAAAAAAAGAGCCACTTTTCTTTATTGTCTTTTACTTTAACTTAAATCAGAAGAATTATAACAAGAGCAGCATGAAGGTTTTAGGAGAAACTAAACTGTACAAGTGGTTACCATCACTTTAACTAGTAAAATACACTACAATGCCTTTATTTGTATGAAAAAAAAGACTTTTACTAGAGATTCTTGCAAATAAATGATTCTATCTCATTGTTCAGGTGGACTAATACAAAGGTTAAGCTCCTTGCCCATGGGCACTAACTGAATCAGTAACATAAATGGGATTATAACTCTAAACTACTGACTCATAGCTCAGTCCAGTGAGCCATGCTGCTTCCCAAGTAGCAAGCATATTAATTACCCCTAGAGCAGGAAACAAGGCTATTAATGGAGCATGTCCCATCCAGAAGATCAATGTAACAAAGGGAAGACTGGGGGCGGCGGAGAGGAGGGGGTTCCGAAGTAAGTCATTATAGATTGGAAAATAATATGAAATATGTTACAAAGTAACTCAGACTGCCCTTCTTATAAGCTCATTAGGATGTTTGTTTTGCATTTTCAGTGGTGAGTTTAGATTCAGGACCATGAAATGGCACATTTGCTAAAGAACCCACATGCCTAGATCATTTAGGAACCAATTTCACATTTGTTATCTAGACTAATCATATAAAAATGGCATTTTTATAAATATTACTCAGTAGTTGAATATGTGATTTCTTGGCTTTATCAGTCTTATTTCAAGCGCACCCAAGCAGCACATACTTTTCTTTCCTTGGTTTTGATGCTGTGCCGTGCTTCTTTTTTTAATGGATTGTTCCTCATGTTTTGCTCAGTCTGCTTTCTCGCCCTTCTTCCCTCCCTCCCTCCCTCCCTCCCTCCCTCCCTCCCTCCCTTCCTCCTTCTCTCTCTCCCTCCTTCTCTTCTTCCCTCCTTCTCTCCCTCCCTCCCTTCCTCCAGTTCTTTCCCCCGTCTCTTGTATTTATAATACAATTACAGTACAATTACAACATTTATCCTTTCCTTTCCCTCCTTCCAGACTCTCCAAATTACCTCTCCCCACTCTCTTTCAAATTCATGGCCTCTTTTATTTTAAAGAAAAAAAAACCCTGTTATTGCATTGCTTGCTTATATGTGTATCTACAAACATCTATATTTCTATATATGAACTGTTTGGTCCATATAACGTTACTTGTGTGTATCTTTGTCGAACTGACTGTTAGGTACTGGATAGCCAATTAGTTACTCTTTCTGAGGAAGACCACCTCTCCCACTCCTAGTTCTCCTTAGTTAACACTGTACTTTTAATACAACAATTGAAATCTACATTTACCTATGCTTTTTTTGTCTTGGCATTTCCAAGTTCTTGACATAGCCAACAGAAAGACCAGAAACATTGTAGGCTTATGGATATTTCACTGGGTTAGAGAGAAATAGATATTGGAGTTGGCCACTGCCAATATGATTTGGAGCTGACCAAGTAATAAATTTGATAAAGAACTGAGCCAAGATTTTGAAGAATGCTTAAAGAAATGAGAATTTGGAAACCACCATAGAGGGAGAGCCCAAACACCTTAGGCCTTCAGCAAAAAACTCAAGAAGACTATTCTTAAAAATTAATGGTTAAGATTTAAGATTTAGAACAAAGTGAAAGTTCAGCATTGAAAAGGAATCTGAAATCCAGTTCTGAATGGAAGAATATGGCATGTTCATAGACTATATGATTGCTGGAGTAAGTCAAAGCCTCTCGGGAGAAAGGGAACTTCATGCAATCTTTGCAATTTTTCATAACATCCAGAATTCAATTAAACAATTACTGGGCATTGAAAATAGGACAAATCGAGGTGCAAAAGCCTAAAATTACAAAAAGTAAAATGAATTTTAAAATTGGATTTCTAATAAGTTAGGCACGGCAGAGAAAATTATAATGAATTAAGAGAAAGAGGACGCTGCAGAAAGTGTTCAAATTCCAGCATAGAGAACAAAAAGGATGAAAATATAGAAGGGATAATAAGAAAAGGTAAAAGAGAAGATTAAACCAAGGTTGAAACTAATTAGAGTCCCAAATGATGAGAGAGCAAAAACTGAACAAAAGCAACACTTGCCAAGCTATTGGTAACTAAGTTCACACGGCTGATGATAGAAAGAAAAGTTTAAAATCTTTGCAAGGTGCATGCTCATAAATTTAATGAAATTTCATCCAGATAACTATCTTAAATATATTTAAAATGATTAAAATACTGAAAGTAGCCACAGAAAAATATACACATACTTCCATCAAATTTTCAGTGGAAGGTATAGAATTTTGAAAACAATGGAATATCTTTGAAGTTCTAAGGGAATACAATTCCAAGGAAGAAGTCCATGCTCGTGAGGACATTGATCAGAATGGAGTCGAAATATTTTCAGAAAAATAAAAGCAGAGAAAATGTATTGCTATGCAATTTACACTCAGATCTAAGGTGGGTTGTGGGTTATTTTTTTATATTAAATGAGGAGTTGAATGATAAGATTAATAACTCAGGAATGCTAAATATATGAGTAAATCTAAGCATAAGCAATAGCAGCAATATGATGGAGTTTACAAGTGAATATGTAAGGATAGAAAAATAGCTCAGCGAGTAACGTGCTTGCCACACAAGCATGAGGACCCAAGTTTTAGCCCCTGAAGCTACATAAGAAGTGTGACACAGCGTCACATGCTTATCGTCTCAGGGTTGTGCAGACAGAGACATGATGATCCCGGGGTCTCTCTGGCTGACTGTCCTTCCTATAAGAGACTATGTCTCAGATAGATAGATAGATAGATAGATAGATAGATAGATAGATAGATAGAAAGATAAAGGTTTGTCCTTAATGCCCATGACCTAGCTAGTCTCATGTTCTTGGCCATTTTAGCAGTGTCAGGTATATGTTACATCTGATGGAGTAAATCCAATTAAGAAGTGATTGGTTGCTCTTATAGCATTTGTGCCACTATAGAAACAGACTATCTTGTGCGCCATTACTCTTACAGGTCACAGGGTTTGTAGCTGAATGATATTGATGATTAGATTTTTTTGTGATTTTTTTTTTTAGTTTGTCTTGATTTTCATTTTTATTTTTTGTTTTTGTTTTGAGAAGAAAAGAGAGCGGAGAGAGAGAGAAGTTGAGTGAGTAGGGAGATTGGAAGGATCTGGGAGGAGTTGGGGGAGGGGAATACATATGATCAAAATAAGTCAAATCTACAAGAGCTAATTCCAGGACAGGCTCCAAAACCACAGAGAAACCCTGTCTCGAAAAACCAAAAAAAAAAAAAAAAAAAAAAAAAGTCAAATGAAAATTTAATTATATAAAAAAATAACCAAGGTGGTTGGCTCCTGAAGAACAACTGGAGTCAATCTCTGGCCTCCATATGCATGCACACATACATGCACCCCTACACATACACACAAGCCCATCTGCCATACAAACACACTCACAACAGATACAGAACTAAAAGATATGAAAACAACATTTTTTTCAAGTGAAAAGAGAATGCCATGGTTTAGACATCATAACAAAGCAACATAAACTGAGTTTCTTTAAAAACAAAACTTAGCCACTAGTCTCACAGTTCTAGATGTTGACAAGCCCATGGACAAAAATGCTAGAAAAGTCTATTCCTAGTGACGAGCTACTTACTGGCTTGCAAATAGTCAAGTTTCACTTTGCCTCACATTAGGGACAGCAAGTGAGACAGCTCTTGTCTCTGATAAAGTCTCTGGTCCTATATGGGCACCTCTTTATCATATCTAAAGCTAGCAACTAACTACTCAAAGGACTCGCCTTCAAACACCACATTGGAAGTTAGAACTTGAGTAGTTGAATTTGAGGATGAGGGGATTCAATTCAGTCTATAACAGTTAGTAGAAGTAGTTCAAGTGTTGCAAGGCACTGGCAATATCCAAGAGAGATGAATTCAATGACTTGAGGCGGACTGTAATATTGGAGCATGATATTGGTATATATTATTTTAGAATAATCAATATGGTAATTAAAATCTATAACCAACAGTTTTACTAGCTGGGACAAATTGAAATACTTGATGACTCAAATGGAAAGATAGAGAGACAAAGAACAGGTCTTAAACTAGGAAATATAAAACACAAATTTGCATCTAAATACAGCAGCAATGCTTACATTAAATAGGTTAATTTGCTGATTAAATTAAAACAGTGGTCAGGGTCATCAAGAAAAACAATATCCAACCATTTGTTGCTTATGAGAGATGCACTTTAAGTATAAGAACTCTTCAGAGGTTGAAAGTAATAACCTGAAGTCATTAATGTTAAGCCATAACCAGACTTAATACACAGTGCTGTTCTGTGCTCATGGAGGAAGAACAGGAATGCTGTTGCTTTAGGTAGAGAGTTCTATGGATGTCTGATCTAGTTGGTCTATGCTTTGTTGTCTTCTATTTGACTGTCAGTCTTCTTCCTTTTTGTCCTATCCACTGCTTCACATGATGAATGAATGGATGTTCCCAACCATTATTTTTTTAGTGGTATGTTTCTTTCTTCAATTTTGTTGTCTTTCTTCATTTCATGCTCTGTACCTAAGTGCATATATGTTTATAGCTGTAGGACCTCCTAAAAGAGTCACACATTTATTGCTGTAAAATGTAATATTTTTTCTGTCTCCTGTTGCCATTTTGCCTATGGTTCTATTTCACCTGACGTTAGTATATTAGTATAGCGAGCCTTCAACTTCTTTTTTTTTTTTACCAGATAGTGTTGACTATATTTATATTATCCAAGGAAATTTTCCTATCTTTTTCTTTCTGTCTCTTTTTCTTTTGAATATAAAGTGTACTTAATAAACTATATATAAGTGCATCATGTTTTTAAAATCCACTTACCAATCTCTGACTTTTGACTCAAGTGATTAATCCACATCCACCAACTGATAAGGTAGGGTTTATATCTGCCATTTTGCTATTCATCGTCTGTATGTCATGTGTCGTTCCTCAATCACTGTGTCCTTCATGTTTACTATTTCCAATATAGCATTTGAGTTCCCTTATTGTTTCTTGTGTGATATTATTTTCAGTTTTATTTAACTGGTTGCAGTGGAGATAACAACTAACATATTCACTGAAAGGAAGGTGCTTCAGGAGCTGGCAAGATGACTCAGCGGGAAAGTGCTGGCTGCCAAGCCTGGTGAGCATGGTTTGCTTCCCCGGCCCCCACATGATGGGAAGAGAGAACTGACTCCTTCAGGTACTCCTCTGACCTCCACACACAAAATAAGTAAGTAAGCATAAAAAATTAACGACAATGTGCTTTAGATTATACTACCCTAATTTCAACGGCGAGCTAACATTTTATTACAACTTTATTTTTCCTTTCCCATTTTAGCGCTATCATTGTCATAAGACCTGTATTTCATCAATGAAGGCCCATCAATGGAGTTCCATGATTACCGTTTTATGCTTTTATCTTTTAAATCACATAGAAGGAAGGAAATTCAATTTTCCTTTGTTTTTTGTTTTTTTTTTTTACACAGTTCCATTGCTATTGTCTTGACATTAATATATGTTCATCATACTTTGGGTTGATGGGGCTTGAGTTTCCTGGGGATTAATATTCCTCTTTATATATGGAAAACATTTGTTCATTATCTTTTCAAATTACAGATTTATTTACTTACATATTGCGTGGTGGTATATGATGTGGTTTGTGTGTGTATAATATGATATGTGTGCATGTATATGGTATGTGTGTGTGGTGGGTATGTGGATAGAGTGTGTTGGTGTATGGGGTGGTGTGCTGTGTGTGTGAGTGTTTGTATAAATGTGTGTTTGTAGTGTGTGTGCATGTGATGGGGGATGCCTTTGGTACGCTAGTGTTTTATGTAGCTTTCTCAGTGTAATGAGCATAGTAAAAAAAAGCCTTTTACACATATAAAAATAGCTTAGTTAGGGTCTTCACTACACCCAAGGCTGCACCTGATAACCAGAACTCAGTGACATCACTCACTCAAGGTAATCAGACATAGTCTTAGATACCATGACACCCATGGGACAGTATATAAGCAGAGACCAAGAGCACATCTGCACATGTGCTCTGGTCTGCACATCTGGAGAGATGCTGTCTTGATCTGCCCTGCATCTGGACAGTCTCCCCCCGGATCCTGACCCTTCACTCAGAGACTTATTTCTGTTAGAGACTGGACCTTTAGCTAGGATACATCACACAGGTGAGCAGCCTTGAGGAGATAGGCTTAGGACCGTAGTTAGGAATTTTTAGTGTGAACCTAGTGTGCTGTCCCTTAACATAATAATATATAACTTTTGTGATACCGTGTGTGTCTACTTTCTCTCTCATGACACTCAGCCTTCACTTTTTGCTTGCACAGTGACTAAGCTGTCCTGGAGGTTGGAGGAGAGATTCCAGCCAGACCTCTGTGTTGGTTCTGGTTTTGGAGTTTTGCCATGTTATCATGAACTTATTCTTCAGATTGTCTTTTGAAATCCTCCCCCTCCCCCCACTTTCTGGAGCAAGCATCGATTTATCTTAGACACTATTTTTGCTTTTAGGTATCTATGGTGTTGAAAAATTTCCACCTAACAATTTTAACAACTATCCTAAGTATGGAATTCTCCTCACAGAGCGAACTCTGAATCAGGTCAAGTGAAGATGTGCCCTTCCAGTTTGTTGCCAAGCAGCTCAAATTCCCACAATTCCCATCAGTTTTCTGTCAGAGTTTTGGGCTGGCTCTTCCCTCTTCATAGTCTCCTAGGATGGCTCCAAGTATCCAGGTGCCTTCCTGAGATGTTGGTGAGCACAGCAGCCTTCTAAACGATGGTGTAAAGCTAGCACTTTTGAATGCTTCTGTGGAAGCAAGGCCCATGAGAAACAGACAAATAATGGCAAAGGTTTGCATTTAATTGAGGATTTTTTTTTCATAACAAATCCTCCTCACACTGCTGTTCTTCATATCCGGTTTTATGAAAAAGTAAATTTTGACCATTTTTATTGGTGCTCTTGCTTTTAGGAGGTTGATTTTTCAGAAGTTCTTACTTTTCCATTCTAGAAGGAATTCTGATGAAGTATCTTCCTTACTGTAGAATAGGTCTACATCAATAAGAAGGGGAAGTCGCTGCTTCCTGCTTCAGCACTGATGAACCTCACACACACAGTGTTGAGACAAAAAGCCAGACACAGAAGAAGACACGCACTCTGGTTTCAATTTTGTGGACTTCTGCAAACAGCTAAAAGCCAGAGCGCTAGCTTCTGTGTTCTGCCGCTTGATGGTAGCACTTATTGCTATCCCTTGAAAAATACATTTTGTGACCTTTTTGAGTCTTTGCACTTGTAAACTAATTTAAATGCTTAAACTCAGGGCTTTTATTTAATTCTTGAATACTTTCCCTTGCAGGGTTTTGTTAAAGTACTGAGAGTTTTATATTTAAAGTTAAAGAAATTATGCATGACCCTTGAACACTGGAAAAATTTGCTTTAAATAGCGTTGCCATTAATAATAGAATTATATGTCCACAGTGCCTTATAGTTTTTAAAGTGCTTTAAATTTTGATTTTATATGTACAACTCTTGAATTTCAAATGTATTTTCCAAATGAGGAAACTCATGTAGAATCACAGAATTTGTGAAGAATGAAGATTGTCTTAAACCATTTATTATGGGTTTCCACCATATTTATCACTGTGATGGTTTATTCAGAATACTGCTAGTCACTAATTTATCAAAATTAGATGCATGCCCAAGACTCAGGAGTTCTCTGCTAAGTAATTCTTATGTGATATTAAAATGTGTTTATTGAAGGATCCTAGATCTCAGGATTGTAGTGGTGGCAAAAAATATAAATGTTCTCTTCTCAGTCTTTGTGAGAAATATGTTTGTCATTCCAACTCCAGAATCACCTTAGATTTCAGTGAGCTCTCCTCACAGTACCACACAGAGTGTATGATAGTTGTTGTCTCTTGGGGACCTGCTCTTTTCTGAAGGGAAATGGAGAGGGAATGGACCTGGGGGAGGTGGACAAGACTTGGGGGAGCATAAGAAGGGAAAACTGGTCAGGACATATTCTACCACTCCTTCTAGACTTCTAGACTACTACTCAAACAGAGAATGATTGGTCACAGTTCTATTATTGTTTTCATGATATTCGACAAAGTCTTAGCTAGTCCCTGGCCCAGCTGCTAGGTCCTGACCCTAACCCCAGCGAACTTCTGCCACTGAGGCCCAGACCACGCTAGCCAGAAAGAGTGAGTGACCCACAAGCCATCGGAACTGTACCCTTTCCCAGGCCCACATCATCCCAGCTCCATCTGGCCCTGCTGCTGCTGGGCCTTACCCCTAACTCCAGTGGTTCTCCACCACTGAGGTGCAGACCACTCCAGCCACAGCTGGTAAGTAACCCTCCTGTCCTGTGCACCCTTCATCTCAGCGCCAGTACCACTGCTGGACCCTGCCCCCAATGCTGGAGGAACCCTACTGCTCTGGTGGAACCCTCACCAATACAAGAGCAGGTGAGTGACCTGCCTCCCAATTGGACCGCCACCACCCCCATATTCTGTTCCCCTCAATACCTACACTGCTGCTCAACTCTTCCTACCTCATCACCCTCCCCGTGGCCAGCACTTCCCCCGAACTCCTGTAGACTCCATAGACCTAGACAGAGTCCACGGCAGTTGGAAGAACAGCCCAAGCAAGCAGCTCTACCAGAAGCCAGGTTGGACCTAGACACCCTAGAAGAAGATTCAGTTTCTCAGAAATTTAGGAATCAATCTACCTCAAGACCCAGCTATACCACTCTTGGGCATATAGCCAAAGGATGCTCAATCATACCACAAGGACACTTGCACAATTATGTTCATAGTAGCTTTATTTGTAATAGTCAGAACCTGGAAACAACCTAGATGCCCCTCAACCATAGAATGGTTAGAGAAAATGTGGTACATTTACACAATGGGGTATTGCTCATATATTAAAAACAATGACATCGGGAAATTTGAGGGCAAATGGATGGAACTTGAAAAAAATCATCCTGAGTGAGATAACCTAAACAAAGAAAGACAAACATGGTATACACTCACTCATAAGTGGATATGCACTATAAAGGATAACCATTCTATAATCCACAGCCCGGGAGAGGCTAGGTAACAAGGAGGGCCCAAGAGGGGGACACATGGATCTCCCTGGGAAAGGGGAAAGAAAAGAGATCTCCTGGATAGGCTGGAGGTGGGGTGGGGATGGGAACTAGGATGGATCCAGAGTGGATGGAACAGGGGAGTACTGGAAGAGATGATTGGAAAGGGGGTGCATTTTGGGGTCAGGTAGAAACCTGATGCAAGGGAAACTCCCATGCATCTACAAAGATGACCCCAGTCAAGACTTCAACAATAGTGGATATGTAGCCTGAACTGGCCATCTCCTGTGATCAGATTGATGACTACCATAATTGCCATCAGAGAGCCTTCATCCAGTAACTGATGGAAACAGATGGCAGAGACCCACATCCGAACATTAAGAACTTGGGGGATCCTGTTGAAGAGATGGAGGAAGGGTTGTAGGAGCCAGAGGGGTCAAGGACATCACAAGGAAACCAATAGAAATGACTAACCTGGCTCACAGGAACTCACAGAATCTAAACCAATAATCGGGGAGTCTGCACGAGATTGACAGAGGCCCTCTACTTATACATTACAGTTGTGTAGCTTGGTCTACTTGTGGAATTCCTACAATGGAAGCAAGGGCTTTCCCTAATGTTTTCAGCTGGCTCTTGGGAGGCTATTCCTCATACTGTGTTGTCTTGCTCAGCCTCAATACAAGGGGAGTTTCTTAGTCATGTTTTGTTGGTGTCCATGGGAGGCCTGCCCCTTTCTGAACAGAAACAGAGGAGGCATGGATTGGGGATGGGGAGGAGATGGGGAGGAAATGGGAGAAGAAGAGGGAGGGAAAATTGTGGTTGGGATGTAAGATAAATAAAAAATAAGAATAAATAAAATAAAAATTTAAAAAGGTATCTGAGGAATACTAGAACCATTGCTTTAGTCATGTCCATAGCTTGTGTTAGCATTTCATCCATGATACCAGAATCCTCCTGAGAAATCATAAAGCTGAGCATTTAAAACCCAGAAATCACAAATGCTCCAAAATTCAAAACATCTTTGGTTGCTGACATGATGCCACCAGTGGAAAGATCTCTCTCAAGGACCATCTGACATGCTGTGGTTAGAATGCAGACAAACAAAAAAACATCGTATAGGCAAACTTCCCACCACGTATTTAAGACATAGGTGAAATAAAATAAATTCCTACTTGAGTACCTTGTCTAAGGTATCCCACTGTATAGACACAAATGTTCCAAAATCTGGGGAAAAAAAATCCAAGTTTTCAACACTTTTCCAGCATTTCTGATTCTGAATTCAGGTATTCAGCCTGTACTGTGATTGAGATTTGGCCAGTGATCCATATAAAGATTTTATTGCCTTTTTATTATTTCTGATATGTTTCCAATCTGATTACTAGATAATATTCTTCCATGTTCATGTAAATTTCTGTGCCTGTGAGTTTTTGTCACCTTTATACAAATTGGAGTCACCTGGGGACCTCACTTGAGGAATGGCTTTTGTCAGGTTGGCTTTTGGGAATGTCGTTGGGTCATGTACTTGACTGTTGATTGATGTAGGAAAGAAAAGTCGCTGGGCAGCCTTGAGAACAGAGTCACTGAGCAAGTCTGAGAAGGCAGAGCCATAATCAGTGTCCCTCCATTTTCTCTGCTTCAGTCCTTGCCTTTGACTTCCCTTGATAATGGACCATAACTTGCAAGTTGAGTAAATCCTTTCCTCCCCAAGTTGCTTTTGCTATGGTGTTTACCACAGCAAAAGAAATGTTGAACTTTAAAAAAGCAATTATTGTGTGTGTGTGTGTGTGTGTGTGTGTGTGTGAGTGTACATGTGTAGGGGTGCATATGCAGCACAGTGTATGTAGTGTATGTGTGTGTGTGTGTGTATATATATAATACACAAATGTGTGAGGGTGCATATACAGCCCAGTGTGTGTGTGTGTGTGTGTGTGTGTGTGTGTGTGTGAGTGTGTGTGAGTGTATGGGGGTCCATATGCAGCCCAGTGTCTGTAGTGCTTAGAGAACAAGTTGGAGAAACAAGATCTCTTGTTCCACCATGTGGGGACTGAGGATAGAACTCAGGCTTGGTTGCAAACGCCTTAAATAAATGAGCCATCTTGATAACCCCCACTTTGAGTCCGATATTTCTACAGAGCCCAGGCTGGCCTCAAAGACTCTCTTGTCTCTGTCTCCCAGGCACTAAGATTCCAGGTGTGCACTACCATACCCAGCTATTTCTCTTATTTCTTTAAGTGATCTAATTTGCAGTCTTCTCCCTCTCTCCCCATTAAAAATCATCGATTTGTGTTGATGAGTTATAATTCAATCATTTTCTTAAGTAATATGCATGTCAGACAATTTTGCATATTTGGCTAGTTTAATAAGTACATTCTCAACATAGATTCTGAAATCACAGATGAGAATAATAAAGTAGGACCCACAAATCTGTTATGTGTTTGCAGAAAGCTACTAGAAAGCCTTATTTTACTTTCTAGGCAAATAAAGACTAGCATACAAGTGAGAAAGTGATGGCTATAAAGAAAATAAAGGCCTTGGACCTTGTATTTATGCTTTTGTCATTACGTTCTAAATGGTTGCTGCAACAGCACTCTCAGAACCCAAACAGAAAACACTTTTAGCTGGATTCTCCATCCTTAATCTTGAGCAAAACCTTACCTTTTCAACCACTTAAAAAGTCAGAGAGTGAAGGGTCCCCAGAGTCTCTTCCAAATGCTTCTCTATAGCCCTGTCTCTCTCTAGAGCACACCTTTTCTATTATAGTCGCCAAAATCTAGTTCACAGAGTCAGTCCCACAATGAGTAGCACTATCCTCTCAGGCAATTTGAGGAAAAAATTATAGACAGATGAGGGGAGCTGCTGTTGAATGTGACAGCATTAGCGTGGAACAGCGTGAGAGAAGATCCCCACTTCCACACCTCATCAGGTCTCTTATTGGCTGCTTCTTCCTCAACTAAACTCTTGAATCAAATCGCCACATCTCTTTCTTAAAAATTTACCTACATCAATTACTTAGCCAAATGCAAATAAGCCCATTTTCTTTTATTATCTATTGTTTTAAAGAAAACTTGATCTTCTTGTTCTGAAAAATATTAAAGATATGCTGTGGAAGTTTGAATGAGAATGACCCCGCAGGCTCATATGTTGGAATATGGTGGTGGGACTGTTCAGTAAGGCGTGGCCTTGTTGGAGGAGGTGTATCACTGGAAGTGGGCTTTGAGGTTTCAAAAGTCCATGCCATTCCTAGTTAGCTCTCTCTGCCTCATGTTTGTGAACCCAGATGTTAGCTCTCAGCTACTGTGCTAACACCATGCCTGCTTGCCTGCTCCCATGCTCTGCACCATGATGGTTATGAACTCTTACCCTCTGGTGCCATGAATCCCAAATTAAACACTCTCTTCAATGAGTTTCCTTGGTAATGATGTCTCTTCACAGCAAGAACACAGTGACAAAGGCACACACCCAGAAAGGAATGTGATACAGGCTTCCAGGTACCTACCACCCAGCCTTTGCAGCTATAATCTGTTTCAATTTATTTTTAAGAGAAGTAGTTTTTGGCTACTGTATCTTTTTAAAGATTGCTTTCTCAGGAATTGTTTTTCACCAAGATCAATTTGATCTTCATTTTAAATCTAGGCTGGAAACCAATCTATAGCACTAGTGGAAAAAATAGGGAGATAAAGAAAGTCAAATAAAGGAATAAGATTCTTCTAATCCTCAGGGTAGCTATTTTATATAATCAAGGAATAAGATTCTTCTAATCCTCAGGGTAGCTCTTTTATGTAATCTTTGCCACACAAGGCAAGTTGCAACACAAAGTACATTCTAAATTCTTTGAAACAATAGCTGAAGGGAATTCTAGATGATTGGAATTTACTTTTTTTTTTTTCATCGCACAGCTGTTGTCATGGTTACCGTACATTTTGGTCTTTGGTGAAACCTTTGGCTAGAAGATTGGCTTAGTTTCAATAGAGGCTGGTTAAGGTCTGAGAAGATCCTCTTTTGGTAATGTGTTAGCAACGGCTAAAAGAAGCTTTGAAAGGACTGAAATGTACAGCCTACTTCACGCCACCTCTTGGTGCCTGAGCAGCACTGTAAAGTTGTGTTTGGTTGCCAAAGTGCTTCTGGAGGCGGTAATTAGTGAAGGTGTAGTGAGGATGGCGAGAGGGCTTGGCTCTCCGGTGTCATGCACAGCTCCATGAGGGTAAGCCTTTCATTAGGAGAGTTGTGTTATTGTGGTATGGGCAGGCGCTGGTATATTAAAGAAGTAGACTCTAATAAGAGATCTTCAGGTCACTGGGGTTGGGCCCTTAAAGGACCCCTCCCCTTTCTTTTCTTTTCTCCCTTCCTATCCACGAAATGAATGGTTTTGCTTTGCTGCCCTCTTCCCATGCCAGGCTCCAAAACAGCAAGGTTAGAGACCATGAGTTGGAATCTTTGAAACTGTGAACCAAATAAATACTGTCTCTTTATAAACAGATGATCATAGGACTGTTTTTCTATGTACATTTGTGTGTGGTATGTATGCATGTTTGCATGGATGGGATACATGTATTGTGAGAGTCCTTATCTACGCTCACTTTCCACTTAGTTTTACCGTGGCATTATCTTTCATTGAACACAGTGCTCTTCCATTCAGTTAGTCTAGCAGGTCAGCTTGCTCCCCAGGGGTCAGTCTCTGCCTCTCAAGCACCAGGATTATAGGGGGCTACCAGTTCCTGCCCAGCTTTTTATGTGGCTACTGTAGATCTGAACTTAGATTATCTCGCGTTCATGAAAGCTCTTTGTTCATGAAACTGTCACAGAAAGCTAAGTAGCATAGTATATATAGTTCTTTATGAAGTCCTGAAGGAAGAAGCCAGAATATAGTGTAGATACCCACATGACTTAATTAGGAAGTTTGTGGATATTTTAGTGGAGAAATGACCTGGGTAAGTTTGCAAGTTTAGTCTCAAAAGAATGTGAAATCATAGTATGAGGCAAGTCTTTAACATAAAAAAATTTAAAAATTCAGTCCAAAAAGTAATTTTTGTACCAATTTTTTAATAGAAAGACTTAAACAATATATCCATCTTGATTAGAAAATTTTAAAATTTTCTGAGGACTGTAAATGGACTTTTATTTAGCTCTCTCTCTCTCTCTCTCCCTCTCTCTCTCTCTCTCACACACACACACACACACACACAAAATGACTTGGACGCTTATTATGAAAGTTTGGCCTTAGCTTAGGCTTGTTCCTAACTAGTTCTTATTTTTCCTTTTTTCCTTTCCTTTTCCTCTCTCTCACTCTCTCTCTTTGATTTTTCAAGACAGGATTTCTCTGTGTAACAAGTCCTTGCTGTTCTGGAACTTGCTTTGTATACCAGGTTAGCCTTAAACTTGCAAAAATCTGCCTGACTCTGCTTCCTAAGTGCTGGGGTTAAAGGTGTGCACCATCACTGCCCAGCCTAACTAGTTCTTATAACTTAAATTAAGTCAAATCTTTTATATGGCTCAGTTACCTGTATACTGTATGGTGGGTATACTCTGTATTACTCATCTTGCTTCCTCTGCATCTTGCTAGCAACTCTGCCCTTCTTCCCAGTGTCCTCTCTTCTCAGAAATCCTGCCTTGCTACTGGCCATTCATCTTTTTATTAGGTCAATCAGAGTAACACATCTTCACAGTGTACAAAAAGATTATTCCACATTTTCCTCTTTTTTCTAAATAAAAAGGAAAATTTTAACTTTAACAATGCAAAACTATGTACAATAAGAACAATTTTCAAGTAAGAAATACATTCATAATGTTCAATCCATTTGTATTTGGCAAATTCAAATAGAAAGATCCCACATCCCATTACTTATCCTATCTTAATGAGTCCAAAGTTTTGTACCTAATTTATTTTCTATCCAGACTAAGGAAAACTGTAGCTATAACTATCAAGTTACTTCAATGCCATCAAAGATCCTAGAAGAATTTAATATCCGAGTAAACACAGTGTACAGCAAGCCTCTTCCAAAATGACAGCGATATCTGGCTGCCTGAACAGTCACCCAAGTTTCCTCTACAATGTTGGAGCATTCATCTTTGGCCTACAGACCTAGAATATCCGGTATACTTTTTTATGAAGCAGGAATTCTGAAGAACTGCCCCACTTTGTTTTGACAAAGTTCAGCAGTCACTTTCCTGCGTGTCCTACAGAACATCTGGCAGGTTTTTCTATGAAGCACGTATTTTGAAAGACTATCCCCCCTTATCAAAAGTCTTTTTCTTTAGTGTTCTTCTTGTCCAATTTGTACAACATACTGTCAGCAATCAAAACAGAAGCAGTTTCTTACCCAAATGACTAGTTTTGCCACATTAAGTTATGGAGTTACTTCAATGCCCATCATCTTCTCTGAAGTAAATTGGTGTTACCAGTAGCAGACATGTCTCTGGTGAAAAGCCTTAGTTATTAAAACTAAGTTTTAGATGTCATATTCTATAGGCCTTTGAAGTGTGTGAAGATCATCCATCTATCTAAAATATATCTCTGTGTGACCTTGAAAGATGACTAACTACTAGCCTGTATTTCTTTATTATACTAAATAGCTTTCATGAACTAACACTTTACTTTTTTTTTCAAGACAGGGTTTCTCTGTAGCTTTGAAGCCTGCCCTAGAACTAGCTCTTGTAGACTGGGCTGTCCTCAAACTCACAGAGATCTGCCTGCCTCTGCCTCCTGAGTGCTGGGATTAAAGGTGTGTGCCACCACAACCTGGCCACTTTACATTTTTAAATGAGGTGTAGAGTTACAATACCTTAAACAAGAGTAGAAACATGTATACAGTATAACAAAATAGCCTTAAATTTGTATCAGTATACAAAATTCCATACCAATGTAAAATATTTGAAACTAGTGGATGTTCAAAGAAGATTCAATGATGCACACTTTTATCTCATCACTTCCATAAAATGTCCCCCATTTTCTCTTCAGAAAAAAATCCATGACTCTAATCTTTGTTCAGCTTTTTTCTGACCATGACCAATAACAATTTGTAACCAAATCCCCTAAGCAATGACAAACATGATAATCCATTGAACTATCTGAAACGACCCCTCCCCACATCTTGGGAATGTTGGAGTCATGTTCTCTAGGCTGCTTTCTGTTGTTCAGGGCAATCACATCTTTGGGGAACCCTGAGAAAACAGATAATGGTCAAGACCTGGGAGAGCTAGTTGCTGTCTAGTCTCAATGTGATGGGAAAATGTAGGGCTTATCAGAAGTGCAGCTAGTTTCTTTCAGGCCCTGTATATATTCAGTTCAGTCATTTCCTGTCATTATGGAGGAAACTCCTTCCCAGGTCAATTAGAGAACCTAATGCTTACTGTAAAAACAAACAAACAAACAAACCAAAAAACAAAACCATACTGCTCTGGATGATAGAAAAGCTTTAGAAAATAAAACAAAAATTTCAGGAGAAACCAGAAAAAGAGAGACTTCTTAATTAGAGGAGATGATAGTTCATCAAATAGCATGACCATTCAATCTAAATTAAGTTTAATTACTGCCTGTATGTATTACATATAGTTATTATACTTACTGTATATAGTTTTTCTTATATTAGGTATAATCTTTTTTTATTTTAGACAAAAAGGGGGAAATGTGGTGATATTTTGTTTGTGCTCTAACAAATAAAGCTTGCCTAAAGATCACAGGGTGGAGCTAGTCACTAATTAACCATAGAGGCCAGGCAGTGGTAGTATACATCTTTAATCCCAGCACTAGGAAGGTGGAAACAGGAAGTGATATGGCTGGGCAGAGAGAGGAATATAAAGTGGGAGAAGAGAGAAACTTAGCCCTGTTTTGGTCTGAGAATTTTGTAGAGGTAAGAACTCTCGTTGTTGGCTGCTATGCTTCACTGATCTTTCAGCTTTCACCCCCTAATAACTGACTCTGGGTTTTTATTATTAAGACCAATTAGAGTTTGTGCTATACATGTTTTCATTGGTATCTATCTTAGTTTTAAAAATGGATACTACAAAACTACCCATTTGTTTTTACCACCATTACTAGCAACAATATCTATGATAGATTCATTTAAAAGATAATAATGTTTAATTTTAGTACAACAACAAAAGCAAAACCAACCTGTGTTAGAGGAGGGGCCGCTTGTTGGTTCCCAGCCTCCCAGCTAGCTTAGATTCAAAATAATTACACAGAAACTGTATTAATTAAATCACTGCTTGACCCATTAGCTCTAGCTTCTTATTAGTTAACTCTTATGTATTAATTCAACCCATCTCCTTTAATACATCTCTGTGTATCGCCACGTGATAGTGGCTTACTAGCAAAGTTTTGGCATGTCTGACTCTGGTGGTGGCTCCATGGCGTCTCTCTGACTCCACCCTTCTTTCTCTCAGGATTCAGTTTAGTTTTCTCTGTGTAACTAAGTTCTGCCCTGCTATAGGTGCAAAGCAGTTTCTTTAGTCATCAATGGTAATCACAGCATACAGAGGGAAATCCCACATCTCCTCCCCTTTTCTGTTTAAATAAAAAAGGAAGGTTTTAACTTTAGCATAGTAAAATTACATATAACAAATCAGTTATCAAGCAAGAATTTCAGCTACAATATTTCTATTTGACCTAGGCATCGTCATGTGAAATGTAGTCTGTGGGAAAATCTTTTCCTTTAGAGCATATAACAAATTGTGCCATGCTTCCAAGGGTTAGGAAAAGACACACAAGCTCATATAGTGGGCCACTGGGCCAATGAATATAAAATGGAGAAGCCATGGTTGTGAATATGTAGATCTTTACCTGTTCCTCCTAAAATCCCAATTTTGTTCCAATAGTTTTTATTTTATTGCTTTGTTTCAGACATGATTGAATTTTTGTATTTTATCCCTTTTCTATAAAATTCTCTTAAGAAGGTCAAGTAAAATGCTTTAAAATCCCAATATTAAATATATATTTTCTCTGACACATTACTTCTAAAGTTAAAAGGAAAGAAGAAAGAAAGAAAAAGAAAGAAAGAAATAAAGAAAGACACCTGATCAAATAGCACAAAGAATTGGAATCTTAAGAAACTCATCTCTTGCGTGTTATTAATGATGCCAGCAATTGTATCTTCATCAATAGGTGTCTTCTGTTTAAGTGCTACAAATCTCAGGTTTGTTAGAAAGAGTAGGGTCTCATTTTATCAGGCTCTCTTTTGCCAGTACACTTGAAGTTTCAATATTCAAAAGTTTTCCTATGGTACTGGAGAGTGGTTAAGAGCTCTGGTTTCTCTTCCAGAGGAGTCTCAATCACCAGCAACCACATGGCAGCTCACAACCCCTTCCTAACTCCAGTCCCGTGTTGCAGGAATTCATTCAGCCAATAGCCTTTTAGGTGCTGACCCAATAGGGTGTGAGCTGAGGTACTATAAGTGCAGATGAAAAGAGGGCTCACTCTCTTGGTGGTGATGTGTATTCTGTTTGCACCTCCCAGCACCTACGAACAGAGGCTTTCTTATTGTCAGTGTTCTCCTATAAAACAATTGTGTCCTTTATCTATGGGATCTCGTTAATTTTGCTTACAGTCCAGAGTGTATGACATCATCCTCTTTTGGACTCTGGGGTTACTGCTTGCACTTGGTGCACAGACATGCATGCAGGTAAAACACTCACACATTAAAAAAAAAAAGATTTTTGAAGTTATTCATGGTTATCCATGTAACTGACCTCTTCTTTTATTGGTGGGGTCTCATTTGTTTCAGGTATCAACTTGCAAATATTTCCCAAGAACATTATCTTATATCTGGGATCTGTTTGTTTGTTTGTTTGTTTTCAAAGGAAAAAGGATCTGAAGAAAAGCAGAGGAGGCTTAGCCCAAGTTTCTTCATTTGTCCAGGAGAAGCAGAGACAGGATTTGTTTGCTTGTTTATTTTAGAAATCTTAAAATGAACAAACAAACAAATAAAACAAAAAGGCAGCAACAACAAAAACAAAAAAAACCTTTTTTGTTTTTGGACAGATTTTCTCCATAGCTTTGGAACCTGTCCTGGAGCTAGCTAGCTCTCGTAGACCAGGTTGGCCTTGAACTCACAGAGATCTGCCTGCTTCTGCCTGCTGAGTACTGAGATTAAAGGCATGCACCACCACCTCCCAGCAAAACTTCTTGCTAGACTGGGTTGGTCAACAAGTCTTGAGTGATCTTTCTGTTAACCTTCCTAGAACTGGAATTCCAGGCAGGGGATGCCATGCTTTTCATGGGAGCTAGGATAGAGACTTAGGTCCTCATATTTAGTCCTCCTGCTTACAAGGCAGGTACTTTACTAACTGAGCCATCTCCTCTTCTCCTTGAACAAATGTGAGGAAGATGTGTACTCCCCGTGAATGTGGGCAGGAGCACCCAAACACCTTGTATGGTTCTTGCTGTGGTCAGCTGTCACACAGGCTAGGTCTCATTCTGACTTTTTTGCTTCAGAAATGGCTGCAAAAAGGAAAAGAACACAAGACTTTAAAAGAGGGTCTCTAATCATAGTTTCTTCATTTGTGTGCAGACCTGCCATTCTGATCCACACTTAACCTTTGGCCTAGCCTCCTGAGAGTTCATGTAAATGCTAGGAATCTTAGTTCTCACATACTTAGATTAACTGGGACCTTCAGCCACATTATCTTAGACAAAGGTTTAATTCCATCTTCTGTATTGTTGGTGGTGATTTTTACGTAACTTCAAAGAGGCATTCTTTAATCATGTCTCTTTAATCTTTCTAATTAGAGAAAAGATTCTGAAGTCAGACACGTCAGGGTTCAAGAGCATATTCTTCTGTTTCTTACTTATGGAATGCCTCCCATATTCACTGGTTATGTGAAGACCAACCACATTGTACCCACTATGGAAATTCTCTGAGATCTTACTTGCAAAGTGCTATCTAGAGCTCACGCATTGTTGGCACTGTACATGTGTGAGTTTCTAAATTTATTTGAGATATTTGAGAGCTTATTATCTTTGAAAAAGAACTTATGTTTACAAAAAATTTCTATTATAGGCAACAAGATAGCTCAGTGAGTAGGGACACTTGTACCAAGCCTGATGACATGAGTTCAATCCCTTGGACCTATTTAATAAAGGGAAAAAAACCTTCTGGCATCTATACAAATCCCATGGCATAAATACTCACACGCTTGTATACATACATACACACACATACATTAAGTAAATAAATAAATCTGATAAACATTGTAGATTACATTTTCATTCATCCATCAAAAATTTCTTGGATACCTTTCTTATGTGACTCATGTTTTTATAGAGCTGGAAATATGTAGTATATAAAAGTAAGAATATTTATCAGTATTAAATTTATGACAGAGTTTGTATTCTTATAAAGATAAAAAAATCAAGCTAAACATGTGTGCTACCTAATATGTCAAATGATGATCACTATGCTAAAGGTACATGGTGTACCAGGAATAGGTCATGTTTGAGTGGAGATTTGAAGAAGAGGAGGGAAGGAAGGACTTGCATGCTTAAAGAAGGAAGAAACAACAGGTAGTTATCCCAAAGCAGAAGGGCTGGTTTGTCTGGGACAGAGTAGCAGATGCAACCACACAACCAGCAAAGGCAAAGTCATGTAGGATGCTCCAAGTGTGGTAAAGACCTTGGGTGTTATTCTCAGTGAGAGGGGGTCTGTGGACTAGTTTGGTGAAAGAAATGACACAGACTAAATAGATCAGGCTGCTAGATGTGGTGGTTTAAATAAGAACGGCCCCCATAGGCTCATAGATTTGAATGCTTAGTCATGATGGCGTGGCACTTCTTAGGAGGGATTTGGAGGTGTGGTTTTGTTGGACGAAGTGTGTTACTGAGGCATGAGCTTTGAGGTTTCAAAAACCCAAGCCAGGCCTAGTGGTTCATTCTCTTCCTGCTGCCAGCAGACCTGGATGTAGAGCTCTCAGGTATTACTCCAGCACCATGTCAGCCATGGTCTTCATCATCACGACAGTGAACTAAATTCCTGATACTGTAGGCAAGCCCCAGTTGAATGCTTTCTTTATAAGAGTTGCCATGGTCATGGTGCTTTGTTATGGTAAGAGAACATTGCCCAAGACAAAGATTTTTAAGGAGAAGACAGGACAGAGGCAGGGATTATTGGTGAGGAGGTTGAGCAGGGACTCATAGAAGTCACGATACTTTGCTAGTAGCAGAGGAAGCAGAAGGGGCTGCAATGTGTACTGACTTTTGCATACAGGACTTTTTTTTTTTTTTAAAGAATCTAGAATTACAAAGAAAAAGGAGGCAAGTAAAAGATGATCCTAAAGCTTTTGACTTAGGTAATTGGGGTTTCAGGTAACTAAAAGTGGAAGACTAGAACATTAATGTGTTTGGAATAGGGGTGAAAAGGAGATCCAAAGTTTGATCTACATATGCTGCATTTGAGAGTGCCTATTAGATATAGAAATAGAAATGTTCATTAACTTTAAACCCACAAAGTACATAAAGACTCCCAGAGGACAAGTTGGAGAGAGAGAGAGAGAGAGAGAGAGAGAGAGAGAGAGAGAGAGACTGACTAGACCCCAGGTGCCCAGCAAGAACACTGATTTGCAAATGTGTTGTTCCCATGAAAGCAGAGGTTAGGGGAGTTAGGGGATATATTTTGAAGGACTTTTCTTTGTGTACCATACTTTGCAATGAAGCCTTAAGAAAAGGAGACATTTACTTCCTTGAAACTAAGATCACCTATCTAGTTGATAAGATGTTTAGAACACTAGAAACATTCAGGACATTTCTACAGAAAATGAAGTGAGAAAAATCTCTGTACTGGAGACCCCGAAAGTCCTGGGTTTGGAGGAATCTAAAGCAAGCAGAAGTAAATTAATAAATGATTTTTGAATACATCAGCATCAAAAGTGGGAGAGATGGGTAATGGACTGGACTAGGAAGTGATGATCAGTGTAACTAGAGCCGTGAATCTGGCTTAGAAATGGTTATGAATGTGCTGAGCACCGGTTCACACCAATGAAGAAAAGAACCTGGGTTGGTAGGAGACAGAATTTAAAAAAAAAATATCACCGAGGATCCCCTGTAGGAAACAGAGGTCTCACTAAGAGGAAACAGTTGAGGAGAATTGTATGGACAGGGTCAACCCATCGTTTAGTGCCCATTACTAAATGTAACATCTCACTGACAGGATGTCATGGCACAGGGCACATGCCACAGGGCAGTCAAGCCTTCTAGGACCCTGAGCAACTGAGATGACAGAACAAGGAAAAGTAGAGGCAGATTGTCCAGTCTCTTGTCTCCATTTTTAAAAAAAAGCTTTTGCTTTTATTCTTCATTAAGATAACCATGAGCATTTGATTACTAGTGAGAACTGCGGGTGATGTAAATAAATAGTCCCACAACCTTCCAATGTTTACACTGAAAATATTTTATTTTTCCTCCTTCCCCCTTACCAATATTATCATTGTTTGTTTTAGTTTGTTTCTGCTACAATGTTCTGTTCATATTTTTGTTAAATATTTATAAAGACCTTGATATGCCTCTTCCTATTAGGGAAGAATCTGGCTTCAAGGAGGGTTCCAGGTTTCTCAAGCGACTTAGAATCTCATTTTGCTGTAGCACTATGCAGACAGTTTGGTAAGTGTAAAGTTGAGACTCTAGTCTGACTCATTAACCTGTTTAATGTAATTGAAAACACATCACCCAAGATAGGGGCTAAATGTCTCTTGTTTCACAAAATAGTTACTTTTCAAATTCTGTTTTCTTTCTTTACAGGATATTAGAACTTCCTGCTGGCTTCAGTAGTCACCACTATTAGGCCAATTATGTAACTGCTAAAGAAGGCAAATGTAGGTATCATAGTAAAAATCTGAAAATACTTCTGAGACTAGGCATCGTAATGGCGTGGTATAAAAAGCTATTGGTAGATGCCCATCACTTTTTCCTCTGCACACACTGCTTTTGTTAAGGAATGATAATTATCCTCAAACTTCATATTAATTTCCCCTTTTTTTCTTTAGTAAAGAACTTCAAATTAGCTGGGCCTGTGGTTGTTTAGACAAAAACTACATTTCCCAGCTACTCCTTTTGCTGTATTTGGCCATGTGTTCTAGGACTGTCTCAGTGTTATACAAGCAGAATTCAATCATTCCTGAGAAAATGACAAAAGCTTCTTTTGACCTTAGGATGATAACCGTGTGTTCAGGATGGAAGAAACCAAAGCAGAAAGTGGTTAGGTCTTCAAGAATGTGGGTAGGCTGCAATGTGGACCCTGGATGGTACGCACTTTAGTTTTTACATAGGAAGAAATCAATAATTATTTGAGCCATTGCCTTTTCAGACTTCATAATTACGATTAGAACTCTCTTAATTTATTTTTAGCCATCCCACTTTTATAGTGTATTTATTTATTTTGTATGTGTGTCGGGGGTGTATACATGTCACAGTTACATGTGGAGGTCAGAGGACAATGAATGAGAGCCGGTTCTTTCATTTACTATATTGGTCCTAGGGATTAAACTTAGGTCGTCGGGCAACTTTACATAACAAGCCATCTTGCTGTCCTCCTTCTCCCTTTTTGAGACAGGGTCTCACTTAGTCCAGTCCAGCCTCAAACCCTCTATGAAGACAAAAATGACCTTGAACTTCTGATCTACCTACTTTGACCTCGCAAGTATAGAGGTTACAGTTTGCCCAACCATATCTGCTTAATGTAGTATTGGGGATCTAACCTAGGGCTTCATGTTTGCTATTCTACCAACTGAGCCATACACCTAGCTCTTGTTCTTAGTTCTAGCAGGGGCCTTGTGGTAAAGGATAATAGTTTTGCTTTGTCATCTACTGGCAGAGAAAATGCCTAATGGAAAGAGAGATCACAGGTCCTGAAAAGTTTTCAGTGAATTGTTATTTAATCACAACTACATAAATCTGAAATATAAGAAGATTTGCATAGGTAGAATGTATTGCCTGTTTGCTTGACAATGCTTGGATTGTCATAAGCTTGGCTAGACAGCTCCAAAAGTGCTTTCTGGAGTCCATGTATCTAGTCTTAAAGTCAAACATAATATCCTGCTCAGCAAATGCACATAAAATCCAAAATGCCAGCTAGTTATAAAGCTGTTGGCGAAAGCCAGGTAAATGAAAAGAGCTAAGACCCAGGAGGTCTTGTACCTGTAATGAATATTGCAGAGACTTTCCTAACAACTTGTCTGTGTTTCCATTGCATAGTAACTAGGCTAAACCTTGTCAACCCTGAACTCACGTCCAGGCAAAATTGTGAATTTGATATTCGGAAATAGAGTCTTGCAGATAAAATCAAGTTAACAGGAGGCTACATTAGATGAGAGTAGCCCATAGACTAGGGATTGATGTCCTTCTTAGAACAGGTATTGTGGTGGTTTGAATGAGAATGGCCCCATAGGCTCATATGGTTGAATGCCTGGTTCCCAGTTGGTGGACTGTTTAGGAAGGATTAGGAGGTGTGGCCTTAGTGGAGGAGGTGTGTCACTTAGGGTAGGCATTGAGTCTCCAGAAGCCCATGCCAGGCCCAGTCCCTCAGTTTTCTGATTACAGATTAAGCATAAGCTCTTAGCTGCTCCTCTGACATTATGCTTACCTGCTTTCTGCCATGCTTTCTGCCATGATGGTCATGGACTCGCCCTCTGAAACCATAAGGAAGCTTCCAATTAAATGTTTACTTTTATTAGTTATAGTGGTCATAAATGTTTCTTCACGTCAATAGCATAGTGACTAAGACAGGGACATATAGACATTTACAGAGAATGGGGACAGCCATGTGAAAAGAAAAGCAGAGTTCAAGAATGCTGGGACATACCAAGGGCACTGGGAGAGAGGCAAGGAGAAATCTTCTTCTAGAGACTGTTTGGGGGAACATTGCCTAGCCAATACCTGAATTTTAGATTTCTAGCCTTCAAATGATGAGAGAACAAAATTCTGTGATTATAGTGAACCAAGTTTTTTTCTTTGCTCTTGTAGCTTCCCTAGGGAACTAAAACGGTGCAGTCAATTCTTTCCTGAGCTGTAGTCTGGAATGGTGTTCAAAATGTTCAAACAACCTGTGCATGACCCATCCAAACAGAAGGGATGTGTGCTGAATTGCTAAAACAGGGTTAAACTAGATTCTTACTCTTTTGATGCTGACTTTCTAGTTGCTAGAAAATAATGGAGAAACCAAGACCATTCTAGCCTGCTGATGCAGTAAGCATGACTTGGCGGGGGGTGAATAGGGAGAATCAGTTACTTTTCCTCTCATGTAGAAGTAGTTTGACATTTTCATACCCACAGGATCATATCATTATATGCTAGACAGGGTCATATTGGTGTGTGCTAGGCAGGTGCCCTGGATGACCTAAGCCAATATAACTGTCTTGTAGTTGTCACTACAGATTACTCAAGATAGACCCAATGAAACGAAGCTCAAGGCTTTCATTCTTTGACTGGATATCATGCACTGAAGATAGAAGCTACAAAATCATCCCACACTAGCTCAGAATTGCACGTAATACAGGGTTATTTATTTAGGGGAAGACTCACAGATCACAGTCCTCTGCATGAACAGGGAACAGGAACCGAATCCAGAATCAGGGAGAGGGAAAGCAATTGTGCTTTACATTGGCATTTATAGTATAAGAGGCCACGCCCAAGTGGGCTGGTAACTTAAAGGCTACTGGCTGAAGGAGTTCCTACAGCATGGTCATGGAAGATGGTGAGTGAGAAAGAACAATATCTGGCTGCTGCTAGTTTCGACTTTGCAACCTGAAAACAGGTAGTTGATGGGTGGAGCCTATCAAAATATAGAAGTACTGAGGTAAATGCAGTCATATGAGCCTAGAAGTCTGATCATTTATGTCAGAATCCCCTCTGTCCTCTGATACACGAGCCACAGATTCTGCCTGCTATTTATTCAAGTTTGAGTTGGCGTTTTGTTTGTGGGCAACTCCCAAAGCATCATAATTGTCGAGCCACTGTGATTTTTCTTAGAAGATATGTATTAGATTCTTTTCTTTGAAACCTTTTGTTTTGATGTCTGGTGGTCTAATTGTTTGTAATTACCTTTTACCTTTGTGGACTTCTGTAATGATACAGGAGACACAAACAGCTTCAAGAAAATAAGACTTTGTTGAATGATTCCTTGGGGTTAACATTATGCTAAATTTCTAGAATTTGACTTGTAAAGCAAACAGGCTCATGTGAATGCACACTTACACACACACACACACACACACACACACACACTTCTGACATTTCTACCCCATGTAGTAAGACCTAGCTTGCACTATAGAGCAAGGGTTGGGGAGGCAAAAGAATCTATAATCTGTGGGACATTGTGAAAAAATAAAGGTAGTAGTTTTAAAGATATGGCTTGTAAGTGTAAATTCTCTTGTACAAGGATAACTCCAAAAATAAATCGCATGGTATTGCAAAGCTAATTTAAATACAGAGGCAAACAACGGAATTGAGGACAGATGAAGAGAGGCAGCCAAGGCGACCTACGAAGTTAAACTACAAAAGAAAGCTTTCCTTTGAAATTGTGAAGCCACTTCAACAGCAGGGTAAGGCAAGGCAGAAACAGTATACCATTGTCCTCTGTACCCCTTTAAAGTTGAAAATTTTGAGCTGATTCAATTGGTTTAAGTTGCTCTGAATTACTGTCTGTATTTGCACACGGAGTTGGGGGCTTCTATTTTGTTCTGTTTGATGAACATGGCTAACAAAAAATATTTTTCAAAGTAATTCCCAACGGAACAAAGATTTCCCTTACTTTTGATCAATTTTTTAGTTATTATGTTGCTTTCAATCATCAAGAGATGTAATTTTAAAAAGAAACTGTGGAAACGATGAACTAGTTTTTTTCTCAATGTGCAGCTCATGTTAAATTGCTGCTGGCTGACGAATACTGCACCAAGATTTTATCAATACATGCAGAACCACACGTCTCTTATTTTAGTTGCTAATTACCATTCAGGTGTGTGGCAGAATACATGAAATTAAATGCAATGCTGTTTCACTTGCATCTTAACATGTACTGATCGTTACCATAAGAGGCATCATCTTGTCTATGTACACGTGTGTTTTTTTTCTTTCTCTATTTTCAATCGTAATATGTTCATATATCATTTGATTCAATCTTCTAAAGGCATGATATGAATACATCTTTCTGGTTTTAGAAAATCATTACGTTCTGTAGTGTGAAAATGAAAAAAAAATGTATCTCAGAGCCACCTTTAAAAAGGCTCCAACTGAGGACTTAGCTTAAGTTATCCACTAGTGCAGAAATTTTATGTCCCCCCCCCTCTATTTTGCTTCACTTGACTTACGATTAGCAGCTACATAAAGTTGTGCGCTACCTAATGGAAGTAGTTTCATAAATGCTGTGTTCCGTTTTGTGTTCTTCAATCTATATTTCCCTTATCAAGTACTTTCATGTTAGGAATTTGCAGAGTTAATGGGTGAGGAAGTAACTAGGTACTTTAGCTAGTTAGATTTCTCTTCCCTGAAGAAAATTACTATAATGGTTACTTTTGCTAGAATGCAATTGCTGTCATGGTTACAATCAATCATATTTTTATATAAGAAACTTTAGCAACTCCCGAATGCATTAAGAAAAGTAAATAAAAAACTAGCCAGTGTTATGTAAGAGCAGACACCTGCCCTCCAATACCTAGTGAGAGAAATCTCAGATCTCTGTTTAATATATGTTTAATATGCTATTTAAGATCACCATAAAAGTTATAGTGGCAAGCATTTTCTTGAAACATTACTGATAAAATTTTTACATATTTATCAACTAGTAGATAATGACCTTTGTAGACAATAACTTAATCCTAACCCAGGAGCATCTTTAGGCCTTGAGTCCCTTATGTTAAGCCAGAAGATACTGCTTGAAAAGGTTTAACGCATACTCAGATGACACCACCCCCACATGAAAACTGGAAGCTATGAAATATCAGGTCTCAGCTTAAACTGGTCATTATTCGAGGTCAGAACGAAGAAGAAGAAGAAGAAGAAGAAGAAGAAGAAGAAGAAGAAGAAGAAGAGGAGGAGGAGGAGGAGGAGGAGGAGGAGGAGGAGGAGGAGAAGGAGGAGGAGAAAGAACATCCAAATGTGTAGTCACACACTTCACAGACAGTATTCATTTCCAAAAAAGCATAATGATGAAGGTCAAAGGTTCAGTATGGCATGCGATGACTGGTACTCAAAGTACACCCGGCATACAGTACTGGGAATATAGAAAGAGTTGACTTGTTCTCTGCTGTTATTTAATAACATGTGAACTGACACAGTGAATACATCATAGCTGATAGTAATCAAAATAGATCAAAGAATAGTGTTCTGTAGGTAAAACTGATAATTTCATGTAGCTCTTTGCAGGGTAACACCAAATTAACATTGAGTAGTAGCACAGGCAGTCACAGCTCTGCTCCCTGCCAAATGTGTTCCCTGCCTGCTCATCTGCTTCTAGAATCTTCTCCAGCATTTTTAAAGATAACTCTAGCCAACCTCTGCACTGAACACATGGGGGCATTTTGATTCTTCTCCCACCTTAGCTCTGTCCTCCATATTGTAGACTTCCACCATCTTCCTGTAGGCCCCTGCCAGCCCTCTCGACCACCTTAGTCTTACCAGTTTCTCCCCCGTTTCCCACACACCTTTTACCCTGTTTCCTGAGTTATTTTTCTAAACCCTTTGGCATGGCACGCTATTTCCACTCCATCTTCTGTGTTTTCACTGCTGTTAGCTTCTGGGCTATTCCTGCTTGACTGGCTTGTCCTGTCAGTGGTCCAGCTTGTCCACAAAGCTCTGTGATAGGGCGCTGCTTTCTTTTTCTGGAATATGACCCTCACCAGGCCTTTGATTAGAAAATTCCCCCCTCTTCATCATGAATTTCATCTAAAAAGCTGTTCTCTGCTCCCCGTGCCCTGTTTCATGGGAAAAGTGAAGTGTTGGCTTCTCTGAGTTGTCATAGCCCAGAGACACAGTGGTTGGTCACACTTCCTGTGTTTCTTGAAGTTTCCCCCTGCTTGGCTGTGAGCTGTTCAAGACAAGGACGGCTTGCACTCATTTTGTTGCTCCTGGTGCTTGGCTCAGAGCATGACACTTAAGAGCTGCTCTAGACAGAGTGAAATAATAAATCATTTTGCACTTTTAATTGTGAGCCAATTTCAATGTTATTACTTAGAGATTCACATTCTGTCTGGGAATGAGGCCATTAAGAAAAAAAAATAATTTTAGCCATGCTGTAAAAATTCGCTTTTCTCAATTTACCTGAAAGTCAAAATCCATTACAGCTGGCAGATACTCTTCACCATTGAGAAGATCTGTTTGTACATATGTATATCTTGAGGGAGAGGCCCAGAAGGATGAGCTGTGAGTGACCAATATATAACAGCTGCATGCAAGATTATTAATTAAAAAATCCCAAGCAAAAGAAAACCATTATAAGGATATCTGCTGAACATTAGATTTCTTTTATTTTCCTCAAAGCTAAAGCTGGCTATGAAGTTCATCTGGTGGCAATTTTTCGAATGCATTTTAAATTGGACAGTAGCAGGCCAATGCTATCTATAGAAAATTGCATTTGGCTCTATTGCCAATGTGTGCTATTTTCTCCTCTATACTCCATCTGTTATCAGAAAACTAATACAGGTGCTTCTTTAAGTCCCTGCCATGCTTTCTAGAAAAAGGGGAAAGAATAGTACGTAAGCGTTAACCTTTCCCCTCCCATGGAAAGGAAACATTACAATGCTTTGATTTTAAGGCACACCTAATTAAGACAACAGTCATTTCAGTCTGACCATATTGGTCTTTGAGAATTGCTCAAGGCCTTGGATGAAATGTCAACCCCAGCAAACCACTGGTCTTTGGCTACAAGACTGGGCCCCATGGTATCTTGTCTTTCCTCTTGTGTTTGAGTCATATGGTGGGGATATGACTATAACCCAGACAGGACAACTTAGAGTCCCTCAGTGATATTGTGATATTTCCCCCATCTGACTCTCTCTCTCTCTGTATATGCCTATAACCCAGTGAGGATAAATTAGAGTCCCTCAGTGATATCTCTCCCTCTTTCTTTCTCTCTCTGTGTGTGAGAATGCTTGTGCATGTGTGTGCATGCAAAGTGCTTAGTACTGCTTTTTTTTTTTTTTTTTGAGACAGGGTTTCTTTGTGTATCAGCCCTAACTGTCCTGGAACTAGCTCTTGGAGACCCAGTTTGGTCTCAAACTCACAGAGATCTACCTTCCTCTGCCTACTGAGTGCTGGGATTAAAGGCATGTACCACCACCACCTGGCAATACTGCTTTTATATCCTTTTGTGGGGCAGGGTCTCTCTGTATAGCTCTGGCTGTTTTGGAACTCTCTTTGTTGACCAAGCTATCCTCAAACTCACAGAGATCACCCTAACTCTAACTCTGAAGTGCTGGATTAACTGTGTGTGCCACCACTGCCTGGCTTTCTTTTTATAACAAGATACAGAAACTGATATATGGAGATACATGGAGATAGTTCTTTTAGAGTGGAAAAACTTACGTACAGAGAAATGCAGAGACTGGCAGAGTTGAGGAGTGTTGGGTTAGCCCTAATGTGCACTCCTAAGCCTAGAAGTACTTGAAGAAGCAATCATTCCTGCATTTCCAGGTTTATGAGCTAATAGATTCCATTTTCTACGCTTAAGTAGACTTTCTATCACTTGTAACTTGAAACAGTAAACATTGGAGTGGCATTATACAGGGACAAATTAAGTCTTAAGTCTTCCTTCCTTAGATGTGAAGTATCAGCGTTAAGTAAGTGAAGAGCATTCATGATCTGTCACTGCGTCCTAAAAATGATAACCCCCAAACAGGACAATGGAGGACAACAGAGGAGCCTTCTGGCTGTGAGTTTTCTGGAACATCTTAATCTCCCTACTCTATAGCACTTGACAGTTTTAGTGAATTACTTTATTTTAGACTTCCTCTCAGAAACTAACTTTTCATTAATGCTCAGTAAGACTTTTGAAAGTAGGATGGCTTTGTATCAAAACTACTTTTTAGCCCAAACAAGCTAGCTGAATGCTGAACTTAGGGGCATGTGCCACCATGCTTGCTTTGCACAATTTTTCCCTATCCTCTGAAAGCCACATGAAAGCTGATTTACCATTAGGAAGCAAAATTGATGAGACTGAGCCAATTTCAGCTTTCTTTCCAAGGTAATAAACAGCCTTTGCACTCCGCTTTCCTCTTTGTTACTTATCATATGTGTGACTTTGACCAAGTTATTGAATCTCCTGATTCCTCATTTTCTTCAGTACAAAACAAAGTATAACATGATTCCTAATAGAATTACAGCTGGAACTCAAAAGGAAATGATATTTGTCTTGCCACTAGTCTTTTGTTCATTGCTGCCATCTCAGTAACACAATAATTCCTACACCGAACCTATGCCACAGTGCCTTCTAAACTGCCGAGTAAATGTAGTGTGTGTTCACTGTATGTTAATCTTTTCCCCTTGTCCTGTAGTTGGAGACATGTACTAAGTTATCTTTTAAACAATAGTTGGCCCCAATTTATTCCCTTTCTAAGATGTCCATTGGAGACATATTATTGCTCTGCCACATTGGTGTTGATCTTAGTGGTGTTAAATAATGTTAGCTGATGAGACATGAGTCACAATTTGGCAAGTGCTTCCATAATAAGATTTTCTCTCTTGCTCTCTCCTCTTTTTTGCCAAGAAAAGAATAAAGAAATAGACCAGAAATAGTCAGTGTCACTTGAGCAGTGTGATAGGACAATCTGAGTCCAGTTCAAGGAAACTCTAGCTAATCTATAGATACAAGGCAAAAATCAAGCTAGGTTTATTTTTTTTTATTCAGTGTTTTCTTGGCTTCTTGTGTAGAAAGAGCCGAGTGAAGTAGAAGTGTTTAATTGTAAAAATGGAATCAATGTCAACTTAGTATATAAAAACTTTTTTTTTTAAGACAGGATTTTCTATGTAGACCTGATTGTCCCGAAACTCACCCTATAGACCAGGCTTACCTTGAACTCACTACTCAGAGACCTACCTGCCTCTACCTTCCGAGTGTGTTGTAAGAAAGCTGCTTGTTCGTCCTGGCCACCCAGAACCAAAATACTCACTCAGAGATTGTATTAATTAAACCATTGCTTGGCCCATTCGCTCTAGCTTCTTATTGGCTAACTCTTCTATTAATTTAACCCATTTCTAGCAATCTGTATATTGCCATGTGGCAGTGGCTTACCAGCAAAGATTTGGCACGTCTACCTCCGGTGGTGGATCCATGGCATCTCCCTCATTCTGCCCTTCTTCTTCCTAGCATATAGCCTAGCTTTCCCTGCATAGTTCTGTTCTTCCCTGCCATGGGCTCAAAGCAGTTCTTTATTAACTAATGGAAGCAACACATAGACAGAAGGACCTCCTACACCATGAGTGCTGGGATTAAAGGCACATGCCACCACCACAGTGAAGCATGCAGAAACTTTTAAGACTCAGTTATGTCTTCTGTGTCTATTATAAGTTGGAATGATCACTTTGAACCATAGTTGTCTTAGTTAGGATTTCTATTGCTGTGAAGAGATACCATGGCCATAGCAATTCTCTTAAAGGAAAAATATCTAATTGGAGTGGCTTAGATTTTTAGAGGTTTAGTCCATTATCATCATGGTGTGACATGGTGGTATGCGGGTAGACATAGGGCTGGAGAAGTAACTGAGAGTACTATATCTTGACTCAAGGCAACAGGAAGTGGTCTGTCTCACTGGATGTGGCTTGAGCATATATGAGACCTCAAGGCACCACCTCCCTGTGGCACACTTCCTCCCACAAGGCCATACCTCCTAATAGTGCCATTCTCTTGGGGGCCATTTTCTTTCAAAGCACCATAATAGCTTAGGACTATCCTTCACCAGATTAATTCATCCACTAACACTCCATTGTACTGTCATTACAGTCACGAGTAGCTGAATCAGACATGCAAAGAATATAATTCACAGTAACTATCTTCAAAGAGTACATAAATATATCCTCAAGAAAAAAAAATGAGTCTCATCTTTAAAAAATAGCTGACTCTATATAGATTAATTCTCTGCTTCTCATCGGGACACAGAGAAAGATTTCTACACTGCTTACAGGCTCTGACCTGAGAGAGAAGAAACCCAACTTCATTTCCTCATCTGCAAAACAAGGATAATAATAACTACCACCCAATGGAGCTGTGAAACTTAAACGAAAGCATACATATAAAACTCTTAGCACACTGTCTGGCTCATAGTAAGCAGTTAGTAGAAGTTGGCCCTTGTTGTGGTTGTTATGCTTATGAGTGACAAGATGCTTAGGCAAGAGGCCAGGCTAATTCTGCCACTCTAAGCCATAATGACAGTGCATTCTAGCATAGCTCTGTGATAGGACAGGGAATCTGATAGCAAGAACTCATTACAGGGAATCCAGGAGACCAGCATCTTTATCCTTATGGAAGGAAAATAACGCAGAACACATATTTTATTTGCATTTACTCTTATAAAGTCTGTTGGGTCTATTTCAGATTTTTCCTCCCTCAGGCTCAAGAATCTGAATGCTTGGTTATCTTTGTTTTTCACTCAATAACCATCTACGAAATTTTCACATTCTCATTCTATTTTGTGAAGATTGTAGATCAAGGACATTTTAATCATAGTAGGAAAATAATAGGCTGAAAAACAGCACCTATTTTACTATTTAATTTTACTTTGTCTTGAAATATTTGCCTCCAATCCTACCTCCTTCTATTCTCAGCCAGTGGGTTTGCTAGTAATATTGACCCTTTTCTTACCTCTGGACTGGGCCATCACTCAATCTTCTCACCATGGATCTTGGTGTAGCTGCATGTGATCCAGTCTAGATTAAGGGTATCTTAACCTAAGAATTTTGTTCTTAATTTATCAACTCTTTTTTTTCTTGGCTGGGATGATATCAGGGCATCAGGTTTACAACTGCTAGGGATGGGATCATGGGAAATTGGTGACAGAAGAAAGTAAAATCAACACTGCAAAGTGTAGAAAACAGATTTTTAGTTGACTCCTTGGTGAAACCAACAAAACTACTAAATCTAGTCTTCCCCGAGCTAACTTAATGTAACTGATAAGTTTATTTCATAATGTAAGGAACTTTTGAGTTGGATTTTCTGCTACATACAACACAGAAATCATTCAACGTATACACCACATCCTTATTCCTATGCTTAAAGCTCAGATAATATTAAACAGTGATAAAATTTTTTTGAGGGATAAATAACAGCCCTGTTGCATCCCTTTGGCATGTTTAGTTGGTTGTCCCTTCTTCACCATTTTTCTTCATTTGACCTGGGATGGCCCAGCAGAATACAATCCCCTAATCGTATCTTTTAAGGAAAAGAGATTATTAAGACTTGTGAGAACGTCTATCTAGTCATTAAGCGCTCACTGTACAAGCATGATCTCCTGAGTTTGGATTCTAAACACCAAGTAAAAGCCAGGCATAGTGGTCCATGACTGTATTCCCACCCCTGAAGAAACAAAGACAGGTGGTTCCTGGAGTTCTCCGGCCACCCAATATAGCTGAATTGGTGACCTCCAGGTTCAGGGAGAGGCCCTGCCTCACAAAACAAAGTGGAGAACAATTCAGGAAAATATCTGCTGTAAATTTCTTGTTTCCATGCATACTCTCTCTGCACATGTACACACAGTTACACACACACACACATGTACACACACAGACACACTTACACACACAGAGAGAAAACACTAATAGATACAAGACAGAAAAGGCTAGACAAGAAAATTATATACACATACATATATCATATATGCACTCATATATAATCCATATGTATTCCATAGTATAACCCAAACTCTATAGACACTCATAAGAAATACCTCTTTATAACAAAACCATTTACATTATAAAACAGTAAATGTATTTCTTTCTACAATGAAGCTATAAAAGCAAGATATTGTCCTTAGGCCTGAAACACTCCTTCCCTACCTAGACAGTCCTTGTGACATTCGTGTTACAACTCATTTGTCACACAGTCACTTCACTTCACGGCTGGATTGTGATCAAACATCACAGCACACGAATCCCCTAGTGAGACGAGGTAGAACATAGTGCGCCCTGCTGTTTGTCGCCCTTCCCTCTCCTTACTGCAGCTGTCTTTGAGCATCACCAAATTTGGTGCTTTCATCAAGATGATTGATTCCTAAATTGGAAGATTTGTTTGATGCCGAGGCTCCATAACATGGATTAGAGACTTGCTGAAGATTTACTAGTGTCTGTGCACAGCTTCTCCCCGACTGGCCTTGTTCAGACGGTGTGATAGGTTTCTAATTCCAAAGCCGTAGTTGAGAAACAAAAGTGAAAATGAAAACCTTTCCATCTTGAATTAACTGTAAAACGTTCAACGGTTTTCCATGTGCTGTCTAGTCATTGCTAATTTTATGGCTCTTCTGTTGACATATACCTTTGAAATGGCTGTTGTTTTTGTGATGAAGCAGAGGAAATGAGTTACTCAGTGTTGAGGGCTCATGAAGCTGGCCTTAAGCTAATAAGAATTTTCAGTTATCATTGGCATGGTTAATTGTAAACCCCATGCCTAATCAAAGTTTTTATCCTAAGGACACAGGAAAAGGATGATGTTGCTAACGGGGTGCTGTGTGTGTATCAAGCTGGAGTCACGCACGTCTTTCCTGTAAGTGAACTATTACCAAGCACACATTTCAAAATTTAAGGCATTTTTCTAATGTCTTCACCACTTGTGACATTTTTATGACCATGCCTCTCATTTCTGGGGGAGCAGAGGTGGGGGAAGGGACTTACAGTAAAAATGGAGACTAACAGCAGGATGGAAATGCAGGGATGCGCTCTGGGCTGATTCAACAAAGCGGTGGTGGGAATAGCTTTCTCCAAGATGACTTTTAAAGCATTGCTGATACAAGAGAGTCACTACTGTAACACTGGGGGGTAGGGGAGGATTTGCGTTCATCATTTAGGTTTTTTTCCCAGCATTTTATTGAAACATAGATTCAAGGTCACTGCATCATGGAATCTAATCCACAATCAAATAGGATGAGATTGTACTTTGATTCAACCTACATTTTAAATTATGTATCTTGGCACATTAAATCATAGTAAATGAGCATTGCCTTTTCTATCAAGATATTTGTAGTAATATAGTCAAATACAGATAGGATGCTAGACAAATTTTTAAAACATTATTTCTTCTTCCTTGCCAAAGATTGTAGCAGAAGTTCCACATATAAGGCAAGTGCAGAAAGCTCTCGCCTAGCCCCGGACTCACTATGGAGTTTGAAACACTGAATCTTGACCAAGATTAGTTAGAATTAGTTTCTTTCTGGTATGAGAGTTTTATGCTGCTTGTGCTTAGCTTGCATTATAACACACACACACACACACACACACACACACTCTTTAGTTTTACATATCTAAAGGAAAAATTTACATATGGCATTTCCCCCCCCACTCAGTGTTAGGTTTAACAGTTGTTTTAGAAGTTATTAACAGACAAATTGACAAATTAAAAATTCAAAAATTTTACTCTCGTTAGTGTTAGAAATGCTTTTAATATATGTGCATTTGAAATAATTTATCAAGCATTAAAATTATTTTTGAAAAGTATGAAATATATCATTTTGTTTTGTAAACCTGAAATAGTGCCAGAACTTTAGCTGGTTCTCTATATTAATGGTTATGCTGAAGGCATATAAGTAATGGGGCAGACTGCATCCTAATAACTGCCCTTGGGCCTTTAACATGCAATCCAAAATCTTTACTTTCAGCTGTCTATTTAACGATAAACTCTGGGCTTAGGAACACCGACTTTGCCAGGGAGCCTAAACTAGCATCTGTTGAACCACTTTCAAGGTACTCAATCCTCTCTTCCCCCCATTTCTTCATCTGTGAAATGGAAACATGTACTTCATTGCCAGAACTGGGATGACTGATAAATGTAAACCACATAGAATTGTGTCTAGCATAGCGGATGCTTGATAAATGATAGAAATTCTTATTGTAAATGACTTTATTTTTACCCTCTTGCAAAGGTTGATTGAAAACAATCCAATTAATGGTAATATTTTATTATGCTTTAAATCTTGATATGTCACATTAAGTACACCAAGACTCCCTGGCCTTATATTATTCCATTGAAATGAGAGTTTTGGAATATCTAATCAATACTTCCATTATCATTTTCTACTGCATTATGTAAAGAAGACAGCTAATTAGTGAAAATGAAATTTTCTCCATCCGTGTCTCTAATATTCTGAGCAGCTCAAAATAAAGTATTTAATATACATGCTACAGAAGGCATATAATTTCTAATGTGGTAACATTCTTTCTTATTCCCAGGGTACTTGTGATGTTTAATTAGTCAACATTTGAGAAGTGCTTTGTGGATTAAAAGAGCTGCATAAGTGCTAAATCTTCATTGTTAATAACAAAAGATCAGCTCTGAAAGAACACATCAAGCATATTGTACAAAGAAACTGTATTTTATTGTAATTTTTGCTCTTCAACTTTGTGGAAAACTGCCATTAAAGTTTATTCTTTTAAGAGATAAAAACAGAACCGTTTCACTGGAAATCTCAGCTCACTTATTCAGTGATAAATGGGGGAACTTGACAATACCACCTAAAAACAATGCTTTTTATTATTATTCTTGTTAAGTTAAGATAGGCATACTTAACCCCTGCCCACTTAACGCAGTCATGGAAATAAGTATTGGAAGATAGCACTGGCTTCACGATCCTTGGAAGAGAGTGTATTGATAGCTGCTATGAGCATTGCTCTGTAACCCCATACTCCCCATGTGCCCACAGACATAAGCATGGGGCACAGGCTAGGGTCCTGTGCAATGTCTGCAAACTGGGGAATCTTTATCGCTCGCCCTCACCCCAGTAACAGAACACATGAATGGACAGAGCTCACGAATATTGGAGCAGCAAACGTCTTTAGTGGCCACCTTAATCTAGTTCTTCAGTCCCCAGATGCAAAAAAGACCAGAGTGTAATTGTGTACATTCCGTGGGTCAGCTTCATGGTGGGTGAGTGATATTGGAATAGAAACACTTCTTTTCACAAGTTTATTTGCACAGCCTGTTTGAGTGTGATTGTGTGTCTATGCCTACTGTTTTTGGTCATTCTCTAAAGAGTGCCAAATCCTAACTATCCCTGTTCTAATTCCATTTGTGGTCTTTGATGGATTGCGGGAGGAAGTGATGTTGGTGACACCAGGATTTCAGGTGATGTCTACCTTGTAAGTTCTAAGAGCAAACTGTGAAGGAAAATTACCGAGGCTTTTCTCCTTTTCAGTGGGCACTGAGTTTTTTCAGGGATTCCGAGGCCTTGTTGATTTATCACACCTCTCTTTCAATACATGTGTTTGTGTGTATGTATGCATGTGTGTGTGTCTATATGTACATGTATATGTGCAGGTTCATGTGGAGGTCAGAGGTAGATGATGTTCAGTATCTACCATCAATAATTTGTCATCTTATATTTTGAGGCAGTGTCTCTCACTGAGTCTGAGTACTGAGTCAGGAGCTCTCTGGTACATCTCTATCAGCCCAGTGAGGTCTAGGGTCTGCCTTTCTCCATCTCTTCCCAAGTCCCAGTGCAGGGGTTACAGTTTTCTGTTGCCATATTTGGTTTCAGTCTGTACCTGCTGTGGGAAGCAAACATTTCCCCAGATCAAGCCATTTTTATAGTTCCCCACTCTTTCTTAATTTCCTGTGTTGGTTTCTGACACTTCGCCTCGGAGCTCCATTCCTTTGCTCAGTGGTTCCCCCTCTACCTTCAGAGGGCATTTGGGATGCAGAAGAGGCATTTTGAGCTATTGTAGTTCCTGGGGAAAGGTGACAGGGGTGCTGATAACTACTCTACATAAACAGTTAAGCAGAACAAGGCACAGTCTAATTCAAATCCCCATCAGTGACTGTGCTGAGAGATTCAGATGGAGATACCATAGTAGTGACTGCTATTGCCACTATGAACTTAATGTAAGCTTCAGATTCTCTCCTTGGAACTAATTTTGATGTATTAGCTGGTAAGATATCATAGGGAACGAGCATAGGTATGAATCCCATGAGATAAGCTCTCACACGAGGCAGAGAAAGAAGGCAGAGCCGGTGGCAGGTATTGTGGGTTGATTGAGCCACAGTCGTTGGTAACCTCTCCCTCAGCTGTCTCCTTTTACTAAACAACCTGGGAAAACTAATTTTCTCCCAGCTTTCCTTGGGGATTAGTGGTGGTACTGCAAATGCTGACTGGAAATAGATAGGGAAAAGCCTACATTAAGTGGGAATCAGGACTTCTGGTGACATACTCCTCTCCTGGAAAGGGGATGGCTGGTGGTCCCCTTTCCCTTTCTCCCTGTCCTGGTGTGGATGTGATGCACGAAACCATTGTTCAAACATAGGATGACAGTCACGTAGAGGAAAAGCCATGGCACTGAACATGGTCAGGGGCACAGCAGAAAGTAGCTGGAGTCTTAGTGCACACCAAGCAGCTGGCTTCTGCTACCCCTGACTTTGCTTTATTTATTAGACAAGGGGACATTTCTTGGCTTTGTTATGTTATTCTTCTTTCTATTAGTTGTAAAGCTGAACACATTTCTAACAATTCAGAATCTAAGGCAAAAATTACAAATCTGTATGTACATAATTTTACAGGTGCTTATTCCACTCTTTGCTCAGCCTATTCTGTCAATCTGGACTGCCCTTTGCTTGACTTAAAGAGTAGCCAAACCTGACAGGACTCCCGTGTAACTAATTCCAACATCAAGAGCTTCTTATTTGAAAGGCAATGCAACAGGCACAAAAATTCTCAAGGTACAGTCCCTTGCTCTGCAAGCTTTGGTTTTCAGACAAAGGAGACAGCTTCACTAAGTTCTTTTGACCTAATCCATACTAGCATCCCTGATGCCACAGTTTTGATAGTGTGGGTCTGATGTTCCAGAAGGAGAGATCATAGACAGGGCAGGCAGGTGAGAAGTGACTATCGTTACTTCTAGGGCAGTGTCCACAGCACAGATCAAGAGATGGCATCAATGGTGTCTGAACATGGGATAGAAGGAACACGTATGCATTTTCAAGGACATTTGACTTCTTACTGGAACAACTGGCTTTTCAGCTGCTTCCTCTATTCTGATGATCTTTCTTGCTGAAATCGCCTGTTCTTATAGCTAATATCTAAAAGCAAGACAATGAGCAAACTGATTAAACTTTTATGGAGTCCTTAGTGGAGGAAGGGTGGCTCAGTGACTCCCAGAACTGACTGCACTACTTAGAAGTGAGAATTTGTACCTTGGCAAGTTACTGAACACCTCTGTGAAGACAATCTATTGTCTATAAAATGGGGATAAAATGAGTACTTGTTTCATAATGCTTCTAAAGTGACTGGAAGCAATGGTATTTATGCAAGAGTGGCTGGCTAGTTCATGCTCGGTGCAGATCAGCTAGTGTGTGTACACCGAGGACAAGGACACTGGGAATGCAAAGGCAGAGGCAAAGAACAATGGGATTGTAGCCCTGTCATTTGGAAGTTTAACAGTATCGGGGGCTGGATATGAAGCAGGTGATTAGGTTTATAGATGCTTTCTGAGAAAAGGGACAGAGTTAAGGCAGCTCTAACTGAAGCAACTCCAGCATATAGTATCTGGTTCTAGGTGACTCAAGACAGGATTCCTATGTGATGCGTTCTAGTGCTCGTGCACACGTATGACCCTTCTCATGCCAACTCTTTCCTAACAATGTGAAGAGGGCTCACATATGCTAGACGGAGAAAGCAGAGTTCAACTTTATGTGAACAGGGATCAAGCTCGGTTGGTAACACTACTTGGGGAGGTTATAGAGACTTAAGGACAGTGAGCCTGAGACGCCTATGTGAAGGACTGATACTTGTTTTTATTTTATTTTATTTTTTAGAGGCAGCACTATTTTTTTTCATTGCCAACAATACTGGTCATTTTATATAGCTATATTGTTAATCTCAGTCCTGTGTAATGTATATGTCCAGACACTAATTTGCTAATTTTTGAATTTGCTGCCATTGGATTACATCATGACACCTATGTAAATATGTAAACTTCATGCTGCACTTATTCAACACAATAAGATTTAGCTACTCAAGCGCCCTCTCTTCTTCCCCCTTTCTACTACATATTATTGTCTAAATGCTTTGGCTTCAAACACACATGATATTTTAAAAAGAAATGAGAACTTGTTTTCTTCTGATGATGGAGGCTGTTAACCTGAAGCATCAGAAGAACCATTCTTTGAGGCTCAGTACTTTGATTTGAGCAACACTCTGCAGTCAGTTACGGTAAATGGTTGATTTAAGATGCATAGCATCTTTGAGTATTCAAACAACCAGGCCTGAAGTCTCTTCTTTGTGCTGCCTCCTTTCATCTGCATACTTGTTAGCATGCTTGGGTCACAGAGACACCGTGTTGTTTCAGTATAAAGAGGGGTGCATGGGCCTGCAACAGTTCCTTGCTTCTTGGCAGAGCCTCCATTTGTGGGCACACATTCTGAGGTAGAGGGGTGAAGTCAAGGAAGGGGAAGGTGACTAATGATCTCCTTAGGCATGTAGCTGCAGAACTTTATTCCTTCTGTCTCCAGAGTATTAAGCTGAGCATCTTTGTTCTTTTGTGCCATCCTTTTGTGTGTTTGGAGCAAGAGAGGGTAGATACAGAACAGGTGGAAATGTTGACAAGGAACCGAGGAAAGCTTTGTCAAGAGCATATCCCAGGAGTTAGGTTGTAATGAAATGAACCAATCCTTGAAATCAGCTCTTGCTTTTTTTTCTTAAAAAAACAAAAACAAAAACATTTGCTTGTCATTTAGAATAAAATTTGAACTTGTCTTTTTAATTGGGTGGCAAATAGGAATTTCTGACAACCAAAGAGGCATTAGAATCTTGCTTATTTGTATGTTTCTCAAACACAAAAACAACAAAAACCAAGATAGTTGTTTTCTCCATTTTTTGTGTAATAAAGGAAACGAGAACTGTGAAGCTTTATAGCTGGCCAGACTGCCACAATAACTTTGTAATTAAGATTTACCCTTTGATATGCTGGAAATCCCTATAAATGCCTAAGTGTGTTTAAGAAAAGAAAAAAAAAGGCAGGAAGGCGAAAGAGAACTCAGAGAGAGGAACAGGGAGACAGCTTGGTTTGTAAAGTGCTTGCTGTGTAAACGTGAAGACTGAGTTCAGATCGCCCTGACCCACAGAAAATGGCGATGCACTCCTATGATCCTAATGTTGCAGAAGTAGGGGCTGGAGGGTCTCTTTGGCTGGTTGGCCAGACAGTCCAGGCTTAGAAAAGACATTCGTGTGCTCATACATAACACACACACACACTGATAGCAAAAACAAATTGGAGCCGACACCTGGAAGATCAGCATGTAAAGATGGTCATAGTAACGCGGGTCTTTCTGCTTTTGCTGTAGGGACCACAGCTAAGCATGACCTTCATCTCCTCATTTAAAGGTGGATCCCCACTATCACATTCAGGATACTGATGCGTTTATTTTGTCAACTAGAGCTAAAGAAACCTGATGCAGGTTTGAGCTAGCTTTCTTCACCATTGGAGGATAGTGCATGGCAGGGGCTGCACCTAACCAAGAAATGTATGGATTTTGAGTATGGCAAGGAGGCAAGGGGAACTTGGGGCTATCACTCTAGGTAACCTGGATTTACTCTACAGTGCATTTGTTGTTATCATTGAGAAAACATGGGGTGTAAATGACCTCATGACAGTCGCAGCTGGAACCATGGCAGGAATGTCGCACAGACATACAGGTGGTCTTCGAGCAGTAGCTTGCAGTAGTCTGCCAGAACTGACACTCACCAGTCTTCTTGCTATGCTGTAACTGGAAGTACATGAAAGGCTCCCTGCTTCAGCAGTCACTCTGAATATTTTTGTCCCCTCAGGAATGGGACACATTTCATTGTCATCCAGATCAATTAATAAGTCAGTCTGGAGTAGCTTTCTATGTTGTACCTACAAATAAATACTTGAACACTGGCGACTCTGAGGTGCCGTGGGGAAGATCACTGATGGTTAGCCTGCACTGCTTGCCTTTGGTGAGTGGACGCCAAGCCCGTTGGTGGCTCACTGAGTACATGTTCTCTTCTGTGGAGATGCACCTGTTTTCTCTCCTACTCCCAAACCGCAAAACCACTCACTCTCCAAATTCAGGCCATACGTATTTTCAACATTTTTGTCAACATGTTTGCTCATTTGAAAAATCTAAATCTAATGTTGTTCTGTATTCCAAATAGAAGGTGAAACTAGAAAAAAATGAATTGAAGGATAAGTGAGGAAGACACTTGACATTGATCTATTTGTGTTCATTCACACATGCATGCGCACACACATGCACACACATGCACACATACACCAACTAACTGCTTCTTTATCTTGATGCTGTGTAATGGATTTACTGAAATAATTTTTATTCATAAATTTTGATTTGCTAATGAGTATTGATTAATTTATCATCGATTCATCCATTCAGAGCCAGAGAGTGAACACTGCTAGATTGTCTTATCCTTCTTTATTTGATTTGACCTCATCTGTAAGCAAAATTGGTGATCACGACGCTCAGCCTAATGTGTCTACCTAAAAGCATTTGTATCTAAGTTTGTAGTGAAAGGGGAGAAATGAATGATTGATATCCTTGATTTTCAGGAATCACTGGAATTGGAAGACATTTCTATCTTTGTGCTCATATACACGGCCAGTTTTATGATTATTCCTCATCACTCTCCAGGTGCTGTGCTCCATCTCAATATGCATTTTTTGAGTGATTGGGTTTCCCATAATTGACAAAATAAAATATTTTACGACAGAGTAGAACCGACTTCTCAATTGCTGGGTGTTAAATGAGATGAGAACACTTAAATGGAAGTGAAGTTTTCTCTTTTGTTTTCAAGGCTGATGAACAGAGAACGAAGTTTTTGATAATAGTATCAAAGGACCTTTGAGTGTCAATAGCATACAAGGTACTATGAAAGTGTCTGCCGGGAGAATCAACAAGATGTGGCCTCCAAGGACGTGAGGCTCATGATATCAGCCTAAGACCTACCCATTCAGTTTTGCTTAAAAGTGGCCAGGTCCTGCTAGAACCATCCTAAAGATGTGAGCCACCACATCTCTGGCCCTGTCTACCAGTTATTTGCAGAGAAACAAATGGTTTCCATGCTCAAATTGAGTCATTATTTTTCTGCCAAACAAATTTGCTATTAGGTTGGAAATTGTCCTTTAAGCCATAATTATTATAATTCTTTATTAAATGTTCACAAGTCAGAAAATGATTCTCTTTCAAGGATGGCCTTTTATCTTCAGCAGCTGTCCAGCATTTGTGTAATAGTTTTGTAGCTATAGACAGCTACAATATGGCTTCCAGGCCACACTACTCAAGTATTTGATAAATTGCACACTTTATGAAGTTTTATTATTCAAATAATTTTGAGAATTTTCCTCTTAATTAATGATATCTTATTGGATACAATTGTACCAGGGTTTTGCTTGCATACATATGATTTTATCATTTGGAGAATACTGAGAAAATTTTATGCTTTACCCACCTTCTTTTGGATGAATCCACTATAGAAACATCCTAAAATTATAACCATGGAGTTGCAGCTGTGTTCAGTATCTGTAACTGATATGCAATTTTCATCTCTGCATGTCCTGGCATGAGTCTGGTACCTATGAGGAAGTAGGACCTCTGTGGGTCTGGGTATGAGTCTGGGACCTCCAGGGGAGTAGGCAGGAACCAGAGACCTCTCCGGGATTAACCCCAAGCCAGGGATCTCTGCAGAAGCAATCTAGATCAGGGACATTTACAGAAACAAGACTGAGCCAGTAACCTAGGCTGGAGCAGGCTTGAGATTCAAACTCCACAGCACAGCAGGTACAAGGGAGCAACCACTGAGGGAGTAGGCCAGAACCAGAGACATCTGTGGGTCTGGGTGTAAGTCTGGGACCTCTGAGGGAGTAGGCAGGAACCAGAGACCTCTGCGGATCTGGATGGAAGACTGGAAAACTGGAACCTCCAAGGGAATAGGCCAGAACCAGAGACCCCTGCGGGTCCAGAGCATGAATCCAGAACCTCCGAGGAAGTTTAGGCCTGAGCCAGGACCCATGCCAGAGCAGGCTCAAGGCAGCAACCTCAGTAGAAAGAGCCCCATGCAAGCAATCTCTGTGGGTGCAGGCCTGAACGGCCCCTGGTATCACAGAGCAAACCCAGGAGCGCTGAGCAACCTCCAGGAACATGGAGTGACCAGCAGGGTAACTGGAACTGTGGTCCTGATTGCACCTAGAGGAGCAACCATCTGAGCCTTGGATCCACTGGCACCTGGAAGATTGATCACCAGAGTCACAGACAGCCCCAACTACACCAATCAGAGAAAAAGATGGGTAGACAAGATAAGAACACACACAACACCACAAAGAGCAACATGACACCAGTAAACACTAGTGATCCTACAACAGCAAGACTTGAACAACCAAATATAGATGAAGCAGAAGAAAATGATCTAAAGAATAACTTTAGGAGAATGTTTGAGGCCCTTAAAGAGGAAATGAAAAATTCCCTCAAAGAAATGGAAGAAAAGACAAACAAAAAATTGGAAGATATCAACAAATCCCTTATAGAAAACCAGGAAAAAGCAATCAAACATATGAAAGAAACTCTTCAAGACTTGAAAACTGAAAGCGACAATGAAAAAAGCACAAGCAGAGGGAATTAAAGAAACAAAAATCATGAGAAAATGATCAGCAAGCATGAACAGCAGAATATAAGAGATGGAAGAGAGAATCTCAAGCACTGAAGATAAGATAGAGGAATTAAACTCATCAGTCAAAGAAAACATTAAATCTAACAAAAGCTTAACAAAAATATCCAGGAAATATGGGACACCATGAAAAGATCAAATAGGTATAGAAGAAGAAGAAGTTCAACTCAAAAGCACAAAAATATACTTAACAAAATCATAGACGAAAACTTTCCCAACCTAAAGAAAGATATGCATATGAAGATACAGGAAGCTTACAGAACACCAAATACACTGGATCAAAAAAAAAAAAGTCCCCTTGCCACATAATAATCAAAACACTAAACATACAGAATAAAGAGAGAGTATTAAGAACTGCAAAGGAAAAATTTCAAGTAACATATAAAGGCAGACCTATCAGAATTTAGTGGAAACAATGAAAGCCAGAAGGTCCTCGTCAAGTGTTATGCAAACATTAAGAGCCTTTGAGCCTGACCTCTGGAAAAGATTCTAGGTTTTCCAGATATCGCTTTCCCTGTCCTCTGCCTGGAGGACTCCAGAATGTTCTTGATACTGATGCTGAGAGATGGAGACATGGTCACTGAGCACAGAGCACAGACTCAAGCCTCTCATTGACTGTTGCTTTCCCTGCCACACCACCCTCAGTGAACTGTGACAGGCAAGAAACACCCTGCTGCTGTGTTGAGTCCCTGAGGTTTGAGGCTGCTTGTTTGTTATAGCGCATGACAAAGCATTCTGAATGCAAACATTGCTGCCATTGTCCTTTTATTCGATCCCTGGTCAGTCCTTCTCATGTCTTCCGTGAAGGCTTCTTTAGCGGACATTGCTGTCAGAACACACCCTCAAATTTAAGGCCCCAAATGGATACCACTCTTCCCACTTGCTTTTATGAATTCCAATCCCTTGAGAAATGGCCTGGTATAACCATTTTAATTGTTGCCTCTGTGTGCCTTTCCAGTTTTTTGATCTCCCTCTTGAATTCCAGAACTAAATTTCTACTTAGTTCCTGAGTATAATACCATAATCAAGTTGAATTTGATTTCCAAGTAGAAATACATTAGAGCAGTTGTCTTCTTTGTGTTAAAGTCTAGGTTCTCTTCTCTGGGCACTAGGATCACAAACCTTCCTGGAATCTTGAGATTTTCCTGCATCACGAGATTTGAAAGATATTTTCAACATCTTCTGCCATCTGGCCTTTCACCTCCACTCTGCACCTAACGCCGCTGTCACTTTTGCTCCTTCTTTGATGTCCTTTATTAGTCATTTCTGCTACACATTTTGGCTTCATCTCACTCCAAGTTCTTTCTAATCCACTCTACCCCTTGATCATTTCAGAATTTCATTTTAAAGTTGTGAGTGGACCACAGTACTCCTCATCTAAGAAGTTTCGGTGTCATTTCACTATCTACAAAATAAACCCACGTTTTAAAAATCTGCATTTAACGATCTTTCTTCATTAGCTTAGCCCACAATCTTGACCCTTTCATGTATCTTCCAGCTACTGTAGTGTCTTAGAAATTACATTTGCTTATTTGTTTTGTGTGTGTGTGTGTGTGATGGGAAGGGAGCATGTGGATATCAGAGAAGAACTTGTGAGAACTGTCCTCTCCTACCACGTTCTCTCAAGACATAACACAGTTCATCAGGCTTGGTGAAAAGTGTTAACTGCTGAGCCATCTCACTGGCTTGAATCTTAGTCTTTTCTTCATTGCCACTCCAACTTTAACAACTTCCATTATCCTATAGATTACCAATAAAGATTCTTAAGTAGAGAGGCTTATGGATTATCTACCACACAGTCACGAGGGAATTTTAAATAGATTCTATTTTTAGGCCACACTCTAAAAGACATTGTGGCCTTCTTAATGTATTTCACATTGATGATGTAATAAGATTGAGACTAAGGAAAAAATGTAGGTGCTTTAGCGACAATATGGATTCCTAGGGATGTTTCGAGGTTGATTTGATCATAGACTACCTGGGGATATTTTTTTCTAAGATTTTTTCATATGCAACAGACTAGTTGACAGGCAATCTGAGACGAAAAAGAATAGAACACAATAAATTAGTTTCTCATATTAGAAGAAGATTGGTTCTAGATAACTTGCAGCTACATAAGTATATGGACAGTCAATGCATGTTGCTCATATAAAGTGGTGCCAAATTTGCACATTGCTACATTATCTGCTAAAATGCTTTCAATAATTTCTAGGTTACTTGTAATACAATGTGGTACAACATGCATGCTAAATGAATACTTGTGCTATATTGTTTAGGCTATTCTTACAGGGAAAAAGTCTATATATGATCAGTACAAATTCAATTCTAGAATAGAATATGTAGAGGGTAGACTATATTAAAAATGAGTTCTAAATAATTTTGCCACGGGAAAGAAAATGGCAATACCATTGTGAAATTACAGCAGATAATTTTTGAGTCAGCATAGTTATAAACATCTAAATACATTAGGATCTGGACTTGGGGAAAGAAGAGTTCTTTCTTTATATGGGATCTCTGTCAGTGAAAAACATATGAAAAAAAGTGAAGCTAACTCTCTCAAGGTAGCCAAATTGCTAGGATATACATTATGCTTAAATTACATTATCGTAAGTGTCATATCCAGCAATAAAGAACATTTGTGCTCAGGAGACTACCCCTGTTAACATACAAGATACAAAGCGTGCTGGCAAGTGATGAAAGCAAGAAAACACATAGCGGCAGGATGACAAAGGCATGTGTGTCCAACTGGCTGTGTATTCCAACTGCCCATCCTGTCAACTGGGACAGCCGGAGACAAAAGAGCTATTAAGAACTTCATTCTCTCTGGCCTAGACCTTATGTTTCTGCCCTGATAAAAAGAACCGAAACAACAGTCCAACAGCTCATAATAACAAATGAACAAATAAAGGAAGAAGAATCGTGACTTCATTATGCTCCATTCTGACCTCAGAAAATGAATTGGAGTATCACATCCATTTTGCTTTTGTCCCTAGCTGCAGCGATTGGCAGACCATTGAGTGCTTACAGTAAATCATTTATGGTAAGATGTAGCCACCATAGGAATGGCAGATTTTGAGAGATGAGCAAATGTTTGGATCTAAGTGGTCTTTAGTGATTTAAAAAAAAAACAAAAAAACCTTCACTAGGATGATTATCATTTTAAGGAATTCCATATCTTGGAAAGGGTTAACAACATGGTGTTTTGAAACCAGATCTGGTCTGTTTTTCAAGCTGTGCCATATTTAGTGATATATTTAGTTCTGCAGATGTCTTGAGTCTGTCATTGGAATTGGACTTTCCCATCAAAACCAGACACTGCTTCTCAAGCAGCCAGAATGGAAGGCTCAGTTCTGCATGGTTGGACCATTGTCATTTTGTTTTCCACTCCAAGTGACCAGACGAAAGATATGGTACAGCTACGCTTTTGTGTGTCTGGCCCAACAGCCCTCTCAACATTCAATTGTGCAATCCAGTTTATAGGGTCTATATTTGGGGTTGTCTTGAATAGGAAAAATTTTGGGGAAATTGTTTAATTCATTCTCAAAGTTTTAAAAAGGTGCAGGAATGAGAATTTAAAAACACTGACAGGGATTTATTTATATTCCTTCCAGAGCAGTGTAGCAAATGGGGTGGGGAAGGGGATGCAATATGGAAGTACTTAAGGTTCAAGGGACTCAAGATTCTGTAATGAAACTCTAGTGAAGGGATGGGAACTCGAGACCCGAGGAACTCTGGGTTGTATGTTAGCTTGGAATGAATAAAACCAGAGATCTATCTTTAAAATAAGTCAGGGACTGCCCTTTCAAATGCTGTAGGAATCATGGAGTATGGCAAAAGAGCCAAGCATGTGTCTCATCTGACTGAATAGATGAAAAAAAAAAATCATTCAGGGTAAAATGGTTTTCTATTGCTATTGTGTTATTTCGTCCAATCCCCCCACCCAAGGTGTGATTTACATAACAAAGTTAGAAAAAAATTCCAGGCCTAATTATCACTTTCAAAATAGAATCTGGAAATCAGCCATTAGTGACTGAAGATTACAGATTTGTTTTTTCAAAAAGCGAATCTTGAGTTCAGCTCAGAAGTTACCCTTAAAAACTGTACTGTATTGTTTTCTCACACCAAATCAAATGTCTTTTTGGCATCAAAGAAAGCAGCTCCTAAGCTAATTCATAACTCAAATGTTGTCAATTCAGGCTTCACTAAAGCTGTAGCTTTTTAAAGTCAGAAAGATAAAGCACAGTTGTGTCTGTATTGTTTCTAATGACAAGTTGCCCGTGTGGTTTCTTCATAGTCTTTTCCATTTTGTAAAGACCAAGACAGTAATTGGAAACCAAAAATATGTTCTTTCTTTTCCTTCAATGATCTTTTACAGAGATAGCAGGTGTGATTAAAAAAAAACAGTCTCTGAACCTAACTACCTGAAGGTGCAGTCTTGTTTGTGCGTTCCCCAACACCGAAAGGGGATACAGGCTGCTATTTCTTCTTGAAAAGTTCAGAGTTTATAAAAAAATGGAGATTTGTTATAATAATAACAATAATAGCAAGCTTGTGTGTGTATGTGCGTGTGTGCATGTGTATGTGTGTGTGTGCAGTGTGCGTGTGTCTGTGGATCTGCATCTGTGTAGCCCAGAAGACAACATTGGGTTCTTCCCTAGAAATGTTGTTTACCTTATTCAGACATTGGCCGGAAGCTCACCAATTAGGGCAGACTGGCTGACTAGCAAGTCCCAGGATCCTCCTGTCTCTGATGCTCTAGTGCTTGCACAAGTGCGCTTTAGAATACTAGGCATTTTTACATGGGTTCTGGCTAGTGCTCTACCAACTGAGTCTCAAAATCTGAAAGTCTTGCACACTAAGATGACACTCCATATAAACTCATGGGATGCTTGTCAGTCAAAATATAGGCGTGCTAAAATGCATTACAATTATCTTTAGGTTGATTGTGTGTATAGTATGCCTCACTGTGTGTATGCGAATATTCCAAACTCTGAAAACATTTGCAAAAGGAAGCATTTCAGATACGAGATATATTCTCTCTTCTTCCCTCCCTCCCTCCCTCCCTTCCCCTTTTCTTCTTTTCTTTCTCTCTCTTTCTTTCTTAGGGAAGGCCTCATTGGACTTCACATTCTCTAAGTCATCAAAAATGGCCTTGAACTTCTGTTCTTCCTACCTCTATTGTTCAAGTTCCCAAGTGTTGGCATTACAGTCTTGTACCACCATATCCAGTCAAATAATAAAACCTTAATATGTAGTAGAAATTCTCCCACAAGGCTTTTTGAGAGGAGTAAAAGAGACAATACTATCAAAGTACTTAGCTTAGCTCCTATAAGTAGAAAACCCACTGTTTATCACATTCTAACATGCTTTTTGCATTGAACATTCACTTAGCAAGATTTAGAGACTATCTATAAACGAATATTTATTATTCTTGGTCATATAAACATATACAAACAATGAATAGAAAAAATTAAGTGTAGAAGTCCTGGAAATAAATATAAATATATGTTTTCAGTGTGGTTAATGATTTAAGCATTTATTCAAGGAAATAGAAGAACCTTCCTATTCTGCAGGAATTTAGATGTTTTGGGAAATTTTATTTATGTCCATTACAAGTCAGTGACAGTCCAACATGCTCTGTGAGTATGAAATAAAACTGCATGGCTGTTTAGGACTTCTCTTCAATAGAATGTGGTTACCCACTTGTTTTAAAACTCTCCTTTTGTATTCTCTAAAAGGACTAAGAACATGAGTCTGATTATTATTGTGCGTTCTGGTATCCTCAGAGAATCCCAAGAAGTTCCAAGTCAAGAATAGTTCTTTACTCCTCATAGGAAGTCTTCTATATACTTATTTCTATGCCCATTTTGAAGATGAGGAAAGATTAAGGCCTCATTAATTATGGAATTTTGTGCTTGGCATTGTAGGACCCAGCCATGATAAGCTAAATAGAGACCTGAGTCTCAATAGTTTACCCTAAGGCAATACCAGACTCTGAGAAAGACCACAAACTGACAGGACCCAGACCATCTAAAGAAAATTCTTAACATTCCAACCTTTGTAGATAGACTCACCTGCCAGCACACACCCATTGCTTTTCACCAGGACACCCTTAGGCAAATGCCAGCAAATCAGGATAGAATCCATCACCCCACACCCTGCTAATGTAACTTTTCTGGGTTTTGCCTTTAAATGGTGCCCTCTAGAAGGGTGGGGTACCTCCTCTCTCTGTTGCGTTGATGAGGTCCCTGCAGGCTTGTAAGGTGCACACAATAAACCTTGCTTTTGTATTTCTGTGAGTCAGTCTCCCTGGTGGTCTTTTGAGGTCCCCATGGACTGGGCATAACAGGAATATACTATGTCTCATAGGAATTGGGAAAAATTGACAGAAAATATGATGGACTAAAGATAATTAGATCTCTATAATGCTTATGGTATACTGAGCATCATGTCATGATAGACATGTATATTTAAAGCATTTAATCCAAATAATATCCCTCAGAAGCATGTTTAGTTAGCCTCAGATAATCGAGAAGAAATGTAATAATCAAAGAGGTGAGGGGGATTCCCCATACGTTGCCCAATTTTCAGGTATTGATAAAGAATTAAAATCTGTAACTTTCTGGTTTCAAACTCCAAATTTTGCCCCACCGCTAGTGGTTTGGAGAAGATGAGGGAGGAGAGAAAAGGGGAGACTACAGAACCATGGTGTGTCTTATGGGTGGCAGGTAGCCACCCACGTGATTTCAGCAGAAGAATATCAGATTTGTGTTTCAGAAAAAGCAATCGGCAGCACTATACGAGAATGGCTCTACCTTATTTTTATTTAGTAATTAGATTGACTACAGATCACATCCTGTTGCGGGAGGTCCTCCCACTCCTCCAGCCTATCACCACTGAGGTACCAGCCCACTGGGGCGTGGTTTCTCTCCCTTTAAAAAAGCGGCCACTTCCCTCTCCTCTCTCTCTTCACTTCCTGCTCCGCAGGCGACTAGACTCCTTTCCTGGTTGCGTAGAGGGCTGTTGCCTGGGACAGTGATCTGTAAGTTTTTTCCCCTTTAAATAAATACCACCCTAATAATCATAACCCCGAATTGGTGTGGCTTTGTTTGTGACTTACGCCTTCAACATCCCTTTCTGTGGGCATGTGTTTGTATTGCCCCTCTGTATCTATCCCTGAATCTTGTCATTTCAATTCAACTATAGGTGATCTTCTCAAATAGGCATGGTAATAGAGACATCCCTATGAAGCATAATAAGTTAGAACACGTGTTTATTTGATGAAATTAACAATGCTATATTGTTTATCTAGCAGGATATTGCACTGATTAAGAGTTAGGACTCTAAGCAGGAAGAATCCTGCTGCGCTACTTGCTAGCTCTTAAGCACTTTGCTCAAGGTCATTTAGCTAAATTCATAATTGAAACATGGTGAGACGTTTTCTACAGTGGAGCAGCATCCATAGAAAATGCAACAGAACTGATGCTAGCTGAATGCTCATAGTGCAGAATATGATAGACACTATGCTGAATGCTTCATGCACATAGCTGCTTAAAAAAAAAAAAACATGGCAGACCTTATGTAGCTAGCTCCATGCTTTGCATATACTGTAATGGTCTGCTCTGTCCCTTTAAGAGACAATCTTGTTAATGGGAATATTGCAGACCCAGAAGGTGGGTATTATTTTCTAAGGTCAACCCCTTTGTTCAATAGTTTCCTTATCTTCTTAAGGCTGCTAATAATAGATATCTCTTATGGCTTTTTTTTTTGAGGAAAAAATGAGTTAATTCATTATATCACACTTGGCACGTATTAAGTTCTTTATCAATATGAACTATTATCTGCTGAATCAAGAAGCAATTAAAAATAAAAGCATAAGGACTTTGAAACAAGAATATAAGTAGAGAAAAAGAAATAAATCCAGTGGAGAGAAAACAGAACCATTTTTCTGGCTTGTTTATTAGATTAAAGTAGATCAAGCTGACTAGCTGCAAGATTGTTCTGTGCATCTATGACCACCAGTACAGAAATAGCACCAGCTTTTAAGATTTAAGCATCCTTGATAATTTATTGAAAAAAACTTATAAAAATGAATACTTTCAGCAATTATATGCTCACTGATTAAACCACAGCAACTAAAGTTTAATGAAAGAAAATCAGCTTAACTCTTAAGTGAACTAATCTAATGGAATATGAGTCAGAAAATGCTAAATTTAGAATCTATAAAACTGAAAAAAAGGAGGAAGATAAAATTGCCTGTAAATATCATTTGGGTAGCATTTGATTTCTTAACCCACTTTATAAATGTAAATAATGTTCATTTGCATTAAGGGACTATTACATGAAAATGCACCCTAATCCAGAAAAATTTAAAGAAAAATAGTCAGTACAGGACAGAAGGGACAAGAATGTACTGAAAACATGAATAGCTGCACTTTCAAAGACAATGTGTTAATTAAGTAGTAGAATATTCAAACCCTGGGCCATTGGGTTGGGCCAGCAAGTAAAGGCACTTGTCACTAAGTCTAATGACCTGAGCTCCCCAAACTCCTGTAGCAGGAGAGAACCCTCTCCTGAAAGTTGTCTTTTGACCACCACACATGGGCTACAGATTACATACAGGTAATACAAACATACATACACACACACATGCATGCATGCACTCATGCTCACACTAAGTAAATGCTAGGTTTAGGCTCTCCTCTTGTAAGCATTAAAAATCACCTGTGACAAACCCAGGTGGCTGCATTGTGCTGACTTCTATACTGGATGTTACCCAGTAAAGTTTATTTATTTATTCATTTATTTTAAGTTGGTCTTTTCTCTATTAAGTGCGTATAGGTTCTGGATGCCAAGTCAGCCAGCCTTTACTCGTCTGAACACCCCATAGCTGTTTTACAAGCAATGTGCAGTAACAAATTTCTTTATTGAATCAGATGTCTTTTTAAAGAGGAAATTTCAGGGAAGAATTTCAAACTGTCTTTTCTAGTTATAGACAATGTGGATTCATTTTCCATTTCCAATGGCTGGTTTTGTGGCTAGATTTCTACCTTGCTTTTATGGTTAGGTCTATGTCTCAAATATCCATTAGCTGTCATTTTGGTGGTGATCAACCTCAAGAATGTTGGAACCAAAATTTTTGGTTAAAATTATACAGTGTAAACGACATGGCTTATTAGATAGTACTAAAATGCTAGGAAGCAAAAGAAAATCCAGAAGATCTATCTATTAAGGAACGAATTTTTAGGTAACATTTATACGAAGTCCTCAAGGGAATGTCACAATAGGGCAAGAGAGAGGTTCAGGCCCTGCCACTTTCCTGAAGCAGAAGGCTGGTTTCCCTAGAAATGCTTCCTTGATGGACCTTCTGTTCCAAGTATCTGTCTACAAAGCCCCATCTCACTTTGGGACATCTTTTTTATTCTATTTTTCTAGATTTCCCTCTATTCATTTAAAAATATGCATATTTATGGTTAAGAAAAAGACTTTCTCGATGATGCTACTTATGGAAAAGTCACCTTCTACAGGAGTCTGTCTCTATGTCTTATTTACAGTGATAGCCTTTTCTCAATGATTCTGGTCTACTTTTCCCTATGTATTTTCTCTACAGTGCTTACCCACACTACCGTAAATAATTTTCTCACTAATCATCTAGTTCCTGAATAGAAGGAAAAGCCAGTGATTTGAATTTTTACACTCCCTTCTGTGCGCACGTGTGCACACACACATTTAGAATAAGCTCTTGTACTTAGCGGTCATCAGTGAATATTTGAGAAATGCTGATGCTGATGACAGTGAGCATCTTTGTCACCTCACACAAACTGGAAAGTACCAGTCCCACATGCATAGGTTCCCAAGGTTGAGTCTAGCCATGCAATCTAACCATGCACACCACAGACAGAGAAGCACCCATGACTTTTCCTTCAGCAAGATCTTCTTTGTTACCTTGACCCTCTTGGTACCATCACTTGAAGATTTCTGGCTGCCCCTTTAATTGGTTTCAGTCAAAGGCATCACTTTACTGGGTAGTCCTCCTTTTGTGCTGATTTCCCTGGGACTTTTTCTGCTGTCTCCATCAATGTTTTCTTCCTTATCATCTTTGACATCTTCCACATCATTGTTCTCACTCCATCCCAGAACCATTCAATTGCTTCTTTGATTCTGATATTGGGAAACAAACAAGCCTTGACACTAAAAACCATCTCCTTCAAAACACAGTCCTGAATCCTATAAATCCTCCCTTCTTATTTACATGGAAACCTTGAAAATAAGATGTGTAAACCTTCCAAGGTCACTGGAAGTTCCTTGTACACTAGCAGATTTCTGTGTGGAGCATTGTCAAAGGCTTCCTTCCTTAGTGTGTCATTCCATTTCTGTCTCTGAACTTGTTAGTCCTTTACCTTTTGTTGTAACCCTTGTGTTTAAAACCTTGGGAGAAGGTTGAAGGGGAGTGGAGAGGCAGAGAGGAGAACAGAGAAAATGTAGAGCCCAATAAAAATCAATAAAAAACCCAAACAAAGAAACAAACAAAAATAATTCTTGTTGTGCTGCATCTGTGGGCTTGATGCTTTGGGACAGCTTGCACAGGAGTAGGACTTTGAGTAGCCTTTGGACAGATACAGGCTACTTCTGCTCATATTCCCTTAGCAGTTCCTATCCTTAAAGTTGGAGAGGTTTAACCAAAAGACTGTTCCATCCTTTTCACTCTCTGCTGAGGGTCTCTATGTCACCAACCTGATTTGAATAGGAAGGGGACAATGAGAAGCTAGACACTTAGACCCATGGGCACTGGAGTGCTCAATATGTTGAAGGCAGAAACACAACTGATCATAGATTTAGACAATCTGTAGACTTGTGACACTTATGACCATTGTCTTCACTGCCCTAAACCAACATCAGTATCCAAGTCCTCCCTTCTCCAGTCAGACCCATGCCAAGAGATCATCTTCCTTAAGATGATAAGACCATCTTAGATGATCATTCTTAGATGTTGTCTAAGGAGCATTGCATTTTTTAAAAAACAAAACAAAACAGGGCAGTATTGTACTCTCCTTACAGAAAAGGGGCTGGGGAAGTCCAGGGTAATAGTTTTGTCTTTGGAATGAAATGCTTCCCAGAACTAAGTTGTCCCTGTATACACTATCAACCTTGGAGGATATAACATCAATTTGCCCTCAAGAGCATTCTTGGGGATCAAGAAGTCATGCTACATCTCCCACTTTAACAGCAACTTCTGGCCGGAAAAGCGAGGTGGAGGTGGCAAAGGGATTGCTCACATACCATCTGTCTACTTGGAAGTCATGTTGTCTGTCATCAGAGCTGTGATGTCAATAACTTGAAATCTCTGTGCATAACAAACAAGAGGTCTCTTGCAGTCTATTAAGTTAAAAAATTTAAATGTCTGTGAGCAAATGTTTGTAGAGTACCTACTAGATAGAAACTGTTGGGAGGGAGATGGAAGCTCTGAAGATTATAATGAATAAGACATGTTTGTTGTTCTCCAAAGACCATACTGTTTGTGGGGTGGGGCAGAGAAGTACAGAAATCATACCAAAGATTAGACATGAAAGACATGGCAGGTGATTAGTGTGATAAGGATTGAGGGTGCTGGCATCCTGTGTCTGCTTTGAGAATTAGTGTAACAGTACATGCAGCTTGTATTTCTATTGCAAAAGAAAGAATAAAAATTCTGTGATCTTTTTTACAAGACTATTAAGCTAAACTACTTCCAACAACTTAGACAAATTTGGTTATTCATGAGAATAACACCTTTTCTAAAAGAAATAAAGTTAATTTTCCACTCTTCTGCAAAGGAGGTCATTAATTATACATTTTAGATTTCATCAATTTCAGCGAGATGAGACTAACATTTTAACTAGATGTCAAGGAAGACATAAGATACCAAGTTAAATACACTGGATGACAATAAGTGGTTATTAAAAACATAACTCCTGTTTCTCTGCTGGCTCTCTCACTTGGGTGCCTGCTCAGAAGCCTGACCTTCACATTTAGGGAGACAAGCTGATGTGCAGAAATACTGTGAGCTTTTAACAAAAGCTTCTAAATCATCCAGACATTTCCAGATTAAGGACAGATGGATAGATTTTTTTTTCTGTTGACTTTTTTAAAAGTAAAGAAAACCTAAACCTAACAAAACCACTGCCATCCTCGGTATTCTCCACCTTCCTGGAGAAGGACCAGCACATTGACTTTGCTTCCATTAGGAACTTAGGTTTCCGAGATTGGAACTTGGCTTAAGTCACTTTAATACTTGTGATCCTGTGTTTTGAGGGTTCTTATCATCAGCAGATAGTGGGAAATGAAGGGAGAGAGAGAGTTAAGAGCATTAGCTGCTTTGGCACGCAAGGTGAGTTTCCCCAGGTTGCCATTCTGTGCTCATCTTGTACGATTTTCAGAAATCGCCCTGTGTTTGGACAGCTCCCTCTGAGGCAATGCTGGAGAAGCCACCAGCGCCCTCCCTGATGCTCCACGGGTAGCTGCAGCCAGCTTTCTTCTTTCACACCATCTTCTGTTCGCTTGGCCCAGATTCACAATTGGAGAAACTTTTCTTTCTCAAATTCTTTTTTCTTAAGAACTCTAATAAAAAAATATTAATCTGTTTGAATTGGTTCTATGAAACCAGAGGATTGTGGAAAGCATTCACTTTTCAATGAAGATTTAAAGTTCATGATTTTTTAAACTATAGGCTTGGGATATAAAATTTCTTTAATTCCTTTGAATTTATATATATATATATATGTATATGTACATAATATGTATATATACCTATATGTAAAATACACACACACATATGAAATGAGCTTTGAGGAATTCAAGACACTACATGTTGAAAGATGGATATAGGTGGGTGACAGCTGTCTGCTCCGCTTTCTTGTCTTAGCATCTATCATGTCCACTCAACAAAGAGAGTTAGACCCACAAGATGAGTGTGTGTGATCATTATAAAAGCCAAGACAGGGAAGCAGACATCTCAGATCTGGGTTCACCAAGCACATTCAGGTATTTTATAAACATTTCCCTACATTTTTTCCAGTGCTAATAAGTAGACCCAGAGATTCACCCTACAGGCAAGCACTCATCCATGAGTTGTGTGCCACCTCATTCCCTATATTCTCGTATCTCATTTTTTTTATTTGCTTTGTCTCTGTTGGATTTTGCATTCTTCAAAGATATGGCTGCTATGCTCTACTTTCTATTTCTCAATCCAGAATCTAGTCCTCCACACATCACAACCATGTGATAGGCAGATGTCACCAGACTGACCTTTTCCCCTCTAGAGGAAGATTGAAACTGGTCCTTGTTCGATTTTGTTTTTGATTTTTCCTTCTCTCCACCTTTGTGTTGTTCTGTGAAAAGCTGGTGACCTTAATCTTCAGTGTGGTGCAGAAGGAGAAGAGATGGCTACAGTGGACACAAATTTGAAATAGCAAGGAAATGGGTCACACAGATGGAAAGCAACAATGTGGAGATTTCACGGGTAAAAGAAGCCCGTGCTCCATAAGTGGCCACCTAAGTGTCACTTATTCTTCTATCTCCCGTGACCACGCATTTGATTTTCCTCGGCATGGTTTTGAAAGACCCCAAAGTAGAAAGTCAGCATTTAAAAATGCATACTTACAGCTTTGCCTTCTCCAGTCACTGTTACATACAGACATTAAACACAAGATTTCTATTAAATGTGCCTGAAGCTGAGGAGATAAATTCCCAGGGTATGAAGGGGCAAGAAAAGACCTTTTGTGTTTTTTAAGAAGTAGCAGCAATTGCAATTTTGTAGATTTTGGAAAGCTTCCCTTCTCCCCTTTTTCATTCTGTCATCATTTTTGCTTTATTAGAAAACAAGAACCCATCTGTTTTTTATATGAAAAGAAAATGTTTTTTAGTTGTATTTATATGCAAGCCAATAATTCTAAGCAACATGTTAATCTGAGGCAATACATAAATGATTTCAAGAAAGTATTTAGAAATGGCATCTACAGTTCACATTTTCAACCCCTTTTGCTTTTGCACTGGGGGGGGGTGTGTGTCATAGAGTCCTTCTTGATTTTCCCATTGTTATTCGTTCTTATTATGATTATTATTATGATTATTGCTGAGGAAAAGTCAGTAGACAGCAAAGAACCATTGTGTTAAAGAGCAAAGGCATACTAGCCTAGCAACACCTTTGACTGTGACTTATCTCTCAGAAGGGCAAAGGAATAAACCTAAATTAAAAAAAAATGCCTTTTTTTCCCCAATAAAAGACTATGCCTTGGTCAGGATAACTTTAAGTTCAGTCAGAAAAAAATCTTGCTTTTCAATGTCATGTAGAGTTTTCCCACATAATTATATTGTAATGTGGAATTTGAACTTAATAATTCCAGCACACAAAATACTGAAAATGCTACTGACTCTCACTGGTTACACACTTCAGTTCAGGTCTTTATTAGATTGTTCCAATTGATTATTCTACCTGTATAGTTATTTCTAGTCCATATAGTTGCTCATAAGATAAAGCTATAACTTTTCAAAAATACATTCAATTAAGATAATAGTTGAAGATATATATATATATATATATAAATTTTATTTTGTCCTCTTTCATTTAAAGTAAATTATAAAAGCAAACATCATAAGGAAAAATTAAAAACAAAAACAACATGCTGATTGAGAATATTTTTGCTATTTTGACCATAGACCTCCTCAAACTAATTTGAGACTGGTTGTTCATTCTCTGCCACCAAGATCTGAAATAAACTGTATTGATTAAACCACTGCTTGGCCTATTAAATGCTTTTGCATATTTCTAGCTAGCTCTTATTTATTAAATTAACCCATTTCTATTAATCTATGCATTATCACGAGGTCGTGGCCCACAGGCAAGGTTCCAACATCTATCTCCTCTAGGGGCTACATGGTGTCTTTCTGACTCTGTCTACTTCTCTATCTCTGCTTGGAATTCCTGCCTTGCTCTACTTTGCCATGCTATAGGCCCAGAGCAGCTTCTTTATTAACCAATAGCATGCAGAGGGGAGTCCCACATCACTAATTAACAATTAGAATTTAGTAATATGCAAGAAACTGACTTGTGATAACGCAGGACCACCTGTATAACTTGTAGAACTTAAGAAGCACCATTTGTTCCTTTGTATGTGAGACTCTGGGGACAATGTTTTTCTTTATGGATGTGATGGTTTCTCAAGCCACAGGAATAGCATGGCACCTGAGGTCAGTGTGAGGAGGATTCTGGGCCTTCGTCTCCTGTTAGTTAGCAGCTGTTCCAATGGCTGGCGGCTGTCTTCAACAGAGCGTTGAGGTGTATTTCTGGGAATGAGGAAGGGAGATTTTCGTTTTGACTAAGGAAGTCTTGGGAGCCTTTGAGCTTTCATTAAAGACAAGTGGGAGAACTATATCATTATCTAGTTGAGCGAATGAATAGGACACCACAAAGGAGAGGATCCTGGCCGTATGTATGAGATGGAGGAAGAAAATGGAATGAGACAAAGAAGGAAATACAACAGGCATGTGACATTTCCCCCTAGTTTATAGCCTAGTCATCTCAGTGGGTTTTTAAAACCTGTAATTGATATTCAAAAATAGAAAACCAACACACAGGGCAGTAAATACTAGGCCTATCCAGTTGAAAACTTCTCTTTTAGCTTATTAACCTATCTTACAAACCCGAGATAATATAGAGTTATTGGTGAAACCAGTATGTAGTTTAGTAATACATTTGTTCACTGTTTTTATTTAGGATTAACTATTATGTATGAATATTAAATTTGTAACTTCAAATATAGGCATAGTTAAATCCCTAGACATACTGATGGCTCCTGCCTAACCTTTCTGTTTTTTAAACAAATTAACAAACCGACACCTTTTTCCCCAAAACACATGGTCAATGAAGTGACCAAGGGCTCAGAGTCCTGTGCTGTGGAAGTCCGTCTCCTTCCCGCACCAGTGAGTCAAGTTTACGAGCATCCGAGGGACTCAAACAGAAGCTGCTTACTAGCTAGGACAATAAAGGCCACCATTTAAAAAAAAAAATGCCTAGAGAAGAGGTTAAGCACAGACAGAATCCTGCTTTTACCTATAGTCATCCTTCTTACTGTTCATCATGTGGCTTTCCATGCTTTGTCATAAATTTCATTGTGGATAATTTAAGGAGAAAAAGGCTTATCAAGGTATTTCCAATATGTCTCAAAGTCAAGGGTCACTGGGCTGAGTTAGAATGTAGTATATTCCATCAATATTAATGGGAGTGGTCTGGGAGCTATCCAAGAAAACATCACCACCTCCTTCACCATTTATGCTAATTGCCATATGCCATTCTGAAGATCCAGTTGCTGCCACTGCCATGCCCCCAGTCAATCTTTCTGCGCATGGATACTGTTTCATACTGCTACTTCCCACATGTTGTAGATTTTGGCTTTGCTCTGGGTGTGTTTGCTTGGTGCAGCCTAGGTTTGATGTATGTTGATCGTGAGCGAGTCTAGAAGAAATAGTGTCTTTTGCCTGACTCTGGGTGGTCAGAGAATTCATGGAGTGAGAATTAATCAAAGCATTGACAGAATTTAAGATATGAGGCAGCTCAAACGAATAAAGTTCCTAAAGATCTGACTAAAGAAACCCAGTGAGTGGTTAGTTAGGTTTCTAGTTCCTTCTTATTAAGTGGGTCTTGAGTTCAATTAGACAACAGTTGGTTACTGTCAAGACATTCATGCCACTACTGCTCCCTTAGGGTTATTGTACCATGTTGGTCACTGTTGTGCTTCATAGGTATCGTAGCTGGGTAGGACTGCTGGTTGCCTCCCTACTTTGGAAGCTTGTGTGGTGCCTTCTGGAACCATGTTCCATAAGCTAGTCCTTAGAGAAGGGATATCCAGGTCAGTCCCAGCTCAGGGGTCTCTGGGCCCCGTTTCTACACTTCTCAGTGCTGGTGAATTTGTGGGTTATTGGAAAAGAATCTACAGCTGCTAATTTACTAAATTGGCATAATCCTAGCAGCAAGCTATAAACCTTTGTCCTTACACCCACAGGTAAGTGCAGTCTTCACCCCCATCAATGAAACTTCTCTTTGCAAAAGAGACTACTACAGGAAATCACAGCCAAACAAAATGCAAAGTTGTGGGGCCCAGTCCCAATGTATACATCTATAAAGTACCCTGCACCTAAGGCTCACGGAATGTTGTGGAAGAGGGGTTGGGAAGATTGTAAAAGCCAGAGGATCAGGGAGGTTGCTATGGGATTGGGTCTTCTAGTAATATTAGAAGCGAGACCCACAAAGTCTTATGAACATGATTGTCAGAAGAGAGTTGAACTACACCAATGGTCATGCCAACCTGGAGGAGAAAAATCCCATGAGGCCTCAGTCCTACACACAGAACAATAGATAACTGAGGAAAGCTGGGAGAAGGAGAGGTGGTCTTCCTCAAAGAAGAGCACACCCATAACCAGTCCAGTGACAAATGGCCAGCCCTGAAAACATGCATGCAAGTCCATGTATGGACTCAACAGGTTATATGTAGGAATTTATAAGCGTATACAGGTACATATACACATACAAAAATGAAGGGGAATGGGAGGGGCATATGGAAGGGTTTGGAGGAAGGAAAAGCAAGGGAGAAATGTTGTAATTGAATTATAATCTCAAAAATTAAAAAAATAAACTCAATGAGTATGCATTGATTTTGAGATGAGCTAACCATCAAAATTCATGCTATATTTACAGGTATGCTCACTGCTCAATGGGAATAAGATTTTTTTTTGAAACTTGATATGTGGAACTTGGTCAAATTATAATTCCTAAATTTCTAACATTCAGAATATTACAGAATAAAATAAGCATGAAACATACAGGTCTTATAAAGACAACAACAAAAATACCAAAGGACTTAAAAAGGGTAAGACATGAAAAGGGTGGGTCCTTTGGCTAAAAACACCCATGAGATAGAAGGATGAAAGTGATATCAAACTCCATCTACAAGGTAATGATGACACTCATCAAACCACAAGTGGGTTTGGGAAAAGGAAATTGATTATAAATATATCAATGGTATTTTTTAAAATCATCATCAATGGATTTGATAGCAATAAAAGATTGGAAAGGTGACTTAGTGGATAGAACGCTTGCTACCAGAGCATGAAGACCACAGTTTGGATCCCTAGTGACCATGTACAAAAACAAAACAAACAAGCGAACAAAAAGCAACCAAAAAATATGGTGGTGTGCATCTGTAACCTGAGTGCAGGAGTGAGAATAAGCGGGTGTGTGACTGTGGAGATAGGGAAAACTTGGAACTTGTTGGCTACCCAGTCTAGCCAGTTAGTGAGGGCTGGCTTTGGTGAGCAATCTTGTCTCAAAAGATAAGGCTAATTTAACAACAATAGAAGAAGACATCTAACGTCAACCTCTGGCCTCTACGCACATGTGTGCTCAATGACACACACACTCACCCAGGACACACACACAGCTTTACACACACTAGCTGCGTGTAAAACAGTCAAATAGCAATGAAACTGCTACCAAAGGAATGACATGGCGGGTGAGTAAGACATGTGTTGCCTGTAGCGCTTGGATAGACAGAAGGGCAGGTGCAATGTTGGCTACAGACCAAGGCATGCAAATAAAGAGACAAGCTATATGATAAAAGCACATGTAGAATGGTGAGTTGCTTTACAAATATTTTAAGAAGACTGATTAGTCATTCAGAAAATAAACAACTGTATACTGACTTTATTTATACTAACGGATATCCCAAAAGGATTACATAATTAGTACAAAGAAAAATAACCTAAACTAAGAGAAAAATGACAAAGGCCCGTAGGGCGTACTCCGTGGTGAAGAACATTTCCCCACTGAGTACATATGCATCCTCAGCCTGTAACACACACACACACACACACACACACACACACACACACACACACACGATAAATAAATAAATAAAACTTTAAAGGAAAATAATGACATATTTGACCTTAAGAATCAAATATTTTTGCATAGTAAAAGAATCCTTCCCTTAAACATCTCAAAAGAGAGTCTTGGAAGTTGGTAGAACTATTCAAAGCATTTGAGAATATGACTGGAAAGAACTTAGGTGCACTATAGCCAAGGATTCAAGGACAGTTCTCAGTATGTTCACACCCATGAGATGTGTTTAGAGTGATAGTCTGTGCCTCTCCCATAATTTAGTCCCTGTATAGAATTTTCATCATATATTTTAGGATACATAGTAAAACTAAGCTGAAAAAAATAAAAGATTTGATTATTCATTTGGCATTTTTTTAAAAAGAATAACTGAAGAAAACATTGCTTCTAAAAAGGAAATTGTTGTCCAGTGTAGACATTAAGTTTTATGTACTGAATGTTTCTGTAGAAAAAAAGTACATGATTTGCATTTCTGTAAAAAGTCATGGGAAGTTTGCTTGGATTATGCAGACTACTTCTAGCTTCTTTAGCTTCCCTGAATCCAAGGAAGAAAAGGCAGGCTTTTAAAAGGGGGGGATTGTGTTCCCTTCAGACTGGTATTCTAAATCTGACTCGATAGCAGAATCCAAAGTACATCATATCCCAGATAAAGCTAGCTGCTTGCCAGACTGCTCTGTTACAATTGAACTGTAAATGGCTCACATCAGCACATCCTGTCAACTTTATATAAACCCCACTTTATGTAACATGATTATAGATCCCCTGAAAACGGCTTCGTACCTGCAGCTTGCAGACTGATCTCTTGATATTGTCTCCTAGACATGACTAAGAAAAGCAGCACAGACTGCTGCTAGAGACACAGGTCAAAGAATCAGGCAGATGCTGCCTGGGTTTTTAGTTTTCTTAGATGCCTCTTCCATGTTCAAAAGAGAACAGGTAAGTGTGGTCTTTCTCCCCTATTCCCAAGCCATTAATCATCCCACAGTGGCTGGCTGACTTTGGCTACAGGTCCTGAGCACTCTATAAAAAAACAACATGTTTCCAACATGATTCCTGTGCTTAGCACATTTTGCAAAGCAAGATAAATTCTCCAGAAAACCTTTGTTCTCCATTGCTCTTTGAAGATGCCATTGCTTTCAGTTCATTACCTGGCAGACTTGAAAATGCAGAGTTCCTGGGAAGTTTAGCTGAGATTGGTCTGTACTCAATCAGTGTTTCTTGCATGCAAGTCCTGAGCAAGACCCTAGGAATTCCAAAACAAGCCATGAAAGACTGTGGAGGTGAGGACCTGGTAGGAGAGGCAGCTTCAAACCAGAACTTCAATACAACATTGTTGACAAGACTCCTGACTGTTGAGGGAATATGAAAGCAAGGTGCAAAGTCAAGGCTTGATCTAAGCAAGGTTTCTTGAAGAGATAATGCCCAAAGTTGCATCTTGAAAGTTGAGATTGAATTGTTTAGGTGTGATGAAAAATCTAGACCATAGAAAGAACAGTCTAAGGAATGTCAGAAGAATGAAATAGTATGGGGTACACAGGCAGGGAACTCTCCGGCTTCAGCATTCTATAGGGAAGTGTTTCAGATCTGGAATGGTGAGGGAAGAGGCCAAAGAAAGGAATTAGACTTGGCTGCTACCCCTAGGCTTTATATCTATAGACAGTTCCATGTTCTTTTTTCCTTGATTTCTTCATTATCCATATTCAGTATTTAAGCAGATTATCTTGTCAACTGTCTCAAAGGAGACGACTATCATTAGTCTTGTCCAAGGCAACATCACTGCCACCTGGATCACAGCTCTACAGTTAGTGGGGAATCTTTCCTTGTTTATATTTCTTTCCCTCTCAAGTCTAGAGCTTCTACTCTGAAGGTCAAATTAGGCAATGGCAGTCCTCTGTGCTCAGGTCTCTGATGGCTTTTTCACAAGATGCAAGGCTTTAAAGAACTGGCCCCTGTATCCCTTTCCTCCATCTCATTGCAAATGCTCTCCCCCAGTTTCTTTGCACTGAAACAAGGCTCTCTTGATTACTTTTTGGGGAAACTATCCATACATACACACACACACACACACTTGTCTACTTATTGTCTGTCTTACAGGCATGTCAACTTCAAAAAGGTAAATCTGTGCCTGTTTTGTTTAATGTTGTGTTCTCAGTTCTAGAACGCAGGGGACTTGTCCACAGAATGAACTAAAAAGTTCAGAACCATACTGAACTTGAGAGTGAAATGAGCCAGTGCAACAAGCAGGCCACTCTGTGCACGTTGTGGGGGACATATGTAAGGACATATATAGCTTTCCAGAGTAAGTGGGTAGGAATCAGAGAGAACAGCTAAAAAATTCTTGTGTTAGTCTAGATCAGTGGCAGGACTGAACTGAGGCAGTGGCATTTGGCAAGAAGAGATATTGGATAGATTTGAGAAGTGTTTTAGTGATAACATTGGCCAAAGGTGATCAAATTACATCTGGGCCTCCCTTCAGAGTCTTGGCTACAGAAGAGGATGATAAAGGAAGCTGGAATTGGCAGCGGTCCAGAGTCAGAGGGGGCAGGATGTGTTGCCTGAGTGCCTTCTGGGACAAGCACTTTTCCATTTCAGCATTTCCTGGGGTTGGGGTTGCCAAGGCGTTCATGTGTCCCTTGTGAGGTGCGGAAGCATTGTCTTGCTGTGGATCCAAATGACAACAGTGAGTTAGATGTATTTTTGGCACCAGAGAGATGTTCGATAATAGTTTTAATGATAGTTTCTAAGCAATTGGGTTTACCCTGGAGGCTTCTCATCTCTCTAATGACTAGGGCCACGCCTGCTTAGTTTATAAAGTCTGGCAAAATTACAGTGTGAACTGGTAATGCTGGGGGCTGTCGTACAAATTATACTAGGTCTGTCTCTGATACAGCCACGAGGAACTTATCTGGACTCAGGGCTTTTAGAGACTCCTAGAGCACTCACTTCAAAGGATACTGCACCTTTATGAACATCACAACCCAGGTACCCAGCAAAACAAGAAAAGACACACAGTGTCTAGCTTGTAAAAGCATTTGATCTGCTTGCCTGTTTGGAAGGTAATTGATCTGTTGAAATTGACAGTAGAATGTCACAGTTTTGTTTTCGACATGGTTTGGGAAAGTTCTTTTTTAGCCTGGGGAAATTTATTGTCTTAGCCAAGGAAAGAATAATAAACTCTCAACCAAGAAAGATTATGAAATTATTTTGGATGATTGGGACAGAGGTCTTTCCAAAGAAAAGGTTTATCGCATGGGTGATTTAAAACACTTCTGCAATTGCATCTCCAAGCAGTGACCTAGAAATCTGACAATGTGATAATGAATTCTCCAACAAATAAACAAACACAAAAATCACATTGAAACTTCCCACAATTGGCAGGATAAAAACTGGCAACAATAACTTCTGGAAAGTGAGTTGGATCGTATAGCATTCAAATGAGTTTGGGGACTCTATCATGAAGTCAACACGTTCATGAGAATTTTGGAATGCTCAATTTCCCACAATCTCATCATTTCTCTGCCTGACGATTGTAATTATTCCTCATCATCTTGACAGTCAAATGAACTTCCTGTAGTGATAATACACCTACTACCATCCTGTCCACATTGGAGAAATAGCTTTTTCTTTGATAGTTTTGTTCATTTTTGAGGCGGACTCGCTATGTTGTTTCACTATTATCCTACATGATTCATTAACTTATCATTTGTGGATCTGACAGAAGTTTCTAACTTTGGTAGGAAAATGAAGATATAACAGTTGTTTTCCTGATTCTAAAACAATGATGACTTCACTTATGGATGTCACTAATGAATTATCGCATCTATTTTCTTTTTTAATTGTTTTTATTGAGCTGTGTATTTTTCTCCACTCTCCTCCCTTTCCCTTCCCTCCCCTTATAGCCTCTCCCATGATCCCCATGCTCCTAATTTACTCAGGAGAGCTTGTCTTTTTCTACTTCCCATGTAGATTAGATCCCCGTATGAGTCTCTTAGGGTCCCCTTTGTTGTCTAGGTTCTCTGGGATTGTCTCATCTATCTTACAAGCATTTTAGAAAATATTGGACATTCATGTATGTATCTAAGATCATTAAATAATCATGAAATTAACATTCAATATATTATAAAGAAATCTAGTACTATATAGGCTGAGGAAATATTCATGAGACAGTAATGACAGGCTAAAAAGGGAAATAGTAGGAAATAGTAGGAAAACACAATTATTGTAATGAATTTTTATTTTTTCCTAGGAAGGAGACATCTGCATAAGATTTGACGGAATAGTGGAGTGGTGGAGTGGATCTTGAGGGAACAACTTTTCAAACAGAGGGAGCGGCTTGAGTGGAGCCCTGAGTATAAGCCTACTCCTGGGACACGGGAGGAGAAGGCAGCAGGGATCCAAAGGCTAGAGCTGGAACAGGGCCGTGCGTGTGCAGAAGGAGGAGAGGAGATGTCTGTAAACAATCTCTCACCTATGCACTTGTAAACAACTTAATGGGGGAGGAAGAAAGGAGGGAGGGATGGAGGGAGGGACGAACAGAGGGAGGGAGATTGGTCAGAAGATCAACTTTAAGAAGTTAAGGTGTTGGCAAGCTGCATTCCTGCTGAAGGTTCTAGGGGAGAATCTGTCTCTTGTGACCCAGCTTCCAGGGGCATCTGGATTCGTTGATGTCCCTTGGAGGTAATACATTGCCATCTGCGTTTCTGTCTCTTAGGACACCTGTTGAATTTACAGTTTGAACTTTTCATAGGAACCTTAGCTTAAGCACATTTATCAAGGTCCTTTTTTGAACAAAAGGACAGTCTTCACAGGTCTTGGGGACTTGGGGTCTTGGGGTTTTTACTGGGACAGTTACTCAGTTACTACATCATGTAACAGCAATGCAAAAGATGAGGACTCAAGCAGGTGGAGGCAGGGGGAGGAATACATACATTTGCCTCTTAGCTGAGAACACAGCTGATATTAGAGTGGTAGAATTAAATAATCTGTTTTATTATTAAAGGTATTTATCATATGGGTTATGAAAAAACGATTATTAAATCTGTAAAATCCAATTCAACTCAGATTGATCCTTACCCTTTCCCAGACTTTCACTTATATGGTTAAAGTAAGTACATCATTCATATTTGATTTTCTCTTTTTTTCCTTCCATCGACCTCTTGTTTGCTAAGAAATCGCTGATTTATTCAATTATTCAGATACTCATTTTCCAAGTGTACAGTTTACTGCAATGGGAAGTCCAGAGATGCAAAAACAATTAGAAGTACCCTCCATCCTTCAAGAACTTAAATGTAATGATTTGGCTCAATCCCAGCACTCCTTCCCCCACATTCTGTCCTAACGGGGCTAGTTAGGCATAGTTTACTTAGAGTAGAGTTTTTGTGAGTGAAAATGTGCGTGATTTCATCTACCTCCCTAGTCAGGATTGATAATGGCCACAAAGTCTTTCTCTTGCTGTCTGCTTCGCCGTTACTGTCCCTTCACACGCAGCGAGCTTCAGTAAGCAGTTACAGATTGCGAGCCTTCAGGTTCCAAAAGTGCTTCAGAATGCAGGAACAAGATACCAGAATGAATGCGCAGTGGGTGGAATCAGTTTATTTGAGGAGCTTTTCCTAGAAATAACCCATCCCACACTCGGGTTTAGAGAAGAGCGAGTTTACTGAAGAGACAGAGCGTCGGGAAACAAGCACCAGGCAATGGATCGTGCAAAAAACTGTGGTCTTGGAGACGGAAGCCTGGTGGTGACTAGTGGTTCCTAGGGAAGTTAAGGAAAGGAGACTACTTGACGGTGTTTATCTATAGTGGTACTGAAGGAAGGAGAAGTCATACTTGATGTTATCAGTAAGCTGGGCATCTGGAAAGTGGTGATTTATTTGGTCTTTGGGGCAGATTAATTTCAGCTGTTTGTAGTTCTACCCAACCTTCGTGGTGAGCCTGGGATCATAGAGCAGATATATGCTGGATTTTCATTGGAAAGAGTTCTGGCACAGAGCACGGTTCGCAATAGGAACTCAAATTTGCCCATTATTGGAATTAGTGGCCATTTTATTTCTCCTGTTTCTTTATCATTTCTTCCCAGATGACAGGTGGCCAGGTTCCAATTGATGAAACTAAGTGCATAAACTTCATGGCCTAGTGTGGACTGGGAGCCCTCTGGTCAAAATGAAACCAGTTATTTAAGTAGCTGCTTTTCAAACATTGTCTTGGCTCTTTCCTAATACTTTCTCACATTAAGATAATGTTTGCTAGTAATTGTCACACAGGATCTCACCTAATTGATGTTTTTTCTCATTTATTTACATGAGAGCAATGTTTCCAGAACTTCAAACTTTTCAATAGGTCCGTGGTACCCTAAAAAATAGTCCAAAAATAAAACAGAACCTGCTTGTTATGATTTGAGTTCAACCTTGATGGGAAACTGGAGTGGTACTTCACAAGAATGTCAATAGAAATGTAGCCAGTAAGGTTGTGTTCGCAGAGTTTCGAAAGGTATAATGTCCACTTTTCAAATCTGGACTCATCTGGGAGATGCGTCAATGGACAGATATGTGGGTTACTATCACAATTCCAGGTACTTCTATATTGCCGCGAAGAGACACCATGACCAAGGAAACACAAATGAAAACATTTATGTTGGGAACAGTGAGACCCCAGATCCTGAATTTCTTGTAAACAACTTGTTTTCCCCTGATCTGAGTGCCTACAGCTGCTCTGAGCATGAGACCTTCAGGAGTTCCTGATGGCAGGAGAGTGGTTTCTGGTGGGTTTGGCTGGGGCGTGGCTATCTCTATATAATCTGCCCCTGAACACAATAAAGAGGGCATTCTTGGGGAATTCAAGGATGACCCGTGTCACTGGCTCTCTGTCTGTGTATTTTAACCTCCAGCCCCCTTGCCCGAAGCTCGCCAACTGGGTGCCAGCGCAGAGAGTGAAGACTGGGGCAGCGGTGTGCGACAATTTAATTGGGCTTTCTTACAGTTCCAGAAGGTAAATCCATGGCCATCATGGTAGGGTTGGTGGGCAGCACAGAAAAGTAGGCAGGCAGGTATGTCTCTAGAGCAGCAGCTGAGAGTTTACATCTTATCTATAAGTTAGAGGCAGAGAGTGAGAGCCTCTCGACCTGATGTGGGTTTTTGAAACTTCCAAGCCTAGCCTCCAATGATAACATATCTGCTCCAATGAAACCATACCCCCTAATCCTTCCCAAAAGAGTTCTACCAACTAGGAACCAGCATTCAAATATATGAACCCATGTTGGCAGATGTACAGTGTGTGTGTGTGGTCTCATTTAAATCATTATAGTTCTAGTTGAGGTAGGAACATCCATCCATTCCTTAAGCAGGGCTCCTGGGCTGTATTGGAATGGAGAAAGTGAGCTGATCACAATAATTCACATTTTTATTGCCTTCTTCTTCTGTGAATGCAGCATGACTATTTAAGCTCCCACAATCTTGATTTCCTCAGCATGATGAACTTTACTTGAACTATAAGCTAGAATAAACTTTTTATTAAGTAAGTTGTTTTGGTTAAATTACTTTGTCATGGCAACAGGAAGAGAAGGCTAATATAGATGGGACCAAGCTTTTATTGGGACTTAGACTAGGGGCCATTAATCTACATTTGGGTAAAGATCTTATCAATATTTTGTTTGTATCCTAAAATTACATTGGCACTGATTTTAAAGGAGACAAAATAATTAATATCAGGAAGGGAATTTAAAGGCAGCCTAGCCTGCAGACGATGAGAACTGTTATTCCTCACAGCTTTTAGCCAGATTTACAGTGAGAATGGGGAACAAAAAAGCAGAGCAGAAAGACCAAAACAAAAACAGAAACAAAAGCAAAAACTTGCAGTTTGGTCATAAAAGCCTTTGTAATATTGTGACTAAGAAAGCTATGATTGCTGATGAGACTAGTGTTATCTAAAACACCTGGCATGAGAAGTCCTCTTTGGAATTGTTTGTCATGCTTGTCCAAAAGACTTCTAAAACATAACAAACTATGGCTTGGTTTTCTAAAACATAACAAACTAACCCTTGGTTACCCACCTCACCAGAGGTGGAAGGTAAGTCTCTGTACTGAAGACACCATACATACACATAAGACTTAGGGCCCAGAGGTCCCTGATCTGGAATTGACTTTCATGCCTGGCCCCCTGAGGAGCAGCTTTCATGGTACCAGAGGTTGCCATACAAGCTTCCAAAGCATGGAGGCAACCAGCAGTTCTAGCCTGCCTTGGTGCCAATGAACTACAACATGGCATCAACTAAGGGTATTTACAATGTAACTTCCTTGCTCCCAGTCCAATAGATAGATCTACAATGTAACTTCTATATCCCCAGTCCAATAGATACATTTACAATGTAATTTCCTTGCCCCCAGTCCAATAGATACATCTACAATGTAACTTTTATGCCCCCAGTCCAATAGATACATCTACAATGTAACTTCTACATCCCCAGTCCAATAGATACATCTACAATGTAACTTTTACACCCCCCCAGTACAATAGATACATCTACAATGCAACTTCTACATCCTCAGTCCAATAGATACATATACAATGTAACTTCTACACCCCCAATCCAAAAGATACATCTACAATGTAATTTTCACCCATAAGCCCCAAGGATCATTATGGAAGAGGAGGTGGAAAGATTGACAAAGCCAGAGAAACAGGGAGTTTGCTGTGAGATTATGTCTCCTACTAATGTTAGAAACTGCACCCATAAAGCCTCACTGACAAGAGTGCATAAATCTAACCTGAACAAAGACAACAACAGGATAAAGTTGGCAGGGCACAGCTGACAGAGCTCATGAGACCTTAATCTTACACAAGAACTATAGGTAACTGAGAAATGCTGAGATTGAGAGAAATAGTCTTTGTAGCAAAGAATACACCAACTGGTTATCCAATTTTAAATGGCCAGTCCTGAAACCATGCATACAAGTAACATTATACAGACTGAACAGGTTGTAGTTAGGATAATATATGTGTATGCATGTACATATATGTATGTGGGGACAATTAATGAAAAAAGGCTAAGAATTTGAAAGAAAGCAATTAGGGGTATATGGGAAGGTTTGGGGGAAGAAAGGGTAGGGGGAAATGATATATTATAATCTCAAAAACCAAAAGAAGTAATAGAATAAAAAAATTAGGAATTTGCATTGGAAAAAATAGGAAGGTGTTTTGAAGGCATCTCAAAAATTAGCTAGAGGATGTCCATCATAGGTTCATGATGTGGAATGTCCTGTATGTGTTGCTTTTATTGGTTGATGAATAAAGCTGTTTTGGCCAATGGCCTAACAGAGTACAGCCAAGTGGGAAATCCGAACAGAGACATATAGAAAGAGTAGACAGAGTAAGGGAGACTCCATGTAGCTGCTGAAGGAGAAGGATACCAGAACTTTACTGATAGGCCACAGCATTTTGTGGTGATATATAGATGAATAGAAATGGGTCAATTTAATCTGTAAAAGCTAGCTAGGAATATGCCTGAGTCATTGGCCAAACAGTGTTGTAATTAATAAAGCTTCTGTGTGATTATTCAGATCTGGGCAGCTGGGAATGGAAAGAACAGTCTTTGTTTACAGGTTCAAGGGTAGGGAGGGCAAAGTATCTCTTTTTCTATATGTTCCCTGTGGCAATTATTTCAGACCTAAGTCATAGAAATCAGATGACAATAGAATAAACCCTTTGAAACTATTAGTCAAAATAAGTCCTCTTTTTAAATTGTCTCTGGTATTTTGATCACAGCTACTGAAAGCTAACTAACACATTCGTGGACCTTCTGCATGTAGGAATGGTCTCATTTCTTTTTTCCAACTGCACATCCCTTGATAGAATTCTTCCTATGGTTCAAAGGACATCTTTACCAAATCTTTCCCATATTCTGTGACTGACATAAGTTCTATTAGGACCTGTAGTTCTTTGATCTGTTTCTGTGGTAATTGCTATATCACAATGGTTGGCCTATATATGGAAATGAGATATCACAGAAAAGAGACGAGGCTTATTAATGTCAGACTAACATGTGCTAGATTTATAACTCTAACCTACATACTAAATTCAGGGAGCTTACTCTCTTCATTTAAAAAATAAGGGTAATTATACCATCACACACTGCTATGAGAATTATATGAGATCATGTATTTGTTATAAATATCTAAAAGTCGTCACTAGCCAATGGGTAAATTTTATACATTTGAGATTAGTATTTTATTGTCATTATTTGTGTGTACTGCTGTGTGAAGGTACACACATATATGTGTGGCTGTGCACATGGAAGCTAAGGACTGATGTTAGATGTCTCTTTCAGTTACTCTCCATCATATTTTTAGAACAGGGCCTCTCACTGAACTTAGAGCTTGCTTATTTGGCTAGACAGTGTGTCTACTAAACCCTGGGGACCTTTCTGTCTTTCCTTTACAGTGCTGGCGTTATAGGTTTATGCTGTCATACCAGGCTTCTTCATACAGGTCCTGGGTATCTGGACTCAGGTCCTCAAGCTTGTGTGACAAGCATGTTAGAGACCAAGCCATTTTCCAAGCCCTATTGTGAAACACTCTACTTATGAGAGTATAATCATTTTTGGGGTCAAAAACCATGCCTGTATTGTTTATCTTTATATCCTGTTTATCATTTTTTGTTGTTGTGTTGTTTTTTGGTTTTTCATGAGAGGGTTTCTCTAGCTTTGGAGCCTGTCCTGGAACTTGCTCTGTAGACCAGGTTGTCCTTGAACTCACAGAGATCCACTTGCCTCTGTCTCCTGAGTGCTGGGATTAAAGGCTTGTGCCACCACCACCTGGCCTGTTCAGCATATTTTAATATAGATTTTTTTTCCACATTTGTAGCTATATATGTTTCAGTGTTGCCCCTCCAGCTATGTAATATGATACTAGAAATCAGGACAATGCTCTCTCTCTCTCTCTCTTTATATATATATATATATATATATATATATATATATATATATATATATTTCAGTTTTATTACTATCAGAGTATGTGCATTTGTACTAGCATATATAAATGCACATACTCTGATAGTAATAAAACTGAAATAGCCTATGCTTAGATATTATTTGCTCAGTCACTTTACTTTGAGAATTAAATCTTGACTGTAGTTGTTTGTTGGAATCTTGGGATTAATTTGTAGTGGGATACGAAAGCTGCTTGTTGGTTCATGGCCTCTTAGCCCTGGAATAATCACACAGAAACTGTATAAATTAAATCACTGCTTGGACCATTAGCTCTAGCTTCTTATTGGCTAATTCTTATATTAATTTAACCCATTTCTATTAATCTGTATATCGCCATGTGGCTGTGGCTTACTGGGTAGAGCCCCAGCATCTATCTCCAGTGGCTCCATGACTTCTCTCTGACTCTGCCCTTCTTCTTCCCAGCATTCAGCCTAGCTTTCTCTGTTTACCTAAGTTCTGCCTTGCTATAGGTTCAAAGCAGTTTCTTTATTCATTAATGGTAATCACAACACACAGAGGGGACTCCCACATCAAACTTACTCCCAGTAATATTTTTTGTCAATGACTGTAATAACTATGTAATTGAGAAGTGAAAGCATATTACAAAATGAATGCTACAATATCTAATATATTAAATAAAACAAGACTTTATATCCAAATATGTACAATAACTATCAGAGTATATATTGACAGTGTGATTTCTCCCTTCATGTTAAAGAATTCATGAAACCTGAGTTGACTGTGAACCAGAGAAATGGCTCTGGCTCAGTGCTGGTTGCTTTGTGTGGCTCATTTTCTCGGTTCTACATGCTGTGCTTCTCATGCCCACCTGTCTTAAAATGGATAAGCAACACTTCAGAGACAGGATTACCATCGGAAGAGGACATTTATTTGCTGCCCTTGCAATTTTACAGTCTTTAACTAGAGTTTTTGTAATTATTAATTATTTCTTTACTTAATTGAATCAAATGTAATTTTTCTCAAATCTATAATTGCATTTAAGGAGCCCTATTTCTACCCTGTATTTCGCAAAGCCTTGCCGTCATGCAGTCCAGGGGTTGTTGGTATAAGGAGCAGGCTTGTTCTCTTCTGGAATGGTTGAAATGTGGTTTCTCTGAGAGCCCCACACCTCTGCCAGCATTGAAGATTGAAGCCAGAGCCTCACACATACCAGGCAAGTGTGCTACCACTGATTTATGTTGCTAGCTTCTCAAAGGTTTTATTGAAATGCTCTAAACTAAATAGCTGAAAATAATTGTATGTATTTTAATGGCTTTTTTGTTCTCTCAACATTTTCTTTAGTAATGTATCTTTTTTCCTTCTTTTTATTTTTTAAAGAAAGAAAACTATCTTTTTGAATTTTACATACCAATTCCAGTTCCTACTCCTTCCCCTCCTCCGATTCCCTCCACCTTCCCCCTTACCCCACCACTCCTCAGAGAGGGTAAGGCACATTGCTTTGGGAAGGTCCAAGGCCCTTCCTACTATTTCTAGCCTGAGCAAGGTATCCATCCAAAGAGAATGTGTTCCCAAAAAGCCAGTACAAGCAGTAGGGATAAATCCTGGTGCCAATGTCAGTGGCTCTGCAGTCTGCCTCAGTCATACAACTGTCACCCACATTCAGAGGGTCTAGTGTGGTCCTATGTTGATTTCTTCCCTGTCTGGCTAAGTTGAGCTCCCAAAGCTCAGGTAAACTGTTTCAGTGGGTGTCCCCATCATAATATTGACCTCTTTGCTTGTATTCTCACTCCTCCCACTCTTTAACCAGACTTTGGGAGCTCAGCCCAGTGCTTCACTGTGGGTCCCTGCCTCTGTTTCTTCAGTCTGACTACAGGGCAAGGCCAGTTCAGGCACCCTCTTTACTATTGCTTAGGGTCTTAGCTGGAGTTATCCTTGTGGATTTCTGGGGATTTCTCTAGTGCCAGATTTTTTTTTTTTTTTTTTTTTTTGCTATCCTCATAATGGCTCTCTCAATCAAGATGTCTCCTTCCTTGTTCCCCATCTGTTTTTCACCATCTCGACCATCCAGTTCCCTCTAGTTCTCCTCATTTTTTCCCTTCCTTCCTCCTCTTCCACTTCCACCTTTCCTTCTCCCCCACCCCCACACTTCCAATTTTCTCAGGAGATCTTGTTTATTTTCCCTTCCTCAGGGCATCTATGTATGTTTCTCTTAGAGTTCTCCTTGTTTCTTAGCTTCTCTAGGATCATGGACTATAGGCTCCTAATCCTTTGCTTTCAGCTAGTATCCACTTATGAGTGAGTACATACCATGCTCATCTTTCTGGGTCTGGGTTACCTCACTCAGGATGATTTCTTCTAGTTACATCCATTTGCATGCAAATTTCAGGATTTATTTTTTATTTTTTTCTGCTGAATAGTACTCAATTGTGTAAATGTATCACTTTTTCTTTATCCATTCTAGGTTGTTTCCAGGTTCTGGTTATTACAAATAATGCTGCCATAAACATAGTTGAACAAATGTCCTTGTAGAATGGTTGAGCATCTTTTAGGTATATGCCCAAGTAGTATTGCTGGGCCTTGAGGTAGGCTGATTCTCAATTTTCTGAAAAACTGTCATACTGATTTCCAGAGTGGCTGTACAAGTTTGCATTCCTAGCAGCAATGAAGGAATGTTCTGCATCCTCTCCAGCATAAGCTATTATTGGTGTTTTTAATCTTAGCCATTCTGACAGGTGTAAGATGATATCTCAGAGTTGCTTTGATTTTCATTTCCCTGATCGCTAAGGATGCTGAACATTTCCTTAAGTGTCTTTCAGCCATTTGAAATTCTTCTGTTAAGAATTCTCTGTTAGCTCCTTTATCGAAAATGAGGTGTTCATAGGTTTGTGGGTTAAAATCTGGGTCTTCTATTCGATTCCATTGGTCGACTTCTCTGTTTTTATACCAATACCAAGCTGTTTTCAATACTGTAGCTCTGTAGTAGAGTTTGATGTCAGGGATGGTAATGCCTCCAGAAGTTCCTTTATTATATAAGACTGTTTTGGCTATCCTGGGTTTTTTGTTTTTCCGTATAAAGTTGATTATTGTCCTCTCAAGATCTGTGAAGAATTTTGATGGGACCTTGATGGGGATTGCATTGAATCTATAAATTGCCTTTGGTAGAATTGCCATTTTTACTATGTTGATCCTCCCAATCCAAGAGCAAGGGAGATCTTTCCACTTTCTGGTATCCTCTTCAATTTCTTTCTTCAATTCCTTAAAGTTCTTGTCAAATAGATCTTTCACTTCCTTGGTTAGAGTTACCCCAAGATATTTTATGCTATTTGTGGCTATTGTGAAAGGTGATGCTCCTCTGATTTCCCTCTCTGCTTCCATATCCTTTGTGTATAGGAGGGCGACTGATTTTTTGGAGTTGATCTTGTATCCTGCCACATTACTAAAGCTGTTTATCCGCTTTAGGAGTTCTTTGGTGGAGTTTTTGGGGTCGCTTATGTACACTACCATATGATCTGCAAATAATGAAAGTTTAACCTCTTCCTTCCCAATTCGAATCCCCTTGATCCCCTTATGTTGTCTTATTGCAATTGCTAAAACTTCAAGCACTATATTGAAGAGGTATGGAGAGAGTGGACAGCCTTGCCGTGTTCCTGATTTTCGTGGGATGGCTTTGAGTTTCTCATCATTTAGTTTGATGTTAGCTGTCGGTTTGCTGTAAATAGCTTTTATTATATTTAGGTATGACCCTTGTATCCCTAATCTCTCCAAGACTTTTATCATAAAGGGATGTTGAATTTTGTCAAAAGCTTTTTCAGCATCTAATGAAATGATCATATGATTTTTTTCTTTCAGTTTATTTATATGATGCATTACATTGATAGATTTTCGTATGTTGAACCACCCCTGCGTCTCTGGGATGAAGCCTACTTGATCATAATGGATAATTTTGGGAATGAAAACTTGTGCAACCACTTTGGAAAGCAGTGTTTCGGTTTCTCAGGAAATTCGGGATCAACCTACCCTTGGACCCAGCAATACCACTCTTGGGAATATACCCAAGAGATGCCCGATCATCTGACAAGGGCATTTGTTCAACTATGTTCATAGCAGCATTATTTGTAATAGCCAGAACCTGGAAACAACCTAGGTGCCTCTCAATAGAAGAAAGGATAAAGAAAGTGTTGTAGTAATAAGGGTGGTGGGGCTGCGTCCCCAGCACCCCAGCCGCCCGCACGGCTAGCTTTACCCGAAACAACAACACACAAACTATATTCATTTAAACACTGCTTGGCCCTTTCTCTTCTAGGCTAATTCTCACATATTAATTTAGCCCATTTCTAATCATCTGTGTGTAGCACCCTAAGGTGCGCTTACCGGGAAGATTCTAGCCTATGTCCAACCTGGGTCGGAGCTTCATCCCGGGAGCGGGGCATGGCGTCTCTCTCAGGCGTCTGCTCCCGAGAGGAGAGCTGTCGAGACTGACCTCACTTCCTCTTCCTCCCAGCGTCCTGTTCTGCCTACTCCTCCCACCTATCTTCCAACCAATAAAATGGGCCAAGGCAGTTCCTTTATTAGCCAATGACCTTCCTCCATCAAAGTGTGGAATATATACACATTAGAGTACTACTCAGCGGTAAAAAGCAATGACTTCTCAAATTTTGCATGCAAATGGATGGAAATAGAAAATACTATCCTGAGTGAGGTAACCCAGACCCAAAAAGATGAACATGGGATGTACTCACTCATAATTGGTTTCTAGCCTTAAATAAAGGTCAGTGAGTCTATAAATGGATATCCTAAAGAAGCTAAATAAGAAGGTGAACCCAAAGAAAAACATATAGCTATCCTGTTGGGTAGGGGAAGTAGACAAGATTGCCAGGCAAAAATCGGGATCTAAAGGGGGGGAGGGGGGGTAATGGGAGATGGGGAGAGAAAAGTGAGAAGGGTAGGATGGGGAGAACTTGGGGCAACGGGATGATTGGGATAAAGGAAGGTTGGATAGGGGAGCAGGGAAGCACATATCTTAATTAAGGGAGCCATCTTAGGGTTGGGAAGAGACTTGGACCTAGAGGGGCTTCCAGGTGCCCAAGGCGAGGTCCCCAGTTAGTTCCTGGGGCAGCTGAAGATAGGGAACCTGAAATGATCCTATCCTATAGCCATACTGATGAATATTTTGCATATCACCATAGAACCTTCATCTGGCGATGGATGGAGATAGAGACAGAGACCCACACTGGAGTACTGGACTGAGCTCCCAAAGTCCCAATGAGGAGCAGAAGGAGGGAGAAGACGAGCAAGGAAGTCAGGACCAAGAGGGGTGCACCCACCCACGGAGACAGTGGGGCTGATCTATTGGGAGCTCACCAAGGCCAGCTGGACTGTGACTGAAAAAGCAGGGGATAAATCCGGACTCTCTGAATATGGTGGACAAGGAGGGCTGCTGAGAAGCCAAGGACAATGGCACTGGGTTTTGATCCTACTTCATGTTCTGGCTGTGTGGGAGCCTAGCCAGTTTGGATGTTCACCTTCCTAGACCAGGACGGTGTGTGGGGGGGGGGGGGACTTTGGACTTTCCACAAGGCAAGGAACCCTGACTGCTCTTCAGACTTGAGAGGGAGGGGGAGAGGAGTGGGGGGATGGGGAGAGGAGTGGGGGGGAGGAGTGGGAGGCTGGGAGGAGGCGGAAATTATTTTTTCTCAATAAAACAAAAAGTTAAAAAAGAAAAAAAAGAAAAGAAAAGAATTCTCTGTTAGATCTCTACCCCATTTTTTAATTGGATTATTTGATATTTTGATGTCTAATATCTTGAGTTCTTTATATATTTTGAAGATCAGTCCTTTGTCTGATGTGGGGTTGGTGTAGCTCTTTTCCCATTCAGCAGGCTGCCTTTTTTCCTTATTGACAGTTTCTTTTGATTGTGGAAGCTTCTCAGTTTCAGGAGGTCCCATTTATTTATTATTGCTCTCAGTGTCTGTGCTACTAGGGTTCAATTTTTTTTTTCATGTAAGAAGGAAACAAAGTTTCTCTCCAGCCTGCCAGTTCCTGAATAAGTACTCAGAGGCTTACATTAATTTTAAAAGTTTGACCAGTGGCTCAGGCTCATTATTAACTAGCTCTTACAACTTGAATTAATCCATTTCTATTATTTTATATTTTACTATGAGGTTCTTGGCTTCTTCACATCTTGCTTCTCCTGTGGCTGCTGGCTTCTTCCTGACTTCGCCTTCTTTTTTCCTGTATCTTTCCTTGGATGTCCCATCTGGCTATATTTTGCCTGGGTATTGGCCAAATCAGCTTCTTTATTAACAAATGGTAATAAGACATATTCATAGCACCCCACATCATAAAAAAGCAGTTACTGGTTGGATTCTACCTGAGAAATTTACTCCCTGTTGTACAGAAATCATTTTATGGCTTCCTCTTGTCAGTATAGATTATCTTCTATGCTTACTCTTAACTAAATAAAAATAAGCAAAATTTACCTCGCACCATCAAATACTCACCAAACACTATCTCCTAATGTGGAGTTTATTTTTATTCTTGAAGTTTAAAAAATGTCTTTTTAAAATTAAACGAAGTTTCCAAATATCCATGTAAATATCACAAGGTTTGAAAATGACAGTTATGTAACTTCCATATCACCCTCATAAACTGACTTAGGTAATTATCTGTTACTATGAAAGCAGAAAAATTACTAATAATATTGGCTATGGCCTTAATATTATCCTATATTAATAGGATATATTAATATAATAATTAATATATAGGAATAAATTCAGAGATAAAGACAAGATAATAAAAGGAAATCAACAAAAAAATGAAAACATTTAAACTTTTTTTCCCTGGTATATTGTTCCCCAGTGTCTCTCTGTTCTTTGTAAGTCATGTGATATACATTATACATGGTTTTGCATCATTAAAAGTACATTTCCTATAGATATTGTAATTTATTTTTAGCCTCAAAACTGGATTTTTGTTTGGGAAAGATAATTTTTGAAAGAGAAGAGAGGGTTATAATCCAATTATCTTTTCACAGCTGGATAGAAATTAGTTTTAGAAACTTAAGCTGTATAGCATTCCTTTTGCTTTGAATAAGTGAAATGTCAGCTCTAATGATGAATCTCTACTTTACCTGTTTTCCTTTAGCAGGTGGACCAAACTGATAGGGACTGGCTGTCTAGCTCAAGGACCCATGGTGCTTTGTGACACATCTCAAATTCCTTGGCTTCTCATCCAGTAGGCTTGTTCTTTCCTTTTGTTTCCATTATTGTTTTAATTATCATAAATAATAATTATATTATTTAATTATGAATAATTGTCTTCCCCAAACTTGTATATTGAACTTCTAACCTTCAACATAGTATCTGGAAACTTGGCTCTAATGGAAGTAACTAGAATTAGACAACATCATGAGGGTAGGTTCCTTATGATAAAAATTTACAGAAAGTTGCTAGAGAACTTGCCTTCTGCCTACTGTGTGTGAACATGATGAGAAGGTTGCTATATCAAGCCAGGGAAAAATCATTAACTCTAAACTTGCCAGACTGATACCTGCTCTTGGATTTCAAGACGCCAGAGTGGGGAGAAGACATTTTTTTTAAATAAAATATTCACATACTCTGTGTAAACTATTTGATCAGATGTATTTTGTAATGACATCTAAGCAGGCTAATACAACCAATAAGACAAAAATACTCCTTTTCATATGACCAAATTTGGCTGTTTTCCAAGTGGTTTAACTGCAAGTATAGTGGTTTCAATTAGAACAAGGACAAGTATCTTTTTTAAAAAAAATTGAGATTGTAATTTAATTACAACATGTAGATGGAAGTTTCTGTCTCACATGGTCCCGCAGCTGTTCAATCCCAAAGAAACACACAGAAGTTTATATTAATTATAAAGTGTTTGGCCCATTAGCTCAGGCTTATTATTACTAGCTCTTACAACTTAAACTAACCCCAAATTCTTATTCATGTTTAGCACATGTTTTTCTCAGTGCAACATTCTATCTTGTTTCCTCTGTGCCTGCCTGGTGACTGACTGTCTTTCCTCTTCCCAGAATTCTCATTGTCTAGTTGTTCCACCTACCAGATACTTTCTTTCTGGCTACTGGTCAATTAGCATTTTATTAAACTAATACAACTTTTTACAACATACAAGAACATTGTCCCATAGCAACAACATCTCTCCCTTCTTGTTTCTTTCTTCAAACCATCCCATATACTCTCCCCATTCTACTTCAAATCCATGGCCTCTTTCTTTACTTTTTTATATGCATTTATGTATATACATTGTATATTCATAAATATAACCTGTTCTTTTCCATATAATGTTACTTGCATGCATGTTTTCAGGATTGATTACTTTACACTGGACAATGAGCTGGTGTATTCTTCCCTGGGAAAGGCCACCTCTCCTGTTCCCAGCTTTCCTCAGTTACCTGTAGTACTTTGTGTAAAGTTGAGACTCCATGGGCTTTACCCAGTACTCTTTGGCTTGTCTACTGGTGTCAGCCCTATTCAATTCACTTTGGGTAATCATGCTCATGAGACTTTTTGGGTAGCTTCTGATATTACTGGGAGACACAATCTCATAACAAACTCCCTAATTCTCTAGCTTTTATAATTTTTGTCCCTTTTTCCACAATGTTCTCTGAGTCTTAGATACTGAAGTGTTTTGCAGATGTATCGACTGGGACTGAGCACCACAACTTTGAATTTTGATTGGTTGTGGTTTTCTATATATCGCAAAGAGATGTTTTCTATCATCTATCTATCTATCTATCTATCTATCTATCTATCTATCTATCTATCTATCATCTATCTAATTGTGCATGTGTCTGTGTACACACACATATACATGAGGAAGAGTTCAAGGTGAGGTGTTTTCTCCTATTATTCTCCACATTATTATTATTAATTACTATTGTTATCACTATTTATTCTTTTGAGACAGACTCCCTCACTGAACCTAGAACTCAGAACAAGCCATTGGGTTTCTCCTGTTTCTGCCTTTCTGTGTGGGATTACCAACATATATGTTCCACCACACCAGGCTTTTAATGTTGTTGCTGGTGATCTAAGTTTAGGTTCCCATGCTTTCATGACAATCACTTTGTCAACTGAGCTATCTTTTCAGCCACCAAAGATGTATCTTTATTCCTGCTGCATGCTACATTTCAACAAATTGTAAATTCACATTGCACACAGAGGTGTATTGCATGATTTATGTGCAAAGTCTGTTCTTTGGTCTGCCCCAGAGATGGATCTGCTTATGCAAACAAAGATTAATTTGATTAGAAAGAATATTAACAACATCTTAAACATTTCTCTTTCAAGTGGGACTATGTGATTTACTATTACGTATTCAGGACTAAATCAGGTGATTCTTAATTATCTTGGTCAAAAAGTTAGCAGCAGGGGAGAGTTTTGCCTTTCTTATTCTGTATCTATATAAACAGTTCCACTAACTTTCAGTGAGATGAGACTTTCTTGGCAACATAAAATTCACTGCTACATTCTATACCCAATTCAGATATGTAACGTTTAACTGATACCCAAGCTTGTTGTCCCTATCTGCTCGTTTATTTGGGTTTTATTCATGCTATAGAAAATAACTTTTACGTATTTGCTTTTTTTTTTTCATTGTAACTCTTGATTTTTTTTCCTATTGTAAGTCAAATGTGTTTTGAGGCTGGGTGAGCAGCATAGTGTTCTAGCATTTCACTTTTGGATTGAGAATCATCAGGAGGGGTCAACTTGCAAATGTGTTTAAGAATATTAACTGCGTTGTTAATTATAACAGATAATCTTCTTTGGGCAAGAGCATCCTCCGTTGGTTATCTAACATCAAATAGTAAGACTATATAGATACAGGTAAAATTATATAGATTGAGCATGTTGTATTTTATGTATTTAAGAATGTGTGTATATGCGTATGTGTAATAACAATTGGACAAGAGGCCATAGAATAGAGAGAACAAAGGGTATATGCATGGGTAGGTTTGGAGGGAGGAAAGGGAAGAAAAGGAAATGGTGACATTCATTATATTATAATTTCAAATACAAAAGATTATCATAAAATAGGTTTAAAAAGAGAAATGTCAGAAAGATTTAAAAATACAAGCAGTACTTTTTTTCCCCCTTGTTTGCTTTGTTTTTCAGAGGCAGGGTTTGTGTAGCTCAGGCTTGCCACAAACTCTTTTGCAGCTGTAGTTGAACCTGGACTTCTGATCCTTATGATTTCTGTTGGGATTACAAATATATAGACCATTCTTAGTTTACACTGTGATGCAGATCAAACCTGGGGTCTTTTGTGTGCTAGGTAAACATGCTATGATGTCAGCTGAACTATGTCCCGGCCCTCTATATCCAATTAACATTAGTTAATCATGGCTATCTCTAGGAAATGAGGGTATCATTATTCTCATTAAAAACATTACATATTTTTACATTATTGCACTGCTGTTAAAACAAAGATAAGTAATGGGGTTTTAAAGGAGTTTTTGGTTAGGTAATACTTTTTAGAACTAATGATGTTATCTAAATGGGCTTATTGCTTACCAATGAAAAGACACTCATTGATCCTAGAGAGAATGTTGGCCAGTAGGCAGGGCTAGCGCTGCTTTATTTCTCTTATTCACGAAGCAGCAGGCCTTTAGGAAGTTTTGTGAGTCTCCTTGATTGAGATGATAAGAAACAGCTGGTCCACAAGTAGAACTAAATCCATCTTCTGCCCAGACAAGAGCTCTGTATTCTTGATCAATACCACATATTCATTGTTTTCTACTGGACAACTCCAGTGGATTCCTTCTGAAGCTGCTCATACCTCACCGCCATCTTCTCTCACAAACCACCTTGAAAAAAAAAAGTAACAGAGGCATCAAGGTGTTCTAGAGATAACTGAAGTCATTTGTACTGGAACAATGACCCGGAGAAACTGTCAGAACCTAATTGGTGTGCATGTTAAAGGACTCAGAACCACCACCCCCTTCTCCAAGTTCAATGTTTTCTGCCTTTTAGTGATTTTTGGTCACCAGTGGAATTAAGTATACAAAAATTGTTAAAAACAAACAAACAAATGGTTGATTGCTAGCAGCCTTGCTTTCTGCCCTTTGAGAAACTACTCTTGAACAGATAATACATAAACATGCTCTAAATTATTAACACGATAGAAGGGCATAGAATGAACGATTCCCCCTCAGAGTTTCCATGCCCAGTGGTAGTCTTCTTATGCTCTCAGGGATATTCCAGAATACTCAGAAGGAATAGGCCATCACACATCTTTTCGCAGATATTCTAGGCATATACAAGATAGGTGTACTATATGCTTTCTTTCTTATCTATGAAAGAGGTGATGCACTAATATGCTAATATAAACTTGACTTTTTTCCTTACCTAAGTATCTTCTGGAGCCTTCTATATGGTTCCTGTAGAATGTCTCATTCTTGTTAATAATTAAATGGATTTCATGTTTGAAATGAGTCATAATTTATTTAATCAGTTCCTGAAGATATTCATGCTGTTTGCAGCCTATTACTATTGACTGTAATTCTGCAACGTATATCCTAATCAATGGCAATTCTGCATCTTTCTACTTTATTATTGTATCTATCTCCGTCAGCAGTATGTCAAAGGATATATTTACATTTGGGATTTTTATACTACCAAGTCACCCTCCAAAGGCAATATATTGCTTCAAGTACCACTTCACCTTTCTGTCTGAGATTATTTCCCAATATTCTCACCACCATAGAACACTATGAATGATTTTGGTCTTTGTTAATTTGAGGGATGAGCAGAGGAATAATGGTGAAGTTTAAATCTTACTTCTCTCATTATGGGGTAGGTTGGATACCTTTCTTTCCCAGCATTTATTTCTGTTTAACCATTCATGAATTGTATGTCTTTTTTTTTTACACTGCTAATCTCTGGATTTATCTGCAACTAGTATGTTGCTCCTTCTCTGTCTCTTGCTTTAAAGATCCATCCATCTTATTTTCTGCTTGTAATCTAATGAATCACATCTAAGAGGTGAAGCCTTCCAAGATGCCAGCTTTTCCCCAGGCTGCGTTCAGTGGCAAGTCAAACTCAACACTTCTCAGGTGAAACCCTTGGAACTTCCTTCTTGTTCTCCAAATTTTCGCCAGTTCTCTGATGAGATCTACTATCTGAAACCAGTTGGTCAAGCTAAAACACCAGTATCCCGCTGTCTCTCTTTCCTCACTCCTAATAGTCAGTGCAGCAATAAGCCTTCCTTGCTCTGCTGTAGGTTGCCTTTGAGATAACCAGTCCTAATTATAAACATTGCTCCTAACCCTCCACAGCAGGTAGCACTTTCCCATACCAGCTTGGTCCAGCTGAAGTCATTACATACTGAGATGATAAGAACTGCTTCCGATTCCTAGTCTGTTTTACTTGTGGTTTATTTTTCACACAGCATTCAGCATATTTTTTTTCTTTTTTTATTTTTTAAATTTATTTATTTATTAAGGATTTCTGCCTTGTCCCCACAACCGCTTCCCATTTCCCTCCCCCTCCCCCGATCAAGTCCCCCTCCCTCATCTGCTCGAAGAGCAATCAGGGTTCCCTGACCTGTGGGAAGCCCAAGGACTGCCCACCTCTACCCAGGTCTCGTAAGGTGAGCATTCAAACTGCATAGGCTCCCACAAAGCCAGTACGTGCAGTAGGATCAAAAACCCACTGCAATTGTTCTTGAATTCTCAGTATTCCTCATTGTCCGCTATGTTCAGCTAGTCTGGATTTATCCCATGCTTTTTCAGACCTAGGCCAGCTGGCCTTGGTGAGATCCCAATAGAACATCCCCATTGTCTTAGTGTGTGGGTGCACACCTCGTGGTCCTGAGTTCCTTGCTCGTGCTCCGTCTCCTTCTGCTCCTGATTTGGACCTTGAGATTTCTGTCCGGTGCTCCCATGTGGGTCTCTGTCTCTGTGTCCTTTCATCGCCTGACAAAAGTATATGCTCAACTATGTTCATGGCAGCATTGTTTGTAATAGCCAGAACCTGGAAACAACCTAGATGCCCTTCAACGGAAGAATGGATGAAGAAAGTATGGAATATATACATATTAGAGTATTACTCAGCAGTAAAAAACAAGGACTTCTTGAATTTTGCATACAAATGGATGGAAATAGAAAACACTATCCTGAGTGAGGTAAGCCAGACCCAAAAAGAGGAACATGGGATGTACTCACTCATATTTGGTTTCTAGCCATAAATAAAGGACATTGAGCTTATAATTCATGTTCCTAGAGAAGCTAAATAAGAAGGTGAATCCAAAGACAAACACATAGGCATCCTCATGAATATTAACCTTCATCAGGCGATGAAAGGAGTCAGCATATTTTTTATGGGCTGTAGAAATTCATACTTGTGATAGCAGCATTTGGAACGCTGAGAAAGGAGGATCAGAAGTTTATCCATTCTGGGACATCCTGGGCTACATAAAAGCTATTTTTAATAAATAAGAAAAAGATAACAACAAACCCCTATACTAAGACAAAGCTCAGGTCATGTTACATATCAATTAAAACGTATGTACTTTCTGTGTCAAACCCTTCTCATGGTCTGGGTGATTTGAATCATCTCTTCATGTCTCCTCTTGCCCCTCTTTTGATGTGGGATTCCCCTCGGTATTCTGTGAATATGTTTTATTACCATTGTTTAATAAAGAAGCCACTTTGGCCTATGGCAGAGCAGACTATATCAAGGCAGGAAATCCAAGCAGAGATAGAGGAGGAAAGAAGGTGAAGTCGGGGACATGCCATGCAGCCATCCAAGAAGCAAGATGTAAGGTAAAAAACCATGAGCCTCATGGTGAAATATAAAATAATAGAAATGGGTTAATATAAGATGTAAGAGCTAGCTAGGAATATGCATGAGCCTCATCCAAACAGTGTTGTAATTAATACAGTTTCTGTGATTATTCAGGTCTGGGTGGCTGGGAAACAAAAGTACAGTCTCTGCTTACACTTTTTAGCTTCCAACCTGGTGTTTTTGTCATTCTTTTAATGCACTAACCTAGTGATACCTTTAGAACACCTGCATTTTCTGCCTCTTTGGCAACAGTACTCTCCTGCATACACTGTCTGACTGCTTCTTCAATGTTAGCCTCTATAGTGTAGGTTTTCAGAATACTTTTTTTAGAGAGGCCCTGATATGACTTTGAAAGTCCCACCAGAGTATGTATTAAAAGGTGAGATCCTAAAAGGGTAGAAACTTAATCTAAATGTATAATTCTTAGTTGAAAAAACAGAGGAAATTATGTTACATTACAAAAGCTTTTCTGGTGGCATTTTTCTTGGGGACACACCTGGATAGATGCTATGCTTTTGATGACCTGAATCTATGTCACAGTTTGTTTTGACACATTAGGAAAACATGCATTATTTAAGGAGTCTGTGTCTTCCCTGTGTGATGATCAATGTGAATGTCTTTATGTCTTTCTTTTACTTTTTCGAGATATTAGCTTATTTAATGCCCAGAAACGGCCTCGGTATGTAGTTCACATTGGGCTCCAAATGCTATAAATTTCTATTTCAACCTCTCAAGTGCTTGATTACAGACACATGCTATGCTGTTCAGCCAGTTCTCTTTTCTATATCTAAAGAATTACATATGGTTATGAAATCATTGGATTTACTGACAGGTGTCTTGAAAGCACACAATTGCATCTCCCTGTCCACAGTTTGATTTCCACGGCTACCCTTATCTAAGCGTCATCCAAAAATCTTAAACATTGTGTTTAGAGGGAAAAACACATTTATGTAAATTTTATTTAGTTGTTACTGTTTTATTTTATTATTATTGTTTGTCTTTTGCAGTCCATTATTAACAAATGAAACTTCATCATAGGTATATATATGTATAAGAAAACCCACCATATTATATAGGCTTTAGTACAGCGAGGTCTCTGGTGTCCACCATGGGTCTTGGAGGACATATACAGTTGTCTATTTCCTGTGCTGACTGAGCATTGAACCCAGAGCCTAGAGTACGCTAGGCAGGCACTCCACCATGAATCTATACTCCCAGGCCATCTGACACTTTATGTTGCAGTAAACTGTAATAAAGCATTAAAAACGTTAGCAGGAAAATACATTTTGCTATTCATTAGCTTTTTGATATGTTAGATAGATAATTTAGTGGGTTGTTTTTTATCAATGATAGTTAATATTCTTTTGTTTTTAAAGATTTTTCTCCTAATTTTTAAAATTCCAAAAAATTCCTGTTTTTTAATTGCTATATTTTTATATATGCCTGTGGGTTTGTGAGGAAGTCGGAAAGTTGCTCTGTTCAAAAATATAGGCCGACTGTGGATATTCGAAATGCCATTGATCATGATTCATTATTTTCTGTTATGTTCTGCCTTCACACAGTGGCAAACACTCTAGGGAATCGTTGTGTACTGGGTAACTCACATCCTATTATGAAATAATTGACCGTGTCTTTATTTCTCATAGACAGCAGTAGAGAGGTTATGCTGGCAGAGGACTGAAGAGAAGTAGGCTCACTAAGGATGGGCTTGGTCCAGTACACATCACTGCAGTCTCCTTTGTATCTGTTCTGAGAACTAAGCCCATGGCTCTTCTTAGACATACAAGTTTCTCAATTGCAAATTTAAGGTTTGTAGGTACATAAGAAGTGAAATAGAAATCTGAAACAATCACCCAAATTATCTCATTAAAAAAAAAAAGAAAACTTCATCAAAGCTAAACAGGGATTTTTTTTTCTGCTTAAATTATTCAGCTGAACTAACTACATTAAAATTATCTAAAATTGCCTTGCTCCCTGGCTCACCTTATCTGTTTAGAAAGACAGACCTTAGGCAGTGTCTGCTTTACCCTGTATGGATTGATTTGGGAACAGAAATTCAATTAATTCTATTCACAGAGGGCCACCTTTACACTGAGTGCATGGCAAAATGAATGCACTGGTTTCTTGTCCCATTCCACCGCAAAACCCGGGAGGGTGGGCCTGAGCCAATGGATGTAATGACCCATTTCAGTTGGTTCACTAGCATCTTTACGAGCTTCCATTTGGTGACTTATTCTAAATATATTGCCTTCAGAAACTACTTTGCACTGGGACAATCAAGAGCTCTTATTCACTGTTTGGGGAAGCATAGAAGAGTAAATTGATTTTCAATAAAGGAGCTAAAAGTATACAATGGAAAAAAGAGAGCATCTTCAACAAATTGTGCTGGCAAAACTGGATGTCAATCTGTAGAAGAATGAAAATAGATCCATATCTATCACCATGCACAAAACTCAAGTCCAAATGGATTAAAGACCTCAATATCAGTCCGAACACACTGAACCTGATAGAAGAGAAAGTGGGAAGTACTCTACAACACATGGGCACAGGAGACCACTTCCTACGTATAACCCCAGCAGCACAGACATTAAGGGCCTCATTGAATAAATGGGACCTCCTGAGACTGAGAAGCTTCTGTAAAGCAAAGGACACTGTCACTAAGACAAAAAGGCAACCCACTTACTGGGAGATCTTCACCAACCCCGCACTGACAAAGGTCTGATCTCCAAAATATATAAAGAACTCAAGAAATTAGACCGTAAAAGGCTAATCAACCCAATTATAAAATGGGGCGCTGAGGCTGAACAGAGAATTCTCAACAGAAGAACTTCAAATGGCCAAAAGACACTTAAGGTCATGCTCAACTTCCTTAGCGATCAGGGAAATGCAAATCAAGACAACTTTAAGATACCATCTTACACCTGTCAGAACGGCTAAAATAAAAAACACCAATGATAGCCTTTGCTGGAGAGGTTGTGGAGAAAGGGGTATACTCATCCATTGCTGGTGGGAATGCAAACTTGTGCAACCACTCTGGAAAGCAGTGTGGCGGTTTCTCAGGAAATTCGGGATCAACCTACCCCTGGACCCAGCAATACCACTCTTGGGAATATACCCAAGAGATGCCCTATCATACAACAAAAGTATATGCTCAACTATGTTCATAGCAGCATTGTTTGTAATAGCCAGAACCTGGAAACAACCTAGATGCCCTTCAATGGAAGAATGGGTGAAGAAAGTATGGAGTATATACATATTAGAGTACTACACAGCAGTAAAAAACAAGGACTTCTTGAATTTTGCATACAAATGGATGGAAATAGAAAACACTATCCTGAGTGAGGTAAGCCAGACCCAAAAAGAGGAACATGGGATGTACTCACTCATATTTGGTTTCTAGCCATAAATAAAGGACATTGAGCCTATAATTCACGATCCTAGAGAAGCTAAATAAGAAGGTGAATCCAAAGACAAACATATACGCATCCTCCTGAATATTAACCTTCATCAGGTGATGAAAGGATACAGAGACAGAGACCCACATTGGAGCACCAGACTGAAATCTCAAGGTCCAAATCAGGAGCAGAAGGAGAGAGAGCACGTGCAAGGAACCCAGGACCGCGAGGGGTGCACCCACACACTGAGACAATGGGGATGTTCTATCAGGAAACCACTTAGGCCAGCTGGCCTGGGTCTGAAAAAGCATGGGATAAAACCGGACTTGCTGAACATAGCGGACAATGAGGACTACTGAGAACTCAAGAACAATGGCAATGGGTTTTTGATCCTACTGCATGTACTGGCTTTGGGGGAACCTAGGCAGTTTGGATGCTCACCTTACTAGACCTGGATGGAGGTGGGTGGTCCTTGAATTTCCCACACGTCAGGGAACCCTGATTACTCTTTGAGCTGATGAGGGAGGGGGACTTCATCGGGGGAGGGGGAGGGAAATGGGAGGCGGTGGCCGGGAGGAGGCAGAAATCTTTAATAAATAAATTAATTAATTAAAAAAAGTAAATTGAGGCAGTGCGTTGTGGTTTAATTTCTATGGCGTGTTTGCCATGTGCTTGGTATTTATTTTTCCCGTTAATCTAAAGTAGTGGTACAGCAGCTTCTCCCTAGGCAGATTGACACTATGACCCAGGGGCTTAAGCATAGTGCTGTTCTGAAAGGCAACCTGTATGGTGGTAGAGAGTGCTGCTCTGGATGCTGAGTTAAACGGCTGTGTGTCTTAGTTTTTCCTGCTACCAAGGGCAAGTCATAATAGTTCCTATCTCAGGGTTGTTTGGAGGAGAGAGAGTTCAAACATGGGAAGCAGTTAAAGAGTACCTGGTACCTGGTAGATTGTCTAATAAATACTGCCTATACATTATTAGTATTATTTCTCCTGTCCCTATGTCAATGTCATAATGTCTCCCAAAGGGATCGTGTGAGAATCCTAATCCAGTCCCTGAATTTACTTTGCTTTTCATCTTTAATGACCCTCACGACTCCCACCTCCCTACCACATACAGTCTTAAATAGCAAGATTGACTTTGGGACTATATATTTAGTCACAGTTATAAACCAAGAGCAAGTGAGCTATTTTGGTCTAGGTGGTACCATCAGCTTATTTCTTAATTTTTGTCTTACTTTAAAAGCATGTAAATGTCATGACGGTGATGAGATTTGTGCAACACTCTTGGTGCTAGCATAGTTTATATTCATTATCTCATCTGATACGGCAAACTGATGTAAAAGAGTGTGCAGATGTGATTTCCATTAATAGAAGTTGTTACTCAGAGAAGTTAAAAAAAAGCCTTGCAGGACTTCTTTCTCACTTGTAGGGAGGGGTTTGGGGGTCCTCATTTGAGATGAGGGGACAGTAGAAGTTGGAAGAGGAACAAGAAAGAGGTTTGGTGTTACTCTGGGAACTTCGAACCATTTGTGGTTGTTAATGTTATGTTTCAGTTTGGTAAACAGAAGGGACAGTAAAGCATAAAGATAAGGAAGATGGGGAAAAGAGATTTATAGACTGGGAAGAAAATGGAACGATGGGGCACTAACAGCAATGCTTCAAGACTGCTGACTGCTCACACCCAAATCAAAACAAAACAAGCTAAACACTTAAGATGATCCTCTTAAAAAGATGGCAGGGTTTTTACCCAGGTCTCCCCCAGTGCATAGTATAGTATAGTATAGTATAGTATAGTATTGTAGTACAGTATAGTTTTGTTGCAGGATTAATGAATTGTTCTCTTTTAAGCAAAAGACTTCCCCCATAGCCGTCACTGTACACTTAAATGATGGAAAATGGTTCATCTGTCTCATTGAAGAGAAAGCAAGACCTCCTATGGAGTCAAGGAATTGCATGAAAATGATGGGTATTATTTGGCGTGGTTGAAATTAGAGCGCTGTGGTCCAGAAAATAAACCGTGCTTCAGTAGAGATACATTTATGGAAACATCAGTAAATGCTGTGATTAAACTGCAGATAGGATTCCACCAGAGAGAACAATCTAACTACTACACAGAGGGATTTTGTTTGCTTGTTTTGTGTGTTTGTGTGGCAATGTGCAGGTAAAATACTATTTTAACCATCCAGATAAATTCATCCAGATTAAATTCAAATTGTTTTAGAACTAAAAATGTAGTACTACAGGATGTGAAATTTTACACTTCATTGCCTTGCTCTGGTGTGTACTCTTTATATATAACGACTACACCTTTGAAAGCATTGGTATGGACATAATTCCTGCCATTCAAGAGCCAATAGCTATTGTGTGGGGAGAATTGACTGAGGATAGCCCAATAATTCTTTCCATTCAAGAGCCAATAGCTATCGTTTGGGGAGAATTGACTGAGGATAGCCCAATAATTCTTTCCATTCAAGAGCCAATAGCTATTATATGGGGAGAATTGACTGAGGATAGCCCAATAATTCTTTCCATTCAAGAGCCAATAGCTATTGTGTGGGGAGAATTGACTGAGGATAGCCCAATAATTCTTTCCATTCAAGAGCCAATAGCTATTGTGTGGGGAGAATTGACTGAGGATAGCCCAATAATTCTTTCCATTCAAGAGCCAATAGCTATTGTGTTGGGAGAATTGACTGAGGATAGCCCAATAATTCTTTCCATTCAAGAGCCGATAGCTATTGTGTTGGGAGAATTGACTGAGGATAGCCCAAGTTCTTCTTCAAAAGGTGAAAAAGTCTGGATATTAAAAGACAGTGACAATGGTCTGGACAGATCTCTCAACAGCTAATATCACATCTGTGCTCTTCCAGAGGACCGGGTTCAATTTTTAGCACTCATATGCTCATACCTGTCTGTAATTTGAATTCCAAGTGAGCTGACATCTTGTTCTGGTCTCTTCAAACACTGCATAAGTGTGGTGCACAGGCACACACAAACAGAACATCCATACACGTAAGGAAAAAAAATCTATGACAAAGACACAGGTTCTGAAGGGGTGAGCACAAAGGATTGTGGGAACGCAGAGGCTAGGAAGCTGGGACAATTTGTTCCTTAATGTCCATTGATTCCACATCCATGGAGTTTACCAAGTGTGGACTGAAAACATTTTTAAAGATTATATCTGTACTGACTACATATAGTCTTTTCAAACAATACATAAGGTGTAACAACTACTTATGAAGCATTGGCATTGTCTAACATTAAGTATTATAAGCAATATAGATGAGAGGATAGAAAAGATTATATGAAAACACTATGCCACTTTTATATAACTGACACAGATTTTCATATTCTCAAGGGAGCCTGCAGTCAATTCCCTGAGGACACTGAGGGACAACTCTTCATAACTGGGGGATGCTTCAACTAGACTAACTGTATCAAAAGCACCTTCATCCTTATTTCACTCGCTGTTGAGCTGAAGAACTGAAGAGCTGGTGCAAGCTCCCAAGGGTGACGAGTATATAGAGTTCTATGCGTGCAGTGCTGTAGAGACAGGGCATTTAGGGCTAAGGAAGTTTTTCCGTATGAAGATGGAAACAGGAGATGTGAAAGATAGGTGGAGTCTGATCTCCAAGGGTCTCACCCATCATTTTGAATGGCTTACTTAGAATACCAGGGCAATGGAGGCAGGAGGAGGGGCAAAAGAAAAGGAGAAGAAAGACTATGCAGGGCCCTTTTTAGATAAAATCCTCAGGGCTCCTAGATGAGGGATGGGTTGGGAAGAGGTGACATTGCTGAGAAGACTGGGGGAATTATTGGAGAAGTCTGAAGGAGAGAAGATGGTCAGAGAGAGAGAGACAGAGACAGAGACAGAAAGAGCAGAGAGGGGGAAGAGTTCGGGGGGATGGGGAGAGACATAAAAGAAGGGGTTCTTCTTCAGTCTTAATACTTTCATGGTTTTTTTCCTGAGAGAGGGTATTTCGGGGAGCAGGGCATATGAGGGAGAAGGTCACTTGAGGTTGAGTCCTCCAGAAAACACCTATGGGGACTGACACCACCTGTGATGGCGCTTTGGGCTGGTTTCCTCTGAAACATTGCTTTTGACATCCCTGTCTCTTTCTCTCCTCCCTGGGCCCCTCCCATGCCTGTTGCTGCTCTTCTATCCTCACCCAGCTGAACTAATACTTTTTCCCACCCCTCCCCCTTCCATTCCTCCAGTGCCATTCCCCCTTCCCCCGCCCCCCTCCCCCAAACGTACAGCTCCAACAGAGAACAAATACTGAACCAACACTTTTGTTAAACAGCTTGACTGCTTTGTGGACAGGGATTTGTCAACACATCTGTTCTAAAGGATTTTCTTTTAATAGATTTTTGTGGAAACCAGATCAGCAAAGCATGGTTACTATGGCCTGCCCCCAGAGACCTGGAAACTGCTGTAGTAAGCAGAACGGATTAAATGATACTTTTACCTGTTCACAGTGAAACTCGAAATCTGCTCTTGAAAATTTCCCCTATTGCTGGGTCAAAGGCAAGTGAGGGGAGCAATATTCTAGGACTGTGATCTGAAACCTCTGTCGAAAGACAGTGGACTCCCTCTTTAGTTAGAATAATGCACCATGCAGGTTGAAGGGTCCCCCATTCAGAGAGGAGCCAGCCAGGAAAAAGGAATGGGAAGGCTTATGCATTAATGCATCAAAAAGCACTACCAGATACAGAGCTAAGGCAGAGGCCAAGCAGATGACATCTGAACCCACCCCGGTTATTTCTCAGCCATATCCCTTTGAGATGCAGAACAAGAGTCATTCTTATAAACCCAAGTAAGTTATGGGAATATGTAAGCTCTGAAGATGCTTGGTCCTCGGAGTAAATGTCATCCCACCTCAGGAAACTTGTGAGGTAGATAAGTAGATTCTGCCAGCCATTATCTTCTCACAGTGGAAGACATGTTCTGTCTTCACCTTGACCACAGATGCAGTCCCTGGAGACAGTGTGGTAGGTATAGCCCCTGGAGAGAGTGTGGTAGGTATCTGTCAGTATGATTAGAAGCAGGGATTCTAGGAAAGCAGAATATAGCTTAACTCGTCCTCTGTCACTTTTTTCCTACCAGTGTGATTGATTTTATGTAGGCTCTTCAGCTTCTCTGAACTTGGCATTTCCCAGGCTGTACAAGAAGAATAGCATTGCTTTGCACTAGAGGATAACTGAACTGCTGTGCTTACAGCACCTTGTGTGTCCCTTGGCATATAAAAAAAGCTTAGTTAATGTGGCTGAATGATTAGTGGCTATCTGATGGGAAGACATGGTTGGACCTCATGGGTATTCTTTGTAACTGGGAAATAAAGATGTTTTCATATCGTGTATTTAAGTGACTGGTCTTCGTTGCAGTGAATTTGCTGCAGGGAATAACTATATAGCTGAAGCATTTTGGTGCTTTGGGAAACCTTCCTGCATTCCCTGTGCTCATGGTCACACAGTCAATACCGTCCTGTGAAATGCTCTCACTGGAAGACTCGGTCACTCTCTAGCTCCAATCATTCTTCACAGTCAAAATGTACCATGTTCCCACAGGACACGTGAAGGGCCTGTCACATAAGCCAAAATCTTCTCTTTGATTGTGTTCAATTCTTCTCTTTGCTAGAGGGAATAAGCGTCTTTAGGATGAGAAAAGAGCATGGTTTCCAGCTCAGGCTGCAGAGTGTCAATAGTTGACCTGTTAATAAGGTGTGTGTGTGTGTGTGTGTGTGTGTGTGTGTGTCTGTGTCTGTGTCTGTGTGTCTGTGTCCAGGGATTTATACTGAATGCTTGGTAGTGTCCTTGTCAAATCCCAAATCAAGAGAGCTGGGCACATCTCTCCTCACTTATGAGGCTCCATATGTGCCCCTCAATGGCAGTTTGCCCATGAAGCCATGTCTTGTTTGAGCATCTTTTTCTAATACAGGCACTCAGTAGTTGACATCTGCCCTCCATCGGTGTGTTGGGCTTTGATTTAACTTTTCCTTTTGCTTTCGCATGGATGTATCAAATTGGGATAAATTAACATGTGTGTTTACCTGCAATATGAATATAGCCTTTAAAGTCATTTTCAAACAAAACCTAGCATTCTGCTATGCCTAAAATGCATCTGGGAGGAGTTATCTGGCAGAAAGAAGATGATCTTTTCACAGCATGTCTTTAAGGTTTTCCCCTCTTGGTTTGAAGTCATTTTCTGTGTGGTGGTTCCCTGTTTTAACCCATTAAATGTGGCCCTCTTCCCTATCTGAACGCTTGCTCATAATATTTGAGGTTATGGACTGTTCTAGTGTGTGTCTCAGTGGGGTCCAGCCTCTTAATACTTTAATGCTGGCATCTATTAGAACCATAGCTCCCTCTTCTCTGTAGTTTGTTCATAGGGTAAAAGTTAAGGTTAAAAAGGTTGCTGCAGTATGAATTTGAAGGTTTATTTCTTAATAAATCCTGTTTTATTTCCTTCTTAGCCTCAAATTAGAATAGGTTGTGTTTCTCAAAATGTTCTTTTCCTTTATAAATATATCCAAATGTCACTGTCAAAGTAAAATATTTCTTGGACAAGGGGCGCTCTCCTTTGCAAACACTGTGAATACTTATCTACCACTTTCTCACAATGTAATGAGGTGACACTGATCCCTACAGTGCAGTCCCCAAAAGGAGCAGCCAAGGCCTTAGCCCACTAGGATGTAAGCCCTGTTTATTCACATGGCAAGCAAAACAAAAATGAAAAGATGTCCCGGTTATATCTTGGTGACATCTCTTTGTCACAATCTAGACACTGAATCTAGAGACTGTTAACTGCAGGAAATATAGAGCTATATAAATTTGCTTTAAAATCATTGAAAATATTTCAAGTTTAAAATTTAGTTCCTCATTTGTATGAGTCATGCTTCAACTACAGACTATTCCATGTGGTTCGCACACAGCAAAGATCATAGACAGGAGGAAGCCCATCACTGTGAGGAGGTCTATTAGACAGGATTTATCTAGTGCTGGGCAGCCAAGTGCTTCATGACCATTGCTATTTTCTTCCACTAGCTCTTGAAAATTGGGAACGAGGCTGTCAATAATCTATAACTTTTATAATTATAGATGTAATATTTAAATTTTAGGGATAAGGAAAAGGGAACTGTTTCTCCTATTTTCTATAATTAATTAATATTAAATATTGTCATTTAATATTAAAAAAATAGATTGAGAAAATTCTACAAAACAAATTGATTTCTTCTTTATGGACTTATCAGGTCCCTCACCAGGACAATATTCATCACGTATGCAGCATTTGCAATATTTCATCATAATTATTCTCCCATGTTGTCCACTTTTTCATTTTTCTGAACAAAACTAAAACCCCAGTTTCTGAGGACTACAATTTGGGGGAAATACCATGGGAAATAATGTTCTAATTTTCTTAAATGAAAAATGTAAACAAAGTAAAGAGAAGATTAATATCTGAAAATGAAATTTAGTATAACTATTTGACACATTTCTTTGTAATAGTATTATAATATAAATCATTATGGACTTTTGATTGATATGTGTCTTAGACCAAGAGGGTATCTAGAGGTGGTTAACCTCTGGTCCACTTTGCCAGACAGCCATCTAAAAACAGCATCTTTGTACTACAGTTGACGAAGTTGACCTCAGTAGTTATGAGCATCATTGAAAAAGTAGTACCATAAAGAAATATGGTAGTATTGAACAATCCTGAAATTAGGGAGTTAAGAGCGTCAGGGCAAATGCAAGACATAGGCCTTCTCCAAAATATGCAGAGCTCACTGGACAGGATGCAGAGTATAGGGCCATTATTATGGCTGTCACCACTCAACTGCTAGGCAGAACGCTGGGGCATCTTCTCAGCACCATGTGGTCAGCCTTAGGAAGGAATTTTTTATGTTTAATCTTTTCAGAAATCCCTTGACTCCCTGAACAAATATTTATTAGGCACCTACAAATGGGAGGCACTGCCTGGTCCACTTGAGCTTTTGCAATAATAAAAGAATTTTCAGCTCTCAAATATGTCTTTTACCCCTACTTAATCTGTACAATGTTGAATAGATGAGAAAAGGATCTCATAAGAGAGTGGGAGTGCAGAAGGGGTAAGGCCTCTCATGGGAGTCAGTAAAGCATGGCCTATCAAGCTGAAGCAGGCCAAGCTCCTCCTTGCATAAAAGCTGGGTAAGGCATCCCACCATAGGGAATATGTTCCAAAGAACCAGCTTATGCATCAGGGACCAGTCTTTGTCCCACTACTAAGGCCCCACAAAAGAAAACTATACAACTGTCATCCAGATATAAAGGGCCTAGGTCAGTCTGGTGCAGGCTCCCTAGTTGTTAGTCCAGAGTTTGTGAGCTCCCACAAGCTCAGATCAGCTGTTTCTATGGGTTTCCCCATCATGATCTTGACCGCCCCTTGCTTATATAATCCCTACTCCCTGTCTTCAACCGGATTCCAGGAGCTCTGCCCAGTGCTTGACTGTAGATCTCTGCATCTGCTTCCAACAGTTATTAGATGAAGGCTCTATGATGACAATTAGGGTAGTCACCAATCTGATTATAGGGGAAGGTCAGTTCGGGCACTCTCTCCACTATTGCTAGGAGTCTTAGCTGGGGTCATCCTTACAGATTCCTGAGAGTTTTCCTGGCACTAGGTTTTTTCTTAAGCCCAGCGTGGTCTCTTTTATTGTCTCCCTTTCTGTTCTTCCCCCAACTTGACCAACCTGATTTTTCATGTTCCCATCCCCCACTCCCTCCCCTCTACCTGTCCCTCCCACCCCCACCCTGCCAGTTTACCCAGTACCTCTCATCCATTTCCCCTTCCCAGGGTGATCCATGCATCCCTCTTAGGATCCTCCTTGTCATCTAACTTTGGGGGGACTGAGGAATGTAGCCTTGTTATCCTTCGCTTTACATCTACTATCCACCTATGAATGAATATATACCATGTTTGTCATTCTGAGTTTGGGTTACCTCACTCAGGATGTTTTTCTAGTTCCATTAGTTTGCCTGCAAATTTCATGATATCATTGTTTTCTTCCGCTGAGTAATACTTCATTGGGTAGATGTGCCACACCTTCTTTGCCCATTCTTCAGTTGAGGGACATCTAGGTTCTTTCCAAGTTCTGGCTATTATGAATAATGCTGCTATGAACATAGCTGAACAGGTGTCCTTGTGGTATAATTGAACATCCTTTGGGGTATATGCCCAAGAGTGGTATCACTGTATCTTGAGGTAGATTGATTCCCAATTTCCTGAGAAACCACCATACTGATTTCCAAAGTGGCTGTACAAGTTTATATTCCCACCAGTAGTAAAGAAGTGTTCCCCTTACTCCACATTCTCTCCAACACAGGCTGTTATTAACATTTTTTATCTTAGCCATTCTGACAGTTATAAGATGATATTTTAGAGTCATTTTGACTTACACTTCCCTGATAGTTAAGGACGTTGAACAATTCTTTAAGTGTATCTTGGTTATTTGAGATTCTTCTGTTGAAAATTCTTTGTTTAAATCAGTACCCTATTTTTTTTTTATATATCCAAAATGTGTTTATTGGGATGGTTCCCACTCATCTCGAATCCGGTGCTTTTCAGTGCTGCTTCCTCCTGAAGGAGCATCCTTCTGTCAGTCTTTCTTTCCCGCCTGTAGGCTGACAGAGGACAGGGGAGCACCGACACACAGGACTACCGTCTGTGCATGGCTAAAGACCATGGTGATTTTATAGCATCCTGGGCACTTTGTATCCATAAAGTAGGAATTGGGGCTCTGCACCAGGCGCTTTTTCTTGTGTTTCCTCTTTTCCTCCTCTGGAGAGGGATGAAGGAGATCCTTTGCGAGAGGCATGTTCTCGTAGGGAGGTCGTCACTGCTGGAAAGGCGTACCCTATTTTTTATAGTAAGTATGGTTTTCTGATGAGCAATCTACAGATACATTAAGACCAACACTATTTGAAGCACAATGCATGGTAATGACTACAGATATGACCATGTCCTGATCCCTGCTAGAAAGCATATATACATAAGGTATCCAAAATGCTATGATACAAAGTTGGATTTTTTCACACTCACTCCATAAAGAAATAATGGGATGTTTGGGAAAGCAGATTGTTTCACACAAAGGAAAAAAATAAAAATAAAAAAGCCAGCATGGCCCAGCATTTGCCTACTTGAATGTTAGATCTTAATGAAACATTAGGGACTTCATGATTTACTTTTTGGAAACAATTTGGTACGGATGGCATGATTCAAAATACTGCTTGCAACATCATCTATAATAATAGCTGTTATTTTTCTTGAGATGATGTTATATTGGCCCAGATCCTTCTAAAGTCAGTACTGACATTTATAAGGGAGCAGTTAGCTCCTTGCAGACAGCAAGCTCACCATCCTTGCATACTTGGATCTAAAATAGTCCTAAAATTCTCTTTATTGCCTCTACACTGTTTCCCAAAATGAAGCATGAGATCATGGTAGTATTTAGTTATCGGTTCGGTTTCCTGCCTTCCTTGATCTTTTTTAAGTATCTCTGTCCCAACAAAATGACCTTCTAGCTTAACGTCTGCTCATGTGACTAGCTATTTACAATGTGCATGTTCTAATCTGATTCTTTTTGATAACATATGAGGACATTTGGTCATACGGTCCGTGGTAAGAATAATTTTTTCCCTGAATTGTAACATTTGATAGGAATTAAGTCAGCCCTCTGTAAAGCAGTTTCTTCCAGCTATCTTCAGTTGTTGACTACGACAGTTCTAAAGGAAACAGAGGAAAAAAAATAAACTTCAGCTAGTGAACATGCCAAGCTGTGCTTTGATCATCAACCTTATCATTAAAATATATTAAACGCCTATGGATTGTACCTCTCAGATCTTATCTGAAAAGGAAGGAATGTATGCTTTTGAAAACAAAAGTCTGTGATGCATATTTACATTTGTAATACTGGGCATTTGACTTATTTTAGACATCGTGGCTGCAGGTTCTTTCAAGGTACGCTTGTTCGGCACCGGTCCTCGGCTTCATTGCAAGTCTCTTATGCATACATAATGCACTCCCCACCGATGGAAGATGAAAGTCACTGTGCCCACGAACATTCTTACACAGACGTTGTATTTTTTTCTTTCCTCTTTGCAGGAATGAAATATCCTCCTTAGTTTCCTTCATCTTGCTTTTTTGGCAGTGCTGTTGATTTGAACCTTTGACACGGGAGACTGGTTCTGATTTTATAGAAAAATGTAGCATAGCTTATGCAAGCCTTCGTGAGCAGCTATTTTTGTTTGTCGTTCTCAACAGGAACAAGCAAATACTGCAGTTTCAGTTATTTTTAAATGTTTTAAAATAGTGTTTGTTATTTCAAGGCATCGAGGAGTAAAACATCTCAGCAGATACTGGTCAGTTGTGTTTATTGCCTGGTGTCAACACATTTGTCAGTTTGAGAAAGTGTCACAATCCTAGAAGAAGGTGGCTTGTGGTCCTTGAGTCGTATGCTAATGTGAGAAGTGCCCTGTGTATTTCAGAAGCTCTGCGGCTGCAAAGCATAAGCATCTTACTTCTCACAGCAGAGTGTTAGGGGAGGCTGGGATGCTGTTCTTCAGCAGCACAATTGCAAACAGGAGCGCCTGAGCAAGAGAATGGGAGGAATTTATCTCCTGTAGTTTTATTTTCTTTCCCATAGTCATTACACTGTTGATATACTTAGAGTAAGCCTGTTACTGACAGGCATGGGCAGAACAGAGAATTGGTGTCGGGAGACCCACATTCGCCCAGAGATAGCTATTTGACATTGAATTGGGATGTTTTGTACCTCAGTGTCTCATTTTGTAGAGCATCAGGGATTTGGACTGGTGACTAACGTTTAAATTGAATGAGCACAGTTGTTTAGAGCATTCCAGGTTTCCAGCTTCCCTAGGGCTGGGAGATCTTGAGGGAACACTTGCTTAACGTGAAAGGCCTTGGGTTGAAACCCCAGTGTTGGGGAGGTGGGAGTGGAAGTGCCCTCCTCTCTTGCTCTCAGCGGATTAGGAAACCTGACATGATGGGGTCTACTTTCTCAGGCAAGAGAGACTTCCCGAGTCCACTGTTTCCTTCCCTTGCCTGTCCCTGTTTGATGGGATTTTGTTCCCTTGATCTTTTAAAATGGTGTGACTCTTTGGGATTTGTTTCAAGGAACATTGTGGGAAAAGTTTAGTTACTCTGAAATCCATCAAATGCATTAGACATGCTACTTTTCTCTTTCTGCCTCACAGAAGTACAGTTTTGCTCTGGTTGCTTGCTACCCTTATGTGTTTACGAGGTTACCCACGGCCCATGCAGGGCTGCTCCACTCTGCCCTCTGTCTAGGAGCAAAAATAGATACATGATTTTGGCTTGGGTTTTCACACCTCTATTGAATTTTTCTCCTTCCATGGTTTTATTGCTCTTTAGATGATGTGAAATAATTTTGCTTCCCCAAAAGTTAGAGAATCAGTGGCTTTCTCCTGGCAAAATGTTACACACATATAGAACTGGGAATAGAATAGTAAATTCCACTTTCTAAAGTTGTACTGTGCTTGTTCACATTTTTGGTTACCACGCTGTATCTAATCAGATTCTTGCAAAGCAATGCTATGCGTGCAATGATTCTTCTATAACTCTCTCTGGAGACGGATCCCAGCTGCTGTGGTGAGGGCTAGCGGCTGCTTATGGCTAGGGATCATCTTTCACTAAATATCACAGATGGTAGTCTATCCTTCCCACCACCGATCTGATGAGAGAAGCGTTGGTCAGGCAACGGGGAAACGTGCGACTATAATATGTGTCTTCCAATACAGCATCCCTGAATCACCATCAGCTGTGAGACATCTTCAGTTAACCCCTAGCTGTGATTCAGGGAGAGAATCAGCTTAGTGAAGAGAAATCGACGGTGGTCAATTTAACCTCAAGTTTACAAGAGAGAGAACAGTCGTGGAGAGGAATTCCTTTCTCATTATTCATTTAGAACTGGATTTGTGCAGAAAAGCGGTAATGGCATCATCGTAGAGTCACAGCCGAAGAAGGTGATGCCTATTTGCTTAGCAAAAATGTTGATTGGTTTCTTATGAAGTTGCTGCAAGATGGCTGCGCTAAGGAACTCTACTGAGAAACCAACAGCAAACATGGCTTCCTGTCGAATGCGACCTGTGAGGAGCCTGGCCACTAAAGAGTTAAGGACCACCTCAAGAGAATGTGTTATTTGCAAGATGCTTTTCTTTCACCTATGGATTAAATTGGGAGAAATCAGTGATCCCAAATGCAAATATCTCTGTTCCCTTTTTACTGGAATGATTCCCAGGACTAGACTAGATTAATGCAAATTAGAATGTTCAACAATTGATTCAGAAAAACAGCCAGCTTGAAGCACAAACCTCTCAGCAGTGAGGTCTTGCAGAGCACAAAATTGGAGACTTCAGTCAAGAAATGGAGGAGGAGGCAATGGGGCTCCTGATGGAGGGTTATCACTCACTGCACGGAGCCCCTTGAGTTTGTTTTCAATTGGTGAAAACCTTGTCCCCCTCCCCCAGCTCCTCTCTGGTCTTTCTTTGCTCAACATTGGCTATCAATTGAAAGTGGAAAGAGAGTAGACCAGTGCTGTTCCTCTAACTTTGGGTTTGTGTAAGGTTGATTTCCTTAAGTTAAATATTTGGGTGGGAAAATCCCTTCCAAAACAATGGGGGAAGCATCGGGGGGGCATTTTATGAGGCACACAGGTTGTGATAGCTAGAGCATAAAAGGCTGGTGAACCTCTCTTGCCTTGTATCTAAATATTCTCAAACTAAACCTTTCCATGGTAGTTCCATGCAAAATAGGTGGAATATTTTGGATATCTTGTAATGAAACCCAAGGCATGATTCCATCTAGGGAAAAAAGTCTGGAAGAAGGCAATTTTGTGAACATCAATCTCAAGATTTTTTATATCTGGTCATGATTTGGTTCTAGAAGCTCCTTCAATATAAACAATTTGGTGGAACGTGATGACAAGTTGTTCCCTGGTATCTTTGGAGTTCTCGTGATCTGTCTGATGCAGGAGGATCATCTGCCAGATTGTTAAATGAGGGTAACAACCAGTCCCAGATGAAATATTTTCAAAAATGTTTGTGAGTTAGCAATTGACAAAACTGAGCTGAGATTGACAACCATTTTTGTCATTTTTTTCCCTCCATTTCTTTTTTGGTGTTTTTAGACCTTGAAGGTCAAATGGACCAGGGTCTTCATTTCCCGGAGAAGAAGCTGAGATCCAACACATGTAAACACCCCATTTTCCTCACGCTCCATCTCAGCAGTAGAAGGAGAATGAATTCTTGATTCCTCGCCCAAGGCTTTGCTACGAGGACCTGCTGCCTTCGGTTCCTCCACCAGATCAAGCTGCTGGCTTGGGTAGAGTTCTAATGATTGATATTTCATTTCTGATAAAAAAGTTTATTTTGTGAAGGCTGCATCACATTATGTCCCTTTCAGGAGCTTAATTTGAATGTCCTTGTAGCATACTGCACCAACAAGTGTGCCAGCTTAGCCAGTACAGTGTCAGCACCAAGCTCCAAGAACACTGTGTAACTTTCCCACCTGATGCTAGCCCCTATCTGTCGTGTTCAGCTTTAATCTGAAAGACTGCCCAGTTTCTTCCGTGTCTGACTGCTCTTACAGAAGGATGCTGCCTTTAAAATGGGGTGATTTTCAAGGACTCCTGCCCTCAAGTCCAATTCAGATCTGTGCACAGGAATGAATGAAATACTTCTCTGTAGATGTTAACAGAGTCAAACCAAGACCTTGCTGTAAATAAAGCACCTACCGTGTTGAGGCATCTCGGGGCGCATAAGAATGTAATTGTGGGACTGAAGCCAGATAAAGACATGATGTCTGTTCTTCAGGCTGTGTAAGCCACTGGTCTAGGAACTCAAGACACCTTGAAATTACAGTTTTGCATATCCAACTTGCCTTTTTCCTTTTTCATACAGATTTCCCAAGTTAGATGACTCACTAGAAATAGAGACACCTCCTAAAGACAAAAGGCTGTGCCGGAGCATCTGGAACTCAAACATGGGGTTCAAGGCTTCCCTGTGTTTGAGAATTGTTTCTGGAATAAGTACTGCACACAACCACATAGGTTGCTGCAGAAGCCATGAGTGAGAGGAGGAGAAGATGGTGATGGCGGATGTAGAAAAGGCTAAGAAAATGACAAAGGAGCATGCAGAGGGGGAGTGGCAGGACGGTCCCACCACGTGGCAAGAGTGTTGTCTGTCTGTGTCTCTTACTCTCTGTCTGCTTTGATGTCATCAAATTTACTGCCTTAGCATTTAGTTATCACATGCACACACACACACACACACACACACACACACACACACACGCTGCTAAAAGTGTACAATGGAGTTTAGAATTTTGAGTTTGTCATTCTGTTGCTTCTGGTGAGAAACTACATTGCTGCCACCTGCATAAGGCAAGTCGTCCTCTTGATAATTTCCATATTTATTTCTTTAGAATTTCTGTTTGTCGTCAAACAGTTTGACTATGGAACTTCTGGGTAGAGAACATTTTATCCCGCCTGGGGTTCACTGAGCTCCCTGGATCTTCAGATAAATGCTTTAAAAAAAAGAATTAAATTTAGAAAATTTGGGGCCATTATTCCTCTAGCTTTTATCTCCTCTCTTGTCTCCTCTGAAGTACCTGCATATGTATGTCATATGCTTGATATGGTTCTCTAAGGCTAAGGTCATTTTCCATTATTCTGTGTTTTCGGGCAGGCAATTTCCCTCAGGCTTTCTTCAGGTTCTCGTTTTTGTTTTTTTTTTTTTGTCTTGTCATTTATTCAGGTAAAAACCTTTAGTGAGTTTTTTATTGCAATTATTGCACTCCTCAACTCCATATTTCTTCTGTTTGTTCTGCGAAGTTCCGTGTCCTGAGATTCTCTGTTCCTGAAGCACTGTTGTATTTTCCTCCAGCTCCTCCAACAGAGTTTCCTTCAGTTCTTTACAAATCCGTACGAAACTGTTTCCAGGCCTTTGTCTACTAAATCCAACATCTTTTCCTTGGAAGACAGTTTCTAGAAACTGCTTTTCTTTCTCTGCTTCCGGAGTATGGGCAGCCATTGCTTGTTTCTTAACCTGCCTTAGTGGTGCTGATCTAAACTATCAGACAGTTTGGATGACCTCTTACAGCGACTCCGGGTTCTGACTTTTTCCTCTGAGGAATTTGTGTTGTTTACTTTGTGTTGGATAATTTTCCTGGACTAAGTCTAGAAATCCTATCACCCTCGCAGTGTTTGACCCCAGTTATTTAGTTTGTTTTTCTTGTTTTTAGCTTTGAGCCTAATTGTGTCTAAATAGCCTTGTTTCCGTCAGTTATTGCTTAGAGGCGATGCCCAAATTCCTTGTTCCACAGAATGGCTTTCATTCTCCACTGACAGAGCGGGAACAGGTAGCAGATTCCAATTTCAGAACATCTTCAAGTCTGCATCAGCTCTGAATTTGATTGGAACCTCCTTAGTAAGTCTTGCCATTGTGTGCTCAAATTCAGCTCTTGGAAACCAGGAGAGTATGAGTAGCTCTGAAAGTGAATGTTTCTCACATCTCTGCAGAAGGCTTATTCTCCCAAGCCACGTTGCAACTTGTTTCTGTCAGAACAATGCTTGCTCCAAACCAATCAGCAACTTTAGGCTAATGGAACCCTGGCCTTCCCTTGACTGCAAGCTCTCTCTCTCTCTCTCTCTCTCTCTCTCTCTCACTCTCACTCTCTCTCTCTCTTTTTCTTTTTAAGTTAGCAAAGCTTAACTAAGTCAAGTGTGTTCTTAGTAGGAACAGCAACATTTCTGTCTTTCTTAGCTTTCTCCTGTCAGACTACTGGCCTGAGAGTTGAGGGAGTAACAGTAGCAGCCCTGGGCAAAGCGCCAGGCTTGTAATGTGCTCAGATAGCGCTCAGTAGTTTTCAGGAATAAATATTTTTCTGTTCTTTGGTACAATTTTAGCCAATTCCAGAATACTGAGATGGTGGCTTTTGAATGTTTTGTTCAACTTTATAGTTACTATTGGGTAAGAGAGGATTTTTCTTATATCTCTATTCTGTTTGAGTAAAAGTCACAAGTCTCCCAACCTTAGTTTGAATGGCAAAATCTTCACTGATGGTGAACTTTCCATGACCCTTGCACATAAATATAAAAGTATAGTCCATGTCTTAATCCATATATATAGCATATATATCTATAATTTGTATATATTAGTATAGACTGAAGTGGAAACACTCCACGCATTACTCATCCTTCTAGAAGCCAGTAGGACTGAGACTCCTCCATACCTCCTTTTTTTTTTTTATTTCCTTGTGAACATCAGTGTTCCCATTTTTTGAGTACTGCAAACCAGAGTGCAGAGGGTTATTTTCCCCTTGGTAACAAAAACAGTTACTTAGCTTTCAGATTGGGAGATTGACAGTATTAGAAGGATGCTATCTTTCTCCTTTCTTAGGAATGAATATTTTTTAAATAACATAAATATCTCTGCCATCTAGTGAGCTCCTGCTCCATGTGTTTTAGGTATGTTGTCAAGCATAAAACGGGCAACAAAATGAATAGTCACGTGCACAGTTGTCTTCATTATTGAGGCTTAGGGAAATTGAGAAACTTAGCCAAGGTCACTTGGCGGCAAGTTGTTGTGAAGAAAGAATTCTAGCCCGAATCTCATGGCTTCCTAATTCCAGGCTGTTGATGACCGTTTTTACTCCACTGTGACTCCGCTGCTCCTAGGCATTGAGTCAGTTGGGTCCACACCTCTTTGTAAGACCGGCTTCCACACTGAAGCACTGTGGATCACCTATCCACTGGGACTCTTGGCTGTCTCATTAATGGAACTCTTCCTTCTCCAGCTTTTTCTCACCAACTCCCTGAATTTTATACTAAGTTAGGTAAGATAAGAGGGGAGCCAGGGAATATTGCTTCCAGATATTTGGTTTTTCTAGAGCTTTCCTCAACTATAGGATACATCTGGTCAGTGGGGGATTCCCTTGCGAAGCTCTCTCTCCCCCTCTTGGGCACTGAAAAAGAGGGGATAGGTTATGGGTTGTTCTTATGTTTGGTAGTTTGGAGTCTGGAAGCATCCGTAGCCTTTTTAGACTTGAGGGCCTTTTGTGTTCACATGGATCTAGCTCTTCTGAATGTGATCATCTTGGGTAACAGATGTCACCCTAGGCAACAAGTCAGAGATGAGGTGGGCCTCTAGGTGGTGCCCCCCAGAAGCAGGTACCCAGGAAGAATAATTAGGCAACGCTATTGCCTCCCTCTTACCTCACTGGGGAGGATAGTCTTGTCCTGCTCCTTAGGAGAAGGGCACCCACCACAACTTGCTTATAGTCCTATGGTGTTTTAAATATATTTTTTAAATTTTCTCAAAAAAAGAAGTTTTAAATGTGAACATTTTGCCAGGCACTGTGGAAGAATGTGGGAATAGGATAATGAAAAATAGGCACAGAACTCCTGTTCTTCTAAAGCTGTGACCTGGGAGATACCGTTCACATTTGACTCTCCTTGCCGTATTTTGTTTAATCAGAGTTTGGTTCTAGGCCAGTAACTCTGTGTGGCCCAATTTAAACCAATTTTAATCCCTTATTATGCTTTAAGCATCTGGTTGTACTTTTTACAATGATTTTAAATTAGTGGATATCTTTCTTAGATGGAATTATACAGGATCAGGCTTAGAAGTTTTTAATATTTGCAAAGTCACAATTACAAGTGGAATGGACCATGAGCTCTGGGACCACTGATTAAAAACAAAACAAAACGAAACATTGGTAACGGGACACAGTTTGACAGAAAGGAATAACTGTAGCTGAATTTGTTACTCAATATTCTTCTAGCTTCTAAATTTTTCTATACCTAAAAAAGAAATAGTATGTTTTAATTGTAATTTCTTTTGATAATTATTTTATCCTAAAAGGTAAATTATTAATCAGGGTGTACCTTATAAATTACTTTTTTATTAGGTGATTTCTGTCTGACAATAGTTTCTAGTTTTTTTAATTAACAAATGTGTCTTGGATTTAATATTAATAGCTTTGGGCACTGTTAAGGAGAGAGCCTAATCTAAGTTCTGCCTTCTGTCTTGACATGTAACTGGAAACAATGCGCCTGCCTAGCTGAGATAACTGGTGTACCCTTATATACTTCTGGCTGAGGAGTCTTTTCTGATTCAAAGCTTTATTTTTATGATTTTTTTCACTGTAAGTTTAAAGTCAGTATCTATGACTATTGCACACATAACAGGGAAAAAATCCTAGCCAATGTGGGCTAGGGCTATTGCTCAAAGTGCCTAGCATGTCTCCAGCTCTGGGTTTGATCCAGCACCACGTATGTGCACATGCAAGACAAGAAAACAGCTAGTTTAAGAACAAAAGAACTTGGAAGAAGACAAGAAAACTCAACTCCAAGGGTTATCAATAAATTTGGATGATTGAAAATTTTCTTGTGTGGGTATAGAATAAGATACCCTGGTTAAAACTTACTATTTCTTTCAGTTTCATAAACACAGCTAAATAAAGCATAAGAAAAACCTAGCCAGCAATAAAATTATTAAAACACAACTGTGCAAAAGTGGAAGTCAGTTCTATTTGTCTTCCAAACGGCTGCCTTTTGTTTGGGAAGGCCCTTTGAGTGGGATGTCTTTGGGAGGAGGATATAGTTCATAGACACCATAGTGAGGCTGGGCTAGCAATTCTCACTCAAACACTTTCCTTTGTTCATAGGGAAACCCATGGTTCCCTTTCAAAGTAGATACAGCAAGGCCCTATGTCCGTGTATTATTCTACACTATTTACACTAAGAAACAAAAGCAGTAGCTTCCGTCAGTTCAGCTTAGAGTTGTGACCCGAAGTCTTTGTGATGTACTTTGAAAAAAAAATTTTTTTTTTGCTTTAAGAAGTTTTTGGATTTCAGAATTGAAATCATGCAACTTTATTAGTGATGCCTACCCTTCCCCCTCAAGTTAATATGAAACCTAAGGAGCCATTTATTCCTAGAAAATTATTCTAAGACTTCAGGTCTCAAAAAATTGAATGACCCCTGGAGAGGGAGACCCTTTTCTTTTTAGGGATTAAGTGAAATCTTCTATATGCATGTTAGCTTTTGATCCTCCATCCAGAAAGGAAGGCTGCTAGTTCCCACTTCACACATAGTCCTGTCTTAAGTGTCCTGATGCATGGGAGCACCGTCAGCAAGCAGATGCTCTCTACAGTGACAAGGGAACCTTTTTTCTAAATGTTACAGCACAGCCAAGAAACGGGAAGGAACACTGTCAGAGATAAGGAAAACAGAAGGCAAGCAAACAAATCTAAGCCCCAAAGAGACAAAGATCGTTTAAGAAATAGAACAAAACAAAGCCCCCAGAGAAAGTCAAGAAACTATTCAATAAAACAGAGCGACTAAGCAGTGCCAACTCTTGAGAAATAAATTACCGCCAATATGAAGATAACTTAAAAACAGGTCACCACAAGATCCATTATGTTATATAAAATGTGTTAATAAAAAGGAAGATACGTGAATGCGAGAGCTGGAAAAGTAAACAGAGGAAATCTAAGAATGTAAAACCACGATGTTGAGGGAGCTGTGGGCCTGCGTTCCTGCCACCCAGCTCCCAGCCACCTGGCTAGCTTATGCCCCAAAATAACAACACACAAACTGTATTCTTTTAAACACTGCTTGGCCCATTAGTTCCAGCCTCTTATTGGCTAGCTTTACATATTGATCTAACCCATTTCTAATATTCTGTGTAGCACCACTAGGTGCGCTTACTGGAAAAGATTCAGCATGTCTGACCTGGCGGCTTGCTTCATGGCGTCTGGCCCAGAGAGGGGAAGCATAGCGTCTGAGCTCACTTCCTCTTCCTCCCAGCATTCTGTTCTGTTTACTCCTCCCACCTATGTTTTAACCTATGAGGGCAAGCAGTTTCTTTATTGATTAACCAATGAAATCAACAGATTGAAATATGACACTCCCATATCACCACGGTAAGAGGAAAAGAAAGTATATGAAAATACAGGAGGTAAGAGAACCAAGATGAGACCCAACGTGTGAAAACGGGGCCACTAGAAGGCAGAGGTGAAACAAGGAAACAAGGGTGACTGCCTGGCTGGATACCCTGAGTGCTCCTGGACTGACCCCTGAGCTCTGGAGTACAGGAGCTGGTACTGCTCCCAGGGATCCCCACTGGGTTAGGGGTGGAAGGGGTTAGGAGAATTATTCTGGGTTCTATGTGTCAAGTGACGTAATTTATTAAATGGGTAGTTTTCTCTGTCTCTCTCTATGTTATTGGTGATAAGGCTCAGAGAGAGTGTACCAGGTATTTTCCAGAAAGAGCTTTGCGTTTTTCAATTAACTCAGTAGAGTAGTGGGAAAAGCAGGTTATAATGTGTGTGTAGTCTCATAGTATATACACTGGTGTATATTTGTGATGGCCTAAAACACCATCTGGATGGATATAATCTGTCTTTGGTTGGAGTGATGAATGGGTTTGTCTTTCTTTCTTTCTCTCTCTCTCTCTCTCTCTCTCTCTCTGTCTGTCTCTCACTCCTTCCTCCCTCCCTCCTTCCTTTCCTCCCTCTCTTTCTATCTTTCTTTCTTTTTAAATAATTTTCTTCATTTTAGGAAGTAAGTTTATATTACTTTTTTGTTTGCTTTGAGACAGGATTTCTCGGTGTAACAGTCCTGGCTGTCCTTTGTAACAGGAAGAGTAGGCTGCTTGTCATCCCAGCCACCTGACTATCTTACACCCAAAATAATCACATAGAAACTGTATTCATTTAAACACTGTCTAACTTCTTATTGGCTAATTCTTACACCTTAATTTAATCCATTTCTATTAATCTGTGTATCGCCACGTGACTGTGGTTTACAGGCAAGATTCTAACCAGCGTTCATCTCAGGCAGGAGATCCATGGCATCTGCCACTCTGCCCTTCTTCCCAGCATTCAGTTCTGTCTACTCTGCTTACCTAAGTTCTGTCCTATCAACTAGGCCAAGGCAATTTCTTTATTCATTATCTAATGAAAACAATACACAAACAGAGGAATTCCTACACAAGTCCTGGAACTCATTGTGTAGACCAGGCTGGCACTGAACTCTGTGCCTCTCAAGTGTTGGGATTAAAGACATGTACCACTACTGCCCAGCTATCCTACTTTTATACTTAAAAATTATAAGCCAGCTGCCAAAGCCATGGAAGAATCTTCTATGCTAAGATATTTCCCGTTTTTCTTTCACAGTTCTGTAAATTGCTCTTATGGAAAAAAGGATAATGTATCAAAAGTAATAAATTTTATCTGTTGGCATATCAAAAAAATAAGGCATTTTCTCTTTGGAGAATCTGTATTTACAATAAAATACTCCGGGGGGGGGGGGAGATCTTGTGTGCCTAGGAGACTAGTTTGTGTAGATAGGAGAAGCTGAAGGAGATGAGCCATCCAGGGCAGTGAGAAAATGAGGATGTTGTAAAATCCTGAAGACAGATCTGAAGAGACCCTTCCTTGCTTTGTGGTTCACTCACCACAACATCTCCAGGTTTCCCAAGATGAGGCATATTCATGCACCAGAGGCTGATGCCACACAGTCCAATATTATCTAACCAAGTACAGCGGAGGTGTAGTCAGAATCTGCAGAGATGATGGAGCCCACTCAGAAGTGAGCATGAAGGAGTTCAAAGATGGAAAGCAACTTGGGGCATGGTCACCCAAGACACATCTTCAGGTGCTTTGAAATAAGCACTGAAGATTTTAATACCATCTCAGCATCCTTGAAGAATTCAGTGGCTTTGGTCCTCACTGTTGTCAAGAAGGCACATTTCCTTTGTGTTGGACCTGTGTAGACGGCTAGTTCAGATGCTTCAAAAGTCAGTCAAATAAAGTTGAATTGGGTCCTTCCCCTCCCCGCCATGAGCAAGCAGATTACCAAAGGTGGCAATTTGAAAAGTGACTTTATTTAAGCAGAAGTTATGAAATCCAGCTCTTTGCTACGAAACCCGAATGTCCTTGTGATGGCTCAACTAGGTAAGAGCATTCTTAGTAGAATTTACTGGTTCTGTCCTGGGAAGGGAATACTCTTTATATCCTCACGACAGCACAGAGGTATCACATGTGTCCCTGTTAACTAGACAATGCCTCCAGTAGCGCATTCCAATAGAGAATTACAATATTACCCACCCGTGGTAAACTCTCTTCCTCACAAAAAAGACAGTATGTCTGTAAGATTAAAAATAAATAATTCACTCTCTGAAAGTTACTTTTTCCTACCAAAAAAAAGCTATTGTGAATTTTTTTTATTTGAAGGCAGTGTGTAACAAAAGCAGGGGGAAGGTAGAGAAGGCAAAGAAGCAGATTTAATAGATAATGTACTGCATTTAAAGAGCTTGAATGCTGTTACTTTTCATCACTTAACTTCTCAAAGAACACTTTCAGCTTCCTTATTTGCATGTTTCATTGTTTTCAAGCCTTTCCACTGTATGCTTAAAATGCAAATGGAATAATATAAGAATAATGAGAAGTAATACTTGGAAATGTTCTGGGAAAAAAAAAATGTTGCAAAAAGAGCCTGGTTTCCATCTGACTGAAAAGAGGTGAGACTCGGGAAAGTCAGACTGGCTGTAATTTTATCTCAAGCTCTGATTGGAAGCTTCATCGCCGTCTTTCTTTCTCCTTTGTAGTGGTGAAAGTTATTGAATATTTCTTCATGACTACTATCCTGGTTGGGTCATGTCTACTTGGCCCAAGCTAGTCGTCAGCTTGGCCCGTGGGCAAGACTGTGGGGGCAAGTTTTTAACTGATGACTGATGTGGAAGGGCCTAGCTCACCCTGGGCAGTGCTGTCCCTGGGAGGGTGGTCCTAGGGGTGTGTACAAAAGCAGGCTGAGCAAGCCAATGAGCATCATTCCTCCATGGCCTCTGCTTCAGTCCCTGATCCCTAGTTCCTGCCTTGGCTTGCTGCCCTGACTTCCCTCAGGATGGACTACAATTGTAACCTGAAGTTACATGTTTCTTGTCCATGTTGTTTTGGTCATGATGATTATCACAGCCACAGAAAGCAAACTAAGATACTACGTTGTGCCTACTCTCCGCTCTCCAGCAATGGGTGTCTTTCCATCAGTTAACTCAGCTCAACAGTTTCTAAGATTATCTGGAATGTACAATAGATTGCTCATGGTCAGGAAAAGTAGGAATTGGCTTAAAGTCAACTGTGTAGAAACACCAGCCAATCTTTGGCTCAAGTTGCTCTGATGCAGGGATTCCCATTAGACAGACTAAGAAATCAGATCCCCCTGGGGCCAATCCCAGCTCTGCTGCTTCTCAAATATGCTATTCGCCTTCCTGGGTTCAGTTTCCTCATCCGTAAGATGTCTAAGAGCACCATCTTTCTTGCCAGCTGGTGTGATGATCAAAAACATATGAATAAAGTGTGAAGAGAGGGTAGCATGAGCACAGACATCCTATGATCAGTAGCAGGAGGGTTTTGGAGAGGCTAGGATGCATCCGCCTAAGGTTTGGGATGTTGTTAGGAGACAGTCAGCCATCCAGCTTGCCTGGATCTTCTAGGTCTCCTGAGGCATGGTTCTTGTAATGGTGAGTGGGGATGTTGGGCCCCTGTTAAATCTGAATGATCTGGTCATGATAGAGGAAGAGGGACACGGATCCTATGGGTTCTAATCTCAAACCAAGCAAGTCAAATTGTCTCCCCAGGGCCCAAAGTTATAGGTATAAGAAGACATAGCCATTACTTTTCAGAGAATGAGTGAAGAACCATTCCACACAAAGGACCTAAGAAAACAAAGACGTGTCGCTAACGTGAGTTGGGTCTGAGTGAGAAGCGTGAAGGTGTATGAGAGGGTATGAGGAATTCTAGGTTCACATCTGTGGTATTGGATACACTAACAAAGGCCTTAAGAGCCACTCTCAAGTCTGGATTTACACAGAGATGATGGGGAGGTGAGCTTGGAGGGCTGGGCTGGTGGGACATAGTACAATATACTTCTCAAACCTTACATTCCCTTTTGTTTCCTGAGGACTCATGTGGTCACCTCAAATAGATTAAAAGAAATGGTTTGTCATTAGCCTTCATTTAAATAATAAGTAATTACATATCGCCCATATTTCAAAGTTTTAAGATAGCTTTCCTTATACGACAACAGTGTAAAGTCGCGTTGTTATCTTTCAGTCTTAAACTTGGGGGCATACTTGATTCTCTTTTATCTCAACCCCCTTATCTCCTCAGTCGTACACTGTGTTTGTTAATCCTTTATCTTCCCAATTTTTCTTCCTCCTCGTTCTCTAGCTCTATTCGAGATGTAATTACACGAGGTCCTTGCACCCAGTGTCTTTTCACTCCTAACCACCCTAGATACGGTGCCCAATTAATCCTGCTAAACAGCATTTTTGTCGCGCCTCACCTTCCTGCTCAGCAGCCTGCTGTGGCTTCCTATTAGCACCTGGATCTAGGGCACACTTGCCAGCTGCCTTCACCGTTTCTCCATCAGAGTGCTCCTCCCCACCACTACTCTGGCTTCTGGCACACTGCTCCTCAGAAACCACGCGCGACTCCCAGGCCCACCTTCTTTCGGTCGCCAGCTTTTATGGATCCTGTCCCTGCTTTCCTTTCAAGGTGTCCCACACACGGCACCTTTAAACCGGAAGTCCATCTTTCTCTTCAGATCCACAGCTGCTCTCTGAGAAGAATCCAGCATAAAGTATCGAGTTTCTAAAACAGTAACTGCTCAATGAATGGCTCAGTGTAATAGGTCAGTCTAACATGGTCCTGTTCTCCAGTTATAGCTCTTCCTGAAGAAGACTTTGGCATCCAGAGTCCAATCTGTGTCAGCAATTCTGACCCTCACCACTACCGTGCAAGGTGGAGAAAATAGAGGCGTTTATGTCTGCCTTTCACACAAGGGGTCAAAGGCACATTTCCCATGTCGAATGACAGAACTGGTTCTAAATTCTGAGAACTTGGCCCCTAATGTCCTCAAAATATAGTCTATGTTTTTCATATTTTCCATTATTTTATTTTATGTTTATATTTCCTGACATAAACTTGGAAGAAAATTTTAGTTTTCAGTTATTCTAAGTGTTTGTGAACAGGCTGCTTTTTTTTGTGCTCGTTGAATTTGGAAGACACTGCCTGACAAGTCTTGGCCAACGTGGTGAATGGCAGGGCTGACCCCTCTAGGTCCCTTTCTCCTGAAACTGCAGACACAGTGTATCAGCGTTAAGTTTTTGGTCCCAGGATCTGAATGGCAAGAGATGCTACCTCGAGGCTTAGAGACCAGACACCCTGGACAGGTGGCTCACCTGCCTGCCAAGGATTCCGTGTGAGATAATTAACTTGGGCCACATTAAGTCACATGAATCTTGATTTAGTTATTTTGTTTGTTACTTAGTTTTGTGACAGGGTTTCATGGAGCGAGGCTGACTTTGAACTTGGTGTAAAGCTGAAGAAGACTTTGAATTTCTGGCTCTCCTGCCTTTCTGAGTGCTGAGATTATAGCCCTGGTGGTTTTGTTTGCTTGATTTGTTTTAATGTCAGTATAATGCAGTTTATCCTGATAGAAGGAATGGACAGCACACAAGCATCTCAAACCTTTGGAGTCATCTTACACAAATAAGGAATTGCTTTTCTAAACTTCCAGGTGGAGCGAACAAGGGCTGATAGGCATTCAAGTCAACCCAAACTCTCAACTCAAACTGCATGTTTCCCGAACATTTAAGACTAAGAAAGACTAAAGAAACCAGGTCTGGAACATGCAGACCAATAGCCAACAATTCTTTTTAACAATTACACCCTACCACCTCCAGCTGGTCATCGTCTTTCTCTTTTCTGCTACTTCCCTTCTTCTAATGTGCCAACTGAAGAACTGGACTCTGTGCTGTTTATCATTGTGTTACATTGATCAAGCCTAACACCAGCTTGCATGAAGAGCCAGTGAAAAAACTGGAATGGATGCAGAAGATTAGTCTGCTGGCCTCATGCTAATCTCTCAGGCACCACGTCCTGTTCCTTCCCTTTGCAAGGAAGAGGCCAGTTTCAATGCTGCTGTAATGGAGAAGAAGAGTAGGAAGAGAAGAAAGAGGAGGAAAAGAAAGAGAAGGAAAGAGAAAGAGGAGGAGGAAAAGGAGGTGGGAAAAAAAGGAGGAAGAGGAGGAGAAGGAATAAGTGTGGAGGAGACTCAGAAATGTCGTCTTCTGATAACATCAATGTTGCTGTCTTGGGAAGAAGGAAGAGGATATCAGTTCCTTTTAAGAATTCAGGTTGTTATTTTTTATTGTAATAATCCCAAAGAGACTTCCTTCTGTCTTCTCATTCTTGACTGAACTTCGGTGGTTAGTACTTTATTTCCATAATGTATTGTATCTACATGTACTTATATCTGTCTACAGAGCTATGGTTATATTTATCAGTCTTTATCTCTAACCACATATAAAGCTGGATGACTTAATATATGACTATAAATGTATACATACAGTGTGTGTTACTAGCTTTTGTTTGCTCATTTGCTAAGATTTTTTTTTGAGGTAGCATGGGGGCAGGGTGAATTTTGAGGTAGAGACTGTGGTTTCAGGCTAATTAGTATGTGATAATTAGCATGACCTACCAAGAAGATAATGATATTTCTTTGAAGCATTATAGAACTGAATAGATTATCCAATTCATATTTTAACCTCACAATGTCAACTATTAGGAAGAAACTGAGGGGGAGGCTGGAAAGATGTTCCTTAAGAGAATTTTTGTTGCTGAAATAAATGGTACCAATAGGCTCACAAAAAGTTCCCTAAAACAAGTGAAAAAATGTTACAGTGAAGATACAGATAATTTGGGAATCTGCAGCCATCTGGCTATGGTCAAAATAGCTGTTTCTGATGCCCTTAGATGGTACAAATTATTGGCAGACCTCAAAATCCAGAACGGGAATCCATTTTGAGATCAGATTTCTTTTGCTTTCAAGACATGTTTACAAAGAAACCAAGACTAGAGGCAATAGAGAAAGAACTAAAGAGTAGAGACCTTAGCACCAGAGAATTATGATTTGGGCCTCTGCCTGACGTGACAGGGTTGGACTGAGAACAGGTGGTTGTCCGGGGCCAGCCCATTCACTTGGCCTTCTCATTTTACTGTAGCCGACAGTGTCCCAGCTTCCAACGTGTGGGCCTGTTAGGGACGTAAACCATAAGACTCTGCTAACAATGACAACTACCAGCTCCTTTTCCATGTGAGACTGGTTATCAACAACAACGACAAATGTGTGGGAGGTGGCGATGTGTACGGGACGCTAGCGTGAGGTGAGTGTGAGAGTTAAAGGTCCTCTGTATTCATCACTTACCAGCCGGTGGAATGCTAGTGCACTGGTCTTTCTGAGCCGTTCAACGTCTACCGGGGTAGGGGCTGAATCTCACTTCATTCACCCCAATAGCCACTGTACAGCTAACCACTCCACACCTGGGTTTTACTCCTAACTCCATGCTTTCTGTGAATGGAACCCCTTGCTACAACTCCGAGCTCAGTTCTACTATGTTTCCTTCCTCCCCCCCCCCCACACTTTCTCTTCTGTTTTATTTCTCATTTCTCTGCCCATTTTCTAGGAATTGTCCCTATTCTGCATATTCTAGCCATGTGTGAGCTCAGAAATGAGAGAGCACATAACTTTCTCAGAATGCTGAATCTTCAGAAATCAAGCAAGAAAGGAGGGATTAGTGTTCTTGTGTGTGAAAAATAGTTTGTATACTTTAATATGAACTGTTCTGTCTGTAGCTAAAACCATTTAAAATGAATAGTTATGTAGAACATCAAAGAATAAAAGGGCATTTACCTCAGATGGATTTTGTGCACATTGCTTTCATGTTCTCACCTTGTTAAAAACACTGACATTTTCTTTTCTACCCTCTGTTGAGACAGGAATTGATACACAGTGTATCAATTATTAACAATGGCATGCGAGAGATTTTCTTCTGTCATTCCCTGGGGGACCACTTTAAAGTGATTGGTGATCACTGTCCCCAGAAGCTGAAAGGGAAATACGTTGGCCGTGCCTAGGAAAGATGTTTTGCATCAACGCAGACTCCATAGTCAGGAGGTCCAGCAATTGCCCCAAAGGAACCTTAAGCAAATGATTACACTTAAAGATGTTGATTTGCAACCAACCTGCTTCTCACGAGGACACCTCTATGTGACTTCATTTCTATGTAACTAAAAATAGAAATCTGTTTATGGACTAACACTTCTCACAAATCATACCCAGGGTATCCGCAAAGTGAAATGGTTCTGATGAATCTGTAGGTACGTTTTCCCCAAAAAGTTTGCCATGCTAGTCATACTAGACTAACTTCAGCAATACTAGCCCCTGGATATGATTTGGCTAATACATGGCAGACGTTTCTTAGTTTCTCATATGGCAGGTGATATGGGTAAACAAGCAGATCAACAAAGTGGCCCTCTCCCAGGAAGTCACCTGGGGACAGGAGCTGTTGCTTGACCTTGTATAGGAAGGTCTTATGACCCATACGTGGAAGTGATGTTTCCTACTGGCATGACCACGTGTACCTGCAGAGGAGGGTGGGAGGCAATCTCCTGTATGTATCAGTGGAAAAGAGGAGTTTCTACCAGTGTCCATTTATCAACCAATGTCCATTATAACCCCAGGCAAAGAGAGCTTCATTCAGAGGATAAATTTTGTCAAAGAGATTTACACGAGAGCTCCTTTTGCCAAGGCATTAAGATAACTGTGACTTCATCCAAGCAGAGATATTTATTTAGTATGCAAGGTTACACAATCTCCAACGCCGGTTCTGAGAGCTGTGTCCAGGATCAAGTGGGGATAATGCTGCCTTCATTCAACAAGGGTTCTTTACATTCCCAAGGGCTCAACAAAATGTTTAACAGAGATTCACTTAATTAAATATACCATCACTGACAGAAGTCTGCTGGAGTGTACTTGCCTTTGATTTCTAACTTCGAAGCTAAGGCCCTTGCTCAGGAGTCGCATGCCACGCGTCTAAATGGCTCTCAGACTGTCAAGTCTCCCAGTTCCACCATTCAGGTGCGCATGATGATCTTCCGCCGTTTCTGCCATCTGGAAACCCATCGACACGTTTTGGTTTAGCAGTCGGTAGAGCAGAGGAGTCCTTCCAATGACTTAAGGATCCTTATGAGTCCTAAATGGCAAACTGTATCTAATCTGGAGGTGGGGCCTTGCTGCTGGCTTACTTGAAAAACCAGTTAGGCATCCCTACAGGACTGCAGTCTCAAACCAGAAGCAATGTCTTTGTCTAAGCTAATTAGGTGGGTAAAAGGGCAAAGCAAATAAAACTGCTTTGAAGCCAACTGGATCCTGCAGGCCTGTGAGGCCCCGGGAATACTGAATAACCTTGCAGTCTCGGTTGTCCCCCGATTTTTAATAACTCCCTGCTTTGGAATTCTCCCTCAATCTCCCTCTCTGCTGGTGTTAATGGCCCTTTCTGGGGTTTGGTACTGGAGTGACTCAAATCAGTGGAGCACCTGCGCCGTTCAACTCTTTCCTTTACCTTCGGCCCCTGCTTGCTTGTTTTCCTGAAGGAGATTGAAAGTAAGTGAGTGTTGGCAAGAGGCGGTGGAAGGTTGGCTTGTCCAGGAACTGTGCGGAGGGTCCTGGCACCCAAGAGTCAGTGGATGAAGTTGTTTCTTGTCTGTGGGTTTAGGCAGGGTTGAGAAATGGGGCCCAGGCTTTGGAAGTCAGGCACACTTGGTCTAAGTCTCACCTCTACCTGCTAGTTGCAGTTATTTCAACTCTCTGATCCCTCGCAGCCGTAGTGATGAAAGAGCTCAAAAATGGTCTCCTTTGCATTGAGTTGCTGTGAGGGCTGAGATCATGCGTGCCATGCTCTTAACTGGCTGCCTGGCACGTAGTACATGCTCAATAAATATTAACTGCAATTTGGACAATACGGGCAATTTGAACGGCTTTCCCTCTCTTTCATGTTCCATACTCTTCTTTATTCCTGAGAGAATTAAAGGGTCCCCAAGAATTAAAGGGACCAAAAGGTCCTTCCACAGAGTACTGTTACAGTCCCTGCTGCCCCCCGTGACCTTTGAGATGAAACAGCTTGGTGGCTTGGAGCGGTTCTTTCTTCTCAGCTCTATTTTGTTCTTGATATAGCTGTTCTATTCACACACCTTGCAATCTGTGAAGTTAAAATTAACCTATTTGCCAACCTGCGTCTCAGTGAGAAACTGAAAAATTACACCTTCTCTACGCACTAGACAGTGTTTCTAGTGTATCTTTGATGAAGAATATGTTAAAGCCAGAGACGGCTTAAAGGGAAAAGACTGAGTTCTAGGGTGTCTAATTTTTTTTCCCCTTTGGAAGAGTCCTCTGCAAATGTCAGAGCTGGGTTGAGAGAACAGGATTGACGTGGAAGTCGCATCGCCGCGTCTCCACACACGCTTCAGAAACGGGGACTCATGGTGTGCCAGTGTAGCTGTCAGCGTTGGGCATATGGAACAATCTCAGGAACGAGACTCTTTCCAGTAACGAGTTTAGCAACTTCCGAGGGGTGGGGGAGGGACCCTCAGCACATTCACAACCCAGGGATGCCTTCCGTCAGCAGTTCAGAGGAACTGCTTTTTCATCCTGGAGCGGGCTGACGCTTTTTGCTGGCTTCAGGAAGAGGGAGCACCACTGTCCTCCTGCCTCCTTTGGGGGTAGGTGCTCCGAGTGAACCTGGCTGTCTTCGCTCTCTGTTGGTGCGGAGCCATGGCAGGTGGCCGAGGATGGATCTGTTCGCTTCGGTCTTGTCGAGGGCAGCGGGATGTTATTGTTAGCCTCTGATAAAGGATGGACTATTACACGGAGCCGCACAGGAGAAATGTCCCGTGTTTCTGATCGCTTCAATAGGCGAAAGCAGCCTGTTCTCTGTTATCTTGGAGTTTCTCTCCCATTTCTCTCCCATCTCCCCAGTAAACTTTCAAGAAACTTTAGAGTACAGGAATCAGTGGGGGGTGGGCACAAATTGGGGGGGTCTGGGGTCTGATTCAGGATCTGAGCTGAAGAATTACTATATTTTATATTTAAAAATTGTATCTCTCTCTCTCTCTCTCTCTCTCTCTCTCTCTCTCTCTCTCTCTCTCTCTGTGTGTGTGTGTGTGTGTGTGTGTGTGCGCGCCACATGCATGTGAGTTACCTCACAGGCCAGAAGAGGGTGTTGGATCTCCTGGAATTGGAGTTACTGACAGTTCTGAGCCGGAAGGTGTGGGTGCTGAGGCCTAGAGTCAGATACTCTTGAAGAGCTGGGAGGACGCTTAACCATCGAGCCATCTCTCCAACCCTAAATTAGTCACAACCACCCTCGGATGGGGGCAAGCCATGTTTTTTTCTTATGGAAAAGAAAAAATAGAATTTTAGACAAAGTTCTGCTGCCTAACCCAGGCTTGTTTGAAACTTGCTGTGCAGCCTGAACCTGCCTTGAACTCATTACCCTCCAATGTTCATCTTCTGAGTGCTGATTCACGGGGGTGTTACCACCATGTCTTACTTAGGATAAAGACATTTTAAGGCATCAACAAGTGACACATGATTGACTCTTAGAGAGATGACCGTCCAAGAAAAAGGGTTAGGTGTATCCCTCTCCTACCTGGAGCAATGAACAAGGTGGGGAGGGCAGATGTTGATATGGTGTGTGTACAGAGACTCATTACTTTGGACATTTTAGTTATCAGGAGACCTCCATCTATTTCTGACAGTGAAGCACAATCTTATAGGCGATTTTATTCTTATGAAGCCATTTCCTCCTCAGAGGAGGTCTGTGGGGCAAGTACAGTTATCAGGTCCTGTTGAAGGAGCCCAAAGACAATGCCACTTACCCAGTGACACAGCAAGGGAGCCGTGGCAGAAGACCTGACCATCCCCACAGCCTGACCTCCTACTCTGCCCCTTGTTCTTGGTCTTGTAAGAGCAATAGCTCTTGGTTTTCTGGCTGAAGAGTGATGTGATTATGGAAACTCAAGTCTCACTAACACCTCTCTCCTTGCATTCCCATCTTGAAGTACTTACAGGAGTTCCAGGAGAAGATCTGGGAGGCACAGACCTCTGGACACTCAGACAGTCCCTTGTTGGAGCGCTACCTCGCTGCTGCTGCCTCAGTGACATAGCAAGTCAACCCAAGGGGACTTTGTACTTTCCGGACTAATGTCCAGTGACTGAAGCTATGTGTTCCAGATAGAAGACTGGGGATTTCTTGACAGGGGTAGATGCCAAGTTGTCAACAGGCACGTGCTCTGAGTGGATGTAGAGGACACTTGATGTCTGCAGTCCTTAGTCCAGACTTTGTTCTCCCAAGCTCTTGGCTCACACTGAACACAGAAGTGATGCTTCCTAGCTCCACTCCCAAGTCCTGTCTGACAGGCTCAGGAAACAGCTTATCCTGGCATCCGTCTTCGGTGCCCAGCTGATGTATTCAAAGGATGATTTAAACTTGCCTAATGAGTTCTCTCATTGGGTGGACTGTGGGCCAGAGAGAGACTTAGGAACTGTCAGGAGAATGGAGGGTGCCAAAGAATGGGGAGCTGATGGCAGGCAGGAGGGAGGAAGAGCCTGTGATTTCATGGGGTTAGTAGTGTCCCCACTCTTCCCAAGGTTTATTGTTCCTTTCTTCCTTGAATGACATGAGCTAGTGAAGTCCCACGTTTACATATGCTGATTTGAATTATACTCTTGTCATTGGCACCTAAAAGAAATCTACAAGTTCAGCAGTTGACAGTTTTTGGTTTCAATTCCTTGATGTCTGTTTGCAGCTTTCCCTTGGGCTTTGACGGAGGGAGCTGCTGGCCAATTGAGCATCTGCCATCAAGCACTTCCCTATTCTCTCCACTGCTCCTTTCCTCATGCCATGCTTAGTCCCTTAAACGTAAGGTGACAGCCTTTTACTTTTGTGCGAATACACGCTAGAGGAGAAACACCTTCTACCACCAGTGGACAGAAGCAACACGTGCTGTGGTTGCTGACTTCTGGAAAGTGGAGCCTGGCTGGAGGGCAGCAGAGACGGAGTGTGTACACAGGGTACTAAATTTCATGCCGAGGAGCTCCATCCTGCTGCGGCAGTGCCCGGAGGGTCAGACTAGTGACAGGTGATTACACTGTTGGTATGTTCTGTCCCTTAGGAGGGGCAATAACCTGTGAGGACACTAAGTTCCTGGGGAACTGAGCAAATCTGGCTCCTGCATCACACAGACTTTCCTGTCTTGCCTTGAGATCACTTTTGCACGCTTCTGCTGTAAGTCCTTACCAGAGAGGCTGAATAGATATGAAAAAGTAATTTTGGACTCTCACCTTCCAAAACTACAAGCTAAATAAACCTCTCTCTCTCTCTCTCTCTCTCTCTCTTTCTCTCTCTCTCTCTAAGTACCCAGACTCAGGTGTTTTGTTTTCATAAGAGAAAAGGACTATACCAGGGAAATGGAAGGCATGTTTGTCAAGGCGAGTCTTACCCGTTGATGGCCTGTTTTACTGGACAAATATGGAAATCTGTATGGTTATTATACTTATTCTCCAATTGACAGTACTATTAAATTGAAACACAAACATATATGTGTGTATTTGTAAATAATTTGCATTGTATTTAAATTTAACCCAGAGTATTGATGTCTATTTTATTAGCTATACTTTAAATTTAGGGATTTTAATTTTAATATTTAGATTTATATTGAATAGGATGCAAACTGGTAATGTATTATTTATTAGGCAAATTTTCCAGAAAAAGTGTCACCACACACACACACATACACATACACAGAAGCATGCACAGAGAAATACACACTCATGTGCATAAGAATAGAGATTCATTATGGAAATTGGCTTCCCAAATCAGAGTTACAAAAGAAGTCCCCTGTTTAAGAAGCCTCCAGAACTCTGAGCAGATTCCAGAGCTGTGGATCCTAGTCCCTCATTGTTGTTTGTTGTTCACATCTAGGGGAATGACTGCTTGTTAGGAATATTATATACTCCTAACTTCTTCTAGGTTTCTGGTCAATCTGCTTCTTACAGAAGGATGGGGAAATGGAAGAGAAGTTATCCATATTTGATTTTGCTTCTAGGTCTCCAGTCTCCTTGTGTTGCTTATAAAAGTTTATATCGCTAGGGAATTTATCTGCCCATCCTTTCTGATCTACTAACGTGGTCTAAACATGGAGTCTTGGATCTAGAAGGGAATTCATGGATTGACTGATTGATCCAAATCTTTTCACAGTCAGTGAAAGAACAGATCTACACTAATTAGTTTCAATGCTGTGTAGAGAGGTCTTCAAACTCCTAGGATAGTGCTGCTTCTAGCCATGACATCGGATCTTCCCCAATTAGTTTTCTGTGTTGAAGCTAAATCCATGCTCTTTCTCCATTGACGGTACTCATTTTCTGCCAGTGTTTGATCACCTCTCAGTTCAGAGGGGCCTGGGCTCATAGGAGTGGAGAGTGAGGGCTCACAGACGGGGACTGCCTCATGACCGCTGAGCAGAAAACTTGTCAGTGGACACAGAGATGGACATAAAAGGCTCTGCTGTCTTCCAGGATGACGGATGAAAACCAATGAAGATCAGGAGGCTGGGAGAGCAGGGCTAAGGGAACACTTAAAGTCTGGAATACTCTTGGGACCACCCTTCCCACCTCCCCTGGCCCTGCTGCTTGTGGTGATGGTAGAGGTTATATGCATATGGAAGGCCTTCAGGTGCTAAGTGAAACAGAAACAATCAGACAACACGGGCTGTAGGGGTGAATGCTTGTCATTCCTGGTGACTCCCTGGTTTAGATGATACGGTCAGCAATGAAAAGCCTTCTTAAGCCATTTTTAAATTCACGAGTCTAGCGAACCTAACTGATGGGCTCATACAAATCACCATAGATACCTCACAGAGCTAGGCCTGGGAAACAACACTTTTATGTACTTCAAACATGCATGTGTGTGTGTGTGTGTGTGTGTGTGTGTGTGTGGCAAGTTCTTAATGTGCTTCCACGTGAATAATTTATGACTAAAATTCTCCCACCTTCCAGTCTGACAAATTTGTGTTGAAATTAAAATGATGAGTCCCTTGAGAAAAGCAGTGGTGAAGAATTATAAAAAAAAAAAAATACAGATATTCCTGTTGGCGCAAAGCTAATTTCTTTGTTCCCTGCCTGAGTAGGAATGGCTGTGGATCCAGGGAACCTCTATAGGAACTTCTTGTTAAGAAAATCTGTTCTTTTTTCTTAACTTCCCTTCTTGGCTGCTTTTCTTCCTCTTGTTTTGTTTTATTTGAACACAGGCATCATAAGGTTCTTAGACTCCTTCAGCACACGGATCGACAAAGCAATGTTTTCAAGGCCCATGCTGGAAGCACATGATGAAGGCAGACAGTGTGTCCTGGGCCATTGCTTCCCTTAAGACTGTGGAAGGTGAGCAAAGTGCTTCCATGTGCTTGTGCAGGTCCTCTCTGCTGCTGAACACCACATGGAGCTTGCTTGCTTCTGCTCCAGCTCTGGCCATTGTATTGCTGATACCTTCCATGTCCTTGTCTAAGCACAACCCTAGACTCAGTGTTTTGTCTGCACACTTCATACAACCATGGTCAGAATGGGTCAGAAATGGGGGATTACCACTGGGTAAGAGATACCAAAGAAGATGGTTTGCTGCTTGGGCCATCCTGGGCTGAGTAGGTGGATCATATGAGTTGTGTGGCTAGTTCTTTCTCTTACCAGATCTGGGTAAATTGTTACGATGACAAGGATTCTCTGAGGAAAGCATTGCCTTGCCAGCACAGTTTTATCACTTAGGGCCTTCAGCTGTCTGCTCCACTGCAGAGAAGCTCTGTCCCCAGTCCTTCCGGCATCAGGCACATAGGTCTCTCTGAGTGCCTCTCTGATGCACCAGGGAACTGCAGGTCAAACTAGAATTCTAGACAACTCAATTAGGTGTGTGAGTTCCTGTCCACCTTTGGCATACTATTTGATATACTATTCCAAACCAATACTTTCTTTCTTTCCCTTGATGGGACAGTAGATTAATTCATCATCATTTATGACCGGCAATACTTAAAGCATGCATGGGCAGCCCATTAATGGCGGTTCTCCAGTGGTTCCTATCCTATGCAGTCCTAGATGCTTGTGTTATTGTCATACCCAAGGTTCCACAGTCTTCCTTTATGCTGTCTATCCAGTGTTTTTTGGGTTTTCGTCTTCACCTTATCCTGTGCACTCCTCCAAGCAGTGTTATCTTTGGGTATCTGCTATCATTCATTCTCATAGCATGGCTGAAGTATCTCAAGTACCATTGCTGTATCCTGTAGTTTGCTTTCTTCTGTAGATGGAGATGATTCTTAATGTCATCATTGCACAATATTTCCACTCAAGACTTCACATGTTCTAGAGTCCTGCTTCCTGTGTTCAGGTTGATCAGTGAGTTATACAAAGAATGTTCCCAGGGTAGACATCCAGGGTAGATTGTGTGGCTCAGGAATAATAACATCAGCCAGCAAGACTTGTTCTATTTTGAGCTTTGCCATTCTTAATGTCTTAATGTTTTAATCTTGAGCTGGTTACCTCAGAACCACAAGGTACCTGCCATAACTTCTGATGTAGCAGCTGTATTTAAAGACAGACAGAACAGGTGAGGTATATAAAGATGGAAGATGAGATGGTTTAAGTTATCCATCTTTTTCCTTAGCTATACTAATAGACATAGGAATATTCTAGAAGGCCCCAAAAGAGTTACTTATATATCTCATTGATCTGCCATGTCTATGGTAATTTAACAAATGTGTTTGGAGCCTGAAGAGCTGAGGATCCCTCATCCAAAATGCTTGAGTTCATAGATGTTTATGTGTCAGATTTTGTGTTGGAATACTATGTAGGATGAGACCTAAGTCTAAATACAGAATTCATTCACATTTTATGTATACACCTTAGATACATAGCCTGCAGGTAATTTTCTGGTGTGGGAGGTCGTTCTGTCTATGTGTTGCTTTCATTGGTTAATAAAGAAAGAAACTGGCTTGGCCTGATAGGGTAGAACAGAACTTAGTGAGGAGGCAAAAACTAAAATCCTGGGAGAAAGGAGGCAGAGTCAGGGAGAAGCCATGTAGCCCTGCCAGAGACAGACACCGGAACTTTAGCTGGTGAGCCACAGCCACGTGGTGATACACAGATTAATAGAAATGGGTTAAATTAATATGTAAGAGTTAACCAATGAGAAGCTAGAGCTAATGGGCCAAACAGTGATTTAAATAATATAGTTTCTGTGTGATTATTTTGGTTTTGGGAGATCAGAAACAAATAAGCAACCTTCCTCCAACAATTTTCTATGTTATAGATAGTTTCACTATGTGGAATTTTCTACTTTTGGCATTATGTTAGTACTCAAAATGTTTAGGATTTTGTAGGTTTTGGGTTGTTGATGCTCAACTCATTCCTGAAAAACATGCTGGGATTTCCAGGATGGTTTAGATAATCACCACTTAAACACATGGACAGGCATGTCCTGGTTCTGCTGAAGATACTCCTTGGCATGTAAACAGGGCATGACTGCTGAGGAGCACACGGAACAGTGGCAGCGTCAATGAGTTTTCTCCCACACTGACATGGAGTGGGACTTACTCCTCAGGAAGGGTCCTTCCCTGTCCCAGGGAATACTGTGAACTTTTGCCACCTGAGCAGTTGTGCAAGCTGAACTTCCTTCTTTTGCCAATGGCAGGAGCAAGGATTGGAAGTGTGGCACAGTTTTGGCCAATGGGATACATGGTGACTTGAGCAGGTTGCCGTCCCCATCATTTCAAAGTATTTTCACCTTAGTAAACAAGTTTCTGACGGAAAGAGACAGAGAGAAGGGGAAAAGATACTTTTTTTTTTGTGGTAAAAATTAGCTGTATGATTCTGATGACTGGTGACCCCGTTTCAGCCATGAGAGGAGATGAAACATCTGGGCTTTGACAAAAGCACCAAGTGACTCAATTATCTAATCCTACAAACCCATAATGAACTTCTTATTGTATGGGAAAAGAATTCTTACTGCTTAGGCCGTTCAGAATTACTTTTGCTATTACTTTCAGCCCAAAGATTCTCCTAGAAAGAAGAAAGGTGAGGTCAATTAATTAGGTCAGTTTTCCAAATTGGATAACTTAAATATTATTCCCTGGACACTCTCCTCAATTCAGAGCAATCCGTGATCAAATAAATCTGGGAAATTTAAAGCCATATATGGCCCTGGGAGTTAGCGGTCAAATTAGCATATCAAAGGCTCAGAGCAAAGTGATTCTTAAAAAGATTTCTTACCTCTGCTTAGCATCCTGCAGCTCCATTCAAAGAGGAGAGGAAAATAACATGTAGGTGTGAGGTGCCTTTGGAATAGAAAATATGCTTGATGTCGTAATTGGCACCATAAATAAAAGCATCCATGGAGTTGCCTGCTCTTGTTCACCTCTCGGGCTTCCTCTATCTTTGGCTCTGGGAGACCCTTTGGGTGCCTTGGGGAGGGTTCATTGCTCCACCAAGAAGGCCAGCTCTAATTACTGCCCATCTTCACAAAGACTAACACTCCTAGTGTTAGTAAGCAACTTTGTTTGTTGATCATTTGTCGTGTGTTAGTTCAGAACTGTGAGATCTCAGTACCTTGAGTAGCCCTTATAGAGTGAAATACCTGGGACCAGACGTGTTTCAGATTTCAGATTATTATTATTATTATTATTTTGAAATTTTAGGATGATTTCCTTACCTAACAGGATATGGGATTGATTGGACTCAGGGATTGATTGAACTCAAATTTAACCCAAAATACTTTTAGTTGTTTTTTTTTTTTTTCACATATCCCTTATATTTAGCCTGAAGACAGTTACATAAAAAATTTTGGTGCAAGTTTTGACTGACACCCATTGCCTTAGGCTGGATGTAAGGTTTTTATGTTGTTGGTAAGCAAAAGCTTTGGATTTGGAGACTTTGGCATTAGGGATGCTCTGCCTGTATGAAGCTTTTTCTAGATGCACTATCCTGACTCCTGAAAAACTGAATGACTTAACAGAAACTTCACCCTTCTCTAGAGTTGGTCAGAAAGGAGTCTCTAGGGCACAGGCAGGGCAGGGCCCCCTCCACAGGCTCTGCTGGAGAATTCCCAACAATTTTGGACTTTCTCTTATGTGTGTGTGCATGCACATGAGCACATGTACCCGCGGACACTGGATGTCAGCATATCCTCCAACTAGTATTTTGAGACAGGGTCTCTCATTGAACCAAGAGCTGTTGTTTTGGTTTTACTGGTTAGCCAGAAAACCCTAGGGATCTGATTGGCAAGTCATTGTCTACTCTATTGCTGTAATTACAAGTGCACTTTGCCATGCCTGGCTTTTTATGTAGGTGCTAGGGATTCAATAAGAATTTTATCATACCCGCTGAGCCATCTTCCTGGTCCCAGCATACTCTGACTTCTGATGTCACTAGCTATCCTTAGCTTGTGGCAGCCTGCCACGGCTTCGCTCACTCTGTGACTGTCTTCCCTCTCTGTTTGTGTATCTGTGTTCTTATGAGAAACAGTTGAGATAAGGCCTTTCTTAACCCCGTGCAATCTGATTTTAACTTACTGTTCCTGTGAAGCCCTACTTGCACATATAGTCTGGAGGAAGGGACAGAGTGGAATGTTTTGGATTAGGTATGGCAATAGGAGGCACTCATGAGCAGACTATAAACCAATAAATAGTTCTACATTAGAAAAGTGAATCACTTGAGCCCCCAGTGACTCTTGGAGGCAAAGTCAGACACTGTAAGGGCACCATCCCCCAAGTCTAGGCTCCTTGTGCATGGGAAGGGGACACAGGTAGGCTTGCTTTATGCATCAAACATGACCCGACTCCCTATAGAAAGGACCCTATGAAAAGCAGCAAAAGGATGATGTGCTGGCTGGTCTTATGTCAGCTTGACACACAAACTAGAGTTATCTGAAAGGAGGAAATGTTAATTGAGAAAATGTCTCTGTAATATCCAGCTGTTAGGCATTTTCTTAATTAGTTATTGATGAGGGAGGGCATAGTCTACTGTGGGCGGGGATATCCCTGGGCTGTTGGTCCTGGAATATATAAAGAAGAGCAGGCTGAGCAAGCCGTGGGAAGCAAGCCAGCAAGCAGTACCCCTTATAGCTTGTGCACAAGCTCTTGCCTCCAGGATCCTGCTCTGTTTGAACTCTTGTCCTGTGTTCTTTTAGTGATGAGCAGCAATGTTGGAGGGTAAACCAAATAAACCCTTTTCTCCCCAACTTGCTTTTTGGTCATGGTGTTTCATCTTAGCAATAGTAACCCTATCTATGACAGATGGGTATGTGCTTTACCTGTAAATACTTAAAATTAAAAGATGGGTGCTCGTCAACAAAATATGCAGAGATCATGCTTGTCGGTCAAATCTAGATGTAGGCTTTGTGGCTTAAACAAATGAGAAATCTGAAATCTTGCTCATTGTTGCCTATGGGTTGTTGTTTTTTGCTTTTGTAAGTTACTTTTAAATTTTATTTTATTTTGTAGGATTTGTAGCCCAGGCAGGCCTGGAACTCACTGTGCAGCTCTGCCCAGCTTTGAACTAGTGACAATCCTCCTGCCTCACTTTTTTTTTGGATTTTCGAGACAGGGTTTTTCCATAGCATTTTGGTTCCTGTCCTGGAGCTAGCTCTTGTAGACCAGACTGGCCTCGAACTCACAGAGATCCGCCTGCCTCTGCCTCCCAAGTGCTGGGATTAAAGGCGTGCGCCACCACCGCCCTGCTGCCTCACTTTTCCATGAGCTGGGATTATATGTACAATATCATGCCCAGATGTTTTCTTTTCAGTTCCCATCAGGATTTGTAGACTGTCTTAAACTCTTCCCTCATTCCCAAATGTCATCCTGATGTTTTGCCGTCTTGTAAAGACCTGTTGCAGTGTCTGGATGCTCCAGTTATTAGCCTCAACCATTTCAAAGTAACTTCAGCCTGACTCCATGTGCGAAGACTTGCCAGAGAAGACTCTGCTGCGCCTCATATAGACCCAGCCCAGTGCTTCCTTCCTCTATATAGTTCTCTCCCCTATATATAGATCAAACAGCTTCTAAAAGTATCTTTAATTCCTGGTCTTCAAAGTCTGCAGAACAGCTCTGAAATTTTCTCCAGAAATAATTAAGGTTCCACTCAGCCTACTCATTTAAAGCCAGCTGTCCCCAAATTTGCAAAGGTCGTTTGCTCTAGCATGACATTCCTTTGGTCTGCTCTGACAGCAATTCCGGCTCAGTGCATGTTTGATCACTGGGGCCATATACGGTCTCTTGTAGAGCTACTCAAGATTTCCACCGGAATCCTCTGATCATGCAGAGACCGTGCCTCTGTCTGCCACTGGCTTCCTTAAGAAATTTTATTTTACTTTGTTGGGAAACTTTGGGTTTCACTGGCAAAACTGTGTTGAGGCCTAAGAGCATAAGAAAATAGATCCGTAACAGTTTACGTCAAAACAGCTTTTTATTTATTATTTATTTGTCTACTCTTTGTTTCTTGCTTTGCTGAACATGGGATACAGGATATGAAAGTCAAAGAAAAAAATGATTGAAAGAGGCAAAGGAGAGTCGAGGCGTGGATGCCAACAATCAGAATAGAGGTTAGATGCACACGCAGTGAACTGTTGGCGCTGACTGCTGTCCTCTGCTTTTTCTAGTGTTGCCCAATGCAGCGGCTCAGGCTCCACCAGTCTGCTGCTCCCTTCTGTGATGGTGGCCAGAAGGAGAATGGCTTTGCTTCCCGAAGGCCTGGGCATTTTTCCTTACAAAGGCTGAAAGATGAAACACAGCGGAAATTAGACCTAGGCAATTCCTGTAAAAATTTCTGGAGTTTTTGATACTTCTAAGTAAAGCATGATTTGAAGTGAGCTGGTCAGAATGTTAAATCACCATAAAGCGTGTGTGTGTGTGATCAATATTGAGAGGAGTGTATATTATATAAGGTAATTGCATCAGTTCAGTGATCAGTGTATAATAAGTCCTTACTAAATATTTGGTTATGGGCTTTGTCAGTGAATTGATGTAAACCTTCCGTGTTGATAAAAGTTGTAGAGTCTCTACTCTTATCTTAATTTTCACTATTCAAACCCTTTTCTCCATTTTAAATGCCACCTGCCTTTTCTATCTTATTTCTAAGTGGAGCCGTTGCTAAGTCCTCAGTACCCCTGTTGCTAAGTGTGACTGTGGTTGCCGGATCACAGTGTCGCAAGATATTTGTGAAAGAGGGGAGGTGTCAAATCGAGGTGTATTGTCTCAGAAGGAGAAGCCAGAGTCCAGGAGAACAACCTAAACTGCCTCCCAGGCCTGGCCTTGTGAGAACAGCTGCCTTAGCTGTCAGAGACAACCCTGGGAATAGCTGGGCTTTGGGAAAAATAGCACAAATTACAGGCAAATGCAGCCGGAGACTGGACATTTGTATTTATTGCTTAAGCAATATTTTCCATAGTGGGCAAATTATAACTCACAGCGTACAGTTTTAAGCTAACATTATTTGCTGAAGACTTCTGTCATAACAGGTGTTATTAAAGGTAATAAGCACTTGAGGAGGAGGAGAATGATGCTTTTCCTGAATGTTTGCGGAAGTATCCATCTCTGCGGTGTCAAGTGCCTTGTGTTTTAGTATCTGGGGAGCACCATGACCTGCAAATGATCGTAGAATGCTTGGACATGGTAAACTGTCCCCTGAGTGACTATGCCGTGAAAATGAAAGGCACTGGGTTTCAGGAACATGGACGCACACACGTTGGAATTGAAACAAACCTGAATGTTTAATCTGTGGTCCCGCAAGAAAATCATGTTCTAGAAAAGAAAGGAAGTACATGCTGTTTCTAGAGGAGGCTATAAAGAAGAGTAGAGCTTGTGGTATTTGGAGATGCCCCAGACAGACCCTGATAGGTGGTTCCTGCGGGCAGCGTGGTTCACTTCCGTTTTGTTCTGGGCCTCTGGGATGCGAAGGCGCTGGAGGAGAAGAGTTAAGGAGTGGACATGAAGTCTCCATGTCCAGCTCATGTAGCTTAATATGGGCCATTATAGTACTCAGTTACTATAGAACATCTTTTTTTTTTTTTAAAAAAAAAAGAAATCGATACTATCAGGGCTGTACCTCATTGCCAGAGTTCAAAACCTAGCCTAGCATGTTCAAAACCCTGTATCCCATGTTCAGCAAAGCAAGAAACAAAGAGTAGACAAATAAATAATAAATAAAAAGCTTTTTTAATAAATGAAGTTGGAGAGATGGCTTGGCAGTTAGGAGCCCTTACTTGCTTTTGTGGAGATCAGGCTCCTAGAACCCTCACCAAATTGCTCACAATGGCTATCCAGATTCAGGGAATCCAATGTATTCTTCTGGTGTCTCAGGATGTCCTCCCCTCCCCCCCGCCACTTTAAGTCTTAAAAATATTTTATAAAAATGGCTATGGTGGTGTGCATCTGTAGTCCTAGCTAATTGGGAGGTCACGATAATAGAATCACACCTCGAGGCCAGCCTGGGCAGCACATAGAACAAAAACAAACCCAATAGACAGAAGGAAGATATTACATATATAGATTTGTTGCAAAGGCTCCTGTGTAAGCCCAAGAGCCACAGTCTCGCTGACAACAAGTCTGTATTCTGCCGGCACCAGGTTGTAATTCATTTCTTTGGCACACTGAATGCTACATGCCCGGTTCCAGGGCTAGGTGTGCGGTTGTGAAGCACCCAACCATCTCTGCACTCTTAGAGGTGATACACTGCAAATGAGAACCCAAATACAGGCATTTGACACACAGTTCCTTTATTGGAAGCCTTTTACTGTAGCTGGAAAGGATATTATACCAGGCTAATATTAACCCATTAGGCGACATTTACCAGAGAGCTGGACCTGCAGCCCTGTCACTGTAAGAAGGCCTTCTGTGGGGTGCTTTATTGTATAGCCCTTACACCTCAAGTGGGCACAGGTGACTCTGATCATTCCACCACTTTCTGATGACGGTATCACATGGGCCACTGTAGAAACAGGTCACTGTCATGGAGCACAACCACTCTCTCTCTGTGTGTATGAGGATAAGGAACCAGTTTCACTGCAGCTCAACAGTCTCGTTTTTCAGGTCTGAGCCCAGATACTATCTTCCAAAGGAGCTCCTGGTCGCCCAGTCTCCAGCTGCCTGCCCCCACTCCACTCCCTGGTGATACAAAGTGTGTACAAACCAGAGGAAGGGAGGGCAATATGCAGGTAACCATGGAAAACAGAGAGGTTATTCTCTTTGCTGTTGTAGTGCTATTAGAGACTGCAAGTCACATTGCCCAGGTTGACTGGGAAAGCATTGACCCTTTACATTCAATCTTTAAAATAAGTCTATCTTTGGAGAAAGTAAAGCCTTTTATATATGAGTGTATATATATATTGTTTCATATATATATGTGTATGTATGTATATATGGGTATGTGTGTGTAAATATATATGCGCGTATGTAAAATCATTAGACAAGAAAATCATGTCCTGGAATGTTAACAAGATTTATGGACATGAGAACAAGGTCTTCCAGAAGCAACTGAAATATGTGACAAGCGTTAGCATTTCAGAGTAGTGATGAGCTACTTAAGTGAATTGATGTGGCTAAGAATTAGACAAGGCATATTAAAAGCTGGGGCCATTCAGGCTTAGGAGCAGCTGAATATGAGCAATTATGAAGCAGTTAAGCCATTAACTAAAACTGAAGATCTTGTGAGCTGCCAGAGCAAAAGGCACCTCTGTGTGATCAAGCCCTGTGTCACGCTCCGCTCCCCAAACATAAACACTAGGAAAATGTTGGCGCCAAGAGCAGTGCGGGGAAGCTCCGTAAAGGGACACTTTTCCACATGGCAGCCTCATATGAGGAAGCCATCAGACTAAGCGTGCCAATTGTGTGAGCAGAGTGTAGGCTGAAGCGATTAAGGGCGGCCTCTGGTGTGGGGGCAGGAAGAGCGTGGCTCACCTGGCCTCTGAGGCAGGATTCAGGTGGGTTACGTTTGCTAGCTCACGCCTTCTGTGAACGGCATTGCGAAGATGGGCAAGGTGGTCTGTGGGAAAATGTTTGTTCTATTTCCATTCTGCCTGAGTGTTAGGCACTTTAGCTTGAGAGGGCTTCAAGAACACACTACACGAGGGGGAATAATCCTAAGAACATCTGTTCTCTTCCCTAATCACTGTGACTTGGCTGTATCACGTGATAGTAAATAAGATGATTTCAAGAAAAAGAAGAGGGTGAGTCACTTTCAGTGTGGGTCTGGCCTATGGGAGAAATTCCGTGTCTATATGCACAAGTCATTCTGAATGGCTTGTTTGGTTGTCAATAGAAACATCTAATATTTATTAAGATTCCACCATGTGCTAAGTATGGGGTAGCAACATTTACACGCTCATTCGCGTGAAGCAGAGTGTTGGAATAGAAAGGGCGCGACAATTAGGGTTTCAACCTTAGCATAGTTGCCAGCCAGCAGTGGGGGGACTGGTAAGTCATTTAAAGCACTCAGAAGACATAAGGAGGGGCAGTGAATTTGCCAAATCCATTTGAAAGTGTGTGTGTGTGTGTGGCATGTGTTTGTGTGTGTGTGCACGCACATGTGCCTGTGCATGCATGTATCTATAAGAGATTAGTTTTCAGAGTCTTTGCGACTCCATATTTCCATGGGCTGTACACGTTATCGTAACCATGTAGGTACATATTACCTTTCTGCTGTTACTTGGATAATACACTTTTTATTTGTTAAATTGCATTTTCTTTCTCCCTAATTCAGGCTAGTCATCAAATTCCATTTCAATTCTTCAAAATGTCTCTCAATTATCCTCCTTTCAATGGAGTATTCTGTGTGGGGGAAGCCAGTGGACTCCAAGAGTGCATGCAACATAGTACCAGAGGTTGGCGTCCTGTCATCCGTGCCAGTGTGAACTTGTGATCGTCACTTTTACATTGTCTGCTAGGGACCTTGTCTCAGAATGGTCGAGATAAGTATGACCAAGCCTGCTCTGACGGGAGAATGTATGTGAGATGCTCAGCAATGTATGTGGTACAAACTGCTTGGTCTTCGCTAGCTCTACAGCTGCAGGAGTCGCTGTCCACACTGGTTTACACTGTCACTTACGTGACGCTCACCTCACCATTGTCTTCCATTACCATGGGCTGCCGGGGCAGCTCTTTAGCTGACCTCTCCTCCTCCTTCTCCCCTCCTCCTTCTCCTTCTTCTATTCATTTTATTGAGCTCTGCATTTTTCTCTGCTCCCTTCCTTGCCTCTCCCCTCCCCTTCAACCCTCCCCCAAGGTCCCTATTCTCCCAATTTACTCAGGAGATCTTGTCTTTCTGCTTCCCACGTAGATTAGATCCATGTATGTCTCTCTTAGGGTCCTCATTGTTGTCTAGGTTCTCTGGGATTGTGATTTGTAGGCTGTTTTCTTTTCTTTCTTTTCTTTTCTTTTCTTCTTTTTTTTTTTTTTTGAATTTTCGAGACAGGGTTTCTCCATAGCTTTTTTTTGGTTCCTGTCCTGGAACCAGTTCTGCCTCCCGAGTGCTGGGATTAAAGGCATGCGCCACCACCGCCCGGCTAGGCTGTTTTCTTAGCTTTACATTTAAAAACCATTTATGAGTGAGTACATATGATAATTGTCTTTCTGGGTCTGGATTACCTCACTCAATATGATGTTTTCTAGATCCATCCATTTGCCTGCAAATTTCAAGATGAAGCTGACATTCTTAATCCTATTTAAAGTCTATTTTGCTTTATCTTCAGAGACACTGTATTTTTTTCTTTTTGTGTCTAATGTGCTATTCATTTCATTCTGCTTATTTTTCACCTCTGACACTATATTTTTATTAATAGAGTCATTTTTTTTTTAACTGTCCTTGCTTCTCTCCTTGACTTGGCCGGCCATGTCTTCATGCAACTTTGTGGTCCTCGTCTACGTCTAGAGGCTGGTGATTCCATTGCACAGGACACTGAGCACAACCTGGAGTTATTCTCGATTGTCACGCCAGGTGTAGGGAGTATGCTCCCACACCTAACAGGTCAAGGTCAAGGACACCACTGAGCATCTTATAAGATTTTGAAGATGCCTCCATAACAAAGAATGACCTGGCTCTAAATGTCAGTAGTACCCAGGCTGAGAAATACGGGGCCACCATCTTAAACCTGTTAGTAACCATTAGGGTCTTTTCCCTCTCGTCTTCTATCTGTATACTTCGTGTGTTATTTTTTTATTGGTTGCTTTTTTCCTTATCCTGCCTCTTTTTTTTATTTTTGTCTTCTTTGCTAGATACCAGTTACTGTGTGATCTTTTCTTGTTGCACGCTGGAAAATTATTTTGTTTTTTTGTAAGCATTTCTGAGCTTTGCTCCCAATTTAAGTTAACTGGAAAGCATATGTCCCTGAAGATTTGTTTAGTCAGGGCCATTTGCCCCACTATTGAGGCGACAGAAAAGGGACTGCAGTACCTGACTCGCCCGTGTATAATGAGGGTTTCCCACAGTGGTGAGTAGAGCACAAATTCTTTCTAGACCAGTGGGAAGTCTGACTGCTCTTTCCCTGTTGAGCAGAGGAAAGAGCGTTTTTTTGTTTGTTTGTTTGTTTGTTTGTTTTTTCACATTCCTGCACTTAGAGGTGTGGCATGGTGAAACGTGCTGAGATCAGCATGTGTGGTTCATGCAGCCCCTGGTCCTGAAATCTACACACTGTGGCCTTCCTCCACGAGCCTTCCACCCTTTAGATCTTCGCTGTGCCTTTAAAACTCTCTGCAGGATGCAAAAGCGGACACCTGAGATTGAAATCGCTGAGTTTCTTTTCCTTCATTCTGGGGATTTCTGTTGCGTGCTTCTCGCTGTCCAGTATCTGACTGTTGTTCTTCCATATGGTCCGTCTGTCCTTGCGGCTGTTCGAAGTGAGAGTATTTGTGACCTAGAAAACCATCGCGCTTATTGTAAGCTTTCAAGGAATGCCCATCCAGAGCGTCACATAGTCAGAACAGAATCAAATTTTAGTTTCCTCGCGGTGCTTGAAGTAACATGCTCTCTTCACAACCAGGTGCTGACACCTGAGCCAGAGTGTACATTTACTAGGATGACTTCTGAGCATAGCTGTGCAAACTCTCCCCTGCCTCCCGCTCAGCTTCATTCTTCTATTGAGAATCAGTGCTTCAGTCCATCAGCTCTTCCAGTTTGAAACCTTCTACCCTTCTGGATTCTATTACTTATTCAATTAATTGGGCTCTCCTTTTGGTTTGCTTTTTGGTCCTTTCTGTAGTCAGGTCTCCAAGTTTATGTACAGCTCAGTAACTCATATATATGTTTGTTGGTTACCATGTAAATTAATGGTGTGTTTATATTGCTGTATTTATTAGCTTTGAAATCCTAACGGTGGTATCCATTTTCTGCCCTCGGGGCATGCTTACATTTTAATTACCACTTATGTATTAAAGAATATTTCTTTACATGTTTCTAGTAACTTTTTTCCCCTTAAAGTCTTTCATTAAGATAAGTTTATTGAAAATGAGGGGTGTAGGAAACATAACGAGAGTGGGAACATAAAAGCCAGTATGCCACACCGAGGTCCACATTGCAGTGCGTGTCAGCTGCTGAACTGGCCATTTTCCTTAGTGGTATGATATTTCATATTTCTCAAAGCTGGAGAAAGATTAGCTCTTGCTGGCCTGTGGCCACTAGCCTGGGAGTTACGAGACCTGATGGTGTTATCCTATAGCTTGGGAGAGCCTGTTCTGGTCAAGCTTATTGTGCTCCATGTAGCACGATGCTTGAGAGTAAAGCCCTGGGTTGAGGTTGAGTGGCTCATGCAATCAAAGATGAGAAATGGGGAGGCTTTCATCTTTTGGTTTCCAATTCAGAGCCAATCAAAGAGTCCCGGGGTTTAATGACCAGTTAGAGGGTCCTGTGGAATAAGCTGCTGCTGTCAATCCTGCTTCTAATGAACAAGAATCCCCGTAATTCTGTGCCACGCCGGGTCCTTTATTCTGTAAGGTTGATAAATAGGCTGGGAATGGAGTGGTTTCTGGAAACAATTTATGTGTGATTTCCCCCTCTCTCCCTGAGAGCTTAGGCATTTTGAGAGGATAAACTCTAGGCAAAAGTATACCCAAATGTTATTTCTGACCCAAACACAAAATAGGGAGCTGTTCCAAGGTTATGGGCTAATATAGGGATGGGGCTACGTGAAAACCAAGGATCTGAGGGAGAGTCAAAGGCCGGTGAGACCTGCTGTTGTCTGGATAGGTAGGCTAGAGACCACGGTGCATGTGGCCAGCAGTCAGCGGCCACAGAACTCGCTGCTCATGTGATTCAGGGGGCAGAAGCCAAGTGTGGTGGTCAGGGACAGAGGAAGGAAAACTGTTTAACACACAACTGAGCTGCACATTTAGGGTCCTAGTCAGGGAGAGTAGGAAGCCGAGGCTCCTCACTTCATCATTAAGTCCTAGAAAAAAAATTCTAGTGAGTGAGTATGAGCCGATTTAGCAAATAAACATGTAGGTTAAACAAGATAATGCAAAAATGAAGACAGATTATGACCAAGGAATTGAAATGGCTTGGGATGAAGCTGGGCATGGTGGCAGAGGCCTCTCCTCTTGGGGTTGGGCAGGAAGATCACTGAATCCAGGAATTGGAGACAATATAGTGAAACCTTGACTCAAGCACAAATAAAAACAAGAACTCAGAATGAATAACTTGAACCCTATGTACTTGGGGAGGAAGAGATAAAGAACTGAAATGGATGTGTAACTCTGCTGATCACGGTACTAAGAAGTGTGCGGAAAATCCTTGTTGGTTTATGGTTTGATCTCAGTTCTTTTATTATTATTTTTATGTTTTTTATTTTAACTTTTTTTTCATTTATTTTATATACTAACTTCAGTATCCCTTCTCTTCTCTTCCCATTCCCTCCTTTCGACTCCCATCTACTCCCTCCCCATTCACTTTTCCTCTTTCTCCATTCAGAAAGAGGCAGGCCTCCCATGGGATTGAACAAAACATGGCTCATCAAGTTGATTACCAAGCTCCTTGCCCCTGCATTAAGGCTGAGCAAGGCAATCCAGCATGGGAAACAGGTTCCCAAAAGGCAGCTAAACACCAGGGGCAGGTCCTGGTCTCACTGCTAGGAGCCTGACAAACAGACTAAGCTACATGACTGTCACACACACATGCAGAGGGCCTAGGTTGATCCCATGTAGGCCCTCTAACTGTTGGTCAGAGTCCAGGAGCTCCCACAAGCTCAGGTCAGCTGCCATGACCTTGTTGGTCTCAGTTCTTATGTGTTTATCAAGCTGAGTACCTCTCTGCACCGTGGGTGATTCAACTCTTTCATGAAATATTTTTTTCATAGAGATGATCACGAAAAGCATATTTATAACTTGATCTGGTGCGTCATCATAACAAGGACTGAGGAGAAGGCTGCCCTCTTCCTGGTGAAACTTTATCTTGGGGGCAGTTTTGACTATGGTGTTTGCATTGAGTACTGAGTCTGGAACCCAATGTCCACGAAAGATACAAGTTTCTTGAAATGGTAAAGCACCCAGAGTATTATTGGCTTCAAATATTAGCTAGCTGAATAAAAATATGAACATTGGAGCTGAGTGTCAGAGGGTCCCGTTTCTCGAGTGCTCAATAGCTGAGCTCGAAGTGTCTCTGAGGATTTCCCTGCCTATAGTTGCACATGTGTCCTCCCACACTTCACTAGCTGTAGCCAGCCCCAGCTTGAGCACTAAAAGACAACCGTGTAACTGCTGTAAGAGCTGAGCTGGAGTACTGAGTACTCTGCTTTGTATTTGATTGTCTTTGAGTTTACAAAAAAAATAACCTCAAGCAGTCATTAAGAGAAGTAAGTGGGAACTGTTGAAGTCGTGAGCTTTAGCATGCTCCTCACAGTTGGAAAGTCACGCTGTGAGGTTGAAAAAACTCAGAGATTCTTCCAAAGACCCCTCGGGAAGTTGCTGCCTCTGTATACTAGGTTTCTTCTCTAAGGTCAGGAATTGGGGTCTGAGAAATTTGTGATGGTTTTAGATGGTAAACATTCTGTGATGAATTTTAAAAGCATGATAATGTTATAAATAAGTAAATAATAAATAATAAACAATGCTTCAGTGGCCTAAAAAGTCAAGGAAAGTTTTAGCAGGTCACTTCCCTTTTGTGGAGGTTTAAAAACCGTAATTTAGGGTTAGCTTAAGAGACTAATCTTTGGGAGCTGAAGTTTCGTCTATTCGCACATTCCTAACTTGTGTCTGGTCAGCCAGTTTTGGAACTTTCATTATGAAAGAAAGGGAAGAGAGAAGGAAGAAAAGAAAAATGGAAGGAAGACAACAGGTGGTGTCCCACGCTTTTAATCTCAGTACTCCAGAGGCAGAAGCAGGTGGATCTCTGTGAATTTGAGGCTAACCTGGTCTACAGAGTGAGTTTCAGGACAGCCAGGGCTACACAGGGAAACCGTGTCTCAAAAAAAAAACAACAGGAAGAAGACATTGGGACATAATAATTAATTCAATATATATAATGCATAGTAATTGAATCAGAGTAGTAAGAATTTCCGTTTTTCAAACATAGCCATTTAAGAATCTTTTTATTACATGTTTATGCACGTGTGTGAATGTGCACATGCCGCGGCAGGCATGAAGAGGTCATAGGATCTAGTTCTCTCCTTCTCTAGATGGGTCCCAGGGACTGATTTTAGGTACTCAGGATTGGTGGCAATGCCTTTATGCACTGAACCATCTCATCAGTGTAAACATTATCATTCTCATTGGAGATTTTATGCTCTTATAGGCATATAAGAGTATATTGAAGTATATTGTAGAATGTTTTTTTTTTTTTTTTGGATTTTTCGAGACAGGGTTTCTCCGTAGCTTTTGGTTCCTGTCCTGGAACTAGTTCTTGTAGACCAGGCTGGCCTCGAACTCACAGAGATCCGCCTGTCTCTGCCTCCCGAGTGCTGGGATTAAAGGCGTGCGCCACCACCGCCCGGCTATTGTAGAATGTTTGTGTCAATAGTTATCCTGCTGTGCCTTAGGAATCCAGAAACAATTCCTCTTCTCTGCTTTATGGAACTCCTTATAGAATTTTTCCCACCCTGAGTTAACATGGCCATCTGCTTTTGGTGTTCTATCCCAGCCTCTCCTGCCTGCTCGCCATCGTATTTCCTAAGCTGAGCTCCTGATCTCAACCCATCTTCTTCCATTGTGAGGCTGTGCTGTTGAGTTCAAAATAAAATTTAAAAATTTAGAAAAGACGGTAAAGATAAATATGTGATCATATATGTCTCTGCGGGTGAGAAGGGTCAAAAAAGAGAGAGAGAAAGCCTGGTTTGCATTGTCTAACTGTCCTCCCCTGGGCTTGCTACAAAGGCTAGACATCTCTGAGCCTTCTGGGACATGGCAAGATTCTGGAGTTTCAACTTAGACAGAAAGATTTTGATGGAGTGTTGAGGGGTCAGGATAAACTACTCAATTTTTTGGGGGTCCTACCAATGTGTACTTAAAAGACACATTGGCAAGTTTATTTTCTCTTACTTCTCCCTCTTTATCTCTGAAATGCAAGGCCTAATGAAGAATCAGGTCACTGGGCACAATCTGTGGCCAGAGTGTCTAAAAGAGCCTTTAACAAAGTATCTGTGGATAAACTTTGAGACTCACTCCTCTCCCCCACTTGACCTACGTCATGTCCATACTCCCTATGACATATGACTACATGCATAGTCTCTGTGACCTAGAACCATGTCTATATTCCCTATGACATATGACTACATGTATACTCTCTATGACCTAGAATCATGTCCATACTACTATGACCTATGACATGTCCATACTCCCTATGACCTATGACCATGTATGTACATACTCCAAGAGAGTCCTCATGAGAGACTTTACTTAAACACTTTTCCTATCTTCCACATAGTGGCTTGTTTTAGAAGATGATTCCCTGTCAATCATTGGCCCTCAATAAATCTTTAAAAATTAAAAACAAAAGGCTGATCTTCTAGGAAAAACAAATGAAGTACAGGTCACTAGAGACTGTGAAGAGTGGGGTGTAGGGTCTCCCAGTTGGTGATTAGCATTTGCCTCTTCCCTTGTCCCTTATATTTTTTAATGAAACCAAATAACATTTCTTTATATTTTTTTATTGAAGTTCAATTAAGAGAGATCAGGACCACGAGGGGTGCACCCACACACTTAGACAATGGGGATGTTCTATTGGGATCTCACCAAGGCCAGCTGGCCTAGGTCTGAAAAAACATGGGATAAATCCGGACTAGCTGAACATAGCGGACAATGAGGAATACTGAGAATTCAAGAACAATTGCAGTGGGTTTTTGATCCTACTGCACGTACTGGCTTTGTGGGAGCCTAGGCAGTTTGGATGCTCACCTTACGAGACCTGGATAGAGATGGGCAGTCCTTGGGCTTCCCACAGGTCAGGGAACCCTGATTGCTCTTCGAGCAGATGAGGGAGGGGGAATTGATCGGGGGAGGGGGAGGGAAATGGGAAGCGGTTGTGGGGACGAGGCAGAAATCCTTAATAAATAAATAAATTAAAAAAAAAAAAAAAAAAAAAAGAGAGATCAAAAAAAAAACCACCTCTGAGATCTTAAGCACTGTGTGTGAAGTCATTAAGTTTATTCTTCGCTCTGTAACTCTGTACACACTCAGGATTTAGCCTCGCGATACTTTATCATAATACTTTCAAAGTTTGTGTTGAATTAAACAACTTGAATAAATAATTTCCAAAGTGGATGAGAGTCCTTCTCAGTGGTAACTTTAATATTATAAAATGACCATTTGGTTGAACTGTACTTGGTAAACACTGGGAAAAAGATTGTGAGTTTTTAAAATTCTTTTAAAAATTGCAACAAAAACTTAATTTAAAAAATTTGCAAATAAAAAAGTCATACACCAAAATGAGCCAGTCCCAAAGTCTATCCATCTTCAGGCACTTCAATACAGTCATCATGAAGCTGAATGAGGTAGAATAGAATAGCTATGGAACCTCACATTGGATTTTACACTTTAACATTTATACATATACATGCATATGTATTTATATACGTATTTATATGTACATATATGAAATGTAAAATATCTGTGAAAGGATAAGAAACAATTAGCTTTATATCCTTTTTCATAACTTAAGTGTCAATTACTTCTGGTCCTTTCTTACCACCAATTATTTTTATTCTTGAAAGAAGTTCCAGTGACCTCAAATGTGAGCTTCAAATTTTCAGAAATGTCTGCATCCTTAGCTCCCTACCTCTGTACCCAGTGTCCCGTATATGCTTTTATTGAAAGTCCTGCTGTAAAGGACGTGAGAAAGTAGCACAAACAAGGAAGACAAGTAGTTTGAACTAGTGGCTGCTGCTCAATTCTAGCTCCACCCTTTTCTACGAGGACTATCGGTAAGTTAACTAATTCCCTTAGGCTTAGTTTTCTTTTCTGCCCAATGAGGGCATCCCAAATACTTACTTCATTATTGGGGTTCTTGGGTACCAACCTTAGTACCCACTCAGGTGTCAGAATAGAATGCCTATGGCAAGGCAAGAGATGAGGGTAAAAAAATTAACTCAACTACATTACCACTACATATCTTTTATTCTTTTGCATGAATAAGCAGTGAGGAGATAATAACAATAACAACAACAACAATAATAATGGGTGATCTCCATGAGGTTTCTAGTTTTTACACTCATAGTTGGAAAATTCCATAGGCAGGGACAATGTTAATATGCGTATCAAAATCACAAAATGGGCAGGTAGAACCTGACAAAGCACCATTCTGGAATGGGCGACACCACTCAGGAAAGAGCCAGCATCTAAGGGAAAATACTTGACATTCCAAACCATTAGATGTGGTTACTAAATGTGCCTGAATCCTGAATTTATCCATTCTCCTCATCCAATCTCCTATCTATGTGATAACCAGCTTTGGGGACCCCCAGATTTGTTTGTTGGCAAAGATGGGGAATGGCTGTCTTCTTACTCAGTGCCTGTCTTCTTTGGACATTTTTAAGTGGTCTTAAGGCAGGTAGCTTTGTGGGACTGACTCTATGTAAATTTGACCATAAGAACAAAGAGTGAATGTTATTTCTCTAAGGCATGGTGTGGAGGAATGGAAAGGTCATTTTGTTGCCCGTGCAGGAGAAGTTAACACCACTGAGGTGTTTGGGGGGAATGAATCCCATTTTGAAGGGAGAATCACAGTCTCACAAGGTTTCTGTGGCCATGACAGAGACTTTTCCAAAAGACAAGTGTTCTTGCAGCTCTGCAAAACAGAGTAACGCATAAGCTGTACACTTGTGGGCCTGCCTTTATGAATTTGTCAACTGTACACTTACTGAATAGTCTTGTGGGCTCCAACATCTCATAGAACTGGTATGCAGATTCAGTGAAATAACTTTTTGTATAATGCATGAAGTGCTGCTTGGTGTATACTGACTATTCAATACATGTTGGCTAGCAGAGATTTCCGTCAGCTGACAATAATGACATGGGGTATGTTTGCGTAACGGGGAGTGCTTTTCAGCTGTTAAGAAAAATGAAACCGCAGCATTCACATGTAAGTGGACTGAACTGGAAACAGTCATTCTGAATGAGGTAACCCAGGCATATAAATAAAAACATCATGTTTTTTTTCTCTTTGTAGATTTTAACTTTGAGTCTTTAGATATGTGTGTTCCCATCTAGAATATTCATAGAGGTCAGGAAATTAGTAAGGGGCCACTGAGCGGGGTTTTCAGGGTAGGTAGATAGAAAGCAATGCTATTAGGGTAAAGGGTTAAAATGGAAGAGTGGAATAAGAAAGGCTAAATGGGAGGGGTATGGGTATGGTAGAAGAAAGAATACAGGGGGATGGATAACTCCAATTAAAAGCATTTCAAAAAAGTCATCTGGAAACTTACTATTGTAGGAGATTTCTAAAATACATATATACATATGCTCTTATTTATATCCCAGAGCTGGACAATAAGACCCCCAAACATTACAGGCCATTGCCAATGCTCTTATTTACTTTTATTTAATCCCCAGAACTGGACAGTAACACCCCAATGCTGAAGACACTACACACTTGGTTCATGGAACACGGAGAACTCAATCTGGTCTTTATCTAGAATCTTCATTCTTACTGGCTAGTACGGAAAGGATCTCTGCATTCTATTAGAGGAGAAAAGAAATCACCAGTCTTACCCCACTAGGAACCCTACCAGCTATTACAGTGACTGACCTTATAAGACATTGGTATAATAGTGGCACGAATGTTAAGGGAATAATCCTTATTTCTGCTTGGATTTAAGCATGAGTTGAAACCCATACCTGGCATCATTATCTGGACCAAGAGCCCGTGACTGGATAAGCTGTGGACCCTAGGGGAGAACCCACTGTTGTTGCTCTGCTGGAGAGACAAACTATTAAGATGACTCCTAATGACTTACCACAATGCCTATAGGTTAGTGCATCTCTGAACCTTCAATAGAGAAACTTCTTCTTGTACTAGACGGTGGTCAGCACAAAGACGAAGAAATAGTCAAGGTGTAGAGAATAAGAGACTGTAACATAGTCCTCGCTAAACAGCTGAGCTGTAGTATCATGCCCCGTCCTCTCATGGATCTTTGATCGAAAGTGGGTGCAATAGTCGATAGGCTCCATCGTCAGACACATTGCCTTGCCCCTGGTAGATTAAACAGCGCATCTTCTACTTCAGTTCCCCCTGTGTTCTAGGACCGACTGAACATACCTTTGTTTAAGTATTTAAGTAAAGATCTAGGGAGGCAGAAGACTAATGGGATTTGGAATTTGTTGCAAAGAGGGCAACAACCCTTCATTCCATAGACAGGACTCTGTTCCTTGTGGAACCTTGGGTCATCAAGAGGTGTTCAATCAAACATATAGAAAGGTAGGTCTGAAAAATTTCCTAGTGTATCAATTTTTTGAGAAAGGTTTTTGTAAGTAGACTCCATAATCAAGGAAAGAATGAAGATTTGCTGGCTAGTTTAAGCAGCAGAATAAAGGAGATGGGCTATATGAATAGCCACCTTTAAAAGCAATAACACAAGGCTTCTAAAATTCCCAGTGCCAAGTGTGGGCTACTTTCCCTTGTGTGTACAGCCATAGTTGTCCTGGATGCACCCCCCAAATTCAGACTATTGCCATTGCTATTGTTTGCCCACCAGAGCTTGATAGCAAGACCATATTGATGAAGACACCAAACACGTGTTATAGCACGTGGAGAGATCAAGTTGGTACTGACCAGGAAGTTATACTATTTAGCTCTCCTAGTACTAGAGAGAGCTGCACAGGCTTCTGTGGGGAAAAGCCAGCAAACTTTATTCAGCCACTGACTTGCAAAGATAGGCAGGGTGGCAGGACATGGCTCTGGGTGCGAGAGTGGCATGGATGTTATGGGGGTGACTAGTCATGTTTAAAATTGCATTCAAGGTTCTTCCACAGGAGGAAACAAATGTGTGGTACTGTAATGTGGCCAAGAATCCATGGTTGGGGAGCTCACTGTCCCCAAGGTTGGATATACTACCGATCTTTTGATAATTGGTCATAGTATTATACTCACTCCAAGTTTGTATCTACTCCTCCGAGAGGTTCCTTTACCTAGTAGTTGGTGGTTAATGCAGGATCAAGTGGTCAAAATTGAGAGAAGAAGGGACAGGGGAATACTCAGCCACAAATGGGACATCCATAGCAAGCTCCTCCTTCGTGGCTCAGGGACTATCACAGAAAAGGTGGAAGAAAGGGCCAGATTGTAAGGGCCAGAGATGGTGAAGATAGGATTAAACATGTCTTCTGGACTCAGGAACTCACAGAAGCTGTGGCTGTCTGCGCCAGACCAAGCCAGTTAGCATTCTAGGCTGTAGTTTGGAAGGGGTCTATGAACCTTCTCTCCTAACTGACAGCTGAGGTTTCTGGGGGAGGGAAAATCAGTTCTCTTGAAGCTGATGGTCAGTCAATCGCTCTTCAGCGAATGGTTCCATACGCAGAAGGATGTGGACAGCACAGACTGGAGTTGGTGTGATATTAAATTTAATATAGAAGAGGACACAAAGTCAGTGGTAGGGAGGTGGCGTGGATCTAGGAAGAGCTAAAGGGAGGAGTAGGGAGTGTACATGATCACAATGTATTGTATAAAACTTTCAAAGAATTAACAAAAATATTTATTTATAAAAAAGGAAGAAGAAAAAAATTCTGATTAAGACCTGAGGCAACAAAGTAGTCTCTGGACTATGGTTCTTTGCTACTGTAGGTGACAGGCTCTAAGAGGGCTGTTTCTACTTTGAGATCAGAGCTGTGGCTAGGCCTTATTAACTCTGGATGTCTGAATATACTCATGTTTTTGAAGCCATTGCTTTCCAACTTGAAAATGCAAATATCTAATTTATAGGATTATTGTGAGGATTACATGAACATTACATAAATGATTTAATATATAGCAGCCAACAATTAGAGAATGTTTTGATTAGGTTGTTTTAGTTTTAGAAAGAGAGTGCCAACAGAGGAATTACATCTATCCCATTGGTTTTTAGGCAAGTCTGTAGAGGTATTTTCTTCACTGATGATTGATATTAGAGGGCACAGCACATAGTTGGCAGTGCCACCCCTGGGGAGATAGTCTTGAGTTACGAGAACGCCAATGAGAATAAACCAGCGAGTGGCATTCCTTGCTTCAAGTCCTGCCTCCAGGTTTCTACCTTGACTTCCTACCTTAGCTTTCCTCAGTGATGGGCTGTAAGCTCCAAGATGAAATAAGCCCTCTTTTTCTCAAGTTGCTTTTGGTCTGGTGTTTATCACAGCTGTAGAAAATTAATCAAGAGAACAAGTTAGATGTGAGGTCCTTCATAACTTCATTAGTCTCTCTGTGCCTGAATTTTCATGCCTGTCAATAATCATTGGGACAATAATGTACAAACAGTTGTGAGAATTAAATGATATAATAAATGTAGAATTTCAATGCTCTTTTAAACTCAGTTGTCCGGATGCATTGCCCAGAGGCCTCTTTCTACTACCGCCTTCCCATGTCCACCATTCCTCTCTGACTTTCCACCTGAGGGTCATGACCCTCGGATTTCGTGCTGGTGACTCACATTTCTTTGTGGTACAGAAATTCCAGCATGACCTCATTGGTGCCCAGTGCTCTTACTTTTCAATCTTCAATCATGAGTTAAAACTCATGGTTATTTCAGTGTTCATTTTGTCTGGGTGTCAGTAATGAGCACAGTCTGATTGAAGCAACTCATAGGTAGACCTAGACAACTGGGAAAATGAACGTAGGCAGATGCATTTTCTAACTCATGCTAAGGGAAATGTTCTGACTTGAAAAATACCCTGAGTCTTTTCAAACAAAAAAAAGTCATCTTCATTTCTGCAGAAGTTAAAGAAGAAATGTTTTGTGGAAGAAGTATTTTGGGACAGTGTACCTTTCCTGTCCTGGCAACATTTCCTTCAACACATTCAAAGAAGGAAGTGAGTCAGCGCTCCCCTTCTGACAGGCTGCTGCTGGCAAGGGCTGTCTTTTCACTGGGAGACTAGATGCAGGTGTTTGTCCCTGGGTTTCTTGTCGACCTCGCTGGCTCTCTTGGTATGCCCTCTACAGAGAGATATTTTGTAAGATCCCATTTTTGAGACAGCCCCAAATACTAAATGCATAGATTTTTTTTTTTTTTTTTTTTTTTTTTGTTCCTTGAGAGCACAATGGAACCTCTATTTTTATCTTGGCTGGAAATGAAAGGGAAAGCTTCCAAATGTTCAGATCCTCAGATGTCTTTAGTTTGGATGGGGTAACATGAAAGATGAAGACAAGGAGGGGCGTGATTGAAGTCTCTGAAGTCATGAAGGGTCTGAGAAGGATGATTGTAGACTTACCAAACATCTGAAGGCTAGAACTGTGGTAAATGCCTTCAAGCTTCAAGAGTGCTAACGCACTGTACTTATTGGCAGCTTAACAAAATAGTGGTTAAGTGACTTAAAGGAAACAGCAAAGAATTCTAAGAGACCTGTTTAACACATTCACGGAAGTTTACTTCAAGAGGTGCCAACAGTTGGTCATGGAATTTAAGTTCCACAGTGAATCTGAATTTGAAAGACTTGGGTTAAAGCTAATCCAAGATCCCTGGACATCATGGCTCTGTATGTAATAAGTGAAAGATCAGAAATGATTTTGAGGTAATTCCTATTTTTCAGAGATTGACATGAAAAGATAAACAGGGACAAGAAGCATACTCTTTAGTGTTAAGTTTGGATCCAAAGGTTCAGAGCATCATGCTGCATGAGGTGACCAAATATTGGAAGAAAGCGAATACTTTTAAACTGACTTATGAATTCTTTATTGTCTTCTTTGTCATGTGACAGAACAAAATGAGACTATTCTGAATATTTGTTTCCTATTCCCAACTGCTCCCGAATTCATCAAATCCTTGAGCACTATTAGATGCTCCTGATGAAATTACATTATTCTTAGTAGCAAAGATTACACACACAAACGCACAAAACACACACAGGCTTGCATGAACACTCACACGCACACCTTTAGTTAAGTGTTCCAGTATTTGTTTCTTGACCTACAGTGATTTTATTAGTTTTAAAAAGCCATAGTGCACAACTCAAAATGGATAACATGCTGCTATAGCAAATGCATATTGATTTGATTAAAAATGCATTAATTTCTTTAAATTTCAATAAGAATGGATTCATTTTCAGAAAGAAAAGGCTGGAGATATGCATTCGTGTAACCCGAGAAGCTTAGAGAGGTGGTATTTAGTGTTTCTGGACTGGGATGCTTTCCCCTATACAGTTAAAGCAAAAGTCTCCATTGTCAAGTGATGTATGTAATATATATGAAGAATTTAGAAGAAAGGAAGCTCTCTAATGTAACTCAAGGTCACATGCACACTGTCAGAGGAAAGGGGGAGCTGTGAAACTATCCAGGGAACCTGAAACAGTCTAGACAGTCAATCCAGATTGTTAAAAAAGATATGTTAAAGACGCACATAAGAAGAGAACTGAACTAGCTTCTAATATGAAGACAAGGTTTGGGAACAAACCAAACCTGTGGTAACTAAGAGCCTTGAGGTCCTCTTTTGAAACCCATTTTAGTAAAAACGTATACACTTAAAGCATTTCCATAAAGAGGGAAGTTTTAAGGAAATGGGCAGAACTTATTCATTTATTATACACAGCCATAAAATGCCTAAAAATAACTTGATGTGCATGAACATTTGTTCACTTTCTTTTTATGTCAAGTAGATGGAATTAGACAAAGAATATCAAACTCCATGCGTTACACAAAATAAACCCAATAAAAAACAGTTGCCTGGAAAGAGGAAGAAACCAGTGTGCTCATAAATCTTTTATGAGCTAAATTTAGGACAGTTTTGTTATTTTTCAGTTTTCACTGGTAAAATGAAGAAGTTAGAGCTGAAAGAAAACTAGAATTGGGAACTTCAGAGAAATCAAGTCTAATAAAATATAGCTGCAAAATTTTATATCATGAAGACATAATATAATAAGTTTCTAACTAATTATGGAATCTGGAGAATGGTTAACAAATTGATAAGTTAAGATTGGTGGAAACTAATTAGTGGGAACTCACTCAATGGCTGTAGAATCAAACTGACCGATCCACAGTTGAAAATAGGACTTTGAGAGCTCAGCCCAGTGCTCTGCTGCAGGTCTCTGCCTCTGTTTCCATTGGTTGCTGGATGAAGATTCTATGGTGACATTTAAGGTATTCATCAATCTGACTACAGGATAAGGCCAGTTCGGGCACCCTCTCCTCTGTTGCTTAGGCTCTTATCTGGGGTCATCCTTGTCGATTCCTGGGAATTTCTCTAGTGCCAGGTTTCTTACTAGTTCCATAATGGCTCCCTCAACAAAATATCTCTTACCTTGCTCTCATCTCTGTCCTTCATCAATCTCTACTACTCCATTCCCTCACTGGATTGAGCTCCCAAAGTACAGTTGAAGAGTGGGAGGAGTGAGAATATGAGCAAAGAGGTCAAGACCATGATGGGTACACCCACTGAAACAGTTTACCTGAGCTAATGGGAGCTCACCAACTCTGGCTGGACTGGGAATGAACCAGCATAGGTCCAAACTAGTGGGTGACAGTTGTATGGCTGGGGCAGACTGCCGGGCCACTGACAGTGGCACTAGGATTTACCCTTCTGCTTGTACTGGCTTTAACGGAACCTATTCTCTTTGGAGGGATACCTTGCTCAGCCTAGATATAGTAGGGAGGGCAATGGACCTTCCCCAAAGCAATGTGCCTTACCATCTCTGAGGAGTGGATAAGGGGTGGGGGAGGTAAGTGGAGGGAATGAGAAGAGGGAGGGAGAGGGAACTGGGATTGGTATGTGAAATGAAAAAAGATTGTTTTCTTTAAAAAAATAAAATAAAATAATAAAAAAAAGAAAAGAGGGCTTTGAATCCTACCAAGTGTGTTAAACGTTCATTAGTGTTGCATTCTACACTAGGAATCCACCCCAGGCAATATTTCCACTATTTCCATGCCTTGGGTAAAGGTGGTAGATTTCACTAACAAATAGTTATCTTTGAGAACACAGATATGAACAAAATCCCAGCTTGGATGCGAATTGATTCTTCTTTCCAATGCAGACTGAAGGCCAAGTATGCATGCACGCATTTCCAGGGCCGAGGCTTGCTCGGATAACTGCCAGAGCGATGCCATGCACTTGCCTCTCCTCCAGCCCTCACGTCGACATCCTTTCACTGTGGTTCTTCACCTGGAGTTCTTCTAGGCATGGTCTTTGCTCCCCAAGCTCAAATGTTCAAGACAGTGGTCTCTAGTCACTGTGACTGTTGGGCCCTGGAAATGCAAACAGTTCAAACTCAATACGCATTAGTGCAAAACACATATGGGAATTAAAAGATATGGCACAGGAAAAGAATCTAAAATGCCACTAATACTTTATATTGGTTACATGGTGGAAGTATATTTTGGGTAAATTGGGGTAAATAAAATGTTATTAAGGGACATTTCAAATATTGACCATAGTTGCTTTTTGTAATGTAACTTCCAAAAAGATTTAAAATTGCATAAGTAGATTCATATCTGTGGCTCCCATTATATTCCTGTTGGGCAGCACCTTTTCCAGAGACCTTCTAGAAATGACCCTGCAGGCATGCTCACTTTCAGGAACTCTCAGTGTCCCTCCCATATTCATGGCACGTTCTTCTCAGCTTTCAAGGCTGTCGTTTTGAACCATTCCTGCTCAGGTTCCTAAGGAGGAACTACCTCTGCCCTTTTAAAACTCATTGCCCCTTTTTCTGTTCCTTTTCTTTCAGTCTCATCCATGTTAAAAACACTGAGCAGTTTAATTCAGAGAATATTTGTTACTATTAGTGCTTGAACAAGAGGCTGTGCTGGGCCTTGGAGCCACAAGGTTATACTCTTAATATCACAGAAGCAAGAGACTAGAAAACGAAGCTCTGAGTGACAATGTAGTGTCATAAATGCCACAAGCAGGGAAGATGGACTGGAGTGGGTCTGGGGAGGGGCACTTAACTCAGGTCTTAGGATTTAGGAAGAGGCACCACAGATGTTGAAGGCCAAATTGAATCCCCGAAGAGTAAGGAGGTTTCTAAGTGTGAGGTAAGATGGGGGAGGGAAGCCCCATTCACAGAGATGAAAGTGGTCCTAGTCAGGGGGGGAGAAGACAGGAAGTTCAGGCTGTAGGTCAGAGCTGGCCACACCATGGTTCTGCCTAGGGAGATTGGTCATAGTCTTTCTTCTGTATTTTCTCTATTAGGCACATGAAGTTAGACCTTATTCATGGAGTCATTTCTTGCCTCTTTCTGCATCCTTACTTTTTCCTGGGTGGCATTTCAGAGTCTTCCATCACATCGTCTCAGTGCCTGACTTGCCTTGGTTAAGGTCTTGGGACAGCTCCGAGACAGAGCTTGTTTTTAGGGAGTATGAGGTCCCACATTCAATCCTCGCCCCAAGAACCCAAAGCTAAGCAAACAGGTTAGCAGATTTTATTTAAAAAGCGCGTGTCACTTTCCTGTGCTTTTCCATTCTGCGACGTCACGAAGAGAATGATAAACCTATGGGTGGAACTGAGCTACCCACATTATACTCCCGTTGGGCAGCACCTTTTCCAGAGACCTTCTAGAAATGACCCTACAGGAATGCTCACTTTCAGGAACTCTCAGTGTCCCGCCCATATTCATGGCACGTTCTTCTCAGCTTTCAAGGCTGTCGTTTTGAACCATTCCTGCTGGCATGTCAACTGCTGTAGTCATTGTGCAGGTCCTGTTTAGGCAACCCTACTGTTGAGATTTCACAGGTGTTACATCTAGAAGATGCTATCTAGTAGCGTGTACCCTGGACCGCTGGCTCCAACATCTTTCTGCCCTCTATTCCAAGATGTTCCCTGAGCCTTAGAAACAGGGTTTGCATTGCAGATGTACTACTTGAGCCTGAGAACCCCGCCGTCCCTTATTCTCCATGTTTTGAGCAGTTGTACATCTCTGTAAGTGGCTCCAGCTGCTGCTTTGATGAGGGATGAGGTCTACCCTTATTTATTGATAAAAAGACAAGGGTTTTTTAATGGACATTTTCTCTAGGTAATATTGTTGATCTTTTTAAAAACTGAGAGGTAGAAGAATCATCCATACCCTTCCCTTTGTCTTTGGCCCAACAGGCAGCCCCTGGAAAAGGGAAAGGTGAAGGGGCTGAAGGGACTGTCCTGTCATTTTTCTGCACCTACTGGGGTCTTGGTGGATTCAGAACATGTCACCTGGTAGCACATGTACTATTTAGAGAGTGGTGGGCAGAGAACTGTCCAGCACAGCCTAAGCATCTGAATCTATCTGACAGTTTTTCTAGAAGGCCTGTTCTTCTCAGTAAAGCCTAGCTTCAACAGAGGCTAAATAGCCTGCTGGAAAAAGTCACTGAGTTCTGTGGGCTTTGGTCAGGTGGGTCAGAGTAGATGGCACTATGTCATAGTCACTTTCTGTCACCAGAGGGGCGAGAAAGAGATGCTCAGAAAATCCTGCTCCCCTTGCGGTGAAGCCGCACTTCAGAATGCTACTAGAAAGCAAGGAACACTGGTGGCCTCTGCCTCGGATCTCTCCTAAAGCTTGCCGACATTATCAAGAGTTATCGAGCACCAGAAGCCCTTTCTTAAGACAGATAGCCAGGCTTGTATTCAGATGCCAAGAAACGCAGGCACAAACAGATATGGAAAACAGTCCGCTTTAGAAAGTCAGCCTAGTGCTATGCTCGGTGTCAGGGCCCATAGGAAGGGATCCAGGCTCTTCTGTGGGAGATCTTCTTTGGGAATCAAAGATATAGTTACTTTGGAGTCATATCACCTGGGTTCTGTCTAGCTCTGCCATTTACCTGCTCTATTACCTAAAGCGGGAAAACTTGGTCTCTGAGCTCAGTTTCCCCCTCCTGCAAGATGATAGCATCAACCTGAGTTGTGCTAAAGACTAATGAGATAAAGCATCTAAAGTTCATCAAACAGAGCCAGGAACATAAGGCATTCTCAGAAAAAGTGACTGTTATTATTAATGATTGCTTTAGTCTGTGTTGATTCTTAAGCGCCAAGTTGTAAGCAAAACTAATTGAGCTCATACTGCATCAACAAAAGATGGATCTATAGGCAACATACACACACACACACACACACACACACATAACTTGTACGAACGTATAAATGCTATTTAGTTTTTACTTTGTTTAGTTTTCACTAAATGTTTATTAATGTTTATCATATAATATGGTTTACGATCTGAGTATAAGTAGATACACTTCCATTGGTAGCTATATGTAAATAGTATTTTTCTTTCTTTCTTTCTTTTTTAGCAGCCCTGGTCATGCAGTCTGGCTGACCTGGAAGGCTGGCCTCAGACTCACAGAGATCTGCCTGCCAAGTGCTCCTATGACACCAACTACTTTCAATATGATGTCCATTGCTCAGTCCTGCTAGTCGTGTTCTAGTGGGCTTTGCCAGGCTCAGTGGTGGCTCTGAATTAGAGCTCTGCTCAGAAAACTTGTACTGTCTCTTGATGCTGCCTGAGCTAACACTTCAGGCCAGAACAAGTCAGAGAAAGATGAGGGTGACAGTTGGGCTAATTCTGTTAAAAGGGCTGGAACACTGCTTTTTCTCTGGCTATTTCGGGGTAGCTGGAAGCTGAGCTCTGGAAGACCGAGTCTTTAAAATGCACTGAAGCAGGCCGTGGGAAAGCAAACATCTTTCCCAAAGTGACTGTATCTTGTATCACTGGTACAAAATATTTGAGCACTGTATCCTTTCCACCGCAATGAAATTCAGGCAACACTTTCCTGCTCTACTTTGTAAATCACAATGGGAAGTTGCTGAAGCCAAGACAAAGCAAATATACACAGGTTTTAATGACAATCTCTTCAACCTTTTGTGAGAACCCTGACCCTTAGCACACCCATTGATTTTTTTTTTTTGAGTGTGCTCTTTCTTTCTCTGTGGCCATTACTCAGACATGAGTAAGGTAGAAATAAAAAAGAAACAGGAAGCCAAAGACCATGTTCAACCTGCTGAAGCATAACATGGACCATGTTTGTCCTTTGCCTTAGCTCTGGCCACAGACCTCTTTAAACTTCCTGACTTTCCTAGAGAGCATGAGTATCTTCATGTCCGTTCCCTGCAGCTTGTCTTCAGCTGGTCATTCATCCATACCCTTCCTAGGAAAACAGCAAACAAATGTTTTTCTTTGAATTGGAGGATCAGTCCTAACAAACTAATCTAACCAAGAGGGGGAGGAGCAGGGTTTCTCACTGTACCCAGTGAGCCACAACACACTTGAACACATGGCTCAATGATACCTCCAACAACACACCTGAATACATGGCTCAAATGGTCCAAGAATATGCTCTACAAACAAAAGGAAGTAAGGTATTAAAAACCTTCACTTAAAGCAAAGCTCCGGTATTAAATGTATTAAATGAAATGTATTAAATTGTGTTAAATGAATTACTCTATGGTATTTGTGCTTGGGTGAAAATAAACTAAGGATTCCATTGTCCCCTTACAAATAGCTGGGTTTTGTTTGTTTGTTTTAATGTCATCTTATGTTCCTCATGATCCAGGTTTCAATTTGAGCTTCCTAATACTTCTTGGTTATTTGTGACCATGACACTAAGGCTCACTGAGCAAATGTTCCCTGGGAAAGGCATCCCTCTAGGCACCTTTTAAGGCATTTATAATATTCAGAGACTAAGTTGTTGTGCCCATTGGGGTTATATTTTAAATGAGATCAAATTGCTGCAGCAGGGACTACCATGAGGATACTGGGCCTGGTTCTGCCTAAGACCCTATTCTAACTGAAGAGTATGACACCCTGTGGTTCACTATTGCTTTTGGTCCAACTCTGATCTTACAGTGAATAAAAGCACCCGTGTTTACTTTATTTCTAAGCAACCTATTCCAACTACCCCCCTACTCCTCTCAACCCCACCTTCCATGCAATGATTGCACATTTACTGATGACTATGTCAACTCTACTCTTGACCTCTGGGGAATAGTGAGACTGTCTGGTTGCAGGGTTTTATTATTATTATTATTATTATTATTATTATTATTATTATTATTATTATTTATTAGCTCATTAATTTATTTATTCATCCATCTCTTCATATAACATTTGTTGAGAACACTATATTAGATATTTTGCTCGGAACTGAGCATCCATCTCTAAACAAGACAGAGTGATACTGTCTTCATGGAACGTCCTTTATAGTAGAGAAACTTGTAAAGAAATGCGCTATGTTACCAAACTCTCTAAGAGGGCTCTGCATACTCGGAATAGATTACCTCTGTGAGGAAGTGAAATCTAAATTCTGGAGCATGGGGGGGGGGGTGTTACCTAAGTGACAGAAGGAAGTAAGGAATTCTATGCAGTGGATCAGGATATGCAAAGGCTCTGAGACAAAAGTGAACCTTTTGCAGGCAAGGAGATTTGATAAGGATGGCAGATTTGGTTATGGAAAGACATAGGTAAATTAATGGGTATTAGCAAATAAAAATTATAAGGGTGTGTTGGCTAGGTGGATATGAATGCTAATCAAAAGGGAGGTCAAAGATGGCATATGAATCCGCTTTCTCTTACAGTGGCAAATACGTGAGACAACTTGAAATGAGGACAGACTTATCTGTCTCGTGGTTGCTTGACCTTGTTGCTGTAGACCAGTGGTGGCATTGACTTTCATATATGGCAGAGTTAATTTCTCTACCCTGTTGTAACCAGGAAATGAAAAAGAGAGAAATAGGAAGGGGCTGAGTTTTATTTTCCTTTTTAAGGACATGGCGCAGATGACCTAGCTTTCATCCAATACATCGTATCTCTTAAAAGCTCCCTCACCTTCTAACGTTGATCCAGGCTGGTGGCTAAGCATTAGCACGTGGGACTTTGAGAGGCCATCTGAGATCCAAACCACTATAGGTGGCACCCATGTTGCTGGCCAAAGAGAGTGGTATTGTGCACAAAGATGAAATAGACTGGAAGAGGATTGGATTTCTGAGAGAAATGATTCAAGTTTTGTACTGCTTTTGAAGTTGAGCAAAGAGTTGATGGTCAAGTTTGGAGGTTGAGTGCAAAGTTTAGAGTATAAATTGTGGCCTGTCACTGACTGAAGTGTTTCACCAGTAAACTGGGAGGAAATTGATAGGCATTTAAGTCATAGTTGGATGTCTACTAGAAGTTAAATTCATTTTTGTTGTTGTTATACCATGCTTGGCAATTACTTGAGTACTGTAATACACCTTATGATGACATGGATTTGTTGAAAAGGTTTGGATTTAATATAAAGAATTTTATTGTTGAAGTGCTACTGAGACCTCATTTAACACTGCTTATCTCTTGCACATGGCCTGATCAAAGGCAGTGTAAAAGGGGAGATACATGTGACTAGCCACTGGGATTGAATCATAAATAGAAATGCTAAAACTTGATGAGGAATGAACCAGTTAATGTCTTAAATGATACTTGTCAATTGCCTCAGTGGGCTTTGACTGTGTAACAACCCCATCCATCTAGTTCAATACCTTTTCCCAGACCGAATGTTTATAGCTCTCCAGTTTCATATATCGAAGCACTGGGGATTTGGAGGTAAGATACATGGGAGGGAATTTAGTTTATAGGTAGAGGCCCAGTGGAGAGATTAGCATTGTAGATAAAGGAGCAAAACTAACTCTATTACTGCTGGGCAAGGCAAGGACAAAGAAGTCAGCCATCTGCATGTCAGGGTAGGGCTGCAGCAGATATGGACTTACCTTGGACTTCCAGAATACTTAGGTGTTTATTATTTCAACTTCCCCGTTGACTTGTTGTTGTGTTTTGCTCTTGGAACCCAAATGGATCAAATCAGTGACTCAAAGATGTTTTATTTATATGATGGCTTTATGGATTAATGGTTTGGGGTATGTACATCTTGACTGCTCAGAAGTTGGGAACAAGTTTTATTGCTTTTGACTGAGATCATTCATGAATCTATTGGGGCGGACAGACTTATAACAGGGGTGCTTTGCTCTCTCTCTCTCTGTGACTATTTACTCCCCAGGAATTGATCGCATGGTGATGGTCCATGAGTCCAAAAGAAGGAGTGGAAACATGCAAGATTTTTGGTACAAGGTTGTAGCTGGTTTTGTCTTTTGACCAGAACAAGTTGCAATCCTAGCTCAGGTTCTAGGACTGAAAAGATAATTCATCAGTTCTTAATGAATTTCAAGAGTAGGTGGGAATTTGTAGTTGGGTTTTTTTTTTTAATCTACCACACAGATACCTAACCATCTAAATTAAAGGAGAAGCGATGAGAGAATCGAGACTCTCATAGAAGCGAGCTCTCTGAAGCAGGAGAATCCAAGGAACATGGCTGAGTAACTAGAGAGAAACTGGATTCAAATTCGGACTGTGTTGTTGACTGGCTGGGCTCCTTATTTGCAATGATGACCCTGAGAATTTGTGAGTGCATTATGTAAAGAAAACCTTTAGGATGCAGTTTGACTTGTAGGAAGCAATAATGACAGGCACCTGCAGTGGCTGTTACTGCTATAGGATGTTGTTAGCCATAGGCCTCCAAATTTAGAAAGGCTCCACCGGTATGGAGAACAAAGGACTGAGCAAGAAAGAGCTTGGTGGATGGCAGAAAGAAGAGACATCGCGGGCCCAAACTGAGGATCAGGCAGACCAGGACTCTCTACCTTTAGGAATGCTGGTTAGCTTTCTGACAACAATACCCAGCATATCTTGAGCAGTTACAAGGTACTAGACACTAAGTACTTTCCAAGTATTAACTTATAAGGGTTTTGTTTGTTTGTTTGTTTGTTTGTTTTTTTAGACAGAGTTTCTCTGCACAGCCCTGGTTGTCCTGGAACTCATCCTGTAAACCAGACAGACCTTGAATTCAGAGATCCTCCTGTCTCTGCTTCCCAAGTCCTAGGATTAAAGGTGTGCACCACCTCCTCCCAGCTCATTCAAGCATCTTAATACCCTAAAGAATTCTTGTCATCTTCATGATAAACATGTAGGGATTGAGACAGAGTCAAGCTGATGCAGTCCATGAGTGCTAAAGCCAAGATACCATCCATGTCTGTGTTACCCCCTCCTGCAAGAATCTAAATTCTCACTGTTTGTGTGAAGATCCAAGGAAGAAAAAAAATGAAACGAGACAAATGCCACTCAGAAATTTCCAAGTGCACAGGGACAATTCAAGCAGGATGCTGTGGCATCCAGGGAACCATGGCTGAGCAACTACCAAGGGTGGGGGATAGGAGACCCCTGTCTGGGTAGCTAAGAGCATCCATCCAGCGTAGCACTCCCAGATGCACTATTGCTGGCATTAAGGTTTCTAGTCCTCAAAATGAAGAAGGTGAGAATACTTTCTTTCACAATTATGCTACTTGTAAGAGTAGTGGCCTCTCTGTGCTCTCCCGTGCTCCGCTCTTAACTCTTAGCCTCAGGCTGACTCCCAGTCTGTACATGGTCAAGGATGCCAGCGACTCGGTGACCACTACAATCACGATGAGTGATAGCTATGTTCCCATAGCCTCTGACTGGTGGTCTAGAATATGAAAGCCTGAAGTGGCGTTGGTAACTGTCCTCTTTGGAGCCTATATGGCAGTACTTTGTAAGCTGGGAGGTAAATCCTTGCTACTTTTAATATACAGATAAGGTCGTGAGAGTCACAGAGAGAATGAACATACAGGCGAAGAGAACATACAAATTCAAACACGGGTCATGAGATGATGCCCCCGGCATTCAAGCACCATAGCAAGCCCTTTTCTGGCTGCCTCAAGCTGCTTCGCGGAGCTCACAAATTGTGCGCTGTGGGATCAATAGCTTCACTTGTAATAACACTGGGTGTAATTTGCATTTATTTTGTTGGTTGTTGGCTGTTATTTATTTACTATTATTGCCTTTGGGAAACAACCAAACCTGGCCGATTGATTAAGAGGAATCTCAGCCCCGCTTCCAATTGCCTGGGATGTGAATGCCGAAGGTCTCTATCTGAATGCCCGCGTGCCTCTTTCACTCTAATTTGTAGCCAGTGTCTGCTCCTAATTAGAATGTCCTTGGGATTTTAGAAGATGGTGGAAATGTGCCGGGGAGATTGCAGATCAATAGCTCTTCCACGGGGCTCACAGCTTCAGAGCAAGCATTAGTTCAGACGTTAGAGATTGCAACCCAGGCATGAAAGCACCTTGGAAAAACACATATTTTATCCCCTAGCCCCCCTGGGATCAGAGTGTCACTGAAGCCAATAAGTTAAAACTTAATATGCGAAGCTAAATAGCCAAAGCAGCATATCAATGGAGGAAAATGAGAAGTATTTCTTGACCTAGTAATTTGGAGGGAGAGTAGGTGAAGTGTGCAAATTAGAGAAAATTCAAAGGTGAGTCATTCTGGAAATGTGTGGTGGACATATATCATGCTTGCTTCAGCTCAGCGTCGTAGCTCTCACATCCGAAGGCTATTAAAACAGGGTTCCTAGAATTCTTAACATTTTAATACTTGTATTGTCATTGATTTGATTTTTGTCCTATCTGGTTTATGTTTATTTAGAATAAAAAAACATGATTTAAGATGTCTCTTTTGCTGACGTCTTAACGAGGGCTCCTTGAGGCAGGATGAGGTGATCTGAGGGGAAGCATCCCAGGGCTAGGAGTTATGGCGTGGGCGGGCACCCCAACTGCTTTCCCTTCCACTCTCAGGTTAGAAGGCACAGCTGGATACAGTGGTTCCGTGTCCGGTACTACTAAAGGAAACTCAGTGTTCCAGTGAACCTGACTACTAAAGAGGCAACTAGTCTCCTGTTTGATTTGCTTACCCAAATATAAGTATGAATTAGTATTGTCATTTCAAGAGAGAAATTACGACATCCCATCTTCCAGGAACCCTATCCCTGCCCGGGTCTCAGCTTTTTATGTCTGGGAGTTCACTCATTCACCAAATATTTACTGACACCATTCTATGCCAGGTTCTGTGTTATACCAGGAATGAAGCAGAACTTTCTGGTCCTCAAGAGAATGTCATTTTCTGATAGGATAGATGGATAGTTAAAAAATAAATATGGTACTATGTTGAATAGTCCTAAAAAGAAGCAGGGTGAGAGAAATATATTTTTATGGAAGAGATTCTTGTAAAAAATTAATTACATTCATTTATTGTGTGTAAGTGTGTGAGCACACGCGCCAAACTCAAAGAAGTGAAAAATGGCAAGCATAATATGGTATACTTGTAAGTGTGGGTCACAGAGGGACTAAGGGAGACGCTTTGGTAGAATCCCCATCGATAGGCACAATCACTTTGGCTGTACTATTGAAAGAATGTCTTCCCCTCTCCTCCCGTTGCCTTATTTGGAAGCTGCCGCTCCCTGAGCTTGAACCTGCAGGGTTTTATTACCTTGTTATTAATATAAACGAGTGATGGTCAGAATCACTGAGGGATGAGAATTTGAATGCTGACTTAGTTCATCATCCTACCTTGTCCCCAGTGAGGACGGCAATAATCTAGGCAATTATCCAACTCGAGAGGAAACCAAATCAAGATGCTTAGACCACACAATGCATGGTAGTCATTCTTTTTGACAGGCTGTCATGGTGTGTTAAGTAAAATTTCTTATCTAACATTTGAGGGGGAGAAACAACATGGCATAGAAACTTCAGAAAGAACAGAACCGGCTATTTGGGGAAGTTTTACCTTCAAGATAAACATTGTTTATTTACTTAAGCAAGTAACTATCCATCTGCCATCTTATGCCCAAATCTTCTTTAGTCTATTTCAGGATTTTTTTTATCTTGGTTAGAAATTATTTGTGTGCATGAAACAGAATACATTTGAGCACTCTTAAGAAGTAGAGAAATTTATTAGGAAGATTTAAGGAACCCAGGAGGGTAGAAGACAGATAGACACATAGGATCCTGAAATTTTAAATGGACAAGAGTCGCTTGCCCCAGAATCTTCAGTGTTTGCTGTCTTGTTTCTACCTCTCTCTGCTCATGGCTTCTGTGACTCTATGAAGAATGGCTATTTTGGCCTCTCTGGGTACATGTCTGCTCTTTTTTTTCCTTATCTTTTTTTCTTCTTTTTTAAAAGTATTACTTTCTTGTTCATTCTTAAAGAGAAACTCGCTAGAGTCAGTCCAACCCAAATAAATACCACAGTGCAATTCTATTCAGTAAACAAATACAATATGCTTAGGAAATAAACTATGGGTTTTAATTTTCTATGGGTGATATATGTACTTTTTAATCGTTTATATGGAAATGACTAGCTTGGGGATTGTGGTAAATACTGAATGAAAAGTTAAGGTGAGGTTTATCTAGGATAGCCTAGTGGTCTAGGACCACATCAAAGAGTGGAGCATTTGTGGGTCAGAGGTACTTCCAGGAGGGTTAGCTGAACAGAGGCATGGCCAAGTGTAGGCCCAGAGGAGAAGTAGCTTTTTCTTTCTGCATGTATTTAATTGTTTTCATGAACATGCCCTCGGAGAGCTGTCAGTAACACGATAGGGGCAGTACTTGTAAACATATTTATGTGCTCAGTGCATTCCTGCGTTCCTTTCTCTCTTACTTTACTTATGCTATTGTGACAAGGTTGTCTGGTATCCTGTCTGTCCTAGACTGTCCCTTGCATCATAAGACAGCCAACTCATAAAGTTAAGACCCTCCATGCCTTCTCTTCCCTGCCCCACTTCTCAGAAGGCAGCAGAGTGAGATCCCCGCCCCCCTCTGGCACACCGCCCCGCTTTGCAAGGCACCACCAGGATAAGGTGACTTGTGGTTTTTCCCAGCTTCTGTCACCCCGCAGGTCAGTTTTACTCCACTTGGCAAGGGAGTGAAGGTTGCCAGCGCTTTGTCTTCTGCCTGCTCACCAGCTCATCCTCCCTGCCACTCTCCGATCACTTCACGCCACACTAACGCTGAATCGCTTGTTGTTCTCTCAGCATACAATGGCATTTCACACTTCCTTGCGCTTGTACACACCGTTCCTTCCTTCTGGAATGCTCTTCTGCTGTGTATCCTCGGAGGCTTTTCTTCTGTCTAGATGTCACATCTTTTGGACCGATATCCTTGCTATCAGAAATGGGAACTTTGTTCGGTCCACCTCGGTACCTTCAAATGGCCCTAGATCTACTAGATTCTCATAGCCTCAGTGCTGTGTGTTTATCCTTTTCTCTCCAGGAGAAGATGTCAGAAGCAAGCCGGGAGTTCCATCAGCTGGGGTCAGGAGAGAGCTGTTCCAGTCTTCATAAAGTCTCAATTCCTGTTACCCCAAGGATGCTCAGTAAGAGCTGCTAAAAGGAGTACATTGCTAATTCCAACCTGGACTCCCAGAAATATTGCATATTGAAAGGTACAGTGGCTCATAAACCCAAGAGGAAATGGATAACAATGGACATTATCTCTTCTAATCCTCCAACAGCTTAGGCGTTTTTTAATACCCATCTGTTTTATACATGAAGAGCTATAGTTCAGAGAGGTTGAAACAACTTACCGAGAGCCATGCTTCTAGAAGTTGGCAGATGTCAGATTTGAACCTTGCCTTGGACCGTTGGGGCTTGAACCTGTGGGCATCTGAAAGTCTGCCTCTAACAAGTTGTGTGGTCTAAGGCAGTTGGTTTGGCCAATTCAGGACATGGTTTCACATTTAAAGAGCAGGGTAGACTTTCCCCAGGGAGCAGTTCTCACTTTGTGTCCACGCTAGCAGATTATCTACTGACATAAGCCCACCCTCAGCGCTGTCTCTAGTGCAGGGAGGCAACTGGGAATCAGGACTTTTCAGGGCCCCCAGGATGGTAAGGTACAGCCAGAAGGAAGAAGTGATGCTCTAGCTCAGGATTTTCCAGCCTGTAAAGTACATAGGACACATTTGGAGGTCTGGGTGTGCAAAGATCCCTAACCAGGACATCCTCATTAACAACAGGCTTCCAGGTATACATGCTGCCACTGGGTTCCATACTGCATGGATACCACCAAGTCAAGGTAAGGAGCCTGTATCCTAAATGACAAACTCTAAATGACCACACTCGATGATTATATTGTCTTCTCTGCTAGGAAAATGCATTTAACCTGGTTGATGATTCACGTGAATCAGCTTTTACAAGGTTTGGTCTTGTCCCCTGTGGCCAAGTTCACCGTCGTCTGTGTACCTAGTTAGTTGGTATATCTGGCCTTTCTCCTGTGAGGTTCATGGTAGAAGGTCCATTTGGAGACAAAATTGGAACAACATCTCAGGCATCCAATAAAGGCAGCTGCGGCAGTATCAGCTCAAACACTCAGAAACTCAAAGTGGACCGCAATGTAAAATGTGGCAATTCTGATTCTTGTTCAGTGCCAAACTGCTTGGTTACTGGGAGTCTGAAGGCTAGTTCCCCTGGAGTAAATCAAGAGAGCAACCACAGATGAGGGCAGAGGACAAGGGATTTGTCCAATAAAGTTACGCCAAAGGGTTAGAGTGAGCCAGCATGGCTTCCTGTGAGATGACAATGTCCGTAATCACTCATCAAACCATCCCTGCCTATCAATGCCCCATTCTCTCCAAGTGAGTATATGCTCTCTGGGAGTGCATGGGAGGTGTGGATGAGCAATGTAAATACTCATGAGTCAGAGAGAAACCTGTTTTGTAAATGCTGTAGGGAGAGTTGGCTTCTAAGGCCCTAGGTCATCCCTGAAGCACCTCAGGGCAGCAGTGGTGTGTGAGTGCTAGTTCCAGCTGACCCTTCCTCTGGAACTCCACTGCTGTGTGTGTGTGCTTCCAAATGCCTGGTGTCCACATCACCAAAGAGAGGGGCTGTGGCCTTTTACACAGAGAAGAGACCTGAGCGCAGTGGACGTTAGGGAAAATCCTCTCCCTCCCTCAAAGTCTAAGGAGCCGGAGCCCTTGTGTGTTTGCTTAGAAAAAAAAACTTCAAAGTCTTATTTTCTCCAGAGTGTTCTCTCTCTCTCTCTCTCTCTCTCTCTCTCTCTGTGTGTGTGTGTGTGTGTGTATAGGTAGGTAGGTAGGTAGGTAGGTAGGTAGGACACGGGCCTCTTTTCATGGTCTTCCAGCCCTGAGTTTAGTTAGCACTTTTGGTGAACTGTAAGCCCAGCACCTTGGCTGCTCAGATATCCGAGCCACTAAATGTCTTTCACTGATTTCACAGCAGCGACAGCCCACTTCTTTGTTTAGCCACTTGAAAAGGAGGATTAAAGAAGAAGAAAAACAAATCAGAGACTAGCTAAGACAGGGAGGCATGAAGCTGGTGTTGTAAGGGGCTCCTACACTATGCCTGTATTCCTTATGGAACCTAAAGGCAGAGTCCAGTTTGCTTTGTGCAAATTCAGTAGCTCGCGGACCCCTGGCAGAAAGCCACATCACCCCTCGCTTGAGTGATGTTTTTACACTGTCTTTCTCAGCAAGGCCTTGCTTTTGTCCAAGGAATACACAGACTGGAAATTCCTGATCTACCTCTACCACCAGGATTCTAAGCTGCAAGCTTATACCTGAATCCTGAAACCTTGGGGTTCACTGCTCAAATATAATGCCTCAGAAAAGAAGAAAAGCAGCAAACCGAGTCTTCCTAACCTTTGCAAATGTCATGCACTATTTATATAACATTTACCACTTTTCTTTTCCAAAGCCTGGGGTTTTGTGAGGAGAAAGGGCCAGGCACCCTAAACCAAACCACATTCCTCCAGGTTTTAAATTCCAGCTTTCTTTCCAAGGGCCAGGCTCACTGTATAGACATCCTCATTTCTCGGGGGCTCACTGCCTCACAGACAACTTGAATTCTATTTCTCGGATAATTCACAAAACCAGTTTTTTAATCCCTTTAAAATTTTTATTTTCTAATCAAATCTCACTCTATAAAATTAATGAAGTCTTGCCAAAATTTGTACTTTAACCTGAATTCAGCTTTGTTATCGCTTAGAGATCTGAACTTGACTGAAGTTGTCATGTGAAGGCCAGGAAAGTTTTTTTTATAAATACAAGAAAGGAGGAGGCCATCGTATTATTTGACAACTGTTCTAACCAGATAGATAAGAAAAGCAAACAGAAGTTAATCGCACACAGGGTTAAAGAGAGCACACACTTTAGAAAAGGTGACAGACGAGCACATAAAAATGGTGGCTTTACTGAAGACACTGTTTCCGATGATAATATAGACTTCCTTTATTTCATCTTTTAATAAAAAATGCATAGTTTTAGACCATGAGCTGTTAAGAAAGCGCACAAGTGTTACAGGGTTCTGAACTGACCCTCCTCCATCTTGTCTTAAACTAGATGAGGAATAGAGTCAGAGGTGGTTGACCAGCAGTTGCTCTAGCTGTCTTTGACCACTACCTTGTCTGGCTCCCACTGAGTTTAAAAGAGAATTGATTATTTCATTTCAAAATGAAGATGCTGCAAAAGAAAATAAGTATTTCTGGGGCTGGAGAGATGGCTGAGCAGTTAAGAACTATGGTTGGTCATCCAGGAACCTTGAATTTGTTTCCCAGTTCAGAGGTTGGTCTGCTCACAACTTCCTGTAACTCAAGCTCCAGGGAATCAGACACTCTTCATTTGGCCCCCATAGGCACCTGCATACACTTAACAGACATACATACACATGAATTAAACTAAAAATAATCATCTTTTTAAAATAAAAAAAATATCAAAAATAAATGAAGAAACAAATGAATACTTTAAAGGCTAAGGAGGTGATGGAAGGGTAAGACTACTTGTTTTCAACCCTGATGATCTCAGTTGATCCTTGGGACCCACACGGAGGACAGTAAAAATCAACTCCTGTGAACTTGTCTCTGACTTCCAAATGCTGTGGCTCTTGTGTCCTGCCTCCCATGTAAATAAATATATAAGTTTTAAAAGTAAAAGGAATTTATCTATCTATTTATTTATTTATTTATTTATCACTATGGGTTGTGGTACATTGGTAAATTTTCCAGCAGTTGGGAGATTAAAGCAAGAAGATAAAGAATTTGAGGCCAACATCGGGTATATAGTAAGAGCCTATCTCAACAAAAGGGCAAATAGAGAAAAAAACAAAACCAGGAACAATTTCTGCCCTGTGCTGGATGGTTCTACAAACAGCTGATCCACACTCTCACGTGGTCATGATTGGCTGGAACCAGGCAGGACTCCTGAAGATGGGACACACTCCTCTTTCAATTTGCCATTAGTTTGCTGAGGTCCACTTGCTCCATCTCGATTTCTTCATTGGTCTTTCTAGGATGCTGATATTTTTTTTACCAAAAGTCTACAGCCCAAGTGCTTTGCATGGTCATCCAGTCTGTGACATGGAGGCCCTAGATGTCACAGACACAGCAATCTCTCTCTTCCATTGTCTGGTAGAGATACTGATTTTCTTCTTGTGAAACCATTGAGGCATAAATGATTGTGATGTCTTCCTCCACCACCACCCCTGTTCCACCACCAGGTGAATGAATTCAGGAAAGCTATTATTTAATCTTTTAGAGTCTGCTTTGGGATTTATAAAATGAGGGGTTAGCTTATTTACCTACACATCTGACCAACACTTCAAATACACTTGTTGTGTGCCACAGATTTGAAGATACTCCAAAGGGCTCAACGATGGAATGACACAAACTAGTGTGTAGTTGTGTTTTGCGTTGGTGTGTGTTGTGATATTTTGTTGGTGCTCTAACAAAAAAAAGCTTGCTTGAATATCAGAGGGTGGAGTTAGCCACTGGTTAACTATAGAGGCCAGGCAGTGGTGGCACACATTTTTGATCCCAGGACTTGGGAATCTTATGCCTTTGCCCCAGCACTTGAGAATCACACATCTTTAATCCCAGCATTAGGGAGGTGGAGACAGGAAGTGCTATGGCTAGGTGGAGAGAGGAAAATAAGGTGGGAGGAGACAGGAACTCAGCCCTTTTGGTCTGAGGATTTTGTAGAGGTAAGAACCTTAGTGACTGGCTGCTTTACTTCTCTGATATTTCACCTTTCACCCCCTAATATCTGACTCCAGATTTTTATTATTAAGACCAATTAGAGTCTGTGCTGTATTGATGTCCAGCAGTTTCTGTGAATAGCACAATTGAAAGCCTTTAGATGCTTTCCCACAGTGCACTGCTTCCAGCCAGTCAGGGTCTCCATTTCCTGCCTGACCTGTCAGTCATCTGGGTTTCCAAATATTCCCTCATCTCTGTAGTCATACTCTGACATCTTGAGGTTTTTCTCTTTGCCAAAATCCCGCCTCTTTCCCTACCTTGCCTCTTCTTTGTTCTGCTTCTTCCCGCATCTCCCTTAGCCTAAGGCTTGCCAGGGGCTCCGCTTTTCAAGTCTGCTGTGGAGTTTCTGGTGAGAGAATTCACTTGGCTTCCTTCCTTTGTTGCTTTTCTTCCTCACCTTGACAATAAGGACACCATTCTCAGTTTTACTCCGCGGCGGCTCGGTTTACTGTTTGCCGCAGATTCCCCCCCTTTCTCTGTAGCAGCTGTTCTCATTCTTCTAACCAGTTCTTTAAAAGGCTTGATTTGGAAATACGGGCACTCTGTGCCTCTTTAGAGATTCATCCATAACTGTCAGAGCCTTTTCATTCCCCGTCTTTTGTATAGGTTTCTTTTATGAGCAAAGCAATTTGCATTTGTCTTTAATTCTTAATTTGTCTCTGCATTTACTGTGGATGTAACATGCAGCTGAATTTGCATTTCCTTTTCACTTCCATTCTCCTGGACTGGGGCTGTCTGAGGTGTAAACTGTGGAGCAACTCAGGAGTGTGCTTGCTGAGCTGCGAAGAAGTTGCTGTCTTTGTTTTACCCCTGCCTTTCTTTACTCTGTGCGGTTATGTTATACTTAGGTGCTGTAAGGTGTAATCAAACACAGCTGATTCTTTCTAATCCATTGGATACTTGTTCCCATTAACTGAACATTTGCCCTTTAAATGGCAGCTGTGCTCACTTGTCAGAAGTCCCTTGTAACAGGACTATTAGATTCCTGGGTATAAACAACTTGGGCTTTATTTTGTCTCTAACATCACCGTGGATCCAGGCCAGGTAGCTCTCTGGTTCTCGGCTTCTTTATCTCCAAGAGGGGATTCTTCACAACATTTCACAGTTCCTCTGAGTTGCAAATGGTAGGAAGGGCATGGGACCCCTTGGGAAGAACACACCATTACTGCCCTGGTGTACCCTGCCTTGCTTGTGTATAGCTGCTGATGGAGCTTTGTCCCTTGTCATTTTATCAACAGTAGCCACAGTGTTTCAAATCATCTCAAAGTTCCCATTAGAAGGGCAAAAAGGACCAGGCTAAAATCTACCCACAGCCCCATGCTAGGAGCTTCTCTCAGCACTGGGAAATAACGTTTAAACAGAAGGTTAATGCCTTACACGAAACCTGGAGCCCTGATGTGTGTACAGAAAGCATTAGATCTAATTACCCTTCCGGGAATGGCAGAAGCTAGAAGTGGCCCTATATATTCCAACATCCAATTACAAGGCTATTCTTGAGAAATAGATTTCTTTTAAGCTGTGTTGTAGAATGTTGAGAAAATTGTTAGTTGCTTCTATTGCCCATTCCGTAGAAATATATAATTTTTAGCCTCTCTGAGAAGGAGGAGAATTTCAAGTCAGTGTGAACTAATTGTAGGGAATGCAGAAGTGGTTCTCAACAATGTCCAGCGCTCTCTCCTGATGTATTTCCATCAGAGGGTCTTGGAGGCAGTGGGCTGGGTCTAGAATTCCAATCACGTCTACTTGGTACTGGAGCCAGGCCATCCCCTCCTCTCTGGAGGTACCCATTTTAGAGTCTGGAATTAGGTTCCAAGTTATGCATTTCTGTGAGCCGGAGTCAGTTTGAACATTTAGAGAGTGCAGCCCCTCTGTGGCTCAGGTTCAGCTCTCCCTCAATGCTTATGGTCACTGCTTACGACTCAAAGAAAGCTTGCTCCGCATTTGGGGAGAGGGTAGCTTCAGGATTGCCTTGCCAGCGTCTCTGCTCCTCATGGTGCACTTTCCTAATAAGGAAAGTGGTGTGACCACAAGTCCATTGCTCTAAGACACACTAAAAACGTGGAGGCCAGAAAATGAAAGAAAAAAAAGGACTTACACGAAGAGTTTGGAAGAAGCAGAGGGCATCACATGCCAGGAAAAAAAAAAAAAGAAAAGCAAAACAAGGCACAGAAATCTTCTATATACCAGAGGACTCACCCCCCCCCCCCAAACACACATTTTAGGAGGAAAATGTTGGGTTTAGAGAATTGCGTTTTAAAACTTAGGAACAACATTTCTTGGTGGATGGAGTGCTCCTTGCGGCCTTTGTAAGTGCAAAAGACACTTTTTTTTTTGAGTTTGCCAGAACTTTTTGACACAATATTAACTATGAATCAGAGCTTAGGAAGTAGATTTATTGTCCTATTTACCGCTGTCTGGGTAGATGGAATGCAAATTTTCTATCAAATGATCTCATTGGAAGCAGCTGTCCAACTTCTGTGTCTAGGAGGACAAGCCATTTGTTCTTTAAAACTTGTGAGCTTCAGCCGGGCGAGTGGAAGTTTCCCTCTGACCTGCTCTCTTTCACCAAGGGGAGGGTCCTCTCTGTATGGATTGCTGGATTGCTGACTGACTGCCTGTCTGCAGCGCTGGGAAGCCTCGTTCAAAGATCTCAAAGCCTGGCTGCCTCTCTTCCCTAATGAAGCACCCTTAGCTCGAAGCTGGGGGAGAAGGTCCATCTGGCTTCTGCCATATGTGTGTATGCTGTCAAACCAGTAAACACGGCAGAGTTTGCTGACAGTGAGGAGTCTCAGTTAGTCAGTCATAAATTAGGGAAGAGATACGCCGTGCTCCTGCTGCTGCGAGCCTTCACGCTCCAGATCAGCTCCTATGCCTACCTCGCCTGAAAAGAAGGCATTGTGGACCCAGGAAGCACCTGGCGGGAGGTCACACACATCAAGCACATATAGTCTTTAATGACAGCAAAAATGGGCATGGGACCAAAACCACCAAATTATCTCTGAAGCACCTGTTTCGTGTCTGTTTGCTTATACAGTCAATATACTGGCTTTCCTGTTTTAACACATGTATATGTAGTGTTAATTACAGTTTTTTTTTTAAATTTTGTTGTTTTTGTACTTGGTGAGTATTGGGTAATGTCTATGTGGCGTCTTTAAAAATATTTCTGTGCTGGTGAACATATGTGTATTGTCTTCCCAGAATATGCGTTATTCTTGACTGATAATCAGGTAGGGAGACAATAATTAAAGTTTAATGCATCTGTCTTTTTAAGGAGAAAAGTGCTTTCTAACTCCTAATGGCAAATTTCATTATTATGATTTTAATGCTTTTAGAGGACAGGGGAGTTGGCATTTAGGCTGCGAGAAGCACAGCCAAACTCTTCCTCTAAGACATCTTCGTTTCATTTATGGGTTTGTGCTGGAGTGTGTTTTAATATATTACATTTAACATAAGAGTGTGATGCGTGAGGTTATCTGAGCATCTTAAACCAGAATTGCTTCAGACAGAAAATAGCTGTACATGAAGATATTACCACAGAAAGGTCACAATTTCTGGGCAGATTGTCACACCCTGAACACCCCTCTTACTCAAGAGATCCTATGATTCCTACAAGGCCTTCTCTTAGTTTTCTCTGTAAGAGTCGAATGTAAAAGATTCGTTGTAAGAACCATCGGGTCTTTTATGTGATTAGCTCAGAAATGGGCAGGTTCTAAATTAGTTGTGTTTTGTTTCTTTGGGGCCAGGATTTAGACTAGAAGAAGAAAGGTATTGGTGAATAGGGAAAGAAGAGTATGTTTCTAATTAAAAAAAAAACACGCTATGACTGTGAGGTGTGTGTGTGTGTGTGTGTGTGTATTGTGTTTGAAGGATGTTCTAGTTCTAGAAGTAAACATTATAAGCTCCCCGACTTCCCCTTGATAGAGATAGAACGATGGGCATTTTGGAAAACCCCACTCCTTGCACAGACACCTTGTTTTAACCATTATTTCTGATACTGAAACTCAATGTGCTGCCACATTGGTTAAACAGTAAACCCCTCTCAAGTTCACGTCAACTTGGAACTTAAAATGTACTTTATTTGGAAAGTGGGCCTTCTCAGGCATCACCGTTTCTTGAGTGAACGGTAGCATTGGTTGAGGAAGGACACTAAGTCCTTATGAGGAGATGACAAAGACATGGAGAAGAAAGCCACATGAGGGAGGAGAGCCTGTCACCATCCATCTAGAAGCCAAGGAAGGCAAGTGTTCTGGTGACCTCCGGAAGCTAGGAAAGGGTATGAGTCTGATCATCCCTAGTCTCCAGGTCAGACAGGAGTGCCTTCTTGGATATGCAATCCAGCTGGAATACTCACTTGTTTGGGGTCTAAGCAAGGCGTTTCTTCAAGAGGGAGGTCTTTGAAGGCTGTGAAACCTTACAAAGAGAAGTCCAGTAAGCCATGCTGCTCAAGGGACAACCTTGAATTCATTCCGACGCATTCTTCTTTCTTGACCCTTAGATCCATCACCATACTCTACTGGTTCCTCCTCTCTGAAAATCTGCTTCTTTCCATTCTTCCTTCACCCCTTCTGTCAGTACCTCAGCCAACATCTTCATCATCACTGCCCGCCATCTTCCTTTACTCCTCTTTTATAGCCACAATGACCACAAACAGTGTGGATTACATTATATTCCTTTATGGAGAACAATCCCCAAACCTCAAGATAAAATATGAACTTCTTAGCATAGTTTACATGATCTGGACTCTTATTGCATTTCCTCCTGTTCTCGCACCTGTGTCCCATGATCTGCGTGTCTTTACCCTCCTAAACAGGAAGTTTCTTGATCCTAGTAGTGGCTCTTCCCATGGGTTGTACATTGGAATTGATTGGAGAATCTTAAAAATTGAGTCCCTCGCTAGATACTACACTACTTACCTAATAATTACCTACCCATTTACATTCCAGAAGCCTTTCTTAGAGGAAGCTACTTCCCTCGTTACATATTTCCACAGTATCCTCTATTTCCTTACCAAACCAACCATCACATGTAATTGTAATTACTTCTTTAATCCTTGTTTCCCTGCTAGAAGATAAGATTCACAAGGCATGGATTGCCTCTGGTTTTGCTCAATATTCTCTCTCTAGCTCCCAACTTTGTGCTTGCCATTGAGAAGTCAATAAATATTAAGTTGAGAGAAGAAGGGAGCACAAACACTTAAGGCTTTACATACTGGTAAAACTCTTACTATTTTAGGCTGTCCATTTTATGGGATTGGTTTCCAGTATGGTCTATAAACTTAAGCTTCTATGTTCAGGAATTATCATCTTGAAGTAACTCTTCTTCCTTCCTGTCAGTGATTCTCCTTGGAGTATGTTGTTCAGACCAAATCTTTACATTGCTTTATTTCTCCTGCCACTAAATGTTCAGGATGCTTCTTTCTGCTTAAGTTTGGTCTATGTTCCATCTCACTTGTATTCATTGTTAGATAGGCGTTTGTATTAAAGTATATGTAGAGGCATTTTTCAAACACATCTGTTCAAACCTTTGTTCCAGATTCTGACTTGGAATATGAATTCTAACTTGGAATTTGGGGTGGACTTTAAGTGTGCATATTACGTAAAAGTTCCAGAGATGAGTCTGTGAAGACTTTTGTCTTTCATGCTCTCTAAGAGTGTGAAACAGCTATTAAGAAATGAAAGAGGGTAATGAAAACTCATTTGATCTATAAGTGGAAAGAGGCCAAAAGGAGAACAATGTTCAGCATCTCTGTCTGCTAGTCAAGGCTCTGTCTTTGTACCTGGGGCACTTAAGTCCTATATCCTTCATTACAACTCTTCTTTTATTGTCTAGTCGGCCAGAGTGACCTCATGGAGGTTGCTAGAAGGTCGATAGTGGCTAACTATAAAAGGAGATCTTTGGGGCTGGTAAAAGGTTTTCAAATTATGAGTAGGGGTGACTTCCTTCAGGTTTCATGCCATAGGTAAGTGTCCCTCCCAGCTGCTTAACCGAGGCTGGTTTCTGTCAATTTTGCAAGAAAGGGACCTGGCACTTAAGTGTGGTGTCACTAACTATTCCACTTTATATAACACAGCCTTTAAAACACTTCTCTTAAATATATGTTAGGGTTGGGCTATTTAAAGCGCAAGACTTATGCCGCTCAGCCACGAAGCACAACACTCCAACATAGCTTTAAGTTATGCAAATGATTTCTTCTCAGTTGCAGCAAGAAGCTTTGTTTTGTCATACTGGCCTAGGGCCAACCAGGTAGCGTGATCTGAGTAGGCAGCCCTCCTCCTTCATCTCCAGTGGAAGGCTTCAGCCAATGCTGTTCTCAAACATCCAACCAGGGCAGAGATCAGCCTGAAGAAAGGCACGTGGGAAGGTGGCCTGTTTTGCATAGGCGTAGCCAGCACCTGCCTGGAGGAAGGGGAGCTGAATTCTATCCTAGTCATTGGAAGGATAACTACTTACTTCTCTGTCTGACATCTTCCATTCAGTCCCAGAGAACTGCTGAACTGGGTTATTTTTTTTCAAAAGTAAACTTTTACTTCTTGAAAACACTAGTATTTGCATGTATGCAAAAGTGGAATACATGAGTAGACACCACGATCCTGTATTCTAAAGTGAGCTGAGTCTCTTTATCACTTGAAGATTTTAGCCTTACCTTGGCTCCTAGTCACTCCCAAGTCACAGGAAGTCAGTCCATCATTGTCCTATAATTTCCTAGGTTTATTAGCTTGTCTGTTTCACTCTTCAGCATCTCTAGTAATTACAGGTACAGACAGCCCAGTTTCACACATACACACACACACACACACGCATGCACACACACAAGCACACACACACACACGTGCACACATGCACACACATGCACACACATGCACACACACATTCTTAAACCTCTAGTGCTTTACAAGCTTCAGTGCAGTGGAGATTTTTTTTTTTCCATAATGGAGCAGAATCACATCCTATTCTATATGGCCTCTTGTGACCTCCTGGTTCCATTTCCCTTCCTCTCATGCCTGCTCCCACCTCCTCTCTCTTTGCATCAGCTCTGCCTTCCACATAACCCCGGATCACCCTTGTTATGCAGAATGATTTGGTCTCTGGAGCAGCCACAGGAGCTGGGACTTCTACTCCATCCCTGAACTTGTAAGGCTAACCTCAAGTCCTTACTGCTACGGAGATACACCATTTCTTAGAGAAGAGTCTTGGCTATAAACAGCTTTCCCCCTTGAGTATTTGATTTCTTACCATGTGCTCAGGTGTGTCATGCATATGGATATAATGGATACTGTGGAAATTTTAGAATGTACAGGTGGGTTCTCCTGCAGGCAAGCTGTGTGATGTTATTAGCCCTGAGCTATATAAAACCACCCACCTTTAAAGCTTGAATTTGCACTATTTCAGTACAGAAAGAAAGTGATGCCAAGAAAGCAGAAGAGAAGGGCTGGAATGGTCAGGGTTAGATGTGCCCCTTCCAAGGCGAAAGCGGGGAGATACATAAGGCAGCCTCTGAATATTAATAAGGATACTTGGCAAAGTACTCTTCTTAGTTCTTAGAAGAAAGAGCTGCTAAAGCACCAGCTGCCTCATGAATCCTAGTGCTATCCTTGTGAGAAAAAGCCAGAGAAGATGACTCCATTTTGAAGCCAGGGAAATGGAGGAAGGAGATGTGACCTGTCCCTTAACCAGTCCTTACCGCTGTTGGAGCAGCCCTCCAAAGTCCTTCTCTGTAAAGTTTTCAGCAGCCAGCCCCTGCGCATTATTATTTGTCATTATTACTAGATGCTGCTCAATATTTCTTTGGCAGTCTCTGCCATCTATCCAAATCCTGAGCCCCCTGTGGGAGCTTTCATGGCTGTGGCCTCTTGTCTTCCTCCTGTACCTTTGTAGGAGAATACTAGGGACTGAACAGGTACTAAGTAATGCTTGTGAACAGGTGGGCAGTGTGCTGTGGAGGTGACAGTGGTTTAACCAGCTATAGTTTCCTTCCCAATAATTTTCTTCTTTTACTACTATTTAAAAATAATTTATGAATATTTTTATCTTAAGAAATTAAAACAGGGGCTAGAGAAATGGCTCAGTGGTTAAAAGTATTTGTTCTTGCAAAGGATTTGGATTCAATTTTCAACAGCCATATAGTAGCTCGCAACAATTTTTACCTCCAGTTACCGGGGATCTAATATCTTCTTCTGATCTCTGAAGACACCAGACATGCTTGTGATGCATAAATATACATGTAGACAAGACATTAATACACATAAAATACAATAACTAAATCTAAAATGTAATTAAAACACTATATACTTCCATTTGTTTATAATCATCTTCATAGATATAACCACTACTTTATTATAAGGAAAATATTTATATATATACACATATTATCTATCTATCTATCTATCTATCTATCTATCTATCTATCTATCTTTCTATCTTTCTATCTACATATATGAGGGACAGGGAGAAGGGGAGAAATATCTATTATATGATACTATTTTGAAAAAAGTATAACATTATATAATATATAATATGTATAAATAATATATTTTATTATAGTATATATTATTTTATGTAAAATATATAAATATGTTTTAATATAAATATAAACACAAACAAATTTTATATGTATTTCCAAATAGCACATTGTGGATGTAGCTCTATTTCTTATTGCTTTTGCATCACTGTAGATGTAGGTTTCTGTGCTGTACCAGTCCCATAGCCATTCAGTCCTAAATAAACACACAGAGGCTTATATTAATTATAAACTCTTTGGCCTATTAGCTCAGGTTATTATTAACTAGCTCTTAAAACTTAAATTAACCCATAATTCTTTTCTATGTTAGCCACATTGCTTGGTATCTTTTATCAATGAGGCATTCTCATTTTGCTTTCTCTGTGTCTAGCTGGTGATTACAGACTGAACCTTTCTTTTTCCCAGAATTTTCCTAGTCTGGTCACCCTGCCTATACTTTTTGTCTGGCTATTGGTCAATCAGCATTTTAATAAACCAATATGAGAGAAAAATCTTTAAACATTGCAAGAGTATTATCCCACAGCATATCACGACTTAGTTTGGAGATTGTTCTATACCTGTTTTTCTGTTGTTTTTTGTGTTGTGTTCCTGCTTATAGTTAGATGTGCCACCATTTAAAAATTTTTATGGTAGGAATTAGATTACTTTAAACATTTTGATATTTCAAACAATGTTACAATAAGTGTCTTTGTGCATATATTTAATATGGGGTAGTATATCTATGCAGAGCAGGCTGGCTTTGAACTCAAAGATCTGTCTGCCTCCCAAGTGCTGAGATTCAAGGCATGAGCCACCATATCTGTCATGTGGTTATGTATCTATAGAATAAATTCCTAGAAGTAGAATTGTTGTCTTACAGGATTTATGCAGTCAAAAAATATTACTCATTTGTTCTTCATACGGAAAAATATTGTTTCAGTATGTGCAATATGAGAGAATGTAATATCTTTTATTTTTATGGTGTTGGAAATCAAATCTATGGCCTTGTGCTTGACAACAGGTGGTTTACCGCTGAGTTACATTCTCAGTCCAAAGTGACAATTCAGGAAAACTCTGTGTGCGACGTGAAAGCATGGGAAGTACGTGAAACAAACGGTAGCACTGTAGCACGTCCTGAGGTAGAGAACAGACGACATTCATGCCCAGGGTTTACCACGTCCTGAGCCCCAATGTAAACATATGTTCTTTAGTTCGAGTCACTGTGGTAATCTGTGTGTGGTTCCGTTTGAAAGAGAATTGGTATCTTAATTGTTGAGGAAGCTATTCAGAAATGGCAAACATTTATTGACATCCTTCTGTGTGCTAGAAATAGAGAAAATATTCTCTTTGCTGTAGTAATTTAATCCTGGGAAGTAGATATTACTACTCTCTTTGCTTTTGATGAGGGAAATGAAATTCAGGTTAAGTAACTTACCCAAGCCATGCTGTGTATGAAAGGCTTCTTCAGCCCTTTGTACTGTGCCAGAACGGCTTGCTCTACTACCTCTGTGATCTGGAAGAATAAGGATGTGGTCAGTCAGTGGAACTATATCTTATCTAAGGAAGAAAGTTTCAAGTCCAACAGCACTACAGCAGGGCCATATCCAAATAAACGCATCCTGAGTGTCTCCATAGAAACAGAAATCACCTAGTAACAAAAGGATGCTTTCTGTTTTAAAAATCTGGCAGGTCTATATTAGAGAATATGCCATCATATCCGATGACTCTGTTTGAGAGGAGACACATTTTAACCTCAACATCATTTTGATATTTGGTAACCTAAGGAAAGAGGGCATAAGAAAGGGGGTTATTTCCTAGTTAGGAACACAGCTACGCTGAGACACTACCAGTGGCCAGAATGCAAGCCTCATGTTTACCACTGTGACGAAACCTGGAGATAGAGCGCTACACTTCCAAATACAGGCAGACCACCAACAGATCCCAGGAAAGCATACAGTCATCTACTGGCTGTCCCTTACCAGGAGGAACTGTCACAGGGCTTTTACAGGAAACCAGGGATGGCTCTTTGTGTCTCCTATGAGGTTATGTGGATAAGATGTGTCTACTATAAAAGAACTGTTTGCGTAAGAGTCATGCTAGACCAAACTGAGAAAAATCTCTTTTGAGATTTACCTGAATCAATGGCTGACCTTAGGTGCAAATGCAGTTACCTTGGAAAGCATGAATAACACTGCATCACTCCCATGCTTAAAATATTGCAATTACCTTCCATTTTAGACAAATTAAATTCATAGTTCTTAATGTATCCTACAATAGCAGTCTTTTACACCTCTGATCTCAATTGGTACTGCATTCATTTCCCTGCAAATGCTCTGGTCAAGCCATATTCATCCCCCCTTATTCATCATGAAAGCTAAGCTCTTCTTTGACTTCAGGGATTTTGCTAGGTTTTTTTTTCTTTCTATTTTCTTGCCTGATTGTTGTTTGCTCATCCATCTAATACGTGTGCCCTTGAGGCTCACCTCACCAGTGGGAAACAAAGTATCCTTAACTGCACGTGTCTCCTAAGATGTCCAGCAAGAAGAAATGTATACAAAGGTGTTCTTGCTTTGAGAAATCAAGTTATTGGGCCAGACCTTACATTGGAGGAAGTGAAAATACAAAATCCTGCAGGAACCAGAGGGAAAAAAAGATGAACAGTTTTGGACAGCAGCACTTAGGTCTTGGACATGCATCTTCTTCTAGAAGATTCCCTCTGCCAGTGAGGATGAATATGTGCATTTGTGCTTCCGTGGTCACATTCTACTTAATGCTTTCTCCCACCAGTGAGAGCTAATGAAGTCTATCTTCATACTTCTACCATTTGTTTCTGTAATTTTTGGAATGAGTTGGAGAGGATGTTCTAAGGACCCCCTCCTGCATCCACATTAGGTCTTGTCTCATAAGTAGGCAATCCTGGCACACAATAAATCTAAGAGCCACCAGCTGTTGGCAAGCAAATGGAGGAAGGAAGCTGAGGACAGAGATGGAAAGAACAAATAGGAAGTAGAGGTGAAGGCGGTTGGGATGCTCGATTTGTCCAGTCAGCTCTGACCTCATTTCCTAACGCCAGGGTTGGGCCTCTCCGGCTTCTGCTTATGTAGCTACACTTAATTTCTTCTTCTTTCTAATTGTCAATATGTCATCTTGTTAATGGGTTTTTTCAGTGACATTATATTTATAGAGGTATAAACTCTAGTTAGAAAGCCACTTCTATGGGCACAATGAAGAACTTATTTTAGAAAGCTTTCATAGAGTCTTGTTGATAAGTAGTCCATAACGTCTTTAACTAAACATGCATCACCATGTTGCTGACCACATTGGTCAACAGTCCTGACATGCTATTTAGGAGAAACATGAAACAGCAACACCCACCTTCCCCCATATACTCACATCCTAAAAACAGGCTAAGACCAGGTTATGAGGTACTTGGAGGCCCTAAGGAAACTGGGGTACATTGAAAAGTAAGATCACCAATGGTGTAATTTACACAGAGTAATTAATTAACACTGTCACTTAGAGGAAAGAGAGGTTAACAAGCTTTCCTGCTTAGTGGTTTGGATTTTGCCATAGAAAGAGAACACGCGTGCTCAGCACTAACCCTCTCCATCTACACACCCACAAGGCTCTCTTACTCCCATGTTGACGCGGGCAGTTTGCTTTTCGATTTGGGTAATCATCCACTCACTGCATGTTTCAAACCAAAGCTCTTGACCTCAACCTTCCTTTCCTGAGATTACTGTGGTTTCTCTTCTAACTGTCTGACTTCAGACCCTGGCTGTCAAGGCAACTACTTCTTCTAGGGTCCAAGACATCTGATTCCTCTCTCTCTCTCTCTCTCTCTCTCTCTCTCTCTCTCTCTCTGTGTGTGTGTGTGTGTGTGTGTGTGTGTGTGTGTTGAAAGAAAGGCAGTAAGTAGATCTTGCCCAGTTTTATGCATGAGTTGTTTTCCTCTTGGGTGGGCTCCCCTTGTTGTTGAGAAGACTCAGGTCGGGACCAATACCATTCCTAGCCTTCACTTAGCTTGAAAGAATTTTTGATTAACTAACTTTATAGTGGCACAAAGAGCTTTGGCAATCTCCAGTAGGACAGATGGAACTGTGCCTGGCAGGGTTTGATGTTCTGAGACGAGGTTTCCATCATCCCTTGTCTAGCCGCAGAAGGTGTTTTGGAGCAGGGAGAGTAAAACTGAGTTTGATGTGGGCTCTTTGACTAGATATGAGCTGCTGGGAAACAGTCATTTGGCATGGACCTCTGAAGTTCGCTTTGATAAACAAGCACCTCAACGGGCATGTGATAAGGAAAGTATGAAACTACTCAACAACTACAGCAATGAGAACATTAAAAACAGGAAACAGAAGTCACAGGTTTTGTAAAGTGTCTGTGTGTGATGACAAAACAATATTGTGGATCAAAACAGGGGCATGATTTTAAGGAAACACGTAGATCAGATTGGGCAGGGAACGTTGAATGCTTAGAAGGAGCAAAGGTATACACGGTTTGTATTTTGGAGGCATGCTAATTAATTAAACGCTTGCAGCCATCCTGTGAAGTGAGTCAGTGTTCCTCATTTCACATATGAGGAAGCAAGGGCAGAGAGGATAAATGACTTGCCATCCCGTCAGCCAGAGAACCATCCCAGCCATACTGTTAGTATTTCCAGTGAGGTTTCAGAGGATGACTTTAATTTCAAATTGAGTCTTGGTCCCACACACAGCCACCAGGGTAAAATCTCCAGGTCTCTGAAAGTCACACACTTGCCTGAAAGGTTGATTATGGTCAGTAAGGGTCTACTTGGAAGGTGTGGGATTTTAAGTGCTTTCCATGATGACTTAAATTAGCACTCTTCTTTCATTCCTACTATAAATGCTCTATCTCTGAGTGCCACTTACAGGCTAGACAAGATAAAGAGCAAACTTTCTGGAAATTTAATTTATCCAATGATTGGTAGCAAAGGAACCTGTTAGTTTGAAAGACCCACAGCCCAGTGTGGTTTGTAGCAATAGAATGGAAGCTACTTAAAGGAACAAATTTCAGCTTTTGAAGCAGGGGAGTAGAAGGGTGAAAGTGGTGACAAGTGGCAATAAGAGAAAGAGCCAGGGAAAGTAATCGTTCCAGATTCAAGTTTTCTCCTATGTGATATAAGCTGTGTGTGCACAGTGAGACCATGTATGATGCAGCATCCCAGGTGTGTTAGGAGAGGAGAGAGATGGGGAAACTGGATATGCTTTGGAAGATGGTACCAGTCCACAGAAATTAGAGAATGTGGGTGGAATTATTTAAGCAGACCCTGAAGGTAGAACACAGAGGGCAATGGGTCCTATAGACGGTGTGATAGGCAGTTTCACACTGCAGCTTGACTGGGCCACTGGGCTGCCAAACTCGTTGGTGCATTTTTGAGGTGTTTCTGGAAAACCAAGGAAAGCAGATTGCTCTGCCTAACATGGGTGTCCTGTATCCAACCTAGTGAAGGTTAAAAAAAAAAAATCACAGAAAGTCTAACAGGTTCTCAAATAACAATAAAAACTTTGCACTGACTGAGCTGATATGGTCTCTTTCAAGACATCAGACTAAAGTCAAAATATCATTTTGGGTCTCAAGTTTGCCAACTTTTAGGCTTGAACTTATACCATAGACTCTCCTGGTTCCCCAGTTAATTGGTGGCCATCATCTGAAAAGCTTGGGACACCCCAACCTCTGTGATCACATAGCCCAATACCATACCCCCATCACCTTTCTAATATAGATGAAAACAGTTTTATACAGCTGCTAATATTTTGAAGGATAAAATGCCATCTGAGAGCAATGGTCAGTGTTAGGTTAGAGAGAGGCACACTGGAAGTGAGAACACTTAGGGAAGTGGGCAGTGGGAGCTTCGCACGTAGTGCGTGGCTTCATGCTAGAAGGGGTCGATCCAGAGATCACCACTGTTGCATTTTGCCAGTGTGAAGGGAACTTTTAATTAGAGGCACGAGTGATCTTACAGTATTGGGAAATGTTGCATTTCCATGGAGAAGTTGTCAGGGTATTTCAGAGTGAGTCAGAGGAACTAAATGTTTAGGGGTATATAGTCCGTAACGTATGATTCAGAGGGGAAATTTGGTGTTCTAAAAATGTCATTAAAAAGTAGGTTTTTCTAGATTTTTTTTTTAGTTCAGATTTGCCTTATTAGTAACATGGCTCTCATATGAAGTGATTTGCTTAGGGGACTTAAATTATAAAAATTTGAATTTTTATAGATTAATTTTGTAGATTAATATTAATATGGAAAAAATTTTATAATGATATTTCTTAAATTAATTTAGAGACTAAATCTCAGTAGGTATTGAATGACTAGGTGAAGAGCTAAAGGGGGTTCAGAAATGAATAAGCAGCAATATAGTCATATCCTCAAGTCCTACTTTCTGTATTTACCAACAAGCCTAAAGATTGCTTTTTTCCTCCTTCCTCTAATCTCTAGGGGTATATCTTAAAGAAGATATAGTCATATAGTCAAGAATACAGAAATATGGCTGGAGAGATGACTCCACAATTAAGCACGCTTACTACTTTTCCAGAGGATCCAGGTTCTTTGCTTAGCACCCACAACCATCTGTAACTCCAAATTCCAGGGGATACAACAGGCATGTAATGGGTGCCTATTAATGAATGGAGGCAAAACATTCATATCCTTATAGTAAAATAAATAAATCTTTAGATTCAGAAATAATTGCTGTATAAAATGTTAAGATATTTATAAATATGAACTACCAGGGGGAAAATTGGTAATAGGCAGTTACTACTCCTTTATTTGGAATGATGTCCAACTGAGCTACAGTACACCCGTTTCGTGTCTCTGTACTACTATCAATAAAATAGAGATTACACAAATGATATAATCAACATGGAAAAGAATATAAACACGTTAAACAAAATGATTAACGTAGTAAAAAAACTCATATTTATTAATTATTAAGTAATATATGTATGCCTTTTAATGTTTTAATTCTTTTAGCCATTACAGCCTTAAGTGATGGGCATTATTATTACTTCCATTTTGCAAATGCAAGAAATGAGACACACAACAAAGCTGCTGTCCAGGGTTAGACATCCTGGGATGAAGTAGAGCTAGGATGGATCACCAGGTCTCGGAGACACAGTATAAGATTTATTATCATATGATTCAACTCTCTAGGAAAAAAAATATATGCAAAGAGAGAATGCATTGATTTTAAAAAGTGGAAACTGTTCTTAATATTAAAGCTATTATCTGCTATGATCTGCTGCTTTACTGCACATCAAAATAAACATAATCCTGTTAGCCTGAAAGTATTGAATGGGTTGCATGGCTCCTTTGGGGAAAATGTGCACTGATTTTTCTGGCTTGGGATGGTTAATCTGCAATGGTATTAACTAAACTTCATTTGTTTTCTCTCTTGTGAATCTGGTTACACCCACCTGGCATCCTAGGGAGACAGTTGATATTAGCATAGATAGATCTAAAATAATACTTTGCAAGCCAATATTTATTTTGGAGGACTTTGTGGAGCCTAGAGGTTCACATGAGGCCATCTCTTTTTTTATTTTTATTTTTTTTTATTTTAACCAAATTATACTTACATCACTTCTCTCTTCCCCTCTTTCCTCTGGCCTTTCTCATGTGTCTCTTTCTCCCTTTCAACTTCATGGCTTCTGTTTCTTTGACTATTAATGTTATACACACAAACAAATATTAATATACAACCTCCTAGGTTGATTTAGTGTTCCTTGTGTGTATATGATCACAGATTTCATCCCTGGGAGAGACCACTTTCCTCTTTCTCAGATGTCTTTAGTTGCATATAGTTCTATGTCTAGGGGTGGGACTCAGGAGAGATTTTGTTCCTCTCAGGTGTTAATATACCTGTTGGTATTGTCATTGTTTAGGTCTTGGTTAAGGAGTCAAATTGTTGATGTATCATGGGTATAGCTTCCCTGTCATTTCTAGAAAACACAATTATAAACAGACTCTCTGGTCTTCTGACTCTTATACGCTGTCTAGCTCCTATTTCTTAGTGTTGCCTGAGTGCAGGAGTTGTATTGTAGGTATGCCCATTGGGGCTGGACCCTCGGCAACCATTGGTTCTGCGTTATGATCTGTTGGGGCTTTCTGTAGTGGTCTATTTGCTGCAAAGGGAAACCCCATTGATGCAGAGTGACAGCTACTCTCGTCTGTGGCTATAAAAATAAGTTTTCAAGTGAAAACTTCACCTCTCTGAAGAAAGAGATGGAGGTAGACATTAGAAAAGGGAACGACCTGTAACATTTGTGGGTTATAGAACTAATATTGTGAAAATGATATCTTGGAACTGGAGTTGCAGGTGGCTGTAACTTCCTCATGGGTACAGGACACTAAACCCTGGTCCCCTGAAAATCGACAAGTGCTCTCAACTGCTGAGCCAGCCCTGAGAAAGAACATACTATAATGGTATCTTCCGATGGTAGCTGATTGTTTTTCAGTGCTCGCAAAATAATGTTTGACATTATCTCATTTAATCTTTACAAAATATTACCTTTTTTTGTGCAGATAAAGAGATTGAGGACAAAATCATGTAAACTGCAAAGCCAGGACTCAATCCCTATACTTCTTCTTCTTCTTTTTTTTTGGGGGGGGGGATTTTCGAGACAGGGTTTCTCTGTAGCTTTTTAGTTCCTGTCCTGGAACTAGCTCTTCTAGTTCCTGGCCTCGAACTCACAGAGATCTGCCTGCTTCTGCCTCCTGAGTGCTGGGATTAAAGGCGTGCACCACCACCACCTGGCCCCTATACTCCTTTTAAAGATATGGTCAAGCTATATATGTGTGTGTCTGCCTGCCAACCTAGCCTCCTCTACAGCTATTATTTCTCACTTACTCCTATATTGTGTGCACTTCTCCAAGTAAACGTGTGAATAGCACTCAGTACTTTAATGATCACATGATAACTGGCACCATAAGGTTGCATTGTAGTCTATTGGTCCTCTCCCTTATGTTAGTAGACACCAAAGTTGCTTAACATTTTTGCCACTCCTCACAACACTCTTAGAACAAACATCCTTGTTCCACATGCCATATGTACTGGTACTTTAATTTTTATGGGACCGATTCCCAGAGGAGGACCTGCTGAGTCAAAGGATATAAGCTTTTAAAATTTTAATGTCATGTCAGATTCCTCTCCCCGAGGCCGGGTCAAAGGCATTCTCACTGATGCTCAGTGAAAGTGCACAATTGTCTTGGTGCCTACCAGAATTACAAGTATTCAGTTGTATGTTTGGTCTTCTCTCTTATAGGATGAGCCTACAGCATTCTGATTTTAAACCTCAGCCTCCGCTTTCCTGTCAAGATGTTTCAAACCAGAGAGCTAGAGTAAAAGAATTTTAAATTATCCAAGGGGATAAATATTCACAATTTTATAAACTTGGGCTCTGCTAAAAGGCTGCCTTTTGGCTTCAGCCACTGCTTTGCATGCACATAAGATATCAATAAATAATAACCATTATGACTGAGCATCAGAGTTGATAGTACGGTCTGTTACGAGCGGTTCTCCTCATTAGCAGCACTATTATTTTGGTGGTTTTAGCAATCTAGCATTCACAGATAAGTTGAAACAAGAGTCATTGTGTATGGAAGACATTTTTAGCTCATTTACTCCAAACCCACTCTGCATAGAAGTGCACTTGGCTCACACCCTATGGTGTAATGTCAGGACTAGAAGTGAAGGAAAGCAAAAGGAAAAAGGTCTCTGACAGGGATCATATTCCCACGTCCTTGGATGCTCACGGCGGCAGGACCAAGTTACTGAATTACCAGTTTCTGAAAGGATTCGGATTTTCATTTCCCTCTGAGTGACCCACCTAATTTCTGGTTATGGGAATGGAAAAGCTCCTGTTCTAATCTCTTTGTATATGTGTGTCTTCACTTGCGGGTTTGTCAAGACTCGCAATGGTGCTATACGGACCATTGCCTCAAGTAGAATATTGGCGTTTACAGGCTTCCGTTCATATATCATAGCTCCGAAACATAGCACAGACCCGGATATGTGCAGTACCAACCTCACGCATGGTATTTTTTAAACTGCTGAAGTGATGGATGCAAGGAATTGTCCCTAGTACAACTCTTGTATTCATTTGGCTTTCTTTCTGATAACACTGTAGCTGGTGAGGGACATTGGTGGGAGTGTGTATGTGTCAAAACAGAAGAAACGCAACGAGGAAGAATAAAATAGTCAATTCGTTAAGCTCCTACCTCACACCAGTTCCTCAACCACTCTAGCCTCAGGTCTTTCATTTGTAAAACAAATACTAAAAGAACCGGCCACGTCCCAAATTCATAAGGACGAAGTTACTACTGAAACACACAAACTAATCCTCAGCATAGAGTCCACCCATTGCAGTACTGTTAAAGGTATGTTGATTCTTCCTAATCTCCTGAGGCTAACTCACCAGCGTTCAATCAGCTAGCCTGGATGGAAGATGAAGTCACATATGACACACCCCACCAGGGTGGCAACAGACTAGAAAATCTGCTGTCACCTGCTTTGTTTTCATTTTTTTCAAGAGGCTTACGGTAGGATTTAACTTTGATGTAAGCTTATTCTCATTTTATAGGCTTGCGATGTTGTCTGTTGAAAGCACCCTATGATACGGAAGGAGACGCATAAACCAACCCTTCTCATGTGGGAGACGACACAAGTGTCTGTCACCGAGGTTCATGTGCATGTTAGCAGACACACCGCTGCTTGGAAAAATTTTGGTTATTACCAGATAAGTGTCCTAGGAGCAAGTAGCGAAATTGACATTTTGCCATAGCAACAACTTTGGCTGCTTTCAGCTTCGGCTTTAAATAGCTCAAGAGATGATATGGTTTGAGATTAAAAGGCCAAACAGAGCCTGTGCTTCTACATGCTCGATTCATGCCTTGCCGACAGTGACTGGGAACACTTTTTGATTCTGTTCCCGCCTAGGTGCTGTTATTTGTTTCCATGACACTAGCTCGGGGAATGGAACTGAGCACATCCAGTCATTACAAGTGATGGATTAGATAGTAATTGATGTGTGCTATGAAACTCACATCTGGGCCTTCCACCAACTGAGAGCCAGTTTGATTTGATCTGGCAAAAGGAGTTTTAAAGCATTTGGTTTTTAAATTACAGTGATTTATAGAAAAGCACCTCTCACGATGACTATCGGCTGGTAGCAGGTCGAGTTCCCGGAAAAGTCGCTTTCATTACCCTGATTCCTCCGAATGGCAGTGCCTGAGTGTTCGCATTCTCAACACGCCTCCTGGGGCTGTGTCTTCCACGCTAGGATGTAGTGCCGTGGTCTGTAAATTATGTGGGGTTATTGGACAGCGCTTAGATTACCAAAACTATGAGAATAAAGCAGTTTATTCCACAAAGCTAGGATTTTTTTTAACTCTTTATATTTATGTAAACAAGAATGTATTATCTTCTTTTGATTCAAAGTACATAGAATTTTCTGCACAAAAACTGTTAGGACCTTAAGTTTCTCATTCCTACACCTCCCTCCCTGTCATATTATTTACCTATGAATAATGTAAAAGCATCAGATAGATCCTTCTTCTCTTCTTCTTTCCTAGGAAGATACAGAAATCTGATGTCTTTTATTCTTGTTGCTGATCTCACCTTCGTATGATTAAGTTTCTGTCTATACGTTATCTTTTCTAACAGTTTTCATTTTACATTTAAAAAAAACTTCTGGTTGGGAAATAAAAGACTTTTCTTCCTTCTTAGGGGGATTTGAAGCATCATTGAGCAAGAAAAGTGTTCTTAGAGCTGCGTAAGACAGTCTTTGAGTATCATTGTCGCCCCTGGGGAGCTGAAGGAATCATTAGCTCTGACTTTCCTTGCACTGGCCTGTGCCTGCTGGAAACCTGTGGTAGGGAAGGTCTAGAGCCAGGGAGAGCATTTTGGCATCTTCAATCAAATATCATTTTCCTGTGTAGGTTCTTGCAGTAGCTCCCAGTGCCTCTAAAGTCTGCTGTATGTTTGAACACTTGGCATCGATTGTGATTTGGCAAATTCTAGGCAAGGCCTGAGAGTATACACTTTTGACAGTGTGGGTGGGAATATTTTATGATGTTTACGTTGCTGCTCCTCAAGCCACATCACCTGACTGGCAAGTGTCTAGAAGGTTCTGGTCTCCAGATGTTTTATTCTTCCTTCCTTTTGACATTTTTTTCCCTTTGCCTGAGATGAGATATATGTGAGCACACATTGTGGAGCGTTTAATGGTACAATCATTAATATCTTATAACAATCCATGTAATAGTCTGAAGTAAATTATATAATTCAGTTTGTAATATTGAACAGCCACAAATGCGATAGGTATTTTCCAACTCATTGGACACATAATGGTAAACAATACAATGAAAATCCTAGTCTCACAGAATCCCAATCCACTTTTAAAAAAGAATATATATATAGAGGAAATGCATAATTATATAAAAAACAAGGTTATACTAGGTAGAGATAAGTGCTAGTCAGGCTAGGGTAAGGGGTTAGGGATGGGTTGGGTGAGAGGAATTAAGGGAGTGAGTGAAGGGTGATGGCGTGGTGAGGGGAGATGACTGAGCAGTCGTGATAGGATGGTGTGGCCGTTTCAATAAGAATAACCCCCACAGGCTCATTTGTTTGAATATTTGGTCCCCAGTTGGTGAAACTGTTTGAGAAGAATTAAGAGGTGTGACCTTGTTGGAGGAGTTATGTCACTGGGGATGAGTTTGAGGTTTGAAAAACCCATGCCATCTCTATCTCTCTGCCTCTTTCTTGGTGATAAGGATGCAAGCTCTCAGCTACTGCTCAAACTCCACACCTGCCCATCTGGTGCCATGTTCTCTGCTATGATGGTGGTGGGCTCTGAAACTGCAAAGCAAGCCCCCAATAAACTCTTTTTTCTGTATGTTGCCCTGATCATGGTATCTCTTCACAGCAATGGGAAGGTAACTAAGAGAAATGGTTGAGGATGTTCTTAAGATGATATCCTGATTGACAACTCATCCCTTGCCTAAAATCTATGACGTTATTCAAACGATTCTATTTATTATTAAACAAACAAATAATTAATTCAAGCACAAAAACTCAATGAAAAATGTATTGAGTGAAAACAGAGAGTTCTAATTTATCAGAACCAAACAACTCAAGCTTGTAATTGGATCGCCCACTTAATAGGATATTTCTCTTTGAGCAAACACTCACCTTCTGAGGAAGATGTTCAGCCTGCTAGTGGACCAGTTAAAATAGTATCCACAGATATATCTAAGTATCCTGGAGCATCAGTAACCTCTGAAAAGAATTAACAGATGCCAAGCAAGGTGTAAACAACATCCAGAACCTGTCTACCCACATGCCTTACCTGTCACTGACCAGGGCATCTAGTATGGACTCTGGTGTTCTCAACCAGGTAGACCTCTTCAATTTATACATGAGTATCCTGAAAAATAAAAAAAAAAAAAGGATGGTGACTTACTCTCTGCAGCTCTGAGAAGGTAGGAGGTCTGGGTCCAGAAGAACAGGGCATTCTAAATAAACACCTTCCTGGTCTTGTCATTCTACATGATTGCCTCTGACAACAGTGCTTCCAACAGCACTGAATAGAGCCTTCAAACAGGATTCTTAAGATATTTAAGGGACAGGTTCAAACGGGGGTAGTGATTCAGAACCATCTTCTCCCTGGTGAATAAAGAGATGAGGGATCCAATAGTGAAGATTCCTCAAGCACTTGTGTTCCTGGTTGCTGGGGTCACAGAAAATAAGTAAACACCAACAGGGACACCAGACAGGCCTCTCTCAAATATGCTTGGTAATTTGACAGGATAGCTACTATAGCTGACCCCCAGATTAGACACGTCTCCAGAGAAAAGCAGCTAACCCTACAAGATGCCCTTTGGAAAGATTTACGAATAAGTCTCTCATTGGAAGACAATGCCAAATTTGTTAATCCTCTCAAGATTGGTAAATAAAGAATGCCTATTTTTATTTCTTAGAAAACGGATGGGGATTCAGAGAGCTGACTGCTGTCTGCTCTCAGTGGGCTCTTCATGTGGCATGTTTGTTGAGTGGTGGTGATCACAGAAACATTTGAGAAACTCTAAGTTTTCTTAACCCTTTGGGTATCTACTTACTCTTGCAAACACTGCGGGTAGGAAGCATCCATCGGGGCAATTTGTCTTCTTTGTGTAAGATGGCCTTGTTTGGTTTAGAACTTCAGTCTATAGTTACACTGCTCCGTGGACGTTCAGTGAGGGAACTTGGGTGGGTTCCCGTTTGCTCATTTTTGGAGCATGTAATATTCAACAAAGAAAAGAGATGTCGTGAGGATATTTTTTTTCTGTTGCCTGTTGCTTAAGGCTTTTAATTTTTAATGCTGGCTATGACCGAAAACCTCCATTATTATCACTGATCAGTTTGGAATCATCATGTCAGTTGTCCCAATGGAAAACAAAATCAGATTTTTGCCAATGGATGCATTCAGTTGTAAAGACAGATTTATTCAAATGTAGCAAATTGTTGGTTCATTTACTAACCATGTTTGTTTCATGTATTTGCATTTGCCAAACAAACACTTAGAATATATATTTTTAAAACTTTTTTCCACCACTCTGAGGCATATCATAAATTTTTAATTTATGCCTGTGTTCCTGAAATTTTTTCTTGTAGTGTTAGAATGGTCCTTTCAGTTTAGTCCTGGGTTCCCTGAACTATTGTTCCAGGAACATTTTCAGTTTAAATATTAGAATTTATGCCATCTTTTGGGAGGTGTACATAAATGAAATATAGCATCTAACAGTTATTTCAGAGATTGTTTTGGCTCATTCATTAAATATAGACCTGTTTTCAGTTTCTTTTATTCTGCCCATAACTTCTTGGGTTGGTTTCTGGCCCCAGCTCTGATGAAAATCAGAGGCTAGAGGAGGTTTAGGGCATGAAGTCTCTTGAAGAATGGTATGGTCCTGGAGAACGGCTTGGGTTGTTGTATGTTCCGATATTCTGAAACCAAAAAGAATCAAAGTCCTAAATTTGTCCTCTCACTCTGTCTTCACGTGGAGGGTCTTTCCTGGCTTCAAAATCTCCGAGTAAACAAGCTTGATCTGAGAGATGACAGGCTTCAGCATTTGAAGTTATTTTACCTTTATGCAGAAAAAAGTTATTCAAAACTCGACTTCTAATTAAAGTCTTCATCCTCTCTCAAGCAGAACAGATCAAAGGCACAAGTGCGGGGATCCCGCCCATCATAGCTTCCTGTGTTCTCAGTAGAAGCCACAGTGCTTAGTCAATGCATTTAAGTAATGCAAAATACTGTGCAATAGGTCGGGTATCGAACCTATATACAGAGAGTTTTGACTTCCAAATATTTATGTTGGGTTTGCGTTATCTTTACATACAAATCTTTGTCATTTGTTGCATTTTGTTAGGGTCAGTGCTCATGGTATTTGGAATATTTGTTTTTTTCTAGACAAAGAGAGTATTTGGGGGCAGTCTTGTTGAGAAAATCTGCCTGTTGCTTGAGCTGACTTTAAACCCCTGGAAGCTGAAATTTTGTAAAGCAATTATCTAGAGTGTAAAGGATTTTGGATCAGTAAGTAGGCAGGGTCAGAAATGAAGTTTCCACCCTGTGGGGTAAATCTGTCTGAAGCATCAGGGTAGCAGAGCAAGCTTTCACACATCTGTACACACTGGAAACGGAGTCTTCGTAAGAGGCCACGTGGAATCCAATAACTTCCCTGGCAGCAGCTGAAAAAACAAAGATATGGTTCTGTGAGCATAAAGCATTGTTCGCTGACTTTGCCTCTGGCCACCAAAGAAAAAAATGGCACATGCCATTAGCCTTATTGAGAGGGGATTTTAAATGTCTTTCTTCAAAATTATGTTGTTTTGATTTTTTTTGTGGTTCCTCTTATTTGTCTCGTATTTCTTGAGGAGAACTGTAATGACTAGGGTGGGGGTGTACCCAAGGGCTCCTCCTTCTGACAACCTGACATGGGTTCTCTACAATCCACAGTTTTCTTTGATATTGGATACTTTCCTAGCCTTGAATTAACTCTGCTATCAAAAATATCACACATACACACATGTACACTCTCATGCATGCATGCACACAACACACACACACGCATACACACAGAGATATTGAGTTATAGATACACATGCACACACAAACACACACACACACACACACACACACACACCAAAAACTGCAAATCAAAACAAATCATAAGGTAGTCCTCTAAAAAGAACAAAGAACTCGATATGGTTGTATGTTGTAAAGTATAAGCCTAAGGATTCTGTCTGAAAAAAGAAAACTCTGGCAGTGCCATGGGACTTGCTGTGGCTTCTTATGGGGTGTTTTGATGGCCACCCTAGTGTCATTCCTGCCCAGGCTTCTAGGACCTCTAGTATATAATTCAGACTTCAGGGGAGACAGATGAGGCACATGTCTTCTTGGGGTGACATGTGGGTAATCAGAAGGTAGAGGTGACCAGAGGGCAGTAGGATCTGCAGACTCTCATATGGGGTTGGAGGGGCAAAATAAGAAGTTCAAATTTAGTGGAGGTAAATGACACACGTTATTATCTTAGGTGCTTGATGAGAGGTGTTGGAATGTTAGCTGAGGGGTGTCTGCTCTTTCCCGAGACTCCCTGAGGAGTGAAGATTACACCCATTTCAAGCATGGAGGCCTTAAAGCAAGCAAACCTGTAAAGATTCAGGCATGTAGTAACAATTTCTCTGCCACATTCCACAGGTCAGCCTTCGTGTTGGAAACGGGATGGTTTTATGACTGCAAACAGCATGAAATGAAGCTAAAGCCCAAAGCAAGATAAATGATGCCGCCTTGGCCATCTTTTTCACATCCATCCTCGTAGGCACTGACCTTTGAAGAGGAGCAAAGTGGGAATGTTAAATTTTTCTGCAATACAGACCTTGCAGGATGCCCAGCTTTAGGACAGCGCCCCAGCAAGTTCTGACTAGAACAACATAGCAGGACTTCCAGTCAAGCGTGGTTACGTATTTCATCTAGATGTTTGAAGAATGAAAACAACAGGGAACTTTTAAGAGACTTCAAACCCTATTCCCTCACTCGATTCGTCAAATATAAATTTTGGTAAGTGCACGGAACATAAGCATCCAAATAGACTCATTTGATTATATGGCTTTTCTGTCTAGGAATTATGGAAACAGAATGTTTTATTTGATCTCAGTATATAATATTACTGAAAGTTTTTGTTAAGGTTAATAAAAAGGAAATTCAATAGATACATTAAAATGCCTGAAACAGGCTTGAAGAGTTGGGACACTGAGATCATTGCATTTAGAGCTCATGAGTCGGAATTCTGATGCCACAGCAGTGTGTGTCCATGTGTGTATGCCTGTGTGTGAGTGTCTGCATGTATGTGTGTGTATCTACACTTAGGAACTTATTCTAGGAAAAGCAATTTCTTTGGCTCAATGTGTTAGAGCATGCTGCTTTAGAGAAACACTTTTAAGTGACATTTAAATTCTTCTATTAATTCAGTTTGGTATAAAAATGATAATTTTCCTTTTTAGGGACCATTTACCATCCTTCTCATCAATATTTAACCATTGGGAAGAAGGGGAGGCCTATTAGGTTATCTCAAGGACTGTTTAAAAAATCTGTGATAATTTGAATAAAAATTCAGTCTGAGAAAACTCAGGGAACCTGTCTGTCTAGAAAGCATTCCCTTATTCCAACCCCCCCCCCCCCCGCCTTCTCTCTCCCCTTCCTTCTTCAAATTCTCCTGATTTCTAAGCCCAGGGCAAGTTTAATTATAATTAGTTAATGTTAGTTAATTAGGTAATGTTCATATAGTGCTTTGAAGATGAAAAGTGTTTTAGAAATGCTAAGTGCTATCATTATTAATATCAGCAATGGGGGAAAATTAAGCATGCTGAACACTTTTAGAAGCTGCGGAATCTGCATGTGAAGTGGATGGCATCACGTGACTCATCAGTTCCACCGTCACAGTTCCTATTGGAATGTGAGACAGTCCTTTGTCTTCCCTGTTTGAATGTCCAGCGTTCCCTTCCCCTGCCATGTGTTGTCACTACTCAGAGAGGTGAACAAGTGAAATCTCATGCTAAAGAGGTATGCCCTTGCTTCAACACATCCGCAGGCAGCGAGATGGGGCCTTCGGTGTGTAGCCTTACTCATGCTCATCTCTGAGATCTAAGATACCCCATGGGTTCTTTGTGTCTCAAATAAAAACAGTAGAGAGGGAAGAGCAGCAAAAAGGACTCTTATTGCATTACCTAATTTATTTAAGATGAACTTGGCAAGTAAAAATAGACACTCTGACTCAAACACACAGAATCCTCCTAGTTGGAATTAAGATGCAGATGTTCAGCCTATGGCTGCTAAGCTTTAGGGACTGTCCTGGCCACTTACTGAACACGCAATAGTTACAGGTCATGTTCTATTGGACGGTACTTCAACAGCTTCTTAGGAGCTGTGCTGAGGAAACTGGGTTAATAGAATTGCTGACTTAGAGGCAAGGAAAGGGAGCCCTGGTCAGAGTTATGTTCAGGTACAGGTGAAGGTTGCTCTTTGGAGAAGAATGATAATTGGAGACTCTGCCTTCCTCTCCCATTTTCCAAATGTGATTATCTTCCTCTCGGGTCCATTGCAAAGTGGCTTATAATGAAAAATAGGTTACAGTTTTTGATCTTGGGATGGAATAAATCAGTTTATGGTGGTGCAGAGTAAAGGGGCAGGAAGAGATTGGAGATGCGTGTTGTCTCTCGTGATGGTCTTCTCCAAAAGGAATGAAGACTGCGTTGAGTGATCCAGGTTGCACAAAGATGGATAGAAAACTCTGGGCACAAGATTCCTTTCTTCTTTGTTTAGATCATCAATTTCATGCTGCCTTTCCTTCATGTAAATTGTTTAGGTAGGAGGAATACCAGGGAAGTGGCAAAGAAGTATCTTGGAATTGAGTTAAATTGTTCCCAAGGGTCCAAATTGGCTTCTTGCTGTTTGGTGGAGTAATTTGCGCATCACACCGAAGGGCTAATAATGAACACTTCACTTCGGCACTTGGAAACAGACACATTCAGATCATGCTAATCAAACATAATTAACTTTCAAGGAAGGAGGCTGGGAGAGCAGGCCAAAACAAATACGCTGAAATAGAACAGGGATGACTGTGAAGTCCGTACAGTTAGAAAATGTACACACATAGAATTACCATTCAGTTTATAAAAAACCAAACAAATGAAAACAAAGCAAGACAAAAAAGTCCACCGAAATGTAGCAGCCCTGGTGACTAAAAGCTTCATCTGCATGCAGCAATGTGACCTGCATACAGAACAGGCAGGTCCCTGACTACCTCAGGGCCATTGGCCAGCACCAAGACCGAAGGAGGAAGGGCTCGCTCCCCTGGCCTAAGGAAACCACATCCTTTGGATGAAGGTTTTCTGAGCTTTGAATTTTAAGAAGGCTTCAGATTATTATGAGGAATGACTAGACTGTGGGGGACTAAGTCTAGTTGAGAGAAAATTCTACAAGTACAATGAATATTTTAGGTTTAAAAATTAAATATTAAAAATCTCTAATAACTGTAAAGAGGTGAGCTCAGAATGGCTAAAACCATGAAAGGAACGCTTCGGTTCTGGACTTCAGAGCCTGTGAATTGGACCTACACAGAAACCTTATCATCAGAAACCCCTGACCCCACTCTGGGTTGGCTCACTGGTTCCCAAAGCCACCAACTACGACCTGGGAGTTCTTCTTTCAAGGCAAGTTTTTCTTTTTTTTCTTTTTTTTTTTTAAATATTTATTTACTTATTATGTATACAATATTCAGTTTGTGTGTATGCCTGCAGGCCAGAAGAGGGCACCAGACCTCATTACAGATGGTTGTGAGCCACCATGTGGTTGCTGGGAATTGAACTCAGGACCTTTGGAAGAGCAGGCAGTGCTCTTAACCGCTGAGCCATCTCTCCAGCCCGCAAGTTTTTCTTTATTGCCAAACTAGTCATGCTCATTGGTTTTCCGTTCTTGCTGCACTTTCAAATTTCCCAGGGAGTCTTGAAAGTACCATGTCTGGGCTCCATTTCTGGGGGCTCTAATCGAATCAGTCTGGGGGAAGACCCAGGTGTCACATCATGTTAAAGGAGATTTTAATGAAGCCAGACCACCAGTTTTGTCTCAATTTGGCTTTGATGATCCATTTTTCAGTTTCTCTTGTTCCTCTGGCCTCCTGCTGGGACATTTACCTGTAATTAATGTATGTCTGATTTAATTCATTCAATGAGAAGCAACTATCAGCTCTGTGTTATTAATCACACATCTAAGTGTGCATATACCTGATTTTTTTTTCAGTTGAATTTCAAATCCTTTGGCTATAGTTGGCATTCCATAGTCCTTGCCTGCGGATTGCACACATGTAAGGGCTTTTTAAAATTGTTATTAGGAACAAGTGAATATTTTTTACATTGTTGGCCAATAAATTAGGGATTTTGATAGCTGATATCAGATTTAAGAAATTCACTATATCCGATAATTTAAACATGGTAGCTCAGATAAATTACTGAGGTTATATGAGTATTTGGGGGTGCCTTTGTTTTTGCAGTAGATAGAAGAGCTTGCCAAAGGTGCCACCTGAAAGAAACAGAGGAACACGTGGCTGAGCTTGGGACTGGCTTAGCAGGACCACTTCCAGGTTGCTGGGGGATGATAGTGTCATAGCCTACACATTTAACTATTTCTAGCTAATGAGTGTATTTTTACTTTCTTCATTGCCTGAGAGATCGTGCTCATTGGAATTATTGGATGGAATGTCATTAAAGCCGTGCAGGTGGATCGGTGCAAGCCAGAACAAAACGTATGCCCAAGAAACAAGATGAAATAACTAAACTGTTAGTAAATTCCAGTACTGCCTAATAATAAAACTTGGTATTAACATAGCATCTTGCTTGGAGGAGCTCAAAACGTTTTATAGGCTATGAAAGTTAATCAAGTTGGGGATTTTTCAACCATTCTGGGAGCGAGATCCAGGCCTGCACACCTCCAAGCTGTCTAGCTGGCTTTCCTTATTTACACATGTGTGCCCTGTTAATATGGAGACTTCAAAAAGGCTCTGGCTCTTTGGCCTTGGAGACATTACACAATAAAGTGAACTTAAATTATTCCTGGCTAGCTGGCGTAAGGAGTCAAACGATGTTTAAAATATTTTAACAAAGAAAACTGTAAAAAAAGAAAGAAAGAAAAGGGAAAAAAGGAGAGAGAAAATTATATGCAGCTGTTTGGCATTAGTTTGTCACGATTGTTGCTGAAATATACCAATACCCCCCTAGTTAGTTATTGCATCCACAATTGTAGGGAGGGAGAACCACCTTGGCCTTTATTTATTGACTTTGATTTTTTCTTTTTTCTGTTTATTCTAAATACCTACATATTTTTCTTGGTAAAATTATTTTATATTTATGGCTTTTACCTGCATGTATGCATGTATGCCGTGTGGCTTTACAGCCTGGTGGCTGTAAAGGACAGAAGAGGACATCAGCATAGAATCCCCTGAAACTGGAGTTACAGATGGCTATGAGCTGCCTTGTGCATGTAGAAACTGAACCTGGGTCCTTGAAAGAGTAGCAATTGTTTTTAACCATTGCGCCATCTTTCCAGCCATATATATATATAAATTATATGCAGCTGTTTGGCATTAGATTTAGCGCATACATCTTGGATGACCTGGGTCATTTACTTGATTCCTGTTATTAAGTCAAATTCTAAAGTCATATATATGTATATATATATATATATAGGGCTAGAAAGATATCTATCTATCTCTATCTATCTATCTATCTATCTATCTATCTATCTATCTATATCTAAATATATCTATATCTATCTATTTATCTATCTCTAAATATATCTATATCTATCTATCTATCTATTTATCTATCTATCTATCTATCTAGCTATACCATTGGGTAATAGACTGTGTCATCGTGGAGTAATGAAACGGACTGATGAGGCAAGGGTTTCTTGATCACGGAAAGGTTAAGAGGCTAACAATAGCTATCTTGCTGCAATAATGCTAAGTGGACCTTGATTATTTTCATAACAATGAGGGTATCATTTTATGAAGGTGATTACTCAGTAAGAGACTTCAAACATGAGCAGGAAATGCACCCCCTGCGGAGATAGAAGTTTAGAATTTGACTTAATAACAGGAATCAAGTAAATGACCCAGGTCATCCAAGATGTATGTGCTAAATCTTCACATCTGTGTTTGTGGGATGTTTCTTTCTTTGCTTGCGAAGTTCTTTCCTGCCAGTTGATTGACTGTTTACTGTGGAAGTAGGTTTTTGTCTAGGCAACCACTTCTCATTTTCTGTAGACTTTAAATGCATTGCATCTAGCAACGGATTTGTTTTAATTCTTTTTAAAGTTTATCTTATATGCAGGATTTTATGTATGTGTGTACCGTGGGGTGTACGGTGCCCCCAGAGGCCAGAAGATGGTTTGGATCTCTAGTATTAGAGTTGCAGGTGGTTGCCATGCAGGTGCTGGAAACTGAACCCAAGTCCTATTCAAGTGAGCCATCTTTCTCCCTTTCAAAGAAAGAATCAGGGGGAACTGACTTTGGGGGTCCTGTTTTGTTGCAATGTAGTGAATCTTAAAATAAGAACCACAGTAGCTACTCCCCATTTATACATGCTTTACCGTTTCAAGTACATGCAATGACAATTACTGTGTTCACTAAATGCCTGCAGTTTTTTTGTTTGTTTGTTTGTTTTTGAGGTAGAGAGGTTTCCATGTAGAAGGAGTAGCTTTGGTGATTTAAGATGATTTTAGTTGGGGCTGTTACCCTAAATTTTACAAAACTTAATAATATAGAAATGTATTCTTTTACCCCCCTCCAGGTTCCTGGTGTTTTGTTCAGAAAATTTTTACCTACCCTAGTGTCTTGAAGAAGTTCCCTATGTGTCTTCTAGAAATTTCAATGTTTTGTGTTTTATTTATTTGTTTTTAAATTTTGATTGTATTGAAAAAATGTTTCCATACAATATATTCAAATTATGATTTCACCCCCCCCAACTCCTCCCAGTTTCTCTCCACTTCCTCTCCCATTCAGATCCAGCCTCTTTCTATCTCTTTGTTTAAAACAAACAGATATCTAAGGGATAATGATTAAATAAGATAAGATAAACCAAAAGCAAACAAATTAAAATGGGACAAAACAAACAAAAAGAACGAAAAGGTCCAAATGAAAAACGTAAAAACACAGAGATAAAAAGATACACACATTTGCATCCACAGGAATCCTATAAAAACACAAACACAGAAGCTAGAGTAGATATGCAAAAGATCTGTAAAAGATTAAGGGGGAAAATGACCTTAACAACATTATGAGATAAGGAATCTCCAAAGATGCCCTTGAGTTCATTTTCTGTTGACTGGCTACCAGAAGAGTAGTTTCCCCAGTGAGACTCTGTCTTAGTTAGGGTTTCTATTGCTGTGGCAAAACATGATGGCCAAAAGCAAGTTGTGGAGAGAAGGGTTTGTTTCAAGCTTACACTTCCACATCGCTGTTGATTATCAAAGAAAGTCAGGACAGGAACTCAAACAGGGCAGGATCTCGAAGGCAGGAGCTGATGCAGAGGCTATGGAGGGGGCCTGTTTACTGGGTTGCTTTCCCTGGCTTGCTCAGCTTGCTTTCTTATAGAACCCAGGACCAGCAGCCCAGTGAAGGCAACATCCACTATAGGCTGGGCCCTCCCCTATTGATCACTAAATAAGAAAAGGCCTTACAGCTGGATCACAAGGCCTACTTCCTCAACTGAGGCTCCTTCGTCTGATGACTCTAGCTTGTGTCAAGTTGACACACAAAACCTGTCAATACAGACTCCCTTGGAGAAAATGAACTTTTTCACTTGTAAATGGTTAGGAATTGGCAATAGCTTCTGGGTTAGGGATAGGGGAATGTGCCCACTTCACCTTTTAGGTACAGGACCCCATCTAGGGCATACCCTGTGTGTGCTTCCTCAATATCTATGAGTTCATATGCACGTCAGTCTTATTGTGTTTAGGAGGCCTTGTGTCCTTGGTCTCCTCCGTCCCCTCTGACGCTTACATTCATTCTGCCTGCTCTTCCACAGGGTTCCCTGAGCCCCGAGGAAAGGGATTTAATGGAGATAAAGGTCTTCTGCTTCTAATTCTCTGACCACATTTTTTCCCAATTGCATAAAGAAGACAAGCTTAGGTGGTTACTAGTATGACTTTTTTGTTTAGTTGTGGTTATAAATGATACTTGTTATCAAATTGGTAGCTTTTTCAGGTAAGAAAATGAGAATATATATAGAAAAAGCAAACAATAGCACAGATGTCTGATTGTCAAAAAAGTCGATGAATTACTATTTGAGTTTATTCTGTAATTTATCGCTTTTTCTTCCTTGTTTATTGAAGTTGCATATTATCTCATGTAAGCTTGATGCCTCCTGGATTAGATGTCATTTATCAATATCAAGACCATTATTTTTCTACTCTATTTATAATAGCCTGGTCTATCATTGGAAGAATCCTTGTTTTGCTGGGGCTCAGATGAGAAACTCTGAGAAACATGTTTGAAGTTTTTTTTTCTTAGTACAAAGCAGCTGTGCTCAGGTCAATCAGCCATGTGCAGAAGGGACGAAACACCATCACCAAGAAGAGATAGAGAAAGTATCAGAGGGTGGGGAGAAGCAAGTGCACAGCAATAGCCGGGAGAAAAAGTGAAGGAGAGAACCCAGGCAGGGGTGGGGCAGAGACTCACATGAACTGCTCTAGTACCGTGAGGACTCTGTGGTGTTAGCAAAAGGTACGTTTGGCTAAACCAAAATACAGGTAGGTTGATATTCCAAAACACTGATTTTCAGGGTTCCCGTGGTTTTAAATAGGAAGCAGACCTGAGCTCAGTTCCATCTTAGGGCTCTGGGTGAGTCATGTTTAGCATCTTTAAAATGCAATCATATGTTCTTGGTGTGTAGGGTCATCTGCTGGAGCATGATCAAGCAATGACTGGGCGCGAGGACATGGGGTTGCGGGGAGATATTAAAGGATCCAGGAGGCGTTCCAAGGGTGGGAGTTAGGAGCTGAGAATGATCAAAACACAATGTACACGATATAAAATTCTCCAAGAAATGAAAACATTGCGGTACAAATGCAATCATAGTGTTGTTATTACAGGGCTGGTTGTTTGAAGTAAATGGTACTTGGTTGTTATGGGAAAACAGCCATTATGGCATGACTAACAAGTGAGATGAGATCACCAATTCCAAAACAAAGCAGGACAAGTGTCCTTTGAGACAAACAAACAAGTAACCTCAGGGAATGTGGGCTTGCGGGTCCTTTCCTTCAGTGTATGACCCCCTTCCCCGTGCAGTTCCCTAGGTTTCACGTTGCTCTGGCAATTTCCCTGACTACAAAACACACAGGAGGCTGGAATCATGAGATCATCCTTCCAGGCTCTGAAATCGGCTGCTGCCTACCATCTAGGGGAGTGGACCAAAGCCCTAAGCCAAGGTTGAATGGGTCGCCCCAGCTCCTGGGATGTCTCTGTGCATAAGGGAAGGGATGTAAAGGTGAGTCTCAGTAGTGAAGTAAGTTCTTTCCTGGGCCGAACCACAGCACAGCTATTTTAGACTTTGCTTCCCCCACAGGACAACTCCTTTTTAGGTAGACAGCTCCATGCGCTAAAGCTCTCCCTTATGGCCAGTCAGTCCTCCATCTCACAGACACTAGTCTCAGGAAAGCAGCTATTTAGGCCTTGTGCACAAGCAAATTAGCATCATTACCTTTCCCAGGTGTGTTTGCAGTTTTTATTGCCAGCTTTGGAGCGCTGCCCTTGTTAAAGAGATCTTAGAAGATTCTAGAATTTTCTGGAAAAGGGTTCAGATGGGCAGAATCTTATAGACAAAATCCTGGAAGAGACTTCATGTCTACCCTTAGGGTCAATGGGCTCTCATACTCTGCCCTCAGACCTCAAGGCAGATGCCACCCTTCATTCCTGTTCCTCAAACTCTGTTCTATGCAGGGACCTTTTTATTATTGGTTGGCTTCCGAGTTTAATTTGGGAAACACAATTATGTTTGATGTACATCAGGCTCTTGATTTCTGCTGACTGGCGATGTTAGATGGTGGTGTGGGCACTCTGTCTTTCTTGGGGCTTGCCGCTGCTCTCCACCCTCTCTGGGCCTTCCTAGGTTCCATAGTTCACAGTTAAGAGCCTGCTCAGTTCCATGAGGTGATGCATTCTGTCATTATCTATTATATATCTAAGTATAAATCACGAAAACAAAAGAATAGAGGAGAGACCAAGTGGCTCTCAGACATTTTCTTTGGACAGTTTAAGACGTTGGCAGACTTTGTTCTTGTGGTCTGGCCTTTTGGAGGCCAGGCCTAATAGCTTTTAGGACAAAGTGTGAAATGCTGCCTCTTTCAACAGGGCTGCATGGTAGAAGGGCCCCCGGAGAGTTCCTATTGCAGCCGGCTAGCATTTCTTTACGATGTGATTGCTGCTGTTCAGGGTTTTAAGTATTTTAATGAAAATTTTTATTGTATTTAGCTTGACTTTTAGCAAAGGCTGCAGTTTTAAACATTCTAACAAAGGAGTGGGAGACATGAATAAAGAGAATTAAACACGGGACCCAGCTAACTCACATAGACGACCCTGTAGATTGTAGACCATGACAGAGTCTCATGTTTTCGAAGATAAAACCATAGGCAGGTGATGGAGACATGGGTGAGGCCCCTTTTCTCCAAGCTGGAGCAACCACAAAAATCACTGCGCATTCCCAGCTAGTATGGTATTTGATTGTCTCTTTGCAAGTATATTATTTTTGCTATTGTTATAATAGGCATTCTGTGTTTCAGGATTCTGCCTAGTTATATAATATGCAAAGAAAATGAAGAAAGTAATGACTAACTGAGACATTTTGGTCTTCTTTATATATCTCCTACTTCCTTCAAATAAATGGCCGGGCTCCAAACAGAAGTGGTCGCCACTTATACGTTATGGAAACAGGCTTGGGCTTCCAAACCTGTGTCTAAAACTTCCCCAGTGAGCAGCAATGTGGGGTCAAGTATCTAGACTTGGAAGGGGCAGGGGGAGACCCAGGAGCCCTGAGAAATACCCAAGCTAGCTTTTGCTAACAGATTTCCAGACTCAGGCTTCTCCCATCCTGAAAGGAGACAGTTGTTACTTTCCCTTTCTCCACAGCGTGGTCTTCTGCCTTTCCCGTTCATGCCAGGCAATGAACTCAGCAATCCCCTTGACAGCAACACTCTGTTACAGTGGTCCCCCCTCCTCTCCTTCCCCATCCTCTGTTCCAAAACATTGAAAGACAAAATGGAAAGTAATTCTGACCCGTCATGATATTGACCACTACCCTGTTTGTCCTTAGACTGATTCCTGGCCTTCTTTAGGCTGTGCCTGGTTTAGTCAGATCAGTCAGAGCAGATAGGCAAGGAATATGAGGACAGTAGACAGGAAAAGTGACTATTTGGTCCCTCCCAGTGCAGGTTTCATCTTCAGCAGTGTCTCTGGTTTTACGATATCTTGTACTGATGATCATTCTTACAGTCTGTACATTCTGTCACTTGGCTGGCTTAGATCTAACTGGATTCTGGGATCTGGTACTATGTATCCAAACCCTCTCCCTAGTTGTGCTGAAAGAAACCCCAACACATTATTTTCTGATTATGCATATTACATGACCATTATGGGCAAAAAACAAGTGGAAGCAACATAAAACTATAAAAAGAAAAGTATTGAATTACGAGATACCCCACCATCCAGCAATAGCCATAATCAACATATTAGTGTACTTCCTTCCTGTGTGTCTCTGCTATGAATAGCTCTAAACTGGGAATGCTTTTGGAAACATCTACTTGCTGCTATTAGGGGATTCTTGGTGAGGATTTGCAGATGAGTTTCTTTGATAAGCGTGTATGCTATCAGAATATCAGTCCAGTTCTGATGGACATGAAGACCAAGAGACACCAAACCATGGACATGGGCCCCTGTTCTCTATCAACTATGCACGCCCCACAAAATAGGCAGCCAACCAACTGACCAAACTAGTTTTCTTAAAGGCCATCTCTAGAGTGTTTATCTTTGGAAGTCATCCCATTCTGTGATTTTCTACAGTGATATATAGATAATGGCCAGCTTGAAAGTATGTGTGTGTGTGTGTGTGTGTGTGTGTGTGTGCTTCCCAAAGGAAAGCGAACTTCAGGCCAACTTATAGAAGCCTAAAAACAAATATTTTCAGAATCAAAGTAGCTGCAAATCTCGTGTTATGTGGCACCATGTCTAACTCACTGTTGCTTCATCTCACGACTGAGTATGGAATCGAATTTGAGCCTGCTATGGAGACACGGTATCGAGGCCAGTGAGAGAGTAAAAGAGCCCAAACCACTGACCCAACACCCATCTGATTTTGACTTCTTGACTCTGGGAAGGTTAGAATTTCTCAGCTGTCACCCTGGGTCTGACTCCCACAGTTCCTAATTCCATAAGTTCTTGAATGGGGGTAAGTGACTTGGAAAGATCCTCTGGAGTCAGCATTAAGGCCTGTGGCTGTGGGACCACGCTACAGTCACACTGACCTGACGTGTCTAATTGTTTGATCTTGTGCTATGTGGCACGTGACGCTCTTCCTGAAACCCAAGGGTTTGGAGTGTCAGTCCTCTAGTCTCAAACAGTGGGGTGAAGACACTATCTTGGCTGTGGGGTATCCTTTTTGCCTGTGTCCATTTAGCACATATGTAGTTTCTTGGGCTTGTTGCCTTGTCCTATTAGGCACAGGCCAGTCCCTTCTTTTGAAAGCAGAAAGTAAGCTTGGGATGACTGAGGGTTATAAGCCATGTGACAGAGAAAAGTTAGAAGTTCCGGATCTTTCCAATTTCGTGCTGGGCCTTGCTGGCTTTGGTGGCATAAGAATCCCTACTGCCATGTCTTCTCTGTCAGCATGAATTAATTATAAAAGTGTCAGGCTTCTCTCCTTTCTAACACTTACCTCTGTTCCAGCCCTAACTGATTTGGTAGCTGTCTGAACAGTGAGTCTGAACTAATATGATATTTTGGATCAAAATATCTATGTTAGGTACCTACTACTTCAAAACAACAGACCCCATACTGAATGGCTCAGAACAACAAACATTTATTGCCCTGTGGTTTCATTAAATCAAAAATCTGGGAGGGGGTTGGCCAGGTGTTCTGAGGGGGTCTTTAATGAGGTTGTAGTCAAGACACCGTCTGGGGCTTGGGTTATCCTTAAGGTGGACTGCAGCTGAAGAATCACATTTTGAAGTGGCCGTGGCCTCAAAACCTCATCTTCTCCTGCCTGCTGTTGTTTGGAGCCTCAGTTCTTCCCTTGTAAGATTCTCCAGAGGCTGATTTGAACGTCTTGGTGGCATGGTTCCCCCATAGTGGATGATGCAAAAGAGCACGTGAGAAGGGAGACTGTGCCCTAATCTCTGTTGTTGCGCCCTTCTCTTAGTTGTTGATGACTCACAAAATAAGGTACACACTTAAGGAAGGGGGAGTTGCTCCCCACCTTTTGAGGTGTGGAGTACCAGAGATTTAAGAAGTGGATAGATTTAAGAAGTAATAGGTAACTCTTTATATACTGCCCTTTGCAGATACTAGAGCTACATACTAAGGAGGCTTCATCCTGTTCGGTGTAGCTTGGACTTATTCTTTCTGCCTTACTGTCTTTAGATATGGTAGGAAGGCACATTTATGCTTCTGGTTGATTTTTTTTCATCCCCTCCCCTGACTGAGACGCACACCATCCTTTCTGGTTTGGTACTGTGTTCACATAGCAGTCACCTAGCTAGTGTTCCTAGCCAAAGGTTTTGCTCCCACGGTGTCCCTCTGTTCCCAGTTAGGCACTGGCTCCTCTGGTTTTATGATTTTTACTTTGAATATTTCTCCCGGGCAATCCCACTCTTTGTCCTCAGTTCAGTCTCGCGGAGAAAGAGAACAGGAGTTGGAATGGTATTTATAAGGAAGAAAAAAAATCTTTTTTTCTGCCCGTGTATTCAGGAGTTGTGATACTCACTATATCCTAGCAACAGTTTGGGAGGTAAGGCAATGCGTTGGGAGAATCAAAGCAAGTCTGACAGGAGCTTCATGACTGTTGAAAGGGCCTTTGAAAGATGACAAAACTGCCGATTATATGTCTTTGAATTGGATTCCATGCAAGCCCTTCTTGGAGGAATCCCATGTGCTGGGGGTCTGGGCAGTAACAGGGAGGAAGGAAGGGATCAGAGAACGCATACTGCCAAATGTATGAGTAGTTCCTTTGGCAAAGAATGATGTCTGTTTCCCAGGTTAGGTTACTGAAATGGGGCAAGGATAAGCATAGGATCATAATTTTGCCGACTTCTTAGGATATCATGCCACAGAGGTCTAGAAAGTACCTGTGGAGAATGTCACTGTTCAGTGGTAAAGTGGAAGAGGGGAACGTCTTTGTGTAGGTCACATATGGCAAAGGAGGACAAAGGCCATGTCCTAAACTCCATCTTGTCCAAGGAAGATCTGCTTCTGTGAGACCCTTGGAATGAATTCCCAGTCATTCTAAAGGGCATAGACGTGGTACTGGTGCTATTAACTGACAAGTTTTTCCCATGTATGTGTGTGTGGAGGGGAATAGGGCCTATACACATGTGTGTACCTATGCGGAGGCCAGAAAAAGAAGTCGGGTATCTTTCTCTATGGATTTTCTCCTTGTCTTTTGAGACAAGGTCTCTCACTTGTTCAGCTAGGCTGGCTGGCCAGTGAGTACCTAAGATTTACCTGTCTCCGCCTCCCAATGCTGGGATTACAGGCACATGCAGCCATGCCTGGTTTTTGTGGAGGTACCAGGGATTTGAACTCAGGTCCTCTTGCTTATATAGCAAGCACCCTTACTCACTAAACATCTCTCCAACACAACGATACACATTTGTAGATATTCCTAAGCATGTCGGTTGACTTTTTCTTGTTTATTGTCCCTATTTTTAAGAGAAGATGGTGCTGTACTCTTTCATTATAGTGTCTTCCTCTGCTTGGCAATCGCAGGCATCAAAACAAGACCGAATAACAATATTTTATCTCGCCATCCAAGGACCTAGAACGGCTGCCCTGTATTAAGGGCAAAGGTCTTTGAATTTCAAGGGAGTTGCCTTTCTCAAGGTCACACAGTTGTAGGAGGGCAACCCCAAACTGGGATTTATATCTGTCAGCCTTGGGTACCCTGGGTACTCCACTTTGACTTATTGTAATAGATAGAGCTGATAGCCAGAAAGTCATAAAAATCCCCACATCTGTTTCATGGCTTTGAATTTGAAAATAATGAAATGACCTCTTAGCTATGCTCAGCATCTTAATCTACAAAATGGGCTAATAGCTGGATTAATGTGGGCATTACATGAGATATGTTAAAGCATTTTTTTACACCAGAGGATAACTTATGTACAAGTCATTACACTCCCTTCTCCTTTAGATCTGTTTAAAGAGAGATGCTGGAGACTCAACGTATTGTCTTTGCTCTTCCAGGCAGGCTTAGGTCTCCTATAACAGGTCCAAGGGAGCGTCTTTTCCACTTCTGCTGTGCGGGGAGGAAGCAGAAGCTGTGGGACGGGGAAGGCATCCTGACCAGACACTGCATTTGCTGGCTCCTTGATCTTCTGCTGTCCGGCTTCTAGAACTGTAAGCAACAGGTTTCCATTTCATATAAGTGACCCGAAGCATTTTATCACAGCTCCAACAGACCATGATACATATCTCAACCAGCTAGTGCTGGTTGTGTTGGGGGCATTGCGATAAGCATGAGTGTTTGGTTGAGTTGATGATAATTGGACCTCCACCCTGTGCCCTGGTGGTATTTCTTGAGAACTAGGGAGTAACCCTAACAATGGTGACTACAACAGAACAGAGAGCTAGTATTGCCTGCCGGAGTCCTGTGCTCTCTCACATCTTTTGGAGTTGAGCTAATGACCACTTTTCTAAAATGTAAGAAATGGCCTGTTTTGAATATTAAAAATCTGTGATGGACAAAGAAAAATGCGGTACGATGATTATTTAGTAGAAAAAAGAAGACTGACCCCGAGTTTCAAGTACAAAGGGAGAAAAGCCAGGTTTTTTTCCTCATCTAACTTCAGGTAGGACAGAACAGGATACAATGAAGTAATTGAATAAATAACATGAGATATTTATAAGATGAAATTTTTCTTTAGAGAGAGAAGGTCTTGAATGTAAATGTGAAATATTTATCTTCTTGCTACTTACCATTGCCGACTTTAAATGCAACTGTCTTCTTCATTATTAATGAAGAAGACAGCACAACACCATCATTCTCAGGATGACTGTACAAATTTATAATCATCTATCATTTCTAGGTGCTTACTTTCATTTATTAGTTTTCTATGCATCAATATTAAAATTGTTCTCATTTAATGGTTTCTAGAACTCTGCAGACTAGAGGGGAGCTTCCGACGAGGTTGAACTATGGATGCAGTTGGTAAAAGACTCGGATCTAAGTCTTATTTTGGTGTCAGACTTGCAAAGAGCCCCTTAGTCCACTGCTTCCCACTACCTCATGTGTTGAAGAAGACAGCTAAGCTGAAATGAACAGCGGTAAGTGAAGGAGCTGTGATTAGCACCCAGCTAGCCTGTTCTTTTCAACTCTTTCATTCCATCCTAATGTGCCTCACACTCAGTCCCTCCCCCCAGCACCACATTTGCTGGGAAGCTGCTCTTGCTGCTTCTGCCTCACCCTCTATATGCCAGTAGAGACAGTGGGAAGACACAAGTTAAGCTCAATGGATTTAGCTTTGGAAAATATTTTGAAATGCCTTACACATTTTTTTTTCAGCCCATAGAATTTGCATTGGCATCATCCCCTGCCTATCTAACCATCTTATTCCCGATGAGATAATATTACAAATTCCTGTAGCCATAACCTCAATTTCCCCCCAGAGTAACCAGTTCTTGTAAAGTAGGAGAGAAAGAAGGAGGAAAAGCCAGCACAGTTTCACATGGAATTTGGTCCACACAGTTTTCCTTTCCTTCAAATTGTTTGTAATCTGTAGTCACCTGGGTTTATTTCCAAAGCTATAATGGGTGGTAGGAAGTTGGGCAGTGGTGGCACACGCCTTTAATCCCAGCACTCAGAAGGCAGAGGCCGGTGGATCTCTATGAGTTTGAGGACAGCCTGGTCTACAAGAGCTAGTTCCAGGACAGACTCCAAAGCTACAGAGAAACCCTGTCTCGAAAAATAAAAGAAAACAAAACAGAATGGTTGGTAGGATGCAGAACTTGTCTCCAAGCAGAACATTTGAAAGCTGATGTTTCCAGAACCAGCCAGTTGTTGTAAATACAGTTTAAGTGAAGCTGAGCAAGGACATGAGCATTGGGAAGAACAGAGTCAATAAGCAGGGACAGATGAAATCTTGGCTCATGTCCAAATGTTGCCTTTTTAATTCTGTTTGCCATTGGCTGACCTCTAGATATTTTAAAACCAAACAACAAACACGTAGCAAACACTGTGCTGAAGCCTGGGCAAAGCAGCGGAGGCTATACCCTCGTACTCCTCAAAGAAGTTACCTTCATCAGCATCAGACACTAAGACATGGAGACTTCGTGTCACTCTAGGAACCTGAGCTCACTTCTAACTTGTTGATTTGTCACTCTGAGGAGGCAATCACCTGGATGTTTGAAGAAAGCGATGAGAGAACATCAGATGTTCCCTGGTTAGACGTGGAAGGGCGGCTGTGTGAATTCTCAATTCTGCTCAATTCTCACCCCATTGTTCTAGAACTGCCTCTGTCATAGGTCAGAAAATATTTGCTTCTGTTCATTCCACCAGTCGAGACCAAAGGCCACAATCTAGTTTGCTTATTAAAGTAGAACCTTACTTTTTCTACTTCTGTAGGACTTTGTCTCCAACATCAAGATGCTCATAGACTTGTTTTGCAAGGGCGTGCCTTCTAGCTCTTAGATGGTGGCGTTTCATGGTATGCACAAAGTGAAATGGGTGGAGAATCTTTGTAGACTCCTTAATAAATGCAACAATGCTGAACACGAGGGCCTTAGTCCCCTCCCAATGGTATTCACCCCACGTTCATAGCCATAGTGGTTAGGATTTTGAAGGGATATAACCTTCAGTCCTGTCCATGACTCTGTCTGAAATGATGTTGGGTGAAAAACAGCTCCTACTGTTCTATGGAGTGTGCCTTAGAAAGTTGGCTTAGAGAACAGGTTCTTTTAAATACAGAATAAGAAGACTGATATTTTGGAGAGAAAGGAAAGGGTGACTTTTGTACGCTTCTTAATGCATATGTACATCATTGAATGGATTTATTATAGAACTCAAGAACCTATCCAAGATTAAGAAATTAAGGATCATGATGCTTAAAATAGATAGCACTAATTTTTTTTTCACTTGAAGCAAAGCAATCTGCCAGGCAGGTGAGATTTCTGAAATGGTGACAGTGAACTATCCAAGAGCCTGGGGATGCTATTTCTCTGCCAGTAAATATCCAAACGCACTTCTGATGAATATTTTAAAATTTACCTAGCAACGTGCAGATAAGCAGAACTGGGGGAGTAATCTTCTGATGGCCTTCTCTCTTTAGGCTGCTCAGAGAACATGAGCTAGGGACCGCCCTACCCTTAGACCGCTCTTCATCAGCAAAGTCGAGCGAGCACCCAAACCAATGCTTGCTTTTTAAGGTTGTAGGTTTTACTTTGTTTTTGAAATCAGCTACAGCTAGCTATGAAGGATAAAAAAAAAATCATCCTGGGTATTTTTAAAACCTCTGTAATAACTTTCTTCTTTCACCAGAATTTTTAAAGAGTTTTCTTCCCTTTGCAGTGAATGCCATTACATCATAATCAGAGAAAGGGGTTAAATCTAATGGGTTTCCATAAGAATTGTGTGCACAGCTGAAAATAGCACAATTGTAACTACATGTATTATTGTATGACACTGAGCAGAACTATATGCAGATTCTCTGTTTCTTAAGAGGAGTGGTGTTTGCGGCAAGGAAATCCTGCAGGAGTCTGTTGATGTCCTTGTGGCTGGTGCTATATTTATCTTCCTTTCTTATGCCTCCTATTGTATTTATCTCAGCTTCTTATGTACCATATTACAAAGTTCGTATGGGCAATGGCTCTCTGACATCTCAACATTTTCATCTGTGCCCTGCTAGTAGCAATGGATAATACATTAAAGACATAGAAGGGGAAAAAATATCGCATGGCCTGTTCTACAGATAGTCTGTCTATATGGTTTGACCGGAAGGATGCTTCGTTAGTTAGACTTTCTGTCCTGTGTCAGACATATGAAAAAAATTAACATATGAAGTTAGACATAGGGGAAACTCTGGGTTTATTTTGACTCGTGACTTTTTTGTTGCTCATGGTGGGGGTCTCACAGAGGAGCAGAGCAATGCGCAGCATGAGCAGGGAGTGGATGCCCTCCTGGCTGCCTTCTTACTCTTCCCTTTTACTCCATCTGGGTCCCCAAACTGTGGAACACCGCCATGTTCATCTAGGGCAGAGATCTTCCCTCCTTGTTAGTCCTCTTGGGCAACACACTCGGATACAGCCAACCTGTCTTCGTTTTTTCCTAACAGAAAGCATCTGTTAGAGTTCCATACAGGACTCTAGCACGGAATGGAGACAATAGCCTGCGGGGAGATGCTGCAAGGATCAATATACCTTGAAGGTACTTTGTGGGAGAGATGACTGGAAGCGATAAGATCAGAACAAAGAGGTATAGTTTGCATTTGTTCTAACATTCCCAAAAAGAGAAAGGGGGATTAAGAAAAGGAGAAAATCTTTTTTTTGTCTGTAATTCTACGTGAAGCATTTAGAAATGCCAGTATGCAGCCAGGTGGTGGTAGCACAAGCCTTTAAGCACTGGGGAGGCAGAAGCAGGGGGATCTCTGTGAGTCCCAGGCCAGCCTGGTCTTCAGAGTGAGTTTCAGGACAGCCAGGGCTGTTACACGGAGAAACCTTGTGTCAAAACAAAACAAAACAAAACAAAACATAAATAAATAAAATAAATGTCAAAGTGCAATACAATAATTCCTTAGGGGTTAGCTCTCTTCCGTGTATATCCCAGTAACCACACTTAGCAGAACCGAACACTTGGGGAAAAAGAGATAACCTGTGAGAATGACCATCCTTTCTCAGATCACCAAGACTTGTTCATTTTGTACATAAAAGGGGTTTTCTGAAAGGTAGTCACTTTGCTTAAAATCCTTTGGAAGATTTCACCAGGATAGAAAACCAGAGAGATATCCAGGGCAGGCAGAGGGGGTCGGGTGGGTACCACGGCAATGATAATGATGACGGTGGCAGCGGCGATGACGGTGACGACAATGACAACGATAACATTCTCACGACTACAGTCATAGCAGTTGTCCGCACGATGACTGCAATGGCGACCGCAACGATGATATTCTCACCACTACAGTCTTACCATTGTCCGCAGAGGTAGGCACTGACGGCATTGATAGCAGTGCATAACGCGTCCCAGGATTTCTCCCCAGAGTTCACAGCAATGCGCAATGCGTCCCAGGATTTCTCCCCAGCGTTCATAGCAATGCGTCCCAGGATTTCTCCCCAGCGTTCACAGCAATGTGTAAAGCGTCCCAGGATTTCTCCCCAGCATTCATAGCAATGTGTAACACGTCCCAGGATTTCTCCTCAGCGTTCATAGCAATGCGCAATGTGTCCCAGGATTTCTCCCCAGCGTTCATAGCAATGCGTCCCAGGATTTCTCCCCAGCGTTCATAGCAATGTGCAACACGTCCCAGGATTTCTCCCCAGCATTCATAGCATCGTGTCCCAGGATTTCTCCCCGCGGTGGCCCCCACACCCGTGACATTCTTTAGAGTCCCTTTCATAGCTTGCAAAGGGTGTAGATATAAAGAGTTGGCAGTAATTACTTCTGGTTTTATCCTTCAAATTTCCTCATTGGAGGTGTCTGGAGTCAAACGAAGCAGGTGATTTTAGACTGCACATTCCAGGACAGACAGGCCAATAAAAGACGCCATGGCTTTTTGTCAAAGACACAATATTTTTTGTGAGTTTTTCTGATACAAGGTAGACTTTTCTTTGAGTGTAGAAACCGAAAGCTGTTCGAAATCTAGCCCAGTTACCTCTATGGAGTTTTAACAGGACAGGTAAAGGCGAGAAAAAGAAGGGCTGGTTGATTCTGGGTGCAGCTACCGCGTTCCGAGGTCTGTCAGCGTTTCCATTACCGAAGCCTCGGGGGGCTGTAATTTAATGTAACTATAAAAATTTACTCTCTGAATTTAAAGTTATTGCCTTGCTACTTACTTTGCTGATATTTTGGCTTTTTTGGGGAGAGAAAAGGGCGTGTTTTCTTCCTGTGTAAAATTCGAAGAGAAAGAGAAAGCTTCATTTTTTTTTCATTTTTTTGAGAGACCCTTGAAATAAAATAATAATATATGGGCTCAGATTTACACGTTTATTTCCTTCTGTTTCCACACAGCACTCTTATACTGTATCCTCATTTTCTGCCTTCTAGAATGTGTGTGAGTATGAACTCTATTGTCATTTATATTATTGCTCTCTTTCTAGCTATTACTCTGTGCTAAACAAATATTTGCTACTGCCTAAAACCTTGATGCTTTCGGCTCAGGCAGAGAAAGGAGAACAAAGAACTCTCTACATATTAGTGAGTCTCGGTTTTGGGAGAAGCATCCAGTTTGTTTTATGTTGATATGTTAGGTTATAAACCGCATGACCTCATGTGTATAAATACACTTAAATGCAAAACACAGCACAATGTCAGGAAAGCTCATAAGTCTTTGAAATTAGCAACCTTTTTTGATGTCCACTTTCTCCCTTTGACCTGCCTTCCCTTTCTCCTAATTGAGATCCACAAAGCAACCTGTACCAAGAGATGGTGGGTAATGGTTCTTCATAGACGTCATTTTCTAACCCTTTGAATATGTAAATGTGTTACCTTATATGGAAAAGAGGCGTGGAAGCTGCAGATGAGATCCAGGCTGTTCATCTGCTGACTTTAGAAAAAGAATCCCTGTATGCTTTATGTGTGAGTCAAAGGTAATCAAAGGGGTCCCCAGACTCAAAACAGGTAAGTGGAGTGCAGTCAGGGACTTAACCTCTGCTGCTGGCTGGGAGAGGAGGACGGGACTACGTGGCCAGGAAAGTGGGTAGTGTCCAGAAGCTCGGAAGCTCAAGGAAATGAATTCTCCCATAACCCATAACCCCCTCAAGTTGAGACCAGAAAGATTCGTCTTGGACTTCGGATGTCTGGCATTTTTGAGATAACTAAATTATTTTGTTTTAAGCTTCTAAGTTTGTGGTTAACGTGAACACCAGCAATATTAAACTAGAATACAAGGTAGGCACAGAATACATTACTCAGTTTCCTTTCTGCAGAGGGATTATTTGACCAAAGAGAGTCAGATACGTACTTCTACATACCCAATGAACAGTGTCTTGATAAAGGAGGCATTATTAATTTCTTGATTTTTCCAAGCCTGGAAACACAGATCTTTGACATTGTATGTGCTGCCACAGGGACGATCATAGACTGAGCCTCTGCCTCTCAATTCTGACTGCTCTGAGGGAAGGCGAGTGCAGCTGTTTGAATTGCGAGTTCCTTTTCTCATAAGATGGCATTTTTAAATTGACTTAATGACTGATAGACTATCGTTATACAGCTTCAAGTGTTTGGTAGACATTTTCTTCAAATTAATTTTGTTAATTCAACAAAAGGAACCTGTAGGAGAAGAGAGAACATTTTTCACTGATGATAAGATTTACTCTTTTAGGTAGGAAATACAATTTTAGAAACCCTGTATTTGCCACCATGGATTTGACAGCTTCCCAGCTCCTTAGGACTCTTATACTAGAAAGATGACTTCCTGGTATTATATTACATTTCTCTGCCAATATTTAGAAGATCTGATAATCCAGCAAATTAATAAATACTCTCCACGTTGCCAGCCAAAGCTTCCTCAACATCATTTATAAGTCAAAGAGCCATGAAAGTTAGACTTCAATGCAACAGCAGAGAGAATGTGTGTTGAACTGAACTCTGATTCTGTGTTGCAGCTAGCCTTTAAGAGACTGCCATTTGTTTGTAAAAGCTACTAAAAGTCTCTTTTCTTTCCCAAGGATATGATCTATGTGAGACTGGATTTTCTTCACATACTTCAGAATGTATTACACAGCAGATTGGATGCAGAAACAGGTATGAGAATCCAACTGTTTCTCATGAAGTCAGACTTCTAAGTAATTTGCTAAGATGCAAAATGGCGCCAATCTTCTTTGGCATTTCTATTTGGTCATTTCTAATAAAATACTTTAGTTATGTTAATGCATGATCAGCTTGTTATTTTTACATAATAAATATTTAAATGTTTCTTAATTAAACATTTGAGTGCAGTAAGTATTAATAGACAAGACTCACATGCACATAAGCCTTCTGGAGCACCCAATAAATTAAAAACCGTAAAGGGGACCAGAGAGCAGAAGGGTGAGACCTACGACACAGACAGTAGAGGGACAGAGCTGCAGGCTTTGATGGCAGGTGACGAAGTGACATCTGAAAACGGTCTCTGTCACAGCCCCCACAGTGTCATCATGTTAACAATGTCTTGCCCCTCACAGTCACAAAGTTCAAAAGGTCGAGTGTCTAGATTGGTTAGAGTGGGTGAAAACCAGAGCTCTCATTTACTACTAACGGTAAAACTTTCGGTGCCAGCAAATTGGTATCCTCCCTTTTAACCGAAGCCGCATTCCACCACCCAGTAACTGCTCATCTTTGTGGCTCCGAATCAGCGCTCCAAGGTGAATGGGCAAAGATGGCCATCGCTAGACTGCCTTGTAATAGCGAAACAAACTAAGCCCTGGATGATAGATAATTAGAATTTGACACCTTTTACAGAACACGATCTCACTTTGCTGTGAAAGAAGCAACAACAGCTCTTTAAACGTGTGCAGAGCCTTAGAAGCATGATACTGAGTGGAAATGGAAAATTTAATATGTACGGCATTATATCATCTATGGAAAAGCTGAAGGCTTACTCACAAAACATGGGAGTTTTGTTAGCTACATGAAATTTAACTCTAAGTAAAAAACGCAACCAAGTATCAGAGAATTCATACTATTCAAACTAATTATAGAGAGTTTTGAGGGGAAAAAAAAAACCTTTCATGAGATCTCTTTAAGATAAGTAGTCTAGTCAACAAGGAGGGGCTTCAACTTTATCTATAACAATTTCTTTCATGAAGTGAAAAGGACAAAATTCCAGAGCTGTAAGTTTTGAGTGGTAGGTGCTTAATGTCTGTTTCACTAGTACTTGTTAAGGATTAATAAAAAAAAATTAAAAATTAGAAAAACGGCTATTGGAATTGTCCAAATCAGGATGCAAATATCAAGAGGCAGTTTGCTTCCCATTGCTCACAGTGTTCAAGCTCAGAGAGGGAGTATTTAAGCTTCTCTTGGGCAGCCTCCAGAGACCCTGGGCATTTACCTGAAGGAGTGGCTGGACGCTGATGGACTTCAGATCCCATGTTGCTTTACTTTGGTGGGAAACCAGCAGATGGTTCACAGGTTCCTGTGTGGAACCCCGAACACTCCAATACATAACCAGGTCCAAGGTTCGCTGCCTTCTAGAACTTGATGAAGCAAGATTTTTGTCTAACGGAACCTGTACTTCAGTGGGGCCAAACATAGAGATTTTTGTCTGCTTAATAGAATTCCCATTTGGGTAATTTCCCCAGCGCTGTGGAGGTTAGAATGATCCATTTAGATGTGTACAGAATGGACTTAAAATGTAGGCGTTATTGCGGAAATGAAGCATGAAACTTAATATGTAACAATCATTATTTCTGAGTTGTTTTTTTTTTAAATTTGGTCTGTTTTAAATTAATTTCAAAGCAGGCTTTTTAGTAGGAGCCTTACGAGCTAGAAAATAAATGATTACACATCTCAGTCTTGTGAGTACATGTCATGAAGCATTTGGGATGGAGGGGAGAAGAGATGGTTGATGGAAAGAGTTCACAACCGTGAAATTACAACCAGAGAGGCTGTAGGAAGTGTCCCACGTGGGCCTTGTTCATGGTGAAAGGAGGCAGTTCTTGGGTCATAATGGAGAGATGGAGCAAGGAGTTGGTGTGACTCTAGGTAGGGAATGCCCTCCCGGGCAGATACATCCCGAAGGCTTGAAAAGCAAGATGATCCCATTTGCCCGTGTGCTGGATGGCTCCCTCTGGGACTTGTGTTTTTCTGCTGAGTTTGGAGGTTAATTCAGGAAGAACGGATTGAGCTGGCGATGGAGAATGACTCATGGCAGAGGCCTGACTCCTGCGAATGAGCTGGGAAATCTGAGCAGTGTGAAATATAGCAGGTGATGGCTAGATCGCTCAGGGGCAGTTATTGTTACTAGAGGGCGTGAGGCGCTCTTCGTCTATTTATAGCACACCCCGTTCTGAGTTTGCCCAACTCCCACCTCCACCCTGAAATCAGCCTGAAGAGTAACTTGTCTGGGTGAAGTCGCTGGGGGGATTCCCACAGAACCTCACGTTCTTTACATTTCAGTGACATTTTCTCTCTGAAGGAACAAGACTTCTTATAGCCAGCTGTCAGAAAGTGATACCGAGATAGATATGCTCCAAGAAAGGCCCTGGATACTTCGGGGTTTATCTCTTTGGGTTACAGTCAAGCCAAAGTAGGTTCTTCTCTAAGCGTCTGTCTCAATTCCTCATGTCAAGCTACCGCCCGCACCCCGAAGGACCTTTTGTAATTTATCAGAAGGACCTTTGCTTATCTTTAATTATTCTGTCTTTTTGGCTCAATGCTGAGATGGGTTTCCTGTTTTTTTAATTAGTCCAATCATTCACTTACTTAATAAGTGTTGAATATCAGACTAGGTGCAATTAAAAATAAAACTTGTCCTCAAGATTTTCATCTGGTGAAAGAGAAAATGAAAATCTGGAAATAGTCTCTAGATGAACGAAAACAAGCAGGGCTGTGTTGACCGAGAGCGAAGACATTCACTGGTTTATTCTGGGCATAGGGGAAGCCGGTCTAAGAGATTCGGAGTAGAGGCTACAGGACAAAGGTATGCAACTGCCCGGGTTTATGATGGTCTTAAATATTTGTTCAACATTTGTTTACTGGAGAGAATAAGCCCCACATAATCCTCTTCTCTATTGCCCCAGTGAGTCACGCAGCCCGCAGCCCGGGGCCCCAAGCTTGTGTGCCCTATTTAGCAGGATACAAGCTCTGTGGTTACCTGAGCCTGCTGCTCTCCTTGAAGACAGGCTAGCTGTGGTATTTTCTGGATCCCTAGCACTCCTCCTCGCTCCTGAGTGGCTTTATTAAATCATTCCTCCTTAACACCTATGGTGCTGTTTCTGAATGGAATCCCAGTAAACACAGTTTGCCCCATCTCCCTTATATTTTTGAGCATCACCGGGTAGTTGCCATCTGGCCTTCTTCTAAGTCTGGGAAGAAGCAACACTCTGAGCAAACCATTTGGGGACTGGAGAGGTTGGAAGTGACATCCCAGGGTGCAATGTACCATCTGCAGTAGAGAAGAGGGAAAGATGCAAGGGGAGAGGCAGCAGCTTGGAGACTCTCCTCCTAGCTGAGGAGAAAGCCCAGGATCTCAGGAATTGCAATCCTGGGCCCTACCACTGAGCCACACACCCATCTGCTGGAAAACTAGTCAGTCTAGTGGAGAACTGCACTTTTCCTAAGGCTTGTGAGCCAGGATTCTTATTGATAAAATTAGATTTGTGTAGACTTGTGTTTTTCAATTCCTTTTTGTTGTTGGTTTTTTTTCTTTTTTCTTTTTGAGACAGGGTTTCTCTGTAGTGTTGGAGCCTGTCCTGGAACTAGCTCTTGTAGACTAGGCTGGCCCCTAACTCACAGAGATCCCCTTGCCTCTGCCTCCCAAGTGCTGGGATTAAAGATGTGCACCATCACTATCCAACTTCAAATTCCTTTTTCTTTAACAGAGGAAATGGCTGATTTTAAGTATTGATCTCTTGTCTCATTATATAGTTATAAAAATAAATTTCGATTATTTCAAAATTTTCATTTCTCTCATGACTGTAGTTATGGTTAATATTTTGATCAGTTGTATCCATTTCTATTTTTGTGGTTGTGTGTGTGAGCACATATATGTTGTGATCACATGACATATGGAACCTATTTTCAGTTTTTATACATAACAATAATATACCATATTATTAAAATCTTTCATAACTGTACTTTTTATTGTATTAGAACAAAATGTCATCAACATTCTTCTATTATTGGGCATATATTTATCTGTTATTGACAGTCATAATTAATAATATTCACTTGGAAGAAATATGATTTGGAGGAAAAGGTTATGTTGCACCATTATCAAATGATTGGAAATATGCTAAAGACAGGAGGAAATAGCACTGGTTCAAGGTCTGGGCTGGGCAGTGGTAGAGGAAAGGAACGTTCAATGGGATTATTGTTTTCCCCAGGCTTTGATTTCTTCAAGATTTCAAACAGGTTTTCTTCTTAGTTCCCACCTAGCAAGCCCCAGCCTCTGTTTGTTTAGTGGGTGACTGAATGAGGGAGGGAGGAAGCACATGTGGACTTTGCCATTTCTGTTGCCAGAGGACCATCCCATCACACCCATTGTAAACAGCCTTCTAAGGGTCAGGGAGGCGACTCAGTGGCGAAGAACTCTTGCTGTATTCACATGGACACCAGAGTTTGGCCTCCAGAAAAAAACTGACATAGGTTCCTATAACTGTGTAGAAAAGGGGGTGGGCAGAGACAGGAGGATCAACGGAGTTTGAGGTCCATCCAGCTGAACCAAAAGTAGTGAGCTCCGGGTTCAGTGGCGCTCCATGTCTCACGGCAGAGAGTATTAGACCAGAACACCTTATGTCTACCTCTAACCTTCGCATGCACACTTACCAACAGACAGACAGAGAGACAGACACACACACAGACACACACACACACCCCGAGAGAGAGAGAGAGAGAGACAGACAGAGACAGAGAGAGAGAGAGAAACAGAGAGAGAGACAGAAAGAGAGAGAGAGACAGAGAGAGACGGTCTAACTCAGTTGCTCATTCTTAGAAATACTGCCAAAACTCTCTTGGGACAGCAATTCCCTCTGGTGAGTCTTTAGTATTTGTTTATTTTTCCAAAGTGGAGCTCGTGAAAGCTAAAGTTCACCAAAGAGGTTAATGTATTTAGCTTCCTTTTTAAATGCATTACTTATTACTTATTTAGTTTTGGCCAATGAGCAAGTACTCATAAGAGTTCTCTCAGTGTGCAGCGCACTGGGCTTGCTGCCTTAGCAAGAAAGGTGTACCTTCCGCCTTCTCCATAGCTTACAATTTAGTGGAGGGGTAAAAGCTGATACCCAGATAAAAAGGTGTATGATTTAGAGTTATATTTATTCAAGAATACATTTACTACTTACAGAAAAGGAGTAAGAAATATGATAGAACGTTAGTAAGCATAGTAGAAAACAAAGCCATTTTTTTTTTTTTTTGAGCTAGATGGAGCTTTTGTGATTTTTGCCTAACTCTGTAAAACGGAGGCAGAAAACAGCTGGTTTCCACTTGCTGGGCAGTGGTTCTTGCTTTAGTTTTCTGTGATAAATGGACATCCCTCTATTCACCCTGCATTCCTAGCCGCGCCCTGGCTTGCTCAGGCAGTCTCCGAGACAGACAGACCTGACCCTAAAACTTGCTGTGAAATACACGTGAATAATCAATATTTTCTGTTGTGAGGATCTGACTCTGGAAAACAGTGTGCTTAGGAGCTATAATTGGGCTAATGAGGATATATTAGCTGTTGGCTTAGTGGGAGTGATGGTCCAATACTCTGATTCCTCCCATCTCTCAGATAACCTAGCACTTAAAGATAATGCCGCTAACAAAATGTTAAACCGGAATTCTCAAGGGTGTGTGGTAAGTCCTCACTGGGCAGGGTGAGTGGTTAGCATGAAGTCATCAGAGTTTCTCCGCTTGCGTGCCAGGGGTAGAATTCAGGAATCCTGTGGGACTGGATTAAAAGGTCACACAACTTTTCGTTTGTGTTTTCTTTTGTTGTGATTCCAAGAAACCAACCATAGTGTTTGCAGTGCTTCTGCTGTGTCAGTGGCTGATATTCCAAGGCTGTGACAATTATCTCCTATTTCATCAAAATGGGTTTGGTCAACACTGTAAGGGGAACGTATGATAATTGCCGGGGCTGCCATTAGATAGCATTATTTAATGCATTGGAAAAATACAATACTATATCATCAGTGTGTCTTTAAAATATTTTAATATTAGTAGCTCTATATAAGTTGTCTCCTTTATACGTTTGTGTTTTATTTTGTACTTTTAGAAGTATGAGCCTGAGAAAGCACCACAAACTAGACAAAAAGACCTGGATTTTTAAAAAAGGCTGGGGAGTGCTGTTTAGGATGCGTACCTTGGGGCCTTCTTTCCTTATGGAAACGTTGCTATTTGCAATACAAATTCTTCCTGCTTTTCTGACACAAGGGGATCCCAGCACCAGCCCCTTGCTATGGGGGAGAACTTGGACCGCTGCTGCTGTCAGCTTATACAGTGAGATCCTCACCATATGCAACTTTCAAGGCTGGAAAGATGACATGCCGCCAACGTGGCTGGGAAACATGGAGAAGCAGAGAGCTCGTGGCTGGTCCACCATACAAGGAGAAGTGACTTCTGCAAAAATTCCGTCATACTACCGGCTGCTGCTCTCCCTCCTTGGCGCCACGACTGTGAGACACTCACATAATCCCAATGACAGTTCACACAAATAAACTAACAAAACCCAAGTGCGGGGAGGTAGTCTGTCTGGTTATTTGGCTTGGTAGGGGGATTGCTATTAGATGGGAAAGGAAAACACACAGCAGGGTCAAAGACCACTTCCCCTCCCGCTGTGGGCAAACCCCACTGCCAGGGTTGCCTTGGCCCCCAGACTGCAGGTAGTTCAGTTTTGGATTAGATCTGGTTCTGATCCTGTGTTCTGGAGGCTGGCGAAAGTGCAGGGTTCAGGTTTGCTGTGACTCTGTAACAGACCTGGGCTGGGGGAAGGAGAATGAGCATGGATAGAATCTGGCAGCTCTGGAGCCTCTGGAAGGCAGTTTGTAGAATGCAGCTGGCAGGCAGAGCACAGAGGGGCTCTATAGGTTTTCCTTATGTCCTCAAAGCCAAGCTGAACGGTCACCGGGAAGAGAGTACAGATTCCATTCTACAAAAGCCTTTGCAAAAACTGGCTCTCAGGGTCATGGTCTTGGGTGGCTGTGCTGTGTCTGCCAGAGTAGGGGTAGAGCTTTAGGCCCAATAATAGGCCTGTTTCAGATGGCCTGTTTTCCCTTGGCTCTTAGAATGAACATATGAAAAGAAAACTTCATCTTTTTTTTTTTTCCCCATGTCCTGAGCTGGTAAAACAGACAGCAGAATGGAAATTTGTGTGTTTGAAGTGTAAGCACCTAGGTTGCTGGGCATCATTGTGCAACAGGTAACTTCTCAAGCCGCATACCTCCTATAGGCTGTTTGTGGCAGAAGTCTTCACGGAGATGCCTTGTCTTCTTCATCAGCATGGCTGTTGGAGTAGCTGACTTTAGAAGACTGGAAGCCACACCCCTTGAACCTGAAGCCACACCCCTTGTCCCAGAGCCACATCTCTTGAATCCCAGAGTGAGAATTGCTCGTGAATTCCTGCACTGGTTTGAATGGAATCCAAAGGAAACGAGTAGCTGTTTCCTAGTTCTTGGGGACTTCTTGTCGGGACACTTTGTATGTTCTTAGAGGCCTCAATTTAGCAGACTCTTGTTGGTTACATTTTTTTTTCTGTAATCTTAATTTGGGGGGTAAAAATTAAAATGCCAATCAAATACTTACTGGTGCTTTGTTAAGAAACCAATCTTGATAAAATTATTTGAGATTAGTGGGAAAGTCTCCTTAATCTCCTCTAAATGCTATCTCATGACCAAAATTTATGAGTGTGATTAACATTCATAAATAATCCAAGACCCATTAAAACCTCAAGTAATGAAAGAGCCAGAAGTGTCTAAGAACAATAAATTTGAAACTTAAGTTTTTCTTGCTTAACTCTCATTATTAAATCTCATGTTGACCATGCTGATTGAATTTTACCCATCTTTAGAAAAATGTCGAAGTTTTGTTGAAGTACTTGCCTGATCGTGCGCCAGTGACATCCCACTTCTCATGAAAGATAGTATATTTAAACTTTAGTTTATATTTGTTTTTACAGACTGAAAAGTAAGTTTATATTTGTTTTCCATTGGCTCTAATATCCACTTCATTCTACATGTGTTTTGCTTGATTGCTCTGAAGAAGAGGAGAAAACTCTACTACGGAAATACCCAACTTGCCGACAAAATGAAATTTTTGCACAGCATTTTTGTTTGGCTTTAGGAAAAGTTTGTGTCATGTAAACACGCAAGTGAAGCATGCTGTGTGCAGTTGAGGGATCCGAGCTCTTTCTTCCTTATGTGGCAAGCAATGAGGGGCTAGGGGACTGTTGCTTAGGTTGTCAGTGCGTGGAATTCTCATGAACTCTGAAAACAAAATTTCTGTGATATAGCAGCTTAACCACTGGGTCTGGACCAGAAATAGTATGAGGTTTGTTTATTATTTTACTTTGCTTGAGATTTTGCAGAAATATTATTCATAGCTCTGGACATTCTTTTGTCATCCATGTAACATCTCTTTCAGCCCCATTATTTGATGTCTGTGACAAACTGAATCATAAAAATCAAATGCAAAACGGTCTTGTTTATCCCTCTGGACAGAGAGAGCAGAGTGCGGCTCAGTGATAGGAGACAGCGTGCCACATTCCTCTTTGCAAAATGTACAAAAGCACATACTTGTAATGCTCGAAAACATGCACACCACATTAGAAGCATTAAGGCTGAAGGATTAATAGAACCTTTAAGTTTGTGAACAATTTGAAGATAAGCAGAAGGTGCAGAAATTAAATGGAATAGTTATAACCGTATCTGATGGTGCTTGTAACTCCAATGAGGTCTGAGCTCACATTCAGAACTCGTTTCTTTTCTAAAGCAGTCTTCCAGCTAACTGAACTGAGGTGTTGTGCCATGGTACCCTGGCTATGCCCTTTGTATCTTGCTTTCTGTGGCCTAAAGGCACGTAGCTCTGTCTTCTTCCTTTGGAAACCAGCCATTTCATTCCTAAACCATTTCCGAATGCATCAAGATTGATAATAGTGTCAGAAGTCAGAAAGACTTTCCTAAGAAACCTTCTAAAATGATTTGAAGGGGGGCAATGTGAGTTGGGGAGATAATTGTTTCCGGCATGTAGCAGAACGAGTTTTTGAGCTTCAGGTGTGGAAAGAATGGAAAGATCGCCATGTCTGAAGCACAGGGAGCTGTGGAAGGGCAGTTATGGGAACTTGATCATGCCAGAACCGTGCTACAGTTTAAGAATTTTAGATTTTACCCATTGCACATACGCCTGCACATACACACAATGAGTTCTATTTCTCTGGATAATTTGGACTAATACAATAAGTCACTGCAAGATAATCACACAGTGTATTTTAAGTAGCAAAGAAGATTCCAAGTGCAAGAAAAATCTACCAGAAGAAAAAGCGAGCATAAGTGATGGAGTCTTGCTGTTTTTCTGCAGAATGCAACCATGCTAGGCAACTTAAACTCCAGAGAAAGAACCAAAGGTGAGGAAAGTTGGGATATTTCAGATATATTTTGTTGGCAACACAGACTGGACTTGCAGATTGTTGGATAAGAAGATAAAGGAGAAGGAAGTACTGAGTTTAATGCCAAGATTTTGGGGGTGGATACAAGGTAATTTAGTTTGCTTTCTGTTGGTGATGTAAACACCATGACCAAAAGCGACAAGAAGAAAGAAAGGGCTTATTTGCCTTAGACTTCCTGGTAACTTCTAGATAGGCACTGAACTAGAAACCATGGAAGATGACCGCTAATTGACTTGCTCCCCCTTGCTGATGCTTGGCTTGCTTTCTGATATAATTCCGGACCACCTGCCCAAAGGTGACATCACTCATAGTAGGCTGGGCCTTCCCACATCCATCAGCAATCAAGACAATTCCCTTAGAGATGTAATACAATCTGGACGATGCTTCCACTGAGAACTCCTTCAGTTGACCCGTCAAGCTGATAGCTGAAGCTAACTGGGTCACAAGTTCTACCCAAGATATATAAGTTGAAAACTCACTGACATGCAGATGCTGTTTGAAGCTGTGTGAGTATATAAACACTTTACTGTTGGATCGGTTTTAGTAAGAAAGGAAGAAGGGCTGTGGATTCAGTTCAGGCTGTGCTCAGCCACAATGCACCTTACAACTCTGGGTTCGAGCCCAGCACCACATAAATTGCTTTTGACCACACATATCTGCAGTTCCAATACTTGGGAATAGGAAGTAGTAGGAGAATCAGAATCTGCAACCATCCTTGGGAGTATGTTTAGAGATGCAGGCAAGTGTTAGAGCAGCCTCTCTGACAAGTTGGTAAGGTGTGGTGCTTCCAGCATGAGTCAGTGTGATATGCCACAGTGCAGGGTTACAGTTTGCGAGATGAAATTTCTAGAAGCAAAGAGCGGATGCTGTGTTATTTGTCAAGAAGAACGTTCTGCTGGTATATCAGACTTCATCTGAGTGAAAAAGGAAGCCAGGACATGAGGGGCTTGCTCCACAGGGAGAGGTCACAGCACTTCTAAGAACTGAAGAAGACTACGTGCTGTTTGAATGAGTTCAGGGAAAACAATAGTCCCCTCAGTGCACACTGGCTCCACCCACTTCACCTAGGAGGATCTAGGTGCCCTTCTTTGCCCCCACCAACTGCTCTATATCCTTATTTATTTAACTGCTGTGGGGTGACATTAAATTATATGGTCTCTCAATTTGGAATTTAGCCTGGCTAAGTTCTGAAGTTTAGGGGCCAAAGTAACAATGTTCATATTATTCTACTAGATAAAAAGATGTTACAGTTTTAAGTTAGAGGACTGAGTGAGCCAAGTCTGTTTTTCTTGCCCCACTTCAATTGCCCAGTCTTAATTCATTCCTGTAAAACAAGCGATTGTTTTTCTCTAGTGTCAGAATTCTGTCTTAGAATCGCCACCACTGAACTCCTAATGCCTCAGCTTGTAGTGTGGATGCTGCCAGTTCTGTTGTCTTCCCTGATCTTCAGCCTGTGATGCCCGGAGAAGTGGATCTTTTTGACAGATCCTTGCCACCTGACACTGCAGTGATATTCTAGATCTCTGCCAGTTTGAGCCAAGACCTAAGTGGTGAGCCGAGTTCACCAACCTGATGAGCAAGGAGCTGACCATGCGACAACACTCTAGTTACAAGGGAGCCTGGGATGATTGGTGACCCACATTCCTAGTTTCCAGGAACAGACAAGAACATGCTTGCTCAGTGCAGGGCCTGTAGTTCAGCCAACTTTACATCAATGTCCATGGCCAATGTCCCCGAAGCTGACTTGTTAGCATTCATATCTCTGTTTAAATTCTGTTTAGTCATTTGCCATTTCCAGCTTTAGTCCAGGCCTTTGACTCCTTATTCCTCTCAAAGCCAACATTTCTGTGGCACTGTTCCTGGTTATTGAGCATGGGAATCTGAGAAAGCACTTAGAGGAAGGGCTTTCTTGGGAGGCAAATAGCAATGTCACTCCCAAACAGATCTGATGCAACAAGACCGAGAATAATGGAAGTGGCTAATGTTTAGACAGAGCCAAATCTGATCGTCAGCTCCTTCTAGAAATCATCAGATCTTTGCAAAGAAATGTTGAGGATTTTAGATCCTTTGAGTGGTATCTTGAAAAGTGGTATCTTGAAAAGTTTCTTATACATCAGAGAAAATGTCACAATGAGTTATCCTCTAACAAAAACATCAAGACCCCATGAAGTAATTTCCATTTATTTTAATCTTAAAAAAAAAACTAACAGAGGAAGCCTTTGCTTAGGTCTTGTAGTTCATACATAATTGTATACAACTGTGGCTCCTAGGCCAGAGAGATGACAACAGGAGGCTACAGAGTTTAGATCCCGGGGGTCCACTTGGTGGAAGAGTGAATGGACTCCTGAGTGTTGTCCTTTGATCTCCTCATGTGTGCTGTCATTTAATTTAAAAATTATAAAAAGCCTCCTTAGAGAGTCTTATTAATGTTTCTGCAATGTGGGTCCCAGCCCTTTGGGGATGCAGGATGGCTCCCTGAGCAGTTTTGTCACCTCGTTTTCATCTTTTGGCATTCCTTACCCAGCCTCAGAGACCAACATTCTGAGAGCGTTCTTTATCTACCTAGAAGTCCTTAGTCTCCGAAGACAGTAATAGTTCTAGTTAAAGTTTATAGATGCACGGCCACTGCCGAATACTTTGTAATAACATCCTGCTTTCTTCCTTTCATAATTGTGGTTGTGGAAGTCAGAAGGCTCCAGGCACTTGAGGAGAATATACACCTAGACATCAAATGCTCATGAAATCTCAAGTGGTTTACGTCCAGCCCCTCATTGGTGTTGCTCATGGATCTGAATACAGCCTTTTCGTTTTCTTTCAGCCACTGCCAATATTTATCTTTCATTTCTCCTGCTTCCCACAATTATCCACCTCTAAACACTATCAGAATTGTCCCCAGGCAGCTAAACTTTAAATGAGATTGTAACTCTTCCATTTGGGCCTTGTTTCATTAAACAAATATGTGGGTGCTACATGATTTTGCAGCAGATACTGTTTATGTGGGAGTTGGATTCATACTGTGTTTACAGCTAAAGAGGAAAAAAACCCAACACTTTATTGGACATGTACTAGCATGTGGGTGAGGCTGAAGAAAGTAATTGAGTGTTGAAATCAAATACAAGCCTGGGAAAATATTCCTTTCTGTTGGGGCCTGGCAGGAAGGGCCAACAGCTGGCACACGGCGATCTCTAAGTCAGTCTAGTTTTTCTAGAAGGCTCTGTCAGGAAGCGAGGTGTTCTGAATGAATCTGGTCTCCCAGAGCAGTTCAAGATAAAACTGCCTTTGTTCAGATAGAAGATGCTCTACCGCAAAGTAAAAACCATGTGGTATTACCCTTGTGAATGCATCTCCTACACTTCTTGAAGCTGTCTCCTGTTACTTCTCATTTTTTAATGGCAATTACATTCTGTAAAGTTCCAATGAACAACAGCCTGGTAAATACGGAAACACGGCTGTCAGAGCAAATACAGAATTATGATACCAGGAGCCCCAAGGGAGAGAAGGCTTAGAACTATATGTTGCCTTAGCAGCCATGTTTAACTACAAGTTTCACCTTGACATTACCAGAAGTGGGGGCCCTGGTATCTTTGACATCCTTGCTAACTCTACACCACACCCTGAAGGCTCAAGCAGGCAGACCTTGATAAGATCGCAAAGAAATACCTCCCACATTACAAACTGGGTTCTCATTTTTGTTTAACCTCTTCCTTTAACTAGACCATTCATGTATTTGCTAGAAGGACTAAATGACTGCCTCTTAGTTCCAGTGTGACCTGGGATCCATCCCTGTTTCTTCTAAATCCATCAACTAAAATGTCCCTGGGAACAGCGATTAAGATATCCCCCTGGATTCAGTAAGTTGGCCTTTTCTGTGTTCCCTATTCTTGTGTGATGTTGCTGGGGCCTGAACCCCTCCAATCTGATCTCTAATAGTGAAGCCTCCTTACCTCCAACAAGCTAATTCATGATACCCCCAAAATTCTCTTCTGTCCGAGCCTCTGGTGGCTACTCAGCAAAGCAGCAAGCAGTTAAGTTAGGAGCAAAACTCAAATAGCTTCCTGCAAAGCACACTGATCACACTTTCATCAACTGAGCAACATGGTTTCTTGTGAGTTTCTGTTTAAAGAAACATTTAAAATATAATGTTGGTTTATAACCCTGAATCCATAGCCAATAACATCATAACTCACATCTGCACAAAGTTTTTATGGCATGCATAATTTCTCCATAAGACATATCACAACCCCCCTGCTCCTGGAAATACCGGACAGCATCTCAGCACTACCCTCGGGGGTCATTGAAAGCAGTGCAATCAGCAATAAAGCCACAGAATGTGCCACTAACCAGCTGCAACAGGACACTTCTTTATAATAAAAATGCTAGAAGAAGAAAGTAGAGCATCACCTTGTTTGAACTCCGCTGAGGACCCATGTGTGGGATGACTCACATTCTTCTCCACTCTGTACACATCCATGAATAACTGGTAAAGCACCCCAAGTGTTGATTTGGGGCTTACAAAAAAAATACGTCAGTGAGCAGATAAACTTGGAAACAAGGAATTCGCAAATGATGACAAACGTACCCATCTGTCCACCAGCCCTCCCATCTACATACACTTCCACTCATTTATCTGCTCATCCGCTTCTTTTCAGGGCTTGGTGCACAATGAGAATTTTTTTTTTGTCAATGTACTTGGAGTAATCTGCATTGTAAATAGGACATGCTACCTTTTTGAGCTTGAAGGCTGTGTGTTTAAAATATGGAGTCATGAGGTCATCCTTCAAGTTGAAGGTGAAGGCCTTGTTTGCTGCTGTGTTTCTAGCTCGAGCGTAGAGCAGGCAAGAGTAAGCTCTCCGTAAATATTTACTGAATGATACAAGGGAGTTGCAAGTGGTACTTTATGGCATAGACTAGCGACTAGCCTGTTATTCCCCTTTGCTCGTGTTGACCTCCTATAGAAGCATCTCTAAAATATAAAATATCTCTACTATGTAGGTTATGTTTGGTACCAAATCTTCAGAGAGTATTAGCGTAAAACAATTTGATAGTTATACTCCACTATAGCAAATGAATCAAATTAGTTGCCAGCAAAGCCTATTTTCAGATTTCCATCCCATTTCCTCCTTTGAAACCAGATTAAGTAGAATCTACAACTTTTCTGCATTATGTAATTGTCAATATTTTATAAGACATATAATCTGAAGAATCTGTTTCGCTTTCGTTGGTGGGAATTTTGTGTCTTTCCTACAATTTAAGGCATCTACTTCACACACAGAGATTCCACGTGGCTTCTGACTCTTCCTCTTTCCATGTAGTACTAGGGTGTACTGGAGTTCTATATATCAAACTGCCTTGGGCCCACAGGTCCCAGTCTTGCCCAGGTTAAGCAATGTGTGTTCCTTCAATCCTTGCAGCTGCACACTTTCTGGCTCTTGAATTGCCATTGTATGTATGTTCCTTTTTCATAGTGAGTTATTGGTTGGACATGTGGTTTTTGGAAGGAACACTACTGAAGTCCACATATGCCTAGAATTGTGTGAAAAGTAAACAAAGTTCTACAAACTAAATAAAGATGAGAGAGACGGTGTTTTCAATATGGAAGCCAAATTCCAACACGTCAAATTAATCTTCCAGACTATGGAAATATGGGGATTGTGCAATTCAACAGAAGCCAGGTTTATAAGTAGTGTCTTATAACCAAGAGGAAATGAATGGCTTGGGAGGAAGTGTGGTTTTAATGGTGCTAATTTAATATGATAAACACAGTTTCTGCCTTAGGTTTCTATTGCTGTGATAATGGCCTTGACCAAAAGAAACTTGGGGAGGAAAGGGTTTATTTAATCTTACAGTACATGGTTGAGGGACATCAGCTAGGAACTCAAGGCAGGAACCCGGGGCAGGAAATCAAGCAGAGGCCTTTGAGGAACACGGCTTAGGTTTAATGGCTTGTTCAGCTTGCTGTTTTATACTACCCAGGACCACTTTGCCCAGAGATGGCACCACTGGACCCTCTCATCGCAGTCATGAATCAATACAAAGCCTTGCAAACTTGACTCCAGGCAATCTGACAGAAGCATTTTCTCCGCTGAGCCTCCTCTTCCCAGATAACTCTAGTTTATGTCAAGTTTCCAAAAACCCTAACCAGGCCAGTCTCTGAAGGCTAGATGTGTATATTGGGGGTGGGGTTATGGTGAGGAACAGGAATTAGGGGTGAGGCAGTTACTGGAAAAATTATTGCAAAAGCTTTTATTTATTGTGGCCATTGCCAGATAATTATGATAAATATATTTTGTTATCTAATCCTCACCTCATTTTGAGGTGGGATTATGATCGTTTCACAAAAGAAGGAAATTAATCCAAAAGGATTAAAAATCTGCCCACAGTCACAGAGCAATAGTACAAAGAAAGCTACATGGCCTTTATATGTAAAATGTAAATCTTCAACTTTAATGACATGATCATTACATTGAAAGATTAATAAAAGATTAACCAACAAATCAATAATTAATAACTGATATTTTAAATTAAAGTATTTATTAATTATGCATTAAAATTAATCATTAGTAATAGCAATTAATTAATGTTTGAGGGAAATTATTTAATTTTTTTGATTATCAAAAGTAGTATAGTTTCATTGTTGAAAACCTAGAAAGCACTGAATAAATGGCATGGTAAAACCACCCAGAGTCCTTCACAGTATGCTGATTTTTTTAATCTAATTTCCATTTAGAGTCTTACTATCTGCATTTGAATCTGTGTTTTTGTCTGTACCATGTTTGTATCTGTGTCTATGTACAGATGCTTGAACATATACATACAAACCAATTTATAGGAACATGGATATTTTCTTTCTCTATCTCCATTAATTAGAGTTGTGACATATGACCCACTTTATCAAATTACATGGTGCTAAAATTTTAATCACTATGGCTATGATTAGTTTATGTTCCTTGGAATGTATGTATTACAATTTACCTCTTTTGATATTTATACTTATTTTTTTAGCATTAGTGGTAAAGATTGTGGTTTAAAAATGTTTATCACATTCTCGGGTTATGATGGATACTTAGAAGTATTATTAGGAAAATGAGCACGCTTTAAGCCTTTTGTATTCAGAGTCAATGGGAGTCCTCAGCTTAGGTACTTGTTATCGATATATGAGAACAGTACTACTAACTGCATATAATATTATTAAGAAGTACTTTTCTGGACCAGCGAGATGACTCTACTACTGCCGAGCCTGTCGAGTTGAGTTTGACATAGTGGAAGGAGAGAACTGACTGCTCTACATTGTCCTTTGACCTCCACACACCTATTATGGCATGTAGAAATGTTCATACATTCATACATAAATGGTTGTAATAAAAATTAAAAATTTTTTGCCAAGTTTTGATTAAAATTATATATCTATACCTATATATAGAGGGATTATATATGTGTGTATATATATATGTGACACTATTTAGATTATGCAATATATGTGTACATATATATACATATATATATAAAACATCTAAGTAATGAGTTTAAACATGTCTTACGATTTAATGCCCATATTTTCCTCCATGTCCATCGCCTTTTTTGATTGACTTGTATAATGCAACTAAGTTTTTAGCTAATTTTTACTGCCAGTGCACCTCTGGTCCACTGGTATGTGGCCTTCAGATGACCAAGCCTTCAATTATGTCACTTTGGGGAATATGGAAATGTTCAGTATCATGTGATTTGGAGTTGTTCCACTGTGCCCATCCTGGCCTCACCTAACACCCCCCCACCCCCGGGATGAGCCTTACCAACTGTGGAACTAGTGGGCACCAAATGGATAAGTGTCTATGACCTACCCTCTATCAGTAGTAAGGTTGGGAATAAGGTGTAGCCCTGAAATGTCTGAAGGCTATGGCAGGCTCTGGTGAGCAGCGGGTTGATGTTAGGTCTTTCGTCTGTGGGTAGCTGGCCAATATAAAACTTGCTGAGACTCAACGTGATGGTGAAAGTGCCCCAGAACTGGTGGTTTGCTTTGGAACCAGGTTAGTGGGTAGAGCTTCCTGTCTTTGTTGTCTTTGAACCTGTGACTGGAGGCTCAATAGCTCTCCTCCCTGACTAGGGAGCCCCGCCCCCAGCTTCTGTCTTCTTCCTGCTTCCTCTTGTTACTACATAACTTTGTGAGGACCTGAGCTATCCATTCAAAGAGCTTTTCCAGGAATAGTGGGGGCTTAGAAATATAGGGCCGAGGTTCTGAAGATGTGATGGTACCAAAATATTTATATTTTCAGAGTCAGAATTTGTAGTGGGCAAAGATTCGTTCATTCATTATTTATTCTTAAACTAATATTTATTGAGTAAATACATATGGGGAAAGTGACCTTTGGCCTTTGATTCAGAGTATTGAATTTGTGGAAGTCAGCAAATTCTTTCTTCATTATAACCATACATCTCCTATTTTATGTACTTTATCTTACTTATAATTTGGCCCATATGTCCAAGAGAATTCCAACATTCTTTGAGAATTGTATCTTATTTTACTAATAGCAGTGAAATTTCAATTCAGGGGAGAGTATCTATAATTCATCATTGCAGTCTAGCATCCTATTTCCTTTCCCCAACCTCAACCTCAAATATCAAATAACTTGAATGTTTCCAGAATTTTCTTATTCAATTGATTTAACAACAACTAGGGGCTGGAGAGATAAATTAGCAGTTAAGATCACATGTTGCTCTTGTAGAGAACATTGGTTCAGTTCCTAACACCCACGTGGTGGACTGTGAGCATCCATAATTCTGGCTCCAGGGGATCTGATGCTCTCTTTTGATATGACCTCCATGGGCACAAGAAACACATGTGGTATACATATAAACATGTGGGAAAAATACTCATACATATAAATTTTAATAAATAAATCTAAAACACTCAAAAATTATTTTAATAATTTTTGTTTAGAAGTTCTTTATTTCCCCTATTGAGTCTCCTATAAGATTTTAACATTGTTTTAAGAAGTGAAATTCTTTATTCAAGCAAGGCATAAAATATGGTATATAATGTGCATGGCATAAGCGTGTGTATTTGTTTGTTCTCAGTGCTCTGAGGCCATCTTGCTGAAGAGTTAGCATTATTCCCGCAGAGTCAACAGAACACCCATGCTGCATTATTTGGGAGGAAATAATTTTTCATCCAGTAGCTGGGACATGAAATAATAGAAGTAAAGCTCTTTCTGGGTACAATTTACAATCCAGGCTTGGCCTTTTCTTATGTATTCTGACTAATTTCAAAATAAGAGTAAATGTGTTTTTTTCTAATATATAATATTCATATATATATATAATTATAGGAATGTTTAAATACCATTGTGTATATGTACTTTTTATTTTGGAACAATTTATCTCTTCCTATGGAGACTAGACAGTCAAATCTTATATTTTCTGAAATGGTTGAACAGAACAAGACTGATTTATAAGACTGCCAATATCATGGTATCTCAGAATGTGATATTTGCCTCACCTGGAAATGAATCACCCTTTGAAGTGATTGAATATTGGATGCCCTGTTCAATTTTTTAGAAAATAAAATAAGAACCTAGGTTTTTAAACTGATACTGTTTCAGTCTTTTTATGGGATTCCTGTATTGATTTGCATTTAAAAATATTTTTCCATCTGAATCTTCTGCCACTCTGGACGATCCCAAGGTCTTATTGATTTAGTTGGAAACCCCAGTGAAGTTTGAAGAAATTATTTTTTATTACAAATTTCAAACAAAGCATCATTTACCATAATGAACAGTCAAGTCCTAATAGTGCATTAGTGCATTAATATTTAATGCCTTTACAGATGATTGAGTCAGAGCTTAAAAAAGGCCATACATGTCCAAGCCTGATTATGCTGTCCCTAACCACCAGGCCTCCTTCATCTACACAGCCCCTACCCACCTCCTCTCTTAGTTCCCCGCCCTGCTCTTATTTCTGCATTTAAGAGACAGTGGAATTGGGACATGGGCAGCGTTGATTGGAAGAGGAAGGGAAGGCCAACAGTTGTAAACTGAATGCCTGATAAGTGTCCCAGGTATTTGTCTATGTCCTGGAGATTTGGACACAAATACAAGGCCATCTCTGTTTGCCAGCCACTGGCCCCATCTTCCTTAACAGACATAGTAAGGTGTGATGTTGGAGGTCAGAAGTAGGAATTTTTGTTATTCTTTCCTTAGATGATGTTGGAATGGTATGGGAAAATGATAATTATCATTTATCGCACATCTATTAGGTTAGTACCTTCAAATGTTTAAATACCTAATTTCATCTGTTTACTATTTGGAGCAGATTGTAGATTGGTACACATGTGGAGGTCAGGGCCAGTCCCATGGAGGTGCTTATTCTCTCCTTTTACTTTGATGTGGCTTTGGGAAATGAAACTTAGGTCATCATGTTTGACTGGCAAGAGCTTTACCTCATGATCCATCTCCACAGCCTGATACCTCCTGCTTAGAACAGATTAAAAGAGTTGGGGTGAGCTGTTCTGTATGTTTGAAGGATTCTACTCCTAGTAGGAATAGTGAATGCAGTGTGCTTGTGTGATCTTAAAATAATCACTTTTCTTTTTCACTCTGGTAAAACCAAGCTTGTCCTTAGCCTGTGTCTACTAAGAATGTCATGGAAACAGTTGGGCTGTCCAAATAAAACTTCTCTCTAAAACATGTATGAACTGTGTGTACAGTACTTAGTGTCATGAGGGTTAGTAAGGTTTGTATGTCCAGGTTACTGTAAAGTTCTATGCATATTAAGAGACCATCCCATTTTCCCCTTCCAGCATGTAATAGAGTGTATGCTGTGTGACTTTTTGTGGGATGTGGACTGGAGACTCCTTGTTTCATGTGCCTTTGGAGACAGTCTCTTACTCTGACAGCCCAGACTGGCTTTGAATGCACTATGTAGTCCAGAGTGGCTTCAAATCTGAGAACCCTTGCTCCGAAGTGATGAGATACTGGGCAAGGGTTACAACATCTGGCTTCGAATTGGAAACTCCTGATGATGGATTTTATTCCAGTAGAGTCTTTTAGACAGCTAAAAATGTATGAAAGATAACTTCATACTAACAGGTATAGCAGTTGCTTTTGCAAAGAGTGTCATGATGGCCTTTACAGTATCCGTCTACATATTGCACCTGTGTGCCTTACCAGTAGGCAGAGCGTCACTTTGTTTATGAGATACGTCAGAGTCAAGGAAAACATAGCTTATTCAAATATGAATCAAAATTACAAATACATCCTCTCTGAATACCCAGAAATTGTGTTTAGAAACTGATAACTACAGTTCTTCAAACACAGACAACTGATCATATCAGGGGGAGCAGATACAGCAAGGCCCTGGTTTGATTCTTAGAATGAGCTAAGGTGGGCTTTCATGATCTCCTCCTCTGACACCCTGTTTTTGGAGCCAATACAGAAGTGATAGACGGTAATACGAGAACAATGGTGGCATGGGGTCTCTTGACTTCTACAGAACAACTTCCTCATCGCTGCTCGCTACCTCACAACAGCATCACCAGCAGATAACAGATGTTATGCAATAATGTCATTTTGCAATGCTTTAAACTGGATACTCACAGGAGGCTTGCTTTGATGGGGAATTCATGCCACGTTACAAATCTTTATAACAGGGGCATTATAACTCAATTCCTACAGATCCTCATTAACAGTCGTCTGAAATGTAACATTATGAGACTGAATCCTCGGGCTCCCCGCAGACTCGCACCGAACTGTGATATCTTTATTGCTCTGTGTTTATTGCATATGAACATTTCTAGCAGAGTTTAAACTTCCGGCTCACAGAGATGTTTGCCTTACCCAGAAACATGTCTAAATGTACACTTACACCATGCAGAGCACTTTTGCTATTTTAAATATGAGCCTTTTACAAAATAACAGACCAAATCGTGCTATTCTACCAGGTAAACATCGATAATGCTTAAATGGTTCCAGGGACTCAGTGACACCTAACGACCGGATGACAGGGTGTGGACCACTTTGCACCTCACAGATGTTCAGTAGCGATTTCTTCTTCAAATTATTCAACCTCACAGCAAAGTAAAAGGTATAATCCTTTCCTATAATCCATTTAAAAGTTTGAACAGAAATAATTTAAGATTAAATCATAAGGCATCAGACTACTAGAAATATTTAGCTGTGGGTATAAAGTATATTAATTTGGTCCTAGGTGGGTAACTATCATTGAACAAAGTAAGAATTCACAAAACAAAGATAGAAATATGAAAAAACCATGAATAGAATTTCTAACTTACAGGGTTGAGCCTCAAGAAAGTGACTTCACAAATGTTTTATTGAATTCTCACACTATAAGTAATTTTATGCACACAATTATTGTGATATATATGTGCGTGCATATATATGTATACACACACATTTACACATACATTGGAGCTTAGAGAATTTAAAGGTCAAATATATACTTTGATTTGATGTTAAGTCAATATAATCTCCTGTTTTCCTAGAGTCTAGTGAGATTTTTGCTTGACAAACTTACAATTTTATACCTAGGATGAAGGAGCTTCAAAGGAAATGGGAAGTTGTGAATTCTTGCCAGTCAATATCCAAGCTGTGTTAGAATCGTGGGAATATTTGTAATCCCCATGAAGTCCAGTGCTCTGGCTATTTTTGGAAGTATGCCCTGCAGTTCTTAGAGTTCTAAGCCTCAAAGGCATTGCCACTGATGCCAAACTAAAAGAGTTATGGATGTTGCCAAGGAGGAGCAGAGACAAAGAATTAGTTACCGTTCTGTTGCTGTGATAAAACACCATAACCAAAGCAACTTACAGAAGAAAAGAGTTTACTTGGGATTATGGTTCCAGGAGGTTATGATCCATAATGGTGGGGAAACATGGCGGCAGGTGGCAGACATGGTAGCTAGAGCTGGAAGTGGAAAGCTGAAAACTGAGAGCTCATATCTCAAAAGTGAAACATGAAGTGGACTGTGAATAGCATCTGGCTTTTAAAGGCTCAAAACCCACTCCCAGTTACATGCTTCCTCCAGCAAACCCACACCTCCTAAACCTACCCAAATAGTGCTGCCAACTGGGAACCTAATACTCCAGTGCTGAGCCTGTGGGGGTACATCTCAGGAAACATCAGAGGAAGCAATAGAGAGACCCTCTGCATTTCATTGTACAATGACTTTAACAAATAGAAAATTCTAAAGCCGTATTTAAAAAGATGCTGTTGACGACCCATCAAACTGAGAAGTTCCAGAAGGATCCAGTGTGCCTGTAAGTTCCCCTCAGATAAGGAATGAGGCTTGAGGGCATGAGAAAGGAAAACAACTATTTCCAGGTTAAGTACCGCTTTGGCCAAATGTATCCCGACTGCTGTTGACAGCTGAAGTCAACAAAATCCCTCAAGAGTGTCAAAATGTGGTTTGGGACTACTTCCTGAAGATTTGCAGGTATGTTTGGTGTAGTAAGAATACACTGACTTATTTTTTGGTATAAAACGCTCCTGGTGGTGGGTGTTGATGACTGCCGTGCACTTCCCATTTTCTGAATCGCAGCAAGAGGCTTCACAGACAGAGACAAAGACGAGGCTCCGGTGACAGCCAACCAAAGTGGACATTATCCTTTGTGTGGTGGCCATGCTGAGAATCATAATTCATTTCAAGCCGGTTGTTTATCCTGGCTGGATGATATCCACTGGACATCCTGAACCTGGAACGTGTAAGAGGAAAAAGAAGGAAGTGGGACATGCTGCAAACGGTTCAGATTTCATGGAAATCTGAATCCATTAAAAATTCAAAATATAGAGGACCCATCATCACAAGATTGCAGTCTTATTCCTTTTAAGCACTGTAAGTATATCTCCACTTAAAATAATAACAATAATCTGTCCCAACAGCCCCTTTTCATACATTAACCTCCGTCAATGTTACCTTTGAACAGTTCTACAACCTCCTAGGGTGCAAATGTCTCTGTTTAACTAACACTCTTTATTTTATTACATTCAAAATGTACTTGTGAAAATGGAAGTGCTTTGTATTGCTGTTATAGCTCCAACAATGTGATTATTTAGCACTTCTCAGAGACTGATTTCCTTGTTAGTATTTGTGCGGCCCATGTACCCGCCACGAGCTGCGAAAGGTGCAAACGGCTTTAGAAAGCTGGAATTATTTAGCATGCATAAGAGGAAGAATGACAAGGAATAACAGCAAGAGGAAACACAAAGAAAGGTTTCTAAGAAGTGAAAATTTTAGGCTCCTGTTGACAAAACCCTCTAAACATATGTGGAACGTAATCAAAATAACCCCTCACGGTAGCAGAGAACCAGATTCGGGTGGTCTGAAGCGTGTGCAAACGGCAGCCACCATGAGGAAGACAACAAAGGGTTGGCGCTTCGTATCCAGGTATGCACGGGAGGCCAAGCACCAGAGGTTGACAGTTACAAATAAGAACACACTTCCTAGACACACGAAAAGGTTTGCGTCTGAGCTTGGGGGCTTATTTTCAATTTAGACATTTTTGAAGGATGATGTTGACTTCCTGGTTGAGTGACTTCTGGCTTAGACCCTCCTGGAAAGCGGGCCTGGAGGTAACTTGAATATGGCAATGGCTAATCACCTGTCTTGATCAGACAGACAGTCATGGAATTATGGGGTGCTGCAAGGGTTAACACTCCCAGCTGTCTTTGTGTTTAGAAGGCAACGCTGAAAAGTCATCTATGGCATAAACTTTGCTCCCATCCCTCATCCCTCAACGGAGAAGTATGTCAAGGATCCAGAGAGGCCAGTACTTAGCTGAGCTATGAGGTCTAACTTTCAGTTCTGTGCTTTCTTTACCACTGGGTTTGTTGACATAGTAACAGTCAGGTCATAGTAAGTATGATACATCAATTCCAAGGAATATTAAGCAGCCTTTACTAATCATAAACAGGAAGGCTGAATAGAAACTTACAAACTGTTCTGTGTAATGAAAGTTAGATTGAAGATCAATATGTACACCATGGTGACGACTTTGCAAGGTAAATTAGCTGTAGGAACTGGAAGGTGAAATGGAAAATTCAAACATGCTAAGGGCTAAGGGTGGAACTCAACAGTAGCATGCTTGCCTATCATATATGCCCTGGGTTCTAGCCCCTCACCAAACTCCAAACAATCAATCAAACAAGCAAACAAAACAGGTAAAATTGGTTTATTTAAAGATTGATTTGTCACGTTTATTGTTATTATTAGTATTAGCAGCAGTAGTAGTGGTAGTTGTGGTAATCGTAATTTTTTTTTATTTTGTGTATATCAATGGACCATATGTATATAGTGTCCAGAAGGTAGAAGGTATTAGATCCTGTAAAACTGGAGGTACAGAGAGCTGTGAGACATCATGTGGGTGCTAGAAATCAAACCCAGGTCCTCTGGAAGAGAAACCAGTGTTCTTAACCAGCGAGACATCTCTCTAGCTCACTGTTGACTTAAAAAATTAATGTTGTTCCACTAGTTCTCATTTTGAGTCTATATAAGTACGTATATACATAATATATAAAGATGTACTACATAAAAACAGAAAGAAACCTCACTGAGGGCTAGTGCAATTTGGGAAACTTGAGGGTTTCATTTCCGTCTGTTTATCTTTGGGAACAGCATGAAATCTCAAAGACTTGAATTGGAGCAAATTTATAAAGTTAACTTGGTCAAAGTGTGTATGTTTTATGTATGAGGATAGCTGTAGCAATCACTCATAAAATATGGAACTAGGTTAATTAATACTTTATTTCCAGAATTGCCAATAATTTCTTGAAAGACAGTTCCATGGCTTTTGCTGTGAGTCTTGTCTAACAAAGGAAGAAATAAAGAAAAAAATACCAGTAAGTTTATTAGACAGCTGTCAAATGGAATGATTGGCCCTATTTTATCACCTCTCACAAAGTATTTTTTCCCAAAGGAAAGTAAGAAGTTAAAATAAATTAATCTTTTTATTACATTTTACTTACCTCTTCTGCCTGTGTTCATATGCCCCTACAGTGCAAGCAAGGAGCTCCGAGAACAACGGTTCTCTGCTTGTACCAGGTGGGACCTGGTGTTGAGCTCAGGCCCTAGGGCTTGGGGTTAGTTGCTCTTATCAGCTGAGCTATCTCATTGGTGCATTAGAATTTCTGGATGGAGTTAGAACTGTGTGACTGGGCAGCTGTAGAAATCACTCTCGATGTGATTTTTACAAATTTTGGAACTCCAGGAGGCTCTCTTGGTGAAACCAGATGTAGGAAAGACACTGTGGCAATGCAGGTGCTAATAACGCCAGCTCCCTGTTGACAACCACCACCAACTTGCAGCAGGTGGGTACCTAGCTCACTTTAAGCCTTCTGGTTCCTGACATGGCACAATAGTTCTGAGTTCCATTTCTACACGGGACTCTGAGTCTCCCGACACTCTTGCCCCAGCCACTGACATTTTTCTCTACTAATACTATGAGATCTTCTGTGGGTCCCGAGGACACAATGGAGTGATCCCTGTGGCTTAGGAAGGAAAACGGAACCTAAGGAGTAAGAAGGGGAGGATTTGTTGGAGGAGGGCCATGTAGACAAGAGCACAACAGGTCCACTTCTATCTTTTTATTTGATGTGGTTAATTTTCCCGGTTTCTTCTCCTCTTCGTTCTCCTTCCCCTTTTGTGTTTCTTCGGATCCTTCTTTTCTTCCTCTTCTTTCTTCATGTTGCTGTGGTACTGAAGACTAATCCAGAGTCTTGTTAGTACCAGGCCATTGCTCTCAGTCATTCAGCTGCATCGCCAATTCAATGGGTTCAATTTAATGTTTGTGTAGGGAAAAGTATTCCATTCACATAAATGAAAGAAAAAAGGGAAGAAGAAAAGAGAGGGCGAGGGAAGTGAAAAAATAAGAAAGGAAGAAAAAAGACAAAAAGGCTGGAATATTGGGGGCCTTTTCCATTCTGTTTTCTTTTTTTTAACAGGTTAACACTTAACGATATTATGTATCTTAATCCTAAAAGTATTAAAAATATCTGCACCTCTTATTTCCTATATTTAGATCACTCCTGCCCTCACCCCCCCCGCCACACACACACCATTGTAGAAAAATTAAGAAACATTGGAGACTAGATGGTACAGCAATAGCTCTTAACTAGAAAGTGATGCTTAGCAACCAGGACCGCAAAGTTGCTTGCCTGGCCATCTGGATTGATTTTGTTTTTGTTTTTGTTTTTAAGGCTCTGATAATAGCTGGAGATTATCCTGTGGTTTGGAGTAGTGATTCCCAGTGTGTCTTTGAGTCATTATTTTCTTTGACAGGCAGCAGTCAATTTCAAGTTCCCTTGACCTCGATCTAGGGAGGGCACTTCGGACTGTTGGCCATTTCCTCGCACTAGGATAGAACTGTGAGTCACAAGCTGCCGGTGGTTGTTCTGAAAAACGGACTTCTAAAACAGAGAGGACCAGCTGTGGAGTGGCAGAAGACGGTGATTGCTTAGTTCAGGGATAGGGTGTTGAGAAATGGGTGCTGGAGTCATTTCTGGGGAATGAAGAAGGTGTCCTATCACCACACTGATGGGAACAGAGTTCTAGGCTCCGCTCTAAGTAAAATCATCAGTGATGTTCCTATGCGGAGAATGAAAAGTCTGATCCCATAGTTTGAAAACAACGAGGAAACCACAGCACGCACATTCACATATTCCTGTGGACCACCCTGACTCTGATGAAAGTTTCTAAAACTAGTCTCTACACTAGAGAACCTACTCCAATCAAACTTTTAAAGTGTTGAACAATAATACACTAAAAAAAGAGAAGAAGTTGATTGAAGTTTCCTAATGCTGGGGAACACTCTGCTCATTTGTTTCTACCCTACATGTGCCCTTGACCCGTGTGATGACTGGATAGTCCATTTGACTTAGCAGATGACTCTTTTGGCCCCCTTTAGCCTTGTAAGTTTTCAAAAACTAGCAGACTTCAGGAAGGAAATGGCCATTCTATCACCCAAAGCCAGCCAGGAAATGCTCTTTATTTTAGAGGCAGCTTCAGGGTTCTTGGAAAACATGGGCGTAATTACAAAAATTTCTCAATTTCCTGTCTTCATCTTTGGCCAGTCTCCTATAGTTTTCATGGGCAACAGGACCCTTGTTCATTCTGCCCTTGTGACACTCTGCTGGCTGCTGCCCCAGTTCCCTAAGTAACCCCTTGTGCCTAGTGCCTAGCTCCCTTTCCTCTGAGCTTTGCATCCTTCATTCATTTGGCTTCTTGGCTTGTGTCTGAGTGGGGATGTGTTTTTCCTGTTTTTAGTTCATATTTTGTTTGTTGGGATGGGAATATCTTTGTCCAGATGGTCCCTATCCCAGGACATTTGAAGAATATCTGTGAGCCAGCAGAATGCCAGGGAATTTCTTATTTTCTTTGTATTCAAGAAGGCCCCTTGTTCTATATTGCCTAGTTATCCTGTGAACTTCAGGCATGTTCCCTTCAGAAAGCAGTGTTTTCTGAGCACTCATACATACACACATATACATGCAGTGTTTATTATGGAGTAATAAAAATTAGTCTTTGGCAGTTTCTTGCAAAGGCAGACTGTGGAAAGGATGGTTTTTATCCCTTCTATGAGACTGCCTAACCCTTTCTCTTTTGTGGCTTGATTTTTTTTTTTTAAGCAAAATTCTTGAGCCTCAGAAATGCAGTTGGAGCACATGCTCCTGATTGGACACCCCATAGGAGCTGACCCCAAGGACTCAATATACGCCTAACCTCCTCCCAACACCCAATCCCAGAACGAGCCGGAGTCCTTTAGAAGCAAATCACGTGGAATAAGCCAGATTGCAAATGAAAGCTGCATGGTCTATTGGCAGCAGCATAATTTGTGTTTATTATGCTCTTTCAAGCACTGCTCTGTCTCCCTTTGTCTCATTTGCTTCTTGCACGGTAGACATCTGCTCACAACTGAAATGCCTTGGAAGAACCCGATCCCTTTGGGCTAGGAGAGGTGAGGGTGGAACAGGGGCCACTTCATCTGAATAGTGTTTAGCAACTTCACTCTGAAGTGTGATGTGGACAGCCTTTCTTCTCCCTGTATCCTGCAGCCTCGCACAGCCCACTCTCCATTGTCTTGCAAGGTGCAGGAGCTATCTGAGTAAAGGATGCTGTGTCGAATGACTACTCCTGTTGAGGGCTTTTAAACGCTTTAACATGTGGCATCATTGTTATAGCTGTCATTGCTGTCTTGGAATTTATTCTCGGCTTGGAGAAAGCCTTTTAAGCCATGTGTCAGGCAGCACGTCAGCAGAAATTGCCAACAAGCATGAATTATATTCAGCCTTTTAGGGCTAGAGGAGTACTACCTCAGGCTGCTTCAGGTCTGAAACCGACAGGAGCCACATCTCAGCGGCCTGTGACCTACATCTGCCCTTGGTTAGGCTCATCATTTTATTGGAAGGGTAACAGACATTTTTCAGTGGCATATTTCCTGAATAGGCCTTCCTGGATTGTAGTTTTAGGAAGCTGTCTCTTTGTACCTCACATCACCCTTCTTCCTGTCCCATATCTGCACGTAAGCCCTCTTCCCAACACAACTAGGAAGAGTCCATCTGGCTGTCCATTATAACTGAACACAGGGTAAAATTTCTGCAGTTTGTCTAGGGGTATATTTGTCATCAGAGAGCTTATAATTGGAAATTTAGATTAAATAATGCGGTGCATCTCATGCAGTGGGCTATTTCTTATTCCAGGGAATGTCATGCGCGTATCAAGTACAAACTTAATAAACAAAAGTCAATCCATTCATCTAATTGATGGATGGATAAATAATGAAAACATATCCATGCACGAGAATATTATGCAACTGTAAAATTAAGTAAGTTATCGATACATAGTACAATGTGAATGGTCTTTTAAATGTATACAAGCAGCAACATGGTATGATATTCCATTCCTATTAAACATCTAAGATTGACAAGCACAGAGAAACAGAAAGTGAGCTATTACATGGCAAAGGCTGGGCCAAGGAAAGAGTGGAGAGTGACTATCAATACATACAGAGTTGGTTTATTTATTTATTTATTTTTTTGAGGTGGAATAAACTCTGGAATCAGAAGGTTGTGAAGTCTGAATGTATAAAATCATTTTTTCAGTTTTAATAGGTAAGTATTAAGTCATGCAAATTATGTCTCAAAGCTGAAGATGTGCATGTATTTGTATGCAAATTCTGATTAGTGTATTTTTTCACATTTACTTCCTTTTATGTGTGTGTGTGTCTGTCTCTCTCTCCATGTGTTTCTAAAGGGACTTAAGAAACTGACCTAACACTGTGTTGTGATTATGAACTTAACTTCTGTAAAAACAGAAGATATGACATACAGTTACATGCCAGTAGAAAGGACTTTTCTGGTGAAATAGTTATGGATGGAATTAGAATTTCATAACTTCTTTTGCCTCTCTGTACGTTTTTCAATTAAACAATTATGCTTGTTTTATTTTGTGAAACTTTAAAGATGAATCTAAGTTTTAAGTTTAAGAGGAGAGGAAAATGGCATGAATTTAAAATGTCAAATGATCTCCGTCTAGGGGAATTAGCGTGGTCTGGGAAACGAACCTCAGATGGGAAACTTGAACCAAGGAACAAGCCAGACAGGTCAGCTCTTTGTGATTTTCTTTCTTTTCCACACACTCAGAAGACTGTCTGTCTAGATGTATTATCTTAGGTTCATAACCATGGTTAAACGCCGCAGAAAGAAGCTTAACATTGATTGAGTGCCTTTGGCTGCCAGGCTCTCCCAACGCCACGGTCCTGTCGGTTGCATTAACTTATATCTGGTTGGAGAAGGATACTTTCAACACTTCTGCACGCATTCCACAGGCGGGAAGTCGGCTTTCTAGTCCTACCTCTCCAGGCTGCAGCAGGAGCCTAGACACAGGATTTCTAACTGGTTGACTGTGTGGCTTGCAAAAGCTGTGATAATTCGGAATAAGAGAAGTGCAGATTTAGAGAAGGTGGTGTTAATCCTGATTGTCAGCATCTCCACTACAGCACAAGGGGCTACGCACTCCTGGGAGGGATTTCCTTGATCAGATCATTTGGAGCAGGAAGACCCACCCTAAATGTAGGTAGCGCCTTCTGGTAGCAGTTCAAAGAAGAACACAGAAGAAGAAAACTTAGCTTTTGCCTGCTTGCTGTTACTGTCACTGGTACGTCCTTATATCCTGTTGCTGTATCACCTCCTCCCCAACACATCATCTTCAGACTTCTAGTGGAGACTGAAGACCAACTTTCCAGGAACCCTCCAGGCCCTCAGTCCAGGGAAAAGACTACCGAGGCATACAGCCTTGTGGACTTAGCAACAACTGGCTTCTTGGCCTCCCCTGTGTGAGACAGCTGTTGGATTATCCAGACTCCATCCTGCACGCTAATATCACTTATCTCCTTGTAATATATATGTTTATGCTATTAATTCTGCCCCTTTAGGAAAACCAGCAAATTTCTGTACTTTCTGCTAAATGATGCCTTTTGAGTATTTTCTAAATAGTTGACTATTTTTCAAATTTAATAACATTATATTTATGAAACATAAAAATATCTCAAACCAAGTGATAATTTTAGAATATACTTATAGGTAGTAGAAGTTACCCGTACTCTTTAAAAACATAAATGGGTGATAGATTCTCATTTCTCATGAGTAGGTTGTGGGAATCAAATGACCCTTGAAATGTTTTTAAGCTCTGCACTCAGTACTGTCCCCTGATTATGTCATTTCTCATTCTGCACATGCACAGTTTGTTTATCTGCCACTAGTATCCTTGATTATCTCTGTATATAAGTTTTGACAGATTTTTTTTTTTAATTCTAGCATCAGGTTGATTTTCTGTGAAAAGAGCTCACAAAAGACCGTATCTCCTATGATGACATCCATATTAGTTATGGTAATGTTAGGCACTATAGTGAGTAACTCAAGCCAAAATTTCAACTTCTTCTTATTCTTTGTATTCTTAAAAGTACACATTTCTTGCTTATACAACTAGTATAGTGTGTGTCATGGGAGCTTCCAGCATGATGAGGCAGTGAGCCAGGCACCTCCCTTCTTTAGATGCTATCTATCAATTTTAAGATCACTGAACTCTTTAACAACTAGCTGGGTATATGAGAGAGAGAGAGAGAGAGAGAGAGAGAGAGAGAGAGAGAGAGAGAGAAGCTACGCTGTAGGAGGCAAGCTTTCTGCGGCCTGAGACGAGAAATGAAGTACAAAATTTACACAGCCCTCGACTAGTCATATCACATGGCCATGCCTAGCCAAAGGAAGATGGGAAATGTAGTCCAAGTGAGTCTTTCATCCAGCAAGAAAAAAGTGTTGAGAATCAGTGCCTTGCTACAATGGAAGTAAGTCTACAGTCTTTGTAATGACTACATGCTCTTTCTGCCTAGTGCCTATACATATAGAGCGTCATCTTACTTCTTGAACTCTATTCCATTTCAAGTCACTAAATCACAGAGAAGTCTGGGGCTGGGCTGTTGATAGCTCATATAATAATATTGTCTGCCAGAGGAACAGGGACTAGCAATTATTCCAATCTTTTGATCTTCTTATCTTTAGTCAGTACCGTGGACCCAACCAACTTTTATCAACACTTTTCCCACCAAACAAAAAAATAGTGCCAGGCTATTATAAGAACTATTGCTTAATCACCGTTTGATGTTCTGTGATATTTTTTTTTTCATTCTCTTTTCATCAAAGAAAATCTTGAGGACTAGGGTGAGAAGGCCTTTCCTTCCATAAAACTGGGAGAATTTGTACCGAAGGGGCTCTCTGGTCTTTGTCCTCTCGTGTTCTAATGTGGGGAAAAGGGTTTAATTAGAGTTACCTAAGATACCGGCCCTCAAACATTGGTGTATTTAAGGGTAATCTGGGAGGCTTACAGAACAGGCTATTTTAAGTTCCCTTCATAGAATCTGATTTAATTAGACAGGTGTGGTATCCATGTATCCTTATTTTTAAGGTTCTGGTATAATGGTCTGCAAGTTGTAATTTCGGAATCATTCACCTAGCTGGTTATAGAGCATAAAGTAGTAGGCAAGAAATGCTATCTAGACAAACGTATTCATCTCGACATGGGTAAGTTTTTAAATATCCAAGTGGCTAGAGGAAGGCCAAGGAAATACTATTAGAAGCTTCCATTATCATTCCCCCTTGGTTTGCACCTATCTGTCTGGCCCTGAACTTCTAATGCTTGTGCATCTCTACTGTAGCAAAGCTCATACTTTTCGTAGCCACAAGACACTGCTCCAGAAAGGATAACATCACATGTGTGGACTTGTACATGGGATTTTCAGAACCAAGAAACAGTGTAAGCTCTGTCATGGCAGGAATCAGGAACCTAGCAATTGTCTTGCTTTCCCCGCTTTAAAACTACTTACTTGACTGCATGTATCAGGAAGCCGCTGTGAAGTAGTTGCTAAAAATGTAACACAGTTATGGGGGTCATTGGAGAGGTGTTTATACTCACCTTCTCCACAAAGAGGGTCCTGCTTTGCTTTGTGGTTTCCCCACGTAGCTAGACTGGTACTCCTCCATGGTACCCCACTGAAACAAGGGTGTTTATAGTCTGCAGCTATCTTGTCTGAGCAAAATGGAATGAGTTCTGGAAACCATGTCTGATGGTAAAGCATTCATTCTATTGGGAGGATGAATTTTCTTTAAAAAAAAAATGTGGTTTTTGGGTCAAGGCAATGAGTCTCTTGAACCATTATCCGGGCATGATGGTCATTTAAAAGTGTCAAGATGATAAAAATTTTTAAGAATACTTCAATTGATTTGATGTCTTAGAGAACACTGGGAAGAAGCAGATTAGGGCGAGAGCTGCTTCTCTGCTCAGAAATGCCTGCGTGTAGGAGGAATACAGATGCTGAGACGGCTTCGAGCACTATTTCTGCATGAGGTAGTTAAATTACATGACCTAGAAGGTCCTCATTTGATTGTTCATGGCTGGGCTGAGGGACTAAGTGACTTAGCAGGATGCCTCCTGGAACTTCTGCTTCTGCTGAAGCTGTGGAAAATGTGTCAGGTCATGTGGGGCCCATAGGCTTTTGGGTGTTCATCTATTCTTTGGAAACAGTGCCATTAAAACTCAATTTGCGTGCTGCTTATGAGGACAAACTTACCAAGAGAGCAGCTTTTGTAAAGCATCACTGTGTCCTCCACCCCATCGGAATGCATCGGCTGACCTTTGGGTGTAATGGGGTAATGGTACCCTCATTTTGCTGCCATCCCCAGAAGCAACAGGGAAAAGTTGTCACTGGTTCCATCTCTAAGTAAAAGGAGAGAGGAATCAAAATTGGGTAAAAATTTGATGATAATTGGCAGAGAAAGAGGACTGCCTGGCTCCTGTGTTGGACCAAGCATCCTTCTGCTATCGGGTTTGTGATGTGCACAAAGCAACAGCAGATCGGAAGCAAAGCACTGGTTTATTAAGCTGTGCTGGTGTCTGATAGGTGGATGAGGCTCTCTCTCTGATAAAGGCTGACTTCATATTTAAGGACTCTTGTGAGAAGTCTTTCATAATATTAAGATATAACACTGTTAGGGGACCTATGAGTGCATAAAGTAATGCTTTGCTCTGGTCATCCATGCTGTTGTAAGTTTCCCAGGAAGCTTTATGCCTAGAGGAAAAAAGAAGACAAAAATAATAAATCAAAATTCAAATATTACTTTATTATTAGCTAGAAATGTGTCAAGAACACCTAGTGAAAGCTGGGTTGGCACAAGTGTCCCCAAACCTCTACATCTGAATTCTTTGAACAAAACACTAGATACACAGACACAGTAATGTTATGGCCATGTTTGAGACGGTAAAGTCTCCCTGGTTATTCTGGGGCAGCTTACTCCATGATCAATGAAGACGGTAAGCAAACACTATTTAGGAAAGCACAATACCAGCCCTATTCAGTGAGGGTGCAGGACACTTGTGGGAAGAGCGAGGCTGAGAATCATGGCGGAAAAGTCATGCAGTTGGGTGAACTTGAAATACTCAGCTATTCTATCAACTGAAATATGGCCCCAACACTGTCATTCTTGTCTAGAGGAATGAGAATTCTACATCCCTATCATGGAATATTTAACTGTATAAAGATGTGTTACATTGGTTTATGCTGTGGAATATTACTTTAACTGTGTAAAGCTGTGTTACACTTGCTTCTGCTGCCTCTGTTTAATTATGAAAAGATGTGGGGTTGTTTTACTTTGCCTGCCTAAGGCACCTGATTGGTTTAATAAAAAGCTGATTGGCCAATACCTAGGCAGAAGACAGGTAGGGGCTGGCAGGCAGAGAGGACAAATAGGAGAAATGGAGAAGAACGAGAGAAAGAAGAAGAGAGGAGAGAACGAGGGAAAAAGAGAGGGAAATGCCTGGGACCAGCCAGGCAGCCACCAGCCAGAAGACACAGGGTAGGACTGTAGGAACCGTGATAAGCTAAATATGAACAGATCACCCAAAGGAAGTTCTTTCCTTCCAACCATTATCACCTGCCAGAGTAGGACTCAGCCATTGATAAGTTTAATGGAGGCCCGAGTTTACCCTGAAGCAATACGTGGTTGCAGGAAGGACCATAAACTAAGATTACCTGAGCACCACCCAAGAACAGACCATCCAAAGGAAATGCCTGAAGTTCCAACTGCTATAGATAGGACCACCTGCCAGCACACACTCACCAGGACACCCCTAGACAAATTTCAGCCAATCAGGGGTTCTGAACCTCAGAAACCCATCACCTCCACCTCTACTACTATAAAAACCCAACTCTAACTGAGCTCAGGGCTCTCTGTTTATTCAAATACAAATTGCATAAAATAAATGTTCTTTGCTTTTACATATGGGACTTGGTCTCCTTGTTGGCTTTTGGGGGACTTTGCAGATTTGGGCATAACAAGGACATACAGAAAGAGAGGTAAAAGTCCTGAAGCAAACCATAGATGAAGAGAAACAGGTTAATTTAAGTTAAAGCCAAAAAAAAAAAAAAAAAAAAAAAAAAAAAAAAGAGCTAGCCAGAAATAAGCACAAGCTAGGCTGAGCCTGAGCATTCATAACTAATAATAAATCTCCATGTCATGATTTGGGAGCTGGTTTGTGCTCCAAAAGAAAAAGCCTGCTACATGTCCCCGTAAGAAAGTTACAAAAAATACTGAGAAAACTAGTTCCTAAGCTGGTCTTGACTTAATCTAGAATTCATTACTCAAGGACAGTGGCAAAACACTAAAGTGGAGAAGACTTCAGTAGATCCTGGCTTGCTTGCGTAGCCACTGGCTTTATGGAAATGGAAGGGCACAGGTCAGGTTGCACAAAAGGTCAGTATAATTCAATATAATTCACCAGGCTACGGGAAATGCTAGCGGAGGACGCCAGAGCAAGTCAACTAGTTTAGTTCAGATTGTGACCAGTCAAAGCTGTAGAAGCTGGTGGTGGAAAAGTGTGTGCCCCTGGGTGAAATGACCCTCCACACTTCTGCTTGTCAAGGTAAGCTTCCTCTTCTGGAGAATGGGAAGATGATATTAGCATACAAAAGAGAAAATGTACGCAAAATTCAAGATCTGTGTGTCATAATCCCGCACAAAGTTCTCTGGTTTTTGTTTCTTAGGAAAAAACATACTTTTATAATGGTAAAAAATCATTTTTAGAATATATGTTTCTTAAAATATATGTATGTATGTGTGTATGTATGTATGTATGTATGTATGTATGTATGTATGTGTATGTATAAGTCCCCTCCTCCAAGAATATCCAAGTCTTTGACCTCTAGTTGGAATCAATGCTGTCTTTGTGGATCCTGGTAGTGAAGTCATTTGGAATAAATGGAGCATGTGCAGTTCAAAACTAAAACCAGTATATGGCTACTATGATTTTTGGGGGGTGGGGTGATGATAAGAAATAATTGAACAGCAGACCTATGGTCAGAAACTGGAAATGCTTCTACTTCTCCCCTATTCTGGAGAAGTGTGTCCAATGTCTAGGCCTCTGAGCAATTTTGAAGTCCTGCAGTTTGCATCACTGAAACTGGACTGCACTGTCTGGGCTTCAGAGCTCACGGAAACAGACACAAGGTGCAGCTGACTCAAGCTTGCTGATCCTGTCTTTGGGGTTTGGTTGGAAGACACGCAATCTACCATAGATTGTGTGGTCCTAGAGTGTCTCTTGTGTGCTTGCTATAAACTTTCTGCCTCTTGTTTCTCATGACAGCACTTGAGGTTATCCATTCAAAAATTCAAAAGTAAATATACTGTATTTTAGGGATTTGTAGCCACAGGCTGTTAAAGTTTGCAGAGACCATGAAGACTCCTCCATCCTCTGTGGCTTACAAATCTCAAAACTAATTCCCAGGGATGTGCCCAACGTCACACAGGTAATGCAAATTACTAGAACAATGAAGAGTACAGTGGGCATTATACAATGCAGCGACTGAGATGAGTTTCAGGCCTGCTTACAGAAGCTACCCTGCTTGATGCATTTTTCTGGGAGCAACTCTTCCACACAGAAGCATCTTAGGATGCTAGCTAGCTCCTTCCCCTCATTTACTCACTTACAGGCCATGGAAATGAACCATACCTACCTCGTATGTTAGCATGAAATTTTAAATGCAGATAGAACATATAAAGACAAACATGCCTAGCATTTAGGAATAACAATAATGAGACATTTCACCATTAATTTTAGAATTCTCTTCTTTCTACCTAAGATTTTAATCAACTGTATATAGTCACCAATTCTTGTGTGTCCTGAACTTTTATAGTTTTCACTCCCTCCATGGACAATACCCCAAATCTAGATTACTGTCATCACTTTTTCTTTGTTCTTCCACTTCTGCCTTTTCAGCTATGCCTTGGTGTAGTATATATATACCATATATATACTATTTCCAAGCTTATTCCCACCGTTCTGTGGGCCAGAAGCTCAGACACAGTCAGAAAAGATATTTGTCTATCTTGATTCATCACCAAGATGCCCGAAAGCCTCATCTATACTGGTCACTCATGGAATAGGTACAACACTGTCTCTTGGTTGAGTTTCTCTGGGCTTGTCTCTCTTACAGGGACCGCAGCATGAATCACTCGGGCCTCCTCGTAGTCTGGTGGGCAGGTACATGGGTAAATGTTCCAGGACACTGGAAGTGAGAAGTTGTCAATTTGTAAAGACATAGGCTGGGAAAACTGGCAAAGTATCACTTTCACCATATTCTATTGGTCAAAACAATCACAGAGCCTGCCCAGATTTAAGGGGAATAAAAATAGACCCTACTCTTCAATGAGAAGAGTGTCAAAAAAATCTGTGACTGCCTTTAATCTGCCATGCTCCACTATAGCAAATTATTTTCAGAGTATCACACACTAACTTTAGAAAATGGAATTCAAATCATGTCGCACAAACCCTCCCCCATGGGTTTAAGTCATGTATGCCTGCTCGTCATGCTCAAGATGAAACACAGACTTTTAAAGGTGGTCTGCGTTACCCTGAACTCCGGTCCCTTGATTGTTCAGCCTCATTTTCCCTCTCACCCTCGTTCAGTTCATTCTGACCCCTGTCTAAGGAACACACTGTTTACTTTCTATTGTCTTTCTCTGTATTTCTGATAGTGCTTCTTATTACCTGGAATTGCATTATATTTTGATTTGTTGATTAGCCTATCTCAGTTTCCTTGGAATAAGGACTTCCTTTACTATATATTCTTTTAAGGTTTTTTTTTTTATGTAACAAGTGGTGATTTTATGTTTTTTTCTTCTGGAAGGTGGTCCAGCTTGTGTGTGTATGTGTGTGTGTGTGTGTGTGTGTGTGTGTGTGTTTCATGTCTTTCCCTGGGAGAGAGATGCCTTGGTGTCTAGCCTACCTGCACACGTAGGTTAAGGAAGGAAGTCAAAAGGAGAGTATAGTGACCTTGCAGGTGCTCTCATCTGATGATACCAAGTGTTCCATCGTCAGTTAGGTATGTAGGTCATGTGTATAATGAGAAAGCAAAGATCCTAACTCTGTAGTTGAAGAGTATAGGCTTATAGACATGTCAGTCAGTGTGAAGACCGCTCAAGTAGCAGTAGTGTGTCTGAATGACAATGGTAAGGACAGGTGACAAATTTGGGCTCCTTCCTCTAGGCACAAGGCCTGGAGAAAACTTCTTTGAGCCTTTGTTTTCTCATCTGGGAAGGAGAAACAATAATGTTCCATGGGCATTTCTACGAGGCGAATGCATAAGAAACCATCTGTAGCAGGTTTAAATGTGACTGCAAAGTCCTGGTTACTGTCCCATTGGGCGGTGGGATCCATGTAGCTCCCCTGGAATCTGGACAGACTGTGTGTCTGCTTGGATCAAGGAAGAACATTAAAATGATGCTCTCAGACCTCCAAGAATAGGTCACAGACAGCCAGATAGTCAACCTTATGTTTGAAGCTGACCTAGCCTTGGCTGCTGTGCCGCTAGCGTATTCTGGCTGAGTCCTTACTGAACTGTGCCTGTCCTGTGCCAGCCTGGGCAGCACATAGGTGGGTAGAGAAGACATCTTCAGTGTGCGTCTGCCAAACTGAATGATTCCAGCCCTCAACTTTTTTGAGTCACTCCAAACTATGAAAGTCACCTCAGTCAAGGCCCCAAAAACAGGTGGAACAGAGAACTGTCTCTTTCCAAAACCCTGACAGGTGGAATTAATGAGTCTAATAAACTGTCTGCTTCAAGTCACTGTGTTTTGAGGAGCATTTGTTACATAGAAATAAAGAACTTCCAGCCCATGCCTTGCATGAGGAAGAGTGTTCTAAGCATGCCAAATTCTTTACCCCCCTCTAAATTTCACAGAAGTCTGGGGAGCAGAGATGCACCTGTGACCTAAATAGACGGATGGATTTATTTGTAAGATTTATTTCACATGTGTGGGTGTTTTGTCTGCATGTATGTATGTGTAACACACAAGTACCTGGTGCCCAGGTAGGCCAGAAGAGGGCACTGGATTCCCTAGAACTAGAGTTATAGGGAAAAGTGAGCTTTTGTATGGGTGCTTGGGACCAAACCCAGGTCTTTTATAAGAGTAACAAGTAACCCACAGTGGTAGGTTTTGAGTTCAAGGTTTAAAATGCAGCCCAGAATTTTTGACAGGAAGAGGGAAGGTGTCACAGAAGGAAATTCCAGGCAGGGAACATACTTGGGATTCAACGCCATCACGGGCAACGGCCTAAGGTAAGCAGGCCTAAGGTAAACCTTCAGATAACTTACTCAGAACATCTGCAGCAGAAAGGGCCCCTCAGTCCAGGAAGGAAACTGCTCAGGAGAGGCTTCCTAAGCAGGCATTTCCTTTCTACAGAAGCATGACACGTGATGTAAGCCCTCTCCACGGAACCTTGTTCCCCAGGCGCAGCCCTCACCAGGACTTACCCAAAGAAATCTCAGGGGTATGTGTGGTCTTTGCACAATCCCTCTGCTTCTGGCTCAGGGTGTTATTATTCTGTTTCCCTTCGGCCCCGTATCAGCCCTTCTTATTCTAGTGTTCATTCCTTGTTTGTTTATTCAAACTCCCCTGTCTGGGTCCCAAAAGTTGTCCCCCTGATATTTCTTTCATAGAACTGGAATAGGAATTCCCCTTTGCCTGTTTATCAGATTTTAGACCTGCTTAGACATGGATGCCTCAGAAAGGGGGCCATGTCTGCACGTATCTGAATGTATTAGCTAACAATGTCATCTTGGTTTAAGAAGGAAGGGCCATGACTTTTAGGTAAAATATGGATCCTGAGAGGACAGTTCTAAAGGGTTTCTTCCCATGCTCTGTAAAGGGTGAGCTACTGTAGAAGAGCGTTGGCTCTTAGTGTGCAGGGAGCTCTATTGACCTCAATGGTGCGGCTAGGAGGACTGTCGCCAGCATTTTCTATTTGGATCCAAAAACAGTGTTAAGGACCCCAATCTCTTCAAGTCTTCTTTAAAAGGAACTAAGGGGAGCTGAGGGCATATAGCTCAGTGGTGAAAGAGTGATTGCCTAATATACAAGGATTTGGGTTTGAGTCCCAGGGCTGGAAAAAAAAAAAAGAAGAAGAAAAGAGGAGGAATAGGAAAGAAACAAAAAATCTGAGATCCTCATTGGACTCGAATTCAATATTACTTGATGGGAAACTTGCTCATGGCCTTATCTGTGAAACGTCTTATCTAGAAAAGTAATGAAATTTATATTCTCTTTCATAACTCATGTCCATTCCCGGCAGGTCACTGTATTATGTCAGTTTCAAGGCTCCACTCAGCTACCTTGAACATTTTCTCACTTCATCTCTTAAGCACACTATTTTTATCAAGAACCAGGACAGGTTTTTCTTAGAATTATCAGTTACATCCCGGAAGACTTTCCGTTCAAAGAATAGATGCGCCTATGCCATTGGCAAGTGACGCTGTGTTTTTGATTGTCTGTTTTCTTCTTCACAATGGTTTTGTAAACCCCATCAGCTCTTCCTCTCTCTGGAATAAAATCATGGCTAGGTTTAGAATGTAGCTTCTCTTTTTCAGATATTTTTTTTTTCTGGTCACTTTATCTGGTAAGAAAATCTTAGGTTTGTTCCTTCTCTGCGGAACTGCAAGGTAGGGTAGTGACAAAAACAAAAAGAACCTGGCTCAAACTCGAAACCATTCAGATGGAAACGTGGCAGACGGGATGGAAGAGTCTGAAAACTTCTTTGGTGTATCTCGCGATATTTCCCTCCTTCTCACTTAGCTTCCCGACCATTCAGGTTGGAGGCTGAGTGTAAGAGGAAGGTAGGAGGACAGACAAGATCTTGCATGTCTGATACTATTGAGCTGGCGATAAGCATTGTGGGGTAGACGGAAGACGCAGCTCATTCTTCTGTGGAAGTTCTGTGAGTTTGTGGTATTTTTCATCTAACGTGCCACCACTGAGGATCCCTGACTTGCCGCAAATGAGGTACTCCCTTCCCAGGCCCTGGCCATCTACTAATCTGTAACATCTTTATGCTCTTTTCTTGTTCTCTAGGATGTACCCAAGTCAGTTCTCTTTTGCTGCGAAATGTGTATAGACTTTAAAACGAGGTGAATTTATGACTTCATTGTTGGTGGATGTCAGTCATGAATGGGTCTCCAGCCATGTAGCAGGCCGGAATCCAGTTGCTGGCTTGAGAAGCATCTCTTGTGGCACAGAGTCTTTTCTCGGGCACACATGACTGCTGGCAAAATGAAACCCTTCACAGTTCCAGAACTCACAGAAGCCCATCTTCCAAAGCCGCAGGACGGCATCTCTCTGACACTTTGCCCTCTTCTGAAGGTTCATCTAATTAGGTCAAGTCTACTCAAGAAATCAATCCTTCACAACTCAAAGTCAGCTCATTTGCAGCCAGAGATAAGTTTCAGCACGAATGAGCTACAGAAGGGAGGCTCCTGTGGCGGTTTTCCCTCTAAGGAGGCCATCCCTGGCAGGGGTGGGGGGAGGGGGCTGACAGAGGGGTTTGTAGAAGAAGCACCAGCATTTTCCAGCCTCTCTCTCTGAAAGGGGCTTTAAGAGCTCTCCCGAGGTCTCCCAAGGCCCACATCTGGGACCCTTCCTGTGGGGCGGCAAGCACTTTCCAGCGGCAGTCTATGGTTTGGCTGCCCGGATCATATTAACCAGCTCTGACCCTGGCCTCTTACGTATCTCAGGCACCACCAGTATGCCAATCAATATTCAATAGATTTGCAACAACCTTACTAAGAGATTTCCTTCCTAATAAGAGTCTTCCCCTGTTAGTACTGAGAAAAAGGGTAAGCATTTCCCAAAACCTTCTTGCCCTCTTCAATTCTCTGTCTTACCAGATTCATTTGTAAATTTTTATAGATTCTACTAAAAAAAAAAAAAAAAAAACCCTTGCAAATGAATGGAAACTACGGAGATTTACAATAAATTTTATACTTTCAGTATAAAAAGTATAAAAAGTATAAAAAAGTATCATAAGAACTTACCCACTATGAAAACCAGAAAAGTCCATGACAGAACTAGAAAAGTCATAAATTTATATTCTCTTTCATAGCTCACATCCATTGCCTGCATTCAGTTCTTATCCATTTCCATATAATTGGCCTTTCTTGTTCTGTTTTTTTTTGTGCTCCGTTGTGCACACATGTACGTTAGTTTACACATGTTATTGGCTAGCATATGGGAGAGAGTACACTTTTTTCTTTTTGAGATTATGTGAACTCACTTAAATGTATGCATTGGAAGTCTATCCACTCTTTTGCATTTTTTTAAAATTTCAATTTTCTTTAGAGATGAGTAATTTTTATTGTACTTTCTTCTATTGATGGTCAATGAGGTTGATTCTAATTCTTTGCTATAGTGAATAAAACAGATATATACATGGGGGTGTAAATATCTCTATGTAAGGGTATGCTATTTGTCCGGGAGAAATAGCTGGGTCATATAGTAGTTCTATTTTTATATTTTGTTACTTTACTTTATTTTTTTTAAAAGAAAACGTTTTATTTTACATACCAATCCCAGTTCCTTCTCTCTCCCTTCCTCTCACTTCCCCCACCTTCTTCTGCACCCCACTCCCCATTTACTCCTCAGAGAGGGTGAGGCCTCCCACTGGGATTCAACAAGGTATGGCATATCTCTTGAGAAAGAACCAAGGCCTTGCCCCTGTACCTAGACTGAGCAAGGTACTCCTCCAAAAAGAACGGACTCCAAAAAGCCAGTTCATACACTAGGGATAAATCCTGGTTCCACTGCCAGTGGCCCCACAGACTGTTCATGCCACACAACTCTCACCCATATTCAGAGCACCTGCTTTGGTCCTATACAGGTTCCCCAGCAGTCAGCTCCAAGTCGGTGAGCTCCCACTAGCTTGGGTCAGTTGTCACCAGACTGATTTCCACAATGACTGTACTAATTTGTATTGCCTCCCCCCTCCAAAAAAGAGTGAATAAGGATTTTTTTCTGTCCATACCCTCTTCGATGTTTATGTTTGTTGTTAGATTTGTTGGTGATAGCCATACTGAGTTGGGGAGAGGTGGTTTTAATTTTTCCTCCCCTGATAGTTGGAAATACTGAACACCTTTAAAAAACAGTCTGGACAGTTCATATTTTTTACAAATTTGTCTATTAAGTTCATCTGCCCATTTGTTGATTGGCAGTTTTATTTCCTGGGTATTTGATTTCTGCAGTTCTTTACAAATTCTGACTGTTAGCGCCTTGTCTGAAGCTCGCAGAGATTCTCTCCTGTTCTGTGGACTGTCTGTTGGCTCTGCTTCTGGTTTCCTTGGCTGTAAGGAAACATTTTATTTCCACATTGTCCCCACATGTTGATGCTTGGGGTTAGTTCTGTGATGCTGCTGTTCTTTTTAAAAAGATCTTTCCTAACCCAATAACCTTAGGGGTATCCCCCCGGTTTCCTTCTAGAGTTTTGTATTTCTGATTTTAATTTGAAATATCTGATCCATTTTGAACTGATTTTGTAGAAGGTAAGGGATTTTAATCTAAGTTCATTCTTTTGCAGGTAGAAATCCAGATTGGACAGGCCATTTTTTTTTTCCGCAAAGTATTTTCTCTCTTTGTCAGAAATTAACGGAACAAAACTTGTCATTACATGTACTGGCCCTCAATTTTGTTCCATTGACCAGGTTGTCTATTTTTATGCCTTTACCACTATATCTGTCATTACCACTATAGTTCTATAGCATAATTTGAGGTTGGGTATGGTAATACCTACAATATTGTTCTTTCTTCTTAGGATTGCTTGGGCTATTCATGCTTTTTTGTCATTCCACATGAATTCTTCTATTGTTTTTTTCTAAACCTTTGAATATAAAATGAGAATTTTGATAAGAATTGTACTAATTCTTTATATTAATTTTAGAAGTGTAGACATTCTCACAATATTAATTCTGCCTATTTAAGAACACGAAATATGTCTCCATTGTGTAATATCTTCTGTAATTTCCATTTTAAATATCTTGAAATTTTCATTGTACTGGCCCTTCACTTCTTTAGTCAGATATATTCTTAAATACTTAATTTGGAGAAAAAGTTATTTTAAATGGATTATTTTTCCTAATTTCTTGCTCAGAGAATAGGCTGTTGCTATAAATAGCATTTACTTTTTGTAAAGAAAATGTTGATTTTTGTATCCTGCAACTTTGCTGTAAAAGTTTAACAGGTGCCAAAAATATTCTAGTAAACTCAGTAGGGTCTTTTGAGCAAAGAGTCGTATCATCTGCAAATAGGGATAGTTTGACTTCTTCTTTTACGGTTTTTATCCCTTTCTCATTTCTGATTCCATAGCCAAGACTTCAAATGCTATACCAGATAAAAGAGGGAAAAGTGGATGGACATCCATGTCTCATTCCTGATTGTCAAGAAAATACTCTTAATATGTCTCTATAGAATAGAATATAAATAATATATATATATATATATCCTTTTTTATTTTGAGGTGTGTTCATTCTAGTCCTAAAGTCTATAGAACTTTTCGTCTTGAAGGCATGTTAAACTTTGTCAGATGCTTTTATAGTACCACTGAAATAATTACATGACTTCTCTCCTCGAGCTTGTTTATATGGTGTATTACATTTAGCAATGTCTGTATGTTGATCCAACCTTGCTTTTCTGGGATGAAGTTCACTTGGTCAAAAATTATAATCTTCTTAATGTGTTTCTGGATTCCATCTGCAAGTATTTTTTTAAGAATTTCTACATCTATGTTCATCAGACAAATTGGGCTGTCTTTTTTTTTTTTATTGTTTGTCTTTACTCAGTTTTTGACTCAAAATGATAACTGGCTTCAAACAGATATAGCAGTGTTCCTTTGCTTTCTATTTTATGGGCCAAGTTAAGAATTGATCTGAGTTCTTCCTTGAGATTTTGATTGAATTCAGTGGCGAATCCACCTGATTCTGTGTTTTTCTTCCAAGGGAGGCTTTTAATAACAGCTTCCATTTATTGTTTGTAATGGGTCTGTTTAATTTTTTCATCCACTCAGAGCTCAGATATAGTAGATCATATATTTGTAAAGAGTTTTCTTTCTTTCTTTCTTTCTTTCTTTCTTTTTTTCTTTCTTTCTTTGTTTCTTTCTTTCTTTCCTTTTCTTTCTTTCTTTTTTCTTTTTTTGGAACATCAAGCTTTTCAGAGTATACGTTTCTGACCAAAAGACAGAGGGAGAAGATGTAAATTAACGAAATTAGAGATCAAAAGAATATTGTTACAAATGATTGCAGTGAAACTCAGAACATCATTAGAAATTGCTTTGAAAACTTATACTTAAAATTAGATTATATATACATATACATACGCAGGGCAGGTGAGGAGCAAGGGCCATGGAACAGTTTGGAACACCTGCTTGGCAAATCCTGCTCAAGCTGTTGTATGTCTCACTTTGAGATTTGAGACCACCTGGCTGCTCTGCTGGGCTCAGAATTGCACTAAAACAATTCCCTACTATTCTGGTTTCTGGGGGAACTGAGGCTTAGAGGTCAAAATGTTTTCTCGGGGTCACCCAGCTCATAAATAGTTAAATTTCCATTTGAATGATACTTCAGTTCATCTCATACCACTGTCTGCGCCAGTGTCTTTATACCTTTCCTCCTAACTTAATCGTTAAATCAAATCACTCAGGTCACTTGGGGCTAAATTGCTTGGTGACAGCTGACCTGCTGAGTTTATTGTTGTGTGGGATCAGACTGCATTCAGTTATGTATCGTGGTGGTTTATTTCCATCTATGTTAGAGGAGCATGCCTCGTGTTTTGATTCAATAATATCATCCAACCTACCAAATACGGGTCAACTTTATTATGTAACAGGGCTCGGAAGGTTTACCAAAGCAGAGTCGGAGAGTAACTGGGACATAACGTTGAGTGAAGCAACGCCACTCTGTCACCTTTATGTCTTGAGCAATGTTCTTGAGGGTCTGGGTTCAAGACCGCGGCCGGCTGAGAGCGGGGTCCCAAGGGGAAATTGTGAGAAATTCCATCCCACGGTTAGAGAGCTAATTGTACTGCTCATTTGTTTGTCTTCCCTGTCAAAACTAAAGAGCGACCGCAATGGGAAATGAAAATTTATTGAGTTTGTTTCATAACTGCCTTTCCCCCAAGTGTCTGGTTGCCTTGTGTTGATTCTGAACACTCAGCACCCTGCAATTCACAGGCAAAGTTAACTCACCGCAGGGATCCAAACATACAGACTGAAGAGGCTCAGCCATCCTTTATGCTGGACACTGTGCTTTAGCAATAATAAACCACTCTGAGCCACTTGAGGCTTGGCTTGAGCCAAGGTGGCAGAGAGCGGTGCAATGACCGCATCTCCTGTGGAAGGATTCCTAGAAGAGCCCACTGGGAATGGAAAGTTTGGGAATGTCATCAGGACTCGAATTAAGACCACATGTGCGGGCGGGAAGGCAAAGTTTGATAGGCTGTTGACTTGTTCAGCGGGACACAGAGTGCTATTTCTGAGCAAGAGCTTTGGAGCTCTGTGGGTCTATAGCAAAGACATCCTGTTACCCATTAGCCCCCTCGAACCATCCTTCTGCAGCTCATTCATAGTGAAAAATTTAATCTCAGGTTGCCTGCCATCACTTTTGAAAGGGGTTTGCTCAGGGAACGGAAATTAATTTCAATAGTTGCCTAAATAAAATCTCATTAACAGGATGAATTTTCTCCCAGGAACACATGTGCCATACATTCTAGAACCATGCAGAAATGATTTACCTTGAGTGGTTTGGCTTTCTTTCTATGTTGCCTTTGCCATAGCTCTGGTCCTTCATTAGGGAAATAGCCCAGAATTGGCTGAAGGGAGAATGATGATTGCCTTTTGTAACCTTTAAAAGGTCACTGAAGGCCTATGAATTTCAATCCATGGGGGAAAAAAAGTGGTGGAGAGCTTCTAAGCTTGAATGGGGTTTTGTGGTTAGATGTGATGCAACCAGGAGCAAGTATTAGAAGTTATGTTCTCCAGATGGCTGCATGTCTCCGCTCAGGCCAGAGATACTGTTCAGTTCCTCTGAGTCGTTTGTGTGAAATATGTCTGGGATTGAAAGTACAACCAAGGAAGGAGTCTGTAAAACGAGAGCCAAGTTTAGAGAAATTCTTTTCCATGCAGCTGTGGGTAAATTCGTTGGGCTCCCTGCAGCAGGAACCCTGGAGAGTACACGCATGCCCTTACTCAAACGATGCCCTTGCTGGGAAGGCACTGGCAAAAAGAAGAAAAGGAACTTACTTGTTCTTTTGTGGAGAACATACAGTGTGACGTTAACGACAAAGATGATCGTGTCAGGTAAGATGGAAAGTAGATTTCCCATCCCCATTTATGGCATTTTATGGAGACTGTGTCAAAAACTTGCCCAAGAAGTGAGAAAGAAGATTTAAACCAACACAATCAATCTGAACCCCACATGCTCACAAACAGTGCGTCGCACTACCATTAACACTGTAATCACAATGGCAGTTAAAATGTTTACCACATTGAACACTTCAACCCCATGTTTGTTTCTTCAGCTCAATAAGGTGGACAGCATTGGGATATGGAGGTGAGTGATTCACCTAAGCTAGACAGCTGAGTCCCCTGGGACAAATAAGTCACCGGAGTCCTGCTTGTCAATTTCTTGTTTCATCTCTAGTGGAAACCAGAAATGTACTCAGTAGGGCATTCTTCTTGAAAAGATGCTGTGCTGAGAATCTGAGAGCTCTTTGTCTTCATCCTCTTCCTTGCAGAAGAAGCCCTGCTTTTCTGGAATGTCTCTTCCCATATAGAGCTTTGCTCTGGTCACTGTGCTAGCTAGACAGAGAACAGAGATGCTAACCAGTGCTCTTGATCCCAATTATATCCCACGATGCCTTTGGAGATGCACAGAGTAGTAGCTGCATCCAGTAGCTGACCGTGAATGCCCTGAAGGTGGGCAGTAAAAGGGTAGTGGTTGTGTTGGTAACACCTTTTCTTTTATGGATACTCAGAGATTCGGGCTGATTTTCTACCTAATACCCTTGTGAATAGCTTAAGTCTACCAGGTTTCTATGAGACTTAGACTTGCTTTGGGTCCTGGTTTGATGTGATATCCTGAAATTATTGAAAACCTGGTTACGGCAAACTATTTCTCTGAACATTAGGTATCTTAAGGCTTACTGTGTGGTGCTGGCTACTCTTGTCTATACTATTCTGGGATTAAATTATAATTATAACCCCCATCACAAATCACATTTCAACTTCATTTGTGCTCTTTTAACTCTTCAATAAATCCCAACAAAGGGTTACACATACAGATTGATTGCTGCAAAACGGTGTGGTTAAATCTGAGGGTCCTTTGAGATGTGCAATATTTACATATACAGGACATTTGAAAATGGGGGTGGGCATGGGAGGAGCTGTCCGGATTTTTCCTCTGCACATAGCTGTCTCATCTCCCCATTGATTTCTGAGAAATAACAGAATAAAAGGCTGGTGACTTTGTGTTTTTAAATTAAAAACAATTATCACCATCTGAATAATTGTGCTGGTTGATTCATCAGGCTAGCTTTTTCTGTCATTAAGAATTAATCTGTGCAACTTCTATGAAATATTAAAACTAAAACTCCCTGATTTCTAAGAAAAGTGATTCTTAGCCTGATTGGAAATGGTAATTTATCTGTAATCAAAAGGCATAAGTTGTTTCTCATGTCAGTGGCCACGTTTTGCCTTTGGCAAATGAGAAGCAGGGAGATTTAATTTATTAATGTATTTGTTTGGGACAGTGGCTCACCATGTAGCTTGACTGATCTGGAACTAAGGCTGTCCTCAAACTCACATAGATCTGTCTGCTTCTGCCTCTCGGGTGCAGAGATTAAAAATGTAAGGAGTCATTGTTTTATCTTTACTTAAAACTATGTGTGTATGTATGTATGTATGTATGTATGTATGTGTTGAACTTTTTCCAATTGAGGTGACAATACTCTCCACCAGAACTATAGACTTTCTAACAAAAATGTCAGAGCCAGGCATAGGAAATGTCCTTTTGAGCTGTTGGTGGGGGAGTTCAAGAGAACCCCAAAACAATATAGTCCATTGCTTTTAGAGCCTTGCAAACAAAGAAGGTAAGATCCACATGCTAAAGACACCACACATTTTGGCCACAGGACTTCAAGGAATCAATCTGGATCTAACTGCCTGAGGACCAGTTCTCAGAATCAGAGGGGATCATGGGAGAACACCTGTTAGCAGGCCCACCCAGCTGTAATACCTTTGACTTGCAATGACTAGCTCAGCCAGCTCTTCTGAAAGGGGCAATGATGGCACTTATATCCTGGGGCAGCCAGTAGCCACCCAAGGAGATGTAAGGCCAGCTCAACCAATAGGTATCCATTCATGTATGGCACTATAAAATTAGCCAACTTCTAGTGTCTGGTGAGGCCATGGAACCTAGCAGAGAACCCAGCACTGACAGTTTTCTAAGCACTGTAATCTCCAACTGCACTCTAAACATTTATCCTATGAGTAATTCAGAAGACTACTGCTCTAGCTTCTCATCAAAGAAGTTTCCTTTTAAGAAGGAAGGGGACTGTTACAGAAAGCCCCAACTGGTAAAATTACAGAGATTAAGTGACTATGGGGTGCATACCCCCAATGAATGTATTTCCAACACAACCTCTACCCTTAAGGCTCAAGGAACATTAGAGAAGAGAAAGCATGAAGACCAGGGCCAAGGCATCAGCTGCTCGACAGCCTCAAACACAAGTACATAAAGTTGGGATGTGTAGGGAGGAGGGGCTAGATCTGAGAAGGGCTGTAAAGAATTCCCAAAGAGTTAATAACCTATTTTACTATTTAAAGGGGGGAGGAGGTGCAGGCCACCACAGCAAACGGATTTGACCTGTTAAATACTCAGCACAACTGACTGTTCCATAGAATGGCTTTTACAGGCCTAGTCCGAGGCTCGTGCCCCTGAATGCAGAATGCATTGCCATTTCTTTGAGGTCAAGAGTAAAAATTGTCGTTTCCTTCCTAAATATGAGCTGCTGTGGAGAAGAGGGAAGCAGGGACAGAGAACCACATGACTAGTCCACGTGCCTGCCTGGCTGATCTTTCTCTGTGCAGAACATCAAGTTTACTCAATTAACAAGCTATAGCAACTTGGCGTTTCTTTGAACACAGTTTAGCTCAAAATTCCTGTGTGCTTTTCTTGAAGTTCAGTTCTCTAATCTCCTTGTGTGTATCTTGGCAGAGTTCCCTGACTGTGTGTCATTCTCTGAGTTACTTGGGACCCAGCCGAAGCAGGACAACTCCTGCACGGTCTCGGGTGGCAGAGGGGAGGGCCAGGCAACAGGGTCAGGCCAAAATGATCCACTCTTGGGCTGTGACTCCTGACCGTTTTTTTAGAACTGCAAACACCAGTTCCCTTCTCTCTTCAGAGTGCTGTGTGGCACTTTTAAAATTAAAGTGTATCAACACTGTTTGTTTTCAGAATTTGGGGCAGAGTAAAACAGGTTGGAATTCATTGTCCCAGAGTTTCGGAGAAGGTAACTGCAGGTATGTTAATTGAATTCTTACCCATGTGCTTGGCACCAGGCAAAACATAGCCTTGTTTCCACAGCCCTATGGAGTAGGTCTTCCTACGAGCACTCCAGGTGAAAGAAGAATTTCTGTGGCCACGGGCTCACGGGAAGTAATGATGGTGGGGTTTGGATGTGAGCACAGGAAGAAGGAATGCAGTCTTACTGTAGTTAGGGAGAAAGGTTCCTCGGGTATGTGGGCCAGGAGAAAGAGCATGCTCATGGTGTCTCGTGAACGTGCTTTGGAGGCCGCCAGGCAGCAGGTCGTCAGGATAGGTTTCTCTAATGCCCTTAGGGTCCCTGAGACCAAATGTACCTACTAAAACTAGTGCTTTGGAAACGTGTAGAAGGCATAGGACTCCCCCAGAAAGTGTTCGTATTGTAGCTGTCCTGGATGCAGGGATGCAGACAAATGACTGATCCTCTGAAGTCTCCTGTGTAGACTACCATGTGACACCTAGGCTGTCTGAAATCATGTTACAAATCTGGAACCTTCCCAGTAGGGCTTCCTGTTGGAGTTCATGATATTTGAAACAATCCCTCCTTTTTTGTTTGGTTTGTTTTTGTTTTTCGAGACAGGGTTTCTCTGTGTAGCTCCGGCTGTCCTGGAACTCACTCTGTAGACCAGGCTGCCCTTAACTCACAGAGATCCACCTGCCTCTACTTCCCTGATTTCTGGGCTTAAAGGTGTGTGCTGTCCAGTCTTAATAGTCAAGGCCACTGGCCACAGGGTTAGATTCCCCAGCTGGCCGCCCTGCAGGTTATTCTCCTAGCGTGGAGCACCACAAATGTGATGTTTTTCTGTTGGCTTAGCAGCTGCACATGAATCTAATAATACATGTTTTAATTATCATCTACAGCCTCATGGTCCTCCAGTCAGTGCCCCGCCAGCCACTCGGGCAGGGGCTGGAGGGCCTTATTCTCCTGAGGCTGTGGTTCTGCGAAATGTAGGTTTAAACTATGTCTCTGCTGTTCTATTTACCACCAGAGACCTGGAAGTCAGATGTGGGGGTGAAAACCTGCGACGTCAAAGAGCTGACCTTGCTTTTTGGCTGGAGACACAGCAAGAGAGATATCTCTTTGGTTGTCCCCAAACCAATTGAAGCGCCAAACTTTAGTCCCGCTCTTTCCTTCCATTTCAACTTCTCTGTCCAAATTCCTGGATTCTCTATGGCTAATTCCAGTCAGCTAGGAGCTGGCTCCGTCCCATGGTCAACTTTATTAGCAGCCTTGGAGTGTCTCAGCGCCACCAAAAATATCCTGCAACCCAAATGCAACACAAACATCACGGAACTGTTCCATGCACCTAAGCAGGTATTTCCTGTCTACCCTGAGCACAGGTGCAGGGCCAAGGATATAGAAAAACCGCACTTCGGTTCTCCCCGTGGCCTGGCACCTAAGCTGTTTTTTTTTTTTGTTTTTGTTTTTGTTTTTGTTTTTCCCCTCTCAGTGTTGGGCTTATTTCTGATGACTTTTTAGCTGTGGAAAAGGTGATGCTCTGTGGTACTTTCGTTTTTGAACCCGGTTCTTTATTTTGTGATTGATGGCAATTCTTCCTCAGGAGTTGGTCACGGCAGATTGTGCTGCGGCACGGTCAGCTGCACCGTGCTCACCTTGTGCTGTTGCTGTCTTGAGCGTTTGTTTTTTCCTGCCCTACCGATCCTGTCACTTTCCTGTTAATGCCTCCGAGGTCTACCACTGTTTCTAGGATGAAGTCCAAAAGTGACAACGTGATGCCTGCCAGCCCGCCCTGTTTGGTTAGTGTATTCCCTTTCTTTTGTTTAGCGGGTACTTACATATTTCTGGATGTGTTCCAGGCCCTGTTCTAAGCATTTCATATCTGCGAACACCTTTGGACAGTGTAGTATTAATCTTCTAATCTTCAAGGATTGTTGGAGCGGTCTCAATGTTTGTGTGACCTCTAGTTCAAATATTAAAACGTAATCACCAGGGTGAGGTATCAGGAAGTTGGATGTTTGTGATGTGGTTTGTTCTTGAGGGGGTGGATGCTCTCATTATTGACATTAGTGCCTTGGACATGATATGCTAGTGGATTCACTAGCCCTTTTTATCACTTGAGGACACAGTCAGAAGGCAATACACAGAGGCCAGAATGAGCTATCATCAAAGATGGAGTATGTCTTCATCTGGAATTTCTAGCCGCTCAGAATGGTGAAAATACATTTTTGTCGTTTATGAGCCATTCAGTCAAAGGCATTTTGGTATAACAACCCTAACAGGCTAGACTGCTTATGTTTCTCATTCTCTTACATAGATATGACCATGGTAGTCCATGTTAACTATCTTGCCCATGACCAGGTAACTAGCAGAAGGGGGTATCTAGGCTCAAGCCCATGTGTTTGCAGAACAATGGTTCTTTCAGGGCCTTAAGAACCCCTTGTTCACCTCAGCCACTACACAAACACCTGATCAGAACCCCAGGCACTGCTGACGGCCTTCGCCACACCCGGCATCCAATGGTCTTTTAGCTCTCAGTGTGAAGAGCAATTTTCCCCAGCCCCTCCCCCAGCTGACCACATTACTCAGTCCACAAGCACTTTGTATTTTCTCCTTATTGCACATAACACATTGGTGATTAAGTCATTCGTTGAATAATGTAGGCGTTTTTCACTTCCATTAGAGCTTTACCCGACTCGAGGGTAGAGAGCCTGTCTGCTGGCATCTTCTGATGTGTACTCAACAGGTTGCAGGTGCTAAATTACCAATATACTGCATTTAAGCCATTGAAGCTGCTGAACTGGAGCAGCCACCCAGGGAGACTGTGGAGTTCTGGGAGGGATGAATGTGCCTGGGAGGCAGAAGGTTTGCTGCTAGCTCCCTGACTGGCTAAGCAACGTCGGAGAGACTGCTGAACCTCTTCATTTGTAAAGGAGGGCCCAAACAACTCATATCTAAACCAAAAGATATTTGTTAGGGCCGAATGAGAAGACATGTGCTCAGGAGTTCACTCTGTCTAGCCTTTTATGGGTCGTTATTCTTTTCACATTTATGAAAATGTATTTTTTTTTACTCTTGTTTTCTCGCTGAAGCATTTGATATAAAAGTTACATAAAAACTAAATAAAGATGTCTCTGGATCCAGTTAATAATAGTTGAGAGATACCTGGGATGAAGGAATCTTTTGAACTGTACTTTCAGCATGCAGTGAGAAAGATCTAGATTATGGGCAGTGCTCTGGTTTATGTGACTTGGAGCCTGCAGCAGACAAATTATAAGGGAAGGCAATTGGTGGTGGTTGTAGGATGTGTATGTGTGTGTGTGTGTGTGTGTGTGTGTGTGTGTATGTGCGCATGCGTGTATGCAACATGTGTGCATGCATGCGCGTGTGTGCGCATGCATGTGTGTGCACATATGTGTGCATGTGCATGCATGTGTGTGTGTCTGTGTGTGTGCATGTGTATGTGTGATATTAAAGTGGTATATTTGATATCCTTGATAGTAAGATATCAAACATACAAATAAATAGATTAAAGCTAATTCGTGTAGGGAAGGATTAGATGAAAAAAAAAAGAAAAAAGGAAAGGAATGTGATTGCTCCTGGGTATGATGGAGAAAAAGGTTTATTGGGGATATGAGGGAAAACATAGCTAGAAGCAGCGACATATGGGAGAGTCCAGAGTGGACATGACCCTGAGCTGGGACATGTGAGGAGAGTGGGGAACCAAGGGCTGCAGCCAGGAGGCAAAAAGGTGCAAAGACAGCAAGAAACCAAAATGGTTGCATTCTGTAGGGAAAAGTAGTCCAGCCCTTGGGTTGGAGAGTTCAGGTAGGGTTCAGAGCAGACCAGCTAGAAGGAGCCTGTAACAGGTAGGGACTGAGGATACAGAGAGAACCTGGAGGCCACATCTTAAATGGGCACCACAGTCATTTGTCCGAGGTTTGAAACCCAATAAGGATTACCATTAACGGTTAAGATCTTGGTCTCCTGGCTGCATCTTTGAGGAGAGGGAAGTTCCATGAGGTGAGGATTGTGGAGAGGCATCTAAGGCACCTGGCAGTGTTTTGTTTCCTATGTGACACAAGAGTTTTGTCACATAATCGTTAATTCTAGTACATGTTTGTGTACTTGTCTGCACCTCTGCTTTGTTTTTCAATGAGATGATTTTAAAATAAGTTGAAACAATGTGAGGACATACTCGGGTCAATTTATAAATAATAACAGTATAGAAGCATGGCTGAAAAACAAAAGATGGTTTCAGTAAATATCTATATTGATGACAGCCTTAGCCAGGAGGGGACACATTTCTCTGGAAAGCGCAGATTCTGCACAGTTTAGGCTTAGTGGCTGTCCATCTGTCCTGGGGACTCTGCTCTGCCACATAGGCTACAGCAGCCAGAGACAACAATCAACAAAGGCAGGCAGAACTATATTTTAAGCTCCAAGCTTAGAAACAGGCTGAGGAGTGGCTTTGGCCTCAGGATGGGCTTTTCTAACCCCCAACAAATCTTTAAATAGGGTGCTGGATGGGAGTATTCTTGTTCCAGGTGGTTTACACCAACCAAACCTCTATCTAAAAGCTTCCTTTTAAGGAGGTAATAATGGCAGTTATTTACTCTAGGACTGCTTTTCTCAAAATGTCTTAAAAATGTTATGCCCAAATCCGCAAAGTCCCCCAAAAGCCAACAAGGAGACCAAGTCCCATATGTAACAGCAAAGAACCTTTATTTTATGCAAGTTTGCAAACTGGGTCTCTCCATATGTCCAACATTTTGGAATAACTGGAGAGCCTTGAGCTCAGTTAGAGTTGGGTTTTTATAGTTAGTAAAGGTGGGGGTGAGGTTTCTTAGGTTCAGGACCCCTGATTGGCTGACATTTGTCTAGGGGTATCCTGGTGAGTGTGTGCTGGCAGGTGATCCTATCTACAGTGGTTGGAACGTTAGGCATTTCCTTTGGATGGTGAGCGGGTAATCTCAGCTTGTGGTTCTTCCTGCAACCAGGTATTGCTTCAGAGTAAACTACTGAGACTCAGGCCTCTATTAAATGTATCGATGGCTGAACCCTGCTCTGGCAGGTGATAATGGTTGGAAGTAAAGAACTTCCGAAAAACCAAAAAAAAAAAAAAAAAAAAGAACTTCCTTTAGGTGATCTGTTCATATTTTGCTGGCTCCTACAAAAATATGTAGGAATTGCCTTCAGAGATTGAAGTGTCAGGAAGACTCTGTGTCTTTCTAAGCTGAACTTGGGTTCTGGAAATACCTGCACTGATCCTACAGAGGCAAGGCTAATGAAGAAGGTGGATGCTCAAGTTGGGAGATGGCTGTTAGGGAAAAGCTCACCATGAACCAGAACCTCTTACCAGGTCTGTTGAAAGGAGCTGCGGGCTTGCTTTTCGTCCTGCCCAGCTCCCACCACCGGCTAGCTTTACCCGAAATAACAACACACAAATTGTATTCTTTTAAACACTGCTTGGCCCATTATATCTAGCCTCTTCTCGGCTAACTCTCGCACCTGGACTAGCCCATTTCTAATAAAGTGTGTAGCACTGAGGTGCGCTTACCTGGAAGATTCTAGCCTACGTCCATCCTGGGCCGGAGCTTGATCACGTGCGTCTCAGAGAGCAGAGCTATCGCGTCTGCCGGGGAGAGGGGAGCGTGGCGTCTCTGAGCTCACTTCCTCTTCCTCCCAGCATTCTGTTCTGTTTACTCCACCCACCTATGTTCTAACTGATAAAATGGGCCAAGGCAGTTTCTTTATTTTTTAACCAATGGCCTTCCTCCATCAACTGTCCACTCCCTTCTGTGAGTGGACGCTCAGATTCTTTACATACTTTTCATGCTAATTCCAATAGTCAATATGACTTTAGCAATAGGTTTCACTCAAAGCAATGCCTTTGATATTAGAAAAACACACTCAGTGCCATCTACATGCTAGTGATAAGACCACATCTTTTGGTTGTTACTGTTTTATTTTGAGAGCTCTTAGGGCTTCCTACTGGAGACTTGTGACTTCTTTTCTGTTGTCAACTCAGTGTTTATCACTTCAAGATAGGGTAGAGCTGATTCCCCTTCTGATAAAAATGCATGCTTTTACCTCTGATAACTCTTATCTCGAGTGATGCAAATGATGCAATCTACAAAAATTTGACCCATTTTCTCCTACTTGTAAACTACTTTTTTTTTTTTTTTTTTAACCATTACCTGCCTACTCAACTCAAATTCTCATATTCAACCTTTGGTTTGAATGCCCAAACCTCTTGCTTTTTTTTTTTCTTCTATTTTATGATAGTTCTGAGGGCAGAAGGCAAGTTAGATTAATATCATGTACACCTTGCCTGTCTTTGAACCTGCAAAAAAATTCACTTTATCTTGATGTTCCTTCGTCACCATGTCAACTTAAGAAAATAATTTATACTGGTTTAACTTTCTGCTTTACTTAATTTCATGCCATATCTGCCACTGATAGCTCATTTGAAAATGCTGGCCCATGCAAGGGTGTTATCAAGCAGTTGTGTGTTACTTTGAGAGAGATGAAGCAAGTTGTTACATGTCCTTCCATAGTTTCCTCAACTTTGCTCTCAGAAAGACTCTGAGAGCAATAATTCCCATCAACAGAGTGGATTGTATACACTGACTACATCATGAAGTTTGGAGGAACCTTGACACAGTATTTAGGGAAATCCCCAGAGATAGGAAGGAAGAGTTAAAGCTTTGAGAACTGGTCATGTGGTGTATAGAAATCGATTAGACCTGTCTTTTGTTCCCTCTTTTTGTGGAATAATCTTTTTGTAAACTGTGAATATGTGTTTCTCTCGTTGGTTTAATAAAGAGCTAGTCAGGAAGAGGTTAGGTGGAACTTATGGACAGGAAGAGAGTTCAGGGATGAAGAAGGGTGGAGTCACTAAGAGATGAAGGAAGAAGCCAGACAGATTTAGAACAAGTCAGAAACACAAAATGAAGCAGAAGTAATAAAGCCACAAGGCTGAAAGTAAATGAATAGAAATGGGTTAATTTAAGTTACAAGAGCTAGTTAGAAATAAGCCTAAGCTATAGGCTGAGCCTTGATAATTAATAAGAAGTTTCTGTGTGGTTATTTAGGAGCTGGCTGGTGTGACAGAAAAGTTCACCTATACCTCCCTACCTGTTTTTTTTGTTTCCTTTTCTAAAAAAATGTTTCATATATTTTGATCATGCTTTCTTCTTCATTAACTCCTTCTAGATCCTCTCCATTTCCCTACCCACCCTACTTCATGATCTCTCACTATTCCCTTCCTTCATTTCTCTCTCCAAAGCAACAAATTTCCAAAAATGGAAATCAAATAAGCAAAACTCAGTAAGACCAAAAAAAAAAAAAAGAAACAAAAAACCCAAATAAAACAAAACAACCCCCTCCAAAAATAAATAAATAAATAAATAAATAAATAAATAAATAAATAGAAATCACAGAGTTCATCTTGTGTTGACCAACTAACTCCTAGGTATGGGCTGTTGGTCAGGAGTGAGAACCTGTGTCTACTTCCCCTTCTCAGGGCTAGAATTTTGTCTGGTTCGAGCCTGTGTGGGTCTGTGCACACTAGCGCAGTCTCGGTGAGTTCATACGTGTTTCAGGCCTCTTTTATCTGGATAACACTGTTTCCTTGGAGTCATCTACTGTTGCTGGCTTTTACAATTTTTCCGTCTTCTATTCTTCATAGATCCTTGAACCTCGAGGGGAGATGTTTCATAAAGACAACCCTTTTAGGGCAGAGTTCTCCAAGGTCTCTCAGATACATTGTCCAGTTATGAGTCCATGTGGAAATTCCCATCTATTGCAAGGAGAAGCTTCTTTGATGTGGACTGAAGGATGTACAACAACGTCAGGTATGGTTTTCATCTGAGGGAGTGCTCCTTTCTGAACTGGACTTGTCCTTTTTTTAGTAGAATGAAAGAAATGTCACCAGGAGTGGAAAGTGTTACCTCCTTCTGCTAGTCATCTTATTTTCCTTCAGTTACCTTCTGGAGGGCAGAAGGTATTTGAACTACTGCCCCTGTCTTTTTTAGCCCATCGTCAACACACTGCCAGGAATGTGAATTAGCATCCAAACCAAATCACTAGGTCACCAGAAACGTGGGTGAGTGAGTCTGGCTTAGCTCAGTAGATCCAGCCAGCTAAACCATTGACTTGTAATCAGTAGTTAAGGTGTGTTTCTTACAGCAACCAATGTAATTCTAAAAATCTGTCAGAGGATGAACAGTATATCTATCTATCTATCTATCTATCTATCTATCTATCTATCTATCTATCTATCTATCTATGTGTATATATAGATAGATAGATATCAGCACAATTGAAGAAATGACTATGGATCACAAGCTGAAAAGTTAGAGCTGTCGGTGGATGGAGGATCCCATTGCATGGAGGATCCCATTGCATGGAGGATCCCATTTGAGAGAATGTTGGTCTTTGGTCCATGTTCTGACCCGTGGGATCTGAGTCATGAAGCTATCACCTCTCATTAGTTAGTCTCTCCTTGCCTCTTGACAAATACTGCTTTTTGTCACTGTTTGTTGGTGTTAAGGTGTCTTTTCATACCTTTAAACATTATCCTAACACTTCAGTTTCCTCTTCCCCATGCTTCTCCAGGGCCTTTGGTGTCAGTAAGCCTGGCCTGTGGGAGGAGCAAAGAACCATGGTGAAGCAGCGTGAGATCTTGCCCAGCTCCTGCCACCACTAAACACCACCATACACCGTGCAGGGGCTTTCATTGCAGCAACGTCAGACATTTCAAAGTTTCCTCAAGAAAACCTAAACCCCCATTTGTGAAATTATAAATTTTATATATTACCTAATATATAAGAAATTTGTGAAGATGAAAAGAAACAGACATTTGGAAATGATTGTTGGTAACTGATGTTAATCACTAAGAAAAACTTGTGCAAAAATAAATATGGCTTGAATACTGAACTGTGACTGTCTTCCCAATGGTCTGTGTTAGTGTTAGGCCTCAAGTCATCACCTTCCACTAGACTTCATCCTTCCTTCTAATCATTCTGAGAATTCCATCACAATAATTCCATCACTTGTCCTTCAGTACAGATCCCACAGACCCTAGTTCTCTGGGACAGAAAGAACAGATGTAAGCCTTTCTTTGGGTACACCAGGACAGTAGCCCAAGCAACTGACTACGGAGTCCTGGGGACCAGGCATCATTTCTTCCTTCACAACCCATCAGCATCACAAGTCCCATCCTTCTGGAATGTGCACAATGACAAGCATTCCCTTCCAGACCTTTCGCTTCTGCAAGGACTGCCTTTTTATTTCTTTACAGCTGTGGAATTGGGACAAGGAAGAAGGAAGCAAAGAGAAGATCCATGTTTTCTCTCCAGAGATCCCGGGAAAGCTGCAATTTGAAAGACACTATGAGAAAGAAAATATAGATCATTTCCTGCTAAGTGGGCAAAAAAAAAAAAAAACAAAAAAAAAACGCGTATATAAGATTATTTATTCATGGGCACAAAGAAGCCATCTAAATATTTTAAACACAAATTAAAAATTTAAAAATGCATGAAAGGAGATTACAGTGTTTAAACTAACTTAACTCATATGTAGTCACAGGTATGAACCTGCTTTTGAGAACAAATGGGGCCATTATCTTTCTATAACTTTGCCCTTCCTGATCAAATTGTAAGTACCAAGGCAGTTTTGTGGATAGGCATTGCCTCCTACTTTGCCTCTCTATTAATTTCCATGTAACTTTGCTTTTGATTGCCCAGTGGACGAGTTTTGAAAATCTCAGTTCAGTTAGGATAATGCTAGGAGCCTGTGGTACCCCACCTGATGTCATTGAGGAGAGCTTCGAGATGCTAATGATTCCAAGTTTGTCATCTGCCAGCTTTGCTATCATACCTGGCAGGGCCTTGGTAGGTATCTCTTTGGGGATAAAAAATAAAAATGAAAAGTCTATATCTTAAATGGGGGGAAGAGGCAAATTAATGTTACCCTACCTACCTCTGCCCAGTCATGGAGATTGAATTGCCTTGTAACTAAGATGCCAAAGGTCTAGCGCTGAGCCATACTCAGCCCACATTAACACTTCCTGGGTACAAACGACATATGGTAATGGAAGGATGGAAGGAGATGGGTCCTCAGAGTTAAGTTGCTAGTGTTTGAATCCTGGCTCTTTTACTTCCTCACCTTCAGGTCTTGGAGAGAATGAAAATGGCGTCATGATAAAATGATCATATTCTTCCATACCTGCAGGCATTGGAAATTAAGTCAGATGTGTATGGCATATGGAAAGCATTCCAAATGTTCTTTCCCTTCCAAGGACAGGTCCACGGGGAGTGAGGCTGGATATGCATGCTGTCCTGTTCTTTTTTTCAGTGGGGCACAACTTGGAGCCACCTTGACCACTCAATGACCATGGTAGAAGCTCTGGTTGTCTTCCAACCAATCTGGTGGGGGAATTATAGAGCCAGCCACCCACCGGAGGCTCAAAAAATAGACTTGCAGAGGCCTTAACTCTGCCTGCGGGACACTGGTGCATATCACAAACAGATCCTTATTCTTCAAACGCGGAGATAAGGCCAAATGGTCAATTTGCCAAAACCGGTCTAAAAACCTGGAACATAATAATAGTGCAATTTGCATAGTTACTTTTTTCCTTCTTCAACCTGTAATTCTCCAAAGGTTTATGCCTTTCCCCCTTTTAAAGGCTTGATTTCTTCCCCTCCTCTCTTAGGATTTAATGTCTCTCTAAGTGTGAGAATACTCTGTTCCTTTGGCTTTTCTCCAGTCTTCAGAAAGAGAACTCAGTCAACACTGGCAATCTCTTGCTTGCCTGCCAGCTACCTCTGGGAGGCAGCGACTCCGGGACCAGGTGCTTTCATTTCCCAATTGTTTCCATTGTCTTTCTCTACCGTACTGTGTGTGACCACACACATAGCACATACATACACACGTGTACACACACAGGGACACACACACACACCACATACACACACGCACCTGCTGTTTTTCTGCCACTCTATTGACCTGATAGTATTCTGAAGAATAAAGCACTGTTCCCACCCTCAAGCAGCTGGTGCAATGGATGAGATATGTATTTTACAAGGCTGCCAATTTCAGCACGATGCAAGCGCGGGATGCTTTGGGAGTCATAGAAGAAGCATCCAAGTCAGGCAGAGCTTTGGTAGAGAAGCTGCCCGAGGGAGGAACACTCGATTTGAATCTTCAAGGACCAGGGAGTGTTATCCAATAAACAAAGGAAGCAGCCTGAACAGACAAATGTAAGAGTTTGAACACTTTTTTAAAAAATCATTTATCTCTAAGGACTACTCTTTGATTAGAAGCATAGCATGACTTTAAGAGTGGATAGGTGAGACATGGGGGATATCCAGCAGTCCCCTCAAAAAGTGCCATCTAAGCCTCTTATGCCGTAGACTCTACCTTCAATAGGCTTTGTGATAATGGGGAAGGGTTGCTGAATAGGAAGTGATATAAGCAGTTGTTAGCAGACAACCCTAATTATGTCAATGATGGTCAGATTGAAACAGAAAAAAACATGAATGTGTTATGAAGAGATATTCCTTTGACAGAGTTGAAGACCTATAGGTATAACTCAAATCTGGAAAGATATCAGTGTAGCAGTCATTTTCTCCTTAGAAATACATCATTACAGTTATAACAAGACATGCAATGTCTACCAAGAAGCTGAAGAAAGCAAACCTCCAATATTTATAATAATAATTTATTTATTTGCTCATCTACTTCATAAGTACTCAACAGGAAGCTAGTGTTTTAGGCCCTGTTACAGAGCCTTTAAGTTTTTTGTTTGTTTATTTTGTTTTTTTACAAAGAACATATATATTTGTAGTATTCATCAGCTAAATGCTTTAAACTCATGGTCCATTTTCTGATGTTGTGCTCACCTGCGATGCTCATTCTTGAATCTAGCATGTGGGTTTAGTCTGGTCTGGACTAGGAACAAATGGCTCGCTGGATGAGGAGGCCATTGGAGACTGCCCTGCTCTGGACCAGGAGAGAGAGCATAGCCCACCCAGCATCAACACCACATCACCTGTTATCATTTCCTTCTCAGAAGCACTTAAATGGCCTTTTCTCTTTCTGTTAACCCTTGGTGGGGATGGCTGGAAAAAACGGCAACCAGGCTCCAGAATATCTTTGGTCATTGTTGCTTCTAATTATTATAAGACTGAAGAGAGGTCATCATGGCACCTCAGGAACTGCTCACGTGTTCCCGAGGACTGGTCTGGCAAAGTGCTAACTAGGCACAGAGGCTTTTGGAGAGCTGACTTCTTTGGAGGAGGAACTAAACTGAAACTTGTTCCTTGTAGAAAGAAAAGGAACGTGATTTTTTTTTTTAAATTACATAAATTACATATGTCTCCCTCTCCCTCTTCTTCTCCGACTCTAGCTATGTTTTAATGTCTGAGCAGCCTATCCCAGAGAATAAAACAGAAAGCACAAGACCCTCATTTCTCTTTTATTACAAATTCACACTGCAACTTTGCAAGCATACGGCAATTGGGCACTAGTAATGGAAGGTAACTTCCTGCTTGGAAGTAAAATGGAAGACTATGAGGCAAACTGCTCAGAAACTCGGTGTCTTGAAGGCTAAAGAAACCAGTTTAGGTAGGCAGGAAGCACCATCCAAGCGGGACACTGTCAGGTCCAAGAGAATCTTGGGACAAATGGCTACCTAAGGTGCCTATTAGCATACCAAAGAGCCTGCTGGTCTCTCAGCATTGCAAGTACCTGTTAAAGAGTCCAGGCTGGCACCCGGGCTCCTCTCAGCATTCCTCACCTCTTCCCTACACTAAACTTCTCCAGCTCATAGACTTCCCCTCCCCAGCGTCTCATTCCTATACAACCCTGCCATTTTGGTCATGGACCCTCTTGGTTGTCTTGGTCCTTTCTCTTCTTCTCACCTCCTTTATTGGTCTCTTTTTGCCCACACTCCCCTTTCTTCCTCTCTGATTTTCCACTTTTTCTCTCCTTCATGGCCTGGTTCATTTTGCTGGTCATGTTTAGCCTACAGCTTTCTCTCTGTGCTATGGATTTTTACTGATACCTCTGACTGCGCTCTCTCTCATATATATTTCTAGTAAAAACCACCTCCTCAACCAGACCTTGGAGTGATCATGTCCTCCCTTCATACTGACGCCATGAAGAACAGGGGACAGGAGAAAATGAGAAGCAGCAGGGGTGTTGATAACTAGAAGAATTTGACACGGAAGAGAAACACAGATAATGAGCTATGCACGTGCAGTTCTGAGAAAAGGCTGAACTCCCCTTGGTTAGGGTACTGAAGCTGGAAGTCCCTTATGAGACCACAGAGCATCGAGCAGATTTCATCACCTCCATTACTGGTCCAAAAGGAACCTTGACATGTTCTATGGCAACAAAAATGGTTCATAGAGAACTGCATTGTCTCCCGGTACACTGAACAAGCTAGAAGTGCATGGTTAATCTTCAGTAAATGCCTACTATTTTTCTTATTACCTCTCTTCCCCCACAGGCACAAGGATGTAGAAAGAATCACAGAGACTCATGAATCCACTCACCGTCTGTCTGTGGGGCATTGTCAACAAGCGGTTTTTGCACCCTTCCTATCTGGATATTTCCATGGCTTTGAGGTTAGGAGGTTCAGGGACTCCTTGACTCATAGGCCATTTTCAATGTTTTGTCCCCTGTGAGGTAAGGAGTCTAATTTTGAAAGAAGAAACAGAAATTGGAGACGACTCTTTTAGCTCCAGAGATAGTAAAGAACACTGAGTGTTTCAAATATGGTTCACGCAAGGAAATAAGAGGAGGCAAAGAACACAGTGCAATACTGCGTAGTGAATAGAGCAGAGGGCGGGAGGACCCGCCAATCTAATTAAGAACACTTTAGACAGAAATTTGAGGGTTGAGGAGGAAGCTCTATAAACTCGATATTACAGAAGACCGTCATACAACACAGAATAAATGCGGGCAAGACAGGAGCCCAGTAATTTCCTGAGGGAAAATAATAGGGGAGCTGATTGAGGATTATATTTATGATCTCAGAGTATCCACAATTACTTTCTGTATAAGTAATACATAAAGCCTACCTGGAGTTTTGACACAGGGAATGAAGTCCAGTGACATAGAAAATATGGGAACTTGGTGGACTAGAATTTCTAACACCATGAACGAGTGTCTTGTTCAAAAGAAGCAGTCAGATGAGGTAATAACTGTGAGAGGCGTGCCCCACAACCTTGCCTATTCATTGGCACGACATCCCTGACCACAGGGAACGAGAATGACCTGAGCTGCACTGGATGGGGTGGGGGATATGCGGTATTACAGGGTCAGGTGAAAAATACAGATGCTGATGGCAAGGCGGAAACAAAGTCTACAATTCGCAGTGTCACCGACAAACTGCAGCAAGCATCTGACTGGCCTCTCTTTGTGCTAAAGCTGACCCTTTGATACACGGTTCAGGGACAATATCATCTATTGGAAGCATAAACTGCAGGGCAGTAGACTTGATGATGGTGAACTCTTGGAAAAGGTTTTGAGAAACTTCCATAAAATTCAATAAAAGTGTAAGTACCCAATAAACGGAGCCAGACGTTAGATGCCCATACAAAGATGAGTAAGAAAGACATGGGCCTTACCTCCAGTAGAAGCCAGAGATGTTAAGGAACTGATGTTGTAACCAATTATGTATGTTGCAACTATGAGACATCACATACCAAAAGCATAAGGTTCTGACAGACAGGCTAGGGTGACTGACTGTGGTTGTGGGTGCTGCTCAGCAAAAGCTTCCTGAGGAAATGACGCTCGTGCTGCTATCGAAGGAATCTGTTTGGCCCTGAGCTGGAACAACGTAGCAACAAGGCTGGGTCTAGGTGAAGGGTAGGGACTAAGGAAGAGCATGGGAGATAAGAGTCCAGCGTGAGTTCCCAAACTTGCATTGTTCTAAATTGATATCTGAAACAGGAGGTTACAAGACCATGGTAGCCTCCGAGTTTGTCTGTGGGTGCATTCTGTGAGCCTGTCCTCTGGGGAAAGACACTGCACGTGGAAAAGGGATAAGGCCAGAACTGTTCTGAGTAGTTCCTGGCTGAGCTATGTCTCATATGTGCATGTCACAGGGATGTCCGTGAGCGAGAGCCCTGTCCGTGGCCAGTGTCAGAATGGTCTGCCCGAGAGAAAACTGCTCTATCTGAATTCAGGTTAAAGGGTCCGTGGAGCTACGTGAGTGTCTCTTAGGATAATCTAGTCAGAAAGGTGTGCTTGCATTTGGAAATTTATGCAGCATGCAATGATCTCCACTTTCAAAGCATGGCTCTGTGTGTTTAGGAGCCAGGAACATAGACAAGAACTTCACCTAACAGAAAACTGTATCCTTAATGGGCCGAGTGCTGACTTGTCCATCATGTTTCACTTACTGTGTTTTTAACTTAAGACACTCATGAGTCCTGGACTCAGTGTCATAGCTACAATAAGGCTTTACCTGCCCTACTTTGCTGGGCCCCAAGTCCAGCCTCCCAGTGTCACCTCTACTTGCATCTCTCTGCCTTGGTGTATATCTACTGACCCCTTCTAGATGTGTAACTTAACTCGTCATCTCCTACCAGGCTCTTGGATTGGGATAGACTGATTTTCTCTTCTAGGAATAGCCACTGGGTATCATTCATCCTCTTTTTAGTCCCAGTTTCATTAATAGTTCCTATCCAGTCTGTTCTTGGCTTTCCCATCATGCTTCTTTGTCAAAATAACCTTGCTGAAAGAAAACATTTATAGGTATCTGGTGTTACAGACAATCCCATAGGAAGCTTTGGACATTCCAGAAAACCGATAAATCTGTATGTTTGAGAGCTTGGGGGCTACGGGTCTTCCAAGGAGTAACTGCATCACACAGAAGTAGGAGGATTGGCCTTTCAGGCAAGAAGAGCCCCAACCTAAGCTCTAATACAGCCTGTCTTCTCAACAGAGAAAACGGTAAGGCATTACTATCGCAAGGGTCAGAATACCAAGACTTGTGCTGCATCCGATCTTCCTGCCATCCTGGAATCCCTCGACCCAGCTTACCTCCTGAGGATAAGTACACCTTCCACCTTCCTTGCCCCAACAAGATAGGATGTAAAAAGCAAGGTGAGGTGGGATCAAATCAGACATTTTAAAAAATGTAAACGAATCTATTGAGTAACCATTAAGTGGGATTCCATTCTGATCCACTCTAGAGCTTTTCATTATAGATTTAGACAGTCAATTCTTGACACAAAAGCTGTGTAGTGAGGGAGTTATTTGAGAAGGAGGGCACTAAAGTAGCTTAAGCCACACCCTGCTTTACAAGGACAGTCATGAAGGTGTCTTCTCTTTGTGGTTCCAGCCTGGTAAGCATTTGTGGAGGAGGTCCTCTGCTTGGAACCTCCTGATCACAGAGCAACAAAGCTGCCTATGCTTTGATTAGATCATATGCAATATTTGTCTTTGAAGTCTTTATGTAGTTCTTTGGCAAATATTTTTTTTAATTTGAGCTTTTAAATTGAACGGAATGAAGAAAAGGATGTGTGTTAAAATGTCATTTACAACTGAGGATTCTATAACGCAAGTAGGCCTTTGAGACCCAGCATAAAACATTGGCACTTAGAACATTCCAGACTGGTGTTGCTCAGTGTCAGAACCACTCAAGTGAAAGGAGATATTTCAGAAAGCATGGGGGATAGGATCATTGGTCTTTGAGTTTGTGTGTGCCTCGTGATGGAATGCCTCACACCTTGGGGGGGTCCAAGAGAGTACAGAGTTTCAGCAGCATCTCTGGCACATGCGGTTCTGACACAAGAATGGCTCCATCAGCTCTGAGAGGAGCTTCAGGCTTCCATCCAGAAAAATGTGTGCACTTCAGGTTGGTGCCATAATTATCCGCCAGCCAGGCCACTGACTGGGGTCCACAGGTGAACTGTGTGTGTGATGTACTAGTTGAATAAAATAGGACTTTTGCCGCTGAGATAGCTGAGAAATTGATGAGAACCTGTTGATGGGCATCTTCCAGCTGTGTGTTAAATCAATTTCAGCTGGTCGAATGGTCACAAGACAGAGCTCAAACCTCCAAATGCTTACTTTCCAGTAACTGTTTTAAGGATCCAGATCTAGTTCCTAGTGACCCTGATCAGGGAGACGCCTCTGGTGTAGAGGGTGAGATGGTGTCTTGTGAGCTTGTGTTTGCTGAAGTCCTAATCATTAGGACACTGCTTGGGAATGGGCCTTATGGAGATAGTCTCTGGGGATTGGATGATACTCAGATGAAACCTCTGATGTGGACTGTAGTCTGAGATGACCGGTTTTCTACTGAGAAGGGAAAACTTGGCACCCAGTTGCATGGGGAGAGTGCTGTGTGAGGATGGAGGCTACGTCTGAAGTGGTGCGCCTACAAAAAACATTCAGGGTTGCCCACTGCCAGCAAAGCTGTGTTGGCAGCATGGAGCAAATCATCCTCTAGAGCAGTGATTCTCAATCTGTGGGTTGTGACTCCTTTGGGGGCAAACGTCTATGGGCAATATTTACATTACAATTCATAACAGCAGCAAAATTACAGTTATGAAGTAGCAACAAAAATAATTTTATGGTTGGGAGTCACCACACATGAGGAACTGTGTAGGAGGAGGGACGGCTTGTTCATCCCGGCCACCCAGAACAGAAATGATCATACAGAAACTGTATTAATTAAGTTACTGCTTGGCCCATTAGCTCTAGCTTCTTATTGGCTAACTCTTACATTAATCTAACCCATATCTATTAACCTGTGTGTTGCCACGTGGCAGTGGCTTACCAGAAAAGCACATCTATCTCTGGCGGCGGATCCATGGCGTCTCTCTGACTCTGCTTTCTTCCTCCCAGAGTTCAGTTCTGTCTTCTCCACCTACCTATGTTCTGCCCTATAAGCAGGCCCAAAGCAGTTTCTTTATTAACCAATGAAAGCAAAACAAAGACAGAAAAACCTACTATGCCAGAACTGTATTTACGAGTTTAAGCATTAAGAATGTTGAGAACTACTGCTCTAAGATCCTTAGAAGGTCAATGCCTTATTTCAACCCTCTGGCCTCCAGAACTGTAATGAATTTCTGGCACTTTAAGCCATCTAGACTATAGTCATTTGTTCCAGTAGCTCTGGAAAACTGATTCAGATAAGGAGTAGGGATCCAATGTCAGATATTCCATTTATAAACCTATATTTTGACTTATGAGTTGTGTGGGACAAGTTATATATCTCCTGAGCCTTGATTTCCTCATCTGTTTGATGGGATATAATTAAACCCACTTGTTGATAATGCTATAAAGACTAAATGAAGGAATGGTTTAAAAGAGGCAGGATTATGATACATTAACTGTCAATATTTCCTTGTCTTTGCATCTTAACTCAGAGGCTGTTTCTCAGGGCCTCTGTATGGATAGAGTTCATACATTATAACATGTCACAAAACACCAGGATGCTATCTGCAGTGGTCACTTAATAATACTAATAGGGAGACATTGCTTTTGCTCTATTAAGGGTCCAGATAAACTGAGGTTGAGCCTCTTCTTTTCTGAAGCTCTCCACACTACCTTTCATAAAGCTGCTGAGGGAAACAGAAGTGTTAGGTTCAGGTGTTAGTGAGCTGTGTGATGTGAGTACTGAGAACTGAACTCAGATCCCCTGCAAGAGCAGTGTGTGCTGTTAACCACTGAGCAATCTCTCCATCCCCTGGGCATTTCTTGCTAGTCCTCAGGGGGACATTGTAATGAGGAGACTAAGACTCGGTGTGGGCTAGAATTAACTCTGGTTGTCACTGCCTGCTTTCTTGTCCCTGGAGAGGTTATATCACCATTTGAGCTTTAAATTCCTCCCTGTAAACTAGAAATCGGCATTGGGCATAGTCAGACACACTAAACGCTGTGCCTTCCACAGCACTCTGTATAGCAGAGGGACTGGAGATGCTTGGTTCTTCCCTCCCAAGTTTGGCGCTTCTCCCCTTAAACTCTGTCAAAGGAATAATCAGCTTTATTTATCAGGGAAAAGCTAGCTACATGAAGTATCTATTTTAAGAAGAGTTATATCCAATAATGCTCCTGATTTATAAACACACACATCCTCTACCAAGTACACAAAACAATCACTCTCTGTAAAAGTGACACCAAGGCCTGGTTTTGACCCTGATCCGCTATTTCAACTAACAGCGAAAAGTGTGGCCTTAAAAGCCCGCGACACGAGGAGTGTGGGTGCTGCTGGGTTTGCAGGCACATTTTGTAAAGTACATGATGTGACCAAAGGGACCCCCGTGTAGCAGCTGTCACGGGAGGGGTCAAGTTCAAAGGCTTGGCTTCAATATTAGTTGACAAACATTTAAAATCTGTTGGCTCAACACGGAGAACAGAGGAGGGAAAGCTGGCCTGTGCGCTCTGGAGAGGGAGGGCAGGACTTCAGAGAGTGATGGATGAGGTGTGTTTGGTGAGAACTGTACAAATTGTTTCCTTTTCACAAGATGGAAACCTGAAAACATCTGTTTGGGGCTCTCTAATTATGTTTTGGCTTTCTGCACTTAGCTGCAGCTTTGATGACTCTAGCTTTCTTTAAAACCTTGTGAAGAAAAATAGTATTAGAATGTAATACAAATCGACTATGTATTTTCTCTTTCAGGAGCGCCACACAGGTACTGGACTCATTCCCAATGTCTTACAAGGCTCTGACTCTGTCCTAGGCAGCTGCTAGGCACTGGTGTTGTTAGCTATTTTCAGTGCTCATTTTTAAATGTGCTTCTATCTCATTCCATTGCCACTCTCTTTGTTCTAGCACTGGATGCATCTGAGACACAGCTTCAGCAGAGGCCAGTTTTGTTCTTGCGGAGCTTACCTTCTATGCATAACGAAAAGAAAGACTGGCTTTCTGCTTTTACAAGGGTTCCAGTAGCAATAACACAACAATAGTTGCATCTGTGATGATATCTAACACTAACTATTTATTGTGTGTTATGTCATAAGTGTTTGCTGCATGCCTTTTCCTGGGGGAATGGGAACAGACATGTCTCGTCACCCCAGACAATGTAGTGAAGGACATGATTCCATCCATGGGCATCTTAATAAGCTGATGAGTTTGCTGGGGTTATGTACAGGAACTGGCAAGGAGTTACCAATGGTCACTGCACTACCAAATCCTACCCCAGCAAGGGGGGTGACATCATGTAAGCCTCATCAGTAGAGTAATGCGTTCTGTTAACTTTCTGCCTCCTCTGTACTCTGCCATCCTATCTTCCCTTCTCCTTTAACCAATTTACTTGAAAAGTCAGAGGCTAGCATAGAGGATACTAAGTGCCTGTCTTGTTCAACAGTCTAGTTCCTTTTGTCTGGACACCTCAGGTACATATCTTGTTTCCTGCAGCAGGGCCAGTGCCACAGCTGCTATGGGTTTAGATCAGTCTAGTACAGGGGCTGCCATGTATCCTCTAGATCTTCAGTTGTGTTCGGTGTCCTTCACCTGCATGACAAAGTCCATATTTGGTAGGTCACGGCCCAGAAATTTCTGTTCAGTGATGCCCAAGGGTCAGTCCCGTAAGATGTGATACTATAATTTATTACTCACTCAAACCTGGTGAAAGGTGAACTAGTAGTATGTTCATTATTTAGATGAGAAAACAGAAGTCAAGTAGCTTGCTTGCTGATCTGTAACAGGAAATAGTAGCAGTAAGATCCATGCCCTATAAGGATGTCTTTGTCCTGCATATAGGGACTCAGTTCTCAAGAGCCCCCAACTACAGCTTTGTATACCTAAAGCAACATCATTGGCTTTTATTGGTGGGTTTCATAAAATGTTTCTGTACCACAAATGTTCTTGGTAAACTCAAAAGAGGATTTGGTTGTCAAAAGGTTAATGAAGGCTTTGTCTTCATAAACATATTTATTTGTAGTGGGAAATCCCTCTGCCTATGGGTATACAGTGTTCTAATTATCATCATATGTAGCACAGGAAGCTTAAAACAATATGGGAGACACCCTGTCTACTCATGAAAACATTTTTACTGACAGTTATGGTTTTTTAAATGCTGAGACATATTATAAAGAAAATCTCAATTTAAATTATCCCTCTGCACAATCTCTATTGATTCTGAATTTCAATATTAAGTATTTATATATTGTATTTTTAAAAAATACTGAAAAGAATGAAGTGAAAGATAAAATACCCATTTCTACTCTCATCTAAAACTGAGGGAGTTTCTTGAACACTTGAGGAAGCCTATGGGGATGAAGTGTCTTTTGAAGGGATTCGCTTTGGTTGTTTTTGAGACAGGGTTCCTTCATATAGCTCAAAGTAGTCTGTACCATGAATTCTAATTGATCTTAATAGTAAAAACCCAGAGTCAGCTATCAGGGATGAAAGCTGAAAGATCAGAGAAGCAGAGCAGCCAGCTACTAGTTCTCTACCTCAGGCTGAAAGGGTGATCACGACTCTATGAATGCTCAGACTATATGCTCTGAGCTCCTGTCTCCTCCCGCCTTATATTCCTCTCTCCACCCAGCCATATCACTCCTGTCTCCACCTCCCTAGTGCTGGGATTAAATGCATGGAATCCCAAGTGCTGGAATCACCTTAGTGTGAGCTGTGTTTCTCTTTTATAATGATTCAGTCTTGTGTAGCCCAGGGTGGCCTTGAACTCACAGAGCTCTGTTTGTCTCTGTCTCCTGAATGCTGGGATTAAAGGTGTGTGCCTACCACTGTCTGGCTAACTGGTATCTTCAGGCAAGTTTTTTTGTTTTAATTTATTTATTTATTAAAGATTTCTGTTCAGGCAAGTTTTATTTGTTACAACACAAACAAAGTATCACCACACTAGTCTCAAACACACGATCCTCCTACCTCAGCTTCCTGAGTGCTAGAATTACAGGCTTGGAAGGAACATCAGCCCTTCCAAGACATGAGGGTGGGATTACAGGCATGGACCCTCCTGCTGGAATTTTCACTAAGCTCCCTTGCTAGCCCTGAATAGATTCTCCCTGTGTGTGAAATCCTCTTCAGACAGTCTGAGTCATGGGCATCAAAAAGATGCTCTTCAGCATAAACTGAAACTATAACTCACACATTCATCTGTGTGCTGCTGTAATTTAGATCCTCAGATGTACTAAGGGCTTGCTCTCAGTTTGGTACTCTTGGGAAATGATTGAACCTATTGGAGATGGGGCCTAGTGGGAGGTCTCAGATCATTGGTTTTGTGCTCCGAAGGGCACAGAGGGATCTCTGGTCTTCTCTTTTTCTTCGGAGCTACAAGGTGAGTTGTTATCAGGCAAACAATTCTGCTATGAGGTACTACCTCACCAGGCTCAAAGACATGGGGCCAAGGAGTCACGGAGGGGAACCTCTGCTACTGTGAGTCCAAAGGACCCCTTTCTGTTTATAACTTGTCATCTCTGTTATTGGGGATGGAAAGCTGACTCCTACGTCTTTCCTATATCATAGGTCAGAAACCCAACACACTGTAGGATCTCAGCTATTTTCCCTCCCAGTTACATGGCTGACTAGCAGTCACTGCTGCCACCCGGCCCTGCAGCAGATGAACGCACATGCCAGTTCCCATTCAAAAGGTGAAGTGCAGCTTCTACTGAGTTCCTATTGCTTCTGCAGCATTGCAAGGACCGTAGCAATTTATTCTACTGGTGCCATGTGAGGTGCACACGGGATGAGAGTTGCCAAGGAAACAGTCTGATCGTTGTTTGGGCTCCTAGTTTCCTTCAGGGGACTTGAGACCTTTGGTCATTTGTTATCCTCCACAGAACAGATAGGGCTTAGCTATTTGCATTTAAGCTAAACAGTGCATCCATTTGTACCGACTTCCTTTATTTCTTCATTTTATCCATCCTTACAACTGTAAGGGAAGATTTATACCAAAACCCAAGACAGATTCTTTCTTTCTTTTTTCTTTTTTTCTTTTTTTTTTTTTTTTTTTTTTGGTTTTTCGAGACAGGGTTTCTCTGTAGCTTTGGTGCCCGTCCCGGAACTAGCTCTTGTAGACCAGGCTGGCCTCGAACTCTCAGAGATCCGCCTGCCTCTGCCTCCCGAGGACAGATTCTTTCTTATACTTTGTCTTCTGCCCTCTCCCCTTTCTCTATCCTTCCCTCCCTACTCTCCAGCTCTGGGAATCGTTCCTACATCTCAGGGTCTTGCCCTCACCATTTTCTTTGCTCCATCAGGTGAACTTGCTGGTTCACACCCATAGTGGTTGTGCGCATGTATCCACCTAGGAACAGCTTGCTTAGGTGCTTCCAGTGAAGTCCCACACAGCATGAACAAATCCTTTGTGGAGATATCTGGGGTCCAGTAAGTCGGCACTCTACTACAGACCTTTGCCAGGGCTTCTTTCATCAACACACCACTGCTAGGCGTGAAATGGGCTATTTAGGATTTTAAGAGCCAAATGTAAATGTGTTTAATGAGCCTCGAGGGTGCTGTGCCATGGCCAGGGGGAGAAAAGGCTTTTAGCAGCAGATGCAGAGAAAAGTGTTGGATTTCAGTCTCCAGGTCCCCTGAAAAGTCAAAGACAGAGAGAATGGAGATCCTGGCCCCTGGTGGGGTAGGAATGGCTCAAACCTAAATCCCAATGAACAACTGGGGTCTCTTGACAGTTTTCTGTGAGGTAAAGGAATTCAACAAACAGGGAGGGACACATGGCGTGAGATAATTTGTCACGGTGGTGTGCAAAGTCTGGATCCTGTTGGGCCAACCCTAAAAAAGTTCAAGGAAGCTTGTGAGAGAGAGAGAAAAAAAATAAAACTTTGCAGTGTTTTTTTTTTTTTTTTGTGAAGTTTGTAAAAGTAATCCCAGTCTTCAAAACCTGCCTGGACCTTCCTCTCAGCTCCGTGGAAACATGCTGTCTCTTTGCTAGTAAATACAAAGGCTAGTTTGGGCATCTCAGAGCATTAGAAATCTGTTGAATGTCTCAAATTCACTCTGCCATAGCTTGGGGCTGGAGTCTGGGAGACTTCCTGCTTCTGAGAACTGTTTTTATGCCTTCACCAGGTTGGGCAACTCTTCTCTTGCGTGTTAAAAGTGGCGTGCTTCTGAATAGAACAGCGCTGACACTTGATCCTGGCAGAAAAAGAAATGAAAAATAACTCATCTTTTTTTTTTTTTTAATGGCTTTAGGCAAGTCAGTAACTCTTAAAGATCCATATGGTTTGCGTTCTGTAACAGCTGAGCGTCCAGCATGAGCATCAGCACCTCGGAGAGGAGGTGGCTGGGTCAACCTAGTGTTTCCTGAGGAATACTCATGCTCCTCTCTGTGGATTTCAGAGCCCAGCGCTGACTGTGCTGTTCAGACTCAACCTTCCCCCTGCATTGCCAGAAGCCCCCACCCCTGTTTTTATCCTCTGTGTACCTGAGTGGCCTCCATGGCTATGACCTCTGCAGAGACAGGCACGTGGGCTTTCCTTTTCTGAACGATCACTGAAAGCAGGTTTTGAACACAAAAGCTCCTACATAGATGTTTGCTAAGAAGTCTAAAAAAAGAAATGATGTCTTTTAGTTCTTTTTGAGGCCTATACACTTTGAAGAGTATATACTCTTGACAAATATATCTAAATGTATATTCTAACCACTGCTTTTATGACATCTCACTTAAATTTCATAGGTATTAAGAAATCAAATTAAATTTTACTACATATAAACTTAAGTGCTTTTGATGTATTTATTCTTGACATTCAACCAGAAGAATATTGGATTATGCGCTCTTGAATGCCAGTCACTTGGATGCCAGCATCTTATTATTTCTGCCTTTTAAACAAGAGAATAGTTGTATGATGGAGAAGACCAAGGTTGAGAATGGCCGGGATGCCTGCTATGGCATTGGCTTGCCAGCTGTGTGATCTCAGACACGTGATTTGACCTTTCTGAATGTCAGCTCCCTTTGCTATAAGCTGAAGATAAGGTCTCATTTCAGGGCTATGGAGAAGACTTGCCCCAAGTTTGATGCGTATCACTTTCGGAAGTTTGCTTGTACTGATTAAATGTCCAATAAACCCCAGTGGTCAGGAGGACGGGTCAAGTAGAAGCCTGCAGAGATCTGAGGCTGAAAAACATATCTCCTGGAACAGTGGAGAGGAGACTGGTCTTCCGAGGCTTGGAAGAACAGACCCTGGAACTCACTGCCTGACTGTATCCTGAGGGCAGAACCCTCTCATTGCGAATGGTCTGTGACTGTCGGAGTCACAGGCTGCAGGTCTGAGAGCCAGCCTGGTCCATAGTCCTCAGACCCCAAGTGTGCCTTAGGGACAACACAGTGACCATCTAGTGAGAAGCCATTTCATTCTCCTGGACCTCCCTGTGCCAGATCAGAGATGCCCCAGAATACATGGGGCTCTGGTGACCCCAGATTTCAGAAAAACAAAACAAAACACAAAAAAACTGGGAATCTCGGAATGCTGGCATTTACAAACACCCAGAGAGAGGACTAAGCTTTGATTTACAGAAAATAAAGGCATGTGATATGTCTTACAATCGCATAGCAATTATTAGATCTGCAACAGACTTTGACTCAGGGGTTGATTCTAAATCACCATATCTGAGGGCAAGGAGGGAAGAAGGATTTTTGAACATATTATTAAATCTTTTCTGATTACATGGTTGGTAGTTTTCATTTTTTAAACAATAACTGTGATAAGCAGGTGCTGTAGAGTGAATGGTGGGTTGTAATGGCATCAGGAGGCCAGGGCTCTCATGACTGAAATGAGTTTTGTTCAAAGAATAGACATTGACCCGAGGGAAAATATCTCCCCACTGTATAAAGACACAAAGAGAGGCCCCTGCAAGTCCTGAAAAGGCCTACCAGGAACCAGCTCTACCATGGCCTTGATCCTGATGTCTCCAGTCCCAGAAGTGTGAGCAATATAATTCTGTCGTGCAAGCTGCCTATCCATGGTATTCCTCTGTAGCAGAAAGCTATGACCCTAGACTTTCTCTACATTATGACTGTTTGTCCTTTTTAGTTGGCATGACCACCTCGAATTTTGTGTTGTTATATGGAATAGCACACATATTGAATTGATACATAAGAATTTTTTTTACTATTAGCATCTAATACAATATGCCATAAGATGTTAGCTTTTAGCAGGCTGAGGTCTAGTCACGTGAGGATGCTGGAGACTATGTGGAAGGCCATGATCCATGCTTCTGCTGACTGAAGAGCAAGGAAGCTCCTTTTGCAGTGATTGATGACTGCAGACTCGCAGTTAAGAAAGAGGGACATAAAAGGCTTCAGTGACAACACTCTACACTTCACCCCAAAAAGTAATAGCCTACATAAGAAACCAAACAAGAGAACTCTTAAAAATTGTGGTAAGGATGCTGAAGTGTAGCTCACCACAATTGATAGCATCTGGTGGAGGTGTGGGTAGGGGGAGAACTCAGCTTTCTTTAAGGGGCTGGTTACTGGGAGTTTGACCATGCTCCGATCAGTATATATATGGGTAACACAACTGGACTTTTTTTCTTTCTTCTTTTTTTGTCTAGGAGTGACAAGGGTGGGACAGACCTGAGAGGATGGGGAAGTGAGTGTGATCAGGGTGCATAATATAAAGTTCCCCCCAAAATCAATAAAAAATATTACATTGGAAAAAAGGAAACTCTTTGGGAAATAATATGAATTATTTTGACAGAACTTTAGAGTTAATGACAAAAAATTGTGAATTTTATCTTTCTTTGCTTATTAGTAAACTTGATTTAAATTTAATCCTTACAAAGGTAGGCAAAATATATGGACTATAGGAAGGTACATGGAATAAATGGCATTTTTCTATTATGTTATTAATCAATATATATACAATTTTATAATACTATTGAATAACTGAGACCTCTTAGAATTGCAGGTGCTATTATTAGCTGACTTATAAGCTGAAGACAATATAGCTCATAGATGAAACTAAGAAAGGGCAAGATTTTTTTGCCTCTACAAGGTCATTAATGTTTATTCTTGATTGACAAATTGCATGTATGCAATATGAGATGATTAAATCAAGCAAGTTATCATCAACTCACTCACCTATCACATTTTATGGTGAACCATTTGGAATATACTCTCAGTTCATTACAATAATATATTCCATTACTGTTGACTGGTCATCCTGGGTGTGCTAGATCTCGGTGCCCACTCCTCCAGTCTGTCCACAGTTAGCGCGCATGCCTCTCTCTTCAGCACCTTCAGCCTCTGGAAGTCATCTCTGTTCTTTCTGCTTCTGTGAGCTCGACTCTTTTTGGATTTCATGTGCAGGTGATATCACACACTATGGGTCTCTCTCTCTGCTTGCCTTATTCTGTTTCCAAACGTCTTCGACAATCACCCTGGCATTTTCAAATGACAGGTCTTCTCCCTATTTTAAGATCAAGTAGTAGTATATGTGCAAGTATCACCTATGATTTACCCGTTCACCCACTTAACCAAGTAGCTTCCCTATTGTAAACGACACACTGAACACAGGTGGATACGTGTCCCTTTTATGTATTGATTTCAATTTCTTTGTTTACATAGCCAAATTTGGTGTTACTGCATCATATGACACAGTGGTTTTTGTTGTTGTTGCTGTTTGTTGAAAGTTTTTCATACCATTCCCCATAATGACAACACTAATCTATTTTTCCCTCAATAACATGTAACATGAGGTCCTTTTTATTTGCATCTTTACAAATACTGATTTTTCTTTCAGCTCTGACAAAAGCCATTCTGTGGTGTGAGGAAGTATCTCACTGTGGGTTTGACTCACATTTCCCAATGACTAGTGATACTGAGCATTTTTCTTGTACCTGTTATACATCTGTATGGTTTCTTCTGAGAAATATCTGCTCGAGGCTTTCCCTCCCATGTTTTAAATAAGTTATTTGCAGTTTGCTACTGAGTTGTTTGATTAGCTTATAAAATTTGAATATTAACCCTGAGTAAGATTTACAGTTTTCAAAAACTCTAGTCTTTTCTCTCCCTCCTATACCTCTTTAACCCTTTGGTGTGGATGTCATCTCATAGGGCTGTGGGATGGCTGAGGCTCCTTGCTCTAGCAACCCACACCTGCCATTTCTTTTTGTTTTACTGTCTAATGGTCTTTGCAAAGATTTGCATTATAAGCTTGCCTGTTTCTGTTTTTGATATAATTATGAAAATTATAGTTAAAATAAATATTCAAATTCTGAAATATTTCCATATAGATACCATGCAGCCCTTAGAGGTGGTATTTTCAAAAATCATTTAATAACCTAAGGAAGTATTGATGTCATGTCAAATGAAGAAAGAGAAAGTGCTTCGTGTGTGCTGCTCCAAGTGCCTGTCTGGACACACTTTGGAATACAAGAGGAATCATTGGGCATTCTTGTTTCCAAATATTCTTGGTTAATATATATATAATTTTTTAAAAGTTTTGGGGGACATGCATGACTCCAAGTTCATACGCATTTTCACAAATACCTGGGTTCAGCTTTTCCATGCTGCTCATTAGATGAAGAGCATTATTTTTCAAAATAAAAGCCAAGTTAGGTTCTGTATATATTAGAGAGTTTTATTTTGGTATAAGCTTAAATAAGAGACTTCCTTTGGTTTAGAAGCCTATAGAAAGTGCCCATGGATAAAATCAAGAGTTTCTTCAGAGAACTCCATCACATTTGCTTTCACTCAGAGCTGAAAGAGCAGGGAGGCAGGTCAGAAGATCACCTAGCAGCCGTCCTGTACAGCTGTTGGTGATGGAGAGTAAGCTAAGTTTCTTGTTGATACTTTTGTTTTTCTAATTTTCCAGCTATGAGTATACTATATATTGTACTATGCTATTGTAGGAGGCCACTTATCTGTTCCTGGCTGCTCAGCCCCGAAATAATCACACAGAAACCATATTATTTGCAATACAGTTTGATTAGTAGCTTAAGTGTATTTCTGGCTAACTCATATCTTAAATTAACCCATCTACATTAATCTGTGTGTTGCCATGAGGCTGTGGCTTGCTGGGTAAAGTTCCAGCATCTGTCTCAGGTGGTACTACACGGCTTCTCTTTGACTCCACCTTCTTCCTCCCAGCATTTAGTTTAGTGTTGTCTATATTCTGCCTTAAAGCAAGCTTAAGACAATTCCTTTATTAACCAGTGGTGTTCACAGCATGCAGAGGGGAATCCCACATCACTAAGCATACATTGTCTTATAATTAGAAAAACATAACAATAAAACCTCCAATTTCCTTCTATACATAGTCCTCATTAGTATGTGTGGACAAAACCAGACCATGTTTTCTTTGTGTGCAAATTATATTGACTTTATTCAAATTTGCCCATAAAGAAAGGCTACTCAGACTACTCTCTTGGTATGTGTAAAAATCTTCCAGTATTTTGTCCCCGTGCATGGCTTTTTTCTACTCTGTGGTTTTTGTCAAGCCACTGTGCACAGATAAATACTGTTTATCTAGTACTGGGCTTTTCCTGTGTGACAGTCTTGATCTACACAATGTCCAGCAGGGAAAAGGATCACGGTTGGAAGCTTGCACAAGACTTCATTAAATCCTTGGAGCAATGGAAGAGATAGCGCTGGAAATATTAACTTAAAGCTGAGAGCATGATGCCTTTCCTGCAGAACCCACAGCCCCAGGGCTGGCCTCAAATCACCCCAATGCGGTAAGCCCACCCTGCTACCCAAGGCCCTGGGATTCTCAGAGATGTTAACCCTCAGAACCCATCTGTAGGCTTCTCAGCTCAATATTGTACTAGAGTTCCCTTCCTGTGGCCTCATTTCTCATCTGTATGGAACTTTCCCAGGACAACTGACAAAGACAATACCCGTAGGGAGAAAGAAACCAAAATCCCTACCCAGAAAAAGTTTGGTTAGTTACCAATGTCAATAGAAAAATTGTAAGTTATCTGGAAATCGATATTTTTTGAGGTTTTCAGTTATCAGTTCTACATATCAGACTTCTAAGGTCCAGTTCAGGCTGATATTTTTCCTTCCATATCTCTCTTATGGTTTCTTATCCAGTTTGATGTTAAGGTCTGGCTGGTGTGCCTGGCCTTTCATTCTCCTCTGCTTGTAACCTTTAATCAGTAAATAAAATCCACCCATACACATGCTTGAACACATACATGCTTGGCCACGCCAGTACGTACACATTTCCACACATCTTTGTGGAAGAGCAGCAATAGGTTCTTTGTCATGAAGGGTAGAAGAGAAAAAAAACATTCCATTGAAAAACAAGTGTGAAGAATCTTATGAAACCCCATACTCCGTGGGTTTAATACTGCTTTATATTATCACACAGAACATTTGTTTTCTCCTTGGAAACTCCCGAGCTCAGTTTACTTCATTATTTTCTCTGAGGACAATAACGGTTGAAGATTTCCTTTACATTTGTGTCATTGATGAGAACCACTGATTTTTTCAAATCAGAGGAACAATCTGTTCAGCTGTGTGCTCCTCTTGAGAGAAAATTATGCTGAGTTTTGAGATTGCAGTTTTCTATAAGAGGGGAGAAATGAATTTCAATTTAGAGGAGATGGGGTCTCATAAAACCTGGGTTGGCTTTTAACTTGTTAAGTGGCTAAGGATGGCCTTGAACTCCTGATCATCCTGTCTCTCCACCTAAGTGCTGCAACCACAGATGTGTATCACCATGACCTGCACCATATTCTGTGGGACTTATTCTCTGCTGCAAGCAACCTGGGAGATGAACGCAACACTGACTAACACTAGCTTCTTTCATCACTCTTCTCTCAGGATTATTAGTGCCTTGGCACCTGCCTTTGAAGTTGTAACTTGGTATAGGAACTGGCATAGCCTCCCAGGCCAGGATCTTAGCAGCACCAGATTGTCTTGGAGGCAAAATGCAGAGGAGAAGAAGCAGTATTCCTCATTCAGAACTCTGTTTTTCTCACAAGTCCTTGATGTCAGTTCAAGTTCTCCAAGATCTGCATATATCTTGGTGCTTCTCCCAGCTCTTCAGGGCTTCCCTGATCCAAGAAAGAGAAGTAAAAGCTTACAGCAGACTCGAAGAGAAAAGTTCGATGAGGAGATGTGAAGTAATTATGGGTGACACTGTTAGGTGAGATGGGTTTTATCTACATGGAGATGACTTTCAAGGTTTATGACTGAAAGGCTATAGTGATAGAACTTGAAAGATTTCATGTTGGTTTGCCCAACAGTGACATTGAGAAAGTAGTAACAACCCTATTTCTAATGTCAAGTTTTACAGTCTCCCCATAGGCCTTAGCCAATGCTGCTCCTTTGACATCTGCTCAAGTCCTTACCACTCTCCCTGTCCTCACACTCATTTTTAAAATTATTTATCTGTAATACTGTGTTGCTTGCCCTAATCAGCATGATTACCTTAGTAATACAGCATGTAATAATATCATTTCCCACTGCTAACTTTTTCTTCTTTCTCCCCTTCTTCTAAGAGTGATGGGCCCTTCGAGAACCAGCTCATATCTTCTTCTAGGAAAATCTATCTTTGAATGTCTGTTCTGGCGTCATAGCTTATGCCTTTTAGCATTGACTTGTATGGCGAATTTTCTTCCCTTTAATATCTATGACCCACTTAATGGATCATAGTCATTTGTCATCTGCAGTATTAGTTTCTGTTTTATGTCCATTCATGTGTTCGATAAATATTTACTGAATGTCTGTTCTAGTCCAGACACTGGGCCTGGCACTGGTAGCAGTGAGAGGAGCAAGGCAGGTGGCTGATCTCAACGAGAGAACCGATTGTGGGTAAAACGCTCTGCTTTGGCATTCGCCTTGAGGCAGAGAGAGAGAGTTCATACTTATTTCAGAGGGAAGGACCCCCAACTTCAACAAACAGCTTCATGTGAGAGTGGGGTGGCTCTTATAGGAGGGACTGGAAGTTTCCTGGTGGAAAAAGAGGAAGAATATTCTAGGATGAGAGAGTGAGTCATGCTGAGACAGAGGTATAAAGGGGACTGGTGCCTTTGGGGACTGGTGAACTGATAAATAAATGGTCCTTAAGAAATGCTATGTGGATGTGGTTTGATGGTGGGAGGAGGGGCGGGAAGAGATGAATGTGATAGCCTAGGGCCAGCTTGCCACATTCCTTATCAGCTATGTGCGGTGAAGATGTTTGTACATTTTGTTTTCGGAGTACAGTAATTTATAAGAAAAGAACTGTCGTGTCAGAGTTATTTAATAGGAAAAGAATTCTGGTATAGAGATAGGCAGGCAAGTCCATTGTTAAAAAAACAAAACAAAACCAAAAACCAAAAACTGTCAGTCTAGACTCCTGGATCCTGGAAAATAGGAAAAGGAAGAACCGTTGTAGGTATGATACTATAATTAGCTAAATTATACTGTCAGAAGATGTGCAGGAGATAAAAATAAAGGAAGACCTCATTTTAGAAAAGAAGGATCTGCCTTAGGTGGAAGGTTAAGAGCCTTCTGGTATTCAAGTCAATGGATAAATAAGTTGACAGTGTTCCCATAAGTACCACATACTAACAAAAGCTCCAGAATCAGGCATGAGAGATTTCCTTTTGAATAGTTAGTCAGGGTAGTCTAAGTGACTCCCAAAACAATATAGACCGTAGAGGTAGCCCTTCTTGCCTCTCAGGAGTTGGGCCCCTATTACTGAAGACACCGAATATTTAAGGCACAAGATTTGATGATTCAAGCTGGATCTGACCTGAAAGCCTCTTTTCTGGGGGTCTACTTTCCATGGTACCAGAAAACACACCGCCAACAGTCCTATCTAGCCGCAACACTTATGAACCATGACAATTACGAGCATGCCAAGATATCCATACATGTCCTATAAGTGACACTCATATTAGTCAGTGGTAACCAATGGTTGTCTAATTGGACTTAAAGGTCACTCAACAAGAGTGAAGTCATGCTTCATACTGAAAACCTAACCAGGTTTCCTGGGCTAACGAGCTATTGGACATTAGGAAAGACACTATACCCCCTCTTTGCTAGACCAGCATATTCCATCCTATATTGTCAACCTTACCCTTACACTCACAGATGAACATAGCTACTCCCTCATCAGAGAAGCCTCTCTTTACAGAAAATGGGGACGATCACAGAAAACCACAACTGGACACAATGCAGACATCAACAGATCATGGGGACCCAAGACCCAGTGGTTACATCTCCATCACAGCTCCTGTATCTATGGTTCAGGAAAAAAAAAAATCACGGAAGGAAGATTGGAAGATTTTCAGAGCCAGAATACCAGCAAGTCTGCTGGGAAACAGTCTCTCCTACCAATAGCCAAGCTATCAAGGTCAGAACCACGGCAATATCAGAGGATATATGAATGCGAAAGGGATAAATTCTCACTGAGTCCCAACCCTAGACAAAGAACTTCAACTAATGACAGCTGGAAAAAGTCAACTTAGCTTCTCCCAGACAACCCTTGATTGGCTATCTAATACAAAGTAGCTGTCTCTGAAACTCCATATACACAAACAACAGGTTGTAGCTACAGACATGTGCATACACACACACACACTCACACACACACTCACACACACATGCATATATATATATATATATATATCAATTGCAATCAAAGAAAAAAGGCTATCGACTTGTGATTGGAGAGGGAGGGTTGGGGAGAGAATAGTTGGGAGAGTCTGGGGGAGGAAAAGGACCGGAGGAAAAGTGATGCAATTCTGTTTCAATTAAAAAACATTTGGGAAAAATTACTTGAGGGAGGGCAAAGAGATGAAAGGGAATGGGGAGGAAGGGACAGGTGAATAGCACAGACTAGTGAGAGGTTGCTGACAGCCAGATCCCTGAGCAGGCAAGAGGGCATGAAGCCCAAAAACAAAATAAAAGTTCTCTCTACTGGGGTCACCATATTTGGGGAAAAGACAAGACTCGATGACTGAACGAAGTAAGCCTATTCCTTTTCCTTTGAAAATTCTTTTAAAATTTTTAAAAACAATCTTTTTTTTTTTTACATGACAATCCCAATTCCACTTCACTCCCTTCCTTTTCTCCCCTCACATTCCCCCACCTGACCCCCATCTACTCCTCAGAGAAAGAAGGTGAGGCCTCCCATGGGGAGTCAACAAAGTCTGTCACATCACTTTGAGGCAAGACCAAGACTGCCCCCATGCCCCTGCCCTGTATATAGGCTGAGCAAGGTTTCCCTCCACAGGGAATGAGCTCCAATAAGCCAATTCATACACTAGGGGTAAATACTGGTCCCACTTCCAGTGGCCCCACGAAGCCACACAACTGTCACCCACATTCAGAGGGCCCAGTTTGATGCTATGCAGGTTCCCCAGTTGTCAGTCCGGAGTCAGTGAGCTTCCACCAGCTCGGGTCAGTTGTTTCTGTGGGTTTCCCCGTCATGGCCTTGATCCCTTCGCTCATTTTATTATTCCTCCCTCTTTTTGGGTGGACTCTGGGAGCTCGGTCCAGTGCTTAGCTGTAGATCTCTGCATCTGATTCTATCAGATACTGGATGAAGGTTCTATGATGACAATTAAGGTAGGGGAAGGACAGTTCAGATAATCTCTCCACTATTGCATAAAGTCTTAGCTGGGTCAACTTTGTGGACTCCTGGGAATTTCCCTCGTGCCAGGTTTCTTGCTAACCCTATAATGGCTCTTTCTATCAAGATATCTCTTTTCTTGTTCTCTCTCTCTGTCCTTCCTCCAACTTGACCATCCTGCTCCCACATGTTCTCTTTCCCTCCCAGAAATATTCCCAATTTACTCACGAGAACTTGTCTATTTCTCCTTCCCATCCTTTAAAAATTCTTATCCTTTATTATGCGTATGACATTGGATGATGGCTAAAAAAAGTCTTAATTTATAGTAGTATACATTTGGATATATAAAACTCACCTGTTCTTCATTACTTCAATGCCATTTATTTCCTCACAGAAATAATGTTGGCTAGGTTTTTTTATATAACTTTTTAATGTTTTTTTTTCCATAAGCAATAGTTTTATACTGTGGAAATTTCAAATCCCAGGGGTTGGACTAGGATGTTGGCCTCTTAAAGATGTGGTCCAGCAAGTGGCAACACTAGCTCCCATGGAGCTGCTTGGAAATGCTGGGGTGTGCCTTCACAGCAGACCTGCAGTTCAGACCTGGCCTTGCGGGAATCCCTAGAGATCTAAGTGCATGTGACAGGCTGAGAATCGCAGGACTACAAACTTTTTTAACCTTCTCCTGCTCCAAATTCTGTGCCCTCCATAGTCTTTGATTCTTCACTAAGACCACACAATGGCTCCAGAAATCATCTGATACTTCCAGGAGCTGTGGCCCCTTGACAAAATTTGATATATTGAATTTTAAAAGAAGTAGATTAGTTTGTACTGACTCTACTAAGATTCTTCATGTTAATATTAAAACTAAAGGATTTTAATATATTCTTATTATACTGGGAATATATCTACCTAACCTAAGCAAAACCCTGGATTTGATCCCTAGTATTGGGAAAAAATGAGTACATAATGATATCGTCTTAGTATCACACAAAGGAAATTAAAACTGACATCAGTAAAGTACTTTCAGTTTGCTGTTCATGTTCTCGCAATGGTTTATCCTTGGATATAACTTCTCAGCTGTGTGCTTAGCTGTTACTCTATAAAACAACTTCCTCGTTCTTTGCTGTTTTCTTGTCCCTTGAAACACAGTTTGCAAAGCTCATCAATCCTACCTTTATGATACGAAGAGTACATTAGAGTCAGGGAGAAGGATATAGTTCTCCCTGAAAAGCTGCCATTCCCATAAGAAAGCAGAAACCCTGCGAGGGACAAGTCCAGGGACTTATGCCCTTTCCATTCCCATTGCCTTTTGCCGGCCAGCATTTGGCTCAGTTTCCAGTGGGTACCACGACGGCCAGAGATTTGCTTGTTCAATTGACTTTTATTGCTTTCCTTCAAGCTTTTAAAATATCTGCAACCCAGGCAGCGCTTGTGTAATTCAGGGTACTGATGGATGAGTATAAAGATCTTTTGAAAACAGTTTGTTAGGAATGATAGATTAAGTATGTCTTCCGGGACGTTGATTTACATCATCAGTAAATGAGCAGCAACTGATTTTTTTTTTTTCTCTTCAAATAGGAAAATAAAGCAAACTGCCTTTTGTTAAGCGTCGATACAACAGTCTGGTGGCAGAAATAGCTTGACAATATCCAACATGGCTGGCTTTTCTATTTTATTACTATTATTCATTTTTAAGAAAAGAGCCAAATTTCATCTAGGTGGATTAAAATTTGTCTCGAAAAGTTAAGCCAAAATTACACTGAACACGGGATTTCAGACCCGAGGGGAAAACATCTGAACACAGGGTGTGCATCCTTCTAACAAGCTCAGCAGATGGGTGTTTGCTGCTTATTTCCTCAACATATCAATATGTGAGGCCGTGGTGCAAAATATGGTTTTCCCGCAAATGAACAGAGCCATGCAAGCAGAGCACAAACCCAGGGTCTGTGCTCTGAAAAGACCTTAGACACTGAAGGGTCGCTCTTCCTTGAAATCTGCGGAATGTATGTAGCTCATCAAAATCTTTGACGGGCTGAGACCAGGGTTGAAAAGATGCAATTGTTTCAGCTACTCATCTCGCCATCTCGAGAGAGCTTAAAGAACCCTTTCAGTCAGGAAATTCAAGGACAACTGGAAAAGTATCTGCATTCATGGCCTTTGAATTAAAAAAAGAAGAGAGAAAGAAAAAAGAAACTGTAAATCTAAGCTACCAAAAGAGGCAGTGTGTGTCAAGTGGTTTTTTTCCCCCTCCAGATTTTAGCATGTATGTTTGTGACCAATGACCTTTCTTTGACTGTCAATCAGTTAAGAATTAGGCCACAGTGAGAGCAGTTGAATGCTCAGTTGGCTTTATTTGAGGATGCTTATAGAATTAGTCATAGCAGCAATATGATGATTCTAGCGGGGCTTATCACCACTGATCAAGGGAGCTATAAGGAAGTTGGAAAATAGCTAACCAGCACATGAAACCCTGAGAACTATCTTCCTCTTCAGCATGAAGACAGTTTTCTTAGCTTGTTTTGTGGGCGGGAGGGCAGAGAAAAGAATATGATAAATTCTAGTTGCTGGTTCAAAACTTTATTCATCTCTTGTTACTTGCTGTTTCTAGTGGCTGTTGCTTTTGTGCTACATGGATCGTGGGTTGCCTACATTTCCTGGAAAAATAATGAAAACGTCCTCCAGGCCAAGTGAAAGCGAGCCTCCTCTCCTAAGGAGAAAAATGGAGTGGTTCACGTGCTGAAAGATTCATGTTGTTCCACATCAATGTTAGTCATTCACTGTCATCATCCTGTTGTATAATCACAATCCATGCCTGCAGCTCAGAAGCCAAGTTGCCTGGGCTGCCCTGGTCTTGGTCGTATGTACGTGCACTCCATCTTTTTAGCACCTCTGGGGTAGAGGTGGGGAGAGTCTGAGACACTTACACTGGGAGAAATGTTTTTATCTCAGTTCCCGAGTTGAGAGCAACACCTTAAAACCGAGAAATGGCAAGTGTGAAGCGTTGCCCAAAGAACTGAAGATGTGTTCGCGCCGATTGGCCAGAAGGCCTGAGGGGTTACAGACGAGGCCCAATTAGAACTTGTTTTCCCCAAACTGTATGTAGATGTTCTTTGATTTCCCAAAGAGAGTCCATAGAATTATATTATGCTACCACAGTGGATAAGGCAAAATATCTCATTTGCTTGAGGGTTTAAAAACTACTTCTGTGGCTTCTAGAATTCTCTTTACTCTGCACACATATTATTTTTTTTCCCATAGGGAGAACATGCAAAGAGAAAATGAGGCTATATGGGATCACATGTAGGAGCCTGCATTAGTTGATATAAGATCTGGTTTCCAGGTCTGGATACTTCTTGTTTGGTCAGAGCCATGACTTTCATTTCCGACAATTGTATGATGGAGGCTCCTGGAACCTTTTCCTTTGTTTAAATGATATGGGTTCTCTAACTTCCCTTCTGGTGGGGAAATAGGAAATGGCTAACAATGGAGAACAGTGCTTATTATAAGCAAAGTGATACAGAGGGAAGTTTCAGTGCATTCTAAAATGTCTGTCTAGAAAAAGCTGCTAAAACCCAGAGCAAAGATGGAATCACCGTGCTTAAGGATGACTGGACCAAAATGATCACTGCATGAGAAATTGGGCCACATTCATGAAAACGGTAGAAACAGTTTATATAGACAATGCAGGTGGCTTTTGGAAATCAGCATTTGTAGTAATTAGGGCGGCGGGGCTGCATCCCCAGCACCCCGGCAGCCTGGCTAGCTTATGCTCCGAAATATCAACACACAAACTGTAGTCATTTAAACACTGCTTGGCCCTTTAGCTCTAGCACTTACAGGCTAATTCTTACATTTCGATCAACCCATCTCTAATAATCTGTGAGCACCGGTCTTACCGGGAAGATTCTAGCCCACATCCATCCTGGGTCGGAACTTCATTGCCTGTGTCTGCCCAGGAGCCGTGAGCATGGCGTCTCTCTCTCTGAGGCGTCTGCTCCCGAGAGGAGAGCTGTGGAGTCTGAGCTCACTTCCTCTTCCTCCCAGCATTCTGTTCTGTTTACTCCTCCCACCTATCTTCTAACCAATGAGGGCCAAGCAGTTTCTTTTTATTTAACCAATGACCTTCCTCCATCAAGCATGTGCTTGAAAGGTTTTTGTCAATGGCTCAGAAGAATTCTGGCCATCAGTCGGAAGCCATCTAGGTTTTACCCAGTGAGACGGCTTTGTAATGAAACCAACAGGATGGAGCTAAAAGCAATGGGCTGTGCAATTTATAAGTTATAAAACAAACCAGGAGTGCAGACTGTGTACAGGTATAGCTTCCAAGCTGGAGAAAGAGCTCTGCCAGCCGTTCTTCAGGAAGCTCGTCTCTCCAGAGTGTGCAAGAGTGTACCCAGTGGGGCAGAAGTGAGGAGGAGACAAGTGCTTGTCTTATATGAGTTTTATCTAAGTACTCACACCTCCCTTACCCCATGGCTTGCAGATTTGCCTCTTTCAACATTGACCACATTTTCAAGTACAGAAAAGAAATGGTATAATATAATTAGCCCTATGATAATGACAACAAGTAGCCAAGAGCTTCACATTGATCTTGACCTTAAGAAGAAACGGTTGCATAAATATTAAAAGTGAATTACTGTAGGAGAGACTTCATTGCCGACTCCATGGGCAAAGGTGTGACTGTCAGAATTTTATGTTTGTTTTCTGTGTTGACCCAAAACTATGCCTGGGGGGAAACATCTCAATTTCAACATCATACACTTGGAAGAAAAAGACTAAAGAGAGGACCTAGCTAGAGAACTGAGCTTCTCTAAGGGCTGTGGTCTGTGATTTGTTTCACCCTGCTCCTTTCCCGTGGCATTTTAGAGGTGTTCTCCACATGTGACGGGATTTATTAAATTTCTGTCAGGTGGTAGTATACTCATTGTTGCCACTATTAAGGTAGATTCATTACAATTACCTTTAATCCCTTCTTTACCAACAAGTCATGCTTTACTTTTCTGTAAAAAGATGTTTATTTCTTCACAAGGGGGAATTTTTGTCAGCATTTATGCAATTCATCATGGCTGGAACACAAGTCCTGGACTCCTAGCTTTGCTGAGTGTTCGGAGAGGTTGCAGCAGGGATGATAAATGCTCTTCTTCACCTATAGCAGAACCACACACTCAGGTCACCGCAAGACTTTGTAGTGAAGATCAAGGAAGAGCAAGAAGGCCAGGAGCACGATGGGAAGAGCCCACCAACTTCTTAATGGCCTTTCTTTGTTAAAGCATTCACACTTTGAACCGCTTTGGTCTTTCTAAATTCTTAATTTCTAATATTAGTTGATTTCTTCATTATTTCTTGTTATCTAAGACCCATGTAATTGCTGGACTGATGTTCTGGATACTCTGAGATGTAAGTCATTGTTTCCTTTCTCTAAGTAGAACAATTGACAAATATTAAAAATTATTTTGCAACCTCTATTGCTAGGTTTGTAGTTTCTCAATGTGAAGATTTGATACCGATTAGTACTCATATGGGTGATGGCTTTCTATATCTATCATCTGTCCATCAATCCATCTATATACACAAATTTATATGTGTGTGCTCAAATACACAAAAACATCTTAGTTTCAATATCATATGCTTGGAAGGAAAAGACTAAAGAGAGGACCGAGCTAGAGAGCTGAGCTTCTCTGAGGGCTGTGATCTGCAAAACTCTTCCTTTAAAAAAATTAAAATTTTTAATGATACTAGAGAGATGGCTCAATCAGTAAGGTACTTGCCATCTAAGCATGAAGAACTAGATTCTATTCCCAGAAATGACATAAAAACAAACTTGAGCATCGTGGTGTGTGCTGATAATCCCAGATCTAGAGAGTCAGAGCTAGACAGATTCCTGGGGCCTGCTGTCCACCTAGCCTAGTTGGTCAGTTCCAGGCCAGTGAAGGAGCCTGTCTCAAAACCGAAACACAGAGAAGCAAAGCAGTAGATGCTCCTGAGGAAAGGCACACTGGCTCCCATGTGTATATGTCCATCCATGCATGTGAACAAACACACGTGCAGTCCTTGCTTTTGTTTTCACCCCAAGAGCCATAAAATTCAGCTTTCATATGGAGAATACCTAATAGTAGAGGGCTGGGAAGATGGCTCAGTAGGTTAAAGTGGTTGCTGCAAAAACATGAAGGCAAGTTCAAATGCCCGGCACTCCCAGAAGAGTGCATAATCCCAGTGCTGAGGAAGTTAATTGCTAGTCAGCTTGGCAGAATTGAGCTGCACTCCAGTGCGAGACCTTGTCTCAAAGTAAGGTGGACAGGGATTGAAGGCCACATCCATGCACACACACCTATGCCTGCAAATACACACACCGCTATGAGCACATACATATACCACCTGTACCTCCACACACCATGCATATAAAACTAAATAAAATGCAATAGCTAATAGTGTCAGTGGTTGGATGGAAGAGTACTGGCGCTATGCCATTTAGTGCCCCCCAGAATTCCTCAACTGAACTGAGGGCTAATGACTAGAATTTCGATGTGCTGGGCTATCAAGTGATAAGTTAATGAGGACCATTTGGAGAATGTCTTGATCCAGTACCCTTAGTCCTCCTCTCACACATAGAGTGTAATAGGGTCAGTAGTAAAAGGGTTAAACAATAAGGCTTCCTTTGATCTACCTGCAAACATTCACATTGCTCTTGAACTAGAGACTTTTGACTTTCTAGTCTCCACTACCTTCCTGTGAAGATGTGGGAAGAAACAATGTACTAACTTGAGCCCTGAGCTTCAGAGTTTTGTCTTACTCTTTGAGTTTTTACAGGACATTTTGGATTAAACTGTACATACATATAGATGCTACTTCAATAAATTCTGTTTCTTTTGCATGTTTTTTGAAACAAAGAACATTAACCAGTTATCTTGTGGGCTTTTCTCTGTGTTAAGCTCTTTCAGATGTGCTACGAAGTCCACTGGAATTGGAATGTGTTTGCATCAAGTGTTACTGCATTCAATCTCACTGAGCTGTTAAGGTGTTTTATAATGGATGTAAATATTTATGGTCTGTTTGAGAATAACCAAAGAAAAGTGCTTTTCATTCCTTTAATTCTTATCCTATTAGCCAGATACATCTTTTAGTGTTTACTCTTTCCTGCCTTGGGAAGATGCTGAAAATTTTTGAACAATATGCCGTGGGGAAGGGATGTGTTCATTTTTATTATTGAATCAAATTGCTCAGAAGTAAACCTGCATGGTATTTTTATATATTCAGTTGCTACAAAATAAAACCTTAAAGATTCTTCCATAGGTATGTGGATAATTATCTACAGCCATCAGAATACAAGGCTTCTTCAGGAAAATCTAGAGTATCATATTCTAAACTTTTTGTACATGCCTGCCTCTTGGATACACTTTTTAATTGAAGAACAAAATTTTATTTTATTAACAACTAAAAAAAATTGCTACTGTTTCTTCAGGAAATCACTTCTGTCTTTGGGACTCAATCTTGATTCTGAAGTTTCCATATGCGTTTTCAAGGCTAGTGCAATAAGTAATTGGGTGTAGTCCACAGAATTGAAATTAAGCCACAGATCACCAGTAGGGAATGAGTGGGTGGAAAAGATGCTGTTTGTTAAGGAGACCAGAGAGCTTGGTGCTGTTTCCATGAAGGACTTAGAAACACCTACTTACAAAACACAGGAAAGGTCGAAGATCCAAAACTAACCACTTTGTTCTTAAATCTGTTGCATAGTCTTTGACAGATAAGTTTAAATGTTGGTAATTGGTTTATGCCAAAGGATAGAGGACAGTTATTTTAAAAAGTTTTTCTGTTCAGTGTCAGAAATAACAATCACAACAAAACAAAATAACTTAGAAAAAAAGATCTAACACCTGCTTTAAATCAGAAAAGCAACAATAACAGGAACAGACCCCTGTATCGTCTTGAAATGCCACTCACTGGAGTGTCGAATCCCGAAATGGACAGAAAACCAACTGCTTGACACAGACAGCTGCGCGTGATCTCTGTGCCCCTCACATTCCCCTCACCTCATAAAAAAGTTATTTTCTTTGGAAATATGGTCACAAATGTAAATCAGCAATTTCTTTCTAGACCATGAAGTCTCTGTAACAGATATCAAATAAGTCTGATTTAGAACGGCACAGGGCTTCTTTCAGACGTGAAGACTTGAGAGCAACTGCGGAGCAGCCTTTATTCACAGACGTCGGAAGCAAAAGCGGTGATCTCAGACCACCAAGGACTGCAAGGCATGCCGACTGATGTTTGTAACACTTACCCTTCCCGTTCTTCATAACTGATTTTATTAAACGTCTGTCAAGGAGAACACTTAACTTTGATGTTTCCAAGAGGAATTCTTTGTCTTCAACCCTTCTCCTGTGTTTTAACAGTTTGGCAATGAAAAGAGTTATTTGCCAACTGAATTCATACCTCAGGCTATCTCTACAAAGAAGAGAGGGCTGAAACCATTATTAGGTTGGGATTTCCCTCTTCAGTCGCACATTTGACTAGAAAAATAAGAGACAGAAAAATGATGCTTTTTGAGTGATAGATGAAAACATCCATTATTATTTATAAAAGTTGTGGTTAAAATGGACATTCTCTTAAGTCAATGATTAAAAATTGAAAAGGAAATATCTTTATATAATATGGACCTTAGAGGTCAGAATAACATGAAGAGCTCGTTGACATTTGATGGAGGAAGGTCATTGGCTAATAAAGGCACTGCCCTGGCCCATTTTATTGGTTAGAAGATAGGTGGGAGGAGAAAACAGAACAGGATACTGGGAGGAAGAGGAAGTGAGCTCAGAGTCGCGACAGCTCTCCTCTCCGGAGCAGACGCCTGAGAGAGACGCCATGCCCCGCTCCCGGGATGAAGCTCCGACCCAGGATGGACATGGGCTAGAATCTTCCTGGTAAGCGCACCTTGGGGTGCCATACACAGATGATTAGACATGGGCTAAATTAATATGTGAGAATTAGCCTAGAAGAGAATGGGCCAAACAGTGTTTAAAAGAATACAGTGTCCCTGTAATTATTTCGGGGCATAAGCTAGCCGGGTAGGCGGCCGGGGTGTTGGGGACGCAGCCCCGCCGCCGCCCTTATTACTACAGACATTGTCAACTCTAAAGCAAAGACCTGGAAAACTCCAAAAAAAGACCTAGGGAGATATAAGATACAGTGGCACCAATTAAAAACAGACAACACTCTAATTTGATGAGAAACTAGAAAACATTGAATCAATAAAATTTCATTTCAACAATTTATTGCTTTTACTTTATTGTCGGCACAATTTTTGTGTTAAATTATTTCATTTGAACCCAACTTATTAATTCAATTAAGTAGGATAAATGAGACAAATTTGTTGTTCTTTCAAACCATGAATCAAGCTCTGAAATTAGGTTAGTTCCTTTCCACCAAGTTGGAAGAAGGCCAGTTTCATTACGTGAACTCTCATGCTCTCATTAAACAGGTTTACTGCGTGGGACCTAGTTAATGTCTTTTTCAGAAGGTACAAACAGTTTCCCTCGCAGGAAAAAGGGGGATTTCCATAGTTAACCTCTTCCGCATTTCAGACCACTTTCTAAACTGTTTTGAGTTCTGAGATCCTCTCACCCACTGTGTGCCATTCTATAGTGTAAGTAAGCATTTTATTTTCTGTTCAGATTTCTACTAGATACAATGAAATATAATTACACGCCATAAAGTCAGTAGCATGTCAATATTTTAAAATAAGTTCATAGACTTATTCAGTCCTCACTACAACATAATTTAAAATAGCATTCATAGTTACGTTGCCTTATTATTATCATTAGTTCTTACACATGTTTTATCTGCTTGGCTAAGGGCTAAGAAGGGTTTCAACAACTGAACAAAAGAAGAGGTCAAGGAATATTATAGGCAACAGGCTTGGGTTCATTTATCCATTTCTTTTCTTTGTTGTTTTTTTTCATTTAACACTTAATGAGTCCTTTATATGAGTCAGGCATAGGAGTAATTGCTTGCAATAGAGACATTTTTCAGATATAATCTGATGGATGCACAAACAATTTAACCTTATTATTGCCAACATCATGACAAGTGTTACCATCTAAATATGCATGAGGTATGAAGAGAATGCATGGAAGTTCAAGTCCAGCAGGAGGTAGCAGAAGGGCTTCCTGAAAGAAGGGCATTTAAGGTTGATGGGTAGTAGCCTATTCAGCAGCGCTTGAGTTAAATGCTTTTTTTTTTGGTTTTTCGAGACAGGGTTTCTCTGTGGTTTTGGAGCCTGTCCTGGAACTAGCTCTTGTAGACCAGGCTGGTCTCGAACTCACAGAGATCTGCCTGCCTCTGCCTCCCAAGTGCTGGGATTAAAGGCGTGCGCCACCACCGCCCAGCAAGTTAAATGCTTTTTATAGTCTTGTTACACCTGTCTGTATGGGATGTTCTTGAGGTATTCACCAGGTATCACGGGACCAGAATTCCAGCCAAAGGAAGTAATGCTGGAGAGGAAAACAGGTTCTGCATAGGCTTATAGTGGTCCTTTGTTCTGTATGCACAAGAAGAAAAATTTACATTGCACGTTAGATTTATTAGATGTATTAGAGAGAATATTATATTGTGAGATTTAGCTCTGTTTAGGTTCAGTGGGTGAAAGTGTCTGACTATAACAGATTTATTAGCAAATGAGTTCTCATACTATGTCTCAAGATAATCACATAACTGTTCATTGATCTGACTTTCATATGTATGTATGTGTGCATCGTGTATGTATGCATGTATAAAAGCCAATATATAGTTCATTGTCTTTGATTCCAATAGAGAAAAGGGAAGTAAAGGAAGGGGAAGGAGAAAGCGGGGAAGGATTAAGTGCTAAGAGTATTTGCTAATATATTTGTTAGGAGAGAATTAATGGAAATTTTCAATTTCAGTATTTGATGCTACTCGTTATTCATTATTACAAAATTCACTGTCAAGATCAAAGGTTTGCAGAGGCTTAGAAGGGAACTTGGCACGGACTCCAGGTCTACTAGACATATACTCTGCCTCACGTAAAGCTCAGAAGCCTTCCGCTATTGGCGCTGAAGATCAAATACCTACGTGGATGTATCGACTTCTTCTTCATCTCTCACTGCCAAGAAGCCACCAGAAAAGGCCCAGCATGTATGGCTTCAGCTGGCTGGGGATAATTAGGATGTCTGTTCCACACACTGACCCCCTGGGAGGAGAGCCGGCTCAATCCATTTGTATGGATTCTTCTGTTAGAATAACTCAGTGCTCAATTACTGCCTGTCCTGTTAAGCAGACTGTTGTCTCAGGCTAATTGGAGCACAACCGGAGTCTTGACTGGACTATTCACTCTGAGAACCACCAGCGTCATCCTGATCAGGTGAGGCTCTTTAATCAGAAAAAAATATATGTCGCACCGTGAAGTTAGATACCCTTCTGGCCAAATAAGAGGGCATTTCTAATTAAGGTCACTGGGTGGTTTCAGGAAAATTTTTCTTCAGAGAGAACACGTTCTTAATGGGTTGGTCCTACCATATACAGGACTGTCTGCGCCTACATGCCAGGATATAGGTAGGACGGCCGTCCGTCTTATCTGGTTTGACACTAATTCAGTTGTTAACAAGGTTCAACTGCAGCCAACACTGGCTAGGAAGAGAAGAGCCAAGTTCCTTAGATCAGTCCTATTAAGGCGGACAGATGTCAAGTTTAATCAATCTGGCCACTTTAAGAGCTTCGGCAAATGTCCTTTCCAGTTCCTCGTGCCGTGTTTAACAGTTGTGTCACCTCGTGTCGCACAGACACACTGATCCTTTAGAGAAGTCGTGTGACCAGGGCACTTTTACTTACCTGCTGCCTTTATTTAACTATGCCTTATGACAAATAGGAACGTTTCCTAGTGCTTTCAAGAAAACGATTTCCTGAAATTTAAGATTGAAACCCCATGTAAGGGTTGAAAAAAACCTGCACCCATTTCTATTTTAAGATATGCAGCTATAGCTGGACTTTATTTATTTGTGGTTTGAAGGAAACAGTTGAATGTTTGCATGCAAAGATAGGGAAGCCCTTCGTCTGCCAGCAGACCCGGGGCATGCCTCTCAGCCCCTCAACTTCCTTCTTAGGGACTCCTGGACAGCTGCCTTTCTCCAGCCATTTCTTGCTCGAGTGGCTGTTTGGAAATCTAAAGCTTCACAACAGGGATTTGCTTCACTGACTCAAGCCTTCTCAGATTTAGTGACCTTAAGGGAAGTTACACATAGACACTTGGATGCTAATGTGTTCTTTTGTTTTAGTAAATTGTATGGGTAGAGGGCAAAGAATATTGAAAGTAGGCTAAGGCATTGGTTTTAGAAGGATCTGAACAGAGACGAAGAGGTGCAGCCTGAGGACTTTGAGAATTGATTTCCCCCTCCTGTCTGAGCTTTGAGCAGATTTTTCAAGTCATTTTCTTGGTGAATGTTTTAAAACATCTACTGTCCAGCATCATCTGCCGTTTCCTTCTGGATAGACTTTGCAGGCTAGGAAGTTAAAGAGATTCTAGGAAAAAGAGCTGCACATGAGAACTAACTGGCCTTGAGTTTGCTGGGATAGACCTTATAGCCTTAGACTTCTGGCATGTCTCCTTAGAAATAAGATAATTTCATTCCAGTTTCTTCTAGTTAAAGCCAACCACAAACATGGATTCCTGTGTATCATGGTGTACATGTGGAAATCAGGAAACAACTTGAAGGAACTCATTCTTTCCTTTCACTATGTGGGGCCCAGTGATCTTGGGCTAACAGATTTGGTAGAGAACCATTACCTGCTCATCCATCTCTCTGGCCCAGGTTCTAATTCAGACACTGGAGCAGTAGGCATGGTTGGATGGCTAGGGACGGGACAGTAAACACTGAGTCTCAGTGAACAGTGAGGCCAATTGTTACACCTTTCTTGTGGGTGGCTGTCAGGATTGCACAATATAAGAACTTATGTACAGTACTTGGAATGTGTTCAGGTACCATAACATTTTATTCAAAGTTACTGTGTCTAGGAAGATGGGGGATGCCGTGGTAAGTATTGATGCCTGCAATGTAGGAGGAAAAACACTCGAAAGGACCATTTGGGAGTGAGCATCTCATCTAACTAAGTGGCAAAGATATCTCAGGTGAGGTGGGAACTGTGGGCTGGTGTCACATTACTTCTTAAAAGAAGAACAACACCTAAAATCAGTGCAAAGTAAAAACCATCCCAATACAATTGGCACATGAAAAGCCAGCAGTTATTTCATATTCAGTTTTGTTCTTGTGTAATGTGCATGTAATGATGCAAGCACAGTTCACATTTGATTTCACAGTCTCTGCTTTTTACCTTGTGTAATTTAATTAATCATTTGCTTGATAGTGTACACTAAATTGTTTCTAGATCTGTTCATTATAACGAATCTTGTAGCAGTGAAAACATTTGAGCTTCCAGTTTGACTATCTTTCAGGCTGTTAATAAAAGGGAAATTTCTAGCATAGACCTACTGGGTTCAAGGAGATAAATATTTTGCATTTTAGCGTTACTGCAAATGGCCTTCCTGTGGCTGTCCCAGTTTGTGTTGCATGGGTAGTGATTGGACTAATGAGGTATGGTCTTCCCGATAACTTATCGACTAGGGTAAGGCTCTGTGCCTCATTGTGTTCTACAACAGATAGAGCACGTTTTCTAGTCTATGTTTCTATGCTAGCTAGTAACATTGACTATTGCCACTCTGCACGCATTTTTCTTCTAATATAAAATTGTTATATTTTCTCATTTTGATGTTAGAACACTGGAAGGTAAGGCCCCTGCATTTGCCATCATTTCTTTGTTTCATTTACAATTGATATTTGGCATGTTGGGATGCTGATCTGCATCCATTGATGAAAAGACCGAGGCAAAAAGAGAATAAATTTCACACTCAAGCAGGAATTGCTGATAACTGAAAGTAGACATTTCCTCTTATCATTTTATATGAGCTTTTAAGTAATATAAATATTAACTCTTTGGGGAAAATATTTTCAGCAAATATGGATGACAATCTGTTGTTTTCTTTTTTATGAAATTATGCTATTTTTTACACTGCAGAAGCTTAAGTTTTTTTTTTTTTTCATAAGACGATGGATTTGAGAGATCCTGGGGTGGTATATTGAGCTTCAAGTTCTGCTTTATTTAGGTACTAAATCAGATCAGAGAGAATCAGAAGCCAAGAGATAGAGCTGTATGTGGGCCATTGGCTAATGGTGCTGTAGCTGGAAATGTCTCCTACATGCAATGGGAAAGTGTACCCTGAAGCAGTTAGAGGTTCTCTGTGATGAGTTAGTTCCTCTTCTAAGCTACTGACTGGGTGGTCTGTGAGTAGTTACTGGGTGGTCATACTATTAATGTTTTTTTCCCATTCTGCCAAAGACTCTAAAGAGGCCTGTGACAGACAATTGTAAGTCTGTTGGCCCCCCCTGGGAGGACCACTGAGGGCATGTGATTAGGTACAGTAAGGATGAGGTCACTACTTGGTATGATATCATTTCCAACCTCAAGAAAGATCACAACTCACAGAAATAGAGAAGATACTCAAGATTGTAGTTGCATTGCTTGGACCACAAGTTTTTCAGTGACCAGAGGATGAGTACTGTGTTTGGAGGGCTCTGTGGCTCTGTGGTAGTTCAGAATGTCCCATCACATCGCCTAATCTAGTCTGCCTTATCGAGCAATTGAGTTCAGCCTCGCTGTTTCAGGACATGATGAAGTCCCCCAGGTCTGGCCTGGTGGAGTTATAAGATCCATAAAACCCCCTATTTGGGTGGCTCATTCCAAAGAATAATGAGGAGAAGCCTATTTTCTAAGAGCCAAGTCTGTAGCCAGGATTCCCTAGGCTGTTCAGTTCTGCACTGCTTACCGTTGCAGATGCTCGCAAAAATCTCAAAAAGCACCTTGGGCTTTTGCTTTCATCCTAATGCTGGACCACAGCTCATGCCACATAGGAAACGGTGATGATTTCTTCATCTCACCCTGCCAGAGTGATGACTGTTCTCGGATCTGGGTCTCCATCACAAGCACCCACTTTTTCAGGTACTTCAAGACTAAAGGTTTTTGAACAAATGGCAGTGAAGGAGAAACGGCTTTAGGAAAGTCTCTGTTCCTTATGTGCACGTTACTTGATGGAAGTGAAAACCTTGCTGGGCCGGGCTCCTATCACAGTAAATCCCTATAGCATAGAGACCATATATAAAGAGAAAAATAAGTATTCACAGGTGATGGTTTGGTGACATCTTGTTAATCGCTTATTGTTTTACCTTGAAACTCTGAGCTTCTAGAAAAGAAACTGACAGAAGGCTGAGCTGTCTGAAGCAAATTCAGGGATGTCTGGGACACCCAGAAACCTGACACAGATCCCGAGACAAGCTGGTCTGTGAATCTGTGTGGTTGTCTAGGGTACAGTAGGGATGACATTCCCTGGGCTCCCTGAAGGAGCAAGAGGCACCTCCAACAACCGCTGAGTCATATATACCAAATGCAAGTTCGTCCTCACACTCTGTTGAAAAAAATAATATCTCCATCATTAGTTCATAATATGTAGTCATTATTTCAGTTCACACACTTTTATCATGGCCTCTTTTTCATACGTATGTCAATCAAAGTTAGTGTTTTCTCTCACAGTATTCGCTTCTGCATAATGTAAGCCTCATCTTCTTAAGCTATTTCATGTCATGTACCTCTCACGTGACTGCACTCAGGGGCTCTCCAGCTACTTTGGATGGGGATTGCTGGCCAGCTGTCCCCCTGTTAAAGCCAGCACCCTCCAACCTTTGGGTGGCAGACATCTCGAGGGGCTCGCATCATACCATGGGATGATTGCAACCTCAGGGCTATTTGATCCCAAACGTTGTCCTTTGGGGACTCTTCTCCTGTTACTAAGAGGTCCCTTTCATCTTCTCACTTCCTGCTTCCTGCATTCCTGTTATTTATAGTGGCCCAGGAGCAAACCCCTCCCAAATTTCTCAAGAGGATTTACAGTTGCTACTTGCAATTCCGCACCCAGCTCATGCCTCCACCCCCTGCAGCCTGCGTTCTGCTGGAGTCCGTCTGCTCTTCTCCCAGGGGTGAATCCTGACGTCTTCCCTCAGCCCAAAGGCCTCTTTTTCAGCCCTTAGTATTTTGGCCAATTCATTCCTGTGGATCTCTTTTAGTCTCTTGGTGTCTGAACAGTGCATTTTCTCTTTTTTGTGAACGATTTCTTTTTGTTTTTCTTCTTGTGCCACCACAATATGAGCGACCCTGTCTGAACATCATCTCAGAATGACTCAAATGGTGGTTTGGGGGTTGCCTCTTTTTGGACAGCCATTGTCTGTTCTACTTAGAGTCTCAAATCTTCAAGTTTCAGACTTAGAAGCTTGATTATTTTTGCCTACTGCTCACCATGATTGGCTTAAACCCTTCAGACCACGCCGTCTCTGAACTCACTTTGCCTTGACTGTACCTCCTCAGGATTAGCTCCCAGATCATTCAGAGAACCTGTAATTCCCATCATGAGCAATCAAGAGCCAGCAGACAAGTAGGAAAGTGCACGAGATGCCAACGTCCATCCCTTTCCCCAAAATATGTAAGGAATCAACAACAGATTATTTTCACTAGTGGTATAGTCACCCATAAGTTGCCCAGGTTCCTTTAAAAAACCCTAACTAAACTCATCAAACTAGATTTGTGTAGAATCATTTCTTTTGTCTATTATTGATGTCCTGTCTAGGGGTTAATGACAGAGTTGTTCATTTCTTCTCAGGAAACATTAACTTTAAGGTAATACCTAAGGTTTTACAACATCCTTCTTATCAGGGTTCTAAAATTTTTTATTTCCCACATTAACAACCATGGACACACACAGATATTACAGATAACTGTACTAATGGTTTACAAAGACAGTGATTATAAATTGCTAGTAAACCATATCAAAATCTGTGGGGTCGAAGTGCAGTTAGAAAAGCCCTATAGGCAGTTTGTGTATGCCCCAAAGGAAAAAATAAGGTTATCTCTTTCTCCCTTCCTCTACTTTGAACATCATTCTTTTGCAGGATTTGTGGTCAGATTTCCTTCTTTCCTATAAGTTAAGATAGATTCATGTTGATTCTCAGTGAAGATCCAGCACCAATTGTCCCTTACCCAGTACACCCAATTGTTTTCTGTGTTACTTCCTGAAAACTCAACTGATTAGCTTGGCATCCTTGTTAACCCTTTATTGTCGTGACCTTTCATTTCTTTCCTGCTTATTTCACATTGCAACCAAACTACGGATGCCTCTGGACTCTGCTGGCTGTTACACCTCTGCCTGGGCCACACCACTCCTGTTTGGAATGGTCATTCCTTTACCTGCACCTATGAAGTCCTCCTGAACACTAGGATCATTTATACCAAGGTATCTTCTTGCACTTGGTATTCGAAGGACCCTTTGGTTGTGTACAGCATTTGTGCTGTGTCTGTTTGTTAATTTCCCTCTGGATAGTAGTATACATTTCTAGACAACTCTTCCAGTTTTTGAGATTTTAATAAATTATATCTTGCCTGTTTATAAAACAGAATTCCTGAACCTTGTTTTGTTCTAGAGTTATACTTTATTTTTCTTGAATAAAATATTTTAAAGTATTTTTCTACACTGAAGGTAAGTAAATTAAATATTAAAATAAATGTTAGAAGTCAGTTTTAAAAAATTATTTGAGCCGGGCGATGGTGGCGCACGCCTTTAATCCCAGCACTCGGGAGGCAGAGGCTGGCGGATCTCTGTGAGTTCGAGACCAGCCTGGTCTACAGAGCTAGTTCCAGGACAGGCTCCAAAGCCACAGAGAAACCCTGTCTCGAAAAAAACCAAAAAAAAAAATATTTGAATCAGAAATCAGTGTATTCATGATTTTGCTCATTGTTATAACAAAATATCTGATTAAAGAAAATTGAGGAAGGAAGGGTTCCTTTTGACTCACAGTTTGAGGCTGCAGACCACAGCAGGAAAGGACGCATGGCAATACAGTCAAAAGGCAGAGAACAGTGAAGGCTGATGCTTAGCTGGCTATCTGCTTTTGTCCAGTCCCAGACTTCAGCCAGTGGAAGAGTGCATCCACATTCGGGGCTGGGTCTTCTTACCTTAGTCAGCTCAATCTAGAAATGCCCTCATAGACCTTCAGAAGTCTGTCCCTTCGTTGAGTCTGTCAAACTGATAGCCAACCTTCACACTGAACTACACACATACAAGCCTAAAATCAGCTTCTAGCATGTTTCTGTAAAATAAAGTTTTACTGGAACATTCATTAGTTTATATAGTTGTCTACTTTGCTTCCATATTACAATGGCGGAGTTTAATAGCTGCAACAGAAATTTTATGAGCTGCAAAGTCTGAAATATTTACTGCTTACTACCTTGCTCTTTAGATTATTTTCCAACCCTTGATTTAGATCAGTTACTACTAACTGAAGTCAGCCGAGAGAAGGGACAAATAGATGCCGTGAGAGAACACGTGCTCAGGTAAGAAGTTAGGCGAGAAAGCCTTGTTTTTATAGCAAGCCACTTATTCATGAGACTATGTTATCCTCCTAAACATGCTCAACACAAGGGCGTTTTGGAGGGACATTTTTCATCACCACTGGATCAATGACCTCACAGGGTAGTGAATGACTAGCACTCACGAGCCTGCTCTGTATCCATTAGTGTGGCAGAGAAGATGGGAAAGTTGATTTAGAGAGAGGGGGCTGTGAGGAAACTAGTCATGAGCTGTGAACTGCAAAGCGTAGGTCTTTGATTTCTAGCTGCCAAGGCACAGACCAAGTATGACAACTGAGGCAAAATTCTCCTTAGCTAACACCACAGAACTATAATACACATCTGCTTGAAAAAGGACAGAGGTCTCAATGCCGAGCTCAGGAGATCTTCAATTCTCCCTAAGACACATTAGACAGTACATTTAGCTATAACTTATCCAAAATATCGAAGCAAAACATTCTCTTTATAGCAAATTACAATTCTGGAAACAGTTAGTGTACTCCAGGGACTTTTTTAATTTTTGGTTTTCTAATGATTTATCATGAGACTGGACCTAAGGGGCCTGGGTAGTCATATGTTCCTTCACAGGAACAACCTTTGGCAGGGCCTGAATCTGGGCAGATTTGGGGTAGAGTTCAAGCAAATTCTGCAAGTATACTGATATGTAAGGAATGATTGCAGGCAGAATGTTTGCTTCATACTTTGGTGTGAAAACATAAAGCCTCCAAGTTCACACTTTAGTGTGAAAACAGAGTCTCCAAGCATTTTTTTTTTGGGGGGGGGGGGACTGGCTGGCCTGACCCGTCCAAAGCTATGTGTGATCACAGGAAGTAGATGTAAAAACTAGAGGAATTTTATATTAAGCAAGGGGACAGCAAAGTAAAGGAATTAAGGGCGATGATGGAAGTAAATAATTTTTGAGACATAACTTGCATATGTGCAGTTATTAATATTGCAAAAGCAATTTTTACAAAATGCTCTGGAGTTCAGAAAACTATGAATGATGTCACCTTAACTACCCACTCACTCATTGTGCAGAGTTAATTATTTTAGACAGAGGTTATGGGTGGGGTGGATTTTTTAGAATTAAACTTTTGGGTAGGCCTTCAGAAAATAATCCAAATTAGAAATATGTAGTTATATTGTTTTCTTATATAAATAGTCCTGAAGATAAGGAAAAAATGCTTATATTACATGTAAAATGCATATTATGAAATGGCAAATGCTTTCAAAGTGTGCAGAAGACTTTAGCAATGTGACTATGAAATCTGTATTTCTCATCTTTATACAGATTATATTCTAAAATTGCAAAATTCTTGTTGGGTACTGAGGAAGGGAATAATTCTGTTTTTAATGTTTCCTTTCTATCTTTAAAAACTCTGCAAACGCTGGCGCTAATGATTGAATATAATTTCGGATCCTGACATAGAAGATAGTAGATAAAAGAATATGTTAGTAAAATGGTTTTATGTTTAAAATGTGTTGTCCAGCTAGCCAATCGATGGTAATCTCAATTCCAGGAAGATTTGTTCTGCCGAGCCCACTGAAGAGAGGAGCTGTCTTGGGTTGGTGCTTTTAGGGGCTTGCACAAGTTGTAACTTCTTGGTACCGTCTACACACTGTAACCACCAAAGGCCAGGAGAGCACCATGCTAAACCATGGCTGCTGCAAAGGGCTGGTAATGAAGGCATGCGCAGAAATGGGGTTCCCATACACTGTGTGCATCACGCTCTCTCGCCAGTGGCACCCACACCCATACACGTGTGTCATACTCTCACCGACTCACAAATGGGGGGGGGGCTCATTCCTGTACACCGTGAGCGTCACACTCTCATGAAAGTGATCCAAAAAGCAAGTCACCTTGTTTTATTTCCTGGTAATACAATTATAAGGGCTCCATGAGGGCTCTGAGTATGGAATCTTTAATGTTCACCTAGCTAGCTTACCTTCAGGGATAGGGCAACAGAGGGCTTAGGAATATGGCTTTTGGGATCAGAATTCTTGGGAATACTAACTCTGTTACTTACTTTCTTGGTCTAGATCCCTCATTCATAGGTTCAAATAAATTAAGCATATGGTTTAAATGAGGATATGATTTCACTAAGCCGTACTGTCTCCGAACATGATTATTTCTATTGTTCTTAAGGTCCATGTGGTTTGTAACTTTTAGGTAGTAATTCTAGTGGTGAAGTAATTGCTGTCAAAAGTCCACCCATCCAGTATGTCAAACACTTTTGAGAAATCACATTTGAAATTCAAAAAGACAGAGAAAAAAATTTCACAATATAGAATTTATTTTCTTTATCAAAACCATAATATTAAAAATAAAATAACATAAGTATTTTTAAGTAAATTTTTCTAAGACTTGGATGTTCAAAAACATCTTCAACAGTTTATTAAATTGGAATAAATTTGTCAGAATATAATTTACTATGTACATGTAACATGATTATTTTAAATTTGATATTATTTTGGAATTAGGCTTGGTCAATATTGCCTTTAACATTTAAAGGAAAAGAAAAGTATTGTGTTGCATGAATAATAAAAAAAAACCCTGAGACAGATACTGGGGCTCAAACTGAAGATCAGGAAAGCAAAGCAGCCAAGCCAATAGAGAGATCTTACGTCTACCAAGGCTGGATGATCCTGCCCTCAGTGTGACTACAGACTGACCGCAGACTGAGACCCTGTCTCCTATCTCCTCCCGTTTTATAATCCTCACTAGTGCTGGGATTAAAGGCATGCACCACCACCACCCAACCTCTATGGCTAACTAGTGTGGCTGCTAGGACTGAAGGTGTGTGTCACCACTGCCTGGCCTGTATGGCTGACTAGTGTGGCTAGCTTTGCACTCTGATCTTCGGGCAAGCGTTATTTATTAAAGCACAAATAAAATACCATAATAGTGTTGATTCTGAAATACTTTTAAGATAAATTTATTCTATATAGCCTCAGTGGCATGAGAAATTTCTTTTAGTATCTTTATTTATAGGTGTATAGATTATAGGAACATTTAAGGAATGATATAAGTGCAGGACTCTCGATTTTTGAAGCGGTGCTCTATGCTATACAAATGCATCCAAGTGCACCCATTTTCTAAATTAAATGAAATTTATCTGTAACTTTGTAAGAGATGAGTGAAACTCTAGTCAACTATTGGATTTTAAAGAAATGTAATTGAGTATATTGATTTCAACCTGCGATTTATTTTATTACTTACTTTTGAGTCAATAATTTTGCTTCTAGGGCTGCTGCATTTTTATGTCTTAAAAGCGGCTAAGATGCCTACCTTCTACTTATACCGTTAAAGCGTATCTTAAGGAAACAATTCCTGGGAAAATCAGCCTTGCTGTATTTGTTGGTTTAACAAATCCTAATCGAATATTTCCTATGGTGTTCTGTGCTGGCAACAAAGACTGATCACGAATACATCACAGGTGGTGCCCACTATGAAATGAAGGAAGGCGTGAGAGAGATGTGAACAATTTGCCTGTTTTCATGGTGACAGAGTGGGGTTTTGTGCAGGAAATGTTGCGACAGAAACAGAGAATGGGAGTTCTAGCCTAGATAAGGGCAGGCTCAGGAACTTCGTGCCTATGGATGTGAATTTTGATTTGCAAATTGAAGAATGGATACAACGAAGAGGGTGAAAAACAGTTCGGAATTTTGAAGATAGATGTGTAAACCCTGGACGGACAAGCGGAAGATCATGGTAAGAGGAGACGACACACGAGCCTCCTTTTTCCAAAGGGAAAGTGATCACAACATGTATGAACTCTTGGTGACGACGATTTTGTCCCGTGTGGCATTTAGCAATGGAAATATGGGGTGACATGATCAGTTCTGTATTGATAAGCACCCTTCCTACCATGTGTAGAAAACACTGGATATGTGAGTAGAAAAATCAGCCTGGAGACCACTGTGGCTGCCCAGATAGAGTTCTGCTATTTCCACTTCAGTGGCAGGAGTTTTCTAGAGGAGCAAGTTCTATTCTAGAACCCACAGACAGATGTAAGTCACAGTGGGGGGAGAGGCTAGAAACGGAATTTGGAATATTAGTTTTAAAATGTGGGTAACAAGGGAAACTCCTGAGAAGTTATTCGACTAAGCAGTTCTAAAGCCTTCAAGAAGAGGTGGCGCTGGAAGGTGAGTCAACATTTCGTATGTTTAGAATTTTGAACAATAAGGTCTGCAAATGAGCAAACTCCGTTAGTAGGTTGCCTACAGAGAGACTCTAGCATAAGAAGGAGTATCTTAACTATTTAATATCAGGTGGAAGAGGAGCAGCATCAAAATGGGTTAAGGCAAAGTCAGAGACATGGCGCCAAAAACTCAAACAAGCAGGTTGTTAGGAGAAAAGACAGGAAAAAAGGCTCACAGGCACCAGATACCATGGGGAAACAGAGAAATAAAAGCTGAATGACTGAGGCTCCAGGAGGGCTACTGGGAGACTGGAGAGCTTGGGATCCAGTGTTCAATGGTAAACTGTGGTCTTTGTAAATGAGAAAGGGTGTTTCCTGCTCATAATTTGAGAGAAGGGGCTGTGTGGCGGCAGACATAACTTTTGATGTTTGGGGGGGGGGGTATTTAAAAACGCGTTGTACTGTATTTATAAATAAATGCTCATGTTGTATGATTCATAAACTCCTATCAGAGATGAGGACTTGAGATGTGTAAATTGGAAGTAATTCTATGTAAATATCAGCTTTGATGCTCCTTTTCCCACAGCTCCTTCAACTAGTAATGTCTTGAAATCGAAACAAATGTATCTTTTCTTGCATCTATACTTCTGCTTTGTGGTTGTTATATTGTTGCTTGTTCCACTTTTCTCTTTTGGCTCTGATCTGTAATCCATCAGTTTTCTATAATCCTACCAAGGAGGAGGAAAATCATTCTCCGTACACAAACTTTCAGCATCCATAAAGCTACTCATCTATAATATTAGAGCTGTCACCTGCCTTCCCGTTCAACCAGCAGTGCAATTTACCTCCACCTGTAGTTGTAAAAAGGAACAAACTTAATTTTACTCTTCACTTTTCTGACAGTTTTAAAGTTATATAAATGTAACTTTGCTTCCTCTGGCAGTTTCAAAATGTTGTCAGGCAGCCAATCCATCAGGAGTAATGAGATTGACTTTAAATTCAATGATTTTATTTCATTCATCCCTGTAACTGTAAGGCAGCTACAAAATCATATCCTCCCTTTCAGATCCTATTGGCTACAGTCTCTCAAGAAACTTCTCATACGCACATACAGCTGTATCACATGTAGGGCAAAGCTGGATTCTAGAATCTCTATTCCACAGTGTCCCAGGTACAAACAGACTGTTTTGTGCATGAGTCTGTGTTCTGCTTGCCTTCTGTTGTTTGTCTTATGTCATAATTATGGTAATTACTAAGATATATTTGAATAGCATGTTATAGATTCATAGCTGCATTTTCTAAGATGCAGGTATTCCTCCCTGTGAGGGAGAATGTGTAGGAACAATTAATCTCCCGCCGGTATTCTAGATGAAGTTATTAAACTACAGGGATATTACCATGATTTGCTGAAAGCTGCAGACTTATACCTGCTAGAGTCACGCCTTGATTTGAATTCTCACTCTGGATCTGCTGTTCTGTCACCTTCCCATTCAGTGTTTCACATTCTGTGAACTTCTTAACCTGTTTTTACCAAAACATGGTGGGGAGATTTGTATCATTTTTGTAACATGTGGATTTGTATCATTTTTCCCCAATGAAGAAGCGAGATAGTATAAGCCCTGGGAAGATGCAGTGTGCAGTAGGGAAAAAATAATCTTTCACTATCAATCTTGCTAATCGTTGAGTTTAGGACACTCAGGGACCATTAAGTCAACTGGATCCACACACACCTATGTACAGATCTTAAGAGGATTCTAATTCTAACCTGTCTTGGTAGCTAGCACTCAGAATCAGTCTCCCTTGGAGAGCCAGAGATAACTGGCAGCAATTATACCTATACTTCTTGAAGGCCGTCGAGATGACATGATCCTGACCCATGTGGAAGCAGGGGTGGACTCCCTCCCAGGTAGCCACACTTTACTGCTGTCTCATGCCCTCACTTACTCCATTTTTCTCCTTCATTCCATCATTCTAAGCAGAGATGGGATCAAGGCTGACAATTTTCTCCATTCTCATTAAGATTTGTGTAGCCCATAAGTGGCATTTGCTTCCTATTCATTCTTCATGAGAGTATATGATTTGAAATTACTAGACTCTCTTCCTGAATGGCTTTCCTACTAGGGAAATTGAAAGGCTTAAACAGTCCCTCTCCCCATATCTTGGTACCTGTTGGTGGGGACTGCTCATTTGTTTCTCCGCCACCCAGACATGAAATAACCACTCAGAAACTATATTAATTACAACACTGCTTTGGCCAATAGCTTAGGCATATTTTTAAGCTAACTCTTACATCTTAAATAAACCCACAATTCTTTTCTGTGTTAGCCATGTGGTCTGGTTCCCTTTATGCGCAAGGCATTCTCATCTTGTTTCCTCTGCACCTGGGTGATGACTGCATACTGAGCTTTTCCTCTTCTCAGAATTCTCCTATTCTGGTTACCCCGTCTATACTTCCTGCCTGGCTACTGGCCATTTTATGAAACCAATACAAGTGACAAATCTTTATAGGGTACAAGACCATTATCCCACAGTAGGTTCCCAGTCCTAATCAATCATCGGTGTGGCTGGGTGGGATCTTTAAATCTAGCCAGGCCGGCCCTGGCTAGAGAGAACAGCTATGGTCTATTGTCTAGCAGGACTATTGCTTGAATTACTCTAAGCTGACCTCATGGTTACAAAGCCTGACTCCCAAGCCTGGTGCACAGTGCTCCCTCCACTTTTAAGCCTCATCAATGTGGAAGTCATGTTGCCTTCTAATCGCTTCCCTTTTGCTATCATCACTCATACCTCGTGTCTCTCATTTATAACTGAGAATCACAGTTGTCCTTGTCACAGTTGCTGGTCACTTGCAGTGCTGTGGCGGTGGTCTAATAAGAAAGGACCAGGCAGAATGGACATGTTTAGCTCTAATACTTAGAACGTGATGACAGACAAGTGTTTGGAATTGCTTCTTTGATCCACTCAACATGATTTGGAAAGAACCTAGGCTTGAATTCTTTTTCTGTCAATAAGTAACCCTAAATTGAAGCCCTTCACATCTAAAGACCATGATTTTCTTGCATGTAACGTAAGGACCCATAACCAGTAAAGCTTTAATTTTTCCTTAATTTATAACACTGTAAGTGGTTTTAAGTATTGCTTGAATATCAACTTTGTGCCTTGTGTGCAAGCTATTGAGTTGGCTACGTAAGTATTAGTGTACCCGGAGGCTTCATTGTTAGTTGGAGAACATCACACGATTCCATAAAGTAGGCATATAATATTTTAAGAACCATACCAGCTCTGTGGCATTTATATTTACTTTGGACATTCAGAGCTGGTATCGTTCAGAGGGGCCTCAAGGAATGAGGTGCTGAATTACATCTCAAAAGATAAGTCATCTATGTATAGTGTATGGCTGGTGTCAAAGGAAAACTCATCCTTTTCTAAGGAGGGAGAAATGTAAACCAAGAATGAATGAAAGATATTTAGGGGGCAGATAAAAAAATAAATATCTTTATTTTAGTTCAATTTTTGACTTTGACATTTGATAACCCCATGAATGCTTTCTGAGACTTTTAACTGCAGAGTGACTGGCTATTCAGTAAGGGAACCACGGACTCCTAAAGTCAGAAAAATGTGCTGGACTGTCTTGAAAACTAGAATATCTACTAGGCAGACTATGGAGAAAATTAGTGCAAGAACGCTAATAATAATAATAGGACTGCATGAAGAAGAGACAAAGGTAGACAAGGGAGGAGGAGAGACCAGAGCATGTAGCTCTGTCAGCTGAGATGTGGGGGCGGCAACATGGATGCTTCAGGCCAGACTGAGCTATATACAGGACCTTATCTCAAAAAGCAATCAATCAATAATAACGACAGAGAGAAAGAGGAAAACTAAAAGAGATTTAAATTCCTATTGGTTGGAAAGTTGTTTTAGAAGATAAAGCAGATCCTGTAAGCCAGTCCTCTGTTGGAAAAACTTTCCTAGCTTCCACTGATGTTTTTGTCCATGACATTCGATTCTTCGAATCTGCTTTTAAGATGTCCTTCAGGGCTGGAGAGATGGCTCAGTGGTTAAGAGCATTGCCTGCTCTTCCAAAGGTCCTGAGTTCAATTCCCGGCAACCACATGGTGGCTCACAACCATCTGGAATGAGGTCTGGTGCCCTCTTCTGGCCTGCAGACATACACACAGACAGAATATTGTATACATAATAAATAAGTAAATATTTAAAAAAAAAAAAGATGTCCTTCAAAAGCTACCTGGGCTCTGGTTTCCTTTCTGACTTCCTCCCTCTCATGTCTGTCTGCCCCGACTCAACCACATCCATCTCCTCGTAAGGAGCTTAATTGACTCCCAGAGTCTTTGCCTGAGATGATCTTCCTGGGTGCTGATGAAGTTCTGTGTTTCACTCACACTGGCCTCTGCTCCAGTGATACTTCTTCCTGGAGGAATTTCCTGATTCCATGGTAACCATGCATCTGTCTTTGTCTAGGCCCTTAGCCTGCTTTCTCTGTCATTACAGAGATGCACACAGCACTGAAACCTGTGCTCATGGGCTTGTTGTCTCTCTGTTATGTGATCTCAGGGAGCAGGTTGCTTATTTTCTATGTTGTATAGCACTGTTTAGGTGGTCAATACATACTTATGAATAAATGCATGCTTTCTTAAAAAGCAGATAGCTATTAGACCGTTCAAGAAAATTGACTGGAGAATGGAGGATTTTGAGTTTGCTTTGGTCTTCAGAATATCAAAAGGAAAGAAGTAAACAAAGAAAGAGTGAATGAAAGAAAGCCTTTTAAAAATTGGTTCAATGCCTGTAGTAGAAAAAGCACAACGATTTTTACTCTAATCAGTCATTGGGAATGTTCACATGACTTGTTAAATTCATTTTCTGTGGTGCCCAGTGCTTTTAAACAGGGGTTAATTTGAACCAAAGGAGATAAAGGTGATGCATGTTAATTGAATGTTCTATCCATCTGTCCATTTTAATATAAAAATCAATTTCTAAAGTACAGTTATAAGAGAAAGTGATTTGCGGGCAGACTGTGTTTCCCTGAAGCTGACACCGCCCCCACTCCTTCGGGTCCTTGGCAGCTTTGCTCTGTGAAAGGGCCAATTGGATCATCTTTCTGGAGTCATTTATGTCATCAAGTTCCCCCACTGCCATGGCAGCTAACAGCACATACATTTCCTTATCTCTTAAAATACAAACATACAGAACACCTTCATGGAACTGCAGCATCTAAGCGGTAAGCATAGGTGTTTCACACCCCTGAAAGCAAACGGTCACCTCTCTATGGACAAGTCAATTTTAATCAAGTTTCAGCAGTGCTGTAGATCTATAAAATCCATGAAGTTGTATAAGGAAGAGGAAGTTGTAGCAAAGCCCCAGGAGGTGAAAGAGTCCTCCGGCATGGGCCATTGATATTGGCTCATTGTGGGAAAGGTATGGTGGTGGTGTGGGGTGCTGATAGATTAGCGATATTGGGAGTGGGTCTGGAGGCTGCACTGTAGGCTGTGCGTGGATTAAAAGCTGCAGACACGTGTTAGGAATATTCTCAGTGGCTCACATTCAGGTCTCGGGAAGCACACAGTTGCATAAGCGAGGCTGGAAAAGGAGAAGATTGGAACTGAAAGTCGATACCTTAATTTGAGGGGTTTCTATTTTCATTTGAAGAAATAAAGTTCATTATTTTAACAGGTCCTTAACAGGCTCCAGATTAGCCTTAGGTAAACTCTGCCTAGTCTCTATGGAAAGCCTTGCTGGTGCTTTTGAGAATGCATTCTCTGCAGGGTGCTGGGCAATTACGTGCGAAATAGCAGCAGGTTTCTTAGTAGGGAAGGAGATTGCATTATGGCTGCAGGGGGATGTGGCCAATCAGGGCAGCAGGGGAGGAGGCAAGTGAAAGAGGGCAGGGAAGCCACTTTTGCTTCCTGCATACTACCACTAGGGCATTTGAAGAATGGATTTGTTTTAAATGCCCCGAGGATGTAAACATTGGCAGCACGAGGGTAAAACATGGAATAGTTATGGGTGGTTCATTTCTTCCAGGTGGTGATCTCTGCAAACGCGTATGGGTTATACCCATGTTGCCAGGTCCTGAGTATATTAAGCTTTTGATGTAGGATGCGAACCTGCGGACTGGTAGTTCTTGTCATACATTCCTCATAGCTACGTGCCACTGTGTAACTGACATGACATCTCTGCATTGTCCTTGGCACATTTCCGTGAAAGAGGGCTTGGTCTGCAACCTGCCTTGGGAAACAGATACTAATGCAACTTTGAGAAAGCTCTGATATATAGGTGAAATGGTAAGGGATGGTTTGCTATGGCACACCATGGTCATTTGCTCCCTTCCGGTATTGCCACAGTACCAAGAACAAGCACAAAACTGAACCCACCGCAATTTTATTGATTGTTTATTTGTAACCTGCTGGCCGACAATCACACGCCCCTATTAGATTTTCCATTAATTATCAGTGAGACTGATTGTTTTGTGAATCAGCGAGAAAGGACCGATTCCCAATTACCTAAGAATCCCAGGGGGCTGATTTCTAGGGAAGTTCATTACATATAAAATAGGCATATTACAAAAATAATTAAAAGACGATCCAGGAGCTGGTCCTTTGAACACGAATGCTGTGTTCACTATGTCCTAATGATTGCCAAATATCCATCCTAACTGGAATTGTCTTGCTTAGACATTTTCCAACAGGTTAATTGGTTAGCAGAAGGTTTGTAAATTGTTTATAGATTGATTAATGGCCATTGACAATCAAGTTGCTCTTGAATTTTATAGTCAGCACTTTTATATGTCTTACCTCCTGCCATGTAAAGATAATGATTTACTTAAAAACAAAACAATGCAAAAGAAAAACTAACCATTAACTCTTGAATCAAAACCCCAAAGGATAATTAGAAAGTTCCCCAACTTTCCTATCAGCGTGATGGATGCTGAGAATGCTGGGGCTCTAGATCCAAGTCTCAACCCTGCCTGTTCCTAGATCTGGAACTCTCCAAGTTTGGATTAGTTCCCTTGGAGGTGGGCATTAAGTACAACGGTGTATTAACACATTTACTGTCTTGCTTGCCACAGTTAGAATAACATTGGACGTCTATTAAGAGCTATGCTCTCCTAGTGAGACATGGAGGTAGAAACATACCATACTCCTCCCTCAGGATTCAATGCAGTTGGTCTGGTCAGTCCCCTGGCCAAAGGGTGACCCCTCAGGAAGGCTAATTCACCTCTACACCACACTGCCATGGGACGAATAACTTTTTCTTTTAATGAGACGATGTATTTATCTACCCCAGAACCCCTACACCTTGTGTAGCTGCTTATGGATCTACAGCTATGTGGCTTTCCTAAGTTACTGAGAAAAGTATAACTTTTTCTTTTCTTCATTTTATCTCTGTCATATGCATGCTTTCCATGACATTTTGGGCTAGGCCACTCTTTTTCCGAAGCTCCTTTGGCCCATTGTCACGTGGCTGCTTATTTCCCTGCGTTTGCTCCCTGACCTCCATGTCTAACGGAAAAGATATGACCTTTACCTTCTTCTAGCAACTGCTGAGATTTACAACTTGTCTGCCCTTTGTTTTTTCTTTTTAAACACTAATAAAATTGTTCTTGGGATTTCTTCTGGATTTGTCCTTGCCTTAAATTCTTTATTAATAAAACTAAGGCCTAAGAGAAGGGACCCTAAGATTCTCCAACAACATGTGGTATCCCAGGTGGGGCCTCCCAAAATACCTGGTGACACCCCCACACAATGCTTGTCACTTTTCTTAGCTAGCCTGTTAGATATCTATTGCTCACCTACTATGCTAAAGGCTGTGTTAAAGGCTGAATGGTGTCTTCCAAAGCAACACTGAAGGTTTAACTCCTGCTACTTCAATATGTGACCCCCATTTATATTATGGTCCTCACAGAGGCAACCAGCTTAAGATGAGTTTGTAAGGGGGCGTTCTAATCTACTATCTATTTGCTATCTTATGAAATGGGAAGTTGGATACAAAGAAACATACAGTGGGAAGAGTGTGTGAAGATCTCCAGAGAGCATGACAAGGTTGTGTGATATATCCTCAAGCCAAAGAGGCCCTGGGCCACTATAGGCAGGGAGACTTACCCAACAAGAATCAAAAGGCCCTGGTGGCACCTTGGTTTTGAGCTTCTGGCAGCCAGAGTTGGAGATGACCCATTTCTGTTGTCTCAGTCCCTTCACTTCAGCCTGTGATACTTTTATGGGGTATGACATATGCTAGAGACAGACAGGAGCCAGCATTATAAATGTGAATTATTATACTTTCATATGACATAGGGAAAGAGACACAAGGCCTCTTAGCATCTGCCAAAGGCTAAGAAAATAGCAAGGTTGAAATTGGGCAATGCCACGCTGGGTTCGTTTCTGCTTTAAATCTATGGATAAGCTACAAACCTGATCATTTCTTGTCAAGTTTTAATATGAAAGAAGTGGTAAGATGTATTGCCCCCAGATCTCTTTCAATCAAGTGTTCCAACTTGTCCAGCCAACACTCTGGGCTGAACATTTAGAAGTTGCACAGTTTTCCTTTTTAAATCTTGAAGTCATTATAAATTCTTCTGCAGTTATAAGAAATAATAGAGATATTTCATGAACATCTATTTCTCTGAATAACAAAGAACTTTGGTAACTTAGCAGTTTTTACCACCAGCTGCGCTTGGTAGATGATGAATTGGAGACATTAGGTCCAGATAGCTCTGTTTCTCAACCAGGCTTAAGCTAGGTGTGGGGGTCTGGCCCCTGTTCAACCCAGGGATCACGTGCTTAGTCTGCTTTGTTGGCTGTTGCATCCATCCGCTTGTCATTGCCCTAACAGTGTCAATTCAGGTGTCTGTAATTCTCAAAATAAAGACATTAGTCACTTCATTTTTTTTTTTAACCACTTCTTAGAAAAATGAGCCGGCCAGTCAGGGAACATGTTTTCATGCTGGTAATTGTTTTTGTGGTGGTAGTAATAGGAAGAACCAGTGTTGGTTGAACACAAACTAAGTCAAGCCAGACCCATTTAAGTGTGTGAGAACGGCATGCTTATCTTCCTTGTTTATTTTTTTTAAAGATTTATCAAACTTATTGTTTTATGTGTGTGGGTATTTTGCCTGCCTGTATGCAAGTGTGCCCTGTGCATACCTGGTGTCTGGAAAGGTCAGAAGAGGGCTTTGGATCCCCTGGGACTGGAGTCATAGATCACTGGGAGTCCCCATGTGGAGGCTAGGAATTGAACTCTGGTCCAACTACAAGGGCAACGCATACTTTTAACTGCTGAGCTTATTTTCTGGGTCCCAAGTTTCAAACCCATATTACTGTATCCATTTTACAGAGGAGAAAACTGAGGCCCAGATTTTCTTATGCATGACTATGAGATTTGGACATTATCCTAATTCCAGAGTGTGATTTAGTTGCCATGCAGGGAGACAAAGCCACTTGTTTATGTCTTAGTCTTTAGCTAAGATGACTATGCTCTGCCCTGTATGGGAAAAATTTTACAGACTGATTACATTTGGGTGAAAGGGCTCCTCTTCCCCATCAGTAAGCGTCCGGAGTGAAGAGCACACTAAGGCCTCCCTTCTGGTTCTGCTGCCTGTGGTGAAGCCAAGGGAACAAAAGGAGGACCGAAGAGAAGGTGGTACTCCTGGCAGCTTTCTTCTTCCTTGCTCAACCTTGGCCTTGGCTCTGACCTCACTCTCACCGGCCAGCAGTCACGTGAAGGGCTGTGTCTTTCAAAGGTCAGGCAAAGGAACCCGGAAACACGTGCAGTTGGCTGCTGTCTAAATTATTTATTTGGTTTGTGCTATCTTGGATTAATGACCTTGCTTGTTAAAAACACCATAAAGTGACTCATAGGGTGGTGTGCTGCCGGAGCTCAAGCCATGCTAATTAGCCTCTTTATTTTATTTATCAACGTGGTTCAGAACTGGGGCAAAAGTCAACCCACTTTAAAATGTTTGTGTTTTCTTCTCCGGGTGTTGTGCATTTTCAACTCTTTATTCCCTTGCTCTGGAGTAACTCTCTTGCTTACTTCTTTATGTTTCTACACAGCTTTCCTGGGTCCTCAGGAATTTATTGTCTAGCACAGTCGCGGACCTTTTCGACAAAACAATTGTAGGTATTTTGTCCTCACAGGTCTAAGGGGACTCTTACTGCTCGGGTTGCCTTTCCTTCACAGTTCACAGCGTTAACTCAAGATACTAATATATGCAACATTACTGTGTGTAGTCCTAGCAGAAACAGGCAGATTAATTTACTATGTGCAATTTCTGGGGAGATCAGGAAAAAATGTCTTCTTCCAGTATGTTCCTCATTCCCAGCAGCGAAGGGAGACCCTGGAGGCAAGCTCGCCTTTGAGGTCTGAGGCGTGAACAATCAGCAGCCACTGACTGCAGCCCCAGGCAGTTAACGATCAGCCAGGACTAGCTTAGCAGCCCTGCAGAAAATGGAATTTAGGAGGGAGGGCGGGGTCAAGGTTGTCATTCTCAGCAGTTTCTGGGCCCACTTGATAACTTAACCGCAGGGGAAGACAGGAAAAACAGAGAAGGGGGGTCCAAGACTTCCCACCTTAGCTCTACAGTGTGCCAAGAGTAGGTGGTAGCTGTAGCTGTCCTAGACAGTCCTCAGTACATCTGTCTGTGTGACCTCATCACTATGCTATGCCTGGAATTTAATACCTTGCCTCACAAAGCAGTAGTGGGGGGGGGGGGAGAAAGAATCTGCATTGAAAAAAGTTTACTTTAGGTGGCTGGAAAGTGGCCAGGGATTGTTCAGAACCAATTACTTCATATTCCATTGCCGAATAAAGGCACGGATATGTGGAAGTCTTGGGTGGGTTTTGTCCCCATACCAGACAGATAGGATTGTTCAGTTGCGATGAATTTTTCTAAGGGTACAGAAGACTGTATCTGAAAACTTAGCTCTCTTTTTAGGGATGCTATTTAACAGTTATTTTTATAACTAATTCTCCTGCTAAATATTTAAAATATTTACTAAGGGCTATAGGAAAAGCCCTCTAATTTCTTTAAGATGTTGAATAAGACACACAGCCCAATTTTAAACATGGAAGGAAAAGGTCCAGCTCAGCTTGGAGTTGGATAAACTCTCATTTGATTACCTCTAACTTTTACCCAGATGGAAAATCCAGCATAAGAACAACTTGTGCTAGCCGGGCGGTGATGGCGCATGCCTTTAATCCCAGCACTCTGGAGGCAGAGGCAGGTGGATCTCTGTGAGTTCAAGGCCAACCTGGTCTACAAGAGCTAGTTCCAGGACGGGAACCAAAAGCTACAGAGAAACCCCGTCTCGAAAATCAAAAAAAAAAAAAAAAAAAAAAAAAAAAAAAAGAACAACTTGTGCTGCTTATTTTCCACCCCCCAGATGTCACTACTACTTGCTAGGTTATAGTAGACTCACGGCTCACGGTAACTTACGCAGCACAGGCATAAAGCTCTAGGTTAAAGCAAAGACAATGAATCATTCATGAGATAATATCTACTGAGATGGATGGATGGGTCCATCTGTCACAGCAGGAACCCTTTTTGTTGTTTATATATAACTTCATTTAATTTTGTTTATGATGTTCAAAACGAAAGAAGGATTAGGAGGAGCAAGCAAGGGATTTTTCCGCTCACAGATAACTAGAGTTAGAGGTTTCTTGTATGAAAGTCAAGTCCTGTCTATGTATTCTGAAAAAAAATAAATAATGACAAAATTCTAGCAAGAACCATCATAAACCACAAGTTACCTTGTGCTTTATGAGTGCTGCAAAAATAGTCCTTCCTTTTCTTTTTCATTTCTCTCTCTCTCTCTCTCTCTCTCTCTCTCTCTCTCTGTATATGTGTGTGCATGTGTATGTGTGTGTATCCAATTTTCTTCTTCTGGGGAGATACATATTCGCGTTATTGACGTGTTGTGGAAACTTGAAAGTCTGAAGTTTGTTTTTATAAAAACACATTTCTATCAAACGCCAAAGCCATTGACACTGGCATTTGGATTGCCCACCATCAGTATCAACCAGCTTTCAGAAAGGTGTCAGCTGTCCTGCCTAGGGAGCAAGCTGGGTGCTACTGGCTTTCCCACAGACTTCCGATAAATCAGGGGATAAAGGTAAGGGAACTGGAGCCTGAGACCTCATGAGCTTTGCTACGTGTTGGTACTGGCAGTGCCAGGCACAGTTGGAGTGTTGTAGGTTTGTTCTCATTTTGCTTTATTTCTTTGAATAATTTGTGATCACTTAAGGTCAGAAGCATTTCCATCCTTTTCTTTATCTTCTTTCAATTTGACTCGAGATATATAATAGATTCTCAATATTAGCCAGTTCTGTTTTTTACAAAGGGCCAGTTTGGACTGGTCGGGTGCTTAGTAGATAAGATGCCTTCCACCAAGCTAAAAGACCCAGTTTCAATTCTCAGTACAGACATGGTGGCAGGAGAAGACAACTTCAAGAGTGGTAATTTAACTGACGTGTTTCCTCAATTTTAGTATGGAATGTGTAGAAGAAGGTGTTTATTGGGTACCTTCTAAGATGTGTTTGTTTCGGTTACACACAGTAGGGCTCAGACATACATATTCAGCCTACATCTTGCTCATGGTCATGTGGGGATGCTCATAACATTAATGCCCTAAGGCATAATCACATTGTATGAATAGCAAAGAACAGACTTGAGAAGCTAGTCGCAAATGTACCTCACACCTGGAAGAATAGCACATGGTGTAGACTGGATTTTTTCTTCTTTACATTTAGGAAGGTCAATGATATGTAGTTGCCAAATTAACAGCCGCTTAGGAGTGACAGAAAAGACACAAGTCTGGGACCCCAGTTTTCACTGAAGTTTTACACAGTTTTCACTGTGACACAGCGTTGTTTATCCTTTGTCCCTAAGGATCTGAGGAGACTCATTGCAGTGATGAATTGAGAAATCACAAGAGCTCGAGCCAGGTTTTCAAGAGGATGGAATTCCTCTGGGAAGACACATAGCTGGAGCTTTATGAGAACAGCGAGAATGCCTTGGTCCCTTTGTTAGAGGCAAGGACTTGGACTCAGTAATTCCAGGGGCAAGAAATGGCCTGCGGTAGAGAGGGCAAGTCGGTAGGAGGAGGGTACCTGGTGGAGAGGCTGAGTCGCTTGAACAGAGCCCAGGAAACTGCACTTAGTGGAGTTGCAGTCTGGAGGGTGTGCTTAAGGAGGAAATGTGGAGAGGGGACAGCTGGTTTCATGTGCAAAGGTCACACAACTCTGTCCTAACTCCAAAATTGCAGATTAGCAAAGGAATCTAAATCTGAAACCAACTCTCAACTACTGTTTTTGGAATGGAGCTGTGAAACTGGAGCCCTTGAACAGTTGTATCTGTAGTTGGGTTTCTTTAAATGAGTGAAATCTGACCTTACTAACAGACTCAGGAATTGTGAATATTTAGAAAGCCCTCTCTCCTTTTTCTGGAGGGTGGGCTCTCTTCAGGCATCCTGCCACAGCGTATGGATGGAGGAGAAGGGATGCCCATCCAATTCAAACAAAAAGCAAAAGCATTCTGAATGACTATCAGTGGTGTGAAACATATTAGAAAAATAAATTTTTACTTTCAAAAATCTTCTCTTCCAAGAGGTTATATAAGAAAGTCATACTTGCCTCTGTGATTAGTGGCATAAAGTAGTCCCCATCTCACAACATGTATTAAGGGGAATCAGGTAGTTCTATTATAAGAGAACCAATATCCAATAGGCCTTCCTAGATACAAGGTACAAATCTCTGTTTTGAGAGATGACTTGAGAAGCTGTCTCTTAGTGTCCTGAAGCTCTGTTTGCAGAAGGTTAACCCCTGTCGTAAGAACACCATCTTTTCAGACGCCTTTCGTGAATGAACACATCTAATGAGGAAAAGACATTTTTTTACTTCCGTTGCTCAAGTATTCAACAGAGCTGAGAACAGCAGTGCACGCTTGTAATCTCAACACATAGGAGGCTGAGATACGAAGACCTGGAGTCCTAGGCCAGCCTGAGACTGTGTCTCAAAACAACAGGAAGCCATCACTAAAACTTATCTGAGGATGTAGCTCAATGTTTGCTTAGGTGAGTGTTTGCATGGTGTGCACCAAATCCTGCTTTTGATCCCCAGCAACAATAATCCAAGTATGGTGATAAACATCTATGTAACCAGCACTTAGTAGGTAGAGGTAGGAGGTTCAGATGAGGTCATCTTTATCTACATAGGGAGTTCTGGGTTCAGCCTGGAAAGCATATGATTCAAAAACAAACAAACAAACAAACAAAACAAAACAGAGTCAATTATTTAGATACTGCAAATATTTGATATCCTAATGGAAGGAAATGGAGCTTTTGGGGCTCTCTGGAACTTTGAGTCAGTAAAGAATGAAGTACTTGCTGGGCGGTGGTGGCGCACACCTTTAATCCCAGCACTCGGGAGTCAGAGACAGGCGGATCTCTGTGAGTTCAAGGCCAGCCTGGTCTACAAGAGCTAGTTCCAGGACAGGAACCAAAAAGCTACAGAGAAACCCTGTCTTGAAAATCCAGAAAAAAAAAAAAAAAAAGAATGAAGTACTTGCCTTATGAAAATAATGATGGCAGTCACAGTGACATTCATATCCATAGAACTCTCACATAGGCCTTGGTTAGAGCAGAGAAACAAGTTTCTACATCATTAAAAGATAAAGGGATATCACATTGATATGATTCCCTGTGATGACAACTGTTCTGTCTTTAAAAAGCTCCCCAGAGGGCTGTGGGTACAGCTCACAGTGCGATGGTATGACCAGCATGTGAGACACCTTTGGTGGCAGAAAGGTGTAGCGAGGCAGGGCTTGAGTTGACAGAGCTGAGAGAAAGGAGTTGAAGGCCTCTGTGGTAGCACTGAGACTCACAGCAAATTGCATGTGTTACCTGCAAGCTCTGTTAGCCAGAGTGCACTCAACTATAATAATAATAAACAACAATATACAAAAATCTAAGGTAAGAGTGGTGACCCACACCTATAACTACTTCACTCAGGAATTTGAGACAGTAAACTCTTTCTGATCTGTCTGAGCTACACTGCAAGATCCTGTCTCAAAGCAAAATAATAAAAAAGGACTAAAAGCAAGACCCCTTAAGTGCAAGACCACCTAACTGCTGTTTCAGGCCAAGAACTCTTACGGTCGGAAATGATTTGGAAGCTTGGAAAGCCTTTGTGACTTTTTGCACTGTCTGCCTCTTTTTTATAGCTATGGTTTCACGTTCTGAGACCTTGTCAAAGACAGAAAACTAAGTAGGGATTTCCTCTGAACAGACCACTACCCACCCCTCCGGCTGCTGAAATTAGGCCAGTATGCGAAAGGCCAGGGAACAGAGTGCAGAAAAGAAGGAACTGTTTCAGGACAGTCACCGTTATCCCCAACCTGGGATGCTGCTGTCAGGGAGGAAGAACTGTTGTTCAAGTCGCCAACAGAGACACGATGCATCCTCCTCCTTTAATTGCAAGTGGGATTTTTTAAAAAAATAATGATGACATTAACTTTAGGAAATAAACACAGGTTAGGTGAGAATGATAGGAAGCTGCCAGTGTCTGTAAGGGACATTGGATACCTAGAGACAGGAATAAGGAGACAGGAGCAGGGAAGATGGAGAAAGCAGAACCAGAAGAGGCTCCAAATATTCTCTGCTTTCCCACTTTCCTGGCCCTTGTTAAGAATATTGATCTGTGATCCAGGAGTATTGGGATGGAGCTCTTGCCTCATAGCTTATTTGGGGGCCTCCGTTTCCAGGTTCTATTCTGAGGAGACTGTTATTCCTTGTATTTTGTTGATATTCTGACAGCCAAGGAAGATGGAAAATATTGCACCGAGGAGTCTCTTCTTCAGAAAGTTGCTTCAAGTTCAACTGGATGGCAGCCCCCAGAGTCTAGCTTCCAGATGTGTTCTGAAGTAGGTACCTTCTGAAGGAGCTGATCTGACTTCTGCATGTCTAAACCCTGTTTTCAGCTGCCACATCTTATGCTGTGAAATGTGGTTTCTTTTTTCTTTTCATAGTGTAGTTTCTCTGTGAGGCCTCCAATGGTTATCCCGAGAAGAAAGCAAAAGACAGTGTTATAAACAGCTGAATGACCGGCATAGTTATTAGCTTGCTGGTGTTGACCTAGAGGTCCTACAGGATAGACGGTGTTAGCTTTGAGGTACTGTCTACTTGTGTAATCTAAATGCTCATCCTTTGGCCTGAAAAGCTTGCTCCCTCATTTGGGTTTTAAGAGAGAGAGAGAGAGGGAGAGGGAGGGAGAGAGAGAGAGAGAGAGAGAGAGAGAGAGAGAGAGAGAGTTATCTCAATAAAACTGAGAAAGGGTAAGTGAAATATTACTTCATTATTACCAAGTACTTACTTCGTGTCTAGTCATTTAATTAACTCATCACTGTGTCTTTGTGTGCAGTCGTCATTATTATTTCTGCAAACCAGAAGGTAGACAAGTTAGCCCATAAAGTCATGAGCTAGGGAGAGCTACCTGAGCATGGAATCAGGTGATCTGAGCCCTAGACATTGTTTCCTAGAAGGTAAGAAAACACGAGGGGGCTGAACTGCAAAATCCCAACGGAAAGGGTATTTTGGGGATGAGGAAAGGGAATGCTTGATGGTTGTAAAGTCAAATACAGGAAGGAAGAGTAAGAGGAATTCTGAAATGAATTATTTTATATAGCTATTTCCCACTGTTTTTAACTAGTTAATGCAATCTGAATAGATAATACTTTTTTTTTGGTATATTTGCCTTTTCTCTTGTTCTTTTGAGGCAAGCCCTCCACTTAAGCTTGTTCCGTAGCCCAAGTTGTCCTGGGCTAGTGACCTTAGCCTCCTCTGTGACAGTATTAGAGAAATTACAGATTTTCACCCTGAGACTAGATTTGAAATCTACAAATGCCTTTTTTAAAAAATTATATTTTTATTTTGAGTGCTGTTTCAAATTTTTATCGCAAGCTTATTTTCTTTTGGCTTTCTTTGAGATTTTTTTCTTATTTTTTTTTTTTTAAATGCTTCAAAGGTTTGTCTTTTGTAGAGTCAGATAAGTTAAGTGCTGGCTTCATGAATGTGTCTATTGTTAAGGTCACTGATACAAATGTGGTGTTTTTTTAAGGGAATTGAGACCCAAGCTGCTGAGAATCATTCCCTTCACATACGCAGGAAGCAGCATGTGTATTAACAAACTGATTGGAAGAGGAGTTATATCTCACACTCTCAAACATTTGACTTGGGAGGCATCAGGCATTCAACTGCTCCCACATTAGAGTGCAGTAAAAAGGCAAATTTAAGAAATTCCTGAAAAGATGATTTCTCCCATGATCTGGTGATGGTACAGTAAATTCTTAGTTTCAGAGTATAGATGCCATTTCAAGTTAAGTATATGCAATTTAAATTAAAGATGCTCAGATGTTAGCTGGCTGCCACAGCATATTGGCAACAGCATGTGTTTGAACTAGAGCAGATAATTCAAATGGCTCGTTATCCACTCACATTCTAATCGGCTACGAGGTGGCTTTTCTCTGGGCAGGCTCAGCAGGCTCTCAGGGGAGGGTTATAGATTCCGAATTTACAGAACAGAAAAGGCAGTTGCCTGACGGTGGTGATTCATTCAACCCAAACCACCTAGGCTCTACATAGCTGTCGCTTATTTTTCAGAAACCCCAACCTGCCTCTGTAGCAAATGACTCCTGAGCTCAGGTCCAGCCTGGGTGTTGGGTGTTACAGTTACTGAGGCTGTATAACAAATTGTCCTCAGATATATGACCAATAAGAACAAGAAAAATGTGTTATCTTTCATGTTCTGAGGGCTGATGAGGTTCATTCATCTAGATGGATTTTTCTTGAGATGTCTTATGTTTTGTTTCATTTTTTTTTGGATTTTTCAAGACAGGGTTTCTCCGTAGCTTTTGGTTCCTGTCCTGGAACTAGCTCTGTAGACCAGGCTGGCCTCGAACTCACAGAGATCCACCTGCCTCTGCCTCCCGAGTGCTGGGATTAAAGGCGTGCACCACCACCGCCCGGTGGTGGTCTTATGAATGGAGTCAATGTAGCTGGTGATGGAGCCATCTTGAAGGCTTCTTTATTTACCTAGGAGATAATGATTGGTACAGGCTATCAGCTGGGGTCTCAGCTGAGGGCTGGTGGCTGGAAAACCTACATATGCTGCGTCCACATGCCTTTCTGGCTTGCTCATAGGCTGCTGCTAAGTTCAGCTACCCTAGGAGGAGCAGTTTCAGTTTGATCTTCTGTGTGACCTAGGCTTAAAAATCAGTGTTATAGATGGAGAGAGACTCTGGTGGTTACAAATGCTTGCTGCTCTTTCAGAGGACCCCAGTTTGGTTCTCAGTATGCATGTTTGACTGTAACTCTAGCGCTAGGGTATGAGATGTTTTATTTTGGCCTTCACAGGCACTTGTACACACACACACACACACACACACACACACACACACTAAAACTAAATCTTAAAGAAAAGAAGAGAACACAGAGTTACTTGCCTCGCAATCTGAGGCTTGTCCAGACTTGGGGAGGAAGAGAACCTTTCAAGATAACTGATAAGGTCACATTGCAAGAACATGTGGAACAGGAAATCATGTTGTACTTTCTTGGCAAACACAATCTGCCTAGTTAGAGATTTTTTTTGGGGGGGGGGGGTAGAAATACCCCTACATAAATCTGTGAAACTACAAAGTCATTTCTCAGTTTTGTTGCCAGTTTTCTTTCAACAAGCTTTAACTCCTAACTTGTAGGTCCTCCTTGCAAGCCAGACTTCCATATTGCTCCAGGCCTACAGTGTGGTATACTTAGGTAATGAATAGCCCAAGAAGAAGCTCTTTCCCCATGTAGGTTATCACCTTATCAAAACTGACCTTTCTGGAACACAGTCAGAAAGGTAGATTCTTACCCATGAATGGCTGGAATGGAGTGCTTATTGTAAATCACCCATGTAACAGGTATGAGTTTCTCCTCTGAAAATAAAAAGGGCTTTCTTAGCCAACATGACCCATTTTTAGGGGACTTTTACTAGTTTGAGGCCAAAATAGCTATAAGAGCCCTGGTGGACAACCAACTTTTTTGAGTAGGCAGGGTTGTAGAATGGTCTTTCTGTATTTTTACAATTCAAGAGATTTACACTAGCATTGAGTTCTAAAGCAAACACTGCACTAGATGCTTCAAAAGAAACAGATATTCTACACTGTAGGTTGTCACCATGGACATCAGTGAGCAGAATTCCCATGTGTTACTGCCTTGAATTACACATTACTATTCTGTGATTAAAAAGAATTGCATTGAATTAGTTGCTTTATGTTGCTCTGACAGAAAAAAAAAACTGGCAACTTTGAGGAGAAATGTCTTATATTGAATTATAGTTCCAGAAAGGACATTGTCCAATGTTATGGAAGAGGCATGGTAGGGAGAACATGAGGCCAGTCTGGCAGCCTGGAAGTTGGCTGTCTGTGTTTTATTCTGCACCAAAGAAAGCAGAAAGAATTTTAAGAGGAAATGAAGCCAGGTCACAAAACCTCAGAGAGCTTGTCCTCAGTGATGTACTTCCTCCTAAAGGTTCTGGAGTCTTCCCAAGCAGTACCACCAATTGAGAACCAAGGGTTCATATATGTGAACCTGCGGGGATATTTTCTCACCTAAATAGCATGTGTTATCCTTCTATATATTGATATTTTGGTGTGAGAACGTACATTTATTGTGTTGGCTAAGAAAATGGAATACCAGAAACATAATCTTTGATGAAAGAAAGAGAAGGTAAGAAAATGTCCTAACTTGGGCTCTTGTAAGAAGGCGTAGATAACCTTCTACACCACACTGAATCTGGGACCAGTCTACCTTGATTGAAATTTTGCTCTCCTGCTTACTAATGCTATAGTCTTTTGTAAGCTTCTTTGCTTTTTGATGCTTCATTTTCATTGTTTGTAAAGTGTAGCTAACAATACTAAACAGCTCATAGTTTCTTCGAACATTAATTAAATGAAATGCTGGCCAAATTAGCCTGGTGCCAAAAACAAAGAAAATATAATTTATAGCTCTTAAATAACCAAGAAGATCACTTTATCTCAGATATTTTGTACTCTCTTGTCAAATTAACTAGAGAACTGGTATTTTCCTACACTGGTAATGTCAGAAAATGTTATTTTTTTTATAGAATTCTTTCTCTTGTCTATTATTTCATGGCTATATACTTGGAGAAACCAGATTTGTTTTTAGGTTTTTATTCTTCAAATTTTCTTAAATATGACTGGGAAATAGTGAACAGTGCTTATGGGCTTTGTGTTCTGGGAACTCATCAATTTAATATGATTCTGTTTGACAGTTTTATATTCTCCTGTGCTGCTATTCTCTGCCAGTTAACCTATTTGCAAGGTGAAATTCTTGAACAAATTGTCTACCCAAAGTACTGCTCTGTAAAATAGATAGGCCTGGTGGGTATGGATTCTGTTGAGTCATATGAATGGCCAAGGTTGCAAAGGACACTGGGAGGACTTATTTAGAAGCATCATGAAACAGTAGCTAGTGGATAAAACATTCAGTTTGGAGATATCTGAAAATTGCTGATAGTTTTGCTGTTCTTCTTTCCTTTGTAAATGATGTTAGTTTATTGATTGATTGATTGATTGATTGATAACTTAACCTTGTCATTGTTTAGGACTTTGGAAAGATGTAAATCTCTTTGCTTCCCATACTGCTGAAACCTATTTGCTTAAGGCCAGAGTGTATCTGTGATGTTCAGGTTCAACTGGGTATCACTATCTTTTATGAGAATTTCAAATTTTCCCTAAGTATTCAATAGTTCTTCAAATTATAATTCACAAAAATTTGTGTGATCCAGCTCTTATTTTTATTTTATACATCTTCCTGGATGTTCAGAATTCTTGGTGTAGACAGACAAGAGACAATGATTAACCCACACAACATATTGTCAAGTCTGATATTTCTCACTTATTTGATTACATAATTATTGTTTTTTAGATTTTGCAAACTCCTTGTCAATAAAGATGTCTTATGGAAATCTACCAGCTTGTAAGATAATTTCAAAATATAATGATGAAAAGGAAATTTGAACCTTATATGAATGGACATGAGTTATTAAAATTAATATTTCAATGGAAAGATTATTTCCATTGCTCTTGGTTACCCACTATAACTAATTGGTAAGATTCTATTGTTGAAGACACCAAAACTGCAGGACATAGAGAAATGAATCTTGAACCAACCAGGAAACTCTCTACCTGCTGGCTAGCTTCCATATTGCTGGAAGATGCTGTGTAACCTGCTGGTGTCAAAGCACACCAATGACCTTACCTAGCATCGGACCCTGTATATTATATTATGGACATGCTGGGCAAGATGAACCCACTTGTGCAATAGTGGCGTGTTGATTACAGAGGTAAACAACCACTTTTTGAGTGAATCTGATGCTTGCTCCATAGGATTTAAGGCTTAGTACTATTAACCTGGATAAAAGTCTGTATCCTTGGAGATCATGGACCCTAGGGAGAATCTACTGTTGCTGTTTTTCCAAATGGTCATGTAGTCACACTGTCCTCTAAACATTTTTGCCTGGCATGCCAAGATTGTAGGTTGTGGGTTCCAGCACTGCCTAAGATCATTGATGTCTTTTCTCTTTCAATTTGTGTCCATAGATTCGTGTTGTTCTCAAATTTGGCCAGAGGAGGTATTTGCAATGGGTAGACTCATGACTCATAATGCAGACTCATAACTGGTTAAAGTGCTGCAAAGAAGTGACTCTGAGTGCTTACCTTTGGTGGCTCATTTATACCCCTACCATCAAGGCTTAGGGAATATTGTGAAAGAGACATCAACAGTGAAATCCAGAGGCTGTGGAAGAGGGTAATGACATGCTATCTTCTGGTTGTAACATGTTCACTGAACATATGAACTTACCACAACTATGGTTATCTGCTTACAACCTGCACAAAATAAAGCTAGTCAAAATTCCAGAATGGTTGGGGAAGAGGCTACTGGGCTCTTGAAGAGCTATTAGTAGTTGATTATTGCTGAGAGAGGGAAAATCATTTTTCTTTCAAATGTGCCTCCTGTTAGATTACTCATGTTCCAGTGTTGACAGAGGTTTCTGTCCCATCTGGTCCTGCAGCAGTTCAGTCCCAAAGAAATACACAGAGGCCTACATTAATTATAAACTGATTGGCCTATTATCTCAGGCTTTCTTATTAACTCTTATATCATGCAGTAATCCATAATTCTTGTCTGTGTTAGCCATGTGGCTTGGTACCTTTTATCAGCAAGGTATTCTCATCTTGCTTCCACTTTGTCTGAGTAACAACTGCAGCCTGAGCCTTTCCTCTTCTCAGAATTCCCCTGTTCTGGTCACCCAGCCTATACTTCCTGCCTGGATACTGGCCAATCAGCATTTTATTCAACCAATACAACTGACAAATCTTTACAGGGTACAAGACCATTGTCCCACAGCATCCCAGTATATTAGTAGCATAACCATGTATATACAGGCTTATATACTAATTGAATTCAGTAGGTTATTAATCACATATATTATTTAAAAGAAGGATATGAATTTGGAAAGGAAACACGTTGAGGGTACAGCAGAGAGCTGGTAGCAGGCAGGTTGATATGAACAAAATTATGTTGTATAAATTTTTTTTTTTTTGGATTTTTTCGAGACAGGGTTTCTCCGTAGCTTTTGGTTCCTATCCTGGAACTAGCTCTTGTAGACCAGGCTGGCCTCAAACTTCCAGAGATCCACCTGCCTCTGCCTCCCGAGTGCTGGGATTAAAGGTGTGCGCCACCACCGCCCGGCTCGAGTTCTGGGATTAAAGGCGTGCGACACCGCCGCCCGGCTGTTGTATAAATTTTTGACATTTTCCAAGAATAAATAAAATGTTACTTAAAATAGGAAACATGCTTATAATTAGGTTTATTGACTTTCAGGCTGGAGCTTCGGAAATGGAAGCGTGGTTCACGGCAAGACAGAGGTATCTGTCTCTTTTGTCGCAAGTTATTTTGACTTAGATTCAGAATGGCAGAAATACTTCCTTAGCCTCTTTATTGACTAGTAAATGGACTGAAAGAGTCACAGAGCACAGGAAAATATCTTTACTCCTAATTAAAAGGAATCTTTTTGGTTCCAAAGAATCAAGAGTATAAAACCAACGTCTTACAAAGGATAGTAGGAGAATGTTAACTGATGTCTGCCAAAATCTCTCCTTGCTTTATTCCGCCTATGGTGCCAAAGGCCAATTACAACTTGTTTCGTGGCAAGATATATGTCTGAGTTAGACAATAGGTGATTATGCTAAAGTACAAAGAATTTTTACAATAAAAATTAGATCGATCTTTCAAGATTTTTGTAATGCAGCCCAGTGTTTTCCTTCAGTCTCCAAGTTTTGCACTTACAACTCACCGCACGGTCCTTTTGGCACATACTCATTTAGCTGTAAAGCACCTTAACAATTTTAACATTTATTTATTGAGACTGGGTCTCAGTATGTAGCAAAATTGGCTGACTGGAACTCTCTGTATAGACCACACTGGACATGAACACATAGACATCTACCTGCTTCTGCCTCCTGAATGCCGGAATTAAAGGCAGGCACCCATGTCTGGCCTACAACCATTAATGACTGATAGGGAAATCAAACCTTGAAAAAAATGTTGACCCTGAAAATTTAATGATTAGAAAAATTATCCCAAAATGTCATTCTACCAATTAATATTTTTAATTATAAAAGAGTTGGTTTTTCTGCTTACTGAAGATACACACTTTCCCCAATGCAAAGCGAGGAAATTTTTTTTGAGTGTTATTTCACTCAATTCAGTTTGAATGAAAGAGACAACTGCAGCTAATTGCGGTATTTCTCTGCACCATTTGTGGGAGACAAAGGACCACTTCTACCTGTAGAAGATAGAAAGAAATAAGCATGGTGTTTTCATTTCTAGGTCAGGCCAGTCTAGCTTTGGCTATAAACAGAGTTAGTTAGCTGTGTTCCTGTGATGGCCATTCTTCTAGTCTATGTCTGGGAAAATGCCTTCCCTTAATATCCTGCTTGAAACCTACTGAGATACGTGTACACCAGGTGGCTGTATTTCTTTCACTCATGTTCACTCTTTTACGTTTCTTTGTGGCATTGGTTTGGAAGAGGGTTAAGAATTACTGTTTCTAATCTCTGTCTAAATGCTTCTTGAAGCCGGGCGGTGGTGGTGCACGCCTTTAATCCCAGCACTCGGGAGGCAGAGGCAGGTGGATATCTATGAGTTTGAGGCCAGCGTGGTCTACAAGAGCTAGTTCCAGGACAGGAACCAAAAGCTGTGGAGAAACCCTGTCTCAAAAAATCAAAAAAAAAAAATGCTTCTTGAATCTTGGTCTGATTTTGATCCTCTAAGCACAAATTGCAATGTTGTCTTAGCCTTTTTCTTCATGGTTACCGGAGGCAATGACTGTGAAGGTCTCCACCAAGCAACTAAGAATTTAGTATTAACTCAGCAGTGTATAGCGGTGGCTTTCAGATTTATTTTCTCTGATCTTTTTGATCCCCATGTTTCTAATATTTGTATCTCCTTAAGGACTGGGATTGTGTCCTGTCCTTTTGTGCAATGTTCTGTGTCATCAAAAAGTGCTTATCGTAATAGGAGCATCCCAAGGTCTGTAAGGTCAGCTGCTTCTTGAGTCCTGATGATTCTACATTCATTCTGCCCTTCTAGTTCCCTCTCCCCCTCCCTCCTGTCCTGCTCTCCCTCACTCTGGGATAGTGCTATTGAGTACATGATGGGCTTGGCAAGAGACAACAGGTGAATTTATCCAGAGCTTTCATTATCAGTCTCCTAGAGCAACCAGTTTTTAGATTCATACCCACGACAGATGACGCCACTGTGCCCATCCTGCAATAACAAGACCTAAACCAAGGAAATGGTTAATTAAAGTTGTTGCTGGACAGGTAAAGCTTGAAATAATTTGCCAAGCCATTTCACAACACTTGAAATTTAGTTTCAGTTTTCCATCTCTAGCCTGCCTGGCTCAGCAGCCCCTTCGCAGTCTTTAGGATAACACAGACAGGCTCTTTGCAGACACTTAAGACGACGGTGCTGTTCTGGCGAGGAAGGGTTGTCGCATGGTAACACGCATGTTCTCATGATCTTCTTTTGCCAAGCCAGTTGTCCCACTTTTTGACCCAGAATTCTTCTCTTGCCCTGCTGTGTCACTGGTGAGATGTGACAGCTCTGCTGAGTTTCGCTAGGAGGGTAAACAAGGGTTGGTTTACAGGATACATGAAGAGTGAAAAGGAGGGGTGATGGGAAAACGTGGCTTCCAGAATCATCTCTAACTTTATTGATGACTCAACTGCTATAATTCCTCCAGGGCTTTCCATCTTCATCTTTTATTCTTTAAGAAAAAAAAATCAGGAAGAAATTTGTGTCTCTGAAATCATTGTTGGGAGTAGAATTTGTATCTTTTTTTTTTTTTAAATGTAAGCATCTTCTCCTACTGATCCTGGCCTGGTGGCCCTTTTCTGCTGTGGGCTATAAGTGAGGAGCAGCATCCGCCCTGCAGGGAAAGCAATGAGATGAGCTAACCAGCTTCCCAGCATTCCAGAGACTACCTCATCACATCCCACTCTAAAATTCTCTGATGGCCTTCTTCACGGAGAGGTGCTGAGGGAGAGAGCTGCCTCTAGCCTAGGCTGTGGATTGAGTTCCTGAGATTTATAATAATCAAAACATTAATGAAGCAGTCGATGCAAACGCTGTTTGCGTAGAATGGCTAAGTAACCGGTTGTGTAATATATCAGGAAGAGATCGAGGCTGAGCATAATAAATCAGGTAATTTGTTTTGCAATAATGGAATGATAATTGTGATAATTTCAGAAGTCACTATCGTCCTGCAGCGTGAACGAATCTTTTTGCTGGCTTCCCATTGTTTAAATATTCATGTGATGTCTATGAGTGACTTCCTGCTGGGAGAAATCTTTGCATACCTCCGGCTGGCACAAGAACTAGAAATTGCTTGAAACCTGGGAGGGCTTTGCAGGCGGCTGGGTGCAAGCTTCGGTTAGGAGGGGACTAAGTCTTTCAGGGAAATAAAGGCCAGGGTTACTGAACTGTTTTCCAAATGCCTTCTTCCAGCGAGCAGCTGTGTGAATTCAGAGGCATTCACCTCTGCCCTTTGCACTGAGTGATGAGGCAGAGGCAAAAATAACCATTCTGGCTTGCAACGCAGTTATGCTATAGAAATATAAACAGAGCTGATGACCCAGGGAAGAGAATCTGCAGTTGCTGTCACCTCTGCCCACCCTCCTCCTTCCTCAGCTCCCAGCTTGCTTTTTTTTTTTTTTTTTCTTTTTACTTGGTGTTGGGGAACGGAGGCTGTTTTAATTGAGTTATCTAAATTTGGCAGGCCATACATCCCACTGTTTCAGTATCCCAGGACTTAGGTCCACCTGTTGCCCTATCACCCCCCCTCCCATCAGCACAGTAGGAGGTAGACAGCAAATGCTTTCAAATTCCTTTTCTGGATAAACTCCCCGAAGAATGGTAGAGAGATTTTTGGAACTATTTGGCTATTGCCATGAATAAGGATGTGGATTTCTTAACCGGAGCTACTGGGAAGGAATGATACCGTGCCATTGAGCCAGAGATATCACCAGAGTGCATACTCCATCGTGTTTCAGATACAGTACATCCGTATGTGCTGGGATTTGGTCATCTGGAGGTATTAGAGTTTTCGTGTTAGAAGCAATTCACCAGTGACCCATCAGGCAAAATTACAAGAAACAAGTGACAGCAGACCTTTTTTAAAATAACTTAAGTGCAGGGTTTTCCTTGTTTGCTAATCTTTCTAATTCTTATCTAGCGATAGGAAAGAACCTCAGCTCTCTTTTAAGGAGAAAATAAAAGAGCAAAACCATAACAACTAAACACCCTATCACCACCATCAACAACATTTCCCCCCTCTCAATCAATCAATCGAACTCGCTAAACTGGAAAGAACTGAGAGCTAAGCGCAAGCCCGGGTTCTACAACAATTCAAAGAGCTGAGGCAGCACGGATGTCTCTGATAGAATTCTGGTCGCCAACTGAGATTCCTACCTTCAGGAGTTAATGGCCTCTAATGGTAGTTTGATTTGGAGGTGATTATGCATCTGAACTACCTGATTAAAAGGTACGCTTCCAAATGTAGCTGATTACTTATTTACATATTGCTAGGGTTTAGGTGAAACCTTGGAGTTTAGTTGGATGCTTTTCTGAGAAATTCTGCTATGTGCAGAAACGAGTTCTGTTTTTAACTTCGTGATTAGATAGGACACAAGTTAATGTTTAAATTGATAGTCATTTTTCCACTGAGTTAAAAGAAACCAGTGCATATATTCTTTCCATCAAGATAAAAGCGATTTCTGGGTTGGGCAGAGGGCAGTTGGCAAGGGCTGCAGAAGGGGAGGCTTCTGGTATAATCACCCAGATCAAGATGAATCCTCAGCTTTTTGTTTAGCATGATCTTAGAGGGGGCAATGGTGGCATAAGGGCTGTGCTATTCACTTCCTAGGTCGCTCCTGGGATTTTAGAGTCTAAGGCCAACACACCTGGGTGAGATAATCCTACAGAAAAATCAGACACTTAAAATTGCAAATAAATTGAATAACAATGCTCGGATAGAGTAATCTTACATATACAAAGAAGGGTTGCTAGGTAACCAGCGAGGAGGCGTCATGGCTTCAGATCAGAGAAGGCTGGTTAAAAAATAAAATGACACCCTCTCTTCTAATTAGTCCTTCCCAATCATATGCATCAAGACAATCTTGTGGTTTGGGGCTGTAGCCTAGTTTGCAAAGCCTGGTGCTTTAATCTCTTTCTTGAATGGAGCCGCTTTCAGTTCTGTATTTCAGAAGGTTCACTGGCCGCCGTGTTTCACGCTGGCAGACTATGGCAAAGCCAGTTATATACAAGACAGAGGTGTTTGGTGAAAATAGGCAACTCGACAGACCCAGTTATCAAAGCAAATGTTTCCAGTTCGATGAAAGACAAAGCGGGCATGTTTGTCTGTGCAGACAAAGAAGCCAGGCTCGCCTTGCTGTTAGAGGTTTAGCAGTAAATTCAGCCTATTGCCTCTCTAAATTAATTCTAGTTTTCTCACTGCACATTAATTTTAGAAGAAAGAAGGAAATAATCCAATGTTCAAATGTTACAAAAACAAAAGCATTCAAAGCCCTATTGCTGAAGATAAAACCTGCACAATTTGCTGAACATGGAGAAGCTGAGCTGGTGACTTCTATGTCTTTAGTACAGGAAGGCACTCTGCAGACTACCAAAGGAAGCATATAAACACCAGCCTAGGCACAAAGTCTTTGATAGACACTGCTGACCTCCCTGCAGGATAGGCTATGGCAATGGGGGCACAAAGTTTGTGGGAATAACCATCAATACTTGACTTGACTTAAGGCTCACTCCACAAGACAGAAACCATACCCAAGCTGCTTAGGTACACAAGAACCTAAGACTAGATGATTAGGGGACCTGTAATAAGACAAAATACTACTGTTCTAAAAAAAAAAAAAAGAAAGAAAGAAAGAAAAAGAAAAGAAAAAAAGAAAGAAGGAGAAGGGGGAAAACGAGCAATAAAATTACTCCTAATGATGTTCGATCTGCCTGCCCGGGCTGGCATAAGATGGGGTCCTAGAAAGAAAAGGATACAAGCCTTCATCCCCTAACCCCAAAGCTATCTCTAGTTGATGACCACTTGCAAATGAAAATTTAACTTTTTCTAAGCGAGTTTCACTGTGGAAGCAAACTTCTCTAAAGGGTAGGCTGCATGCCCAGCAAAGTTGGGCAACAGAAAATGAACTCCATGGAATCTTTGGAGATTCCTTGTCTCATGATATTGCATCAGGTCTCTTTTTTTAATTTATCCTTCTATTTTATATACATGTATGTAGTTTTTCTTTCTTTTTACTCTTCAGGTCCTTTTCGTATATATAATGGCTTCAGTTTCATGGTTTTTTTTTTAAATTTATTTATTTATTAAGGATTTCTGTCTCTTCCCCGCCACCGCCTCCCATTTCCCTTCCCCTCCCCCAATTAAGTCCCCCCCCCCCCCAGCCCGAAAAGCAATCAGGGTTCCCTGACCTGTGGAAAGTCCAAGGAACCCCCCACCTCCATCCAGGTCTAGTAAGTTGAGCATCCAAACTGCCTAGGCTCCCACAAAGCCAGTGCGTGCAGTAGGATCAGAAACCCATTGCCATTGTTCTTGAGTTCTCAGTAGTCCTCATTGTCCTATAATTAGGTATCCTAGAGAAGCTAAATAAGGAGAACCCAAAGAAAAACATATAGGCATCCTCCTGAATATTAACCTTCAGCAGGCGATGAAAGGAGACAGAGACAGAGACCCACATTGGAGCACCGGTCATGGTTTGGTTTTTGGGGGGGATTTCTGAGTATATTATCAAGTGGGCCTCTGCAGCTTTAACTATTTCTCATACTGTTTCTTGGGCTCTATTCCTTTGTTTGTCTTATCCTATTCTGATGTATTAGTTTTTATTTTATCTCATTTTATTTCATTATTATGCCTATGGGCATATTCTATGCCCATAGAAGCCTGTTTGTTTTCAAGGGGGGTGGCAAAAGGGAGGTGGATCAAGATGGGAGAATAAGGGAAACCGTAATCAGGTTATACATTATGTGAAAAAAAAAGCTATTTACAATAAAAGGAAACAAAACCAAACCAAACACATTTAAGGAGCTACCTACCCTGCTAATGCATAGAATCTTGGAATCATGAAAGAAACTTCTCCAGACCACAGAGTATTCTGAAACCTTAAGTAAAGATAGACATATGTAGTTTGAAGAAAGAAATCTTTAAGTAACTTTCACATATTAAGCTCTAACTCTTGTTGTATCTCTTACATCTGTATTAATACAGAATACCCAATCTTGAAGCACAGAAAGAACTCCCACTTAAAAGAAAGGATCCTTTATCTATATTGATAAACACTACTGTAGTAGTAAATATTAACTCTCTTATAAAATTCATCACAAAAACAACTAGCACAGCATGTGAAATTGCTTCATTAGAAGGCTGAAAACAATTGGATACTTGTGAATCACTACAGAGCCAGACATGGTCGGACACGTCTGAAATCTAAGTCAGGAGAATCACTAATTCCAAGTCAGCACTCAGTACATAGGGAGACAAAAATAAAATTTGTTTCAAAAACAAACAAACCAAAAACATGAATTGAGTAGCTTTAAATAAGAATATATATGTATGTACATACATACATATATATTCTTGCTGCTAGGTAAGGTTGTGCATGCCTGTAATTTTAGTACTAGAGGGACCAAGGCAGGAGGATTACCATGAATTTGAGGTCAACCAGGTCGATGTAGCAAGTACCAGGTCAGGTCTAAATCCCATGGTCTTATTTCAACACTCTCTCTCTGTGTGTATCAAATTTCTATCAAATTCATATAATTCATCCCCCCAGTGAATTGAAGATTCATTATTTAAAGGAAAAAAGGGGAAACTAAACCACCTTCCAGAGATTTACTAATCTGTGAACTCCATGTGCTGTGCTCTGTTGGGAGAGGATATACAGCTGTATAAATAACATTGCTGGATGCTTGTTTACTAAAGATATTTTGATGAAATTTATGATGATGATGATGGAGAGAAGAATCTTAAGGGTACAGCTGTTTTTTAATGACAAATGACTTATAAATAAAAGCCATAATTGAGAAACAAATGATGAAAAGAGAGGTCCATTGACCTCTTTTCACAAGTAAAGAAAAGCTGATGTTTAAGAAACAGTGCAAGTTACTTTCATTTTACTCAGAATTTTGTGCTTTATTCTGGTATTCATGTGTGTTGATAATAGACTGTCAATTCAAAGTATGGCATTCACGTGCTTATGATATGGCTTGATATGATCAACTAAGGGAACACTGCTATATTTCCTCTGCTTGGATCTGTCCTTGATAGTTCCTCTGTTGTCCACACAAGCGGAAATTGAGCAGACTATATCTAACCCAGGTTCACTGTTGTCCACTCAACTAGATTGAATAACGAAAACATTTTTGTTCTTGACTTTTCTTCAATTGGGCTGAACATCAAGTTTAGGAGAGGATTGGTGCCAGATTAAGAAACAACATATTAAATCTTTGCCAGGATATTTCCAGGACACAAAGGATAGAGGAGAGTTGGAATTAGTGATTATGCTATTACATGGAAGATGCCAACAGCTGGACGAGACTTTGGTCTGGAAAGACTGGGCAACATTTTTTTTTATTTAAATATAGACATCGAGTATGTTTAGTTCCCTTCCTCAGCTCAAAAAAATGAAAGTAAAAATACTTCTAGATAAATGTATTTCTACAGCTTCAACTTCATGGGAGTGTTAGGTTTATACCCTTGCTTTGAACTGGCTAAATTTTATTTGTTGCTAAAAGTCCTGCGTTGCTCAGCTGCAGGATATTGAAGATGATGAAATAATCATGACAATAACAATTCTGTTTTGCTGATGTCTATTTCTGGCAAATATACAGCTGCTGTATACTTGTAAAAGTTATCCACTCACAGTAATCCTTTAAAATGTCTGTGATGATGAGGACAAAAATATTTCTCTATAAACCAACATTGAACTAGAGGGTAATGAATATGGAGAGAAGTCTATTGAGATGACGCTGTCACTAGTATAATATGTTCCCCGGAGTAAACCACCCTGTGTCCTTCTAACAGGTCTCCAAAAGGCTCGTTTATTTGTTTGCTTAATGCTAGAGAGTTTATGTTTTGAAAAATCAACTGCACGAAACACTTTCTGGCACTCTGAAATTAACCATAACCAGCAAGAACTTGTGTGTCAGATAGGTTTAAAGCTGCATTGCTCTGCAATAGTACCTCTAAGTCTTAGAGGCTAAACAAGACTTTCATGACTTGCCCACTGTGGTTGGTCTGCCTTGGGTTTTCTGTTTGGAGCCAGACTGATGAAATCTCTGTCTGGAGAGTTTTCTAATCATAACTGTAGGAAGAAAGAAGTCTTTAAAAATTGCCTTTCAATGTATATTGCTCCCCAAATGGATATTATCTTTGTTTACATACCATTGGCAACATAAAATGCCAGTCTTAGCCTAATTACAAGGGGCCAGGAAGTGTCATCTCACCTTGGACTTAGTTAAAAACCTTGAAATTAGTGAGCGTGCACAAGATGAAATGTTTGAACAATAGGAAAGAAAATTTGGGCACTATTTCTATTCCATCACAGTGAACAAGAAGGGAAATATGTGTGTACAACAATGAAAACATAAAAGTTAAAGGACAATGTAATGGATAATAATAAAAGGAGTTCTTCTTAAATGCTTTTTAATTAAATTTATTCATTTATTTTATATCCCTACTACAGATTCCTCTCCCCCCTCTCATTCCATTCCCTCTCTCTAATATACAACTGTTATATACATGTAGAGGGCCTAGGTCAGTCCCATGCAGGTTCTGTAGCTGTCAATCCAGACTCTGTAACTCCTATGAGCCCAGGTTAGCTGTTTCTGTGGGTTTCCTTGTGCTGACCTTGACCCCCTTGGCTCATACAATTTTTCCTCCCTCTCCTCAAGAGTATTCCCTGAGCTTGGCCCAGTGCTTGACTATGGAACTCTGCCTCTGTTTCCATCAATTACTGGATGAAGGCTCTTGATGATGATTGTGGTCACTAATCTGATTACAGGAGATGGTCAGTTTAGGCACCCTCTCAACTATTGTTAGGAGTCTTAGCTGGGGTCATCCTTGTAGATTCCCGTGACTTTCCCTTGCACCAGGTTTCTCCCTGGCTCCCAAATGCCTCCTGTGTCAAGAGACCTCTTTCAGTGTCCTTTCCCTCCATCCACTCCCCCAACCTGATCCCTCATGTTTCTGCCCCCACCTGCACCCAGTCTACCCAGGATTTCTCTTCTGTTTGTCTTTCCCAGCAAAATCCATGCATCCCCTTTGGGCCTCCCTTTACCAAGTCTCTCTGAGGCTGTGGATTGTAGCATGGTTATCCTTTACTTTACATACCATGTTTGTCTTTCTGGGTCTGGGTTACCTCACTCAGTTAATTTTTTTTTATAGATCGATATCTATCATCCTGTACAAAACTCAGGTTCAAGTGGATCAAAGACCTCACATAAATCCAGTTACACAGACCCTGATAGAAGACAGTGGGAACTACCCTTGAAAGCATTAGCAAAGGAGACTACTTCCTGATTCTAACACCAATAGCACAAACACTAACAATCAACAATTAATAGATAGGACTTCATGAAACTGAAAAGCTTCTGTAAAGGTATAGAACACAGTCAGTAGGACAAGAAAGTAGCCTACAGAATGGGAAAAGGTCTTCACCAACCCACATCTGACAAAGAGCTAATCTCCAAAATATATAAAGAAGTCAGGAAAATAGACATCAAAACCCAAGTAATCCAATTAAAAAAATAGGGTACAGATCTAAACAGAGAATTCTCAACAGAAGAATCTCAAATGGCCAAGATACATTTAAAGAAATTCCCAATATTCTTAGCCATCAGGGAAATGCAAATCAAAATGACTCTGAGATTCCATCTTATACCAGTCAGAATGGTTTAGATAAAAACCACTAATGACAGCTTATGCTGGAGAGGGTGTGGAGCAAAGGAAATATTCCTACACTGTTGGTGGGATTGCAAGCTTGTACAGTCACTTTGGAAATCAATATGGCGGTTTCTCAGAAAATTGGGACTCAATCTACCTCATGACTCAGCTATAGCACTCTTGGGCATATACCCAAAGGATGCTCAATCATGCCACAAGGACACTTGCTCCACTATATTTGTAGCAGTGTTATTTGTAATAGTCAGAACCTGGAAGCAGGGTAGATGCCCCTCAACCAAGGAATGGATAAAGAAAATGTGGTATTTACACAATAAAGTATTACTCAGCTGTTAAAAACAATGACATCAAGAAATTTGAAGGCAAATGAATGAATCTTACTAAATCTTTAGACACCAAAAGAATTTGCTTTTTCCCCTATGCCTTTCTGTTTTTCTTGGTTTTCTGTTTCTTTCTCCTGCATAATTCTGTGTGGCCCTCTGCTTTGTGTGAGAGAATCAGATAAGACTGTCAGTGCACATGGGGTTTCAGCTGAAGATGTTGCTATTCCAGGTATTTATATTGTCTTGTTTGTGTAAGTTCATTCATTCTTCATTAGAAAAGGAGTTAGGTCTGTTATGGTTTGGGGCCTATGAAAACAAAGATGGAATCCTCAGTTCAAGTATCCTGTAGATTAACAATGTTTAGAGTCCCATTGTAGCAGTGCTATTTGTAATAGTCAGAAGCTGGAAGCAGCATAGATGCTTCTCAACCAAGGAATGGATAATAGTTGTACACATGTAATCCCAGCACTTGGGAGGTTGAGTCAGGTAGATCCAGAACTTGAAGAAAGTCTGGGATATAGATGTAGCAAGATTCTGTCCAGAAATATAAGCAGATGAATGGGCACCATTCCACTGCTTGGTGTAAATGATTTTTGGAATAGTTGATATAATGGAATGTTGTCAGTGCTTTTCTGGACTCTCATTTCTTCTCCTCCCCCGTTCCAAGACACACTGTGGTACCCTGGTAAGGAGTCATAGGGAAAGGCTGGAAGGAAGATGACAGATCTGAGTTCTGAAAGGTGCAAACCCTGAATCTCAGATCTCAGGAAGACTAACGTGACCATCTTCATTTGAATAGAGGTTCCACACCTCAGCCCATAAAATTCTCTAGCAATGCGTTCATCTTTTCTCCCCTCCACTGTACACAGAAGTCAGTACACCCTTGAAACTCAAGCAAAAGATGCACACTGGGGAATCAAAGGTTAGACAACCTTTGTGAAACAAATCCATCAATTTTGTGATATATGGGTATTTCCACGGAAATGAGGATTTGATAAGATGCAGAAAAATCTATCAAGAGGAGGTTATTCCTAAATTACCAGCTAAGATGAGCTCAGTGTGAGAGGAACTGAGTGTTGGAAGGTCTTATAGGTAGTTAAAGGAAGAAACAATTACTTAGGATTTAAATCGGATCAAGCTATTTTTATATTTATTTTCATTTTCATGAAAGAATCTCATTCTTACAAAACTTTCTACCGAAGCTGGATATTGTCTTTTGAAACTGTCAGTGGAAAGGAAGGATGAGACGGTTGAAGAGGGAGCTGAAGATGAAACAGTGACAATTATTGGCCTTTGAAAATAAGTCTCAAGTTGAATGGCACTTTGCAAAGTTAAACATTGATTTTTCTTTTATGATAAAGGTCACTTCCTGTAAGGTCCTCTGAAGGCGTAAGTCACAAACAATGCCACACCAATTCGGGGTTATGATTATTAGGGTGGTATTTATTTAAAGGGGAAAAAACTTACAGATCACTGTCCCAGGCAACAGCCCTCTACGCAACCAGGAAAGGAGTCTAGTCGCCAGCGGAGCAGGAAGTGAAGAGAGAGAGGAAAGGGAAGTGGCCGCTTTTTTAAAGGGAGAGAAACCACGCCCCAATGGGCTGGTACCTCAGCGGTGATAGGCTGGAGGAGTGGGAGGACCTCCCGCAACACCCCTCTTCCCCTTTCCATCTGAATCATTTCTTTCTTTGTTTTTTTTTTTTTTTTCCTTTTTTCCCCCTTTGCCTCATGCTTTCAGCAGACCTTTTGTTCATTGTGGAAATCTGATGGGTTTCACTGATGTTCCCCTGCGGATTGTGGGCAAGCTAAGCACCCTATCGGCACATGACGGCACTGTGAAAGCTCCACCCACTTACACCAAAACGTTGCTTTGAGAGTACTCCATAGGTTTATGCTTCTAGACAAAGCCAAAGAGTCAGTGCTTTCAGAGACCACTTTTGAGCGAATATGTAACTGTGATAGTTCCTGAAATAAATAGGTTTTGATCTGGAGCTGGGCATTGTGTTTGTGCTGCTTCGAATGACTGCTGTGTTACCGTTGTGTTGAGTTGTGGGTCAGTGCTATTTGCCTTAATTACTTTTAGCTTATAAGATGCTTCAGCAGCGTATACAGATTTGTTGATGATGGCACTTGAGCACGTGATGTAACTGATGCCAAGAACACAACACAGCATACAGCCACTTCCCCTTTTGCATGCCTGACGGTTCATCCGCTAGAGCACCGTTCTCCACTCCCGGTGGCCTGGCAGCCTGGTTTCCTAGGAGGCCAGTGAATACCAGGACTATCATTTTCCTGACAGGCACAGAAGCAATTGTGCTCTCCACATCAGTCGGTGATAATGCTGAGTATTAAAATGGATGCTCCACAGAGGTTTGAGTCTGGAAGCTGTGTTAGGCAGCTGCCGAGGTAATTAGGAACTGGAAGGCGACTTTCTAAAGGCGTCCAACAAGAGACTTGCTTCCACAGGAGGGGATAGCTCTCAGGATGACAGTGGAGAAGCTCAAAGGCAGGGTGAGCTCCTGGGGAAATTGCTGCTCAGGTGTAAAAATAGCCACGTGTAGCTTATGTGGAACCGCGTACAGACGAGTTACAAGTTGTCAGATGACTTCAACGTCAACACCAGATTTGGTGCATTGAGGAGAATAGTTGGGGTGAAAGGCTAAGTTACATTCTGGGGAAACATTTTCCTGACTCATTCTTTCTCCCAGCTTCTGTTAAATTAACACCTGAGCTAAGTTATGTAGTTTCTTTCTTATTCTTCTTTTAATTTGGCTTAAAAAATATGTGCCAACACCCTGAATTCCGAAAAGAGCCTGAAGGGGCATTGAATATTCTTTTGACTATAGTATTATTCTTTTCTGACAATCCTGATAAGATTATCTTGAAGATAGGCAAAACAAAAGAAATTCTATTTTTTTTCTTGTGTGATGTCTAATTAAAAATGCTGTGCATGGCTCAATAATCATTTTTCACTGTCCTACAATTGATGCTATATAGTCATTAGGATGACACTATACGGAGGACATTTATTTCTCTGTGAGAGCTCCTTCCCTCGGGTGAGAGTAGGGCTCTCTGTCACAATGAAATATGGCAGGAGGTGGGTTCAAGCCTTTGCTACGCAGGGAGACCTCCACAGAAAGTCTATTAATGTGGCAGTTTCCTGACCTGGAATGCTCCAGTGGTTCAAATCCTGACCCCCCTAGAGAGCAGCTGTCAATGGCAATAAATCCAGCTCTACTGCATGACGTGAGTTCATTTCCTGGAGAGCTTCCAACTCTCTGCACCTCAAATCTGAGACATGGGCACCATGTCTCAGAGGTGGATGCTGGGGATGAATTTAATTGAGCTACCTTCACTTAGGAGTAGAAGCTGTTCTGGCACACATGTTAGCTCCAACACCCTCTTATGAAAGCAAAACAAAACAAAAGCAAGTTGTATGTTACTATGGCAAAGTGTTTCATGAACTGTTACTAGGTTTTAAAAATCAGGATTTCTTAGAAATGTGGAAAAAAAATCTATGCACCGTCAATGGACATGTATGTTAGGTGTGTGGCTTAAGACCTTCCAAATGCTGTTCTGTTCCAGTTTGGGGATAACCCTTGGCAAGGAGTGCTAGTGTTGGTAACCAGCTAGCTGAGGCCAGCTAGGTTCTCCTTGCCTTGAGACTCTGTTGAAGATGTAGGGGCTTGTTTTAGGGTTTTCTCAATGGTAGCCGAGTCAGGTTTTAAACTAAGCTTCATCCCTGTACTAGTGTAGTCTGTCTGGTCTTGGCTCTTCACACACTTCTTGCTTTTAGTGCAGGAACAAAACAGAAGTTGGTGTGAGTATATTCCCCGTGACCTGGGCAAAGGGCTTAGGCCGTTGTCCTTCAATTACAGCCATTGGCTGCATCATCATACTTTCCCTTCGGTACCCAGGTGGGAATCTCCTTGGCAAAGGGGCTCAGTCTCATTTATCTTGTCTCCCTCACACCTAGTGCAGAGCCTGACAGTGAAAACATTCTCAGAAAGTAAATATTTGATGGGAGAAATGGGAGTTAAGCATCTGAGCAGCATGTTTAGTAGGAGTAAGAGGAAAAGGGAAAAGCTGGAAGTCATTCACCAGCTCTGACGCCATGGGAATGACTCACTGAAAGCAGCCTACGTGAACTAGCTGAGCCTGTGCAAAAATGACCTGGGTCTTGCTCTGGGGATCCGGGCACTCACTGATGGGGAAAAAAAAAAAAAGATCACATAAACAGTAGCTCTGGGACCTTGAGGAAAGGAGAGGCAAGGGGAACAATCAATAGGCATCTCTCGTGGCCACAGCTATGAAGGTCCTTCTGTTAGGCTCCAGAGTAAGATTAGAGAGGGCAGCCATCTTGTCATTATCAGAAGCAAAGTGAAATTGGAGCTTAATGACATGAGTGTTCAAAGGGCAGTGGGAGCGAGAACAATGCCATTAGAACAGGTAAGAAGGGGGCTGTGGAAGGGGCACTTTCCAAAGCTCATGGTGGACTGAGACTAATAGATTTAATGGGCATGGTAAATAGGCTGAGACAAGGCCTATTGTGCAGTGCTCAGCCAGCAGTGTCTCCCGGAGAATGATAGATTAAGAAGAGAAGGGGAAAGGATGAAATTGGAGACCCAGTGAAACAAAGGGCATATGAGACGCAGTGGGAAGGAAGGGGCACCATTGAAATTGCAGGAGTTCTTTAGTCTCTGAAGAGAGGAGCTGACTAATCGGCCCGAGAATAATTCCGGATGACAATAGTCATTGATGAGAGAGACAGGGTGGAATGTGTCTATGCTGTATAGCGCAGCACAGATTCACACGCCCTGAGAGCAACTTGTTTATGTCTGCGCAGGTCTGTATTTAAGGATTATCTTTCCATTTTGAGGTGTGACTATCTATCCATCTCTTCATCATCTATCCATCTATCTATATATGTGTGTGTGGATACTCATGCATAAACACACAGACAAATCTTGACTTTTATATATGTAGTTTAATTTTATAAAAACGTCAAGAAGAATTCAGGGGAGATTTTTACAAAGTTCTTCCATAGAGTGTTTAATTTTTCACAAACTGAGCTGTTAGGGAATTTTGTTTCCAGATATCATCGCACTGCATTTCAGCAGTGGATGGAACAGGTGCTCCCAGGAACTGTCCAGTGCCCCCTGATAGACAGAGACCATTATTGTCGTCAGTCTCTTCTTTCCCTTGGTTTTCATGTAGTGGCCCTTAAAAGCTCGTGTCTTTCTCCATGGCTCTCCCTACTCAGACAATAGTTCTGCATGCTGATTCTCAGCATGGTCAGAGAGACACTCAGCAGCTCCCGTGAAGGCCACCATCCCCCCTGCAGAAGGACTGAGTTGCTTTCTCTGACTCATTGGTTCCACAAAAGCCTACTGGCCATCAGGTAGGTATCATGCCTTAGAATGACATATGAATGAGAGATGGTAAATTTCAGAAAACAGGCAATTAGGGGGCAGATATGTTTGTTCCAGAGCAATTTCCCCAATACTGCTGCTGAACCTAAAGTTTCATTGGAACTCTCTGGGGATCTCTGTAATATTGAGAGGGAGAAGCAGTGCGGGCTACTAGCTAATCAATTTGAGTGGACTGGGTGTGTAAAGAAATACCTGAATCTTGAAGACCATCAGAAGCAGCAGCTTCCCCCAAGGCCTTCTTCACTCTTCCATCACCTCTCTTTCCCGAGGGTTTTTTAGTTATATGTGTGTGGCAGGAATCACAGGAACAGCGTGTTGGGCTTTGTTTGTTGACTTGGACTCCTTAAGTTTAAGCCAAGACCGAGACTCCTGGGTTTGGATATCAGTAAAGACACAGGGCCAGCAAGATGTCTCAGCTTGTAGAAGTAGATGCAGCAAAAGGGTGGTGACCTGAGTTACATGCCTGGAGCTCACGGAGGAAGAAAAGGATTGACTCCTGAAAACTGTCTGCTGACCTCCACGTGTGAGTCATGACACACACGCATACTTCCCCTCATGACAATAATAATATATTTAAAAAAATTTAAATTTAAAGAAAAAAGAAGACATATTCAACCTTAGGGAGTAGACTCGTGAACTTCAAGTGGCATAAACAAGAGTGGATGAGTGAAGTCGTTCCCTGGCAAGTCTACAGGACTTCTTGTCAGGGCACGTTAACGCTAATCATTACCTTTAGAGGATCCTTAAGAACTGTCTTCCACATTCCCTTGCTCTTGTAGAGTTCTCTTTTCTCTCTGACTTTTTCCTCCCTCCCTCTTTCCTTTCCCTCCCTCCCTCCCTCCCTTCCTCCCTCCCTCCTTCCTCCTTCCCTCCTTCCCTTCTTCCCTCCCTTCTTTTGTTTTTGACAAGGTCTCTTGTGGTCTAGCCTTGTCTCAAACTCCATCTAAGCGAAGAATCACCTTTGACTTCTTATTCCCACCACTTCCGAGGGCTGTGGTCACAGGTGTCCAGCTCTGTGCCCAGCTTTGCTAGTGTTGATTTATTGTTTGTGGGTTACTGATACACAGATTTATCATCGTCTAGCTTACCACCTCTAGTTAGATAACTTTGGTCCAAGTGTTACAAGGGAAGGCAAGAAATGCGTTCTTCCTGGAATGTTTAATTTTGAGAGTAAAAGACCTCTTTGATAAGGCCCCCTCCCTGATCTCCCTCGGGCTTCCTATGGAGTGACCCATCACAGTTTTGTTGTTAGACAAGTAAACAACAAGGGAAAAGAGGATGCCAAGATTCGCTCAAATCAAACACGATTTAGTATCTAAGGCTAGGAAGGGTGTTTCCCTCTGTGGAGCTTCTGGGTTGGACCCCCTGATAAACTCTGGTCTCTTAGCAAAGAAAAAGGAAAGAAGAGGTACAGTTTGCAGGGCTTGACAATTGCTTTAGATCCGGGACAATAACATTCAGTGGAAATCTGGTCTGCTATCTAGCCAGCTCCTGTGTGTTATTAACCCCATACAGCCTTTGTGTAATGCACTGTGTCACGGTCAATAGAAGCTAATATTTTGATTATTTAGGTCATCAGGTAGAAGTCAAGATCCATTTAACTTTTTCCTAAATATCCCTGGACCAAAGATAAACATTAATTGGTTATCTTTAAAAAACTTGTCTCTGGCTTTGCTCTCCAAATAAGAAAAGAAATTAAATGAGAATTGTGATTTTCTTGTTAGTGGAAGTGTGGCACGAATTTCTTTCTCTCTATTGACAGAACTGTAGCATCAGGACTTAAGGAATGAAATGTCAGTGAAAATTTAGTCATCTTGAAAACAATTACCTATCAAATATGGCTGCCCTTGATTTAATGGTTGATTACCTGCTGCAGTCTAAACATGTATTATATCATTTGGCTTTCCCATCAGACCCATAAAATTTGTTAACATACTTTCCGTTTATTGGTGGAGAAATTTAGTCCTATCTAAACTAAGTTGGCCACTGACTAGCTCCAAGAGAGAACAGGACATATACCATGAAGATTAAGAAACATGATGGTTTTAGACCACAAAGTCTTCACCAATGACTGTTGTGTTGGCCAAGTGGCCAAACTCAAACTGTAGTTTTTTCATTTATAAAATGGGGGCAATAACTGTATTTAACTCAATAGTTATCAATTATTAATGATCACAGCTCAGTGAATGAGTGAGGCTGGGCTGGAATGCAGCTTGGTCAGCTGCAATTGCTTCTTCTCTTTCCCAGGCTGACTCCAGGGCCTGCCAGTACAAATAAGGGCCGAGTAACCACAGGAATTTTTCTCCACTGGACATTGGGAAAGCGCACTTATTTATGAAACATGTTTTGGTTTAAGGGTGAGAGGAGGTGGCATGAAACCCTCCATCCACGTGCTACTTGTTCATTTTAGTGACTTCTTATCTTGCATCTAGGATAGTCATTTTGAGAAACTAAATAATCCAGAAATACAGTTAGTTATTAAAAGAAAAAGAATCTCCTATACATGCCAAGCAAAGACTAATCTATATTAATTGAGGCTCATGGGGATTGAGCTATCGAAATTCCAGACATGGTATTTCAGCTCAAGAATTCATTACTCAATTATTGCTAAATCTTCCTCCAAGAATAATAATTTAGTAGTTATTTCCTTCTTCTTCTTCTTCTTCTTCTTCTTCTTCTTCTTCTTCTTCTTCTTCTTCTTCTTCTTCTATCCTGTTTCAATTTAGGGTTAGAAATTTGTCATTTAATTCTTTCTTTCTTTCTTTCTTTCTTTCTTTCTTTCTTTCTTTCTGGATTTTGCACATGGCAATTTTATACTATTGTCCCTCATAAATGTCATTACTTCAAGCTGGACCACATTCTCAGGTGTAGCTGCAGATGACAGAGAGACAGAACTCTTTGGTATTTACTCCCAAAATAAGATCCCCACATGATTTCTTTCCATTTCAGAGTAGCACGTGTTGTCCCAACCATACGGAGAAGCAAATGCAGGTAAAGAGGAAACTGTCCTAGCACCTCTCCTTCTCCAGCACCTGGAGCATCTGGGCTGGAAAAGAACAGACTCCCCTCCTGTGCCTGGTACCACCCAAATTTCATCTCTCACATTCCTTTAACCCTTGAGACTCTATACCCCTAGATAACAACCCCTTGACAATTCCATTTATCCTTTTTCAGTCAGACTACTTAGTTGTCTCCACATGCTGCCTAGTTCTCTGGTCCTAACATCTGGAATAACTTACTGGAAAGTTGTGTGCTGCTCCTCGAGCTGATGCGGTATTTTTCTGGACTTCTTTGTGCATTGTCCTACTTGGCTCCACTTAAGTTTGCAAATGACATTCCTGGGATCCAGCTAAGGATGATATCTTGGCCCTAAATTTTTTCTTTCACTTAGAATTTAATTCTTTTTTGGGGTTTTAGCACACTTTGTATGTAATGTTTCCTTCATCTTTCCTCTCTTAGTACCTACATGTCTTAGTCTAGATTTTACTGCTGTGAAGAGACACCATGACCAAGGTAACTCTTATAAAGAAAATATTTAGTTGGGGTGGCTCCCATACAGTTTCATAGATTCTGTCCATTATCATCATGACTGGGAGCATGGTGGCATGCAGGCAGACGTGGTGCTGGAGCTGAGAGTGCTACATCTTGTAGGCAACAAGAAGTCAACTGACTGTCATACTGAGGGAAGTTTGAACAAGAGAGACCTCAAAGTCCATCCCCATAGTGGCACACTTCCTCCAATAAGGTCATACCTCCAAATAGTGCTATTCTCTTTGGGGGTTGTTTTTTTTGAAACCACCACACTACTACACCATTGTAGTAATAGGAGTGGCGGGGCTGCATCCCCAGCACCCCGGCCGCCTGCTAGCTTATACCCCGAAATAACAACACACAAATTGTATTCATTTAAACACTGCTTGGCCCATTTCTATCTAGCCTCTTCTACGCTAATTCTTGCACCTGGACTAGCCCATTTCCAATCATGTGTGTAGCACCCCAAGGTGCACTTACTGGGAAGATTCTAGCCTATGTCCATCCTGGGTTGGAGCTGAATCGTGTATGTCTCAGAGAGCAGAGCTATCACATCTCTGCCCGGGAGAGAGGAGCATGGTGTCTCTGCTCCGGAGAGCAGAGCTGTCGAGTCCAAGCTCACTTCCTCTTCTTCCCAGCATTCTGTTCTGTTTACTCCACCCACCTATGTTTTAACTAATGAGGGCCAAGCAGTTTCTTTATTGCTTAACCAATGAAATCAACAGATTGATATATGACACTCCCACATCACACCATAGGAATTCAGATGCCTTCTTTGTGTGCCAGACTTTCTGTTTTTCCCTTCCTTCCTCATTATATTCAGAGTAGATGGTCAAGTTACTCTAAATAATGATGCATAAGAATCATAAGTGGAAAAAGCTTTAGGCCCTGTTAAGGAAGGAAAGGGCCTTATAATTACACACAATACTGCCATTCTATTAACTCTGTAATTGTTTATTGCTTTACCAGATTTCTTGATGCTGGTTATGCCAAATGTATTATTATTTAGCCTTTTGTATCTTGTCCTGGCTCTCTCATGTTGTCAAGTCTTGGAGAAGATTCCTACTTAGTTTCTCAACTAGGTAGAAATGTCAACTCAGTTCCTACATGTTCCTTATCAGTACCCATTTGGGCTGCTGCTGAGCCATAGGGACAAAGAAGCAAAAGGTGATGAATGTTTGGATGAAAAGTGCATGAGGCCATTGAACATCTCCAGGATACTCCTTAGCTTCCTTAGAAGGTTTATGATTACCTGGGTGAGCTCATCTGCTGAGCTAAATCACTCATTCACTGAGCTAAATCACTCACTCACTGAGCTAAATCACTCACTCACTGAGCTAAATCAATCATTCACTGATTTAGTAACTCACTCATTAGTTTAGTAATTTAGTAAATCACACATTTAGTAACAGTTTTTAAGTGCACATCAGTTTTTCCTAAGTTCAGCCTGAGCCCACTCTCATTCTTATGTCTCATTGACCTTGAGCTGAATCCCCCAATCAGGCATGTCAGTAGATGCCCCCAGAAGCATCTTCAGCTGGCCTTCCAAGTGGCTGATGATCTTGCCTGAATATTTTCTTTTTCCAAAATGATTTCAATTCACACTAGTCGAAGATTGAATTTACTGTCCGGGCTTTGAAGTTCCTGCACTTACTATCATGACCATATCTGTTTAAATACTATGCTAAAAAAAGAAAAAAAAAACCTCTAAGGAAAAAAAAAGAGCCTAACACATTTTAAGAAACTCACAAACACCTTGTAAAAAGTCAACTTGTAAAATCCCAGCTGTTGAAGTCGTATATTTAGCAACTCTTTATACCTGCAGTAGGTAGGGACACACGGGTGTATGTGTGTGCACATGTTTAGATTCGTTTCTGTAGGGAAAAGAATGGCAAAGGACAGGTAGCTCAGGGGCTGCCTATTACTCTTCCTTTCTGTGACCATCCCATGCTGATTGGATATTCTGGGAAAGCTGTTTCACTTTTTTTTTCTCCAAATCTTAGTCTCTTGTGTCTAAAATATGAGGATATGACCATATGCTTCCCAAGACTTGCTCTAGCTCTCCGTTTATGATTCATTGTCAATAATATAGAAGAGTCGTGAACAGCTTATTTTCAGAAGATGCTGCCTGGACCAAAAATAAAGCCTGATGACCAGCAGCTATGATTTGCCCCAAGAAGAACAGAAGAGGAATGTGCGTGTACTCAGGGCTATATACAGAACTGCATCTTTCCACCTCAGACTCAGATGAAGAAGATTCCTATTGTGGTGCTCATAGAAAAGGGAGCTCTTGATCAACAGGGTTAGGGCTCTCATGAGTGGGGTTAGAGCATATATCTGTGCTCTATATATCCAGTGAATTCTCTTTTTTCTCCTATTTTGAGGATAGAACCAGAAAATACCTGTCCATGAACCAGAAAATGGGTTCATAGGAGCCACAGAACCTGCTGGTGTCATGATCTTGCATGGCTCAGTTTTCAAAACTGTAGGAAATTAGTTTCTGTTGTTTACAAACACCCTGGTCTGTGGTATCCTGTTCTTGCCACTGGAACAGGTGGAGGCACATAGTGTCAAAGATCTTTCGTCTCTTCTTCCTCTGGTCCTGCTTCAGGCTCCACAAATGCATTTATCCCTGTCCCTTCTGTCTAGTTGATTCACCTGTTCGTTCAGTTCATCCATTTGAAAATATGTTCAAGTATAACCTGCAGAGGCGACTTCCTTCAGCCCGGTTTCCCAGCAAGCATAGTGATGAATTTGGGCTAGGTAAAGTCTCAGGTGTCTGGCAGTACTAACAGTCTTTAACTCCATGCAGACTGTCTCCTCATAAGCCTGTCAGGATAGCGAGGGTATCCAATCCTTCACGCTCTGTGTAGCCGTTCTGCCTACAGGTGCACTGATTTTCCTGCATACTCTCTCAGATGGCAGCGGGGAAAAGAAGGAGGTAACCGCTGAGGACTGGCTGCCAAAACCTTATGTGGGAAAACAGTTTTCCAGAATTGATATTTCTAGGAATGACTGAAGAAAAAAAATAGACGCCGCTCAACTTGGCAAGGTTCACAGTACAGGCAGCAGGCTCTTGGGCTCAGCCGCCAGCATGACCTAGAATAAACTATCTTTTCCTGATAGGATACCTGGCAGGAGCTTAGGGGATAGAATGGCCCCGCAGGCTGCATGAATGGCACGAAGAACACAGAGGACCAGAGTGTGGCTGAGAGGACATGGCGTCTCTAGTGGTTAACAGGAGCCAGGCATGATTGGTGTTGTCCTCAGAGTTGTAGAAAGTTGTAGGGCTGGCTCAAGGAGGGTGGTAGTTGTGATCGATTGTTAATTCTTATCTGTGACTTGTTTCACATTTTGTTTGTGCCTTAGGAGAAGAGCTCTCCTTTTCTGATTTTGCTGGAGACTGGTCTCCTGAGGACTGAGCCACCTATTGGAGAAGTTTTACTATCTTGCTCATATTTTCTACTGTATTCACAACTCTCTGACTACTGGTGTTAGTTGTGGTTCATGTAGATGGAGAATTTGCATGTACCATCCTCTCCTTTACCGTGTGGTTGACCTCTCTTTGATAAAAAACATCCCATTAGTGAGAACTTAGAACTGGACACTGGGAGAGCTGGAGAGTTCTTCCAGGGTAACTCATCTGGCTCTTTTCTTCTCAGACAAAAGCAACAACCTAGGTTTGAGTGGGAGAATTCAAGGCTAGGGCTTCAAAACTGCTGGCATCTTTCTGCCGTTTTTGCCCCTTCAGTTTAAACGAAGGCAAATGTACATTTAGTATGAACAGAAGACCTTCTGGGAATGAGAGAAAGGTTCAGATCAGTATGCTTAGAGCTGTATCAAAGACACCTAAATGAGACTAGTGTCTGCAGGTCAACCATTTCCTGAAAACTAAAGACAGAGGTAAGGTGATTTCTGTTCATCCCAGAGAGGAGCTTCGTACAGACCACAGCTCTATCCTCATTCACACTGTTTAACCCCCACATTGCTTCTTTCTCTTCATTCATTCGTGGTGATTTGCCTATTGGTTGATTTACAGAGTTATGGGGAAGTCTCTCCATTTTGCTTATCAAGATTGACTGGACTACTTTCTTTGTTTCTCTCTTGTTTTCAAAGGTTGTAAACCCACAAATATTACCACACACCTGATCCCACCCTCTGTGGAAAAGGTAAATGAAGCCCGTGTCCATCCACAGGACCTGCATGGCTTGCTGCAAAGGCATTTGGTCCTTTGCCACATACACATTCCTGGGCCATTGGCCACTCTTCTTGGCCCTCCTGGCAAAGCTATTTTCAGAAATTTTACTATGTTGTAATCTGTGTTCCCCTAGGCATATTTACCAAAACTCTTTTTTTTTAATACCACATTTCGGTTGATTTCCTCTCCTTTGTTTATAAGGTTCTTTGCCTCCAGTTGTGGGAGACAAACACCATTGTAATCATAAGAGCAAGACTGATTTCGCTGATAATTCATAGAACAATCTGCAACAGTCATCACCTCTCACTCAGGCCTTGGTTGTTCAAAATGCAAGTCCCAAGAAGCCAGTATTTGCTGACGTTTCCTGGCCCAAATGTTTGTGCTGTCCACATTGGGATTTTCCACTGTGTATTTTAAGTATTTTCATTATTATTGCTCCTTTTCTTCGATGCTCCCCTTCTCCCTCTTACTGACCTCTTACTGTACCCAGCTCCCATGGTTTTAAGAACAAGCCTAGCTTTAATATCATTACCCTGTCTGAACCTAACTGACCTTCCATAACTTAGTTATCCTAAAGTTTCATGGATCCTGATCAGAACAAGTTTGATATTAAAATAACCCAAGCATTTTCTTCCTCAGCACGGCTTTCATGATTTTCTATACATTAGTCCTGAGAAATCCTCAATATGTCTTCCTCCAACAATCAGCTCTGTAGAACCCTCTGTATCTCCCCTGCATGGGCCAACTTTGAAAAATTCTTTACCCCTTCCTACCCAGGGACCACCATCTACTGAGGTTCTAACCAGTTCCTTGGATGTGGAGATTGTGTAGATGGCTTATAGCACCATACATAGACGTGTGTATGCTGAGTGTGCATTCTTTGGTAGAGTATGATAATGCCTTTGGGTTGGAAACTCTCTCTCTCTCTACATATGTGTGTGTGTGTGTGTGTGTGTGTGTGTGTGCAGTTTTTTCTTTTTTTTAGAAAAGGATACAAACTAGACATTCCTTAGTATCATTGTGTTCCAGATTTAAAGTCTTTAGTTCCTTCTGTTTTCTGGTTGCTGTTTTGGTTTTAAGAGTTGGATGTTACAATGCAAACCTATCAGTAGCTGCTCTATACAGAGCAGCAGTTGGTCTTACCTCACGTTAACCTCAGTACAACAAACACACCCCAACAGGTCTATATGTTCCCCAAGGGGTTTGTCTTGATGGTTCTGCTTTTAGCTTCTCCATCTTGGGCTGGAGAATTGGGTACCCTTTTGTAGAACATCTTTACTAGTCCAGTGCCATTTGCGTTCAATGAAACTCCTAAAATTTCTTGTTAAATAATCAAAAGTCTAAAACTTAGCCTGGCTACATTAAACCTACTCACACTAACCTAAGAGGCTTAGCAAGTTTCTGCTCCCAAATATACTATAAACCTGTAGGTGGGTTACAGTGCTAGATATGGAAGGACTATGTGTATTAGAGCATTCTTTGTTAAAGTATGAACTATTATCTTTGGGTTAGAAACTAACCCCTTTTCTCTCTCCCACCCACCATGTGTGTAAGCTAAGTCACAGGAGGACAAGAAATTTTATTTCCCTTGATTATTTCACTGAGGATATGATTTCAGTATTCTTTGCTAACCTTATCTCTTCCCTCTATGCCATCTATTTTCTCTGAATCTTTCCCAAGCATCTTCCTAAGTCGCAGCTTTACTTTTCTTTTAACGCATTATCAAATAATACTACTATTAACTTCACTATGGGGTCAATTATTTGTGAACATTTTAATTTATTATTGCCTATAGAAGTTGTCTTAAGGTGTAAGACAGAAGTTGCTAGGAGAAAAATTAGGTCCAAATATCTACCTCATTTGTTGAAGATTGGATTTTGAGAGAGCCCAAATTATGGTATAAGAAGAAAAGAAGATAAAAGAAGAGGATGAGAAAAATGCTGTGACCATTGACTTCCTGTCTGCCGGCACTAGTACATTAGCCCTTATCAAAGTTGGAGGAGCCGGTACGACACAGCCATTGTAGGTACAGGATCAATACCTGGCAAACAGCCTGAAGGTCAGATAAAGTACTTAGGCAGGCAGTTTGCCAGGCTAAAAAGATGTCAAGAAAATCAATTAACTCTAAAGAAAGAGAAGCGAGCTAACTAAAATCCCATTTTGAAAGACTCTGTATTTCAGAGGAGTTTATATGCATTCACAGTATCTTTATCTCGTCCATAAAATTACATTTGATAAGCAATTAAAATTTTATCCTTGGGTCACTGGAGGTCAGCTCACAAAAGATTGTAAACACCTGCACTAGCTTAGATTAGAAGCAGCTGCAAAGGAAGGCGATTTCATCAGGTTCTTTTCAGGGTGTAAGATTACATAACTTTGGATTAATTTGTTCTTTTTCTATATTGATTATTTTTTTTGTGCATTTAAAATGCCAAAGATGCCCTTGCACTCTGAGTAGCGACAGACACTGTGGACACTGAGCACTCCAGAGATACCAGCCAGGTAGTTGACTTAGTAAATTATAGTCGTCTGCAGTCAAAATATAGATGGGGAAAAAACAGGACTGATTGCTTTGGTAATTTTTTTCATCAGCTGGCAAAAGAAGCAGCATAGTGTTTACTGTGTGAAAGGCAGAAGAATTCGAGCTATTTGTTTACCAGTAGAACCTTTTTGTTATTTATGTAGTCCTTTTTCTGTCCTGGAGTCCTTGGGGGCATATTTGAGTATAAATAACATGATGATACTCTATTTATCCCATGTCTTGTGGTTTTCCTGGTATTGTTACCTAAGACAGCCAGATAACTGGTAGTGCATATATTTCAGCTTCAGGAAGATTTTGTCCAGTCTGGTGAGGGAAATATCGCTTAGGTATTTTAATACCTTGATTATAGAAATCTATTCATAGAGAATAATCATTAAAGTGGTGCTCAACGCTTTGAAGATCCTGTGACGAGCTCAACCGATTTGGTGCCTGCTTTGTTGAAGCTTTCAGTCTAGTGAATAGAGCAAACAGTAAACAGGCAGGCTGGAAGGACAACGAAAGATTGTGGAACTGAGGAACTGAAGGACCAGTGAAAGCTGTGGAGGAGTGCAATGAAGTGGGGAGCAGAAAGAATGTTTTGGGGCAAAAGTACAACTTTTTTTTAGAGATTCTCAGAATGGCTTTCTTTAAACCTTTAACTTTCCTATCAATAGTTAATCACGGACTAATATAAGAGCATTAATAAAGTTTTGCTCTTTTGGAAAATAAAGAATTTTACTTATTTATTTTGAGGTATCGTGTAGTCAAGGACAATCTTGAACTCTAGATCCTCCTGCCTTTACTACCTGCTGGAATTACCGCCATGCCCTGTTTATGTGCTGCTGGGGATCAAATCCAGGACTTCTTGCATGCTAGCCCCGCCCTCTTCGAACCAAACTGCATCCCCAGCCCAATTTTAAAGAAGTTTGTGTAAAGTGTATATGATTAAAAGACCTTTGAATTTTTTTTTTTTGTCTCTATAGCCCATCTCGAACCTGACTCCCTACCTAGAAGATGAATCTCCCTTTCTCCTGGTGCAAGTCCAAGTCAAAGAATTACTCTGACTCATACAATGGCTAGACCCCAGCCCCCAGCCCTCCTGCTTACCCAGGGCAGACACAGGACTTCAAATTTTCTTGTACCCATGATTTTGAGTAGGGATCTTAACACCAGTCACCTGCTTTCTTGGATACCTACCAACCATCCCCTGCTTTGCTCTTTACCTGTTTGTATTTTGATTCTCAATTCTGTATGTTAGCTCCCTTGACTGGCAATAGTTGTCATCATATCTAGTATTTTCTTTTACCAGTGCATGGCTCCCTGTTGGGGTTTTAGGTTGCACACTGATAAACAGGAGGGTGAATGGCGTCACCCTTGTAGCATTTTGTTTAGTTGCTTCGGTTCTATTAGAGCGACCTGTTAGGAAGAGTTACTTGGAAAGGGGAAATGGACAACAATTAATACAACTGCCTTTGAGGTACAAATGCATTTAGGAATCATTAGCATAATGTTTAAAACCACGGGTTTTCTAACTCAGCGGTCTTTGCTCTATCTATCAATTTCTTGCTATGTGCACATTTGAGACAGTTATGTGTGTACTCTGGACCTCAATTTTCTTATCTGGAAAATGGACATAGACCAGAAACTACCTGTCAGGGCTCCTATGAGGATTGACTAAATCAACAGTTCTCAACCCGTGGGTCATGACCCTTTCAGGAAGGTCAAACCGCCCTTTCATAGGACTCACATAGCAGATATCCTGCAGATCAGGTATCTACATTATGATTCATAACAGTAGCAAAATTACAGTTATGAAGTAGCGACAAAAATAGTTTTAAGGTTGGGGGTCACCACAATGAAAGGAACTATATTAAAGGAATTTCTGTATTAAGAAGGTTGTAAACCATGGAGCTAAGTAAATACATACAGGACACTGCAACTTTGGCCGTCCCTCTGTAAACCCTCCATAAATATTAGATACTAAGTGATGGAACTCAGACTTAAGTTGAGATCCAGTCATCAGCCCGTGTTCTGTCATATATTTTCCTCTGCTCTCATAATTCAGGGGGCTTTGAATAATCTCCAAACTTCTATCTCTGGGTCAGATCCAGTCATAGAGGTCAGAACAAAGTTTGCATTTTCAAAAGGCTGTAAAGTCCAATCAGCTAACGGAAAAGTACACAAGACAAGAATCTCGTGATTCGTCAAGCTCAAAGTAGCTATTGTTTCTACAAAAACATGGGCCGGTGCCCTGAGATCTTATTCTGCTTTGCGCATAATGTGTGTCTTAGAATAATCTATTAACTCTGGCCCTATATTTTCTCCTCTGCAGAAACAAGATGATAATTATAATATCCATGTGACAAGGCTGTGTAAGGATTGGCCAACATCTTCTATGGGAAAGGACTCAGCATCCTGTTCTTGACCTTCTCAGGTACTTGTAAAATGACATGTTCATTTTTTCTTTTCTCTTATCCGAGTTTGGCTGGCTTCTCTGTCGATGCACTGAGATTATTTTTAATATTGGGCCTTGGGTGCTATCACTCACTTGCTATTTATAAATGTGGGCAAGTTAGTTATATATAAAGTTGTCAGTGAATTACTATCAATAAGCATTGTACTGAAGGCTTCTGATGGTCCTTTACCACAATGAAGGAATATATGGAAAGGACTGGCCATGTGAAGCAGTTGTAATTTGGCCACTTGGGGCCTCAAGTCTGTCAGTTTTGCGCAGTAAATTCAGCAAACAGAGCAGGAAGGTGAAGACAGAAGTGAGCTGTCTGGGCTGTCTAGACTGGGTGTTTAGCTAGGAGAATGAAAAGCAGTATGTCGCTCAACTCTGGTTCTCCACTTTTAATTGGTACAAAAGAATGTGGGTTAGGTAAACGGAAGGTGTCAAAGAGAGCACTCACTCTGAATATTTGAGAGAAAGTCAAAAGTGACTGTGTGGTCACAGGATGCTTCAGAGAGTACTGGAAAGTGACTGGAAGGAACCTTGGTTGGAGGCCACAGTCCAGGGTACATCCTTCAGAGGTAACAAGAGCCTCTTAGCAGAAGTGGGCCATGATGATCAGAAGAAGACCAGAGAGATTCAGTTACAGAAAAGATGAAAGGTGTTGCGTGTGAAGGCATGAAATCTCATGAGCTCTGTAGCCCACATGGATCTTGGAACAGACATTTTAGTCCATATTGATTGGAATGTAGATCCTTGCTCAAAACTTTTCTCGCCCACATGTGACATTTTATACAGTCCATTTTAATCTCTCCCAAAATTAGCTATTTAAAATCTCAAGCCTTTTGGGGCTTTAACAACTCTTATTGAATTATATTACACATACAGAAAATGAAGTCAATTAATTTTCTCAAAGCAGCATACATCCAACCAATATTGTGATTAAGAGATAGACTATTAGCAACATTTTAGAAGCCCCTTTCTAGTCTCAGTTTCTCTTTGAGTATGGCAACTGTCTGACTTCCAATACAAAAATGTAATATTGCCCCTTTCGCTCTTTCTGGATAGGATCACAGGTTGTGCGCTGTTTGGCATTGAGCTCTTTTTCCTCTTTGTTAGGCTTCTGAGATCTAGGTCTGTTGTTGCACTGCAGTTACCCTTACTCCATCCCAACACTGTACAGTAGTCCATCGTGTGAAGACAGAGTCTATTCTAGAGCAGCTGGACATTTGCATTGTTTCTGTTGGGGCTTTACGACAGCCCTAACATAGACAATCTCTGTTTGATTGAACACTCACAGGCATTTTTGTTGTTTACTTATAGATTATGTGTGAATTAAGTTTTAGTAATGCAGTTTCACAAATTCTAATTCAATATTGGTGTGTGTTTGAGAAGAGATGTCACTGGGACTCTTCCAGAGTATGATCTACTAAAGCAACTCAAGGAACCAAATATGGTTTATTATTGGCAACTTGATTAGTTGTGGAGTAAGAGAAATCAGAGAAAGGGGGAAGATGTACAATTGAGATATCATTGCTGTTGGTGCCTTTCACCTTGAGAACTTTCTCAGAGTGGCCCTACTACAAGAACTAGTTACACATTAAGCCTGCAGATTCATGAAGGTGACAGGAGTTGAATATGCAATTCTAGATATCATCTATTAATTCTATGCACTGCCCCGATTTCCTGGATTATTTCCTTTTCCTGTCTGAATACATATTAAATATTAGTTATCTTCTTTTGTCAGAAAACATTATTAACAAACTATCTAAATCAACACTCAAATTATTTCTTAAAGTGTTGAGTGCTTTGCAAATTAACTATAATTTTTTAAGACACAAAGGCCTCTAAATTTGAATAACAGTGGATACATTTTGAAGCCAGAAATGATATATAGATTGTTACATATTCGAAACCTGGATGTGTAAGAGGGGCCTCCTGAGTTCAGAGTGTCAAATGTTACCGGAATAGTCCAGAATGAGCTTGGAGTCAGTTTGTCTCTGCACCTTGACATAGTGCCATACAAGGAGGAAATAGACTAATCTTCCCTTCTGACAATTTAGATTTCATTCCATGTGGCATTTCAGTCAGCAAATCAGAAGCATAGGACTTCTTTCAGATCAAAGTCTGATGTATGGACTTTGGAGTCATATAGATCTGGACTGGAATCTAATTCTGTAACTTAGTAACTAGAGATACACAGCCTTGGGCCAGTTTGCCTTTCCCAGTAAATGCTGAGTTTTCTCATCTATAACAACCTTGCATGGTTATTATAAGGATTAAAGGTTTGATTTTTATATTTGTATAAATTCTGACTCTTTTATCTTTCCTCTCTTCTGTATGTGTCTCTTTGGAGGTCAAGTGAAATTATAGCATGTAGTTACAATATCTAGATCCATGATTCTATGCTCAAAATATAACTCTCCTTTTGTATCTGCTGTCTGACTGTAGTTTTTTACCTTCTTATCCATATCCCTGAAAGAGTGTAATGCATTAGGAGTAAACCAGGCTTGTTTATTCTTCAAACCTAATAGAGAGCTTCCCACGTAATTGTAAATAATTGCATGATTCTCCAGCTCTTATGTATTCTTTGACGGTTTGGAAGTTAGATAAGAAAATGTTCATTTTGGTGGTGTCATTGATGCATGGAAGTCAGGGCAAAAATTCAATGGACCCTTGAAAATACTAAAGAAGTGGCCAAACTAAACAGGGCAGGAATAGAGATAAAAACAAGCCAAGCTAACGCAAGAAAAGGAATAATTGTGTAGGTAAGAAGGAAGTAGGAACATGCCTGCATGTGAGTCAGCAGCCTGGTGCTATTATTAAAAGTGCGAACATGATCCTAAGATGTATTAATAGATGCATGACATGCAGAAGCCATGGGGTAATCTGCTTATTTTGACTTGGCATTGCCTCAGTCCTTACTGGAGAGATGTGTATTTTTTTTTAATGCTGTTTATTAGAAGTTGCAGAGAATTTGAGGAGCATTTGGCTAGCAGACACAAACATGGTCAAAGATGTCAGCCATTCTGCTGGGAAGTTTAAAGGGGCTGTGATACTTTGCTCTTAAGGAGAATTTGAGAATGTTAAGTAAGCACAGAACATGCTGTGCTCTTCAGGAGATCATGTAAATATACGATGAGTATAAGATAACATCACTATCTCGGAGGACTGGAAATGCTCAACGGGAGAGGACATAGCTCATCCTTCCTGCAGACAACTGAACGCTCAGTCTTCAGAAGCAGTTCCCACGCCCTCCCTAAAGGCTGCGTAGCCTCGCATATAGAGTGTTATCACTCAAAAGGTTGAGTGATTCCTCTTCCTAAAAACAAATCTTTTCTTCTTTGATAGTGACAGCATTTCCTGGTTTGGGTCCATCTCTGGCATAATGCCTGTGAATGTCCTTTCTAGTAACTTCTTCATGTTTCATAAATCATTAGTATCTCTTTGGTCTGATTTTTTTTTGTTCTTTTTGCTTAAGACTAAATTTGCTTCTGCTTAAGGACTCTTTGTAATTCTTCCTCAACTTCCCCTCTGATAACCATGCACCACAAGAGATAACCTGATGCTTAAGTGAAATAATAGTCTAAATGTGTCTAACTTGCTAGAAGCAGCAACAAAACAAAATCTGGATACCTATAATTTTTCCCTTAAAACTTCATTTCCAACTACTTATTTTATTTACTTTTATGACAGTGATAAAATATGGGTCAGGTATGGGCACTAAAATTTAAATGGAGTTCAATTTAAATGTGTTTGGTTTTCTTGTGATGTTTAGATAAAGGATTGAGATATTGGATAATTTTGTACTTTGTTGTTAAGTGTACATAATAAAGTTGTAACAGCAGCCGATAAAATAATATAAATAAACTTTAAAGAAAAGACATGAAAAACTTGGGATGAATATTGTAACCAGACCGATCTCAAGTAATTGCAATACCCAAAACCATGGCCAGGCAAGGGAACCTTGGGCACAGTAGGGGAGTTTTAGGTGGCTGTGAGTGGAGTCCTGAATGGATGATGGAACTTGGGAAAAGAGGGCAGTGTAGTCATGCAGAGTGTTCAAAAGAGGAAATTTGAATGAATAAGATGGTGAGATTTGGAGACCTCAGAAGTGAGCTGCAGCTCAGATGAGGTTGCAGGGCAGCTCACAGAGCAACTGCTAATTGCAGGATGCTTAAGAACTAAGATCTATCCCTGGGGTCTTCTGAAGAGTCCCTGCAAGAATTCCAGGCCTTATTACATAACTGCAACAATTGGAATAATAGCAATGGAGCTAGAGCAATGTGTGTGAGTGTCTGTGCATGCCTGTGAGTGTGTGTGTGTGTGTGTGTGTGTGTGTGTGTGTGATGTGTAATGCCATAGAAGTAATATCAATGGGACCAAGTAAGCTACAGATGAGAAAGGAAAGAGACTAACCAGGGGACCAAGTTTGTGGCTTGGGAGTATAGGCATGATTGTGCCATTTATCAAGACACAGGCTGTGTAGGTCATGGAAGCGCAGAGACAATAATGAGATGAGTGTAACAAGACTGGTAATGAGATGTTGTTAAGGATCCTCAACTAGAGATGTCGAGAGAAAAACACAGATATGTCTAAAACGTTTTAAGTAGGCGCTACTATCTAAGGATCTCAACCAGAGAAAAATAGCTTATAAATGCCAGAGATCTGTGGATTGTAATACTTCAATATTTCTAAGCAGAAACTTGACCTTAGAAAACAGTTCAGTAGAAATAGGACACTGAAAAGTTTCTCTAAATTTGTCCAGCTGCATATGCAGTTTTCTTACCCCCATCTGCTGAAAGATGAACTGTATTCTGTTTCTTTACATTTTTCTCTCTGATCTTTCATGCCAGATTACACTCTTTGTATGCCTAGATTTTACTCCTATTAACAGAGGAAGGATTAGATACAAGATCAACTCCAAAAAATCAGTTGCCCTCCTATACACTAAGGATAAGGATGCAGAGAGGGAAATCAGAGAAACATCACCTTTCACGATAGCCACAAATAGCATAAAATATCTTGGGGTAACTCTGACCAAGGAAGTGAAAGATCTATTTGACAAGAACTTTAAGTCTTTGAAGAAAGAAATTGAAGAGGATACCAGAAAATGGAAGGATTTCCCTTGCTCTTGGATTGGGAGGATCAACATAGTAAAAATGGCAATTCTCCCAATAGCAATCTATAGATTCAATGCAATCCCCATCAAAATCCCATCAAAATTCTTACAGATCTTGAGAGAACAATAATCAATTCAATCCATTTTCAACACAGATATATAAATACACTTTTGTAAGTTTCTTCATTTTAAGCTTGTTTATCAGATGTGGGACTGTGGGTGGACTTTTGATTATGTACAATTTATCAGGTACACATTGCTTAAAGATTCATTTATCTTTCTGTGACCTAATCCCTTCATGTACTTCAATTCAATTGATGTTTCTCAGTGTTTATACTGACTTTAGTCTTTTAAATCTAAAAACACTCATTTTTGAAGACTGTAATAATGTATTAGGATTCTGAGGCAAGAAAAATATATCTTGAATATCAGTTTTAGGAAAATTGCCATGAGCTATACTGATGTCATTTCTCTAAGTGTGCTATCTTACTGATCACATGCTTTTCCTGATTATGTTGGTTTTCTCTCTGTACAATGCTACATTAAATTTCAGAACTACAGAACTGGGGAGTACATACACGTAGTCTCCATCTGACATTGTGGGGACTCATCAAGTGTCTCTGAGCAGGTATTTACTGTCTTCTATGTAAGGGGGTAGGTCAACCATCGTGAGAAATACTGAACTAGGAGCCCTTAAAGTCACACAGAGAGGCAATATCAGGTGCTGGCTATTTTTTTTTCTTGGTGACAAGAGGAAGTAAACTAAGTGAGGTTCATAGGTCCTGCTATATAGGCTTGTCACAGTAGCTAGACTATTGAGACTGCTTAACATGGTGGAAGAGTTTTTAACAGTCCAATATTAAAGTCATGAATAGAAATAGCTGATGTTTAATTTGACACAATGTAAGTCCTCATTTCTGCATATAACACTTGTGATTTTTTTTGTGAATTGGATAACCAATATAGGTGCCATAGGTTATTGAACTTGAACCTCATGTTGGTCTGAAATTTTATTAAATTATTTTAAAGAAAATGTTTACATAAAAAGAGAAAATTGGAGAGGTGCATATCTTTGAACTCCCATGAGAAAGCATATGTTTAGATAAAAGACTTTACCAATGGTTTGTGGTATCACAGGTTTCATGCTGTTTTATATAAGAGAAATGAACCCTTACACAGAGTAATCAAATATCTTCTTCATGCACTTACAACGACTCAGAAATGGATACCTGGCAGAATCTTGTCTGTGTGAGAATTATATCAATGCTTATTTAATCTCTTAAGGTTATCAAGTCAATTTTGTGATGCCACATCTACATATCAGAGAAGAATTTGAAGGAACTCAATAAGCAAAAGGAGTATTAAATGAATTGAGCTTATACAATCATATTTAATGAAATAGAAATAGCTCGAAGGGGGAAAGAAAACAACCACCAGTAATGGAAGCACCCTTCAGCGTGCTTAGCTTATCAAAATGTTCCCAAATGATTCGAAATGTTGTTCATGTGATAAATGTTTTCTATACTGTAGCTATATGTTGACAAATGAACAACATGCACTGTTGGTGAAGAGGCTGCAAAGTGTCAAATACTAATTATCATGATTATGACTTGAACTTGTCAGAACTAACATCTTGACATCTTGAAGAGGATTTGCAGAAGGCTGGGAGCAGAACATGTTACAAATCCTCTCCCGTTTGGCTATTATTAAACGGGTGAGATTGTACAAGCACAAGCGATACACAGCACAAAAGCCTTGCTGTGGCATAACTACTCGTCTATAAATACTGGTCTACATAATACCACACTGTATTTTGTTACACACGTCCTACCGCTTCATACTATTCTACCCTACTCCTGTCTTAAGAACTGTTTACACAGATTTCAAAAAGATTTCTTACGTGTTTTGATGACATTGTAATAAATCATCAGGTGTGTGTTTCTTTTTGCAGGTTTCTTCCACTCGTATTCAGTTGACTTAACTTTAGATGATTTTCACTCATCAGGTGGGAGATAGGATTGAGGTGTCTTTCTTTTTGGCTCTAAAGTAACTTGGTTAGACTTAAAAAAAAATTCTCTACTCTGAAGAAAATCACCTTTTTGTCAGGATTTTTTCTCTTTCAGATCAACTATTGACCCTAATCTAAAAAGCATATCAACAATTATAAAGTGACAATAAGATACAGGAATGAGGAGTTTTGGTAGCAGAGAGGAGTTTTCAAGAAAGATTTTATAGGCAAGGATAGGGATCAAGACTGTTCTGGAGAATTAAATAGTGAACCTAAGTTTTAGAAAGATTGGACAAGTTAGGGTGGGTAGTTGAAACTGATTATCTTTTTGTATAACCTGGGCTCTGATGTATACTTCCTAGACATGGGTACAGGGAATTCTATTTCTATACTCAACAGACTCTGAACAAGTTCTTAAATCATTTTTTAAGCTGGCGGTGGTGGTACATGCCTTTAATCCTAGCACTCAGTGGAGGCAGGTGGATCTCTGTGAGTTTGAGTACAGTCTGATCTACAGAGATAGCTGCAGGACAGCCAGGGTTGTTACACAGAGAAGGCTTGTCTCAAAAAACTAATAATAATAATAATAATAATAATAATAATAATAATAATAATAATTTTGACTGAGTAAAGCAGCATCACTTCTAGAAGCTGATAGCTCTTAAAATCTATGTCCCCTTTACCTAGGCTCCATATCCTCTTCCCTGTACTCAGCTCACAGATGGCACTCACCCAGGACTGTTTGCTCCCCTTGGAACACACTGAACACTTCTATGCAATCAGGTTGTTGTGCTGGGCCAGGACTGGTCCCTGTGTCTCTTCTCTTTGAAATCTCATCTATCTGTTTCAGCCTAATTCAAACTCCCAGGTGTGTGTCCAAATGTTGGTATGTGTGAGAAAACTCTGCCCCTTCTCTAACCCTAGCTAGATTTAATTTTGTCTTCATTGTGCTACCCTATAATTTGTTAAATCCTCTTGGCTTGCATTATAGCTAGCTGTGCATGTCTGGATTGCCACTACTGGCTGATTGTTCATTGAAAACAGGAATTATATTGATATGTTCATTCATTCACAATGTGTACTGGGCACTCTGTATGTGTTAGGCATTGCGCTGGGTTTTAAGCATGTTGTAGTAATGATGATAAACAGAATATATTTTCAACAAGCTCATATTCTACTCAGGGAGGAAGGAAAATAGCACAAAGATGTATCTGATGCTAAGAACATTACTGAGATATAAGGGAAGGAAATAGAAATTATACATACATATATACATATAAATGCATATATATAACAAGAAGCAATTCTGAATATTGATCTCTGTGTGTAGAGAGCTTAAGGGTTTATTTGGCATGTTGGTAGAAGAGTGGTTTATCCAGAGAGATTAGCTAAGTCCTAGCATGCTAAAACAGTGGGCACTTGTAGAGTACCCAGAAAGATAAGGTGGTCAGGGTGGTTGAGGCAGAGGAAGCTGTTGAGCAGTAGGACTAGGGAACAAAGATATAGTACAAGTTCATATGAAGTGAGGTATTATTTGTCCTGACACATAATTGGGATTTTATTTTAGATGATTGTAGAAAGCCTTCCATGAGCTATAGGTAGAGGAATGACATGCTTAGATTCATAATTTAAAGGTGTTTCCTTGTTTGCTGTATGTAGAACTTTAGGAAGGCAAGTGCAGATGATGAGATCACCTAGGTCACTAGTAGTGTAAATGTCCAATAGGAAATGATCGTAGATTGGACCAAACTGATAAATGTGGGATCTCTGAGAAGCTTCTTCCTGAGCCCCACCTCATCCTCAGGGAAATGGGGTAATCCAACTCTTTGGTTTTGCATATACCTCTACTCACACTGCAGCATGAATAATAAAAACCCAGAGATAGATCTTGGGGTTCTACTGGAAAATCAGAAAGCAAAGCACCCAAGCCACTAGAGAGCTCTTGCCTCTATGAAATCTTTAGACTGAATGAGAATAAGTTCCTTTTTCATCCTGCCTTATATTCCTCTCCAGTACTGGGATTAAAGGTATGTACCAGCACCACCTAGCCTCTATGGCTAACTAGTGTGCCTGCTGGGATTAAAGGTGTGTGCCACCACTACCTGGCCTGCATGACTGACTAGTGTGACTGTTTTGCATTCTGATCTTCAAGTGAGCTTTATTTATGAAAATACAAGTGAAATATCACTATATTTCCCCCTTTTGTTTAAAATAAAAAGAAGGCTATAAATAATATAAGAAAAGGTATATACAATAACTATAATAACATATACAATATATAAAGGTAATAAATATATCAACAATGTCTAGTCCACTTACATTTGACAAAATCAGAGAAAATAATCCATATCTATCCAATTTTGGTGAGTACAAAGTCTTGTACCTAATTTACTTTGTATCATAACTTGATTTTTGCATCTGGTAGACAAGTAAAACTATGACTATCTAGTTTTCAACTTCCTCAGAGACCCAAGGAGGAAATAATACTAACTGAGTAAGCAGGAAGTGCAAGTAAGTGACTTCCAAGAAATGTGAGAAATGACAGAAACAGCAAGCTGCCTGGACACTCACTCATTCCTCTGCAATTTTGGGGCATCCATCTCCAGCTTACAGGCCTAGCATATTTGACAGGCTTTTCTATGCAGCAGGATATTCTGAAAGGATGTCCTGCCTTGTCTTGACAATGTTTGGCAGTCACCTTTTTGTATCCTGCTTGTCCAATTAAGACAGCATACTATCAGCAGTTGAGGCAAGGGCATTTTCTTGCCCAGTGGCTTACTTTTGCCATAAAGAAAGTAAACTTCATGTGGAATTTCTTTGATGCTCATTATCTTCTCTGAAGAAGATTGGTGATGTCAGGAACAGACATGTCTCATTTTCATAAAAAAAGTGTTTGAAGATGACAATGTAGTGAAAATTTCTAGTACTTGAAAATTATTATTCCCAACTATTTAGGATAATAAGAAAATGCAGAGTAGTAGTTAATAACCTATCATAATCAAATTTGTAGTCATATTAGCTATGTTTTCAAGGTCAAACAAAGATATACTTTAGATAGTCAGGTCATCCTCAAACTGTATTATCTTGTATAAATTCAGCAGTTTCAATATGCAAAGCAACTCTGCATATGTCAAATCAGTAACTATCTTTATAGATTCTTTAAAATCTCTTAGTACCACGAGAATAGCATATAATCCTGAGTTTTGGACAGACTGTAAATGCTTTGATCCATTTTACTTAAATTTTCTGATCTGTAACCCAATTTTCCTGATTTTTTTTTTGCATTAGTATAAAATGCTGGTTCTTTAATTTTTCTGGGAAGGAGTTTCCTCTATGATGGCAGGAAACAGCTGAACCAGATTTGGCATAGGGGCCTGTGAGAGGCCCCTCATGGAGTTTCCAGATGGTAAAGGATTATCTTAAATACTCCCCATTGACCTGAATTCATTAGTCTGATGCCTACCTTTGCATAATCCAGAAGGCTAAAGAGTTCTGAGTAGGTTATTCTTAGAAAAAACATTGTTTTTAGGAATGGCCTGTCTATAAAAACCTCTTTAAGTGGCCTTATTTACCACAATTATAACATATGACATTTTGAGTTTTCCTCAAACCTCTGGAAATCACTTCTTTTTCTCATGTATCATCATGTTCATGACATTCAGTATTAATTGTATCTTGAATCCATTTTTCCAAAGGTGCTGACCTTGCCTTTAATGGCTCATTATCTTTTTTATAGAGAACTGGTATTGTCAAAAGCCAGTGATTCAATTATTATTTGTCTGGCTTCTGAATTTGATATCATTCTATTTGTTGCTAAATCAATCCTGGTAGAAATATGTAAAGGCTTCTTTTGGGCCCTGCATAACTTTAATGACTCAATTTTATTTTCTATTTCTCCAATTCTGTTCCAAGTATTCAAATATGTTGCCTGGCATAAATCCAGAGTATGGTCATTATATACAGATTGTCTTCCTATAGTAGCATAATTTCTTTCTCCAAAATTTTGATCTTGGGAGATTTCCATACATCTAGCTTTATTCAGTTGTTCAATAATCTTAGCCTCTTCTCTTAACTACCTATTCCACTGTAATTGTGGACCAGGTTCTAAAACAGCTTTAACCAATTCTATCCAGTCCTTAGGATAATTCTATTATAAACTGACAATGAGTTTAACATTTGCTTCACAAAAGGTGAATATATGCCATATGAGACTCTTGCATCCTCGATTCTCTTTAAATCTAACGTCAGCACAGGAGCCCAGTTAGTTGTAACAGAGCCTCTGCCATTTGGCAATTCCTTCAAGGTTATTGGATATATTTAGGTTGATTGTTTGAAAACTTTATGCTGTTCCTCTCTATCTTACAATGCAGCACTGAAACTGGTTCTCCATTAAATTTCTCTGTCTGAATTTGAATATCTCTGTGATATGTTTTATTAGGGTTTTCAGGTTATATCTTAACACTCAGATTAATCAAGTTTTTTAGTGATAAGAATCAAGGGTTATTTTAAATTGTAATGGCTAGTTAATAATAATAATAAGCCTGAGTTAATAGGTCAAACAGTTTATAATTAATATAATCCTCTCTGTGTTTCTTTGGGACTGAACTACTATGGGACTTTGTGGGACATATCATTACACAGTGGGAGCTCCCATGTACAGCCCTGGCCTGTGCTGGTGTCGAAAAGGCCACAGGCAAATGGCTTTTTTTGTGAATTCATACTCCAAATATTGAACACCAAATGTAACACGAATAATAGAAACCCAGAGACAGATCTTGGGGTTCAACTGGAAGATCAGAAAAGCAAAGCACCCAGGCCTCTAGAGAGCTCTTACCTCTATAAAATCTTCAGACTGAAAGAGAGCAAGTTCCTTTTTCTTCCTGCTTTATATTCTTCTCTAGTGCTCGTATTAAAGGTGCGTGTCACCACTTCCTGGCCTCTATGGCTAACTAGTGTGGCTACTGGGATTAAAGGTGTGTGCCACTGCCTGGCCCATATGGCTGGCTAGTATGGCTGTTTTGCATTCTGTTCTTCAGAAAAGCTTTATTTATTAAAATGCAAATGAAATGTCACTATCTCCATTTCAGAGTTGCTATTGGTATTTTTGAGTTAATTTTTTTTCCTAAATTGGTAATATGTCATTTGGATGGGTATCCATCTAGTTAGACATAGTTGGTCTGGAGGTCACCTCAGGTCACTGGGGTTCTTTCAGTGTATGAGCCCAGGAGAGCCCCTTCATCAAATTTACCCAGGTTATGACTGTGTCTTCAGCAAAACCATCGCTCTCTTTGGGTTTCCATATTAGGTTGTGTGACTGCCAAGTGTTCCCAACTGCAAATGTTTCTGTGGATGTAAATGAACTGACTCATTTTGAACCTGAGAACTCACTTTAGTCTCTAGAACAGATGGAATGGGAACCAAGGTCAAAATAGATTTTTGTCTCAGTGGTATGTCTGTGACTTTCTGGTAGGCACTCAACTCTCTCCACCTTTCCCTCCAACAGCTCTTAAAACAGTCAGGGTTCTGAGCGCGGTGAAAGCACATCTCACTCTAGGCCTGCTGATATTTCTTAACTTCAAAGTGGGGATCACCATGTTTATAAGATGGGAGTCAGTTCATATTGGCAACACAAAAGCTTCATAGGGGAGATGGAACAAACTATCAATTTGTTTCTTTAACAAAAAGTGAAACCTACCAGGAATACCTATAATATTATATATTTATATATTGTGTATATGAGGATAATGAGTATGTTATCATTGATGCATTCACAGTAAATTTTATGATTTTTCTCTTAACTACTTGATTTTCAAGGCACATATTAGATTTTACTTACCTGTATTTAGTACCTAGTCAAAGTTAGGTATAAGGTGATTTTGGTCATGTTAGTGAATTTGTCACTAATGGGTGGAATACCAATGCATGCATATATATGTATGTATATATATGCACTTAAAATATTTTTATTGTACTTAATTCATTAATTTATCCATCTACACATAAATGCATTCATGTATTCACACACTCATGTAGTCTAGAGGTAAACACACACAAACACACAAGAGAGGGAGAGAGAGGACACCATAGATGTCTCTGTATCTATGTCTAAATGTTTCACACACATGAGCATATTGATAGGCATACAAAAATGCAATATTTACATTGCATTCAAATTTATACATGTATGGTGCATATATGTATATATTTAGCCAACCATTTGTATTTCTGGCTAGTTTTGTTGTGGAAGTCATTTGAAGAGAATTAAGAAAATATTTAACCAACCTTATGGCGGTTATGTCATAACTGACCTTTGTGAAATAGAAAGTGAATGCCTCCAGCCTAGAATTTAGAAAGGTCAATGGGGAATTTAGAATTTCAAGCCAAGTATATCTTTTACAGCTTGCTAGTGGGGAAATGTTGTTTTGCTCTCTGTTGATAAGCCTTATGTGAGTTTCTCTTTGATGGACTCTGTCAGGCTCAATGGGGATAGTAACTTTTAGTGTTAATAGATCAAAGTAGAATAAAATAATTTTGAAAAATTTTAAGAGTTACAGAGCATGGTTAATTAATGTCATTTGTTCATCATTATATCCCAGGAGAAAGGCGGTTTTACAGTTTCATTGCATAGAAGTAAATGGAGACTTAGAGAGGGTAAATGATGTCACAGAGTCATTAAACATTCTGTGGAGCTGAGACAGGAGCCTCAGTGTGATTGAAAGACGGTATTTCCCCTTCTACATTGAATTGATAATGATAAAGAACGTTCCCCTTATAATTATGGGAGAAAACCTTTACAAAAAAGTTTCAAATGAAAGTGCGTGCTCTGAGAGACCCACTTTTCTTTCTTTTAGAAGCTGAGCTGGAAAGTTCACTATAGAAGGGCACGATGTTACACGAAAAAAAAGAGAGCCTTTTACAACTATTTGAAACTGGAATCTATGTGAAAAGGAACAGCAGACATGAGAATGGCCCAGGTTCATCCTGTTGAGCTATCTGTTCTGGGATGGGATATAACTTCACAGGGTCTCAGAGACAATATATATTCTAGAACAATTTATGATGCCATGTATTAGAGTTGTAAATTTCACATGGAAAAAAAATACAATTCAGGAAAGCCAAAGAGGGAGAGAAATCAATAAACTGGCAGCTACAGAAGAAATGTTACTTAAAAAGAGACCATCTCTCCAGAAAGTGGCTTTCTGTACTGGTATGTACACCCTAAAGTTACATACAACAAAGAACATGGAAGAGTTAACTCCTAGCAAAGCTATGGTCGGTTACTTACTGGTTTTGGAAATAATGTAGTGAAAATGTCCCTAAGACATGTGTTTTAGTGGAGATATTTTTTGGAGCACAAGATCCTGTGAGTGAAAACTAGGCAATCGCAGGGCTTAAGGGACTTATGGGATAAAAAGCAGGTAAGAATTGGGAAGACACTTGTGAAGTAATAGGAGCGGCGGCGAGGCTGCGTCCCCAACACCCCAGCCACCTGCCCGGCTAGCTTATACCCCAAAATAATTACACAGACACTGTATTCTTTTAAGCACTGCTTGGCCCTTTAGCTCTAGCACTTACAGTCTAATTCTCACATCCCGATCAACCCATCTCTAATAATCTGTGAGAACCGGTCTTACCGGGAAGATTCTAGCCTAGTCCATCCTGGGGAAGATTCTAGCCTAGTCCATCCTGGGTTGGAGCTTCATGCCGGGAGCGGGGCATGGCGTCTCTCTCAGGCGTCTGCTCCCGAGGAGAGCTGTCGAGACTCTGAGCTCACTTGCTCTTCCTCCCAGCATTTTGTTCTGTTTACTCCTCCCACCTATCCTCTAACCAATAAAATGGGCCAGGGCAGTGCCTTTATTAGCCAATGACCTTCCTCCATCACACTTGCATGGTGGAGTCGACAGTGAGCATGAGTGCCAGTGTGTTGGTGGTTGAAGGATTTACTGGATTACATGTAGAGACACTTCTAGGCTGTCTTTACATGGACTCTCAATCTTGGGGCCAATCTCATCACTTCCAGCCTCCCTTCTCTTCTCCCTAGCTAATTAATGATTTTAACATTTTGGTGCCCTTCACAGTTTTTTTTTTCCTTCAAAGTCAGACTCTCCTTTCCATACTAACATTAGGCATTTGGTAAAAATGATCCAACCTGAACACATTTTTCTTGTTAAGAAGAATAGCTATTGCAATTATTTTTGCATGAATACGAAATGTGTCATGATGAAAAGAGATTATTTCTGCTCAATAAGCATTATTATTAGTAATGATGTGCTACCTGAAGGACAGAGTGGAATTCTTCGAAGGAAGAAACTGTTCTGTTTCGTGTGTCGTTTGAAAATAATGTTTATTATTTTGATTAAAATGCTGGAAAGTATGAAGAATAAAGTGAAAAAATGATCACAACTTCTAGAAGTAACTGCTGTTAATATTTTGTTATGCTTTTTTGTGTGCATATAATAAATTACTAGGTCCATGTTTATATATATATTACATATGTATATAATATATATAGTTTCATTCTCACTTTATGTAGCGAAGTATGGGGTTTCCAGGTATTCAGTGCCATATGAAAACATTATTAACATTTCCATTTATTGGATAATACAGTTACTAATTAAATGTTCCTCTACCCACTGTGTATTCTCATCAATTGTTTGTTTTATACAGTAAATAAAGTGGGGATGAATTATCGATGCTTAGTTCTTTTAAAAGCTTCTGAAAACCCATCAGTGTGCATTTGCATGTATGGGCATGGTATGTGTGGAGGTGAGAGGACGATACCAAGGAGTCAGTTCTCTCCTTCCTCCTTTACATGAGTTTGGGGGATTGAACTCAGGTTGCCAGGCTTGCCAGACAAGCACCTTCTCTCATTGGCTGAGCCATTATGCCAGCTCCCTGAATCTGCTTATTTATTTAACTAAGTTTTGGTTTCTTTTGTCTGTATTTTGCTGTTTCAAATATACAGCTCTTACATATACTTAGATTGTATAATCAAAATTATGCCTAAATCTCATCTTTGGAGCTACGGCAAATGGTGTTGCTTTTTAAAATGTAGATTGCCTTGTTCCTTGCAAGTCTATGGACACAGCAAAAGCTGAGTATTTGTTCTATATTCCGAGTCTCATGGAATATCTCTCATGCCTTGTTTCTTCCAATTTTCGATAGAATGCATACGTGGGCAAATGGATGTTCTGCTAACTAAGGAGTTTGCTGCTGTGAAATAAGTTTTTGAATACAGAAGTAAGCAGAGGTGTAGAGATTCCTCTTTCAAAGGACTTCTTGAAGGCGTTTCTATCTAAACGTGTGCTATGAGCTACCAACAAAGAAATCAGGTACTCTGTGTGCAGAGGCCACAGAGCTATCCTTTTGTGTGACTTCAGTTTGGAAAGCATAAACATGATTCTCCTTTTTGATTCAGAATGGACTTTCTTTACCCGCGGCAATTCAGGAGTGGTGAGTTCATTCTAGTTACGTCGCTAAGACTAACATGAAGATCTGTCGCAATAACGAGCACATTTTGAAGTCTCTATCCTTTGGTCATATTGCCGTAGGTGTAGGTGACACTCTTGGTGGTTCTTTCGCAAACTATACCGAGAGCAGAGACTGGACTCCTCCTCCCTCCTTCTCTCACCCCTCTTTCTTTCTTAAAGAAATTAATTTGTTCTCCTTTCTCTATTTTCTTTTCCCTGTCTACCTGAGGATTATATCAACATATTTTAAGAACCTATTTTAAATTACTTGTATTCTTTGTGTGTGTATGTGTGTAAGCAAGTGCCCATGTGCGTGCACACACACTAGAAATTAAACTTGGGTTGTTTTGGTCTGTTGAACGTTAGGCAAACACTCTATTACCGAACTATATCACATAGCAGAATAGAGAACATTATCTTAGTAGTTGCTACAGTACCTTATTACATTATATAATTGTTAATTAGTGTCATTTTTTTTACTGAGTTAAATTAAATACAGAAATCTTACCTCTATTTATGTCATTTTACTCTCTACACCTTATAATACTTGTTTATAATGTTTCCTTACAAATGTTTAAGTCATCTCAGACATTCCTGTGTTTCTTCAGCCATCAAACACCCTTTAGAAACCCACAGAAGAAAATTTTATGACACGCACCCGTATTTTGTCATAGTATGTTGTTTCAAGGATCTCGTTTTCTTTCTGTTTAGAGAATTCCCTAACCAATGACTTCAGAATAGGCCACTGGACAATTCCCTCGACTGTGCTCAGCTTGAGGAATGCCTTGTGCTCCCTTTTATTTCTGAAGGATATGTTCTCTGGATAGCACATTCTTTGGTGGCTTCTCTACTTTTTTATTTTCAAAGTTTGAAAAATTGTGACACTCTCCTTTGTCCCAAGGGTTTTGATAAGGAATTCATTGTCATTCAAACAGATTTTCATCCCCAGGAAGCTTTTGTATCAATTTCACCGGTTTTACCAGTTTTTTTTTTTCTTTGTCTTTGATTTCATAAGTTTGACTGTAATGGGCCTTGTTGTGATTCCTTGCTGTTTGTCCAGCGTGGGCTTTGCTAGCTCTGGGCTTTTAGCTCTGTAGGCTTCTGTCTACTGCAAACTTTTGGAACATTTTCCATAGCCTGTCTTTGCAATTGTTGGTTGCTTTAGGTGTAATTGTGAGGCGCAGGAAGCATAAAGAACAGAGTCCTCACTGTTAAGTCTGTTCATTCTTTCTGCTCTCTAACATGTGCAGTTTTCTTATACGTATTTGATATGTAATATCCAGGCTTGTTAGAAGTTATCAATGCACGAAATAGAGAACTTTCTATTTTATCTTCCTTAAAGCTATATATATCTTACTATATTGCTTAACTATCTATAGCATATAGATAATTATACCCCACAATGTGTTGAAATAATTTTCTAATGCAATTAGGTGAGTGGCTTTTGATGTTTCATTTGATAGGAGAGAGGCTTTATTCGTTAAAACACTAAGACCAATTAGATTTGTGCTACAAGAAGATTCATATTCCTCGAGGAATATGGAAAGACTCTTGGGTATAGTAGATGTATATGGTGAAGGCAGTATGACCTACTTTGTGACAGTTAACCACTGTTTTTTAGGCTGTGTGGTAGTGCATGCCTTTAATCCTAGCACGTAGGAGACAGATGCAGGTGGATCTCTAGAGTTGAGTTTAAGGGCAGACTAGTTTACATGGAAACTTCCATGCCAGTCTAGGGCTACATAGAGAGATCCTGACTTTAAGAAAAAAAAAATACACGTCTATTAAAAAAATAAATAAAAGAGCCAAAAAATGATCTATTTCTTAAAACACAAATGCCATATAATGACAGATATTTCAATTGAGTTCTGATAAAGTTAAAATTAGCAAGGAGGAAAAACCTCATGTCAGGAGGGAAGAAAAGTAGTAAGAGGTCATCATCAGACCACGAGAATCTTATAGATCAAAAGAAGTCAAAATGAGATTGCAGGTTTCCAAATCATGTCACAAAAATAAACCAACTTAAGAAAAAAAAAAGCAGAATACCCTCCAACCCCCAACCTCTGGCACTATGTTGGCTAAGCCAATCTTCAGATGCTTTTGTAGTTGTAGAATGGTTCACAAAATCATTTTGAAAACTGATAAAGAAGGGAACAAAGAGAAATATTCCTCTCCATTGCACTCTCTAGCATACAAAAGAAGTCTTTTGTTCTTTTGAGTGTCATGGAATACACATAGATGCTCTAAATGCTTATAAGTTTTTTTGGTCTTGAAAATTATTTCTCAAGCATTTCTCTATGTTGATATTCTTTTGCTCAGAATTTCCTGGGACATGGTGAACTATAAGAAATAAATGGGTTTATCAGGATAGCCAAAACAATCCTGTACAATAAAGAAACTTTTGGAGGCATCACAATTCCTGACTTCAAACTCTACTACAGAGCTACTGTACTGAAAACAGCCTGGTATTGTCATGAAAACAGACAGGGGGACCAATGGAACTGAATCAAAGATCCAGATATTAATCCACATACCTACAAAGACCTGATTTTTGACAAAGAAAAAAATATAAAATGGAAAATAGAAAGCATATTTAACAAATGGTGCTGGCATAACTGGATATCAACATGTAGAAGAATGAAAATAGATCCATATCTACCACTATTTACAAAACCCAAGTCCAGATGGATCAAAGATGTCAACATAAAGTGAACCACACTGAACCTCATAGAAGAGAAAGTAGTACACTTGAATTCATTGGCACAGAAGACCACTTCCTAAATATAACCACAGTAGCACAGACACTGAGAGAAACAATAAATGGCACTTCCAGAAACTGAAAAGCTTCTGTAAAGCAAATGATACAGTCAACAAGATAAAACAATAGCCTACAGAAAGGGAAAAGATTTTCATTAATCCCACATCAGACAGAGGACTGATCTCCAACATATACACAGAACTCAAGAAATTGGTCATCAAAAGAACAAATAATTTAATTAAAAAATGGAGTCCAGATCTAAACAGAGAATTCTCAACAGAGAAACCTAAAATGGCTGAAAGACACTTAAGGAAATGCTCAACATCCTTGGCCATCAGAGAAATGCAAATTGGGAACTCACCAAGTCCAGCTGGCCTGGGTCTGAAAAAGCCTGGGATAAAACCGGACTTGCTGAACATAGCGGACAATGAGGACTACTGAGAACTCAAGAACAATGGCAATGGGTTTCTGATCCTACTGCACGTACTGGCTTTGTAGGAGCCTAGGCTGTTTGGATGCTCATCTTACTAGAACTGGATGGAAATGGGGGTTCCTTGGACTTTCCACAGGGCAGGGAACCCTGATTGCTCTTCGGGCTGAGGATGGAGGGGGACTTGATTGGGGGAGGAGGAGGGAATGGGAGGCGGTGGCAGGGAAGAGACACAAATCTTTAATAAATAAATAAATTAAAAAAAACAAAAACAAAACAAACAAACAAACAAAAAAACCCAAAACCAGTCTGAGATTCTATTTTACATCTGTAAGAATGGCAAATATCAAAAACACTGATGACAACTTATGCTGGAGAGGTTGTGGGGAGACGGAAACACTTCTGCATTGCTGGTGGGAATGCAAGCTGGTGCAGCCCCTTTGGATGTCAGTGTGGTGATTTCTCAGAAAATAAAGAAACAACCTTCCTCAAGGCCCAGCAATACCACTTTTGGGTATATACCCAAGGATGCTCTTAAAATTTGCAGGCAAATGGATTGGTCTAGAAAACATCATATTGAATGAGTTAACATGGACCGAGAGAGACAATTATCATATGTACTTACTAGTAAGTGGCTTTTAGACAGGAAGCACAGAAAACCAGCCGACAGTTCACAGTCCCAGAGAATCTAGACAACAATTAGGACCCCAAGAGAGACATACAAGGATCTAATCTACATGGGAAGTAGAAAAAGATCTCCTGAATAAATTGGGAGCATGGGAACCATGGGAGAGGATTGAATGGGAGGGGAGAGGGAAGGAGGGGAACAAAGAAAAATGTGTAGCTCAATAAAATTAACTAAAAAAAGAAATACATGGGTTTATGACTTTTTTCAGATTTGGAATGTTTTCTTTAGTTCTATCTTTAATTACTACTTCAGTTCCTTTGGAAATTGATACAATTGTGAGTCTGATTTATACCTTTAGACTCTGATTTTCAAGAGAGGGCATCTCTGTATAACAGTCTTGACTGTTCTAGAATTCACTTTATACACCTGGTTGGCCTTGAACTCACAGAGACCCACTGGCCTCTGCCTCCCAAGTGTTGGGATTAAAAGCTTGTGCTACTTCACCAGGCTGCTTTTTGATTTTTATACTTATCATAATTATCATTTTACACATATTGCTATAGTTTGGATCTGACTATGTCCTAGAGAACCATGTTAATGACTTGGTTACCACTTAGGTTCTGCTGCAAGGTAGTGGAAACCCCTATGAGGTGTGGCCTAATGGAAGGGTTTAAGTAATTGGACGTGGTGATAGTTTGAATGTAATTTCACCCATAAGCTCACGGGGAGTGGCACTATTAGGAGGTGTGGCCTTGTTGGAGGAAGTGTGTCCTATGGGGGTGGACTTTGAGATCTCCTTTGTTCAAACTATGCCTGTTGTGGACACAGACTCTGCTGCCTGCAAATCAGAATTTAGAACTCTCAGCTCCTTCAGCAGCATGTCTGCTTGTACACCTCCATGAAGATGATGGACTAAACCTCTGAAACTGTAAGCCACCCCAATTAGCTGTTTACCTTTATAAGGGTTGCCATGGTCATGTTTCTCCACAGCAATAGAAACTCCAAGACGGAAGCGTTCTCTTGCTGTGGGTTGTGGGACATTTGCCTTTCTTTTTACTTCCTGTTCACCATATGGGAAGGAAACTTTATCTTTCAGGTGTTTCCATCTGAGATGTACTATGTTTTGTGAAGTAATGGGGCCAATTCTTAACAAATGAAAACTCCCAAAACCGTGAGCCACAATAAACCTGTTTACTTTACAAAGTGATTTATTAGAGTTATTTTTCATAGTTATGGAATGCTGATTAACACATAGACACACATAAAGAGAAAGCAAAAGTTGTCATGGACATGTGTCTATATACACATATAAATATGTAGTAAGTACAGATTTAGATAGAAACACACATATGAGTCCAAAGTAGTTTACCTGTATATATAGTTTGTGTGTATATTCATGTGTGAGGAAAGAGAATACCACTATTTTACTAACTTCTTAGGAATTTTCATAAAAATTTAGGAGACAGTCTCTCATGTTCAGCAGCTAATTGTTACTTTGCTGTGAAATTGCCATCCTTCTTACGTAAGTTACTACTTTTAGTCTGCAACAGATAAAAATCCATGCAGAAGAGTTTTGGAATCTGTTTAGTGATGTTCAGAGGAAGAGAAGAAACAGAGTGTTACTTCATTGTCTACTGAATTAAGCGTTCATCTCACTTGGTTTCAAATGCCCTCTTGGGGCTGAGGTTGGTCTCTTTCTGGAATTCACTAAACCAGTCTAGTCTGGTAGCATTTTACTGTATTAAAAAACCAAACCAAACAAAATGCAAATGTATCTAACAGAACAATTTCCATAAATCCTTTTAGAAACTCTGGCAAGGAAGTCTTTCGAAAGTCCAACTCAACCTGAACAGACTTTTTTAGAAGCCCATTTCCTGTTTTTCTCTCCAGGAAACACAGAGAACAGTGTTTTTGAAAAAGTTCCAAGCTCCTTGCTGGAGATCAGCTTCCTCGGTAAAGTTTGAATCTCTTATGCATCAGGTACACATCAAAATGTTTGCACTTAGACCCCTCAAATTCAGTCCCCATTAGTATGGCCCTTTTCATATACAGCTCTTGTTTTTTTTTTGTTTGTTTGTTTGTTTTTTTTTTTTTTTTTTTTCGAGACAGGGTTTCTCTGTGGCTTTGGAGCCTGTCCTAGAACTAGCTCTGTAGACTAGGCTCGTCTCGAATTCACAGAGATCCACCTGCCTCTGCCTCCCGAGTGCTGGGATTAAAGGCATGCGCCACCATGGCCCTGCTATACAGCTCTTGTTATTCCCTGTAGCGGTTTTTGTTTAAGGTGCTTGATGTGCGTTTCTCCCTGTGCACATTATTTTATTAGGAGTGGCGTGGTGTTCTGGTGAAGAACATGAACCACACAGGTTAGAGGTGGTGTGGTGTCTTGGTGAAAAACATAGACCACTCAGGCAGAGGCCTAGTCAGAGTCGCACTCCTTCCTTTATTTTCTGAGTGGCCTTGGGCAAAAGGTAACATTTGTGTGCTTCAAATTTCCCATCTGAAAGAAAATAAATCCTTTCACTGAAAGAGCCAGAGCACATTATAGTACATAAGAGAACACCTAAAATATTTTTACATTGAATGCATATTTGTTATTGCCATTTTAACATAATCATCAGTATACGAAGTCTGTTCTTTCAGTTGATGTGATTTCACCTGTAGCAAAGAAATCAGTACTTTTAAATTTTTTTCTTATTTATTTCTTTTTCTTTTTCTTTTTTTTTTTTTTTTTTGAGACAGGGTTTCTCTGTAGCTTTGGAGCCTGTCCTGGAACTCGCTCTGTAGACCAGGCTGGCATCCCACTCACAGAGATCCACCTGTCTCTGCCTCCCAAGTGCTGGGATTAAATTCTTACCCAGCAGAAATTCAGTTCTTGATAAATACCATCTGAGGAAAACTCTAGATCTTCCCAAGTTATTCATATTATCTTTAATAAAGGAGGCCAACTACTTCATTATTTTTAAATGTTGACTAGGATTTTGCACCTTGTTTCTATCTAAGCATGCTTTATGGTTGCTACACTCACTGACTACATGTTGCTAGCCATGGGGTGGGGGAAACTGAGGTCATGTGAGAGATTAACCCTTGCTGCAGCGGGAGCTTATTCTTTGATAATTAATTCCACTCCCAGGGGTGTTTAAGTTTCTGTTTGTTCATTTGTTTTTGTTTCGTTTTGTTTCTCCCTCAAATGACTCCTGACTCTCTTATTATCCCCTCCAGTGCCCATTGATTCAGAGAAAATAACAAGAGGAATTGACTGTTTTGATTTTGAACTAAATCTTGAGACTGTTTTCATTGTAATTCAAGGCACTGTTTAATCCTTTGCTTGGAAGCTATTGGAGTGAAAATGTTCTTGTTGCAGATTTACTTTTTGACAAGGGTGCATGGGAAGATAATTTTTGCAAGAACAAGAAAATATGATACTCGCTGGAAGAAACGGAAATAAGAAACACCCAGTCCCGTGTGCTAGCAGAGTGGGGATTCCTTTCCAAAGCTTTGTACTGTGCAAAGGATACTTTTGTGGTGTGCAGAGAAGTTGTCTCTGGGACCGTCACACTTGGAATTCCGGCAGATTACCCTATCATCAAGTCATCAGTATGCCGCTATTTGAATAAACACAGCTGTTGTTTTCCAAGAAATATGGCTAGGAGCAGCAAGGAAAAAAGGGCAATTAGTGTTATTGAAATGGAGGGGTACTCAGGATGGCATATATATATATTTATGAGAGTTTTCGTTTCCGAATATCTATTTGCCATGCTGTGATTGAGCGGTGGGGGGTGAGGGGTGGGAAAGGGTGGTGGTAATAGACCTTCTTCCAAATCCTTGCTACTTCACTACGTTCTGTGATTTAATATTAATAATGAATAATCTTCATAATTAAATACATGTTTTAATTCATGTGACCTTGCGTTATCGTCTCTAAAAAGAAACCTTAAATTTTTTTGTGACGTCCCATTTTAAAAATTATACTGATGATTTTCACTAGTTTTCTTGTTGTTAGAATATTTGAAAAGCAAGACACATCATGCCTCAGAATTAGGAATGATGCCCACTTTCTGGGAGGTGGGGAGATGGGCAGGCAAACTTTCCTCTTGGTTTAATGAAAAGAACAGCACATCAGAAAGGTCAGGTTGTAGCCCATATGTGTAGCCAAAGGTCAAAGGGTCTGTCCTCTGCATCTCACATGCTTCATCCGTGATGTGGATGTAGAACAATGAGGTCCTTGAAGACCCTGTAGGCTCCATGGTGTTTTAATAGAGATATTTATGATGCAGCTCTGACATTCAACGCTTATCAACATTACTTACTAGAGATCCATGAGAACCTGTGGCTGTAGTCTTACATGCAAATGTTTCTATAGTTTAGCTGCTGCAATTTTAGTATAAATGAAGACAAATATAGGGATGAATAATGAAGATTATTTTTGGTGCTTTATTTACCTAAAACACTTTATTTTGATTTTGCAGTCTTGAGTCTTTAGTGTAGGGTTCATAATTAAGTACTGTGGCTTAAGAATGTATGCTTGGCAGGTGGTAGGGTGAAGAAATGGTAGGTTAGAGAGTACCTTTCAGAGTTCTAGTATTTCTAGGGTAAGATTTCCAGGGGAAAGATGAAGTTAGGAAAAGTCTTTTGCTGCTTGGGGCATTGCTGTGGTTTAGTTCCAAATCATCTCACTGAAGTCCAGAAGAGTTGCCAGGCTCCCACTTGCTCAATGTCTTGAGTTGATCTCTAGTTTTAAAGTGTGTCCTTATGTTTAGTCCAATGGAGCTAAGTGGTTTAAAGACAAGAGAAAAAAAATTACTGAGGTCAAGGATATTAGAGATATGCTTCCTCCCCAGGGGTGTTTTTAAGTAGATGTGAATGAATGCTCTTACCTGTAGTAGTCTGAATATAACTGGCCCCCATAAATTCATAGGGAGTGGCACTATTAGGAAGTGTGGCTTTGTTGGAGTGGGTATGGCTTTGTTAGGGGAATTGTGCCACTGTAGGGGTGGACTTTGAGGTTTCCTAAGCTCAGGATTCTGCCCAGTGTGTCCGTCAACTTCCTGTTGTCTGCAAGATGCAGTATTCTCAGCTCCTGTTCCAGCACCATGTCTGCCTGCACGTAGCCATGTTCCCTGCCATGATGATAATGGACTGAACCTCTTAAAACGTAAGCCACCCAATGAAATGTTTTTCCTTTGAAACAGTTGCCATGGTCCTAGCGTCTCTTCACTGCAATGAAAACCCTAGCCAAGACATCTCCGAAAACTCATTCAGAAACTAGCAGAAACTTTGAAAGAAGAGTGACACCGCTTTCTGAGTAACATTCAGGTCCTACACAGAGAAAGGATGACGAAGGCTTTGGCTCCTCAGTCAGGACAGGACCTGTCTAAGCTATGTCTGAGGTCTGATTGTGTGACCTTGGGTCCAGCCAGGAGATGCTGTGGTCTGAACCCAACCCTCCTCATTAATAGTGGAAACACATAGAAGCTTTTTCCTTTCAGAGCCACTGTGCACTTATTATCTCATCTCTGATCCATTTTTAGGATGGTGTTTGCCTTACCTCATGATCAACATGTCATCATTTCCTTGGAGACATTACGGCTTTTTGCTGATAGGTCTGGTATTTCTCCTCGTGTTTTGGACAACCTTTGCAGGAGGCTAATGCGGTAGAACCAAATAACAAAGTCAGCTGCAAAAGAAAGCGTCTAATGGGGTCACATAATATGCTATAAAGGATGGGATTAGGCAGGGCTAATGCCATGGTGCCTGTCCCACTTTGTTCCAGAGCAGGCAAACCCTACTGTTTTTCTTATTTAGTCCTCGGGAAAACTAGCTACTTAACGTAGAAACATCTACTGCCTCTAATTCTGTGCTCTGTTGAGCCTTGTTCCGTTCGTTATACCCAAGGCTTCTCTACATGTAAAAGAACCGACCTTTTTTAATATGTCCATTTTTCTTGTATACACCATTTCCTTTCTCCGAATTAGCATGAGTAATTGATTATTAACCTGGGCTTTCTAAGGCAGCATGGCTTATATAAGAACTAGGGCAAAATCCAAGAGACAGTTTGTACTGAGAGAATGCTGAAATCAAACCTCTAAAACCTCCAATCTGTCATTAGACCTTTATTTTCTTGTTAATTTTACATATTTAGGTCCCTGCTACTCTTTGAGTCCTAGAGACAGAGATGTATTTCTTATGGCTTACTAGCAATTTGTATAGTTAATGTTTTGGTTTTAGTATCATGTATCCTGTTGGGCTGGAGTTTGTCCTCAAAAACCATCACCTACTACCTGTTTGGGTGTGAGCTCCAAGCCTTCTAAAGGGTATTATGACAGCCAGAAACTGGCCCAAGGAAAGTTTGGTTGGGTGGTTTTTTTAACTTCAGAATCTGCGGAAATGCCAAGTAATGTTCACAAGGCAGTTGGGCACTCATGTCCTGGGTATGCTAGGGTAGATACGTATTTGTGGTTGTTTCAGTGATTGTTACTTCTGCTCCCACCTTCTTCTCTCAATCTTGAAGGGTCCACTGTGCTGCATGGGACTTGGGAAGAGGAGTTCAGAAGCCACAAACCTGGATAAGACACAGCTGGGTCCAACTAAGGTTATTTCGAGGTTGGCTTATGGCCAGTGTTCAGAGTTTATAAGCTCTAATCTGGAGAGAGCATAAAAATCCTTGCCAGGAAGCCCAGCCAAAGTCTCACCATAGTTTGGTAAAGCCTCAATTTCTTACTCCAAATATATTCATCCTGGGAGTTAAGTATATATATAATTAGTTATATATTTAATTAATATATATTTAATTATATTATATACATATATATGGAATATAATATATGTATGTTCCACAATACTAACTAAATTGAAGTCATCACATTATAGTGTACTCATTTGTGTATTATTAGAGGACAGTTATGAACTTATGAACTTGGCCATATCTTTGCTGCTCTGGCAGAATATAGGGCTGGATCCAATATGAGGAAGACACCAATATTCTTCGGCATATCTATTCGTTCAGAATAGCTCTCGCAACCTTTTAGAGACAACAGAGACACTGTTCCGATTGTGTTCATCTCAGCACCCTCCTTTTTTTTTTAACCCCTTAAGACACCTCATAATATTTTATGAAGGGATCCCAAGAGTTCCTAGTCACTAAAGCTGTAACTGATAGAGGCCCAGCAATCACAGGTAATTTTTTAGCCAGTCACCCAGACATGTGCTTCCCTGAGGGGAGCAGCTCTTGCTTTTGTTTGTGCTGACAGAAGACATTGAGCCATAGTCATTGCATCCTGCCTAGAAATAAGGCTCACACATCACCATGTGTCTCAAGCCCATAGGTCTGTTATAGCAATAGCTAATATGTGAGAGCTCATTTTGTACAGATGTTGTGTTAGCTAGCATATTGTATTGGCTTAATATGCAGTGCTGTAGAGGCAGGTGACAAATGCTCATCCCACAGAGAATGATATCGGCTCCCATAAGTTAAACAATTCCCACGTGACCACAGATATTGAGAGGAGGAGCTTCAGTTTAAAGCTAAATAGACGGAAGTCAGAGGCTGTATGTTAAGCACCCTGCATATCCCCTTCAGCTCTGGCTATCAGGGCATGAGACACACAACTGTCTTTCTTCCACATGTTACCTCTCCCAGTCCAGGCTCAAAGACAAATGGATTTTCCTATTAGTAGGATATGATTTTGACATGCCAACCAGGAACAAGAGTTTGCACTTTTATTCCTATTTAGTGTTCTCTGCAACTAATATGAAGCTGGATTAGGTCGGTTGCCCTTACAGGACTATTGAGAGAAGTTTGACTACATTTTCATTATGAGCTAAAATACTTGAAAGAGGAATGCACAATATCTGTGTCATTAGAGATTTTATCAGTGATGTTGTTATTAGTATTTGGATCAGTGGTTGCATTTACTATCTCTAATGAAAAATACTTCTTTTTAGCTTTCATGTTTTCAGCTTTCCTTCTTCTTTGGGTTATTTTCTTGTCTTCACTTGTAATAAATAACATGAGAACTGTACTTTCAAAATACAGTACTTTTCTAGATGCACAGAGCCATTTAGAATAAAACTAGTCTATTTCTATACAAACAATTGCCTTTTAATTGCCTTTGTATTTTGTTGCATACATTTTTTAAAGTATGCAACACCTGCAAAGTGATCATTGCTTAACTATTTCCAAACGAGGGCAACATGTATCCAGGCTGATTTGAATGAAAAACAAATGAACAAAAATTCAATAACAGAAGCTGGATAAAGAAAACCAGGCATATACATCACTCAACAAAATTGTTTAGAAACAGAACATGTTACATGACCTCCTTTGGAGTTCAGTGACTTTTTACAGAGATAACACTAGCCCTTGATTTACTATCCTCGCAGAAGTTTAAATCCAAGGTTATTTCACAAGGCTGCCTCCTCTTCAAAGTGTTCTTATTAGGAGCGAGAGCACCCAAACAGAGAGGTGAACATTTAAAGCAGAGAGCATAAAATGAAGCTGCACTAATATGAAACAATTGTTCTGCTGTAGAGTCCCCAGAGTTGAATTATACAATTCATGCCTAAGAATAAGAAGAGCTCCATAATAAGCATGTTTCTTTGTCTCTGAAACTAGGCAGAAAACTCAAAAATGCACCTTCTGAAAGAGCATCATTACTGGTCTGCAGATCTGAGCACTCTGTTCTAGCCTGGCTGTACCTGACTATTAATTTGCAAGAAGTTGAAAGGGGATCTTAATTGGAACTCAGCCCACAGTATGTTCTATGTGGAGTGACTCCTGGGGCCCTGCTTACCTACTCTTTAGGTAGAAACTCTTTTAATCTGAGATGTTTAGGTGTTGTGTTCTTCTTCTGAACAGAATGACCTTGGGCTGAGGGTGACGTGGAGGTGAGGTGACTCAATTACAAAGACCTTGATTGGAAAGAATGCTGAGGGGAGATAGAACAGGTTAGGAGGGAAAACCTTGCAGGATGTTGTCTTAGGGTTCTATTGCTGTGAAGAGACGCCACAGCCTAGGCAACTCTTACAAAGGAAAACATTTAATTGAGCCTGGCTTACAGTTTCAGAGCTTTATTCCATTACTCAGGAAGCATGGCGGCATGCAGGCAGTCATGGTCCTGAAGAAGCAGCTGAGAGTCTATATCTTGATCCACAGGCAGCAGAAGCAACATCACACCGGGCCTGGTTTGAGCATATATGAGATCTCAAAGCCCACCCCGACAGTGACACACTTACTCCAACAAAGCCATACCTCCTAATTGTGCCATTCCCTATGGGCAAGCATTCAAACACCTGTGTCTATAGAGGCCATAACTTATTCTAATCACCACAGATGTAGTGTTGCCTCATGTTTGCTCTGGAAAGAATCCTACCCACAGGAACATTTGCACCTCATCTGTCATGAAAGAGAATGAATGTCCATTCATGACAGCCTTGGGTTTGCAGTTTGGCAACTGGTGTTGTATGTCTGTTTCCTCATGCTTTTGTGACTTCCTGAAAATTTTGCAATGTCTTTGTAAAAGCCAAAGACATGGAAATGACAACTATTGGCTCATTCTAAGGACAAATCTAATATTTTTATCTTGTTATGTTTCAATTTCTAGCAAATTTCTCCTGAGGCCTCCATTAACTTTCAACACTTATTCAGTGACAATAACTGTGTGCTCTCTTGGTTGTGCATTTGTTTTGAGCAGACAACAGAATTTTAGAATTTGAGGAATATGTCAGGGTTAAGCAGAGTTGGTAGAATTTTTTAAATGATATTGATTATTCTTAAGAACTAGCCAATAAAAAGAAAGGAAGAAAGGAGTTGTGAGATGTTGCCATAAAAAGACAGAAGATGAAAGAGTGGTGGATGAAGCTGGGAGGATTGAGCATCCCTTAGTACCTTGGGATGCTTCACTAAATGCTAAGTCAATGGACTTGTCAAAGCTGACTCCTGTGCTCTTTGCAACCCTGCTCAGGGATTTCATGCCAGTGTTTGAAATTGGCCTGGTGGGGGTATTTACACCACGGGAATGGGCAAATACTACAAGTCAGTGGTGTTTTGTTTTTGTCTTTCAGAAGATGGCTGTTAGATATTCTCTCGCAGGCTATGGCCTTATGTGTTTCTTTGTGATACAGAAGGCCTGAGCTATTAACTGTCACAGCAGGAGAGTACCTGAAAGAGGCTGGACTTGGGGAAGGGTTAATTCCAGGATGACAAATAATAAGCTGGAGTCATCAGTCCCAGGGTTACCGAAGCCAGAAGTAGGTCAAGGTCACAGAGCAGTTAAATTGGTTGAGGAAGCCTGAGGACCAAGCTCCAATGCCAGGAGGAGAGAAACTGGGAGGTTGAAGGGGTTTTGACTAGCTTCAGGTAGATAAGACATACTTCATTTACTCTGTGCTAGGGCCACCACACAGACTTCTGGGTAGGCAACTACTGGCAGGCACCCAGGCACATGCCGCACACAGCATTGCACAAGCAAACAGGCAACACAGATGTAGGCACATAGGCCTACAGACAAATCCGTGGGCAGATGCTCCTGCAGAGGTGAAGGTTCAGGCAGGCCTCAAACTCCAAGGCCATATTTACCCAGAATCACATAAAAGTGGCACTTTGCCAAAAATAACTATATAGCAGATTACTTCAGAGTGCCTTCGACATCTGCTGTCAGCCATTTTGTGCAGACTCATAGTACCCACCCTCCCCCACGGTCTAATCTGGAAGTCCATATCGGGTGCCATGTTGTCTATATTTAAACTGATCTTGTTCCTAACAGAAAGGTATATTGAGGCATTCTGTAGAGGAGGAACTCTCACAAAAGAAAGCAGCGGGCTTTAGAGAGATTAACTTAGTTGCACGTACTACATAGGAAAGAATTAGCCTGCGTTTGCCTTCCTCAAATATTCTACCTCTTATTCCGTATACTTTAGGGCTCTTTTGCAGGATAGACTCTGCTGTCAGGGTCTCCCCTAACTTCTTGCTTGCTCTTAGATACTTCGGAGGGGCTCTGTGTACAGTTAGGCAAGGGGCACTCCACTTTGGAGTTGCAGTTTTGGAGTTGCATCCCCACTGTGGTCTGTATGAATGGAACCTTGGAATCTTGTCCCTGTATCCTGATATATGCAGCAGCTCTACTCAGGCCTCACCTTTCTCTAGAGAGACATGAGACTAATGCCCTCAGCCCCCAAAAACCATCAACTCTATTCAAGAGTAATAATGAACTATCCCCCATCTTCTGGGTTTTCCAATCCTTATTTTTGTTATTTTTATTGTTCAATAGACCCTAGTTAAAGGGCTGTGTGTCCTATGGTAATTATTGAGAATGATCCCTGTAGGCTCACGTATTTTATTGCTTGGTCCCCGTTGATAGAACGGGTTGAGAAGGAGTAGGAGGTGTGGACTGTTAGAGGAGGTTTGTCACTGGGTGAGGGTGGGCTTTGAGGTTTCAAAAGACACATGTTATTTCCAGTCAGCTTTCTTTGCTCCATGCTTGTGGATCAAGGTGTAAACTCCCATCTACTGCTCCAGCACCAGGTCTACCTGCCTCCTTTCATTCCCCATTGCCATGGTAGTCACACACTCTAACCCTCTGCAACCGTGAGCCCAAACTTAAATGTTTCCTTTTATAAGTTGCCTTGGACATGATGCTTTGTCACGGCAATAGAAAAGTAACTAAGACATTCTGGCAATTTCTGGATTTTTATTCTCCTTCATTTTTGCCTGTGGATTGTGCCTGGAAGATCTTGTTTGTAAACATCCCTGACTTTAACACTCTGATCCTGGCATCTTTTCTGCCCCTACCTTCAAAGTGAAAGCACTTCAGATAAAATACTATTATATACCATTTCATCGAACTAGAATGACATTGAATTTGTATTAATTTTATATTAAACATCACTTGAATATGATTTAGCAAAATGACCCACGGTCTTGAAAGATCTTTTCTGTTCACTCATGTGACACTCACCCAACTAGATTGCTTTTAACATTTATCTTTAATTGTGTACTTATTAATGAAAGATGCAGCTCAACTAAAAACGATTATAATATTAAGGATTGTCCAGGTAATGATTTATACAGTTATATGAGACACTCAGAAGAGTCTGGAGTTAGGAATATAGGCTTGTGGGTGGGAAATGTGCATAAGGATAGTTAGTTTAAGACAGAGTCTCACAGTGTGGTGTTGGTACAGAAACATCAATGTAAACTTTCAATGATCGAAACCACAGCCTTTTTATCCGTACCTCAAGCCTGAAATTCTGGGAGTGGGTCCCAGGGATCTGCATTTTAACAGGTTCTCTAGGTGATGCTGATGTTAACTACACTATGAAAACCTGTGCTTTAAAGACTATTAACAAGCAAAGCTACTAATGATCAAACAAGACCAATATCAACTGAGCTAATGAACTTTGTACAGACTGATGCAGGTTTGGAATCTTGGGAATAATTTTTTAATGTATTCTTAAACATGCAAAGCATTCCAGTATTTTCACCTCTTTTGCAGGTAATGACTACACAGATTCATCAAAAGATTGATGGCATGCATTGCACCCTTTCATTTCCCCAATGATCGTTTATTCTTTAAGATAATACTCATTCTTTAGGTAGAAGACAAGGAACGTGAGGAAATGAAGAGGCTTAGAGAATACAGAATACAAAAATGTGTATTGCTGAGGTCCAGCAGCGTTTGTGGGGAAAGCAGCATTTAAGCTGCAATGCTGCTGTCTCCATTGTAGCTCTCAGGAAATGAATGTTTGTGCTTTGTGTTTTCTCCTTTACACCTCAAGAAACTTTAATAATGATATTCCCTGGCACAGGATCTTAAATTTAAGCAGATAAAAATTAACCCAAAATAGAATCCAAGTCCACAAATTTAATTATGATTTTCCCCAGTCAGCTGATGGTCCAGGATGCTATCAACCTCTCTGGAATAGTTGTTAAGGGTTGTACCCATTTTCAAATTCTTGGTATGTCATGAACTTCAGTATACTATAAAGTTTCCATCCATCCACTAGCTCATCAGTAGGTATGTACTGCCATTCACTATGTAATCAATCTGCTCTGGATATCATGTGGTAAACACAATATAGTTTTAGGTTGAATTTCCTTAGTTGTTAATGATGTTGATCACATTAGCCATTTTTATTTATACTTTTGAGAACTTTCCACTGAGATTCATAGCCTAATATTTTTTTAGACAGAAATTGATTTTTAAAAAAAGATTTATTTATTTATTTATTATGTCTGTATATATGCCTGCAGGTCAAATGAGAGTATCAGATCTCATTACGGATAGTTGTGAGCCACCATGTAGTTGTTGGGAATTGAACTCAGAACCTCTGGAAGAGGAACCAATACTCTTAGCCTCTAAGCCATCTCTTCAGCCCCATAGCTAATTTTTTAACATTAGGTATTTTTATTTTTATAGTTCTTTGTATATTCTAGATACTAATCATTTATTAATTCTCTGTCTGATCTATAATTATTAAAGAGTCTCTTATACTTTGTGGGTTTCCTCTACACTCAGCTGATTTTTTCCTTAGCTGTACGAAGCTTTTTAGTTTAATGAGATACTGGCTGTCAATTTTTGGTCCTATTTCCTGGACAAATGGAATCCCATGGAGATAGAACTTCCCTACACCTGGGTCTTATAGAGTACTGCTTGTGTTTCTTTCTAGCCTTTTCAACATTTTAGGCTTCCCTAAAGTTTTCCCTGCACAATTTATTAAATATGCTGCTTTTCTCCCATATTTATTTTTGGTCTCTTTGTCCTATATCAGAATGCTATAGTTAATGTTCAGATCTTCTATTTTATTCCATTAATCTATGTGTCTGTTTTATATGGGCGCCATACTATTTTATTACTATAGTTTTATAATATAACCTAAAATCTGAAACAGAAATCCTTCCAGTATTGTTCTTTTTTCTCAGGATTGCTTTGAACATTCTGAGTCTTTTGTGATTCCATATAAAATTTAGAGGTTTTTTTTTCTTTCTATTTTTTTGATGAATACCATAGATCGTCTACCAAGTTTACCAGGAAGGAATGTTTCAACATACATAACTCACTAAACATTATAAATCATATAAATGGAATTTAAAACAAACAGAAAACAAAAAACTCCAAATAATATTCTCAACAGATGTAGGAAAAGTCTTTGACAAAAGTCCATCCTGACTTTATGATGAAAGTCCTAGAGAGAGAGAAGGACTGAGTGGGGCATACCACAACACAATATATACTGTGTTTAACAAATCCTCAGCCAACAACATGCTGAAAGGAGACAAACTTGAAGCATGTCCATTAAAATCAGGAATGAGATGGATATGTTCACTTTCTCAATATAGTACTAGGAGCACTAGCTGGAGCAATAAGACAAGAGAAAGAAATTGAAGAGAAACAAATTGGAAAAGACATAGTTGAATTATCTCTTTTTGTAAAGGATAGAATATTATATATAAAAGATCCTCAAAATTCCACCAGAAAATTTATAGAAATGAATAACACTTTTTTTGCAAAGTTGCCAGATTTAAAAATCTGTAGCTTTCTACATACCATTAACAAACAAACTGAGAAAGAGATGGTGAAAAAACATTTGCAAGGAGCAGCTTTGGAGAAATGCAGCCAATAGCGCTGCAGGCCTGTAAGTCTGTGCATCTTGCATTTTATCTCTTATGATATACTTGAGTATTGAACTCAGTTTTGAATCATGCCAATAACATTTTCTATCATTGGTTAAAATTACTATATTCTGTAGTAATGAATAAAATTATATAATGCATTAACATTTCATTTAAAAATAATTGGTAATACACACTATTTTATTTAAAAATAATAAGCCATGGGTGGGGGTATAGCTTAGTTGGTGAATGCTTGCTTGCCTGGCATGCATGGAGACTTGGGTTTTGTCCCAGCACAACATTAAAATAGATGTATTGGATCATGCCTATAGTTATAGCATCTGAAGATGAAGAAAGAAGGAACAGGTCAAAGCAAGTTTGAGATTCTATATAAAAAAATGAATAACAAATAAAAAGTCAAATAATGAATAAGTGTGGCTTTAAATAATCAAATCGAACACAGTATTTTATCTATTTACTTTCTGATTAATTTTGTATATATAGGTATTTTGCTGGTACGTACATCTGTATACCATGTACATGCCTGGTGTCTTAGAAGAGCAGAAGATGACATAGGATCCCCCTAGTCTTAAGTCATAGATGTTTTTTAGCTGCCATGTAGGTGCTGGGAATCAAAATGGAACCATCTCTGTAGCCCATGTTTTACTTAGGAACTAAAAATTTGTCAAGGAAAATTATTATGCTTTGACAGTCTCACTTGCCTAAATTTTAATGTTTTTCTTTTGTTGTTGTTTTCACAAATGAATCTTTCCAATGGTCTTAGGACAGTGACTATCTAAAGAAGAACAGAACAGAGAATCTGAGTTCTAGCTTGTTACTCTGCAGAGTTAACCTCACATCTGCTACTTGCACACAGCACCTGAGTACCATAGGCTGGTGACTTGTGTACACAGTCAAAGCTCCAACTCTTCTCAATCATTATAAAATTCTTCTCAAAGCAAACGTGCTTAACTGACACCATTAAGACCGGAGTGGGGAGTGATTTTAAGTGAGCTTTGCAAATTAATTTCCATGTGGACTATACATTTTATTAAAAGATAAGCAATACAATATGCAAATGTAGAACCTATTAAAATGTTATTGACATTCAAGAATTCTACTCGTTATTTGGAAGACAGACCTAGGCATTGTTGTGTATAGCTTTAACCTCAGCTCTTCAGCAGGAGAGTCAGGCAGAGATCTCTGTGTTAGACCTGAAGAGTGAGAGAGACTTCAGTTTAGGACAAAAGAAAACAAACCAAAAACTATATTGATACATTTTGTACAGATACAATACAAAGGAGAAACCACAACAATACAATTTTCTCTGCTAATTTTATTCAAGGAAGGATAGTGTCACTGGCACTGAGTAAATTCGTTGCTCGTGGTGATAACCCAGAGGGGCAAACTTCTAGTCAATTTAATTGCTTTTCAGTTCTACTGCTCATGTCCTCAATAGTTTACACCCCAGACAGTTTATTCCTATGACCTCACCTGGATATACTTCTGGTTGTAGCCTTTTTGGTGTTAACATTTCTTGTGACTCTGGAAAATGTGTTGGTGGCACAAGCAATACCAGTGAAGTCAGTTCAAAGAACCATCAGGAGTAATTGGTGATCACCCCATGCCACAGAGTTTTGGGGTACTTAGGTGGCTATGACAGGGAGCTGATAAAGAAAATGGTTTAGATTTTTCCTCCTGAAACAAATTAATTATAGGAATTCAAATGTGTATGAATTCCAAAACTGAAGGTAAGCATTTGGAGAGTGCATTTCTGTTACTTATTAAGGAATATGAAATTTTATACAAAACTGATGAGTAAAGAAGAAGATGCAAGTGATATTGGAGGTTTAAATTCACCATAAATGTGTTCATGTGTGTGTGTGGGGGGGGTGTATTTGAAAAAAAATAGTCTACTAACCTCTTAAGCCAAATCATTTGTAGTGTTTTGAATATGAAAATGGACTTTGTCTTGTATTTGAATATCTCTGAAACAATGAGGAATGTTCCCAGGTACCAACAGAGCTGTTAAATTCTGTCCCAAAGTCCAGGAGGGACGGATACTGTTTGGAGAAGTTTTCCTGCTAGGAAGCTGTAATATACTTAGTTAGTAGACAATTTCTAAGGAAGTAGCTAAGATATGACTGTAAAAAGTTGGCATAGAAAGGTCTACTAATTGCTAATAACTTCTAAGTTCTGTGGGGGCAAATTATATAACCGAAGACACAAGCTGTTGCCACATCCTGTTCCTGAAGTCTGCAAATAGGAGGCTGCAGCCACATCAAACTTGAGTGTTATTTTAAACATTTCAGCCAGTTTGTATTATGATTTTTATGACTTTGATTGATTCTCATCCTATCGCAAACATTTCTTTCCTGAAGAATGAATTTCTGGGGACCATAACTGAGGAAAGATGAACTGCATACTATAAAAAAACCGAGAAGGCTGATTATCAGAAAAGGCAGTGATCTACTCAATTAAACTGAAGCCGGTAGGGAGTCGGAATAAATTCCTAGAATAATTAGGAGCTGTATGTTCAAGCTATTATGGACTACAACAGATGTCTGTAGGTAGAAGAACAATGATGGAGGAAGTGCCAATAATAAGGAAGATAATCAGACTGAAAATTCTGATCTCAGTTGGCCAGTGACAAACAAAACAAACTTGAAGATTTAATTTTAGCGGAAAGCATAAACTGCCATGTTCCGCTGAGATTTAATGAACAGACATTGAGGAATGCAATGTAGCAGTGAGAAATATAAACTTTCCAACAACATGGCACTAACAACATGATGGAGCAATCCACTTTCGAAAGGTAGATTTATGAGAAATGGTGGAGAAGTTTCTGGAAGTATGTAAAGAGAGATCACAGCCTGACTGGCTGGCAGAGAATTTAAATGAGATTTTTCCTTCTACAACCTACAGATTTAATATTATTCTTTCCCAGAAACCTTCAGAGATAATGCTTTACCAGCTATCTGGACATTCTTTAGCCTAGTCACATTGGCTTATAAATTTAATGAGCATGCTAAAATAACGAGTGAAGGAATACAAGCATTTTATAAATAACAATGGTTTCAGAGACCTCTGAGAGTTCTGATTTCATTCTTGATGAACCCAGATTAGTATTTATTAGCGAATTTAGAGACAGTAACTAACCTATATTGTGTTGAAACCAATTGTGACAAATTAGCTTGATTTTCCCCCTACTGGTCATGGAATGTTGCTTCAGTGGGCTGTATTAAATTTATGGCAGCTAAATTTCAGTAAAGCAATTTATACGCACTTGCTGTGTCTTAATGAAAAACATGGAACTGTCTGGACTGAATAAATTTGCCATTAAATTATTTTGAAGTTTGTTAGACAACTATATCCAAAGTATGTTGATTAGTGGATCAATATTATCTTGAAATTACATTACTAGAAGTCAGTCCCATAACTGAGCTCTTGGACAGTTTCTCACCAGTGACTCAAAGCAAGTTACCGAAGGATCAATTTTCATATGTGTAAATGGTTATGAAATATGCATGCAGAGTATATTCTGTAGATGACATTTCAGCTAATAGCGAGAGACTTGAAAGTTTCTAGCAAGTTGGAAAGAATCCTCATAATTAATTAGCATTTAAAAATTTTGAAATCCCCTAGTATATGAATTTGAGATTAACAATAGTCCTGTGGAAAGCAATCTTAGTGGTTTTATTTGCTGGAGACTTCAATATGAGCTTAAAATGCCAAAAGGTTGATAAGAAATCTTACACAATCTCTAGCTTCTCAGATATCCAGAACATATAAACATCCTAGTCTCCTACAGGACAACACATATCTGACTGGATCGAGAATAATCATCAGTTTGAGAGTAATACAGAAGATAGGCATAAGTCCAGATGAGGTTGCTCAGGACAGATGAAGTAATCCAGACACTATATTATGGAGAAGAGGGGGGATTTCAGCAGGAAGAGATACTGCTGGTGGAGACCACTGTTTTCAAACATTTGCATGATTCAGTTTTGTCTGTGCCTGTTACTAGAAATTACCCTTATTCAGCATGATTTTAGGTAACTACTTAGGTTATATGAAGTAATAAGGGTGGCGGGGCTGCGTCCCCAGCACCCCGCTGCCTGCTCGGCTAGCTTATGCCCAAAATAATTACACGGACACTGTATTCTTTTAAACACTGCTTGGCCCTTTAGCTCTAGCACTTACAGGCTAATTCTCACATCCCCATCAACCCATCTCTAATAATCTGTGAGAACCGGTCTTACCGGGAAGATTCTAGCCTATGTCCATCCTGGGTCGGAGCTTCTTAGCGTGCGTCTGCCCAGGAGCCAGGAGCATGGCGTCTCTCTCAGGCGTCTGCTCCCTAGAGGAGGGCTGTCAAGTCTCTGAGCTCACTTCCTCTTCCTCCCAGTATCCTGTTCTGTTTTCTCCTCCCACCTATCTTCTAACCAATAAAATGGGCCAGGGCAGTTCCTTTATTAGCCAATGACCTTTCTCCATCATTTCCCCTTTTTCAGTTTAAACAAAAAAAAAAAGGCTTTAACTTTAACATAGCAAAATTACATATAACAAAACAGTTATCAAGTAAAAGTTACAATAATCTTTATCAAAACTAAGGAAAACTTTAACTATAACTAACTATTCTTAACTCCATCAAAGACTCCAGAAAGATATAATATTACCTAAGTAAACAAGAACTAAGAAACTTCAAACTCTAGAAATGACAAAGACATCTCGCTGCCTGGACAGTCACCCAAAGTTCTTTTGTACCGTTGGGGCATCCATCTTCAGCCTTCAGGCCCATGGTATCCAGCAGACATTTCCATAAAGCAGGAAAATTCAAAGTCAGTTCAGTCACTATCTGTTGTGTCCTGCAGAATGTCTCGCAGACTCTTTCATGAATCAGGAACCCCGAAAGATCATCTCACCTTAGGCAAGTTCAGTAGTCCCCTCTCTGCGGGTTCTCTGTGTCCAGTTTATGCAATAGTCCAGGCAAGAGCAGTTTCTTGCCCAAATGGCTATCAAACTCCATAAGGTGCCTCTTCGATGCCCATCATACTCTTGAAGTACATTGGTGCTGACTGGAGCAGAGTGTCTCATTGTCATGAAAAGTCCTCAGTTATTAAAACATTAAATGTCCTATTCTGTAATCTTTGAAAGACATGAAGAATGTCTATCTAAAATATATCTCTATATATCTAGAAAATCTAACTAACATGACTACAAGCTTTACTATTATCGATGATCATCTATTAACAACCTATATTTCTTAATTATACAGTACATATTTAAATGAACTACACAATCACAATACCTTAATCAAAATCAGAAACACTTATACATATAACAAAATTGACCTTAAATCTCTGTCAATAAAGCAAAATCTATACTAATGTAAATTATTCATACCTATATCATATCCCCCTTTAAATGTAAAAGAACATTTATAAACATTTTTTGGGAATATGGGCGCAGTTATTTCTCTCCAAACTGCTTCCTGCTGAATGGGGGCGTCGTTAATTAGGTCTTTCATGGTATAACCTGTGTGCTAGTTTCATCTCAGTTGGCAGTTGAGCGAAGCAATTTTCTGAAGATGTTCACAACAACCCTTCAGGAGGGCGTGGTCCATCATACCAAATTGGAATAGAAGAAATGAACAGCATCTCATCCTCTGTGAAAACAAAATAAGAAACTCCTTTCCAAAGTATCATGTCCTTAGATCCAAATTTCAAATTCAAGGCATTTTCAAAATATCTATGTTGGATTAGTTCAGCAGCATTTATAAATAAATATCTTTTAGCAGCTGTTGCTCCTTCCTCAGCATTCAAACAATTTAAAGAGAGCATAATAGCATACAGTATCAAGATTTTCTGTGTATTTTCCATCTTTGTACAGCTTTGTTTTAACCTCTATTTTGTTTATTTTTACTTTTAACTCTTTGCTGTTTGAGACAGGTTCTCTGTATCTTTGACCTGAAGTAACTCTGTAGACCAGGCTGTCTTTGAACTCTCAGAGATCTGCCTGTCTCTGCCTCCCAGGCATTGGGATTAAAGGTGTACACTACAATACCTTGAACTCACAGAGATCTGTTTGTCTCTGCCTTCTAGGCACTGGGATTAAAGGCGTGTGCTACCACACACAACAACTCTCTTCCTTTTTTTATGTTTTTTACTTTAAGAACTTCAACTTTTAGTCTGCATATATTTTTAACGCACTGTAAACCATTTAAAAAAATTTCTTTGTCTTTGAATCTCTCTTTACTGTATATCTCTCTTTTTCTGACCACATGAGTCTTTAATTTACCAAGCAATATCAGTAGGATTAAAGGCGTCGCTTTGCCAGCTAGATCCAGTCCATTCCTTAGCTTTCCAGCCTCATGGCTGAGGTACTGGCTGTAGCCAGCAAGCAAGCTTCAGCAGCCTGTACTTGCAAACCGCACAAACCGCCTGTGTAAAAGAGTCAGAGTTTGCCCTGGCAGGACAGCCCAGAAAGCTGGCATTTTTAAATGGCGCAGCTTTTTCCTGCTAAGGCTGAAAACCGAAAAGCATACGTTCAGCTTTTCGTCAACACCGTTTAAGTGTTTCGTGGCAGGACCTCTTAATGAGCTGCAGGCTTTGCAGCTAAAGCTGAGTCAGGAAGCCTCTCTTAGATGAAAGTGCATGCTTGCCTCTAACAAGCAGAGCAGACCCGAGAACACAGCGAGTCTAGTTGCCATCAAACAAATCGTAGCACTTTACTTAAAAAGCTCTGTCTCCCGTAAGAGCCAGACAGAGATCGCAATGGCAGCACAGCCCCAGGAAGTCGCACTTTAAAATTACACAGCGTTTTTTTTTCTGCTAATGTTGCCGAATCAGGAAATCTCTCTACAGCACGCCACCAACAAACAGCAAAAATCTGTGTTAAACTCTCTCTCCCTTATTTTTAAGCCTTCTCAGGTTTTTTAAGTGGGTTTAGTCCATCACGTGGGGCGCCATATGAAGTAATAAGGGTGGCAGGGCTGCGTCCCCAGTACCCCGCTGCCTGCTCGGCTAGCTTATGCCCGAAATAATTACACGGACACTGTATTCTTTTAAACACTGCTTGGCCCTTTAGCTCTAGCACTTACAGGCTAATTCTCACATCCCCATCACTACTTAGGTTATAGAATACAGATTTGCATTCAAATTATAAAAAAAGAATGAGGTAAACTTTCAATCACCACCACTGAAAATACTCACGCAGAAGTTTGTGTGGGGGCACAAAAACCTGCTTATCTTAGGTGTTGGCTCAGTTGTTAAGAGCATTTGTTCTTTCACGGGACCTGGATTCAATTGCAGCACCCACATCATGGCTCACAGCCAAACATAATTCCAGTTCTGGGGGATCTGACCCCTCTTCTGATCTTTATGGGAATAGTTGTGGCACACATGCAATCAAAATAGCATCATCATTCATCATCATCATCATCATCATCATCATCATCATCATCATCATCATTATCATTTATGCCCCAGCAATGCTTAAGCTTGCACGGACAGTCTGTGAATGTGGTTCTACAGTTGTTTCTCTCCTGGGCCATCCTGGATGCTTATGTTATTGTCATATCCAAGGTTCCACAGTCTTCCTTTATGCTGTCTATACAGCGTTTTTTGGGCCTTCCTCTTTGCCTTATTCTGCGCACTTCTCCAAGCAGTGCTATCTTTGGGGATCTGCTGTCATTCATTCCCATAACATGGCTGAAGTATCTCAAGTGCTGTTGCCGTATCCTGTAGTTTATTTCCTCCTATAGATGGAGATGTGCAGCCTAACAAAACAGCACTATACATGAAATATAAAGGAAAAATTAAAATATGATTATTTTATTTTCCAAGATATTATATTAGGTAATAGATTCCTAGCATTATTTTGTCAGGAAGGAGGTAGAAGATAGCATGGTTTCTGCTAACTCATGCAGAAATCTTCCAATATAGGGGTTGCATAAGTGGATCATATATCTGGATATGTCAACATCTGTCATCATCTATGTATCTATATATGTATCTATGTATCTGTCTATCATCTATCTATCCATCATACATTTATCTATCATCACCATCATCATTATCATCATACTTTCTCTTCACCTATCTTCCTCCTATCAATCAATACTTATAATGACATATTCTATTCTGAAAATATTCTGGTTCCTCAAGTAATAATAAACGATGGAAACCAAAAATTTGTATAGGCTTCAAAAAGAGGCACTAACCTATTCATTATTTCCATCTTTAAAAAAATTCTTTTCTTATTTTTCTCCCTTGTTTCCCTTGCATTGTTTGGTTAATGTAAGATGGGCACTGGTTGCTAGGTGGTTATGGTGCACATCTTTAATCCCAGCACTCGGGAGGCAGAGGCAGGTGGATCTCTGTGAGTTTGAGGTCAGCCTGGTCTACAAGTTCCAGGACAACTAGGGCTGTTACACATAGAAACCCTGTCTTGAAAACCCACCCACCTCCCTTCCACCCACCCATCCAACTAAACAAAGAAAAAGACAAGCACTGGTTTAAAGGTGTGAGTATCTGGAATGCACAGATTTAACACAGGTGACTGACTGCTCTCTCAGCAAAATTTGGCATTAACACTCAGAGTCTTCCATTTTAATGATATTCAGGGTATGATCTTTAGAGAACAACATAGAGATACAGAAATTTTACCTAGATACTAATCAAAGCTTTGCATAGGTGTGTTATACTTTATTGTTAATGTCACATTACAATATATAATGTACACTGCTGTCAGAAATTAGTTTTTTCTTAATTAGGCACATTAGTCATTAATTGCTGTATTTAAACAATTACAGGATGTTCAGGCAATTGGGCAAATTGTCTTAAAGAAAATCCTATATCCTATATCAATGTTTTTTTGGAGTATAAACTGAAGTATAAGCTGAGTCACTCCCATAATCTTAGAATATTTAAATCAATTTCAATTATTATTAATAGTAAAACATTTCACAAATGTGGAGTAAGTCATAATACAGTCTCATGAGAGTTTTTGCATCAACTATTTCAGGTAATATTCCCCTACAATTTTTTGAGCACTCGTCTATGCTCAGTCAGTGTACATTAGTATCACAACAATGAGTTCTACAGAAAAGAATGCAAGGATGTTTTATGGTGTGGCACCTACCTGCATCTCTGGCCTCATCTTTCATGACTTACCTATGCTCTACTCCATAGATATAGTAAATCTAATTATTATAACTGCATCTCTACACTATATCCTTTCTTCATGCTATTAATCAGGCAGATTTTCATATAATGTTCATTTTTCAAAAAGTTTTGATGACCAATTTTTAATTATTTCAAGCATTTCCAAATAAATAGACATGCATTCATTCATCATCTGTTCATTTGCTCAGTTATTACTAGGAAGAATGCTAGCATGAAAAATGGTAGAAAAACAACCGAATGGTCATCCTTTGTAATGTCACAAATCATGTGATATAGTCAAGCTGCTAATTTAGAGTAGGGTGCCTGGAAAAGCAGTTTGAAGATGAAGAGACAGTTTAAATTAGGAAGTAGGGATTGAAAGATGGCAAACTGCAGCTGGATTGAGTTTTAAAGTATGTCTAACAGCTGTCAATTGACAAAGGCAGAGAGAGAAGATAGCCAATGTCAAAGAAAAGAATAAAGGGCTGGAGAGATGGCTCAAGTGGTTAAGAGCATGGCTTGCTCTTCCAAAGGTCCTGAGTTCAATTCCCAGCAACCACATGGTGGCTTGTAACCATCTGTAATGAGGTCTGGTGCCCTCTTCTGGCCTGCAGACATATACACAGACAGAATATTGTATACATAACAAATAAATAAATAATTAATTAAAAAAAAAAGAAAAGAAAAGAATAAAGGTTGTGAGCCGACATCAAGTAAGGGCGGTATAATATGCATCAGCGTAGAAAGTAAAGTACAGGTAAGTTCAGAATGTGGACAAGTACTACATCATCTAACCTCTTATGTGAGCTGGGAGAGTTCACACCATTACAAACTTCATTGGCAAGGCACTGATGGGGAGCAGAGGAAGCCTTGAATAAATGAAACCCTGAGTGAATGTATGCTATCGACAGGGCCATAACTAGGTCAAAGACCCAAGTGCCTCAGCTCCATGGGAATTGCAAAGCCTTCCCTCTGTGTCCAAATAATGTGAAGGAAATGTCCATGGTAGTTTTCTCCCTTGGATACTTGTTCTGAAGATTGCTTGTCTACAGAGACAACTTCCCCCAAGATTAGCTATGTCTCCTTGTTCAGCTGTCTTCCATAACAACTCCCTACTTGTTTCAGCTGAATGGAATAATGCTCACTTTCTGTTCAACTCTATAAAATAAACATTATGAACTTCAAGGAGTTCTGTGGCTTCTGTCAGAGCACACTCAGTCTGGTCCCAGGGTGTCTATCTATCTGTGTGTTCATCTTTTTGTTTTCTTTTTTAATTCTCTTGTTGCTCCAGTAAGGTCCATCTCTAGACCTGTGAAAGGTTGTGTCAGGTACTCATTGAACAGATTAGAGGGCTCAAATGTGCTTCAGCTGGATTCTTCCCAGGGTTGTAGTAAAGGAACAGAGAGTCCATGAATGGCAGTGAAGGCATTAGAAGGTGAATACATAACAGCAGGGTGGTTCCTGCATGCTCAAAGAAATGCCCTGAAAAGTACCTGCACATGGTGATTCTTCAATATATATCTGTTGAATAAAGAAATGAATGAGATCATGTGTGGAGCATCTCAGATAATTCCACAAGAGATAATAAAGGTCTGGATGAAGACATTGTTAATGAGGAATAAAATGTATGTTATTAGAGCATCTCCTCCCTGGACTAGTGGTTGTTCTTTTTCGGGTTCTTCTCGTGGTTTTTCCCTGTGTATATTCATATGCCTAGTTTTCTTGTGTAAGTCATACTAGATTAGCATCTACACATATGAGTCCACCTTATCCTAAGTGCCTCATTTAATTACTTTTGAGATTATGACTTAATTACAATATTTCTCTTTCCTTTTCTTCCTCAAACCCTTCTATATGCCTCTCCCTGATATCTTTTAAATTCATTGTCTTCTTTTACTAATTATTATTGTAAACACACACACACACACACACACACACACATATATATATATATATGTTCCTAATTATAACCTACTCAATCCATATACTTTTTACTTGTATGTATGCTATCATGGCAGACCATTTGGTATTGAATAACCAAGTAGTGTGTCTTTCCCTAGGGAAGACAACCTTTCTCATTTCATGTCCAGCTTTCCACAGCTGCCTGTAGTTCTTTGTGTAGGGCTGAGGCCTCGTGAGCTTTCACTGTCCAGTTTGGCATGGTGTCATCTTTGTTCAGCTCATATTTGGGCAATCACACTGTGGAGAATTTCGGGGTGAAGCTTCTGACATTAGTGAGAGACATAATCTCACAGCAAACTCCATGATCCTCTGTCTTTTACAATCTATCTCCTGCATTGTCCCCAGAGCCTTAGGTACTGGAGTGTTTTGTAGATGAATTCATTGGGGTTGGGCTCCACAACTCTTTATTTGGGTGGTTTGTGGTTTTCTGTAAAGGTCTCTATCTGTTACAAAGAGAAGTCTCCTTGATAAGGGGTGAAAACTACACTTATGCATGCCTATAAGGAGAAATGTTTATTGATGGTTGTTAAAGATTTCTCCTCCGAGAACCATGACTTCAGTAGTACTGAGCAGTTAGCTAAGTGCCTCTTTGGAAGTGATGTCTTTGAATGAAGTCACATTCAGGGGTTTCTGGTTTCAATGTACAGATTTGTGGAAAATGAATAACAACTTACAGCATACTGTCTTCTATCAAATACATTACAGTGTATATTTTTAGGTTTTAAGAAATGTATAATTACATGTGTCTACTTTCATAACAGGCAGAAAAGTTGCATTGCCCCATAAAGCTTATGTTATGCCTACTTGTTCCGTCTAAAGCCCCAAGCCCTGTCTACCACCTCCTTTTTTAATGTATCCACAGGTTCAGTCTTTCCAGGTCACATAACCACGATAACGTGATTCATCATTTTTACAGATTGGCTTGTTTCACTTAGTAATATTTGATATTAAAAATTCAATACATATCTTGTTAATTGATTTCACAACCAATGAAGTCTGCTGTTTTCTGTTTATAAAACACTCACTTAAAGAGTAGCATGTTAGACTATCAGGAATGGGAGTGTCAGGGTCCGAAAGCTGGGAGACTGTCTAGTATGAATGTGCAGTTGGCATGTAGGTGTTAGCTGAAGCCCTAGATGTGTTGGGGTACACCCAGAAAATGAAGAGAGGGTGAAAATTGGTGATCCACAGGTGTCAAATCTGCCATGAATTTCATTGTGCTTGAACTTGTGAATTTAATTTCGATTAACCATCTTTAGCTACAAGTTTGCCAGGTTTTTTTTTTCATTTACTATTTGTTCATGTCTTTTACAAACATTTTCGTGGGTGTGTTGGTCCTTTCATCACCAGGTTTTAAGAACTAGTTAAATTACCCATTGTTGGGTGTTTTAAAATTGTTTTCTATTTTTTGTGTTTCACTTTTATTATATTAATTACTGTAAAGAAATTAAAATTTATAAATACTCAATTTAGCAATGTGTACCTAGTTGTCATCTATATTTTATTGCACACTTATTAAAGCCTTCTCCTGTGTTCAATTGTTATGTGCTTTGTCTAGTATGTGGAAAACCCAGGTTCAGTCCCTAGCACTGTATGTTTTCTGTACCTGGAAAAAATGAGTGAAGATTCTTCTCATCAAAGAAGATTTTCTTTTAGCAACTGATGGAGACTATTACAGAGATCTATGACTGGTTAAAATGCAAAAGATATGTTACCATGGGGTATCCAACCCCAACTGATGCAATTCCTAAACCTGGGCAGTCACAAAAAACTACCCATGATATCTCAACAATATGGTCGTCTAATCAAGACCCACATAAAGACAGCACCAGTTCACAAGCAAACACAAATAGGGGAAATCTCACAAGTTCCCAACCCTAGAAGTTAAGGTAGTCAAAATTTACTCAGAGAGGGAGAATCAGTTTCCTCCAGGGATAAACTCCATCATAGGATATATATATATATATATATATATATATATATATATCCAGGAGGGTATATGTTTGCAACAATAATCATTACAAAATAAGGCATGGACGTGAGCATTGGGAGTATGAGAGGAATTAGAGCTTTGAAAGAAAGAGGCAAGAATTATATAAATGCACTACTCATATATGAAATTCTCAAAAAAACATTTAAATTATGATTCACTCTCACTATCTTTTAAGGAATTTAACTCTCTTTTATACAAAGTAATAACTTGGTTTTTACTTCTTCAACATTTTATTTGATTTATTGTATCACAGCCTGGTATAAATATTTGAGGGAGTATGGAAATATATATATGTATATATGTATGTATGTATGTATATGTATATATATACTGTATATACATAAACCCATTTAAAAATATTCTACCATTACTAAGTAATCATGAATTTTATGTATAGAAAACTGCAGTATTTTTTTTGCTGAAATTAAATTAAATAGATATCAATCAAACGTGCTTTCACTAAGTTTATCTGCCACCTCAAGAAAGCTCATGCATTCAAATCGTGGTTGCATTTTTTTAAAAAAAATATTCATGACCATAGAATTTAAATACATTAATTTTTAGGTTTTGTAATTAACCTATAGTTTTTCCCTAATGTGAATTCTATAACAGTTTTGCTAATATTAAACCAACCTTGAATTCTTAGTATATTATTTGGATATTACTAGCACAATAAATTCATTGACATTGTAATATGTTTAATGACTTTTTTTTAATGTACACTGAAGTCTGCTCCCATTTATTTAGAATTCTCACATTGAAATGCATGTGTGGAATTAATCCACTTATTTTTTGAACTGCTTTCATTGTATTTTGGCAATTATAGTAATCTCATGAGGACACTTATAAATTTAAATGACATTGATCTTTGAATCTTGTTATGAATGAAATTTTCAGGTTGACATTTCATAGTATGTGAAGCCTTAATGGAAAGCACTGGTATCCATAATCACTACACATTTTCACTCGGCTTTCCTTAGGATCCTGCAACCTCCAGTGAGGAGCAACTGTCATTCTTTGCTTCACTCCATAGAGTCGCAATAAAATGAAATATTATATTGTATTTTATCAGTTTAGCAAATGAGTTTCGAAGTAGCTTCCAAACACACACACACACACACACACACACACACACACACACACGTAGTAGGAAGCTGCTTGTTTGCTTGTTTGTTCCTGGCTGCTCAGCCCCCAAATAACCACACAGAAACTGTATTTATTAAATAACTGCTTGGTCCATTAGCTCTAGCTACTTATTGGTTAACTCTTACATCTTAATTTATCCCATTTCTATTAATCTGTGTATTGCCACATGGCTGTGGCTTACAGGCAAGGTTCCAGCATGCCTGTTCCCGGTGGTGGCTACATGACATCTCTTGACTCCTCCTTCTTTCTCCCAGCATTCAGTATAGTTTTCCCTATCTAGTTATACTCAGTCTTATCAACAGGCCAAGGCAGTTTCTTTATTCATTAACCAATAAAAGCAATACATATACAGACGGACTTTTCACACCACACACACACATGGACACATGCACACGTATACAATCTCATACTTTCTTTGTGATTTAACACAAATCTAAACTACTTTTTTCTCATTCAGGTACAAGATTTCTAGTAAGTTCAAGCTTAATTTACTTGACACAATTAAGCTTTGTTTATATGGGGCAGAAGTAGAGTTAAGTGTATGAGAAACACAAGAAATGAAGGTTTTGTGCATTAGACTAGTTATCTTGGTCAAATTCCTTCTCTTAACTAAACTATTTATTAAAATTATTTATCTACTCCGTCAAACTTAATTTTCTCTGTTGTGTGATTTACTAGTTCTTAGAGATTTAATATACATTTAAATTTTTTATACAACTTAGTAGATAAAAGAACTTTGCGGGGAAGAACAGAGATTCACTGAGTTAAAGAGCTATATGGCAATGTGCAGGCTATATTGAAGTTATCTGCCATCATGTTAGAGATGAAAAATGTTTTGAGTAAGTAAAAAATGCATATGAGTGTAATTACTACATTTTGTTTTGAAAATCAGATATTTTATTATTGGCAGATAATTTTTTGCCTCTGGTACCTGTGTAATTTTCCACTTTTGAAACTGGTAAACATGCATTCATGGTTTCCACATTAATACCTATGTTTAATTTAGAATCAAACATGCCTCCTTATCATGTAGCTATTTTTTGTATTCTTCTTGTTAGGAGATGTTATTAAACATTTGATGTACTATAAATTACAAATAATGCTCCAGTCAGCAGCCTCTTGAAGTACATGCTGATCGATCTGGAAACTCCATTTTTGACAATAGTGTGTATATTCAAGATGAGGGGAAAAAGGCTTATTTGTGGTTTATGAGAATTATATAGGGAACTGAACTCACAAAGCAGGGATGTATTATATCCTGTGTGTGATCCATGGCCCATTGTGGGTGTCTGTTCCCCACCAGGCCAGAGGGGAAAGAGGCAGATGGGGGATAGAGAGTTTTGGTGACCTATGAATAGGAACGGAGACAGCCCTCTGGGAGGGAGACAGATTTCAGTGAGTCAGCTTGATTTTATTCCAGAGTAAAAAGAATATACAGGATTGTGGACGCCCCCCCCCCGCCATCCTAATTTGCATTAAGTGACATGCCCCTAATGTAAGGGTTTGTATGTGGCCAAAGGGTCTCACAGCAGAGTCCCTAGCTTGAGATTTCTCAGCAGGGATCTGTGCCAAAGGTCAAGCTAAGGAAGAATTGGGCTGCTGGTTTTAGAGATAGCTTTTAGATAAGATCAGTCCTCCAGGCTCAGGGAGGATAAGGGCAGATAGAGACCTGCAAGTTTTGCTGAAGGGAGGGAGCTCCACATTGCAGAGCTATGGAGGTAAACTGCCAGGCCGTGGGAAGGCTGAGACCTCTGATCATCCAGCAGTGTCTTCCAACAGTCTGTCAGGGAACCTGGAGGAATTTGTAATACAGAACAATGGGTAATGTAAACGGGGAAGAAACACAACAAAGAGCTGTGAACCAGTAGGAAGTCTTGCTAGAGATCACTTGTCTCCTTGTGGTTTTAACAGAAGAAAGCTGTTCAAACAGAGTGGGAATGATGAGCCAGGTGTGGTGGCACACACCTTCAGTCCCAGGAGAAGCAAGGTGTGTGTCTGAGTTCGAGGCTAGCCTGGTCTGCACAGTGAGTGAGTTCCAGGACATTTTTATATTTAGAGAGAAAGAGAGAGAGAGAGGCTCTGTCACACACACATACACACACACTATACGTACATACACACACACACACACACACACACACATATAGTAAGACTCTGTCCCCAAAAAACTAACAAATAAAAAAGAAAGAAAAGAAAAAGAAAAAACGTGAAGAGTAGGAATGATAATAATGTGTTATAATGAATTATTTAAAAATTAGATGTAACACTGAATAATACAAAAATCTTTCATTATTGGGTCCTTTCTCTTTAGGTTTACTGACATTTTCAAATTTACCACAGCAAGGCATACTGAGAACTGCCAAAAGTCCTTTGCTCACATTCCAGAACCAGGTTCCTGCCCCGCTTTCATGACTCAGTGTCAATGCCCCACCATCGCGAACAGCCAATGGGACACATTTCCTCCATCACCAAATTCTCCTACACACATGCTCCATACCACCTATAAAGCCCACCATCCTTGACTGGCCTGTCGCTTTCTCCATCCTGACTCAGAGGCAGCCATTTTGTACACCTTACCCCAAATCCCAAAGTAAATCTCTCCCATGAGGTCCGTTGCATGTTGTTAATTTTGTGGTATTCCTTGGCCTGGATTGCCACGATACTCTTTCATTGCAAAGCCCTTTGAGCCACAACGTTCTTGAGAAAATTGCCATGTACTTTTCTTTATTTGGGCTAAGTTGGCTTTAGTTGATTCAAGTTTATAATTAATAGTGTGATAAGAAGAGCTCAATTGTACTGTTCTTTTCTGTGTAGTAGCTGCTATATGGTACTGACTATTGAATAAACATTCCTTTACATTTCTATCTGAAGTCCAGCAATAACGACTGTAGTCTGTTGCCTGGCAGAATTTCCAGTGACTTATAAAGAAACCAAGATCTCGACAAACAAAAAGTTCTTTCCAACACACTGTGCTGAAAATCTTGTCAATTATAAAAGAATTCTTAGTCATCGTGGGATTTGAAGCAGTAGGGATTTACATGCCTTTTTTTTTTTTCAGTACTCTGTAGGGTCTAGCCAACTGTTTTTGGCGGCATTTTAGATAGCATTAAGTTTCCTGGCAATGGCAAAGGATCGGGTCCAGAGAAGCTGACTTTGTCACTAACTATTCCAAGTTTATTCTGTTCCCAAACAAAGCCACTTGAGGACAAGGCTGCTGTAATGCTAAGAGTGTGTGCAGAAGGGCCTTGGGAGTCTTGTCCAGACACACACATTTGAATCGATTCAGTCATGTTTGGTTTTCTTTTTCTTTCTTTCTTTACTATATTTACTAGTTAGTTTTATTGCTACACTTTTGGATTTTGAGACTTAATTCTCAGAGCTAGAATTGAAGTCCCTGCTCTACTGTAAGAGGGATGTCAGCGGATGAGCTGTTCAGAGAATGGCTAGCCACATCAAGTGTAATAACCGCTTCATTCATGGCAGCCACAAACAGTTTAGTTTTTATATGTATGTGGGTTAGAGAGGGGAAGTCTAGAGTCACAGATCTCAACATTTATTTAAAACACAGGCATGAGAGCACTTTTATAATATGCTGCACAATTTAATGTGCTTGGGAATGAAAGACCATGTGAACCATTGTGAATTTGTTGTTTGAACTCTGAATTCTTGTCAGATAAAACTTCCCTACAGTCCCCACAAGTGACTGGAGGGATCATTTTTTTTTTCACGTTGGTCACGTTTCTGTGAACCATTACCTCTACGCCCATGCCAGGCCACACAGGAGCTACTAGGCCAATCAGTTTATCATTAATATAGACCTGGAAGCCCAAGCCGGACATGTGAAAATACTTCAAGGTTTGCTTTCAAAACACTTTTCAAGAGGTTTTCACATTTTACACAGAATGGATGTCAATCAGTGTTTATATCTAAACTCGGGAAAAGGTAAGATCATGTATTGTATAATTGATAATATTTTTTGTATTTTCTTGGTAGTTGAGTTTGTGAAGACCGTGGGTGTGTAAAGGACAAAGGAGGCATGTGTTGCAAGTGACTTTAGAAATCATTGGATCGATCTTTTCGCATGTAAATAAACATGTGGGCCAGAGAAATGATGTCTTGGTCCAGTCTGTGCTGTGCCTAGAGCAAACAGGTCCTCTATCTCTTCATGTTTTATTAAATTGAGGAAAAAAATATATCAACACGGCTGAATTTAGCATGAAAGCAAATATCCATCTCCCTGCACCTAGGATGCCTTTCTAGAATGTTCTCACCTTCTGAGTGTCATGGCAGAGGTCACCTCTCTGTAGTCATTCCTGCTTAGTTCCCTGTTGAGCCTTGGACTCAGTGATTTGGGAAACATTATTGTCAGTAAAGTCCATATATTTTTTTCCACATCAATAGTCTGACTTTGTTTCTTTATAGTGCTTATTACAGGTCATTTTTCAAAACTCCCTTTTATTATTTTTATATTAGTAGTAACAACCTTTATGATAAAGCTTATTTGAACTCAGAGATATTTTATTTCAAAAGGATTGGATTAGAATAGAGTTTTCAGTGTCTTATGGATGAAAATATTTGATCTATTTCTAAAGGTCTTTTTGTATCGCTTTGCTAAAATACATTATGTACATAGCCTTGGTAATTTCCTGTGGATACAAGCAAGGTTTGTAGCAGAGAATCAAGCTGAAGACTTCTCGATAAGTCATCACACTTTGTACTGTTTTTAAAGATTATAATACTTTTCTTACTCATATCTTGTTACTTTAGAAATGGCGAATTATCTAGTACACCAGCTACTAGCTATATATCATTATTTACATTAAAATAAATTAAAGTTGGCTCTGAGAAATCTGCTGGGCACGGTGGCGAATGATTATCATACCAATGCTTGAAATGCAGAGGCAGGAGGATCACTGCAATTTTGAAGACAGCTTGGTCTCATAGTGCGTTCCACAGGCTAGCTGGAGCTGTGTAGCAATACTTTTTTCAAGCACAAGAACAAAAATAATTTCTTCACGTAAGTGAGTCATATTTTGAGTACTTAATAGCTACATATGGTTAGAATTCTTACCGTATCCATACAGGATAACCTCTGTTATTACAGAAGTTTCTAGGGACTACTGTACTCTGGATATGTGATGTGGGATTCCCCTCTGTATGCTGTGAATACCATTGCTTAATAAAGAAACTGTCTTATGTTGTCGGTGTTTTCTGTCCCGCCTGGTCCCCCAGCTGTTTAGTCCCAAAAGAAATCACACAAAGGTCTATATTAACTGATTGTCCTAGTATCTCAGACTTCTTATTAACTCTTATAACTTATATTAGCCCATTATTCTTGTCTATGTTAGACACATGGCTCGGTATCTTTTTCAGTGGGGTAGGTCACATCTTTCTTCTTCAGTTTCTGGACAGGACTGGGGAGGAATGGGCTTCCTCTTTCCCAGAATTCTCCTGTTCTCATTGACCTGCCTCTACTTCCTGTCTGGTTGTCCCACCTATACTTCCTTCCTAGCTACTGGCCAATCCACATTTATTTAAAACATAATTGACAGAATATAGACAATTGTCCTGCACCAGTCTTAGGCCTGTGATAGGGTAAAGTCGAGCTAGGCAGGGAAAATTAAACTGAATGCTGGAAGAAAGGAGGCAGAGTCAGAGAGAAGCCATGGAGCTGAACCTTGCCTGTAGGTCATGAGCCTCATGATAAAATATAAAATAATGGAGATGGGTTAATTCTAGATATAAGAGTTAGCTAGCAATATGATGTGCTTAAGTAATTGGCCAAGCAGTGATTTAATTAATACAATTTCAGGAGTCTGGGCAACCAGAAAACGAACAAGCAGCCTCTCATACAACAGAAAAATGAACACTCCTTCTAAGAATCCTTAGACTTAAAATATCTGCTGTGTTTAACCAAGTTAGTAAATGTATCAATTATATGGACTGTGTATTAAAATAACATGAGTGATATTAATATTTTTGTACTATTCTGTTCTTTATCACTTTCTAGATTAAACTTTCTGAGATTTAAAATATCAGATAATGTATTACTTTTGATTTAATTTTTTTCTTTTAAAATAGACACCATGTTATTTGATAGAACTGGTACCAAAGTAAGATGGCATAATTCAGTCAAAGTAATCTGTATACTTTACAAGGTATTCACAAGGATATTTAAACTACTGTTTCCTCCTCCCATAATATATAGAAATACTTAGAAGCTATTATCCATATATTTCTATTATAGATCTTGAGAAAACTCAAGAGAGTTAAAAGAACGGCACCGAGTGATATTCCCTTAGAGGTCATGTTTCTAATGAGACTTAAAGCATCAATCAACCTTAAAGGAGTTCAGCAATAATCTAAAAGATTTTTTTTTAATCTTTGTAGGGTGTTTTATTTGGAGAATTATTATAGTTTCTACTTGTGGATGAACATAAATGTGTGAGGGAGGAACATGGAGTAAAAGCCAACTTTCATACAGGTTGAGATAAAAGAGATTCTTTCCAAAATTTCATAATAATCATGCCAGATTTTTATAATTCACTGACATAGTATTTATCAAAAGCCCCTTGTTCTTCTCCAAGTAAGTGTGTGAAGCCTGGCCCAGAGCAAAGTTCTCATCTGGAATTATTTGCAAGACCAAAGATTGCTGGAAACTCACTGAGCTCATGCCAATCATTTGCACTCACATTTTCTTTTCAAATGAAGATTTTTTAAACGTCCCATCCTCCAATTGCTTTCCTTCCTTGTATGCTCTTGCTCTGCTTGCCATTCGATAAATGATTTTGCATTTTGCTTGTCGTTGCTTTTTGCAGAGACTTCAAGATTGGCAGGGATTATTATTAACTTTTAAAATTCATTTCAGCTTTTAAGATTTTTGTTCATGCTTGTGATGAGGTTGTTTGGTTGCATCGCCACTCATGTGATTGCTCCTTCTCTGAGGTATTGTTTCCCTTTCCCCTAGCTCTTGGTGCTCCAGAGGATTCTACTTGGTCTTTAGTTACCCTGTATTTGGACGATAGCAAGACTAGATGTGGCTTTAAGGGTTCTAAGCTACTTGAATCTGTGGCTTTCTGGATTTGGTCAGTTTGGGGAAATTTGGATTATTTTTTACTATTACTCTGTTTTTTCCTCCTTTACTCTCCTGGTTTATACATAATTTTATATTTATATAAAATTATTGATGTTCATTTCAGTATTTTTCACTCTATGATCTCTGTGACCTCTGATTTGGATAATTTATGTATTTGAAAACTTCGCTGAGACAGTGTCATGTAGCCTAGGCTGGTCTTGAAGTTACTGTGTATCCAAGGACGACCTTGGACTTCTGGTCTTCCTGACTTCATCTCTAAAGTGCTTGGATTATAGATGTGTAACACCTCACCTCAATGGCTAGTTTAGAATAACCTATTTTTAAAGCACAATTTTTCTTTTTACTTTGACAAATCTTCTACTGCTGCAGACTATTAAATGCTTAATTTTATTCACCAAGTTAATTAACTTTATTGTATTTTTCATTCAAGAATTTTCATTTGATTAAAAAACTACTTTTTTGATGAAATTCCGCATATTTTGACTGTTTTCTTGGTTTTATTAGTTAGCTATTTTATTTCAGTTTAATTTTCATCAAGGAAATAAAAGTATAATTTTTTATTTGAATATTTCTGAAGTCAAGCTACTTTTGGGCAGTGCACAGGATGGTCATCCAAACGTAGTGAAAAGAGGAGACAATTGATCATTACCATCTATCAAGAAACTTTTTATGGGGTTGGGCTCTAAGTATCCTATTCTATTCTCAGTCACTTATGAAGTTTTTGTCCAGAAAAAGACTTGAGCCATTCTTACTCCAATTTCTACAAAGTCTACAGAGCTGCTTCCTTTAGGAAGGTTGATTCTCTCTACCAATCCCCGAGCATCATATTTCGATACAGAAAGGTATCAAGCTGGGAAACGAAAATTTGTTCTTTACTCTGATCTAAGGGGATGGTTTCTAGTACTTTGTAACTAAACTGTGGAAGAATCACATGGTCTTCATTAATCTCTAGTGGACACGATATAATAGTCATTATTTCTTCACTAGTATGTTATTCTTAAATAGGGGAATTCTACTCAGTATTTTTGATTAAATGTTTTACTGCCACATTGGTCTGATATACAAAGTTTGGTGCAGCTTCCAAGTTCCAAAATCATTGGGTATTTCTATAGAATTTTTGTAGAATATTACAGTTTCTTCATTGTCTACCTGGATTCTGAAAGAAATTCTAACCCATTTGAAGTGGATAACCTTGCTGTTGCCTCTGCCGATGCACTTGTCTGGGTCAGCTAAACCACAACAGCACAAACACACTTTATACCATACAGAGCCACTCTCACTGTGGAATGACTGAGTGAGCAGATAAGGTTGCCTGTTCTGCAACAGCATGAGCCAACCTCCAGATTAGGTGGGCTCAAAAATAGCCACATTCTCTGATTCCATGTTCTTCTTCAAACAGACAGCCATAGTGGTTCCAGTTGTTGTTCCTTTTAACACAAGCACCTTTTAGGGGTTCTTGAACATGGACTGACCTGTCCATGCAGCTGAGTATCCAGTCTGGGGGAGCAAGAGAAGAGCTGGGAACCATAGTGACCAGTGGAGTCATCTTTAGTTTTGATTAAGAGTTCTGGTCTATGGTTGAGGAATCACATCTGTGATGATGGCCCTTCTGCTATCAGATTTCTCAGGCACTATAGGATACCACATATCAAGACATAAGGAAACAACTGTAGTTGAGTTATAATTTAGAACCTCAAATTATGATATTAGGCTCCTTAAATGAGTTGGGATTGTGATTATTTTTGTCATTTTCTTACTGTTTTGATGCTCCTTGTAGCACATTTAGTTATTTCCCATTGAATAGTAAATGCTGTATATAAAATATAGAGATTCTAGACAATAGTGTTCACTTACAGAAAGACTTTTTTGTTCCTTGTTGGGTATAAAAATTGAAGCATAGCTTTCTTTCAATGCTAGGTTTCTGGCTGCTATAGGTCCAACCTGTTTTTGGCTTGGTATTGATTCTAGAACATGGATTTCTTTTTGGGAAGAAGCCTTCTAGAGTCATAGTGGAAATCCTGTTGTGTTTACCCGAATCCCTCCAGATAACTGCATGAGATGACTGAAACTTCTACTCTGATCTCTTAGCTTTCTTAGCATTCCTTTGTGCTTGATTTCCTGTTATTTTAATCAAGAATCAGTCATTTAGGACATGGGAATTATCTGAAGATAAACTGTGTACTGACTCCTAAGCTCACATGTTTTGTATCTTCGCCTCTCAATCTGAAGACCAAATTTTCTTTTTCCTGCCCTTTGAAACTTCAGCAAACTCCATGGAAAAACCCTCTACCCGGGTATGCTCCTGTGCTATTCCCCAAACTGGCAAATTCGTCAGGTCAAACTGCAGCAGGGAAGGTGGAGTTCACTGTGGTGTATTTTGCTTCCCTCTTGAAACTTGGACCCGCAGGTTCTGCCAGCTCTGCCTGCTCACTCAGATCTTTTATCCAGGTTGCTTGATTGTTCCTTGCAGGATACTCAGAAAGAAGGTGCTTCGTGATGTTGGAAGAAGTTAAACGTCTTGAACTGTATTTTACTTGCAATGAAGTTGTAAAGTAAGCCTGAGATGAAAATGAGTCAGAGGAAAGTCAGACTACCTGCCATAGTAAAATAGGAAAAGGAGAGTTCAGGCTTTGGGATGTCCTTGAGGGTAGTAGACGCCAAGTTAAACTCAAGGGGGTAAGGTCCCACACAATCACATGCAGTGGGTCAATGGGTCTCAGGACTATTGTCTTACGAACTTGAAAAATGACATTTCACATACAAGAAGAGTTTTAGAAAGGAGTTACAAGACAGGAAGCGAGCAGAGCTCCTGCAGAGCAGGAATGGGTCCCCCAGAAAGGTGTTGCTGAGAGCATCTAGGGGTTCATACGGCTTTTCTGGGTTGAGACATGGAGTGTAAGCCAGTGAGCCCAGTTAGACCCCACGAGGACACAAGTTGTCCATGTGCCTCTCCAGCCCAGTGTTTCAGGCACAGCTCAAGGGCCAATGATGTGTCTGATCATGCATAACCTTCATGAGCTGCCAATGCAGCGTAAAAGGAGAACAGGAAACCAGAACACAAACTAGTGTCCTTAGGCAGTTTGGTATTTCTAGCTTCTGGCCAAGGCAAAACTGATGCTAGAACCAAGAACATTTCTGGTTTCTGTGTGTGACTTCACTGGTTGTTAAGCACCGGAGCAGAGCCCACCCTCACCACTGGTCAACATTTGACCCTATTGTTTTAGATATGCATTTTCATTCTTTACTAATATATTCTGCTGAAAGGAATTTCTGAGCACAATATGATATTATAGCACATTTATGCTTTTGAAATTGACACAGATGCATGTGGTTTGCATCACTTTCTATTTTAGTTTGGGTAGCCTGCATAAAGTCTCCTGCTGCATTTTCCGTTGGAAAATGGGGTGTGTGTTTCATAATTTGGCATGAACCAATCATTATCCAAGTGTCTGATCAACATCTTATTGCTCCCCTCCATCATCTGACAATGATGCAGAGTAGCAAGAAGACTGTCCAAATCTACATTTCTAATGCTCTGTGCCTTTTTTTAAATCTCAATCTTAAGGTCTCAATTTCTCTTCTTGATGCTTCTCTCTAGTTTTAGGATATATACCCCCCTAGATTCATACATAAAAATGACAATTTAGGATCTAAATATGAGAGAAAATATGCGGTATTTGTCCAATGTATATTTGATATACTATTTCCAGTTTCACCCTCTTCTGCAAATATCATGATTTCATTTTCATTTATGGCTGAATAAAACCCCGTGATGTATATGCATACCATTTTCTTTATTTCTCTGTGATGGACATGCAAGCTGGTTCCAGTTCTCAGCTCTTGTGAATCCAGTAGCAATAAATGCAGATCACAGGTTTCTTTGCATTAGGACTTAGTGTTGTGGTTATATGTTCAGGCTTCTGAAATCTTAAAGCCATGTTCCAAGAAGGTATTTTAAAAGATGCACGAAAGGACAATGGCAACAAGAATAAAGGTTCAAGCGAATAAGAGAGTTTCAACATTCTCTCTGGGGGTGTATATCAAGTGTTATATCTCATTATGAAAACAGAAAGCCACAGAATTGTTCAACTTGAAGAACTTCCCAGAATAGACTCCATAAATTAGCATGATGATATAATCCATGACATTCGCAGGGTGGGATGACAATTTCACACTGCCCAATTGTGATGTTGGTCTGGACTCCAACTCCCAGCGTGCTATGCGCTGACCCCTCCCACAGGGTATTTAGGCAGCCACCCAGAAAAGAAACACTTGGTTTTGGGTTTGAGTGTGTGCTCCCTCTGTCTTCCACCGCCATGCTCCCGGCTACCTTGGAGTCCACTTTCTATTAAACTGAGGCATTTAATTTGCCTTAATCTGGTCTGATTGGATTCCTTTGTGCTGGTGGAGAGGCTCTGTTAGAAAATATTCTTAACAGTTGGAGGTTTCCCACCAAAAGGCTCCATTTTTTCCCCACATGCCCAGGGCCCAGTGCTGTGCTGGAAAACGCTCTTCCCGCCCATGCTTTCTGCCAGACTAGATAGGTTTCAGACTCGGTGAGTTCCCCTTCTTCCATCTGTTCTATGCAGGTAGGGTCCCCAGGGGTGACCCATTTACTTTTGGGGCTTTCGTTGAAGTCTCAGTTGTGCTGAAAGCCTGATCTTTGCGGCTAAAGCCAAGCCTTTCACTGAGTGGGACTTGGGTGTCGGGTTTTCCTCGCCAACTTCGCATGCACCCCTGTTCATGACTAAAGGGTTCTGTTTGGTGGATGCATTGCAACAGGCTTGAGTCACAAAGGCATGAGCTTCCAGTTGGTCCTTACAAGCCCATGTGGATTATTCAAATGCCCTTAAGCGGCCTTAAAAAAAATCCTTTTAAATTGGGGCTATCTAACCTAAATTAACAATGCTCCAAAAGCCCGTGGTTCCTAAATGTGCTCTCTCGTCCCACCTCCCACTTCTGTCTGTCTGTCTGTCTCTCTCTGCTCATTCTCTGCCAGTCTTCTTGTTTTACCCCCTTTCTGCCTTTTCTTCTCCGCTGCCTCATACCACGTGGTCAGCGGTTTGTCCTGCCCCCCACTTCCAACCCTCTATGGCCCTCCGGGCTCCGATGCCATGCCCAGAGGTGCGGTGGCTCTTTGTCCCATTCCGGATTTGGGGATCTAAACCTGACTCCCTTTCCATCAGCCAAGGATAGCAGAGGCCCAACTGCACCAGGATTTTAAGTTGGCCAGCTAACACAGGTTTCTAAAAGTGCTTTATTTGTCTCTCTGTTAGAATGATGTGGCCACGGTATGGCTCTGTAACTTTATACATGTTTCTGTGTGAATGAATGTGTGCTCGTTTTAAGATTCTTTGACTTATTAAAATATTCCTTTTAACCTTCTTATATTTATTAGCATTAATAAACTGTAAGTAATTGGGCAAAATACACATCTAAATTTAGCTTATATGCCCAGTTTAAAATAATAGGTAATGGTACTTGGCTCTCAAGTGCCTTTACAGATATGAGGGCATGGCATTTTGACAAGAGCTTCTAACACAGACATGGAGCTTCCACAGCACCCTTCAGGTCTTCCAAGAAGACAGAAGACGTTTTGCCTCCAGGCCTTGCCTTTGGGTTTGGCATAGCCACCCACACAGCAAAAGTGGCCTTTTACCTCTCCAGTTTACTGGATGCTTCACCTGGGAATCGATCTTCTCATCCTGCCAAGACAGGTAGACTACATCTTCCCCCACAGGAAAAATCAGTGGGCCTCTTGTGCTCAGCAGTTAACAGCAAGCACTGCTTCTAAGACTGGTGTTCTCCTAGGACCAAGGAGAGGATTTGGCATTGCCTGCATAGCTAAAAAAGCTGTCTCATTTTTGCTCATTTATCCCTCCCAGATCTGTCTAATGGCATTTGACAACCTAGGTACTGTTAAATTATTACTTCATCCATGACATTTAATGACGTTTCCTGCTAAAATACATACAGGTGTGCCTAACAGGTTTCAGGTGTATCTTAAAAATCCAGGGTTCCCAATTGCTTTAATTGTCTTATCCATAGCAGTAGCCTTTTGCTATGACACCAAGGTGTAAATCTGTTCCAGTTCTCTTACAGGTTCCTGAAAAAGTTCTACTGTTGTATCAAAATCAGGTCTTGTAAAAAACAAACAAACAAACAAACAAACAAAAAAAAAACAAAACAAAACTAGCAGCCTCCAGAGCCTATTTTAACCCCAGCCAGTTTCAAGCATATTTTACAGGTCACTCACAACTGACAAAATGTTCCTAAGATAGCGCCAAAAAACCTGCACCAGCTCCTGGGACTTCACCATTGGTACCAACTCTCCTGAATGAAGGACTTCTGCCAACTAAAATCTGGTTTTAAGAATTCAGAGTTATCTGCTTTTGTGCCCCATTCCATGGCTAGCCGAATTTCACAGGGCCAATAATAACATTTTTTTTTTTCTCCTAATCACCTGCCTTCTCTTCTCCCTCAAAAACCAGCTGCCTAAAGACTCCAGGATGACAGCAAACAGGATGCTGCTTCAGCCACACCAAACTCAGCTCTCCCCTCTCCCACATTGCCCCATGCCCCCAGGAAGTAGCCAGACTTGAGACAACGCCCATTTATCCAAAGAGAGCCTAAAATGTTGGTCTTAAATATCACCTCAGCTCCTTGTCACAACCCTATATCCAGAGAGTCTGGAATGTTGGTCCCAGTCAGCCAAACCTTTGGACTCCAACTCCCAGCCTGCCAAGTGCTGACCCCTCCCCAGGGAGGGTCAGGACCATTCCCACAGGGTATTTAGGACTGGGCAGGAACAAGGAACTCCTGGTTTTGGGTTTGAAATGTGCGCTCCATCTGTCTTTCCCCTGCCATGCTCCTGGCCACCTGGGAGTCTGCCATCTATTAAACTCGGGCATTTAATTTGGCTTAATCTGGTCTGATTGGATTCCTTTGCATTGGGAGAGAAGCTCTGTTAGAAAATATTCTTAACAAAAGATACAGTGCCTTTAAAACAATATTTTTTTCTGTTGTAGTTGTTGATATCTGAAATATTTTCAAAGTGTTTTACACTTATTTCCCCCATTCCCTCCTGTCAGGAAATAAAACAAATCTTGGTCTCTATCTTTGATTTGAGTTCATAGACATTGTTGCCTGTACAAAATGATATCATCAGGAGCCAGGTAGAAGTGAGACTTAACCCTCAATCTTCAGGCCTTCTCCCCAACATTTTTTACTAGACACCTAAAAAATAAATGTGCTATATAAGGGCTGGGGGACTCAGCTAAGGGACTGAATCTTGTTCCACCACAGAAAGGCCATCAGAACAGATGATTGTGACCTCTGGAACTTTCCAATGCCACTTAAACTATACGGGCTAATTTTCTATCTTCCCCATTTCCATTTCACACACACACACACACACACTCACACACACACACATGCACACACACACTCACACACACACACACACACACACGCACACGCACATGCACTCACACACACATGCACACATGAGCGCTACCGAAGGCACTAGAAAAGAAAATGCCTGATTAGTCGATGTGATTGAAAGTCTTTCACAGGCTTTTTATAATAACCAGATCTTTGCCTGAGGGAAACTCAGAGTAGTGGCTTGCCTGCTGGAAGCCAGTAACAGAAGAGCCTTAAAAATGTCTGTTTTCCTCAGAGAGGAGCTGGCATTACCTTAAAGATTCCTAGTGGGTTTTTTTTTTTTTTTTTTTTTTTTTTTTGTGGGAGAATAATATTGAACAGGCCTGGGGATGTGCTGCTGGTGAGTCATAAATATTTACCTTTCGTGGAGGCTTTGTGTCAAATTAAGACAATTGAATAGCAGGACTTTACATCAGGGGCGACAGCATAGTCTCTAAAATAGTCAAAGTGATACTGTTCAGGCCTCCAGTGGTAATATAAATAAAGGTGCAACCGATCCATTTAAATCTCCACTTGTTTTTCCTTTGATTCTACTTTTATCGCTAAAGGACCAAGGTTTGTTTAGGGGAGAATTTTAACAAAGATTGCATAGCATGAAATGTGTGAACGTTAGCGCACCAAGCAGAATATGCATTCATCTATTCATTTTCGGTCAGATTCTTTAAAAACTGATAGCGGACACAAATCGGGGATGCTCAGGAACTTGGTGTCATTTAAGAATGGGACTACTACTTTTGAGAATCAGTGTTCAATTCGAATTTTCATTTATACTTGTTTTATTTGCATAACGAGGTTATGAATGATGAAGCAGCTAGAGCCAGACGCGTTGGCTCCAAGGTTTGCAATTTAAGGCCAGAGTATTTTGCAAAGGAGAGAGTGGGGGAGGAGAGAATTCATTCTCAATATGCAGAGCTTGCTGAAACCTGAGTTCCTTAGATCATCTTCCTGGAGCTCCACGTCTGTGAGAATGAAGGCAAAGCAGGAGGCAGCGTGTCAGATGTGGAGGAGGGATTAACTTTCTCAAGTGCCAGGACTATGACTGCAAAGCAGTGACATTCCCATGATGTCCAGTGGCTGCCTGACATTCCCAGGGCTGCCTTCTCTCTGCAGCAAAGAGATGACCAGTAGGGAGTAATACCATACTACGATTTTCTGACATCCGAGTTCATTCAGAAATGAAAGAGTTGGAAATTGAGCCTTGTTTCTATTATTGTGCCTTCAAATTTGCATAAGGTAAAGGTTCTCCTCAGAAATCCTGCACACATTTCAAGAAGGTATCTTGGACATGGAGGTGCCACCGTCTTGCCTTTCTTCCTGGATAAATGGCGACAGCATCTAATACGTTATTGAGTACACATGTATCAAGAAATCCTCTGAGGAGCTGTTGATATAATCCTTATCATTTCACGTTCACCTAAATTTACCAAGAAAAAAGCAAAACTTACATCTAAAGGAGCAAAAATGTCTGTTCTTCACGCTTATCTGAGGTGCTGTTTAGAAGGGACCGGCCACAAGGGATTCCTCTCTAATAGCGATCCTCATACCTTTGTTTTCAGAGAAATGGCTGGGAGCTTGACCACCAGGAAGACCCTGAAGAGGTGATCTATTTGCTGTGGGAAGCATTTTGAACGTCACACACATGACCACCTCTTTTAATTAAGCACACGATTGTTTGCACACAAACGTTGCGGGGCCTAACATATTGATAAAATTATTGAAAGAGCAGGCTGCAATGTGATTGCCCTGTTTCAAGCCAGCCGGAGGCGAGGGACCTAGTTGGAAATTGCCATTTGGTTTTCCAATCCATGCAGGGCCCTGGAGATTTGCCCTTTGCTGCCACTTTCACTTTCAATTCTACCTTGACACTTCCTTTAATTTTGTTTAGGAAACTCAGTTACCAGGCTGCAGATGGGATGGAATTGGAAGTGGATAAGCTCCAGCTAAATTGAAGCTTAGAAAAAGGAGAAACTATTGTTCCTGGGGTGCTCTCCGGGGAGGGTTGGCCTGCAGTTTTTCTGCTGTTTCCTGATTGGCAGCCGCAGAGAAGCGGCCTGATGGCTCTGTATTCTCTTCTGAGCTTTCTCTTTCCCCTGTGGCTAAGGCAGGCCTTGCAGAAAGCATCTCAGATACCAACCAGCGATAGCTCAGGTAACAGAGGAAAGGCAGGGGGAACAATTCCTTCAGGCTATCAGAACGCTGTTTTCTTTTTCACCTTGGTGAGCATCTGAAAGACATGCCTAGGCTTTCACTCTTGGGGGAAAAGTGATCCCCATGCTGATCTCACTGGAGATGAGGGAAAGACACATTTCCTATCTACCTATGTGCCCCTGACTACACAGGACTGTTCAGGGAAATGAAGAGGTGAACACGCTATAATCTGTGTTTGCCAAAGTGTTGTGTGCACTCAGCGGGTAGCATGCTATATGACCTCCAGAGATTCAAGAATACTTTATGTCTTATTTTTTTTCAAATAGTTATGCATTTATCATAGCAGTCCAAACTTCTGGCTGGGGCTGAAGCTGATTTGGCATTTGCAATGGCAGAAAGAAAATCCCGTTCTTCATTTAAATTTAAGAAGGGTCACCTGAAAGTACTGAAGGAACCCCTGAGCTAAGACAAGGCATCTTTGAAGTCTTAGGAAATTCTGCTATGTGAGTGGAGTTTAGGAAACATGGTCATGGACCATAGCACAGAGGATACAGAGAAAGAAAGTCATTTGGAATTTCCTTATTTAAAATTGGTTGTAGCTCTGTGTGCTATATGCACATTATAGAAAGAGGTTGTGGTTCAACCCTTACTGGTCTCTCCCAACTTTAAAAGATGCCGTTATTAGACATGGAGCTTAAAAGTCACCGTGTGGATCTGAAAATGAGCAAAAGACAGCGCTCAACTCTTGGCGTTAATGCCGGTACTTGATTCCTCGGCCGAATATTTGAAGCTAATTCTACAGCATAGAGCTGTGAGAGCCCATTTGGTTTCCTGATTTAGTGCCTCTAAATCCATTCATCTCCATGCCCGGAGCTAATATTGTTTCCTAACTCAACTCAACTGAGTAACACCCTGGGAGTCTTTGCGAAATTACCAATAATAAAGTACAAGTGCAGCTATTCATTAATTAGAAGAAAAATTATAGAGAAAAAATGGAAAATGCCAACTTTGTATTTATTTATTCATTTAAATATGTCTCTAAAGCTTTTATCCCTTCCTGGGAGATAGTCACATCGAGCAAAACACTAAGGGGAGGAGGCAGAACCACTCCCATTTCCGTCCAGTGTGAGAGCCGGCTGTTTGCAGGATCCCAGACGGAGCCTTAGTGTGGCCTGGTGATGTTCGGCATTTGCGGGTGGGCTTCTCAGTGTTTCCTATGTATAGCTATGTGATATTGCATCACTCCCTTCAAAGCCACAGTTCCCTTAGCTATGAAAAGGGAGTAATGATACTCCTTTAGAGAGGATGCTGTGAGATTAATATAGAAAGGGCATAAAATGGCGGATAAAGGGGCTTGGGATATGTCTGCTTCTCTCTTTTTGTTAACTGCACACAGAGCCTCTGAATTTGGCACATTTTTATGTTGATCTATTGTAATCTTTTTAAAATATACTTACCATGCAACAAAACCTTTAGTAGCATTTTTAACAGAGATTCTGTTGTTACTGAAACTTGTAATTTCTAAACTTAAATTGGGGCAAATGGCTATAGTGCAGAATAATGCCATCACCATCTACTAGGAATGCAGACTAAAGAATTAAAAGCCACTCCTCAGAGGGAGGACCAGGTGCAGGCTTGACTCTTTCTGGGTGTTGTGATCCGAAAGAGTCCAGCCATCTCTTGCTGCTTGCCTGCAAAGATGAGTCACTGCTTGTCATAGGATGGGCGAATCGAGTCTGCTTTATCCTGGATCTCACCCTTCTCATTTGGTGGTGTTCCTGGGCTCTACCTTTAAAGTCTTGTGGGTCAAGGCCTTCACCAAGATTTGCATTTTGAGATGTTAATGAATGTTATGAAACCACAGACCACCAAGCACCTATAAACACCTAGATGCAAGGCCCAGTGAACCAGACAAAGCCTCTCATCACTTTGCAATCTATTTTTAATTGCTTCCTAATTCTGCCTCTCTACGGCCACTATGAGGACAGTGGCTCACTGCTGTGCTGTCTTCAGCTTTGATTGTGAGGCAGTGTTCCACATTCTTAGCCGACTAGAGGAGGACAAGGCAGATGAGGAGACTAGGACAGATAGCATTTTACAGGAAGGTTTGTGGACTTAGGGAGCTTAGCCATCTCTTAGAGCATTGCCTCTGGCATGAATTCTGGTGGCCTGCAGTGGAACCTCATGGAGATAAATTTGTAGACAGATAAACCCACCAAGATGTATTCTGATTCTCAGTGACTTGGCTGTCCTGGTGCCGGTATCTACCCTGGCTATACTTAAGGAAGGTGTCTTTGTTGCAACTTGAGGTGTTTCCTTCTCCCATTCTGACTTCCATGGAGACAGGAGCGTCATCACTGTTCTTTGCAAAATGTTTAGTTCCTATTTTTGAATCCTGTTGTTGTTACCTCATTCTTAGACTTTCTATATACTGTGCAAGCCTGCAGAGACCAGGAGTCTGATGTCTGTTTTCCAGCAACTTGGGATCTGATTCTGGATCCAGTTCTTCTTGGTAATGGCTCCAATAAAATCATCACACCTAATACAAGCAAGTTTTTAAAACCACACATCTGTGGAGTAGTGCTTAGTGGGGAAGACAATCTGACTAAGCTGTTAGAATAGTTCAGTTCTTACAAAACGAGAAATTATAAAGTCATTTTTATAATTAAACTCAATTCACTAAGAGTTAGAAAAACCGTGAAGCATTTACTGAAATGGCTTTGGCAAAGATTTTCCAGTTTGTCTCATTTCATGTGATTTAAAGCCAGTTATACCTTCTACTGGTACCAGGTAATTCTTCTAGTTTATTGTCTCTTGATGTGATAAAACCTTACCAAAAGCAATTTAGGAAAGAAAAGAGTTTATTTAGGTTTTACTTCCAGGTCACAGTTCATTACTTAGGAAAGTCGGGACAGAAACTCAAGAAGAAACCATGGAGGAAGGCTGCTTATTGTCTCCCTCACTGGCTTGTCCAACGAGCTTTAAAGAAAAAAGAATTATATCACTTTCCCTTTTCTTCCCCTAACACCCTCTTCTCATTTTCCAGCTACCTTTCTTACATAGCCCAGACCCACCTGCCTAGGTATGTTACTGCCTGGGCTCTGACTCCGCCCACATCAATCATCAAACAAGACGATTTCTCATAGAAAGGGTCACAGGCTAATCTGATAGAAATAATTATTCAGTGGAAGTTCCCTCTTCCCAGATATTTCCCAGGGCCATAGTAACTTATACAGGCGTCGCCAAAGCGTATATAGCTCCCCTCATAGAGTTTTTGTAAAGATAAAATGAAATAATCTGTATAATACATCCACAAGTCTGTCTGGCAGATAATTGTAGCCCAGTAGGTATTCAAAAACTATTATTATTTATATTATTGCTGCCTTGCTGAGGTATGTAAATAGTTATTTTGTTATTTGTCGTGTGGAAATGAAGAGTTTCAGCTGTTTGGAAACCAGGATATCCTTTTCTAGTTCCTATCAGCAAGCGGTGGTCAGTCTTCCCCCGTCAGACTGCTTGCGAGCTTTTAATTGTCTCTAGCTTCTCCTGCCTGGTGTACTGATGGTCACAAATGAGTTTTCAATAAATTTTTAGTGGCCAAAAACAAAATAAAAAAAGTCAAACTGTATCAATTATCCACCAAAAACACTTTTTTAAAAAAATCAAGAATATTTGTTAGATTTTGTTTTACAAGATCACAGAATCTCCAAAACCTCTAAAACAAAATGTTTTTGCTCAAAATTAAAATAAAATAAATGTCCCTAAACCATAATTGGCCGTGTTTATTTTTAGAAAAGAAGCTACAAATGGTGTTTGGATAATAACAATCTGTACTTCTCCATAAATACACCATACTTTTGAACTACAGGAAGGAAGACAATAGAAAGATCATTGTTTCAAGTCCTACCTGCCTCAGAGATTCTGTTTATTTAGTTGTCTTCCTCGTCTGTGTCTGTGACAAGCAGAGTGACAATGGGCTGAGCCCAGGTTCCTGTGTGCATCCATCTGTAGTCAGTGCATAAAGCCAGCAGCCACCTGTGCATGGCACTTCACCCTCACCAACTCTACCTGTGCCTGGTGTGCTAAAAGTGGAAAAGTTGGGCCTGAAGCATCTTCCATACTTAGGACACCTGCTTGAGCAGCAGAGTCCTCTCCCAGTGCCCACTTCTCTGCTGCCTTGGAATATTTCCTTTAGCAGTCCTTTCTTCTGCTGGTCGAATCTGGTTGTAAGTGGAGCCATTTGATTTCGCATCTCTTTTCACATTTTGAATAGCTCTCATCCTTTCTGCTTGCTCCGAGGATTATCCAGCATCTCCTCCCCTCTCCTGTGTTCCCTCAGGTCCCTTCTGGGGTAGCTTTCCTTGCCTCTGCTCTTGCAGAGTTGAGGGTCACAGTGACATCCACGTATTACTAAGACTGATATTGGGAATAATTTTCCAACTTCTGTACTAAAACAGGAAAATCACAAAGAAATCCCTCCACTCCCCCAAAGCTGATAAAAAGAGACAGCAAGTTTAGGAGAAAAGGTTCATGATGTGTGAATGAACAGAGAACATGAGAAAGGTCGTGTTCTCTTTTGAGTTCTCTTCTGAGTTGATACGCAGGCTGTGCAGGTCCTAGCCGATAGGCATTTCCACAGAGCAGAAGCTTTGCCTATCCAACGAAACAGGTACTGGCACAGTAACTAGTACTTGTACACTTTCTTGAAGTTACGGTAATGCTGGAATCCATGGTAGCACTAACAAACTACTAGTGCTCGCTGGTTTCAATACCAAGAACACAGTGCCATACCACAGACACTTCAGAGATTTGAGGCTGGGATTCGTGGAAAATGCCAATCGCCAAGACAGGCATGTTTCCCACATGTAGTTTCTAGGGATTAACTATGGGCCTAGAGGAAGGTATGTGGGAGGTTATTGCAGCTCAAACTTGGGAACTGTGGACATCAGTCCCTTTTCCTCACTTTCTCTGGGGCAAAATTCACATAAGGTAGAATACCTGCCAACACAGAGGAAGCTGAAACACTAAGACAAAAAGAGAAACAAATGTTACTCAAGTTGGTTCCAGGTTCCTATAACTTACTCCAAACATCTTGTCTTGAACATTAGTCTTAGTTCTGATTTGTTGATCAACCTAAAATAAAGAGAACACTGGGGGGAAAATGATTTTACGGATAAGCTAATATTTTGAGTTATTTTTCTATCCAGATACCATCCTTAGCTTTTCCTCTGCAAGAAACCAGTAACAACATCAGATGCCTCCAATAACTCCAATGAGTAGTAGTAATTCCCTCCATCCGGTGCCTGTAGGACCTCCTATTTCCAGCCCACTTTTAGACTCATCACACTGGCTGAAGACCAGTCCAAGAGAAACTGAAACAAACGTAGCAGGCGAGGTACTCAGTAGTCCATTGTGCGGACCAGGATATTCTTAAATCACTTCAGGGGTGTGTGTGTGTGTGTGCGGGGGTTTCTTTTCCACTGTTTCCAGAAGCACCTGATCTGCTCCCGAGGTGTTCTTCCTTGGCTTGACATCTTTATTTTCCCACGTGAATAGGGTCCTCCTTGGGTGGTACACAGCTCTGACAACCTGTTTCCTGCCTGTTTAAGTTTGAGCGCTAGGATATCTCAGTCATCTTTGATTTTTTTTTCTTTTTTCCTTTGGTTGGGGAAGTTTTTTTTTTTTTAAATGAGTTTGTAGATTGTGCTCTCTCTCTCTCTCTCTCTCTCTCTTTTCTCTTTCCTTTTCTCCCTCCCTCCCTCCCTCTCTCCCTCCCTCCCTCTCTCCTTCCCTCCCTCCCTCCTTCCCTCCCTCCCTTCCTTCCTTCCTTCCTTCGTTTCTATTTTTCTTTCTTTCTTTTGCCTGAGAAGTTTCTTAGAAAACTCACCAAGCCTCATGTTGTAAGCTGCCAGGCTAGCAGTTTGAAGAGCTAGGCATGAGTCTCAGGTTTGACATATGCTATAGTCCATAGTTTCCTCATCTTGGTGAATTCTCCCAACTCAGTGAAGGCCGTTTAAATATCTCGATTCACTTGATTGCAAACAATGAATGGACCTTTTCCATGCAAAGCATCTTGTCATTTTATTTATTTCAGGCTTCAGGGGGTGGCTTTGGAAGTAATGGCTTTTTCAAGCTGCGAAACCTCCAATTTTGAGCTTCCTTTAATCCTGGAGTTCTTAAGACTTGTTCATTCCTGCCTAATCTACAGTCTTCCTCACAATTACTCCTTCTCAGAAGCGCCAAGCAGCCAACAGACAGCAGTGTTTCTCTTTTAAACTATTTCCCCTAGAGCTACTTGCTTTAGACACCTGGTCTCCCTTTTAGATTGCCGAAGCCAGTCCTTTTTATGAATCATTTTTTTTTTTTTACAACAAAACAGGGCTCTCCGTCCTTGCACTATGCCGCCAAGTGCTCAGTGCTGCTCAATGCTAAGTGCTTGCTTGGTTGTGTTCTTCTGGGAATATCCTGCTTTGAGTGGGATGATCCAGGGCAAGCCATTCAGATACCCAAGCTGATGGAGCTTTGTCTTCAGTGAGTGGCTTCTAAGTGTGCTTTGTCTATCAATTTCCAGCTAACAAAAGTAAAAGAGCGTGGAGATACCCACAAAGAAAAGTTAGGTAGCCCCAGTAGGGCAGACTGCTTTCTACAGATTATTCTTACTATATGTCACTGCAAGAAAGCCTGGCAAAATAATCTGGTTGTAAAGTCAGGGAGAATTCAAATAGAATCTCATGAACAGTATTAGTGGTTTCTAATACAGTGCCCCAAACAAGTAGAGGAGTTTACTTCTCTCATATAACAAGAAGCCCCAAGGGAGGTTGATGGACCTTCTCTGTGATGACAATAAAGAGGCTCTGTTTTCTCCTCTGTCCAGTTCCATATTTAGGAAAACTGCCCTCTCATGAGATTTCCAAGACTTAAGTTAAATGACCAATATTGCCAGCAAGGGAGGCAGAGAAACTGAATGTTTTAAATAGGCATATTGTCATTGTGTTTAACATTAGGAGAGAATGGATATGAGGAGACATTATTATTAGTGTCTGTGTGTAAAGCTTATGTAATTATATAGTCCTTACCTGGAAGAGACCTCTTTTTCCTCTCAGAAAGTAGCACATAAAACACTCCTTTGGGAAACACTAAGAGATATATATTTGAAGTACGTTAGCAACCTGCTCCTTGCCTAGAACACAGTAAGCAATTAATGCATTTTTATTGAAGTAGCTAAATGAATGAACTGGTAAGTGTGTATTAATAGAAGAGTCTAAAGAAGATGTGCTCACAATACTAACATATGGATGGTGTGTGTATAATATATGTATATACAAAGGTATACATCATCTTCCCTCAATATTCCTTCTGAGGTACTTTGTATCTTTAGAGGCCTTAGCCATTTGTTCTCAAATATCCTCTTGTTTTGCATTCTTAGAGAATGAACACCAAAGGAAGCTAATAAACCCGTGGTGGTTTGAATAAGAACGGCCTCCACAGGCTCATATATCTGAATACTTGGTCGTTAGAGAGTGAAACCACTTGAGAGGGATTAGGAGGTGTGGCTTTGTTGAAGGAAGTGTGTCACCAGAAGTGGGGAGCTTTAAGGTTTCAAAGCTCACCGTAGCTCTAGCTTCCTGATGCCTGGGGATCCAGATGTAGAACTCTCATCTTCTTCTTCAGCACTATGTTGGCCTGCATGTCACCATGCTTCCCACAATGATAATAATGGACTATCCCTCTGCAAACATAGGCTTGCTCCAATTAAATGTTTTCTTTCCTAAGAGTTGCCATGGTAATGGTGTCTCCTCACAGCAACGGAACACTGACTAAGACAGAAGCTGGTACCAGGATTGTGAGGTATTGCTGTGACAGACCTGATGATGATGTTTTGGAAGGACTGTGAACGGATTTTGGAACTCAGGGCTAGAAAAGCCATGGGTGTTGAGAGCTCAGTGAGCTCTTCTATGGGAGCTTGGACGATGAGACTGTTGAGAGCAGCGCAGATGGTGGAAGCCTGGCTTGGGAGGTTTCAACGGGAAACAAAGACTCCACTGGGGGGTTTTGAGTGAAGAATCTGTGGTGTCTGCTAATCTGGAGTTATGAACCGACTGTGAGTAACAGGCAAGCAGAACCACTAAAGTAAAACCTTGCCTGTACTGCCACTATGGATGCTGGTCAGCTGGGGCTGAATAATCAGCCATGATGAAGAGGCCAATATCACTGAGGAGAAGCCTTCTGCGAAGTGTTTCCTCAGGGTCAGCACACAGAAGCTGTGTGACTGAAGTGGCCAAGGTTGTACCTCGTTCTGGCAGCTGTATGTGGTAATGTAAGAGTCACCCAGATGGTACTGGTTTAGAGGACAAGAAGGGGTCCTTGAGAGCAGCTGAGGTTTGACACTGTGTGGCAGAGGTGGGGTCCCATAACAGAGACTAGGAGAGGCTACTAGTGAAGTGCAGCCCAGTTGCAGCAAGTTCCCCAGAATCTTGGATATGCCATTACCATGGGATGACTACCAAGAACAGCAGGAGCAGTGGAGTGGAACTGACCTAGAAGCTGTGTGTACCGCAGCAGGAAGAGCCTCAAGTCTCTTGGAGGAGCCCAGAAGATCGTGAGTGAATCCCTGGTAATTGGACATGGAATTACTCACACTGTCAAAGGTTGTTTTTGCTTTGTTCAGACTGTGACGATGACCTGGTTCTTCCTGCTTAAAGAAAATATTCACTTTAATTTTGACTTTTGCAGAAGCTATCAGCTGAAAGGCTTTGAATTTTTCAAGAGAGATTTTGGATTTTTTAAAGCGATTGGAATATTTTGAAGACTCTGAACTTTTAAAGTGATTGACTCTGTAAAGACTGTGGGACTTTCAAAGGTATTTATGTTTTATACTGTGAAATTAATATTAATGTGCCATCTTGGGGACAAATGAGAAAGTCAAGGTTCTAATTAAAAAGTGACGCGTTTGTGTGTCAAGTGTACTAGGGGTCTGTTGTAATGAGCCATTTTATGTGACCCTGATATAAGTGGAGTCATCAGAGAGGAGGAGCCTCAATTGAGAAAATGTCTTCATAAGATCAGGTTGTAGGTAAGTCTCTGAGGCATTTTCTTAATTAGTGATTCATAGGAGAAGGGCCCAGCCCATTGTGGGTGGGGCCACTTCTGGACTGCAGCTCCTAGGTTCTAAAGCAGAACAAATAGGCTGAGAAAGCCAGGATGAGCAAGCCAGTAAGCAGCAGCCCTACATGGTCTCTGCATCAGCTCCTGCCTCCAGGTTCCTGCTTGCTTGAGTTCCTACTTTCACTGCTTTGGATGATATACTATTATTTGGAACTAGGAGTGAAAGAAAACCCTCCCCAAGTTGCTTTTGGTAATGCTGTTTCATCACAGCAACAATAACTCTAACCAGGACACACGTTCTTAAATGTTTTCTTTTATGAAGTTGCTGTGGTCACGGTCTCTTCACAGCAATAGAACACTGATTAAGACAAAACTCAAAAGAAGCTCGTAAAAGAGGTCACTCAAGATATGAAAAGTGTGTCCAATAAAAGCTTCCAGAAGTTAGAAGGCAAGGGTTAAGTTTTGTAATTTTACTTTAAAATTTCTTTTCTTTTTGTGTTTGGTGAAAATTAAAACCTAGGTAATTTTTTTGGCTGGAACAGGGTTTATAAAAATGATTATTAATCTGCTTAGGAAAATTATTGAGTTAAAAATGGCAAATACCATGTCTACAGGTGAACCAGGTGCATTCTTCCTAACTTGCTTTGTCTGGAGGTTGGAACATGGAGGGACAGATGTGTTTTACACTATTCTCACCGAGGCAGCCACCATCCAAGGATGAAGCTGAAGCCGCTTCACTGTTCCGCCTCAGAAGCCACAATAGACTTCCTGTGATGTCAGGCAGCCTGCAATAACACAAATGGTGGCCCCCAAATTCGCGTGTCTGATATAAGCTGCCATTATCAGGCGATAATTATTTCTTCTGCTGAGAAGTCAGCTTGCCAATCACACTGACATGCTTTCAGTTTGATTCAATGGTACACGTTTTCCTTTGGCATTTCTGCAGGAAGAGTCTTTGACAGAGGAAGTTAAGTTACTTTTAGCACCAGTCAGTGCCTCGTAGGGAATCTGTCTGGCTGTCCCTTTGCAAAGCAGCTCTGTCTCTGAGGCATCAGAGTTGGAATAAAAATATCCTGACAGCCCTGTCTCTCTTGTTGTGTCCCTTGTGTAGTAGGAATGGTGTGGTTCTGGCCCAGAATTAGGGTGGGACCACCGGAGTCCATAGCTGTGTAATGTGCTCTTGGGAATGAGGTAGCTTTGGGGGTGGAGGGGAAGGATTTGAGCTAGATGCAGTGGCCAAGGAGATTTAGGCAAACTGTTCTCAGATTTGTGCGAAAAAAAATTATTTTTCCTAAATTAAAAATTCTCATTGTGAAATTTCTTGTAAGAAAACAGGAAAACATTTTGACTTAGCTTGTCAGAAAGCATACAACTTATTTCAGGTTATTTCTTCTTGCAGACTTGTAGTTTTAAAAACATAACAGGAATGAAATTAAGACTGGGTTCAGCAGTTGCTAAAAAGAGAAGTGGGAATGGTGTTGTGGGCAGTGGCCCCCCAGTGGCATGCTTCTTTCTGCAGTCACAGCCCTGGCTCCTCACCTGTTCCAGAGACACCCTGACATCAGGGTGTCAGGGTTTGCTCCCTCATAGGACCTCCTTCCGACACCTCCGCGACACTCTCTAGGGTTCCTCCATATTCAGAACTCAGTGCAATTCTTCATGCCTTTTCAAAATCATGAGTAGAGTTGACATGGGGTTCTCGTTTTACATTTCTGGAGGATATCATATTCCTTTCTGTTTTGCTTTAGGATTCTGATATTTTGAATGAAATAAAATAAAAATTATTGGTGATATATATATATATATTTCCTATTTTCTAAGCTTTGGTTTAAATAATCTACATTTTCCTCCTTTGGCGTATTTTTTATATTTTATTCTCTCTGTGTGTTTGGTGTGTGTATGTGTGCACATGCTCATGCATAGTTCATGTGCGGAAGTCAGAAGTCAGTCTGGGATGTTAGTTTCACCTTCCGGCTTGTTTGAGACAAGGTCTCTTGTTGTTCAGTGCCAGGGCATTGGGCCCCAAACTTCTAGGATTCTCAGGTCTCTGCCTCCCGCTTTGCTATAGCAGCACTGGAGTTACAGATATGTTACTATGGTATAGCTTTGTGTGAACCCTGGGATATGAACTCAGAAACTCTCACTTGTGTGGCAGTGGTTTACCAAGTGAGGTATCTCCCCAGCTCTGGGTTGTTTATTATTGAATAGCAACCTGATATTTTAACCTGTTATTTGACCTGTTTTTGCAGAATATTTACACATTTAGATGCATTTCAAAAAATATTACTCCTATCCATACCTCAGGTAACAGCTGGCAACAGGGAGAGTCTCTCTCTCTCTCTCTCTCTCTCTCATTATCTACATATTCTCAAATTAGTAAAACTGACAGATTTTTACCTCTCAAAAGCCTTCCAACCTGTTGATATATTTTCATTAGTGTGGCTATATTCTTGATCTAAGCCACCGTGACCCTTAACAAAACACTGTAAGAACATCTTTATATCCATGCTTTGCTCCCTTTGGGCATGCTTTGTATAGACAGCATGGTCTTCTACAATGCTACTTGATGTGTGATTGCCTTTCCTGTAATCTGTCAATGGCTTACTATTTCTATAAAACTATATTATTTCTAAAGTCCTCAATATCATCCCACAGTCCTTCATGATCTTATCCTTCTTATGGATTTTAGTCGCTGAGGACACTGCTCTTCTGTGCTTCTGGTACGTCTAGTGTGATATTTATTTTGGTGGATCTTTTTTTCCCTCTCCTATGCTGCTATCCTGACTCCTACCTGTGCTTTAGAACCCTACCGAAATATCCCTTCCTTATGGAATTCTTCCTTTCCCACATGACTAGGTCCAGATCTCCATTTTCGGGGCTGACACCACCATTCACATCTCTTTGTTCCCAGCTGTGATTCGATAGTGCACTAACTGTGTGTCTGCTCGACAAAAGCTACAGTCGTCTGAGAAGAGGAGACCTAGATTGAGAAGAGGCCTCCATTAAGATTGGCCTGTGGCTCGACCTGTACAGCGTTTTCTTTATTAGCGATTGTTGGGGAACGGCCCAGCCCATTTTGGGTGAGGCTACTCCCAGGCTCGTGGACTTGGTTGGGTTCTATAAGAAAGCAGGCTGAGCAAGCCATGATGAGTAAGCCAATAGGAAGACCCCGCATCAGCTTTTACCTCCAGGTTTCTGCCCTGTTTGAGTTTCTGTTCTGGCTTCCTTCAGGGATAGACTACAGTGTGGAAGTGTAAGCCCAATGGATCTTTTTCTCCCCAGCTTGCTTTTTGGTCATGATATTTCCTCATGGGGATAGAACCCTGACTAAGACCGTTAGCTAATAGTTTATTTCCATTTTAGTAATGTCAGTGTCTGTTTAGTGAACGTAAATCTGAAGAGCGCAGCAGGGCTTCTCTGGACTTTCTCCTCCCTACCTTCATGTGGGCAGGCGGCCTGGAACCCGATTTCCCCAGACAGTCTCTGTGGGAGGAAGAAACACTGAGAGAAGCGCAGTGCAACGGGCACCTGGTCCGTCACCCAGTGACAATCAGAAATGATCTGAGGACCTAGACACTTTCTCCAGGAAATATTTTGGGAAGAAAATCTGACAGAAAAATCAGATTTTCAGTTATTCAAGCTAACGAGAGTTTCAGCAATTGCAGCCTTGACCTTCAGAAAGGCTTGTGACTCATAAATGGCCACAGTGCGACGGGACTCTGGGACTTTAGGTTTGAAAAGTCTCTAGACCTTATGTTTTTCTTCCACTAGGTGCTCTGCCAACAATTGGGTAGCACAGTCCTTTGGAACAGTCGAAAAATTACTTTGACTCATTTCTTTTGCAAATCTTGTGTGTTTGTAAGCTCTATCTGCCCTGGCCTGGGACAAGGGAGCTCCTTCCTCGAGCCGGTGGTTCTTAATTAGAGCCATCGGCAAATGAGTGTCAGTTTGGGGGCCTGCACAACGTGTCTGCTGAGCGGAGTTTGTTTACACGTTGCCGGTGTCATCATTTACAAACTTCAGAAAACACATTGACAAATTCCCTCGCTGTTTTGGCAGCGTTTCCATCAATCACCCATCTTAATAGCACCAACATTTCTCCTGGGCTATTATAGTCACTTCAATCGCTGCTGCTGCTGCAGCTTCAGGAGTAGATAAATCAGAAGGGTTCCTCCAGAGGGTCTCAAGTACAGCACCGTTTCTATTAACGGGCGCTTCCCTCCTTGCTTTCTCTCTCTGCCCTTCCTCCATCTGCCCATAAACAATCCTTTCTGCTTTGTCCTGCCTTAGATAAAGGAAGCTGGATCTACCGCTTTCCTTTTGAGGGCCACTTGCAACGTCATCGGGTAATGGGGTCCATTTATTACTTTGGATTTTTGTGTGTCCTCTCTAGTTACTCTGCGCAGCCCGCTCAAATCAATAAGTGTATTGTGTTTCTGCCGACAACAGGTGCCTGGCTTCCCAGGCCCAACACACCCTCTGCGAGCGGCTCACATGTCTAATGACCACAGCAGGAAAACCTGAAACCGCTTTGCCTTTCAACCAGGTTCTTTGTGCTGCCGTGTCAGGGGCGGCAGCTGGGTCTCCCGAGTGGGAGGCCAGAGTGGCCCTGCTTTTCACTGTGATGGTTGCGTTCTGTTGCAAAAGCCCCCACTGCTTTTTCAGATGGAAGAGATTACAAAAAAAAAAAAAAAAAAACAAAAACCCAGTCAGGGCATCCTCCATGCTGACTAGATCATCTTCTCTTGGAGAGAGGGCTCTCTCTCCCTTTTCCCTTTCTAACTGACCTTTTTAAGTAAGATTGTGCTTTAAACAACAAAACCCCTGCCACTTTCCAGCTTCCTCACCATTAGGAAGCATGGGCATGCCTTCTCCCTCCCGGTCACATGGGAGCCTGGATGGTGAACAACAAGCAACTGCCGAACTTGGCAGCTCAGGTGAGGAGGCCTGGCTGCAGCTCTGCCTGCCCAGCTGGAGTGCTTGCTGGCCATGGTGCAAATGGAGGGCGTACAAACCTGAGACTGAATTACAAGTTGCTGCTTGGGCGATGCTCCTGGCTCTATCACCGGGGGCACCATTCATCCTGCATGAGCCTTGGCTCCGGACAAAGCACCAGCAAGCAGCCTGTTTGCAAAGCTTGGCTGGGTACCTGAGCAACTTATTAATCAGCTGGGCTTTGGGAGCGTTGGTCTCCTGTCTAGAAGTCAGAGTGCTGATGGTGGAGGGGACTCCATGTAAATGATGCCTTCAACTTGATGCGGGAAGTCTGAGGCCATGGTCATAGCGAGTGTCATTTGCCCTAAAAAGTGGTCCTTCTGGATGCCTGAAGCTGTCCCTACTGTGAGCTGCAGGACCTGCGGTTGTTTGTTCTGTCTCGATGCTGAAATGACCAAAATACCCGTGTTTATTTTACATCTGAAAAGATTTTTCAGTTAAATAAGCTTCGACTTCTTCAGCTCTCAAAGCACTCTTTGCCATGGTAGACTGTTGCCCCAGCTCTAAATGATGGGCTGGAAGCTGTTTTTAGTTGTCTCACAGAATTAACTACTCCTGTAGGAGAAAGCATTCGCAGAGACAACTGGCTGATTAGAATTCACTGACCTCATAAGGAAGGAATATTTTTGAACTCTGCTTTAGCTTCAGTAATATGAGAAACGTGTAGGGAAGGGAAAGAATCGACATTTGTTCCTTGTGTATGTTGATGGTTTTATTTATATGCGATCTAAAATCGTGGTAATGAGTCTAAGTATTTACAGTAGATTGTATTTTTCTTTTTTGTTGAAAAAAATTTTTTATACAATGTATTTTGATCATGGTTTCCCCTCCCCCATCCTCCCAGATCCTTTCCACTTCCCTACACACACCCAAATATGTCGGTCCTCTTTTTTGAAATAAACAACAAACAAAACTACAAGAAATAAAAAGAAAAAAAAAACCCAGGAAGTCCGCAAAACACAAGCAGAACAAGCAGGCAAACAAATAACAACAATCGAAAGACCAGTAAACAAACAAACAAACCAAAAAAGTAAAAATAAAGCAACTGAAACAAAAAGCCTACGAAAATACCCCTGAGTTCATTTTGTTACCTAACTACTCCTGTCCAGGTGGCCTGCCCTTGAGTGAAGTTGATGTAGCTACTGGCACTCCACTGGAGAAAACTGATTTCCCTTTAACAGAAGGTGTCAATTGCAGAGAGTTTCTTGGTTGGAGTGGAACTCTGCATCAATTCCACTCTCAGCACGGCTGCTGCACCTGGCTTGAACCTGGACAGGTCTTGTGGATGCTGCCACAATCTCTATGAGTTCTTTCTACACCAGTCCTTTCGTGTCTAGAAGACACTGTTTCTTCAGAGTCATCCATCACCACTGGTATCTGCCTCCTCTTCCAAATAGGACTCCTGAGCCTTGAGAGGAGGCGTTTGATGAAAACATCCCATTAGTACTGGGTGTATCAAAGTTTCTCACTGTCCAGTTGTGGGTCTCTGTGTGAGTTCTCAACTACCCCAGGATGAAGTTTCTCTGATGAATGTATAGCAATATGTCATTAGAGGTCATTTATTGTATGCTCCTTTAGGTTTAACTTTAGGCCCATGACCTATCTAGTTTTTGGTTCTTGGCCACTTTAGCCTCATCAGGTATGGGCTATATCTCATGGAGTGGTCCTTACATCCAACCTGGAAGTGGTTGGTTACTTGTTTAACATTTGTGCCATGATTGCACTGTGCATTTTACAGGTAGGTCACTGTTGCTGGCCACAGGTTTTGTAGATAAATGAGACTGATGATTACCTTTCCCTACTGAGATTTGGCATAGTTTCTTCCAGTAATGTGAACACTAATCAGTAGGGGTGAGTCTTCTGGTTAGGTCCCAACTTGACTTCTCTGTGTTCAATAAACATAAGTAAATGTTGTCTTTAGCAATAGGGCCATATTGATGTGGGATTCCCCTCTGTATGCTATGAATATGTTTTGATTCCATTGCTTATTAAAGAAGCTTTTTTTGGCCAATGGCTTAGTAGAGTAAAGCCTTTATCACCAAGAGTAAGTAGTACAGCTAGATCTTGGGGTAGATCGTGTCCCAGCTTCCTGAGAATCTGCCAATCTGATTCTCATAGTGACTGTAGATGTTCAAATTCCACTAGCAGTGAAAAAGTTCTGCTTCCCCGACACATTTGTTTACATGAACCTTGTTTAACTGATCTTGGCCTTTCTGACTCTGGTAAGAACAAATCTGGAAATAGTTTTGATTTGCATTTCACTGATGGGCAAGGATGTTGAACATTTATTTAAGTCTTTATGACCTATATGTGGTTCATCTTTTCAGAACTGTTTAGATATCTGTATGCCATTTTTAATTGGGTTATTTGTTTTTTCAATGTCCCAGTTTTAAAATTCTTTATATATTTTAGATACCAACCCCCTATTGGATGAGTAATTGGTAAAAATATTTTCCCACTCTGAAGCTGCCACTTTGCCCAAAAGGTAGTGTTATTTGTCATAAAGGAACGTTTCAACTTCATAAGGTCCCATTTATTAACTGTTAGTCTTAGTGCCTGTGCTATTATCCTGTGAGTATCCTGCTCAGAAAGTCTTTTCCTGTTCCAGTGAATTCAAGCCTATTTTCTCTTTTTCTCCTGTCAGATTTATAACACCCAGTCTTACGTTGATGCACTTGATCCTGTTGGGGTTGAGTTTTGTGAAGGATGAAGATATGAGTTATTTGGATTCTTCTGTGTATCAAGTGTGAGTAGCACCAGTTGTTAAAAATGCTGTCTTTTCTCTGACGTCTATTGTTGACCACTTTGTCAAAAATTAGATAACCATAGGTATGGGGACTTTTGTCTATATCTCAATTCAACTTCTCTGATCAACATGTCCATTTTTTTTCCAATGCCATGCTGTTTTTATTACGATGGCTCTGTAATACAGCTTGAAATCTGGGTGGTTGATGCTTCCATAAGTTCTTTGAGTATTCAAGATAGTTTAACCATTCTCTCTTTTTTTTTTCTTTTTTGCCCTTGGTGTATGTGTGTGTGTGTCCCCATAAGAAATTGAAGGTTGTTTTTTTCAATTTATATGAAGAAGTATGGTGGAACTTTGATGGGGGTTGTATCAAATCTATAGATTGCTTTTGGTAGTAATTGGGATATCCTTCTGTATATGTATTGCTTTTATTGATTAATGAATAAAGCTGTTTGGGCCAATGGCTTAGTAGAGTAAAGCCAGGTAAGAAATCCAGAGATAGAGATAGAGAGAGAGTAGGCAGAGTCAAGAAGATGCCATATAGCTATGGAAGGAGAAAGACACTTACTGGTAAGCCTCAACCTTGTGGTGATATATAGATTAATAGAAATTGGTTAATTTAAGATGTAAGAGTTACTAAGAAGCCTGAGCTAATTGAACAAATTAATATAGTTTTTCTGTTATTAGTTATATCTGGGCAGCTGGAAAACGAATGCGTATCCTCTTATTATATGGTAAAATGGCCGTTTTCATAATATTAACCCTTCTGATCCATAAGCATGGGGGATTTTTATCATCTTTTGCTGTATTCTCCAATGTTCTAATATTCTTATTTACAAATATTTCACTTGGTTGAATAGAGTTATCTCAAGATTTAATTTTTGAGGCTACTGTGAAAGGTATTGCTTCCCTGATTTCTTTCTCATTTTGATATTTGTATATAGGAAGACTACTGGTTTTTGTTGTTACATTGTTAATTTCATATCCTGATACTTTTCTGAAATTGTTTGTGAGATGTAGAAGTTTCCTCGTAAATTCTTGGGGTCTTTTGTGTATAAAATCATTTCAAAATAAAGATACTTTGATTTCTTTCTTCCCCATATGTCCTCTTGCTCTCCTTCAGTTATCTTACTGCTTTAGCTAAGACTTCCAGTACTCTGTGGATAAGTATGTGTTCAAACGCTTGTCACTGATTGTAGTAGAAATGCTTTGAAGTTGTCTCCCCTCGTTTATGTTGATGTTGACTGTTGGTTTGCTGTAAATTGCATGAAGGGATATTGGATTTTATCAAAGGCATTTTCTGTGCCTAATGAAATTACCTTGAAGTTTTTGTCTTTCAATCTAATTCGTGTGGTGGATTACATTTATTGATTTAAGTATGCTGAGCTATCTCTGCATCTCTGACATGAGGGCAACGTGATTGTGGTGGACAATTTTTTGGATGTATTCTGGAATGCAGGACATTATGCTAATTCTATTATATTTGTTGAGACTTGCTTTTTGTCCTAATATGTGATACATTTTGGAGAAAGTTCCATTAGTGGCTGAGAGAAAAGCATATTCTTTAGTGTTTGGTGGGTTGTTCTGTAGATGCCTGTCTTGTCCATTTGATTTATGAAGTCATTTAACTGCAGCACTTTTCTCTTTAGCTTTTGTCCAGGTAACCTGTTTACTGGTGAGAATGGGGTATCGAGTTACCCAGTATCATTGTCAAAGGTCAATATGTGATTTTAGCTATAGTAGTATTCCTTTCATGAACTTATTTTTCCCATGTATTTGGTGCAAAAATGTTTAGAATTACAATATCCTTTTTGTAATTTCTTTCCTTTAGTGGGTATGTAGTGTCTATCCTTGCCTCTTCTGATTAATTTTGGTTTGAAATTTATTTTGTCAGATATTAAAATGATTACTTGCTTCTTGGTCCATTTGTTTGGAATATCTTTTTGGGTCATTTTACCCTGAGATGATATCTACCCTTGATGGTAAGGTGTGTTTTATAAATGCAGCAGAAGGATGCATCATCTTTTCTAATCTATTCTGTAAATCTGTGTCTTTTTAATGTGGAATAAAAACCATTTATATGGAAAGCCATCAATGAATGGTATTTATTGATTGTTATTTTGTTGTTATGTGGTTTCCCCCATTTTTGGTTTACTGTTATGGAATTATTTATTCCTTGTGTCTTTTGGGGTGTACTTAACCTCTTCAAATTGAAGTATTCCTTTCTTTTTTTTTTTTTTTTTGACACAGTGTTTCTCTGTAGAACAGTTCTGGCTGGCTGTCCTGGAACTTACTTTGTAGAACAGACTGACCTCAAGCTCACAGATCCTCCTCCCTCTGCCTCCCAAATGCTGGGATTAAAGGTGTGTGCCACTATGCCCAGCTGAAGCTTTCCTTCTGTCACCTTCATTAGTGCTGGATTAGTAGATAGAATTTGCTTAACTTTGATTTTATAGTGAAATGTTCTGTTTTCTTCATCAATTTTGATTGATAGTTTTCCTGATTATAGTCACCTACACTGGCATTAGTGTGGTCTCTGAGTCTGTAGAACACCTGCCTTTCCTTTTGGCTTTCAGAACCTCCATTGAAAAGCTAGGTGTTATTTTAATGGGCCTACCTTTATATGTGACTTGGTTTTTTCCCCTTGCAACTTTTAACATCCTTTCTTTGTTCTGTATATTTTGTGTTTGGTTATGTGGGGTATATCTTTTCTAATCTCGTCTATTTGGTATTCTGTAAGCTTCTTTTACCTTGATAGGCACCTTTTTTAGATTGGGGAAATTTTCTTCCATGATTTTGTTAAAATGACTTTCTGTGCCTTTGAGCTGCATTTTTCTCCTTTCACTATCTCTATCATTCTTAATTGGGGCTTTTCATAGTGCCCTGGATGTCCTGAATGTTTTATGCCTAGATATTATTTAGGATTGAACATTATCTCTGAGTGAGCTCCCCATTTCTCCTAATATGTCTTTAAGATACGGAGTTTTTTTTTGTGTCTTGTGATCTGTTGGTGAGGCTCACCCTGAGATTTTTGTTTGACATCCTAAGCTTTTCATTTCCAGTTCAACTTTGATCATCTTTGCCGTTCCTATTTCTATTTTCATGTCTTAAACTTATTTCCTTATTTTCTTCAGCTGATAGCCTTTTCATGATCTTCTTTAAGGAATTTATGTATTCTTCTTTAAGAAGATATGAATGTTTTAACAATTGCTACCTTGTTGTTTAGGGTTTCAGTTGAATTGTGTTTATTAAGGTCTACTCTGGTACAATTACTAGATTTCAAATGAGGCATATTTTCTTGGTGGTTCATATCTGTGCTTTGGGGCTGGGGTCTAGTACCTGGAGTAATGATGTTTGTTGATGGAGGAAGGTCATTGGCCAATAAAGAAACTGCTTGGCCCTGTGGGTGGAGTAAACAGAACAAAATGCTGGGAGGAAGAGGAAGTGAGGTCAGAGACTCCACAGCTCTGCTCTCCGGAGCAGACGCCTCAGAGAGAGACGCCATGCCCCGCTCCCGGGATGAAGCTCTGACCCAGGATGGACTAGGCTAGAATCTCCCCGGTAAGCGCACCTTGGGCTGCTACACACAGATGATTAGAAATGGGCTAAATTAATATGTGAGAATTAGCCTAGAAGAGAATGGGCCAAGCAGTAATTAAATGAATACAGTTTGTGTGTTGTTATTTTGGGGCATAAGCTAGCCGAGCAGGCGGCTGGGGTGCTGGGAACGCAGCCCTGCCGCCCTTACTACTACAGTTTGTGGTGTTTATTTATGTAGCTATATGATCTTGTCTTTGTTGGGTGTGTGTTCCGTTCTTTGGTTTCTGTTGGCTTCTCTGGCTCATAGGCAAACATGGTGGCTGTGAGATTCCTGGTTGAGGATGCGTCTGTGGGTCAGTGGGTGACACAAAAAAATGGAGATGGGACAGGAGGCCAGGCTGAGCAGGGTGGTAAAAAAATCGCTAGGGGGAATCCTTGGTCTACACCCAGGTACAGAGTCTCCAGGGAATGAAGGAAGGCTAGGAGGAGAGGCGCTTGCTTAAGTTCTGGAGATTTCTAAATAGATATTTTAAAAAGGTATAGTGTTGTTTGACTTGAATGTTGCCTATACTCCATTTGAAAGATACAGTTCTGGGCGCTCAAATATTTTCTTAAATTTATTAAACCATGGATATTTTTCTTATTCATTAACTTTTCCCTACTGTTATAAAACCTTAAAAAATAAAATATGAAATCAGAGCAAAGCAATGAAGTCAATAAAATGTAAATGGACAGCATTAATTTAGTGTGACAGAAAATGTTGGCTCACAAAACTCAATGGGTCAGTTAGAGTGGAGCTATAGTCATAATCCACATGCTAGCTTTGTAGAGTATAATATGCATATAAGTAATAGGTCAAAATTTTCCTTTGCAAAAATTTGACGCAGTACTCTTCACTGATATGATTTTTTAATATTAACAAAATAACAGCATCTCTCAAAGTACCCCCCTAAACTAAACAATCAAGCAAATACAATCCAAACAGATTAAATAGAATTTATTATGCATATACCCAGCAAGCATCTCCTTGTAACACCACACAGTGTGTGTGGTACTGGTGCTGATGAGATAGTCCCTTCCCTATCATGGTGTTGTTTGGTGCTGATTGGCATGAATATATTATATAGTCCATCTGTCTGATATTTTTGCTCTTTTGGTTCACGGTAATTAATGAGGTACAGGTTGGCCTCGTTTGATCATCTGGCATGCAGACCTGATTTTCAAATCAAGAGCAAATAGCGGCTAGGCACCAATGTTCCCAGGTTTCCCGATAATTCCGAATATGTTTGTGCCAATTTCTAGAACATTGCCAAGTACAAACACAAAATTCAAAATTTCTTTTAAGTAATTTCTTAAATCTGAAAAAAATATATCTCAACTATAATTGGTCATACAATGCTTTAAACACAAACATGGCTGAGAATGTTCCTGTTTCCTCTCCTTGACTAGCCTATAGAAAAACCCAATAAGCTGTTCGGGTAACTTTTTTTAGACATTATCCCATTTTGTGACATAAGATGAGTCAAAAATCTCCCAGATTGCTTTTGTGCTTTGTGTGCTGTTTCTACTAGGTGATAGTCACATGATAAAAGATGGACCAGGTTAGAGAAAGAAAGGCTGAAAATCTCCTTCAAAGTATGCTGATTCTATCACAAGCTACTCACATTGAACATCTCTGGGAATTTTGATAGTTTAATTTCAAAGTTGGCTAAAGTTTAACTTTGTCCTACATGAAATTGGTTTAAGAACTTGTACTTTTTCTTTCTGTGGAAATGTCACTAATGATTTCAGTAGGAATAGATAAGAAATTGCCTTTGAAAAGAATTTGAAAAAGTCATTTTCCCCCAGTTATGTTTTTTTTTTATTTAGAAAGAAAACCAATCTCCACCCAAGTATCTCTCAAACACAAGATTAAATAAAATGTACAGTGAATTTGTATATGCATTTGAATACTGTGTCTCTTACTGTGTCAAAAATTGTAAAGAATATATACAAATGTTCTGGAGTTGGGAGTAGTCCCAAACTCTGTGGGGTTTGGAGAGACACAATGCGGGAAGTGAGAGAATGGGGAAATCAATTAGTTGTTTAGTTGTGCCCAAATAAATACACTCACTTAAAACTAAAAGAGGAAAGGGAAATTGGGAAATAGTAGGAAATGGGAAAAGAGAGGAGTATGGAACCTTCCCAATTCCACCTGACAAAAAAACATGAGGGAAATTAATTTCACGGTTGGAGATGAAATTTTTTTGAAAGGTGAGAAGAGAGAATGGGAAGAACAGGGAAACACCAGTGGACCAGGCAGAGAAAAGGTGGCCATGAAGTGCAAAGGAGTTCAATGCCAGTCTAAGGATCTTTCACTTCTCTCTTCAGCCAATATGTGGTAGGCTCTAGTCTGGCAGATGTCTCCTTACCTTTCACCTCTGGCCCAGTCTTTTTATCCTGGCTCACTCTACTGAGCCTGCTTGTCTCCTGGGCAAGTTCCTTTTCCTTCTCCATTTCTTGGGAGCTGGCTTGCTCCAGGATTCTCAGGTCATACTTCTTTTAGACCATTCAAAGACTGAAGTAACTCACAAAGCTTTTGAGGAGAAGGGAGGCATTATGAGCAGCCAGGGAACTTGGGAATGTGGTCACATTGGTGTACAAGACAGTGACATCCAAGATATGTCAAGCTGGGTGAAGAGTTTAGATGCTTTTGTGTGGGTCATGCCATCAGGCTATATGTAACCTCCAGTATGCTTCCTAGCACAGATTCTGCTGTTCTTGGTCAGTGGATATAGAATTGAGTGCTTATCTGTTGCCCCAGTTTCTATGCTTCAACATGCTCTGCTCTGGTCAAAGAACAAGAGTGGACAGATGGACAGATTATACTATAATGGCTGACCAGGACCCCCAAGCTAGAGGAAGTGTGTGGACAGCTAGGATGCTGAGCCCAGTGCAGATATTGTTGAGGCTGATGGTAGGAAGAAAGTCCTGGAGAATGGGTAGGAGGTATGATAAGGATGTTGCTAATTTTTGTGTTGGCCCTGGGAGTTATCACCAGGTTTCCAGGTTTCTGATGCAGGTGGTCCACACTGTAATATTTTCACGACTCTACTGGACTATGGGTGGAGTCTGAGTTTCCAGAAAGTGACACTTTCCCACTGCTCTGCCAAGCCAGTTGTTGAACATAGGACTCTGGATGAGAGAGTGGTCCATAGTGATGGCTGAAATTAGGATATTGTACAGGGGAAGAGTAAGAAACCTGAATCTGTTGAGGGGACTATATGTAGCCTTGTGGAGGCTGAACTTGCTGAATAGGTGGTATATGGTTAGGGGTGGAATAGTTGGAAGTGGAGGTGGGTGCAGAATATGACATGGACAAAGAACATAATGAAAGCAAGTAACAGGAAGACAGGAAAATGCAACTTCAGGCTCCAAAATCTTCTAGTCTCAGTCATCAAGGAGCATGCTTTGACAAGCTTATGTTCCAGAATTGTGAACTCTAATATATTATGGCCTCAAGACAGTAAATACATGTTTTCATGGAAATACCATCTATAAATGAAAAACGTTATGCTAAAAAATAATCAGCGTATAATGGCTGAGGCATATTGAGACTCTTCGGATTTCAAAAACTTGCTTTAAAATGATTTAATGCCATATTTACAACAATTTTTGTCCAGGGAAACCAATAACTTTAGTTTTATTACAGTGACCAACACCAAGCATCTTAAGGTTAAGTAATATCTAAAAGTCAGAACATTGTGGAGGAGGGTTGAGAGACAAAGGAGCTCCTGGCCTTGATCCATATTTTAAAACAGGGTTTATACAAAGAAAATATTTGGTTTTGTGTGTTCAAATCATGTCATCTTGAAAGGAAACATTATTAAAAAGAAATTATTTGTCAGTTCCAAATAGTGGCTTCTGAGAGTAACACTAGGTTTGCACTTAGTCTTTTTACAGTAACCGTATTTGACTACAGATATTTTCTTAGGAAAGAAGGTAATATGTTTTTCTAAACATGGTGCAGGCATTTATTTTTGAAAATGGTTTTGGGATGTGGGATTCCCATCTATGGTGTGATTACCATTAATGAATAAAGAGAAGTGGCTTGGCCTGATAGGGTAGGCAGGGAAAATGAACCTGAATGCTGGAAGGAAGAAGGTAGAGTCAGAGAAGCCATTTAGCCTCACCGGAGACAGCCACAGGCTTGTGGCGATACACAGATTAATGGCGATAGGTTAAATCAACACGTAAGAGTTAGCTAATAAGAAGCTAGAACTAATGGGCCAAGCAGTGATTAAAATAATATAGTTTCTGTGTGATTATTTTGGGACTGAGCAGCTGGGAACCAACAAATAGCCTCCTTCAACAGTTTTGCCTAAAAAGATGCTTGGGGCAGGCTTGCTTATACTAGCAAGGACTTCTTTGATGGGAGTTTTAGGCTAAGAGCAGGAAAGTGGTTTGAATTGCTTTTTGAATAATCATATCCAAGTCAAGCTAAGAATTCAGTTGCCTAGAGGGTCTTTGCCACAGATGACACAATTATTAACAAAGAAAATGGAAAAGAAAATGACTTATAGACAATAAAAAGAATTGCTAAAGATTTTCAGGCATGAGATGACATAAACTTAGTTTTTGCACATCATCTTTAAAGAATTAAAAAATTGTAATATTATGTTGATAAAGCATCCTTACCATTACTGTGCATGCCATCCATCACTCTAAAAGATGACAGTTGCCCGTTCCTTTCAGTCTAGTTGCAAATGGGAGGAAGCTCATCTTGGGACATTGACTATTCTTACATGATAACATGCTGGCCTTCAGACTGAGTTTGACACCATAAAACTGCTGCCTGCCAAGTGCTGACAAGGATGTCTCACAGTGAGAGAGCCTACATATCCCTATGGGGTTTAGAAAGTGACATGGCACTTTGGAGGAAATTTACATTTATTTTGCAAATATGGCAATGGTCATATTGCCATTGATCAACCAAAGAGCTCTTAACCTACCATATTTGCTGCATCTCCCAGAGACTCACACTTAGTACAGTGATGTTTGTGTATGCACAACAATATCCAACTTAGTCTAAGTGGTCACGATTTGTGCTAACTTCCTAAAGTAGCATCTCTTCTACAGAGGGAATTAACTAGCATACATGTAGATGAATCTCAATATAATACAAATAATGCCACACACAGAAAAAAGTGATAATGAATTTAAAACCATGTAAGTGCATAAGTGCATATGCACACACATGCATGCACACATGTGTATATGGGATAAAATTTTAGACAGCAGAACGAAATGAATATCATGTGAATATACAGACTGAGTGGATGGTACATAGATAGCAAGTTCATCATTTTAGTAACAATATTTATTTAAAAGTAATAATGCAGTCATGGGAAAGAGCCTTTGCAAATCTCAAAAAATAGAAACATATTTTACTTTGTGAGTTGGGAAGGGAGGAAATAGCCTTTAAATTAAATGCAACTGTACATACTGCTATTTTGATATTTTCATATGTTACTCTATTTGTTCCCTTCACTCCCCTGCCTCCAGGTTCCTATAATTTGCCACACAAAGAGTACTGACCAATGCAATAATATTTGGCTGTTGTGTTCCTCACATGGGCATAAAGATGCTGAGTAAAATGTAGCTATTCGTACAACCACAATAGATCTTATCATAGGCTAAACAGGTAGAGTGAACCTCATATGTAATTTAGGCAAAGTTCCTTAGTTGTTGGTAAAGTCACATTTTTTCAGTAGAGAATATCTGTGCACATTCTTTCACCACTGTGTCTGAGGCTATTCACAATGCTTACCCAATTAATGCTACAAGGACTGAGTTCAGAATAGTTTTTGCTATGAAATAAAAGGCATTTTAGAAAAGAAAATATGGCAAACACTTCATGGAAACTAGCTGCTTTTTTAGAATGAATTCAGATCTGCTTTGCAGAATTATACTCTTAGAACATTAGAGGTACCAATTTGCCAAAGTTTTGTTATGGTACTCTCAGAGGGAGCAAGAGCAAGAGAAGAGCGATTCAATGAGTTCAGTGCACTTGAGGATTACAGGATCAACTTAAACTAGGGTTTTTTTTTTTCTTAGTATATTTGAGTGAGGAAATGAAAATATTCTTGGGCATTTAGCCAAATGAGGTGTTTTTCATCCAGCCAGTAATAGCCTCTCCATATGTCAACTCATTTTTCATAGTGGGATGACACATTCTGACATGTGTATGAGACCCTTCTGCAGAGTCTAGGGTAGAAACCAAGAGTCTCTTTTGAATTTCCAGGTTAGGAAACTCAGCTTTTGCTTATGATAATAATAGATTTCTGCCTCAAATCCTGAGGATGCTTCAGGCATTGTCATTCACTGAAGGAAATTCTTAATTGACTTTATTCAGAATTCAGTTCCTGCCCTGTCCTGTCCTGTTCTGCTTGGGGATTGACTATGGTGTCATTTCCCTGAAGACTAAATGCCATGATTTCTCTCAGTTGACCTTAGCTATGCATGGCAATCTACAATGTTGACTCACTCTGCTAAGCCACGCATCACCATTGTTGTACATAGTAAAGCAAGTTCTTTCCTCCCTGGCTTCATAATTTCCTCAGTTCCTACAGATGGATTTCTGGAGGAATTTTACAGAGCACACTGACCTGACCTTTACTATCTTCCAAGCCCTAGTTTACAATGACTATATCTTTATTGTATCAACTAAGGTTGGATTATTATTTCAATACAAGCCACCTGACTCTCTCTGGCAAGGAGATGGTCCTGTCTAGCGGAGTGAGCATGAGGTTTGTCACAGTCCATTGTCCCATGTGATTTTCTAATGAAATAAAGTTAGGGCCAGGGCCCAGCTCTTGTGAGGTTTGAGAAGCTGCATGGTTACATATGGTCAGCCATCAGTTTGAATGTGAAATTCTGTCTTTCTGTGCTGCTATTCTTCGTTGTACAATTGTTGAAAATTAGGCATGGTTTGAACCTACTGGATTGTGATGCTTGATTTCCTCTGTTTCTGACCCCCAAAGTCTATATCATGCATGTATAATATCCCAACTGTAAAAATAGCAGAAGATAACTTAGGGGAAATACATAATACATTATGTGTTCCCTTGACATATTAATACTTGTCTCAGAAAAAGCAAAGGCTGATTTTAGGATTTCTAGGATATCACTTAGGCAGCCTATAATAAATACTTACTAAAAGATAAAGGATGAAATTAAGCTTTTTGGAATAGTATGATTTCTACTGTGTTTGGGTAGATGGCATACAATATTGATTGAGAATAGCATTGCCCATTAATATAAAGTCTTTCCCATGCTTTAGAGTCAAACAGTACTTGCCTTTGAACTTAGCAAATTTTTATGTTCAAAGTTATGCAGGATATAGTACCATGTATCTCATTGCTGCTTCTACTTTTAGGTATGTTGAGGTAATTTGTCGTTGGCATGAAAAGCACTAATTACTCACCAGTAATTAATTGATTATAGGAGTTTAATTGATTATTAGACAAAAACGAATTGAGAGGCTACATTGTTATTGAGGGAGTCAAGGATTTTATGACTTCACATGTCCAATTCATGCAAGTTATGAACTGCTTTACCATAAAAACCAACCTCCTGTTCCTATCATGGTTCCAGCTACTCTAGTACTGTAGTTTCTGACCCAATAGTTTTTGAATTCTATCCATAAGCCAAGAGAGTTTTTAAAAGCTCAGAGGCTCATTTATTATACATTTTATATCATCTACATATAAATTTTGATACTGAAAGACTTTCTGATTTACTGTTTTGTGATTTCTAAATAGTAAAATTTAAAATATGGAGATCAGAATTAGTTAAGATCTCTCTCTCTCTCTCTCTCTCTCTCTTTCTTCTCTCTTTATCTCTTTTCTGGTCTCTCCTCTCTCCCCCTTTTCTTCTTCACTTTTGAAGCTAGACTCTGGATATGTAACCCAGGTTCTCCATAAACCCACAACGTAGCTAGAATAAGCCACATGCTCCTAGTAATCTCTATCTCACTCTCCTGATTATTGGGATACAAGTACAACACTTGAAGTTAGGTAGTATACTAGTTTTGAATCTATTAATCTGTAGATAACAGCCCATATATATGGCTTAAAATAACTCATAGATGCCACAATTTTGACCATGGGTTTTATTTGTCTAGAAGTCCTCTCAAAATATAGGTATAAAAATAATGATCAAGGTGTTTCGCTACTGAAAAGACCTGGCTTACATTCTTTAGAGTGATGAATTCATTCATCCATCCATCTTTGGGATACTTATTAATGCCTTCAAATTTCCACTAAATAGAATTTAGCAGCAAATTTCCAAGAGTATTTTATCCACAGGTATTCTTTCAAAATTACCGAGGGATTTTAAAATGAATTTGTTATGAACATGCATACACATTTTGGATAAAGTAAGAAGCCTTCATCTAATTCGAGTGCAAATTCCCAGGGTTTGCTGCCCACTTTGCAGGAGCTTTTAAAGTGTTGGTGATCTCTTTCTGATAATTGCTTAAGGATACAGTGTTTTCATCAGCATAGAAGAGGTAGAAGTCTTTGCTATTTTTTAAACATTGACTTGTATTATTAGCTGTATACTCTCATAAAATGTTGAGGTTTTGGTTTTTTTTTTTTTCTCTTTGAAATGCTAAGAAAGATTTAAAGGTATTGGTTAGAAACCCTTGCTAAGGAATTTGAGAGAAAGCAATAAGGTAAAAGAAGACATATGGTATTTGGCCTTACATTGACTAGGTCTTGAACTGTAGCTCAATTATACACTATAACCATGAACATTTTCTTATTCTCTCTAAGCCTCGGTTTCCCCTCTTCTATGTAAAAGCTTACCACTAGGAAATTCTTTATTGTTTTGCGGGAAAAATAAGAGTCTCGAGCATTATACTTCTGTTTTTTATATAGGACTCAATTAATTCCTTAAAGGAATAGTCATTCTGCTCATCAATTTGCAGATTGTGAAGGACTCTGAGGGACAGTTGTCCTCTGCTTCACTGGACAGGCTAAAATCCAGGGTCACTTTCCTTTCAGCTCTGATTTGGAAGTAAGTGTTTTCCATCACCAAGCACTCCAACAGTGACTTGGTTGGAACACCTGTGGCAGGTACTTTTCCAGCTGGCTTAAATCTTCTTACATCTTAGTGGCTTTGTTTTTAATGATGAGACTCCTAAGAAGAGACCTAGAGGCAGACATAAGCTGAGTTATCTTGCATGACAAGGCCTTACAAAGTGTGAATTATTACAGTTGCTTCTATCCATTTGCTAGGGTTCAATATAAAGAAAAGGAAATAAATCCACTTCTTGATTGAAAGAGTAAAAGAAACTTGGTAATATGTCCTAAAATTATCATCATGACAATTTGCAAATGTTTATTATTTTTTCTTTAGATTTTTATGTTTATTTATTTTAATCTTAGAAAAAAATCATTTACCTGCTCATGTTCCTTCAACCTGTAAGTGCTGGTAAGCAAGAGTCAGAGTTTGTGCTATCATAGAGATAAATTTATACCAGATATATAGTTTGTTCAGACAGGAAAAAAAATTTATTAGATACCGGTTATGAGGAAGACATTTCCTGTGTACTTTGGAAGGCACAGTTGAGGGAGCCTGTCCTGGGTTCTTCCAGTCAGCAATGGTGGTGGTACACCACAGACTGTAACAGACACTTCAAATGAGGAGCAGTTAAAAGGTCATGGCGGAAGAACTGCGAAAACTCAGTGATTTAGGGAAGGGCCCTTGGAAATGGAGGGTCAGAGTGCCCACATGGACTATATACGAAAAGCTTTTCTAACTACAAGTCCTTACGTTTCTTTGTTCATTAAAAGCTCTTATGTATCTTATCTCACTTAACTTTTTCATAAAACCATATATTTTTGCATATTATTTTGTTATCATTGAGATTTGAATGACTGAATCAGTTTCCTCAAGAGTGCAGTTAGGTGGTGACTCAGCATGTAAGGTATTTCCTGCTAAGCCTGGCAACCTGAGTTCTACCCCTTGAGCCCACATGATAGAAGGAGAGAATTGATCTGAATTTGATCCTCTGAACCTACATAGTAGAAAGAGAACTCTCCGTTTGTTCTCAGACCTGCACAATACACACACACACACACAGACACACACAGACACACACAGACACACACACACACACACGTGCATGCCCTCACGTATGTACACATACATATGAGAGATAGAGACACAGAAAGAGACTAAACAACTAAATTTAAAAACAGAATTTAAGATTTCATAACAATAAGATAAAATAGAAATAGTTTGAATTTACTCGATGATTAAGATTTTGCTTAATCGTAATTGAGGAGTAGCTTTCATGGTGTATAGATGCTATTCAGCTTCCAAAAGAGGGAAGCAATGGTCCTTCCTAACCAGCTATGATGCCTATGACCCACAATAATGACCAGCATTGCACAGTAACTCTAAGGGTGCAATAGTTTCACATACTACTGGGTAGTAACCAACAGCTCTCTAATTGGGCCTACAACCCTCTGCCCACTAAACCTAATCTTGCCTGGTACTGGAAACCTAGTCTATTATCCATGGCCAGTGAAGTCGTGGATCTTGGAGGAGAATCTACCACCATGTCTTTACAAAACGGGCATAATTCCTACATATGCTCTAGAGGTTTGTTCTTATACCTTCAGATGAGTGTAGTCTCCACCTCGCATCACAGAAGCTTTTCTTTGTAACAGGCAAAGAGCATTATGGAAAACAACAGTGAATCAAAATGTAGAATTGTGAAACTCAACAAACGCTTCTACAAAACATCTCTTATAGCCAAGACTCAGGAATCAGTGCAGACGATGGAGTGGAAAGATTGTAAGAGCCAGAGGATCAGGGAGTTTTCTATAAGACTGTGTCTTCCAGTAATGTCAGAAGCTACATTCATAAAGTTTCACCAATAAAACTACCTAAACATGAGATGAACAAGTACAACAAAAATAGACATGCGTAAGTAGGCTGGGAAAAACTCATGAGGCCTCAACACTACATAAAAAAAAAAAAAACTACAGACAAATAAGGAATGCTGGGTGTGGGAGAGTCATCCTTCCTAGGGAAGACCACACCAACTGATTATCCGAATAGGAAACAGTCAACCCTGAAATTGTATATAAAGTGACATTATATGGGCTGATCAGATTGTATTTAAAAATGCACACATACAAACACACACATACACTCACATGTGTGTGTGTTTCTAAATAAAATCTGATATATATATATGTGCATTATATATATATGTATATATATGTATATGCGTATTCATATAACAGCAATCAATGAAAAACAGGCCATAAATTTGAAAAAGATCAAGGAGGGGCAAATGGGAGAATTTAAAAAGAAGAAAGGGAAGGGATAAATGGTGTAATTATATTATACTATTAAAACAAATAGAAAAAAAAAGATAAAAGCCTTCAGTGTCTTGCCAGAGAAGTACAAACATTATTTGGTAACTCGAGCAGGTTTATTGACAACAGAGAGACATAAATAGGACTGTACATTGGCTAGAGTATTCAGCAATCATTGTCAAAAATAGATTAGAATGAGAATGCTTAGAGACTTTGAACTCTCTTATAATAGCTATTTATGCCAGAAGTGATGAACCGCTAATGTGGTGGTTTTCCCAATGAGAGAAAACATGCATTTAGAAACATTCTAGGGGTATAAGTGACCACATTTGGGCAAGGAATAAGGAATTTGAAAGCTAAAGACAAGATTGTAATCCCAAATGAGCGTGACATTGGCACCGATACCGAGAAGGCTGTAACAACCCTAAATGGGAGGTTTTGCACTTGTATGCATGTGTGTGTGTGTGTGTGTGTGTGTGATATGAATGCATATATTTGTGTAAGAGACAGAGATAGAAACACATAAAGAGATAAACAGCGACAGCAGAATTGTGAATGGGTCTCATTTTGGTATATTAGATTTTTTTAATATTGGAAAAAGTGAGCACAGAAGCAAGGAAGAATATGTTCATGTGTTGAACTCATGGCATTGGTGTGCAGGCATGGGCATGTCACAACATGTAGCACCCTCTTTTCCTCTTAATCCATTAGGGACTCCCATTCACACAAACTGAATTCATAGCTTTTTGCAGAAAAGAATTTTAGGAGATGTTAATATGAAACAAAATAGGAGTGTTTCTTTTGAACATCATTTCAAAAATAAATTAGTAAGGACTTAATGTAAATTTTGTTGCATTAAAATAATTTCTTGGGTCAACAAGATGGCTTAGTAAATAAAGGAACCTGCCATTAATCTAAGGACCTGCATTCCAAGCCCAGGGCCCACAGGTTGGAAGGAGAGAACTGTCTCCCACTAGTTGTTCTTTGACCTTCGCGTGTGAACTATCACATACTGATGTACACACACACACACACACAAAAAAAAAAATCTTCAGGCATTAAAGATAATTTATTTCACATAACAATACTATTTATGTCAACGTTAAGTTCAAGCACATTATTTTACCTAACTTTTCAAAGTACTTAAGATGTCTTCACATTCTTTTTTATTTTTAAAATGTTTGCTTATTCATATATTCCTTGACACTTTCACACATGATGTGTTTTGTCCAGCTTCAACTTCCCTGCATTATCCTCTTTCATCTCCGTTCCACTGTCATTGAACTTCTGTTCTCCAGCAAATTCCCATCCCACTTTCATGTTCAGATGGTGTATGAGTGTATGAGTGTGTCTGTGAATGTGTGTGTGGTAAAGGAGGGTTGGGATCACCGGATTTAATTAGGATCATTTGTGTGAATGTGGATGGGAATTATTTACTGGAGCACAAACAGTTTACCAGGGGTACACCACCAAACAGATGGCATTCGTTGGAGTTTATTAGAAGAGATTTTTCTGTTTAATCTAAGCACAAAGGTTACTTGAAAGAGAGCCACTAAGGGTAAGCGAGACACACCTAAGAACATGAGCGTGGGCCACCCCATGGAGAGCCTACTTCATTGACTCTACAATATTCACAGACACTATCTTCAGAAGACTGTCAAAAATTTTAAATGAGTTCACAGAATGGTTCCTGGAAGACACATGAGAGGATTACACTTTGTAAAGTAAATGCCTAGGTCACGGGGATTCAGGAACATTGGATATTTGCACTGTAGAGAAAGTTTTTACTGCAAACGTGCCAGAAAATATCCAGAGATCATGATCCTGTACTCAACAAATTTCGCATCTACTCTGGCCTTATTTTGATCTATTGTTATTTCATCATGTGAAAATAGTTCTTCATCAAGAAATTTTGTGGCTTTGTAGGCAGTTTTCACTGTCAGTGTAATTGTACAGGAATCCTTGATTCTCAGCTGGCAAGATACTTCAAAATTACAGAGTGGAAAGTCTCCCTTTTCTTCTTACATCCCTAAAAGTTTTCCCTGTCTTTGAATCCTACCTCCAGAGAAACTGCCCCTTATTATAGGATCTTTAGGGTATGAAATGCTATCTGCAATGCTACGAGAACAGCCTCAGGCTTGTATGCTTAGTGACCTAGAAAAATTTGAGAATGGATTTGTGAAATCTTTACTCCAGGTAGGTTAACTTGTTTCTTATCTTAAAGGGACCGTTGCATTATCAGAAGACCGTAAAGCCAATATTTCCATTCTGTTTGAACTAATTTAGACACTTATCTAAACTCTGGGCCTTGCGGTCATCATCTACAGGATAAAACTACTAGTACCTGTGGGGGCAAAATGAAATAAATAAACAAGATAATCTATTCAAAGAACAGGGAACCGGCAATGTAGATTCACAATGAATTACAGTCTGGTGACTATGTTGTCAATGCCAAGATGAGTTCAAAATGTCTTTGTCATCATCTAATTCAAGGCTAAAAATTACCAGAGCCAAGTGGAGGAGCCAACTGTGGAACTGAGTGTTATTTTCAAAGGACCTCGGCATCTGGAAATCCAGATGATCTAGAACTGGCCTTTACAGGATAACTAAACAGCAGCAAAGGCACCAGGGAATTTAGCAGGAATAGCAGCAGTCGCTATATTCCTTCACTGTTAGTATTTTAGAAGTGGTACTTGGTAACCATTACCACTTTGTTTTTTCTTATTATGTTTACTCGTGTGTGTGTGTGTGTGTGTGTGTGTGTGTGTGTGTGTGTGTGTGAAAATAGCAAAAGCACCAGATTTATAAACCAAATGATCCCTGGGGATAGTGGCTTTATATCTTTAATCCTGGCATTAGAAGGCAGAGCATCTGGAACTTGTGCATTTGAGGTCATACTGATCTTTTATAGTGAGTGCCTCCCAGGCTTGTCACAGTTACACGGTGATATCCTGTCTTAATAAACAAAACAAAAACCAAGACAAACAATGACAGTAATAGAAGCAAATAAACCCCCACCAAAAAACCAACAAACAAAACAAAGAAAAAAAAACAAACAAACAAACCCCAAAACCAAAACAAAAGCTTCAACCCAATGATTAAACACATGTCCTGGCTCTTCGTTGTTGGGTGTTTTTAATCTCTGTACTTCAGTTGCCCCACATAGCTAAAACATTCCCCTGATCTGAGCACTGATCTAGACTATCAGAGAGCCCTTTATAAACTGCAGGTCAAAATATGGATATGTTTTGCTTAATCAGGAAAAGCATTTGCATTTATGCCATCATATCAAACAGGATTTACCTTGAGTGCCTAGAATTAGACATAGCCTAGAATTCTGCCTTGAGAAGACTTCCAGGCTGAGTCTGTATTTAGTGGGAAAATTACCATGATTACTTAGCAGTGATTTTAGTGGTATTGGAGAGGATAAATGACATTTTATAGCGTTAATTTGTAATTTATTATAAGTTGATATTTTTTTCTTTTGACTCTTTCTTGCTAAGATGAAAGAATTCCAAGTGTTTGTGTGCTCTGCTTAGTGGAGTATGAGGACAGCTGATACATATAGAATACGTTTCTTCTTGCAGAACTCCCCTGCAGCTGTAATATGAGAGTAACACTAGTTCCTTGAAGAAAAAAAGTCTAAGATCTCTGAGGCAACGTGTTTCTCCTTTTTTCTTCATTTTTAAAATTGATTTTATTGAGCTGTACATTCTTCTGTGCTCTTTCCTCCCCTTCAACCCTCTCCCATGGTCCCCATGCTCCCAGTTTACTCAGAAGATCTTGTCTTTTTCTACTTTCCATGTAGATTAGATCCATGTATTTCTCTCTTAGGGTCCTCATTGTTGTCTAGGTTGTCTAGGATTGTGAATTGTAGATTGGTTTTCTAGATTTGTGTTTAACAATCATTCATGACTGAGTACATATTTGTGTTTTTGGGTATGGGTTACCTCACTCAGCATGATGTTTTCTAGATCCTTCCATTTGCCTGCAAATTTCAAGATGTCATTATTTTTTTCTTCTGTGTAGTACTCCATTGTATAAATGTACCACATTTTCCTTATCCATTCTTCAGTTAAGGGGCATTTACGTTGTTTCCAGGTTCTGGCTATGACAAACAATGCTGCTGTGAACATAGTTGAGCACATGTCCTTGTGGTATGATTGAGCATCCTTTGGGTATATACCCAAAGGTGGTATGGCTGAGTCAACATATTTCTTTAATCATAAACTTTTCTTCTGGGACTTATACACACATGGGTTGGAGACCATATTTATAAATGAAAGCCATTCTTAATAGGTAGCAGCTATAAATTTTAAATTCAAGAACATCTTGAGAAATAAATTCACATTGTTAGTTACGTTGATTAAAGTTTTATTTCAATGTGGTTGCTATAAAATATTAGATCTATTAGCATGAACACAAACATGTCTATTATCAACTCAATTTCATTTCTTTACCTTCTTTCATTGCCTTCATAGTTATAATGAACTGCAAGTGCCCTGTTTTATGCTTCCCACTGAATAGTTTCAGATAGTATCTTACAGTAGGTGTCACTTGCCTTTCCCTTTATATTCCAGTTTTATTTCAAATTTCTTTGTTGTCAATGTGATTTAGGTGGGTCTTCTATCTATCTGTTGCTTTCATTGGTTAATTAATAAAGAAAACTGCTTGGCCTAATAGATTAGAACATAGGTAGGCAGGGGAGACAGAACAGAATGCTGGGAGGAAGAAGGCAGTGAGGCAGACACAATGAAGCTCCGGCCCAAGATGGACATAGGTTAGAATCTTCCCGGTAAGCCACCACCTTGTGGTGCTACACACATTAATAGATATGGGTTAATCAAGATATGAGAGTTAGCAAGTAAGAGGCTAGACTAATGGGCCAAGCAGTGTTTGAATGAATATAATTTGTGTGTTTTTATTTCGGGTATAAAACTAGCCGTGTGGGATCCGGGTGGGAAGAAAAGCAGGCCTGCTTGCCTTATCACTACATCAATGTAAACCCTATCATAAGAAACAGAGAGAACTGATTATGGTCACTTGAAGATGTGACCTTTATATATGTATATAAATTTTACCAGAATCTCTATACCATCTAAGGCACAGCTGTTCATTAAAAAAATCATAGTGTTATTAGAAGTATGGCCTGTATTGATTGCTTAAAAAACTTTTCTCTATTCCTCAGTATTTGCCACGAGATAAACTTTTAATATTTCATTATACACTGCTTAATGTTAATAATCATCACATATTTAAAATGTGCTTGATATTTATTGCTAAATTATTGCACAGAGAAACAGAACAATGACTTTCTTACATTCATGTCTTAATTGGAACCTATACTCAATTGACTGAAATACCTTGAACATCTGACCTTGGTTATGTGGAGCAGAAGCAATTATTTTGTCAGGTAAATGAATAATCAGTGGTGTCACTTAAAAAATAGTGAAATAAATCAAGGTAACTAATTAGACAAAATTCTTTCTTTTTATCCCAATTCACTGGGAATCACTTGTAAGTCTATCAAAGACTGTATGTGTTTTAAATGATGATAAAATAGGATAAGATAAATCATTTGGTATAATTACAGATTTTGATAAATAGAAAGGGTCAGAGTCTTACGTACAGAGAGTTTGTGGAAAGGCTACCAAAAATGGGTGGGGCACACCCCTCCAAGCAGATCATGATACTTCTGAGTTGGCAACAATAAAATAAAGATCTGAGAGGACTGTAAGAGGACAAAGTGTGGCCATGTTTATTTCCATGACTAAATCCCATTAACAAGGTGATAAATAACTGCTTGCTGAACCCAAGTTCTCAAGGCCTCTGAGTTTCCCTATGATTCATTATCTATAGGGTTAACATTTGTAGCACACAAGTGACTTTCAGCAAATTTCTCACCTATTCAGAATAATGTCCAGGGACTTCAAAGGTGTCATTTGGTGGAAATGTCATTAAAGTAACTTCTAAATTCTCAGAGCTTTGTTCTAGTCCCTGCCTTCAACAGAGGAGCTTCAATTGTAGCAGCAAGTAAAATAGAGATTCATAACTTGTCAAAGTTTAAAATTGGTGTTGGTGTTCTTGGCCTGATGGCCCTCCAAGGCTCAGAGAACATTGAGGAAGTGGGCATGGGTGGAACAAAGGTAAGAGCCAATAATAAAGGTTTGTGTTGCAAAAAGGACATCTTCTGGACACATGTCCATTTTACTATTGAGCTCCCTGAAGCTGTGGTTGCCAGCATAAGGCCTGCATAAGGTTGTGTCTATCAACATTTCCTTATAGGCAGAAGAGGACTAATGGCATTGTATTGTTGTTGGAGGAGGTATATAATTTTCTTCAGTGGTGTAGTTAATGAAAGGTAGCCTAAGTTCCAACTCCTCCCACCCATGCTCACAGAAGTAGCCCTAATTAAACTCACTGTGTCACAGACAAAAAAGAACATGAAAGTAGGATAGGGAAATCTTGGGAAAAAGAAGAGGGAGGGGACACTGGGAGAGGGCAATGGGGTGTGAAATGGGTAAAAATTCACTATATACATGTATAGAACTGTCAAAAAATAAACTTTTATAAAAGGTGTCATTTGGAATGAAGCCTTTATTTTTGTCTCTCTCTTGTTTGAGGTCAACATTCCATTTTTATATAAATTGCATATATATTTTTATTAGAATATATATTTACTAGAATGACTTACAGACTGTGGTTCTACCAATACAGCAGCAGGTGCCTATGAATGGAATGTTCAAGAACCCAGTAATTGTTCAGTCCATGAGCTAATCTTCAGAATACACTGCAATCCTGAAGAAGTTGGCTCTAATACCAGTGATGGAATAGATATGTTAGTGAGGTGAGAGCAAGCACACAGAGAGCAAAAGCTTCCTTCTTCCATGTCCTTATGTTGGCTTCCAGCAGCAGGCATGGCCCAGATTATAGGTGGGTTTTCACAGCTCCAAAGATCTAAATTAAAGGTGCTTCTTCCTACCTCAAAATGCAGGTTAGAAGTAAATCTTCCTGCTTCAAATTAGGTCAAAAATCCTTCAGAGATGTGCTCCTCCATTTTGGGGGTTTTAGTTGAGTGAGGTATAATCAAGTTGAAATCCTAGAATAGTCACCACAAAGATATTCACTAGAAACAGCTTTCTTTTTCTGAAAGTAAATATCCACATTTAGATACTAACTTGGATATTGAGCCCAAAAAGATGTAGAATAGAAATTAGATTAGTTATGGAGACTTCTCACCAAATACAGAGGATACTAGATGGGAATGAATTTTCTGGTGGAAGAGTGAATAATATTTACCACATTTTTTAAATGAGCCTTTTCTTAAAAAAATTTTACATACTAATCCCAGTTCTCCCTCTCTCTCCTCCTTTTACTCCTCCACCCTCTCCACACCCTACCCCATGCACTCCCCAGAGAGGGTAAGTCCTCTCATATGGAGTCAACAAAATCTATCATATCACTTTGAGGCAGGACCAATGCCCTCTTCCCTGTCACTAGGCAGAACAAGATATCCTTTCATAGGGAATGGGCTCTAAAATGTCAATTCATGCACTTTGGATAAATATGCGTCCTACTTCCAGTGGCTCCACAAACTGCCCAAGCCATACAATTGTTACCCACATTCAGAGAGCCTATCTCAGTTCTATGCAAGTTCCTCAACTGTCAGTCTGGAGTCAGTGACACCAGTTTGGGCCTGCTGATTCAGTTGGTTCCCTATCATGGACTTGAACCCTTTGCTCATATTATTACTCTTCCCTCTCTTCAAATGGACTCTGGGAGCTCAATCCAGGGCTTAGTCATAGACCTCTACATCTGCTTTCATCAACTGCTTCTGTGATGACATTAAGGTAGTCATCAATCTGATTATAGGATAAGGTCAGTTTAGGTACTCTCGCTACTATTGCTTAGAATCTTAGGGGTTATCCTTGTAGAATCCTGGGAATTTCCTTAATGCCAAATTTCTCACTAATCCCATAATGGTTCCCTGTTGACAGAGGTTTCTGTCCCTGCAGTGGTTTAGTCCCAAAGAAACAAACAAAGGTCTACATTAATTATATTTTGGTTGGCCTCTTAGCTCAGGCTTCTTATTAACTAATTCTTACATCTTAAAATAGCCCATAATTCTTGTCTGTGCTAGCCATGTGGCTTGATACCTTTTATCAGTGAGGTATTCTCATCTTGCTTCCTCTGTGTCTGGCTTCTGTGTTGACTGCAGACTGAGTCTTTCCTCTTCCCAGAATTCTTCTGTTCTCATTTCCCCATCTCTGTTCCCTGCCTGGTTGCCCTGCCTATGCTTTCTGCTTGGATACTAGCCAATCAGTGTTTTATTAAAATAATACAAGACCATTGTCCCACAGCAATTCTCCACCCCCCCCCTTTTCAAAACACGAACTTTTAATCCAATTTCCTTTGTTTAACTTTTTCCTGACCATTATCCATAATGACTTGTAACTAGCACTCTAAACAAAGACAAACATCCATAATCCATTTTTTGGGGGGAATGTGGGCATAGTTTTCCAGACTACTTCTTGATGATTGAGGGTGTTGATAATCTCATGGGGACCTAAAGAAAATTTAGAATTATGGTCAAGTCCTGACTGGAATATTCTGTGAGACTTGATCATCTCAAGCAGCAGTCTTGAGGCTGTTCTGAATATAGAACTCAGGGGACACTCCAACAGAGGTCCTCTGAAATGTTGGATTATCTGGGCCATCCACTTCTATTGGAGATTTTTTCAGTGGTTCTTCTTTGATCAAACCAGATTGTTTTTAACTCAGAATGAATCCACAGCTTCTCATTTTCTGTAAAAAGTAAAACCTCTTCTCCAACGTATCATATCTTTTGACTTAAATTTCCAAGTCAAGGCATTTTCAAAATATGTATGTTTAATTTATCCAGCAGCATTTATAATCAAATGTCTTTTAGCAGCTGTTGCTCCTTCAGCCATCAAACAATTCAACAACAGCACAATAATATATAGTATCCAGATTCTCCATGTATTTTCCATCTTTACATAGCTTTATTTTAAATTCTATTTCTTTTATTTTTGCTTTTAACTTTTTTTTTTTTGAGACAGGGTTTCTCTGTGTATCTTTGACTGTCCTGGATTTCACTCTGTAGACCAGTCTGTCCTTGAACTCACAAAGATCTGCCTGTCTTTGCCTAGTAAGTGCTGGGATTAAGGGGGTGTGCCACCACACCCAACTACTGTCTTTCTTTTTTATTTTAAGAAATTTATCCTTTTTCATTTCTCTCCCAAGCCTACATACATTTTAAAACACACTGTAAACCATTTAGAGGTTTATTTTTTTTTCTGTCTGAATTTATTTTTACTGTATCTCTCTCTTTTTCTGAACACAAGAGTCTTTAATTTGCTAAGTTATATGGCTAAGATTAAAGCCATGGCTTTGACAGTTGGATCCATCCCATTCCTTAGCTTTCTGTACTGTGGGCTGGTTTTCCTTTGCTTTATATCTAATATTCACTTATGAGTGAGTATATACCTTGTTTGTCTTTCTGGATCTGGGTTATCTCACACAGGATTTTTTTTAGGTCCATCCATTTGTCTGCCAATTTCAAAATGTCATTTTTTAAAACCACTTTTGAGTACTCCATTGCGCAAATGTACCACATTTTCTTTATCCATTCCTGGGTTGAGGGGCATGTAGGTTATTTCTAGGTTCTGACTTTTACAAATAATGATACTATGTACATAGTTGAGCAAATATCCTGGTGGTATAAGTTTTCATTCTTTGGGTATTTGCCCAAGAATGATATGGTTGGGTCTTTAGGTAGATCAATTCCCAATTTTCTGAGAAAGTGCCATACTGATTTCCTCAACAGCTGTACGAGTTTGGCACTCCCTGCAGCAATGGACTAATGCTCCACTTACTCCACATCCTCTCCAGCATAAGGTGTCAATGGTGTTTTTGATCCTAGCCATTCTAACAGATGTAAGATGGTATCTCAGAATGATTTTGATTTGCAGTTCCCTGATGGCTATGGATGTTGAACAATTTGTTAAGTGTATTTTAGTCATTGGAGCTTCCTCTATTGAGAATTCTCTGTTTAGATTTGTATCCATTTCAAATTTGATTATTTGGTATTTTGATGTCTAGTTCCTTAAGTTCTCTGTATATTTTGGAGATCAGCCCTCTGCCAGATGTGCGTTTGATGAAGATTTTTCTCCCATTCTGTAGACTGCCATTTTGTCTTATTGAACATGTCCTTTGCCTTGAAGAATCTTCTCAGTTTCAGGAAGCCTCATTTATTAATTGTTGCTCTTATGTCTGCTTCTGGTGTTATATATAGGAAGCAGAATGTGTTCAAGGCTACCTCTCACTTTCTCTTCTATTAGATTCAGTGTGGCTAGATTTATTTTGAGATCTTTGATCCATTTGGACTTGAGATTTGTGCATAGGGATAGATATGAACCTATTTGCTTTCTTCTACATGCTGACATCCAGTTATGCCATTTGTTAAAGATGCTTTCTTTTTTCCATTATATAATTTTAGCTTCTTTGTCAAAAATCAGGTGTTCATAGACGAATGGATTAATATCAGGGTCTTGCATTCGATTCCATTGATCCACCTGCCTGTTTTTATGCTAATAGCTGTTTTTATTACTATAGTAGAGATTAACATTAGGGATGCTAATGTTTCTAAGAAGTTCCTATATTGTACAAGATTGTTTTGATTATCCTGGATTTTTATTTTTCCATATGAAGTTGAGTATTTTTCTTTTGAGGGCTGTGAAGAATTGTGCTGGAATTTTGATGGGGATTGCATTTAATTTGTAGATTGCTTTTGGTAAGATTGCCATTTTTACTATGTTGTTCCTTCCTATCCAAGAGCATGGGAGAGTTTCTTTCTTCAAAAACTTAAAGTTCTTTTCATTCATTCTTTCAGTTGTTTCATTAGAGTTATCCCAAGATATTTCATGTTGTTTATGGCTGTTGTGAAGGGTGGTGTTTCCTGATTTCTCTCTCAGCTCTTTTATCACGTGTATATAGGAGATCTACTGATTTTTTGACTTAATCTTGTATCCTGCTACATTACTGAAGGTGTTTATCAGCTATAGGAGGAGTTCCTTGGTAGGATTTTTGAGGTTCCTTATGTATACCAACTATCATTTCGTCTGCAATTAGCAAAATTGTGACTTATTCCTTTCCAAATTGTATCCCCTTGTTTTCCTTTATCTTTTTCTCTAGCTTTAGAACTTTGAATACTATATTGCATAGATAAGGAGAGAGTAGACAGCCTTGTCTTATTACTGATTTTAGTAGAATCACTTTGAGTTTCTCTCCATTAATTTGATACTGGTTGTTGGCTTGCTGTATATTGCATTTATTATGTTTAGATACGTACTTTGTATCCCTGATCTATCCAAGGCATTAACCATGAAGGGGTGTTGAATTTTTTTGATAACTTTTTCAGGATCTAATGAGATGATCATGTGTTTTTCCTTTCAGTATTTTTTTTAATATGGTGGATTACATTGACAGATTTTTCATATGCCAAATGACCCCTGCATCTTTCGAATGAAGTTTACTTGATCATTGTGAATGATTTTTCTGTTGTGTTCTTAGATTCAGCTAGCCAGTTTTTTATTGAGTATTTTTGCATCATTGTTCATGAGGGAGACTGATCTGTAATTCTCTTTCTTGCATTTTTGTGTGATTTGGTTATCAGGGTAATTGTAGCCTCGTAAAAAGAGTTTGGTAATGTTCCTTCTGTTTCTACTGTGTGGAACAATTTGAGAAATATTGGTATTAGGCTGAAACCATTGTCTTTTTTCTTATTTGGAGACTTTATGATTGCTTCTATTTCCTTTGAGATTGTAGGTCTATTTAATTTTTTTAAAAATCTGATCTTGATTTAATTTTGGTATGTGGTACCTATCCAGAAAATTGTCCATTTCCTTTAGATTTTCCAATTTTGTAGACGTTTTTGAAGTATGACCTGATGATTTTCTGTTTTTCCTCAGTGTTGGGGATGGTTGGGGGTGTGGGGAAGCTGCTACCCTGTTTCTGGGGCTTTGCAAGATACAGGCGGGTCCATGGCTCCAGTGGTTGCTGATTGGGTGGCCAATGGTTGGGGGTATGGGGAGGCTGCTGCCAGGTCTCTGGGGCTTCAGTAGTGGGGGTGGATATCCTACTTAGCACCTTTTAAGTATTATATATTTTGTTTTTCTGGAGTATTCTGCACAATTTATTTGAATATACTAGCATATTGATTCCTATCAACTCAGTAGGGAGGTTACTATTAGGACCTCCACTCTGTACTGAGGAAACTTCAGCCAGAGATTTATAGATTTTTCACAGAATTAACAGATCTAGACAGTGTAAAATTGGAGTTTATATGTTGGTGCTCTAGCCGCACTTTAAAAAAAGATTTATTTACCTTTTATTTTTATGTATGAATGTTTGCCTGCTGTATGTCTGGTGTGCATAAAGACCAGAAGATGTCAGACATTCCCTGGAACTGGAGCTACAGACAATTGTGATTTTCCATATGTGTGTTGAGGACTGAACATGGGTCCATTGCAAGAATATCAAATGTTCTTGGCTACTGAGTCAACTCTCTCTTCCAGGTTCACATTTCTTAAAAATCTTACTTCTTAAATAGATTTAGAACCTCAGTTCTCAATTGGGGAAACTTTTGTATCATACACTAGGAGCCATAGTTTACTTGTTTGTTGTTATTCACTGATAGTCTTTCAATAGATCCCCAATGGTGAAGACAGACAGAGTGGTTTCTATTGCCTTAAACAGTTAACTTCTACTAAATAGTAGAAAATTGAAAAAAAAAAACAAGATGGAAGCTTAGTGTTCTAGAGTAAGATATTAATCTAAATAAAATTAAACTGAATGAAGAAAGTAATTTAGTAGTAGTGAATGTTATAAAATATATTATAATATATTTTTGAGATTTAAGTAGAACTACTAAAATAAAGCATGCAATTATAAGTAAAAGAAAAAAGAGAATCTTCTCAATAGAGTATACCATAAGCAAAAAGTTCAATTAAACATAAAGAGCTCCCTAAAAACTTATCATAAAACAACCGAAAAAAACTATTATTGCAATGAAAAATTTTAAGAATTATAAAAACAATATTTTACTTAGTCATGTAATAGATGATATCTCTGTATTATTTATTTTATGGCATAAGTAAGTGCTCAAAACTTACTGATAAAGAAATAGAAAAACTGTTCAATAATTAGAAAAGAAAGAAAATATGGTGAACTACACTTTAAACCAGTGACACAAATAACTGTCAGTAATTGTATTGAACTCATCAAAGGAAAAGAATCTTCAAGTAATAATGTTTCAAAATATTGCAAAAGACACAAAGTGTTACAGTGTGTTGTATAAATTTTCTAAACCTTCGTTAATATTTCTCTCGAGTAATAATAAAAACCCATAAATTTATTTATAAATGACTAAAAATACTAAATAAACTATAATTTAAATTCAGAAACATGTTAGAAAACCATACATAATCCTGAAATAAATTTTATTGAACATAGAAGCTCAATAAGTATGGACCAGAAATGCAAGAAGAGTTTCTACGTCAGAAAGTTCCTGAATGTAATTTATTACCGAGTTAAATGCCATTATCATGGAAGCAAAAAAAAAAATCACTTCAAAGAATTTAATACTTCTTCCTAACGAACAATCTTAAAATGTTATGTGTCTGCTAGGGAAACAAAACCCATCCTACGTATTTCACACTGAAACTTAGTACAGGAAATCAGTTATTTTCAAAACTGAAGGAAACACTTCTCTGTACCTTCCCACTGAAAACACAAGAAACACCTTGGTTGACAGGACAAGGGAGCTTAATGCTCCAGAAAGTCTTCTATTGTATTTTATGATGTCTACAGTTTCCAGGAAATGAGAAAATTACTGTTAACTTCCTATTAGTTACTGTGGGAAGTCAGTCCTGTTGGTGACAGCTAGGTACTACACTGAATTGGTTGATTCAAGATGGAAGCAGGTATCACTGATAAACCTCATATCTGCCAGAGCCCAGAATTCTGCTCTCTATTACTGAATGATCCCTCGTATAAACACCACAAAAGTATGCCCAATAATGTCAAAATTAGAAGCTCTTGGGAAAAACCTTTTAGAAAATACTCTCAGGCTTCCAGTCTTTATAGTATATAGAGGGTGTCAATGGGAACTGCCATTGCATTGTTGTGGATACACTACATAAACTAAAACAGGTTTATATCTCATGTGTTAGGAAGAACATATTTACTGAAATCAGCAGCAACAGGCATCCACTGATGCTAATGTTTTCATCACTGAATCCTTAGAATATGACATGAGATGGTGAAAGCATTAAAGACATCATATTTCTAATATGACACATATTGTTTTAGGCCTAAATATACTAATTAGTATTACCACGTATAATACAGTATAATAAAAAGAGAGCAATGAGGTTACTCTTTATGAGTATGAATGGTAAAATATTTTATGAATGTCTTTGGGTTTGGGATATGGAGCAATGTAAATTACTTGCCTAGCTTGCGTGAAATCTTGTGTTCAATATCCAGGACCAGATAACATTTTTAAATTGCAATTTTACCATTAGAGAAAATTGTTTTCTCTAATTCATAAGAAAAGTTCAAGATTAAAATAAGAAAATAAATATAAAATATAACTTAGCATGTCATAGAAAAAATAAAAAGAATAAACAAACATTATCGAGTTAAAAGTTTAAGTAAAAATTGTTTACTCTTAAGAGTATAAAATACAGATATATTGATAACACCTAAGATTTAATACGTTCAAGTCAAAACATCTACTCACACTTTCCATGTTGTTATTAATAACTATAACATTTCCAAAATAAATGTGTATCCATGAAAACATAATTTGTAGTCAGCACTTCTATTTGGTCTAATTTTTAAGAAACTCATGCATTCAAAAATATGCATGGAAAATGATAGATAATTTAAAAAGTCTTTTAAGCATATCAAATAGAAATTTTCTAAGATTCCCTCAATAAGGTAATGTTTAAATGATCAATGACTTACGTATGTATTATAAAATGCTATTCAATAATTAAAAGAATGCATCTTGTTTTAAGAATTAACACTGTGCAATTCCGATTACATATTGCGAAGTGTAGAGTAAGATGGAGGGTGGCTTCTATAATAAAGCTCCCTGTATGTTTAAAAGCATACATTTACACATTTGTCCATGTATTAAGGAAGTTATTTGGAAAAAAGGTGTTAAGTGGTGCATTTTAAGCTGTGAAATTGTGTTGCTTCTGGAAATAGAGTGAGATAGGAAAAAAGGATGTGGGAAGACAACATGAGATCTAACTTCCCCCTTTGGAGTATATGCTTTCCTTTTGGATTAAATATTTTATTTAATATTCATATATGCATATGTCTTTAGAAGAAATAATCCCAATTTCCTTCTCTACAATTTCTCCTACCCCTTCCTTATTCTCCCCTCTCAACTTCATATTTTCTATTTCTCTCATTTTTCTTTGTCAGTTTAATACCCACTGAGTTTATTTAGTCTCATTTAATGCCTATGATCTAGCCAGCCAGAGATTTTTGGCACAGTTACCAATACCAGGCATGAGATTCATGTTATGGCATGTGCTTTCAAGACAATCAGGAAGTTCTTGGTTACTCCCACAATCATCTGCCACTATTGCACCAGTGGGCATATGTTCCTTATCTGGTTATTGATGTGGCTTCAAGAAGGGCTCAGATTTGGGTAGGACTGGTGATTACTATATTCTTCTGCATAGTATCTTCAAAACTATTCAGGAGGGACGAAGGGTCCAGGATGATATTAGCTTGATTTCTCCATGTGCTATGAATCAGGTACACTGTGTCTTCAGCAATATGGTCTTACCATCATGTTCCGGAGAATAACCAAGGTCAATGCAATAACCTATGTTGTTTGAGGGGAGGTTTATGGAATCCCACTGAACAATGACTTGAAAAGATGTAACCCATAACTGGTATTAATAATTGTTTTTATTGGTTTTTTTTTCGAGAATTTCAGACAATGAGTTTGAGCACATTTTCCCTCCCTCCTCCAACTCTTGCATTTTCATTTGATAGCCAGTGGTGTCTGGGGCAAGAGACTGTTGCCATATTATAGGGTAATTTCATTTAAACTCCTTTTATATATGTGTTTATTTTAGGATGCTTCTATGGTACTAGGTTGCCATATGACATTTTCAAAGGTCTTTAGTGTTAGAGAATTTAATTTGTTACTTTCTCATTTTAATTTGTTTTAAATTTCATAAATGATTATGTAAAAGTCATGGAATTGTTCAATGTAGAAAGTTCAAAGTTTTCAATTTTTTCCCTTCTATTTTTATTCTGCCAAACTTTAAAAATTATTCTCTTTTCAATCTGTTTTATAAAAATGTATGTGTTTAAGGTATATATTTGGGAATTATATAGTTAAGCTAATTAATGTATCCTGCACCTCATTGTTTTATTAAATTTTTCTGTGAGATGCAAGCAAACATCTGTTTATTTCAGATCAGAACTGATAACAGATCAAAGTAACTATACCTCCAAAGTCCAATATGGCAAACCAACATATTCATTGAAGTTACTTGGGGGGAATCTAGCTGTGGGGTTATTTATAGAAGAATGAATGACTCAGTAACTATTTCACTGGAAAGTTCACCCACCCTGAGTGATCATTCATGAAAGCTGAATCTCGGTAGCTCCATGCATGCATGATTTACAGACAACTGAACAGGTTGAAGGGTCCCTTTCTTCTCTTAGCAATCATTACAAATTACATCATCTAGAAGAGCCTTGTGGGTCTTGTAAGTTTCAGGGACTTCATGAGACCTATGAGTTGCTTACTTTCTGAGCTCTATCAGTTTTGTTTGCCTCCTGAGCCTAAGGAGAGACCTCCTCTAGGATGTAATGTTTCAGTTTGGAAGAAATTGCTACAAATTCTTCACATAATTACCTTTCTGAGAGACTATAAAATTTATGCAATCCGCTGGGCAGTGGTGGCGCACGCCTTTAATCCCAGCACTTGGGAGGCAGAGGCAGGCGGGTCTCTGTGAGTTCTAGACCAGCCTGGTCTACAGAGCTAGTTCCAGGACAGGCTCCAAAGCCACAGAGAAGCCCTGTCTCGAAAAACAAACAAACAAACAAACAACAAAACAAAACAAAGCAAAAAGGTTTATGCAATCTAGGTGATACAGAATATTGAATAATTTATAGATGTTTACTATTCATCTGTAATTATGGTTAAAACAATTGTGTCATTTGTATATCACCTTTTAAAGCTTGGGGCTTGCTGGGCGATGGTGGCGTACGCCTTTAATCCCAGCACTAGGGAGGCAGAGGCAGGCAGATCTCTGTGAGTTCGAGATCAGCCTGGTCTACAAGAGCTAGTTCCAGGACAGGCTCCAAAGCCACAGAGAAACCCTGTCTCGAAAAACAAAAAACAAAAACAAATAAACAAAAAAATAAATGTAAAGCTTGGGGCTTTAAAAGGGAAAGAATTCAAATGCTAGCCTTTATCAGGCAAGCATTCTACCATTCAAACATTCTAAGTTGCATATGCAACCTATGTCTGACTCTTCAAGGGATAACAGTTTACCTTACACTTCTTAGAGATAAAGCCTAAAGCAGAGTTCTTTTTCCTGTGTTTTACAACTGGATCCAATCAGAATCCATTTTGAACTTTTCAAGTGCAGTTTCATATCTTTTAATTCCACCACTCTATGAAGAAACTTTTCAGTGGAATTCAGGACTCAATTTCCCATCCTCACCACTATTTTTGTTGACATTAAATAAAATACTCTTATTACAGTATTCATGCACACTTTTGCTATCCATTAGAATAGATTATTATGCTTTTAAATTGATATGATGCTTTTATAAAATAATCTACTTACAAAAAGAGAAACTGAATATCAGAGATTTTGACTGACAAGAAATATCAATTTGTATTACCCATGTGACGTTGAGCCCGATTTCTCATTTGTTTTGATAGTTAACATTGATTGCTGACTTGACAGGCTCGGGAGTCACTCAGGAGACAAACCTCTGAGTGTATCTCTGATGAAGGTTCTAGACTGGGTTAATTGATGTGGAAATGAGGCATGATAGAAGGACAGAGAAAGCCGTGGGGATAGGTGAAGGAGAAGGAAGCTCTAACCTAGGAATCTTGGTGGGAAATCTCACAATCCGAGAATCAGAATGAAGTTCTATCACAATTATGGTAAGAAGAATGCTTGAGTTCTTTTTGCTTTTCTCCCTGAAAACTTGCAGTTTTCTAAGGCTCTCACTGGAAACTCCCTCCAGCCACCTTCTGTAAACCCAGGGGACACTGGTTTCATCTATCCTCTCTCTCTTCCAGACTCACTCTTTGTTCTCACTTAACACAAAGAGAGAGAAAGAAAAATTCGGGAATCCTTAGCAACCTCTGAGCAAAGGTCCTCAGAAATGATATATGCAGCTAATGCTAAAACACTTGATTGTTGCTCTCTCTTGGGAAGTCCATACACATTCCTAGGTATATCTCATTCCTTCTTCTAGCATCTTTCTTTTGCTTAAACTTCAAGCTTAAAGCGTATGTTTAAAACGTCTTTTACTGTTACTCATTTTTAAGAAGCCCACATTCACACTTTTGGTGTCTTTTATTCATGAGTACTTCTTCCTATTTTTAATAAAATCCAGGTTCTGATTTAAACTGGCAAGTCCTGAAATCCTTTTCTGCATTGAAATTGCAAATCTTAGTTTGCCCCCATCAAGGTCCTTAAAAGACTAAGGGAACTCCTCTACGTGCTGAAGGTGACAACATAGCGCTGCACCTCTGTTTCTGTCACTAATGACAAAAGGATTTACCTTAAATGTGGGTGGTGTCAACTTATGGACTGGGGTCCCAGGACTGAATAAAAGGGAAAAAGTGAATTGAGCAGAAACTCTGGTTTGTTCCTGTCTTTTTGGCGGCAAATAAAGTATGAACAGTGGCATCACATTCTTGCCGCCACGCCGTCTAAGTCACGATGGACTGTACCCTAGAAATGTGATCCCAAATAAACCATTCCTTGTGCTACTTTTTTCAGGTATTTTGTTGCAGCAATTAGAAATGTAACTGTTACATCTTTACAATTATAATTTGCAATTGAAGAATCACATGATCGCTTAAGGGTTTTGTGCTTTAGAGCATTTGATTAAAGAGAAATACCTATATCTTTCAATAAAAGACCCTAGATTTAGGTAGAAATATTGTATCGGTTATTTTTTGCGATGTGTTATTAATCGCATATCAATTATAATCACAGTTTGTATGAAGTTGTGGCCAAAAACTGCCCCAATTAAACCAGCATCTGAGTTCTTCAGATAGAAGCAAAAAGTTTCCCAGATGAGATATAAACACACATATGAGTATGCATGTCCAGATATACACAAATGCATATATGTAGACACAAACACACATACTCACACAAACACACATGTGCACTAATGTGCAAACACATGCACACACAAACACACATAAACACAACATAAACAAGCATACACACTTTCACACACATACACATCACACATGTATTAACAATGCATATGTACACTTGTACACACACTCCCATGCTCACATGTACATACGTGTACACACATGCATACACAAGGACACACGTGCACCCACTGTTTTTAGTACTCTACACTATTTCGTAGTTGATTAGATTATAAAATAATTGAATATTACCATTCAAAGGTTAACAATTATTTCTTAATATGATTGCAGTTCTGAAAAGATGTATATTTGTGAATAAATATAATAAACAGAGCAAAATATGATTTCTGATTTCTGTGTGCTTCAATGTAGCTTTTGTCTTAGTTTAGACATTAGAATACATTCCTTAACATTTTTGAAAGTGAAATCAATTATTATATTCTCAGATTAATATCTGATATATTAATTAACTCACATCGCAAAATGTGATGTACTGTAGTATTCACTAGCCTACAAAAATGCATTTTCCCCATGAACCTAATAGTTTCCCTCAAAATCCAGGTTTATTCCAATATTTTGGAGAGCAGATAACATAAATTTACCTACGTCTTGACTCTCAGCTTCTGTCATGTGGCTCGAGGTTGACACCGAATTCTGGTTGGACTGAAAGTGCTGTTAGCAGCTAGGATTAGTTAACGCGCTGCATCTCTGCCAATCTGGGGGAGAGTGATGGGAGATGGTATCTTTTTATTTCTCTCAGGTGTTCAAATGTTTATATGACTAGCCATCAAAATTTATAGTGTAATACAATTTTTAGTATGAGATTAGGATGCATGTGTGCGCGAGTGCGCATGCGTGCGATGTGGGAAGAGCTTAATAATCTCAAATTAATGTGGATAATGGGAAGAGGAAAATGCCTGGTGATTTTAAAGAATAGGGAGTGGGTACTTCATTGCCAGATTCTGAAGCTAATTAGAAAGCTAAAATTTTTGTAGTAGATCTGTGCTCATTCCAAATGAGATGGAGAAATGCAAATGAACAGAACTGAAGGCCAAGAAAGAGAACTTAAACATAATGAACACGGTGTATCAAATCAGTGGCAGCGAATGAAGTTGTGAATTAATGGCTGGTAAAATGGTAAGAGCCCTTAAAAATACTACCAATGAACTTGAAAGAAACTTCAGTTTTAGGTATAAAACATTAATTCAAAGCAATTAGGTTAGTGCTTCTCTCATGCTGGACTACTATAAAACTTCTAAGTTATATCCCAAAGGAAAAACGATGGAAAGAGGTAAGAGAATTTTGGCTTTTGATTCCTTATATTTTTAATTTTTCTTTTTTTTATATAATTAAGATGTAATTACATCATTTACTCTATATCCTTCTTTCTCTAACCTCCTGTCCCCGCTTCCATCACGTCCTTTCAAATTAGTGGCCTATTTTATTTATTATCACGTCATCTATAAGCAAATAAATGCATAAATACAGCCTGTTGTTCACTTTTAGTACTGCTTGTTTGTATGTTCTTAGGGGTGACTCCTTGGTATTAGATAACCACCTGGTGGTACCTAATGTCTGTCTCTCAGCAACCATTAATTACCTGTCATTCTTTGTCTAGTTGCGGAGCTACATGAAATTTTTCTTTCTGTGTTGCCATGTCAACTGGTGCCATTGTTTAAGCAACCATATAATTGAGATTTCCTGGGTGTGACTTTTCTGTCAGGGTCATACTATTTAGCCCAAGTTGGTCTCAAAACTGCTATCTTCCTGTCTTCGTCTTCCGAATGCTGGCTTGACTAGATAAAAGACTCATTAATTTCTCTAAATTTGAAAGCAACCTAAACATTTAAAAGACAAATAACAAACTGGAAATATATTTACATTATGAAAATAATACTCATTTTTAATAAAATAACAGTTATTCTTATTTAAAAGAAGTATGCAAACAAATATGTGACCTTTCAGTAGATATAAAGCACAGGACATGAATAAGATAACACTCTAAAGTGAAGAAATAACAATGGTTAACAAATGGTAAGAATTTTTCCATTGTATATGAAGACTGATGGGAAACTACATAGCATATGGTTTCACTACTCATTTATGTATTTTATTAGCCTAAGAAATGTTAAGAGTATTTACAGAATATTTTTTCTTATGGGAGAAGAATGTAAAATGCCAAATAAAATATAGACAAATGTAAAAGTCAAAGAAAAAAATAGTAAAAAAGTAGTCAAAACTATACAATGAATTCAAGAAAGCCCACACTTTCTGGAGAAACAGAAATGACAGTAAAATGTGGTGTGCCCTTGGATATCAGAGGACCACGTTGTCAAGTTGATGCTCACCTCCAACCTTAACATAGGGTCATAAGATTGAACTTAGGTTGTCAGGTTTGTGCTGCAAAGGCTTTGCCCTCTGATCTGGTACAAAGTACAGTACTCTTTAGTGACCTTTACATCACGACAAACTAGCATATCCAGCTTGCCTTAGCCCAGGAAACCTTCAAGATGTGTGCAGAACTCCCAGGCTAATTCAAAGCATTCCAGGGATTTTAGAATATAAATCAAAGAATCAACACCACAGATAACATTAAAATAATACTATTTGAAAATAGATGCAAGGTTCAAAATCTCCAGAATTACCTTCAAAATACTTGTCATTTTTAAATAGCTGGCCATTAAGTATATATTTAAAATTAAAAGCCCTAAAATGGCTACAGCCTAATTAATTTTTACCATTCCCTAACCAGCAACAGGTTTGCCTACAGAGTGCTGGCTAACTGGTCAACTGGTTATCTGAGGAGGAGATGAAGAATGGAGGAAGGCTGCTGCTTTATAGTGTGACAATTTCTCTCTCTCTCTCTCTCTCTCTCTCTCTCTCTCTCTCTCTCTCTCTCCGGGCAAACATTAGCTTGAGTGTGTGTGTGTGTGTGTGTGTGTGTGTGTGTGTGTGTGTGTGTGTATGGTAGCCCATTTAGAAATAATATGGAATTTATTGACAAATGTAAAAGTTAACAAAGAAATAAAAAGACAGACATAATTACACAAGGATTTGTTATGAATCTTCTTGCACATAAAGAGATTGAAACAGACTGATTCTAGTGGTATGAATATTTAGGTTCTTTGATGCTTATAAATGTGAGCTGGTGACCATCATGTGATGGGGGATGTCTTTCTGTATATGTGTTACTTTTATTGGTTAATGAATAAAGTTTCTTTGACCTATAGCAGGGCGGAATATAGGCAGACTGGAACAGATATAGAGAGCGAGTAGGCAGAGTCAAGGAATACCATGTAGCTGCCGAAGGAGAAAGATGCCAGAGTAGAACCTTACCTGGAAAGCCACAGCCTTGTGATGATACACAGATTAAGAGAAATGAGTTAATTTAAGATGTAAGAGCTAGACAGTAAGAAGCCTGAGCTAATAGGCCAAACAGTGTTGTAATTAGCATAGTTCTGTGTGATTATTCAGGTGTGGGAGGCTGGGAAAGAAAGAGCAGTCATTGTTTACAATCAGGAGCTTCATGCTTCACTTTCGTGTGTAGCACTCGATAATACAAGAATTTCCAATGGTTTCATACCTCATCTATTGTAGATCTATTACACAGAGTGTTTGTATGTGACTATTTCTGTCTATCAATAAATACTTTCATATATTTGCATATTTTCATAAACCATTTACAGTTGATTTTGATATTGTATAGAAACAAATAGGGCAGAATCTTCATTTTTTTAAAGTTACCAGAATATATCTCCTTTTTATTATGCAAAATTTCCATTGATCTAAGTGTTTTTGAATCATTTGCCACTTTCCAGGAATCTAACCAACATGTAAATTGAGAGATGTTAATATATATGTCACCGAGTTGTTTTTTAAGAATCACAGCCCAGAAAAAGAAAAAGGCAAACAGACTAAATGGGAGAGATCACTGTTCAGAATCCAGAAAAATTCAGGCAAAAGGCAAATTGTGATTAAATCATTCCCATCACTCTTGGAAGGAAGTGTTATGATGTTTTTAAAGAAAAAAATGACATTTTTTCAAACTCATTTTCAGAAGAATGTATCAGCTGACCCTGTAAAATTTTGAGCAATTTATTACCTCCATTTTCAGCTTTCCATCAAACGCACAGGAGGAATTTACATGCCTACCTTGTTTGTCTTCTAATAATAAGCCTGAAACTTAAACATGTCAGAGTGGTTCTGCTAGGAGAAAGTAGGGCTAATGAAGCTCGGAAATGAACTGACAAATGAAAACACTAGCAAACACTGTAAGGCGGTCCGCAGTCACACCTGCTGTGGGGAAGAGACTCTGGCCTTTGGTTACAGTGAAAGAAGACACAGTGGGGTCAGCACAGTGGATGGAGAGAGGGTAAAGAGATCATGCTGTAAGGGCTGGATTAAAATGGATAGAGAGTTTCTTGGGCCTGACAGTCTGTACTGAAAAGTACAGGAAGTATATTGCTTGTGGACACTAATGAGTACGAGGGCACAACTTGTCTCTTGATCTCAGTGGCTAGGACAAAGCTTGTTCTCTTACCCATGAGGAGGTCTGTAAGTACTTGAAACTGATCTTGATGTTCCAGATCAGGATACAAGTAGCCTTCTATTCAACCAACCTCATATTGAAAATATTTGGTAGTAAAAATTGCTTCTGTGCTCAACATGTACTTCTTTTTTTTAACCTTTCCTAGACAATGCTGCATAAAAATTACTCACATAGCATTTATACTGCACATATATTATGATAAACTAGAATGATTCAAGTCATTTAGGAGGATGTGCCTGCGTTAGATGTAAACACACCTCATTTTGTATAGGGGACTTGAGTATCCAATGATTTTAATATCCATGGATCTCTTAGTTGTGTATTCTATTGCTGTGAAGAGAACCTGTGACCACAACAACTTGTATAAAGGAAAACATTTAATTGGGGCTTGCTTATAGTTCCAGAGGTCCATTATCACCATGGCAGGGACCGTGGCGGCACATGGACAGACATGGTACTGGAGAAATAGCTGGGAGTTATACACTCAGAATCACAGGTAGCAGGAAAAGAAAGACTCTGTAACTGACTTGTGCTTTTGAAATTCTAAATCCAACCCTCAGTGACACACTTTCTCTAACAAGATCATACCCACTATATCAAGATCATTCCTTCTAGTATCTCTCAAATAGTGCCACTCCCTGATGACCAAACACTCAAATATATGAGCCTATGGGGACGATTCTCATTCAAACCACCACAAAAGGGATCCTCAGACCAACCTTGTGAATAGAGAAGAGCTGAGTGCATAAAAAGTGAGTACTCAACACAGTGGAATTATCACCAGCTGCATTACTACATGTCCTGAACTTGAATTTTGACTCCAGTTAAATTATCTTTGTCAATTTTCTCTCTGATCTTTACTTTCCTCACTTGGATGATAGGAGTAGAATTAGGAATACATCTAATCTATTGTGAAAATGAGGAAAGGCAATATACAGGGAAGAACTTTAAATTCTTTTTTTAAACTCTTCTTTAGTATTCTTGTAAAAGAGAGAGACCTTTAGGATGAATTGTATGCGTATGCTTCATCTGGAAGCATGGCTGGTAGCTGACTGTTATGTGTTCGTTTCCTGTCTCTTCTTCTTTGTAAATACACAGTCTCCATTGCAGTTGGTGTCTGGAAGTGTTGCCCAGTCTCAGCAAATAATATTGGATGAAATTAACATACACTACTTAAAAGACTGATCTACACAAGGTTCTGATAGACCCTTTTGCATTCTCATTTCCCATTTCACTTGAATAATGAAAAATACTGAAGGGATAGACAGTGAGGGTAAATCATTGCAGGAACTTGGGTCCTTAGGCCAGCACTCTGTGGAGAGTCATTTGGAGGATCTCACCACAAATGCTCACACTGAACAGCTCTGTGACTGGGGTCACTTTTGCAGTAGTTCTTCCATCTAACCTATATAAATTTGGCAGACAATAAAGGTCTTGATCAGACAGTGTCAAGTAGAAAATAGTATCTGGGTTAGCAATTGTGTAGTGCCATTGGGAACAGATTAAATAGAGATCAGTACAAAAAAGTTATTAGCCAGGCGGTGGTGGCGCACACCTTTAATCCCAGCACTCGGGAGGATCTCTTTGAGTTCGAGGCCAGCCTGGTCTACAAGAACTAGTTCCAAGACAGGAACCAAAAGCCACGGAGAAACCCTGTCTCGAAAAATCAACAACAACAACAAAAAATTATAGAAATTAGGTACCAATTGCCTGAAATCTATAAGGAATTGTAGGGATGTGGTAAAGTAGAGATATTTTGAGTCAGGATTTAATTCTACACTACCCTAAGTGGATAAATACCTGGCAGAAAAGTGATAAAAGTTACCATGAGGAAATTAAAACAATCTGGCCCAATGGGCCTACATAGAGGGTATTCTTTATCAAACTATGAGAGTTTCGTTGGCCTTGATTTTAGATTATAAGCTGAGAAGACACCAATTGCCATTGTTCATAGCCTATCATCCTAAAGAGTCAGTAGACAATTAGGTCCTTCCACATCTCAGTTGTTCTAAAACGGTCATTGGCAATTTATTACTAGTCCTTTCATATACTCTAGTTATCTTTTTCTTTGAATATATTTTCTTTCGAATTTATTTTTGTTATCCATATACTGCAATTTACTATTTGGAAATGTAAGACTGAAGTAAGATAGCTTTATAGAAACTCAAACATTGGCTCATAACAATGAGAGAGAGAATTATCTGTGTGTCGTTGTATGAAAATGCACTGGATTCACAACTTTCTTATTTATACAAGTTATTATGCACTGTTTCTCAAGAGCAAAACATATAAAGGTAAAGCAGTGTCCTGATTTTTATATTTAATTAATACATGTTTAAAGCTGTGATGAGAACCATTTCATGGAACACTTATTTAGCAGGGAAAAGTAGACATACAAAAATAATAAAAATATACCTTAAGAAAGAAGTTGAATATCTGAAAATTGAATAGGCAGATTAGCAATTAATTGGGCTTGGGAAGTTGAGGAAAAATCCTTAAGTATAAAACATGCAAATATTGATGTTATTGATAGCAGTTTCTATGGTTATGATGGTCGGCAAATAGAAATGAATAACCCCGCCCCGAAACATTCTCTGAAACTAATTCAGTCAAGATTAATATATTAACAATAGCCAACAAGTTAACACAAAGAGAAATTCAGGATTACTCATGTTAGAAGATAATTCTACAGACAAAGTGTACACTTGAAAAATAATTAACAGCATCCAACAGAAGCAAAATACCAATGAGTACCCTGAAATGGGACATAGAGAGACAAACTAGTTCTTGTAGCGATTGGAGACAGCAGAGTTCTAATTGATCTTTGAAATCACAGTCTCATTTTGTGTGAGGACTCCAAAATTTGGAGGTCCAACACAAAGTTCTCAGTCAATGCTCACAACCATCTTATAAGGGGATGAAAGATTAGAAAAATATAAATAAGCTGCCATCTGAGCAAATATGTCCATTAGCTTAAATGAAAACAAAATTCATGTAAGAATGAGTTCTGCATGCTGTGATCTCCAATACAAGGCCAGACTTCATGAAGGAGCACCACCATTTAATCAGATCTAGTCTCAGGTACCACACGTACACACGCCCAGAAACTGATCAATTTACTTCAGCAACAGTGTAGAAACCAAAGGTCAAAGATAGTTTCATTTATTTTCTAGACTTAAAAATCTATTAATTAAGACCCCTTCCCTCATAAGAAAACTTAAGGGAAAAAAAAAAACGCACTCCACGTTTAGAGTTTTAAAATGTGTCTTAGTAATTATCTCTATTTCTATCGAGAGGACAACATGTGTTTTAGAGCTGCAATTATGTATAATTTTGTCAGTTTCCATGTTTTATGGAGCATTGTGCCCTGAATTTATCTACTATAACTGTAATACAAATGATTAATTAATAAGTAGCTTTATACTGCATAAGACCCACTTTGATTGTCTCATTGCCATGAGGGTAGATCTACTTTTGTTAGGGATTCTAAAAGCAGTTGCAAGCTACTGTCTGTGAGTCTAATCAGGCTCCAGCTCTGATTTTTGTTGTGGCTGATTCGAGACAGAGTTTCTCTGTATATCAGTCCTAGCTGTTCTGAAACTCACTCTGTAGACCAGGCTGGCCTCAAACTCAGAGAGATCTGCCTGCCTATCCCTTCCAAGTGCTGAGATTAAAGGTGTGTGCCACCATGGTGCAGCTTTAGTTCTGATTTTTGTAGTCCTCAAATTTTTATTGGAACCCAGGGGTGCATATTCTATCACATATTTTCTCTGGCTGCTTTCATGATATAATGACTAATTGGATAATCCATATTGTCTAAAGCCTAAAATACTCTGGTTCATTATAGCAAAAATTTTTAAGTCCTCTTCTAAAAGATCATGATTCAGGAATGTCTTTTAAGCTTTCTGTGATTATTTCTAAATCCAAGAGGAACCTCAAACTGTCGCAACTCTGATAATTGGGGTATTGGGAAGTACATCCGTGAGTGTGCTGGAGCTTGGTCTGAGTCTCGATTTGACTCTGCCCTATCTGCACTACCTGAGGCAAATTACTCATCTCTGCCAAGCCTTCACTTTCTCATTGATGACGGCTCTACAATCTCTCTCGTATTGGGGGAAATACTAATTTTGAAAGCATCTAAAATAAGTTCCATGTCTATTAAAATTAATATAGACTAGCGGGAGTTTCTGGGTATGAAGAGTCTGCTTTCTTCCGGGATATAGGCTCGTAGAGTTTGCCCATATTTCAGAGGCTAGCCCTATAACCCACGCATATATGGACAATTATAACTGAACTGTAAAAAATAAATCAAATAATATGAAATGAAGCTGGGGGAGGGGCTTGCAGTGGGGAATCTGAGAGATTAAAGACAGGATGTGGGGATATAATGATCAAAATATGATGTATACAAATGTGAATTCTCAAAGACTAGATACACAAAATAAAATAAAAATTTCTTTAGAATCACATTGGTTCAAATTAGTGATTTGCAGTCAGGATTTGTTAACCCCTTGAGGAATCCTTGGTTACAGAGTATGGCTGTATAAATTTCTTTCTTGAAGAATGACAGGTGAAATAGCTATCACATTTCCAATTAAAATTAAGAATCAACTTAAGTGAGAATTTATTAAAGACCAAATTTGTGGTAGGCATTTTGTTGGTAGCCAGTCAAGTAAGACCATGATGTAGTGCTCAGTGACCATTTTTTTTTTCTAGCATTGTCAAGGCCCTGGGGCAATCTCTCCAGCCAAGGAGGCAAATGTTAGAATATGATCAATAAAGAAAAAAGATGTTACCTAAATTCTTGGAACAACTTGGTTTAGAGTACACATATACGAAATATAATTTGTATGATCAAATCAATATTTTGCAAAATTAGGGAAAGTTAATATAAATCAAAAGAAGAAAAAAGAGACTCTTCCATGGAAAGGGATTCCAGGGATCAGATAAATAAAAATAGATTGAGGATGGATCAGTATGTGCTAGCTATTCTGACCAGAATATTGACACAGGTCTAACAGTGAGAAAAGACAATTCCAGAAGAGACCACTGGGATCAAAGTATTTGAGATTTCTTAGGCTAGAGAACTTTGTGAAATTATCCAGGCAAGTTCTAACAAGTGCTTGAGATGCGTGGGGACACTAGAAATGAATACAAGGAACAATTGTATGAATTAACACGACTTGCTAGAAGTACTTACAAACCCTTTAATGTTTTCTCATTATCTGGTCCTCGTGGTCCCCTATACTGGTATTATCTACAAGGAATAGACAAGATATGGAGGATGGGAACTGGAGGCAGACAGTGAGGGATGGTAGGTGCTGATTCAATTTGGCTTCTGGGATTTTAAGTCTAGCGTGTTTTTATATCATGCTACAGGTGCTGATTGGAAGAAGGAAGCAAATGAGAGGATAATTCTTTGATTTCTGGCCTGGGTGAGATTTGGAATTCTAAAGAGCAATTGCTTTATAGCTGAAAATTATATGTTTGGTTTGTCATTTGAAGGCATAGTGATCCAGTGATGTATTCACAAAAAGAAAAGAGAGATGAGGTGTTAGGTATTCTGGAGGAATCATTCTCCTGAGTCCTGCTAGAGTCTTGTGTGTTCTCATCTCCTTTGAGGCCGTTGCACTTGTGTATTCATGTCTTAATGACTGAGTGGCCAGAGACATTTAAAAAGAAGAGGTGATATAGGAGGAGAATGTCAGCATGCAGTTTCTAGGCACACCCACTGGTTCCTTCATACCTACACTTTGGGGAATCTAGGTCTTGGGTTTTTGTGGGATATGGAACTTTTGGAGTCAGCCTTGGACAGGAGATGAAGGAATAGGAATCATGTTTAAAAGTCCTGTTTATTTGATTATATCAGAAGTCTTTCAATTAGTTAATTACTTATTTACTTATTTATTTTGAAGTTTGCTGGAGAGACTTGAAGTGCCTGGGGGAATACCCAGTGAAGCAGAATTTAAGCCATGATGGCTGGTCATGGTATTCCTGCAGTTCCAGCTACTCTAAAGGCCAATATGAGAGGATCAATTGAGTATTCAAGTTAAGCAAATATAAAAAAAATATTCTTATGCTCTCGTAAAAATGACTAAGTTGGCTATGTAATTATCATACATTCAAAGAGTGGACAATTGATAGGATGTTGTCTGGATATCTCACTAAGCAAATTGTGCATCATGTTCTTAATCTATAGAACAGAACACGGTCTGAATTGGAATCTAAAGATGTAGACTTTACACTAGGCTTTAATGCAAATTAGGATGATAATTAATCATAAATTTGTTTTCAGTAAAATGTGGCCAAGCTGACCAAACTCTCTGAGTTGCTATAAGTGAAAATATTATAATAGAGACTGGCATGTGCTCGGAATACACTCTATACAAGAGGAGGAGCTCTTCTTATTGTGACATTGCATTATATTCTTGTACTCTCTCAAGCCCTTTCCTTTGTGTTTCCCCTTTTGGATCTCTCCTCCCTATGCCAAGGACTCCAATATGAGCCAAGAATAGACTTACCAAAATGCACTCACTATCTTACTATCATCCTTGCATCTCCGTTGCTTGAAAGGGTCAAAAAATAATATAACCATTTGCTTTGGAACACACATAGTTCTTTAAATAAAAGGCAAAATCTTAATATAATCCCATGGCATTGACATCGTGGAAAATTACTGTAATTATGCAAATTAAAATAAGTCAACAAGATTCAGAACACAATACACGATAAGTAATGTTTTTTAAAATAACAGTCACCAAGCCTGGTCATTTGCACTTAATAACAGGATCAGGAGGGAGCCTCGTGTCTGGGGAGAGCAGCTGTGGTAATAGATGTGTTATGGCTTTGATAGGTTCACTCTAGTAGTTTTATTTCTGTATTTGCTTGAGATTATAGAATGCTCCCAGAGAGCTGTGCTATTGAAATTCCCATCATTCCAAGGGCTTTAATTAAGTGATTGGATTTGACAGAACGTGAATCGAGGAGGCCCAGCACTATGTCAGTTTATGCCAGGATGATAGTATCAGGGCGCTGGCAAGTACATGCTTGGCCTTAATTTATATCTTGGGACGTCTTACTGTGAAGCATAAGAAACATATGCCTCTGTGTGATTTTAAAAGGCACTGGATACAGCATATCACAGTGATACTGTCCTCATAAAACCCAGAAGAAGGAGGATATATTTCTTGGTTTAAGGACAAATTTGGACATAAAAGCCCAAGGTTGGCTGAGGCTGTAACCACTTTCGTTCAGTTCTGAAACTACATTAAGTACTCTTCACAGCTGTTTAGCATCATGGCTTTCCTCTACTCTCTCCCTCTTTCCCATAGATACCTTGTTGAATAACAGGTGTCTGTATTTTTTTTTTCTGGCAAAGCTAGGAGAAGTTGGCACAATAAGCTTTGGAGTGGTAAACATTAATTACGTGCAGAAGTTTTGGTTTTTCTGTCTCTTAGACAAAGCATCTTCATCAGACAGTACCCACTTCCTGGGTAACAAAAACCACACACCCATTTCACTATGAGTAACTGAGCTTGCTTCCTTTTAAACAAAAACTAGTACCAAAGCTTGGGGGTATAGATGTGTGATTTAGCAGTTATTGCTCATAACACAGGCATTACAGAAGTTTGCTGTTTCTTGTGTGTGCAGGCCTAGGACATCAACAGGAGTTTCATGATTGACAGAGAGGAAAATAAATAATAAACTTGAAGATGTTGGATTAATAAACACATTCTTTTGTCAAAATAGAAAAATAGCGATTACTTCATGTCTGGTTGGATTATATACCCTCTAAGGCAGATGGAGAGATTTGTCTATAGCATCCCTGTGAATAGTCTTATTGGATAGGACTCTTATCAGCCTTTATTTACGTAGGGGGAAGTATTGCAACAATACTTACTGTTTTGGCCCAAATGGTGACATAAGAAAAATAGATCCTCTTGGGGTATTTTTCTTACATCATGCTATCCTTCTTTTCTCCTTTGTACCAACCTTGGGCATGGTATTGTGATTCTTTCCATAGCAGCATTCAGACACATATTTCTCTGCTATATCTCCTTTTATAAATGTCTGATCTCTGTTATCTGTGGTGACTGCCAGTCTTCTTCAAGAAACATTGATATATTAGCAGAGATAATTTGCTGAATATATTTCCTATAGTTGGATCTTAAATAACAGGTATAGGTGAATCAAACATTCTGAGGCAGGCATCCTTTTACCACATTATTCAAATCATATCACAAGAGATAATAAGATGCCACAGAAGAACGGAGACAGGAGCTACAAACTTGTTTTATGAACTTGCGCTTAGGTTGCATTCTTTCAAACTGTGATGACTGCTCCGATTAAAAGCTTGTCAAAAAAGATCCCAAAGTGCATGATATATTTCACTATTGTTGAATAAGCCTCCCATTGAGAATGACAGAAAAGTTGGACAAAATATAAGAATGATTTGTGCGAAGAATTTGGAGAGTATGTGAGCACCTTAGGAGCCATTTTGTTTCTAGATGAATTGATTAGACATGACAGAAAGAAAAAAAATTAAAGAAATAAAGGTAGCTAGCTAGCTAGCTAGATAGCCAGCCAGCTAGCTAATTTCTGGTGCTGGGATTGAACTCAGAATCTGGCACTTGCTAAGGCAGTGCTCTGCATAAAACTCCTCTCTGACATCAGTTCCTGACCTGAAGATGTTTTGTGAGCAGCTTTCCTCTTGGAAAATATTCACCAATTCTTGGGCATAAAATCTTGGCGAAAGTTGCAGCTGTGAGGTAGAGAATCCCACAGAACTTCTGATGATTAAAAATATGAAAGAAACAAAAACTGACATTCAAAGTTATAAAGGCTGCCAGGACATGAGAAACAGAGAGACGGGAGAGAGAAGTAGAGCGAGACCTGCTTCTCCCTCGATGTTTTGTGGAATTGTGTATGATTGTTTGTCTGAGTGACTTTATATGCACCATGTGTATTCAGGAACTTAAAGAGGCATGAAGAGGGCACTGGGTCACTGGAACTGGAGTTACAAGTTACAGGTGGTTGTAAACTATTTTGTGGGTTCTGGGAACCCAACATCGGTCATCTGCAAGACCAATATGTGCTTTAAACTGTAGGCTCATCTCTCCAATTATGATGTATGATCCTTACTCTGAGTAAAGCTAGATTTTATGAATTAATCGAGAAAGTCTGTCTTAGTTACTTTTCTATTGCTGTGACAAAACACCATGACCAAGGCAACTTATAAAGGAAAGCAAATGGTGTGAGTCCTCTGAAACCTCAAATTCCACTCCAGTGACACACAACCTCCAATGAGGCTATACCTACTATCCCTTTCCAAATATTTCCACCAATTGGGAAACACATATCCAAACACATGAGCCTAGAAGGCAATTCTCATTCAAACTACCATAGCCTCAATCTGTAAAGCGGAGTGAAACCCTGGAAGGTAAATATCAGATTGGTAAACCACGGTTTGAGAAAGATTTATAAAAGCTGCAAGCCATGTTTGACTAGTTCAGTCCTGACTTGGACTAGGTTGGCATAGACCTAACTCAGCTTCTCATTAGCAGTTTAAGTATATATTTTTTCATTTGTAGAAGAGTTTCAGCAGTTTTTATTTTTATTTTTACAAAACAGGAGGGACAAAGGATTTGGAAATTAAGAAATAGGGGATTATCAAAATGAAGGGAAAGTGAGAAAACTACTTAGAAAATTTACAATCTGGTAACACAATTTAAAAAATAAAAAAAACTCCCAGCACTCAGGAGACAGAGGTAGGCAGATCTCTGTGAGTTAGAGGGCAGTTTGATCTACAAGTGCTAGGTCCAGAACAGGCTCCAAAGCTACAGAGAAACCCTGTCTCAAAAAACCAAAGAGAGAGAGAGAGAGAGAGAGAGAGAGAGAGAGAGAGAGAGAGAGGAGAGAGAGAGAAGGAGAGAGATATTGAAGGTATATGACACAAGGATAGACAGCACCAGTCTTAGAAATAATGGGTCATTTAATACAAATTTTGCCTAGTGTGGACTGTCTCTGCAGTAATGTTCAGAGAGGACCTGCATGCACGCAGAACTTTGTAGGATTGCATTAATTGTTTTCTATTCTGTGACAAAATACCACAGACAAAGTAACTTATAGAAGAAAGAGGTTTTTTTTTGTTTTCTGTTTTTTTTTTTTTTTTTTTTTGCTATACAGCTCTAGAGGGATAAGAGTTCCCTATGTAAGGGAAGCATGGTAGCCAACAGCAGGCTGGAGCTCAGGCAGGATACTGAGGTCTCACGTCCATGAACGGGAGCTGGCTCATTGCTTTGACGTCTCAAAGGCCCTTCTCCAGTGACATACTTCCTCTTCCAAAGCCATAACTACCCAACAGTTGCACAAAACTGGGGACCAAATACTCAAATGCCAGAACGTATAGGAAACTTTCTCATTTAGAGTACCACATTGTGCTCCTTTGCTACTATAGGATCTAGCCATATCAACATGTGAAATGCATTTGGTACAACTTCAAAAGTCTCTATAGTCTTTCTGTCTTAATGGTCTTCAAAAGTTCAGTCTCTCCTCAGAGTCAAGATAACTGTTTCTCCCTATAAAGTTAAAAAAAGCAAATTTTATATTTCTAATACATTATAACACAGAATATTTATAACAATTATTTCTTCCATTGTCTTTCCTTATTCCCTACATGTCTATTCTATTGTAGCGATTACTAATTAGCATTGGGCAGACTTTATATTCAGTTATCTTGAAATCTCTCCCACCAAAGAAATGAATCCACTACTTTTAAATTTAGATGCAGACAGTTCTTAAGACAGGACTAAAAATGGCCATATTCTTTGACGAAATAATCAAGATCAGTTTTTTGCTCAGTTAGTAATATTTTTCACTCTGAGACTTCTAGATAGGAACTTCCATAGCCCATGTTGCTCTGGGAGCTGTCTCATCTCTTACCAGGAGAGACCATTAAACTCTGCTTGTTCAACTGCTTTTGTGGTTCAAAGTCTTTCATACGCCTTCAAAAAACAGTATGGTCATGTTTGCCACAGTAGCCCACTCCCTGGGACTGACTTTTATATTCATTACTTTTCTATTGCTATTATAAATATCTTGGCTAGGGCAACTTATACAAAAAAAGGGGTCTATTTGGACTTTTGAATTCAGAAGACTGAGTCCTTGATGGGGAAGAAGCATGGCAGCAATAAGTAGGATGCTGAATGAAGGTTCACATCTTGAACCACAGACAGGATTCAGAGGCCAGACTGGGGGATGATTCATGGCTTTGAGATGTTGACGCCTGTCTCCAGTGACACACCTCCTTTGACAAAGGCCACATTTCTTAATCCTCTTAAAAAGCATCACCAATTCGGGGTCAAGTATTCAAATTTCAAAGCCAATGGGGAATATTCTCATTCAAAACACTGCAAAGCTCTCACCATACATCAGAACTAGTTGATTGCTGAAGGCTTTACATACCTTGGAAGCAAGATCTAAAGAAATCAAACCCCAAATAAGCTGAAAGTTTCCTCTGCACTGGCTAGATTTCATGATGCCAAAAGACATTGTGCAAATGCTGTGGGTGGATAAAAACATTGATTTTAAACAGTTGTGAAATCCATGAATTATAATACCAACAACCTCACATGTCAGGTTTGTCCATTGAGTCAGTAGTGACACAACCATTATGGGCCATCTTCGTTTGCTTTCTGTTACTGTGATAAAACACCATGACCAAAAATAACTTGGGAAGTAAATGATTTATTTCACTTTCTTCATTAAGAAATAATAAGACAGGAACTCAAAGCAGGAATGTGGAAACAGGAACTGAAGCAGAGGCCCGGAGGAAGGCTGTTTGCAGCGGCTTACTCAGTTTGCTTTTTTATACAACTCAAAACCACCTGCAACAGGATAACACTGCCCAGCGTAGGCTTGGCCTTTCCTCATTAATCATCAATCAAGAAATGTCCCACAGACTTGCCTACAAGCCAATATGATGGAAGCATTTTCTCAATTGAGGTTTCCTCTTCCCAGATGACTCCAGTTTGTGTCGAGTTGACAAAAAACTAACTAGCACTTGGGTAACTAACTACTGATTGGTTTTGAGTCTTGCTTTCCAAGAGAGAATCCATACCTGGTAAACCTATCTTGAAACTCACAGCTGACGAGGTTTTAAGCCATAGGGGGTAAATCTAATAATACTACGTAGCTGAACTGATATAGAATCAAACCATCTTATAATGATCTGTACCCACAAGCAAGGTTTCTACTAACCTTAATCAGGGAAGCCTCTCACTATAGTGAACAGAGATAAAGTCAAAGATCTATGGCGACAAAACATGCTGAGAGAAAATGATTACTGAGGTCGCAGTCATAGGAGGATATTTATACCAACTCATTAAAGCTTAGGAAACATTTGGAAGAGGGTAGAATGAATGTAAGAGTTGGAAGACAGAGAGAAGTTCTATAAAATGCCATCTTCTAAGCACAATATGACTGTAACAATCATGAACTCCTAATGGCTGTGTCTTCTAGTGCTGGCCTCAAACAAATTGGGGCCTCATAGCAGTCAGCTCTGAAAGGAGAAGGAAATCATTGGGCCCTGTCACCCACTGATTATTTATTAGAAGACAAAATATTCCAGGATATGGGGAGACACAGTATACAGCTGTATAAATACTCGTGAGCACACTAGACTGTGATAGACATTTACAAACTCAGGGTCATACAGAGAGCACTAGTTAAATTCTGTAGAACACAATACAAACCCACAAGTAGTGAGAATGTTGAATATATTTGATAAGGAAGGGAATCTGTCAGGGGCAAGAGAGAAATGAGCCAAATAGAGGTAAAAAAAAGAAAGTTAAATGAAGTAACTCACTACTCCTGATGACAGACATGTATAGAAGTATGTAAAGAACAAAACTTACTAATAAAATAGTTTAAGTAGAAAGGGAATTTTGCCTTGGATACAAAGATGAATCTGTATATTTCAAGAGTATGAAGTTTAACCTATATCCAACATGAGCCTATTAGTATGGGGCCAAGATTCACTATTCTGATGGCATTGGATAAACCCCGCTCTCCTACAGCTTCATGAACAAGTATAAATTGATGCTTTATCTATATCTAGGCAAACAATCTGTTTGTGCAGCATGGAAACATATTTTAAGCCATAAGGACTATCATTCAGTTGATTTGTGTTTCAGTTTCTCCCTGTGAGCTATGTGTCCTAATGAAACATCCACCCCTACCATACGTAGCAACAACTACAGAACATATGGGATAATGGAAAGATGGAGCTTCAAAAGACCTGGAGAATGTCAGGGACTTGGGAAGATCAGTGCTTTTGATTATTTGACTAGGAAGCAGTCTCTGGGCTGTTTTCCATAGGTTTTGATAGCACAGCAAGTGGGCAAGAATCAAATGTTGGTAAAGCACACTAGGTTACAGGAGCCAGTAAGAGAATGCACAAAGGGAAATGTTCACAAGTTGGCAGTTTGGGTAACTATGTAAAGCTGAAAACTAACCACTGAGATATGTTTGTTTTTTTTTTTTTTTTTTTTTTTTTTTTTTTTTTTTTTTTTTGCGGGAGTAGTGGTACCAGAGAGCAACACAAAGCAATGAGATCTGTTTGCAATCATTGTGCTATCTGTCTAGATGAAAAGATGGTCTAGATCTTGTATTTTAAGCACGTAAATCATCTTTAAAAATTAAATCAGAACCTATTTGTATTCCTTAATTATTTTATTTTAACTATATGTATGTGTGTTCACATGTGTGTGTGCATGTGTGAGTGTGTGTGTGTTTAAAGATACTCACAGATGTCTGAAAAGAGTATTGCCTTGCCTAGGGCTAGAATTATAGGTAGATGTAAGCCTCCTCAATGCTGGGAATCAAATTGAACCATCTCTCAATCCCCTAAAACTAATTTTATGTTAAAAGTACTTATTGCCTACTATATAAAAATCAGTTTAGGCAAGACATTGTCTTATGGGATGTCCTTGAGAAGTTTGGAATGAAATTCGAAGATCTGCAGTAAAATAAAATTCTTATAATTCTTTAAGGCTGTGCATATCAATGAATTGTACAGATAGACGGATATATTTCTTCTGAGTGATAACAGTTAAGAGTGATAGAAGTCACTGTGTCTTATCTTTGACACCACAATTTTATTTTATTTATTTATTTATTTTGGTTTTTCGAGACAGGGTTTCTCTGTGGTTTTGGAGCCTGTCCTGGAACTAGCTCTTGTAGACCAGGCTGGTCTCGAACTCACAGAGATCTGCCTGCCTCTGCCTCCCAAGTGCTGGGATTAAAGGCGTGCGCCACCACTGCCCGGCTTGATATTGCAATTTTAAAAATGTAGTCATTTGCTCATTCACCAGAGTAATCAAAGTTGTTATCAAAGAAAGATGTCAGAATATATATATATATATATATATATTTACATTAAATCTAGCCCTTGACATAGACTTCATTTGTCCAAACTCTTTTAAAGTAACACCTTTACACTAATGATATTTTGGGAGAATTGATTCAGAATCGCTATAAATCATACGGGGTGCTTTAGAGACTAGTCGTAGACATTTGATAGGTTCAGGTTCAATTATGTTTTTATTGTTGTGTTACCCATTCAAGTGGGAATGGTAGATAAGAAGAACAAACTTTTATTTATTATCTTCCCCTTCTGACTGTTAGTGTACATTTATCTGGGCTTGTATGTGTTTCAACTCTGACCTTGGAAATTACCTTTTCCTAAATATCATCCGTCTTTGCTTCTATAATTGAAATTCATGAGAAGAAGTGACCAAACCTTTGTCTTTTGTCTTGTATGGTGTCTGTAATAGGCACCATATTGGTACTTATTAAGTACTTTTGTATCCCTGTTGACTGGGTTAATTTAAAAAAATGAGAAACTGACTGAGTTCCAAGAGCTTTAAGGTGGCTGGGGTAAAACAAGGCCAATCATCAGTTTCCAAATGGGAGGCCAAGAAAACAAGGTTGCAAACCCTAGCATCTTTAACAATGGCTTATCAATCTTTTGAAGTAGAAAGTTATATTCCTTACATTTTTTTCCATACGAAGAACAAAACAAGCCCACACAAAAGATCAGACCGGACCTAGGATTCACCTTATTGAGAGTTAGAGCATGAGAGGAGGAGAAAGAGACATACTCCCATGTACTCTTAGGACTTTACAATCTTCTCTGCATAATCAGCCCCCAGGCAGTGCAAAGTTTCAAGTATGAAGAACTTCACCTGTCCCATTCAAATATAAGTTGCTTTTCTCATGCCTTAGAATCTCTGAACATGTCAGGACTTCTTTCACATTGTCAGATCATTTCTCCACATAGCCACAGAAAGATCTTCCAAACAAGGAAACTGGCATTGATGTAGCATAGTTCCATAATCTCAGGCCCCTGTGAGTGGTACAGTTCCTTTTGCCATCATTTACCAGAGCCAGAGATCTCATTCAAAATCATGTCTGGCTTCCAGCTGTTGGTTATTTCCTTGATTCTGAAATGACTACTTCATCTTTCTTTCCATGACCTTGACACTTCTGAAGATTAAAAGGTAGCTATTTTGAAGAATGTTATTGAGTTTGTCTGACACTTTCTCATGAATAGATGCAAGCTATACATCATTGGCGGAAACACACAATCAGGATACCATGTTTTTATTTTTCATGTCAGTTCTATACAAAGTTTTGATTCATCGGGTTGCCAGTGCTTTAAAAGGTGATATTTGCCTGCATAAACCATTGATATTAAATATCCTTTTTTTGATTTACAAGAATTTGGTAGAAAGATAATTTGATGCTCTCCCAATGTCTATATCATCATAATATGTGTAATTGATTCATTTAACCTTTCCCTCATAAAACTTTCATATTATCCATTTAATTATATTGGTAAAATTTTCTTTCTTTGTTCAACTGATTATACTTTATAATTGTTATTATTTTCTTAGATATTTGAATTATCCCACATGTGTGCTGAAGGCACTCCTTCATCACAGCTTCTTCTTCCTTATTTTGACATCATCATGGTTTTCTGAACATGTCTTTACTTCTTGGTGCACAACATGTTCTAGACTGACTGTGTGTATTATTGTTCTAATCACTTCTCAAATCAGTCACTTCTCAGAAGCACCTGGCTCCATTTAGTGATCAACGGCATTTAGGATTATCAGCCTAAGATATATGTTTAACACTTCAATATTCACCCTTCTACAGATAGGTTTTCAGGGATTTCTGACTCAACAAGGTGTGAGCAGCAAAAGGTATAATTCGTTAGTTAATTTGGTTGTTCCAATGACCATTCTCTGTTGGATGGCTCATTCCATACTGTTTATACTGCCTCCAGGTTCTCTCTTAGTGCCCTCCAGCTAAGAGATCTAATGGGGTAACACTATCCATTACTGATGTCCTATGCTTTGTTATCACTTCTCTGTACTATTTGTAACCCTCTCATTTGTTGTAACCATGGGATACTGTCATGTCTTCATTGAATTGCAGTCTAGCAGAAGAGACTAAAGGTTATCAAATGTGGGGAGTATTAGAATGGTTTAGATTTCTATGGGAAAATCTGATGGTGTGAGTATAAAGAGGATGTGGACAGGGTATTTCCAAAGTCTGATATAATTGTCTTGCTTCTCAACTTCTGCTAGATTCCAATTTTGATTATTAAAGTATTTTGTACTTCCTGTATATGTTGCTTTTCCTCCCAATAACAATAATTTTGTTTCTACTTATTGACTGATTTGAGGTATTACATAAGTTTTAATTTCTCCCCCCTCCATGAAGTTGGGAAGGAAAGGGAAGGGATCTGGAAAAGAATCAGTGACAATTTGTTGTGAAGACACACTTAAGCTGAGACCTGATGATTAATTGGATAGTGAAGAGCAAGGAGCTAGGATGGAGAAATATTTTGTAAGTAGAGAATGCAGCCTGTATAAAAGCCCTGTAGCAGGAAAATGTAGGGTATATTCAAGGAGCAGAAAAAAATGCAGCATGTTGAAAGTACAGAAAACTAAGTGGTGTGAATAGTGCTCTTGAATATGCTTTAAGGATGCAGGCACACATGTGTTTTCATCAGAAGGGCATTGGGCAACACTAAAGGGATTTAAACAAGTAATAAGAATTTTGTGTTTCATGAAGAAACTTCTGGGTGTTTTATTTGGAATAAGGGTATGTCAGGAAGAGAGGGTGCATTTGAACTAGTAAAAAAAGTGCACTGAATAATCAAAGTGAGAGATGCTAATTATTTGGGCTAGTCTATAAGAATTTCATTAAAGATCAAGAAATAAATGTGTACTGTGGAATAATCCTTCTGTACATTGTGTGAATATATGTCACCATGATTGGTTTAATAAATAAGCTGACTGGCCAATAGTTGAACAGGATAAAGTTAGGCGGGAAAGCCAAACTGAGAATGATGGGATGAGGAAGGGCGGAGCCAGAGGAGATGGTAGCCAGCTGCCGAGGAAGCAGGATGTGTAGAAAATGAGGTAACCAACTGTGAGTCATGTGGCAAAGTGTAAATAAGAAATATGGGTTAATTTAAGTGTAAGAGTTAGCTAGTAATAAGCCTTAACTATTATAATTTATATTAAGTCTCTGAGTCAGTAATGTGGGAAGTGGCTGCAAGTTATTTGGCAGCAGGTGGTGAGAACAGGAAAACTCCGCCTACATATATGTATTATGCAGAAACGACATAATGGGAGAAGGGGAGTACAGATGTGTGAGGAGGAGAGAACCTGAACATATCATCTTCACCAAGAGGCCCCAGAGAATAATTTGCTGCTGGGTGCTGCTCATGCTGAGGGTGAGTCAGCCCGAACTACTGAAGTTGACAGAATCAGCACTGTATCTATATGACCACCATGAGTTGCTATAAGATGGGCACATGCCTCAAGTCAGCCCTTAAGGCAGAAAAAGTTTTAATTCCTGATCTTCTTTGTATTAGCAAGAATGCTGGTTATTTATTTTCCATTGTTTTCATCGTTCAGAGAATTAGGGTACAGAGCCACTCTCTGAACTCTTCATAAGATTTACATGAATTCAGAATCAATTCAGATCCCCCACTCTGCACTTTTTTGAATATAAATCAAGATAACTTTTAAGATATTTATTTTATCTACATATTTATTTCTTTATTTATGTGTGTCTATGCATATGAATGCACATTTTTATGTGCTTGTGCACAGAGACCAGAAGAAGTCATCGAATTAATTGGAGTTGAAGTTATAGATTTCTGTGGGCTGCCCTATATGAGTGCTGGGGATTAAACTCCAGGACTCTGGAAGAGCAGCAATGCTTCTACCCACTGAATCATCTCTCCAGCAACCAAATACTATTTCTTACAAAACTACTTTGGGATTTGTTTGTTATCATTTGCAATTAAAAAATATCTTCCTTGAGCTATTTACTATTGAAAGTAAATTAATATTAACAATATAATCATGTTTTCCCAGCTTTTCTTCAAATGACATTTTTGAGAAAATTAAGATCATCTTGTTTTGTTGCTCAGTATTCATGTCTTTGGGTCTCAGCTTGCATTCTTCCAGAAGCAATCTGTAAGTCAAGGATATGCTTGCGAAGCCTTTGAGAAGTCATTGCAAGAGGCACTGGCAGAAAATAAAATCTACACAGAAAGTAGAAAAAGACAAGATCTCCTGATTAAATTGGGAGCATGCAGACCTTGGGGGAGGACTGAAGGGGAGGGGAGAGGCAGGGAGGGGAGCAGAGAAAAATGTAGAGCTCAATAAATAAAGAAATGTCATAGAGAAGGAAAGGAAGTGAATAAGATGTCCTAACAATGGTGCTGGTACCTGCTGTTAAATCCTGCTGCAATTTCTGAGAAACATTGTAGCATGTACCTCAGTGTTCCTCTGAGACATTGGGTCACTGGTGTACTAATTCCCCACCGATGATCACATTATAGGGAGCATTAACACTGTGGTGCTTTATGCTTACATGGGGACCAGACTTGCTTTGGTTTCTGGGAAATAGTACTTATGACTGTCACCCTCGGTGTGAGTATAAAGAGGATGTGGACAGGGTATTTCCAAAGTCTGATATAATCGTCTTGCTTCTCAACTTCTGCTAGATTCCAATTTTGATTATTAAAGTATTTTTGTACTTCCTGTATATGTTGCTTTTCCTCCCAATAACAATAATTATGTTTCTACTTATTGACTGATTTGAGGTATTACATAAGTTTTAATTTCTCCCTCCTCCATGAAGTTGTTTATATATATCTCCTCTGTTTCTGTTTTATTTTGTGGTGTCACAGGCGACTACGTCAAAGTTCAGTTCGCTCATTCATCCTTTCCAATTTAATTCAGTTAGTTCTCTCAACCATTTCACTGAGCTATAGGTCAGCAAATGCGTCTGCCTTCTCACCACTCTCATTCATTCACACAGTAGGTTTATTAGTTATTCTTCTTGTGACTGTAATCATGTACCTGTCGAAAGACTTACAGGAAGGCCAACTTGAGTTCATAGTTTACGAAGGGATAAAACCCATCCTAGCAGAGAGGGCAGGAAGGCAGGAGCACACGGACGGGGGGAGATCTTGCTGTGTCTGCAGCAGGTAGCAGAGACTGGACAGGAAGCTGCACCAGCCTATGTGCCCAAGGTCTGCTCCCACTGACCCATTCCCACCAGCAACATCCACCTTCTATGGTTACACAATCTTCTAAAAGAAGAACTACAAGCCGGGAGCCAAATACTCAGACATATGAGCCTATGGAGACAACAGGCATCTTAGAGTGTCCAAAAAAATGAAAAGTACTTTTCTCTAAAACCTTTCCATTTTTAATCTTTTCATCTCAGAATGTGTCTACCATGTTTTTTCCTCACCAGAACCCATGAAGCTATTCAATTCCTTTTGCCTTTCTTCTCACATCTGACCCCGTGAGAAAAAGCTGCTTCTCTCCCTCTCAAACACAAATCCTGAACACACAAGCATCAGTTTTTTTTTTCACTTCAGTTTGAGGTATTATCACCTCTTTTTATTTTGCTTATAATGGATTCATAAAATTGTGTCTATTCCTACTCTCACTGCCATATCCATATAATACATTATATGCAGAAAAGAAAATCATAATTTAAAATTATATATTAAGTCATGCTGCTTCCTTTGAATTGTCTGCTAGTTTCCCAAATGCTTTAGACACATATGACGAGTCCATAGAACCCAAGTCCATTTTGCACATAACTTCAAGGGACTTTTGTACAGTTTTAATGAGTGCTGAAGCTTCTAGGAATGCGGCTGCATTGCATATTGAGGGAGGATTGCTTGCTAGAAATTATCAAGAGTTGCTCACTGTTTCAGAAAATTACATCACCAATGGCAACGCCATTTGTGATATTTGAGTTGCCAACTCAGCACACCTGTACTTGACTCCATTTGTGGTTGTCACCTTCATGCAGACTCTAAGTATAGACACAAACATCTGACTGCTTCATATGGCTTCTTATTATGACACCTGAAAATTTTCATATAAAAATGCATATCATTTTATTACGCATTATCTTTCTATTCCTTTTACCTTGTAGTCAAGGCATTATATTAACATTATTGGAAATTCTTTGTGCAAATGTATTGGATATGAATTTCAGGGTAAAAGGGAGAACTTTAAAATTATTTGTCATAAAAAAGAGGACTTTGGGACAAATTGAATGAGAATACTGAACGAACACATTAAGATTTGTTCCACCCTAGTGTTCTCTGCTCCAGTTTTATCAACTTTTGGTCAATGGATAGATTCCTTACTTAGACATTCAGTGGGAAGATAGAGTGGGCAAATGCTACATCACCCTAGGATTAATCTAGGAGAGATATACTGTAGGATGCCCAAATCCGGGATGTCCCCACAAAGTCAGAAAGGAGACTAATCCCATGTGTAAAAGCAAAGAGCCTTTATTTTAATCAAGTTTGCAAACTTAGTCTCTCCACATGTCCAATGTATTGGAATAACCAGAGAACCCCAAGCTCAATTAGAATTTTTTTTATAATTTTAAAAGTGGGGGTGAGGGGTCTCTGAGGTTCAGGACCCCTGATTGACAGACATTTGTCAAGGGGTGTCCTGGTGAGGTGTGCTGGCAGGTGATCCTGTCTGCAGTGGTTGGAATGTTAAGCATTTCCTTTGAATGGTCTGCTCTTGGGCTGTGGTCGGGTCTCAGCTTGTGGTTCTTTTCTGCTACCAGGTATTGCTTTAGGGTAAACTACTGAGACTCGGGCCTCTTATTAAATTTATTGAGGGCCGAGTTCTACTCTGGCAGGTGATAATGGTTGGAAATAAAGAACTTCCTTTGGATGACCTGTTCATACTTAGCTTATCATGGCTGGCCCCCACAATTATGAGCCATTTACCAATTCTTTTTGTTTTCTTCATTAAATAGATTGCATTCACTCCTGTCCTTTGTCACCAGATATGACCATGTAGGAAAACAGTAAAAATATTTTCAGTATTTATTGCTTTTATAATTCTTTTGACATTGTGCCATCCTCTGCTCCTGGGAATCAAGCTTTCTAAATGACGGTGTATATTGGTACTCTTCCGACTTCCTTGCTAATTATTTCCTCTTTTGTTGGTGACAGCTACAGCTTGAGATATATGACCAATGAGGATGAAGAGACGTGCTGTCCTTGAGAAAGCCAGCTTTACTAGGCTTCCAGGTCACACAGTAATGACCCAGAGCCAATGAGACGATCCAAAAACACTGAAAGCATGGGTTTTAGAAACTTTATTTTGCTGTTTATTTGGGTACCTTTCTACAGGCCAGATTCAGGTAGCTTGGAAGGATAGTCATAGCATTATTATTATTATTATTATTATTTTTTGAGTAGAGAATCCAGCTTCCCTGTTTCAGATTTTCAGGGTGGCTTGTCCCTTTAAGAAGTGCAGGTATTGAACAGTGTTCTTCAGTATGTGAAGTTAAACACTTGGCTCTTTTTTCTTTGGTGCTGCTCTGAATTATCACCCACCTGGTTATGCATTAAGTGAAAGTAAAAGAAAGAGGGCCAACTTTTTTTTTCAATGGTACGACCCCTGGTATTCTATCAGGTGCTCCAGTGGATGCCCTTACACCCATGTACACATAGGCGACACTAAGGGGGCTCAGTTGAAAAAAAGACATGAACTTATAAAGAGAACTTGTTGAGAAGAGAACATAACGAAGTAGCCTTAGAGGAGCTGGAAGTGGGAAGAGTGGAGTAGATATAATCAAAATATATTGTAGGTATCTATGAAATTTTCAAAGAATAAGGAAACTAACAAAAAAGAGTTAAGTCAGTGGTAGAGTACTTACTAGCATGTAAAAAACTAAGTTCAGTTTTCAGTTATAGAGGAAAAAATAAAAAATATCTTTATCAGTGAAATTTAAAAAGATTGGAAAATCTTTCACTCAAAATTAATTTGGTCTACTTTATGTCATTTACTTTTAGCTGTTATTAACATTAGTAGCAAATTAATGGCTGACATTAGTCAGAACCTATGCTTTATTATTCTTTATGTCTTCAGGGCTTCATCAAGGCCAAGTATATTGTTAACGTGGTATAAAGAAATCTCATTCCAAGTGTCATTAGTATAGGGCCAGGCTGTGCGTTTGCTTCTTTTAATATTCTCAGAACAGAAGATAGAACATTTCATTTTCTTTATAAAATTTGTTGAATAAATAGATCAAGAAAGAAGAAATTGTAATTTGTCTGTGGTTTTCTTGTCAACTGATACTTAAGTCCAGATTCAACTTTCTTTTGGGGCCTTGGAGGAGGACTCAGTTGGTTTAGGCACTTAATAACATATGTGACTATCCACATTGGATTTTCTGGACCCACATGGTGGAAGGAGAGAGAAACTCTTGCAAGTTTTCCTGTTTTGTGGAATGCACACAACACACACACACACACACACACACACACACACACACTATAAAAACACAGCTATAGTAACTTTCCCAGATGCACCTACAGTCTTTGTTGTCCAATCCTCTTCTTTCTTCTCTCAAAGACTTAGAGTTGGGAAATATGAATTCTCTTGGCAGAGGTCTCCAATACAACGAATCCCCTTGACTCTAGCTGCCTGGGACTTAGGCTTTCAAGTGCACTTTTCACACAGATTTGCATTTACAAAAAAGCCTTTACCCTATGCAATTTCCCTTTCATGAAAATGTACATATGTGGATTTACTTTTATACACTTTTCCACAATCAGGAGAATCTTACTTTGATTAGATGCACACCTGTTGGAGACAATTTGAGAAGGGGGGAGTGAGGAGGTAGGAATTTGAAAGAGCAAAGAAAGGTAAAACAGGTGGCAGAACAGGAGAGAGAAATTTAAAATGCAATTTGCGGAGAAATTAAGGTGGTCGAGCAGGCAAAGCTAGGATTGTGTTTGTTCCATCAGCTGGAGGGGGAACTGGAGCACATGTTCTGAGGACGGAACTCTTCTGAGTGGAGCGGTACTGGGGTGGAGTACAGCCTGAGAGGCGCTTGTTTATAACGTGGAGCAGCATCCTTCCCAGTTGCTTCTGGATTTCCTCAACACGTTACTGTAGCTATTTGAGGTCATCATTGGGGGCCCAGTAGACAGATCAATGACACCTCCGCTGTCTTTAACTTTTGGGCGAGGTGGATTTCATGCAGAGCAAAGTGAAGATACAGGTACACTGTTGGAAATGCAGGGAAGGGGTTTTAGTGTGCTATCCTTGTTTGTTCTGAAGGAAGACAAAGCCCATCTATCTTATTCTCCAGAGCTTTCTTTACTGTCATGTTGGCCTGGTCCTATCTTTCTCCTAAGTGCTTATTTGCTTATTTACTTTTTGGAATGTGGATTATCTGGGCATGAATCTTCCTATTGGAGGCAGAAATTTTATGTTTATATAGCACTGTACAAATTGCATGAGTCACAGAAATGCAAAAATAACTTTATTCGTCTTTCTAGAATCAGATTTAATTTTTAATCCTCAGCCTTCCCTTTCAGTTTGAAGAAAGAAGATCTGTTTGGCTAATTTTAATGGTTTTTCCAATGATGTTGACTTTAAATTCATTCACATTCACGATGTCTTCCCCTGATTCTCTCTTATGCGAGTGATAATCATGCGGTATTTATAGAGCAAGGGCACCCTGTCCTCTGTATTGATCTTCCATGATCTGACCTCCACTGCATCAGTCAACACAAACAACATAGGAGCTTCAGCTCCCATTCAGAATGATACTACATGATGTATACTGGAGCAATGTACTATCCGCACGGCCACCAGAATCATTCCTATCGGTTGACTTTGGCATTAAATACAGGAAAGTTTTGGTCACAGGAGAAAATATCTGCTAGCCCTTGGTTCTGAATGGACACTTGAGGACTCCCATGGGACTATGGACAAACCCAATTAATCCATATGTTTATCTATTATTCATGCATGCATGCATGTATCCACCCATCCATTCATCCATCCAACAAATATTATTGAGTTCCAGGTCTTACTAGACACACATTATAAACATTTCCTTCCCTGAAAGATTTCATTTTCTAGTAGGATATAAGAAGGAAGATATTTTATCTACCTAGGGACAAAACTTAAATTATGAAAACTACATTTTATAACCTTTATATCCCACAACTTATGTTTTGTGCTAGTTAGGATTCTATTGCTGTGATAAAAAACCATGACCAAAAGGGACTTGAGGAGGAAAGAGTATACATATCTTGGGTCACAGTCAATTGAGGGAAGCCAAAAGCAGGACATCAAGGCAGAACTTGGAGGCAGGAACTGAAGCAGAGGTCATAGAAGGATGATCCTTACTAAGTTTTTCAGCTTGCTTTCCTGTGCTACCCAGGACCTCTGGTCTAGAGTGATACCAAACACAGAGAACTGCCCCCCCCATATCAATTAGTAATTAGGAAAATGTCCCACAGATTTGCCTCTAGGACAATCTAGTGGAGGTGACTTCTCAGTTGAGAGTCCTTCCTTCCAAATGTCTTGGTTTTTGTCAACATGACACACTGTCCACATTAACATAATGTTTCTATAAAACTCATGCACAAACTCATGACTTTAACTCTTCAATGGGAAAGTATCAATGGATTATTCTAACACTCAAATTTTTGAGCCTTTTGTCTTAAAAAAAAAACAAAACAGAAACTTTCCTTTTTTGTTTAATGCTTCTTCTATAACCCTAACCAATCCCTTTCTTTATTTAACCCCCAAACTGAAAGACTCTCCTTAAAACAGGCCTTCAGCTCCCATTAATTTTCAAAATTGCCTCTCCAAGAAACCTTCAAAATCTTGCCAGACTCGTAGTATCCTTTGTGTGGTGAGGATCAAAGTCAAGTTGGCCTTATCATCCTTGATTTGATAGTATTCGGGGAACCAGCACTTGACAATGTATCATTATTATAACTCAGTAGCAGGGCAAGTTTTTTCTTTAGAGAAAGATCTGTTAGTATCCAAAATTATCTACATTAGTTGTGCAAAATTATTTCAAATATGTATATTCATGATCAAAAGTCAGGATTTTTGTCAATTATGATATGGTTTGAATACTGTGACTTCATCAGGTTAAATTAACAATGCAGCATTAATTAATGACGATGTTAGTATTACTATAATACAAGTATTAGCCACGTGCCAAATATAGCCTTTAGCTCCTTTAAAGGATGCTGGATACCATGTGTCCATCAGTTTTCTTGGAAACAAACTCTGCTCATTTACCTGTTACTAGGATTAAGTTCACATATTGTAGGGACATGGGACTAAATCCTTAGTTAGTTTCTCTCCCTTCTATCTGTTGAACTGCCCAAGTGAAGTGGACTGAACAACAAAAGCATAGTCTAAAACTCCTTTGCTAAGTGTCTAAAAGAGCTGTGTTGGCCAGAGTTCTTATTTGTAGGCAACAGAATCTGACCTAACAAGTTTACTTGGAAAGAGATTTATGATAGTTCACACAGTTATTGGGAGAGTTAAAAGTACAGATTCCAGGCTGAGTTTCTGGGAACTATGCCCGGAACCACATCGAAAACTGGCTTGCTAAGGAAGCTGCTGCTACCATTGGCCTCAGAACTCCTGTGTGTCTGCCATATCAGGAAGATAGCACACTGGGCAAGGACCACCACCACTGCAGGTCTCAGAAGATACAGCCCTTCCAACCTCCCAGGACTCTTGTATTTGAAAATGCTTTTAAAGGTGTGTTCCATCAGATAGCAGCATCAGTACCACCTGGGAACTTGTTAGGGATGCAAATCACCAGGTCCCAACCCAGACCTATGGAACCAGATGATCTGGGCATATGGCCTAATGATTTATGCTTCTGATCCAGGCTAAGGTGTGAAAACGACTGCCGTCTCAGATTGCTCACTTCATTCATCTAAGTCTTGTGTAAATGTAGTCAAACGGCTTTGTGGACAAAGATCATACATAGAAGCCTGGTGATAAAGGAGACTGGAGTAATACTCCTCTGACTCCAAGAAACATCTGAATTATCGTAGAACCCTGGTAAAACTGCACATTCTGGGCTTGAAGAGATAACTCAGTGATGAAGAACACACACTGCCTTTCCAGAGGACCCAGGTTCAATTCCCAGTATCCATAATGGTTAGCCTGTAACTTAAGCTCCCAAAGATCTGACATCCACATCTTGACTCTGCAGCATCACCCCCTCCTTCCCTTGCACATATTCTCTATGACCCACATAGTTTAAAAATTAAAATAAAATGTTTTAAAAGTTCAGATCTGAGTATTTGGTCCTGGGCACAGTACCAACAAGTTCAGAGGTGATGTTGAACATGATTTGAATAGAGATGACCTGTAATACAGAGATGATGCTTAGAGGAATCTGAGGAATTATACTTAACACAATACTCAGTATCTACTGCTAACTGGGACTTAGGCAAGTCTCCTCTTAAGGCAGTATATTAAAGGTATAGTTCTCTGAGTGGCTTGGTTGGGTGGCAGAGTCTCCTTTAGAAAAGAGCCTGGAGACAAGTCGTTTGTACACTCTAGGGATGCTCTTCATGGAGATTCCCCTATCTCTTTCCATTCTGGTCACATGGTCTGTGGTTATCCTCTGCCACACTCTCATCTACTATAATGCTGCCTTTCCAAAGCAATAGAGACAATCAATTATGAACCTCAAAACACCGAGCCAACATAAAAACCATTTCTTTGCAACCCAATTAGTTCAGATACTTTATTTATTTAGGAGAAAAATAACAGAACCTGTTGATGCTAAAATTTGTAAGAGAAAGGCTCTCCACTTAAGGATCCTGTTGGATTTTTATATGTATTTTTTGATTACCGCCTTTATCTGAGTAGGAAGTCTCCTATCTTTAGAAGCTGAGATAGCTGGGTATTTTATTTTAGAAGGGAGACATGTTGGGTTTTCCTAAATTAAGCCTAAGTTAAACCTGAATTGTTAGAAAATTTCTTAACTCTTTGTTAATTTCTCCAATGTTGGTAGAATCTACTCTATCAGAAAAATACACTGAATTCATTAAAAATCAAGTGTCTATCAAGACCATTGATTGCTTTGTGGCAAGAGAGCTTGAAGTTGAGTCTTGCTGTGAAACAATTCCTAGGAATTCTATTGGCTTCACAGTCCTTTTGTTACCTCTATTGCTAAGGAGACTAGATTTTATTGTCTTCTTTTCCTCTTACTACCCAACAAGAAGCATGAGCAAGGCTTAGGAGAAAGAATAGTAATGTTGAGGAGCTTATGTTTCTGGTCTGTTGTGGGTTTACATGCTAGCTTCTTCCATAAAATGAAGGTAATAGTCTCTGTCAGATGGCCCATTCCATCCTGCTCCCTCTGTCTCCAGGACCTTGTCTAGCCTTTGCACATCTGAAGGGTCAATAGCTTTCCTTGTATTTTATTACAGCTTCTCGACTTTAATGTCAACCAACTCTATGTTATGTTGTGTTAATGAAATGTTTACCCACAAAGGTTCATATGTTGAAGACTTGCTTGCAAAATGGTGGTACTTTGTAGAAGTGATCAGATCCTGAAGGCTCTGATTTAACCAGTGGATTAATCCATGACTGTTTTAATAATTTGATGGCTTTGCTGATATGTGGTCGAAAGCAGGAGGTGAAGCCTAGATAGAAAAAGTGTATTGCTAGGAGCAGGACAGAATGACTTTATACATTATGGCAATCCTCTTCCCATGCCCCTCCTTGCTTACTGTTACACACTGCTAACCCTGTGATGTTCTGTTTTGTTTCAGGCCAGAATAATGGAGTCAGCTGACATTGAACTGAAAGTTTGAGCCAAAATAAGCCTTTAATAATAAGTTTGCTACAGTAATGAATTATTCAATTCTCCTTAAACCTTCATTCTCAGAGTGATAAGTCACTGTGTCCATCTAAGACGGAGAGGAGGAGGATGGCTTCTCTTCTAAAACTACTAAGGTGTGAGTGCTGCTGTCTTCTTTTGGCTGCAGAGTAGACTTTTCTTTGTTTAGTTTTCAAATTGTTTTAGACACTATTCATCCAAATAGAAGATACCACTTCAAACACTCCTGCATTTGCATTTTTAGATTTGCTATAGGTTGAAACAAAGGAAGGACTCAGATGATCCCTATAGTTGACAAAAGTGTGTGCCATGTGGTTTGACAGTAAATACTCATTTTTAACCGTGTGTGCACACTAAGCTCTCCAGGGGCAGTTAGGACAAAGGCTAGTAGTTAGAGATGTGGTTACAGGTGTCAGGAGGCTACTCTGCTCTCTGGAGCTCACTGGGTAGGGGTGGGGCACAGGACGTGACTAAGGGGGCTAGGGTCCAGAAAGCTGGGCCTTCTAGCTGGGAACTCAGATACTCACCTCTCTAGGGGTAGTCAGGGCCAAGGCTCCAGTGGTCACAGACGTGGTAGGGGATGGTTGTGGGTGTGTGGAGGCTGCTCCCAGATTTCTGGGGCCTCTGTTGGGTGGGAGTGTGGTGTAGAATGTGCCTCCAAGGGCTAGGGTGTTGAGAGCAGGGTCCTTCAGCAGGGAACCCAGACACTTACCTCTCTAGGGGCAGTCAGGGCCAAGGATCCAAATATCTGGTTTAATTCCAATAGATCTCTCTTTACAATAGTCTTCCTTTGTAGCTTTTAGTATCCATTCTTATTTCTGTGTATTTAGTGTTTTGATTATTATGAGGTGAGGGTACTTTCTTTTCTGTCTATTTCTGTGTGCTCTTCTGTATGCTTCTTGTGCCTTTATAGGCATCTCCTTCTTTAGGTTAGGAAAATTTCTTCTATGATTTTGTTGAAAACATTTTGTGGCCCTTTAAGCTGGGTTTCTTCTCATTGCTTTACGAATATTATGCTTAGGTTTGTTCTTATTATAATGTCCTAGATTTGTGGGATTTTTTGTGTCAGGACAATTTTAGACTTAATATTTCTTTTGACTAATGTATCCATTTCTTCTATTGTGTCTTTAATAGCTGAGATTTTCTCTTCCATCTCTTCTATTCCATTGGTGAAGCTTGCCTCTGTAGTTCCTGTTTGCATTCTTAAAGTTTTCGTTTCCAGAATTCACTCAGTTTGTGTTTTATTTATTGTTTCTGTTTTTGTTTTCAGGTCTTAAACAGTTTTATTTGTTTTCTTTAACTGTTTGTTTTTGTTTTCTTGAAGAGGTTTTTTTTTTTCTTTTCCTCTAATTGCTCATTTGTGTGTGTGTGTTTTAAAGGGATTTATTCTGTTCATTTCCTCTTTAATGACCTTTATCATCTTCATGTACTTGGTTTTTTTCTTGACTTCAGATATGTTGAAATATTCAGGGCCTGCTTGTGGTAGGATAGTTAGTGGAGATATATTGCCTTGGCTGTTGTTGATATGTTTTTATGTTGGTATCTAGGCCTCTGGGTTTGGGATGATTAAATGTCTAGGTGCTGATTTCTGGCTTTGTCTTTGTTGGGTGAGTATTTTGTTTCTCTGGTTCCTTGGTTTCTGTTTCCTCTAAGAATTTTTGGAGAGTGGGATGGCTGAGTGTTATCTGTTTTCTTGGCTTGTTCAGATGGTGTGTTCACAGAGAGTGCCTACTGGTGTTGGTGCCTGGGTTCCTGGGAAGAGTTGGGGGAGGAAGGTGGGTGAATATGTTTGTGATTCATTGGGGATGAGAGCAGAGAGAAAAGGGAGACCACAGCACTTTCCAGCTACAGAGTTAGAGGTGGGACTAGGTATGGGGGAGGGGAATTGGATCTCAGGATCAGTAGGAGAGGTGTGGATCTGATTCAGTCTACTTGTTTCTCTTTAAAGATCTGTCCATGGATTAGCAGGGTATGCCTGCTGGAGTTGGGATCTGGAACACAGTGACACGTTGGTGGAATGGAAGCTGGGGTGGGGGATGAATTGTGGGATCCATAGGAGATGTGGTCAGGGATGAGGAAAGGCTACAGCTGGTACTATGTTGTAGTTCTAGGAATGAGACCAAGGGACAAAATCTGAGGGAACAGAGAGAGAGGGGGGAGAGGGTCTGTGGGCAGCTCACTGGGTTTTCTGGCCTCTAGAAGGTTTCCTGATGCTTATTCTGAATTACTACATTCATTTAATTGGTAACGGGGAGAATAGTTATAAAGCCACTTTTGGAGTCCTATTCCCAATTAAAGAATTTTACACATTTTTCTTCTACTAAGCCACATTTATACCCTTAGTTCAAGTTTTACAGTGAGTAAAGTTTAATCCCTAAAATTCCTATGTACAATTTTCAGGATATTCATGGGAAGACCAAAAGACTGGCCCCTGCTTGTTAGCTGTCTGTTACAAGTCCCTTTTCTGGCTGATGCTAGCTTTCTGTCCTCAAGCCAATCTGTGCTCCATTCCAAGAGTTCTCCCACTAAGCTATGTTTTTGATCTGGGAAATCAATCTGCGTGTCATGCGGTTCAGTCACATGCTTCCCTTATATGCAGCTGTCCAGTGTTTCCCCGGTCTTCTCATTAGATATGAATGCTCAAAGGATTGAAGTCAACACAGAAGGGGGCATTGTTTTTCTAGTGCCCCTCACATGTGGGTTGACAGTGGGAAGTCTGTAAATTATCAGTTAACATACTTTTTCCCATTACCCAGAGACATGAGTTTTAATGAAGTTTAAAGTCCACAAGGCTAGGTTTCTGTTTGGGTTTTGTTTGTTTGTTTGTTTGGTTAATTTTTTTTGTACTAGTTATTGGGAATGTAGAATTTACTTTGGCCCCATCATTCATACATAGACCATGTATTTCCTTCTCTTGTGATTAAATTTAGGGAATTAAAAGAACTCACCAGTTTGTGGAGCCTGCTTAATATGTGATAAGGTAGAAACAGAAGGATGAAATATGTGTTGGTTGACTGCCGTTCAGTGATAATCTCTCCAGCTCAGCTGGAGTCTGTTTTTCTGAAGTCACATTATTGCTAACTAATGGCTCATCCCAGCAAGTGGTCAAACTACCCCAAGGAGTTGGTGATTTTTCTCCCCAAGCCAAGGATTTTATTCACTGTCAAAATCACAGTATTATCAGCCAGGTGGTGGTGGTACATACCTCTAATCCCACACTTGGTAAGCAGAGGTAGGTAGACCTCTGTGAGTTCAAAACCAGCCTGATCTACAAGAGTGAGTTCTAGGACAGCTACCACTACACAAGAAAATCTTGTCTTGAAAACTTGGAAAAAGAAAGAAAAAGATCTTGGCGTTATCTTTGAATTGTTTTTGTTTTCTTTATACTTTGGCTTATGGCTCAAATATTTACAAGGTAGGGTCCTTTCCTACAACCCTATACCTTACTATTTTTACTTAGTTGAATTAAAGGATATATTTAAATTCATTGATTAGTAAAACTAATTTACTACTGTCAGCCTATTTTACTGCATTTTGTATGGCACATATGCTTATGAATACACATGTATGTCTACATATATGTGTTGATGTCACAAGTTGAAACTGCCGATCTTCCTCGGATGTTCTCTATTTTGTTGTTTGAGACAATCTCTCACTGAAACTAGACCTCATGAATTCAGATAGACTGGAAGATAGACCAGGAAGACCAAACAATCCCCAGTACTAGGATTATAGGCATGTACTGTTCACAAGCTTTTGAAATTTTGTATGTGATTGAACTCATATCCTCATGGTTGCACAAGTACTTTTCCCATGGGGTCTCCTCCACAGCAACAAATACACAATGTAAAACACATCAATTTATTTTTAAAAAGAGCTTTGCCTTAGCAACTCCATGATGCTTATGGAATACAATTTGCAAACTTTAGGCTAGCAGTAAAAATTTCCTTATCACTCTAAGTGCCTAAGCGCCTACAAACCAGATTAGAAAGCTTTGCAACACTTTATTTCACAGTGTCTGTCCATGGGAATTTATATTTCACATCCCTAAAACTCCCTACTTCCCTATTTCAGATTTGCATAGCTTTATCTATGCTTCTCCTTTGTAACCCCCACTGTTTCAAAAAGTTCTTCCTTAACACACCTATTTAACAATATTTCTGGGCCAGCTTGATGGCTTAGTTGGTAGGTGTACTTGCTGCCAAGCTTAAACATCTGATTTAGAACCCTGGAATTCACATGATGGAAGGATGGTACTGAATTCTGCAAACTGTGTTCTGACCTCCCTACTCATGCCTTGGCATGCAGTTTTAATTGTGCATATATGCACATCCAAATGTACAGACACATGCTAATAATAAAAAATAATAAATATTTCTTCCTCTCACAATGCTTATTTTATTTATTATAGATGAACATGCATTTCTTATATCATATTGATGACTATAAGTAGTTCCATTAGATATTTTAGTTGTTTTATAGTATTTGGGTATAATTTGGGAAATAAATGCTGTATTATAATTTTTAGATTACTTTTGTTGTTATTTTGATATGTGGGAGTTTGGAATCACATATGGCTGGAGTCTTATCCTGTATTTATCATTTTTAACTGGGATGTTAAGTCTCAGTTTCCTTATTTGTAGAAGAGGATAATAATAGCATTCATTCCCAAGTTTCTATTTGAATACCTATAAAATATACTTTCTCAAGCAAGATTCTATAGTAAGATTTTAGTAAGACTCTGTAGTAAGATTTTAGACAGATCCTTATAGGTATTAAATGACCTGTATTTATTGATCAATCTTAATAAGACAAAGGATAAAAGAAAGTAATTGTTAATAGTACCCGGAACACATTTATATTGCAGTCTACACATTTAACTATCTGGGATTCATGAAGAAAAACATGGTATAAAGAAACATTATAGCACCAGTAAAAAGTACTATACTTCAATTATAATGGAAGAAAAGTGAAGCCAACACAATGATAACTCTTGTACAGAAAGTGTTTCTTCTCTTTCAAATCTTCCTGGGGTTATCTCACAGGCTACCTCCAATTTCCAGACAAAGGTGGCTCCTTTATGTGTCTTTTCTTCTATGAGCATATTACCTAGCTGGGGAGATAGCTATATGAATACATAACTACAATACAAAGTAATGAAGAGAAATGGCTACCAAGGATATGAATTATTTGATGAGTTGAAGAAATTTGAGATTTATTGTCCAAGAAAAGAACCAGTTTGAGAAGGTTTCTGCATGTCTCAAGTCCCATTTCCACAATAAAGGAATAAAGTGTGAGAGTGTCTTTCCATCACTATTGTAAATTTTGCTGTCTGAAGTAGTTATGATTATGGTAACTGTGGATACTACGAATAGATAAAATAAAATAATGTTTGTTATAAATGGTGTATGCTTATCACCAATCATAAAAACCACAGCACTGTCAATGTCTTCTGAAGGAATCGCTAAAGTGTATGATAAGTACACCTATAATCAAAGCTAAGGTAAGGCTAAGGTACCATTCTTGAAGTTAATTTATTGCATTGTCTGTACATTTTCTGAATCTCATAATAGATATAATAAAATGATCATGACACTAATTTGTACAGCTCTCTCCCTTTCCTCTCAAAGTGCTTTTAATATTTCATTTTTTTTTCATTGACCCAATTTCTTTGAGAGAAGTGTCTAAGGAGGCCTTTTTAGAATAAAGATTGCAGAGAAAGTGGGCACTTTTCTCTTTAAACATCACCTAAAAAATAGGACAAAGTACTTTGGCAACTTTGGATATTAACACGAAACACATGGAAAGTGCTGCTGTTACAACACAGAGCAGAGACCATTTTTTTCTTTCTAAAGGAATCCAATTTATCCCAGTGCTCTGATTTTGAGAATAACTTTTCCTGTTAAAATGACTCTTCACTCATGTATGCGAGCAAATGGAACTTTAGGCACAGAATCTCTGGAGGATTTCCTATGGTATGTTTAACCCCAATATAAGGACATTCCTTTGTGAATATAAATAACCCCAATCTCTTTAAACATGCCTCTCCATATGTTTTCTCTTAACAATGCAGCAGATGTCATGAATGGAAACTACCCCTTTAGCTATAGGCAGGACAGGAAGCTTCCCTTCTATCGCTGTATTCTTGCTAGTAGGTCACTGGGTATGAATGCCCATGGGCAGTTCCTTTGTTGCCATGGCTTACAGGCTTCCTATATGTTCTGGATCCTTTACCTTAGAAGCCTGACAGGATTGTTTTCGTGTCAATTTATCCTCTAGGTGTGATATGTTGGAGACATCTGTTTAGCTTAAAAGAAGGTAAAAATTGATTAGAGGAAGACACAGAAAAAACGTTGGCATCAATTTTTCCACCACTTAAAAAAAATAAAATGGACATTGAGAGTCTGTGAACATGTGTTTTCAACGAATGACTTCCTAATTCATTCTCCTTGTTATGTGTTCACAGAAGCTCGTTTCCTGGTCATGGAAAATTCACTATGAAAAACCGTAAGAGCTCAACATGTTGAGAGTAATAAAATCTAAATCCCATTAGGGCAACCCTTATGCCACTAGCTGACCTGTAGGGAGGTGTTAAGGTATTTGTCAGAACTAAGAGTGAGAGGACACATGATGCTGCCATCTTTCTCAACTCATCCATGTTCCTGACTTTTGTTTTTAACTTAATAACTCACCAACTCCAATATATGCAGTTTATATACTTCTGGATATGGGATCATCCACCAGGCTTAACTTACCAGGGGTCACACTAGTAAAGTAAACCAACTGTCCCTTACCCAGAAGCCATAATCTATCCATAGTACCTCAGTGAAGGCTGAGTGCTCATTCTATACTAGGATGTTGACTGACTTGATCTTGGGCAGGAAACCACAGCTCCTGTGATTATTAGGAGAACAGTGACCCTGTCATGTCCATAATTGTCAGGTTTAGGTCTTGTCCTTCTCAATCTCTGGTTCTTATAACATTGCTTTGGAGGAGACCTTTATCCAATCAGAATGCCATTGGTTATTATTGTACCCATAAACATAACTTTTTATGCCAATAATTATTACAGTTGGCTGGGTATACAACTGGGTAAGATGTTAATAATCCCCATCTCAAGAATAGCCTACATAGTATGTTTTAGGTCTACATGTTTTAAAAATCGCTTTTTCTACTGTGAAGGGCTTTTATTATTTATAATAGTGAGTATTGGTGTAGTCTTACTGTAAATAGAGAAAATACAAAGGGCTGTAAAATGTATATATTTTTTTAATTTTCAGCACCTACTACCAATGCTTTTCTAATCAGCATAATTCTTAACTGCTTTCTATGGTACAATGCCTACTCTATACCCTACATACTAAAGTATGGCTCACTAGTTAGGCAAGAGGCTAGAGATACACACACACACACACACACACACACACACACACGCACACGCACACACATATACACACAGCCAAGAATGCTCTCTTCATTGTGTTCCAGGGCAGCTTATATAGGGTCTCCTTGACTAATGGCCATGCCCTAACTCTCAGCTGCAAGCCCAGCAGAAACCACTCCCCTGCCCTCAGGAACTCCTAAGGGTCTTGTGCTCAGAGCAGCTGCAAAACGAGTTTTTGCTCAGAGCAGCTGTAAGCATAGAAAAACAAGTTGTTTACTCTGGCAGACAGGGGATCACAGTAAATTCAGGGTCTGGGAGTCCACAATCCCCAACAGCTTTCTAAATACTTATCCTTACACCCACAGAAAAGGACATATTTCACCTTTCGTCTAAGTAGTTTATTTTCAAGCAGAAGAAACCAAGATAGAAGCTATAACTAACCAAAATGCAAAGAACTAACCCAGCAATACCCTGCCTCAATTGATACATCTACAATACAACTATTGCACCCAAGAATCAGGAGGGAAGAAAGCCTTTGAGAGACAGAAGACTAGAAAGTTTGCTATGGGATTGTGTCTTCTGGCTTTGAACAGGAAACCTATACCCATGAAATCTCAACCACATGGCTTTCTAAAGAACTCCTGAACAGTTCTAACAACAGTTGTACCAATGCAGATATGGGAACTCTCATGGAGTCCTACCCTAAATGAAGAACTATGAGGAATTAAAAAGTGCTGAGGGAGGGAAACTTAGTATTCCTAAAGATGAGCCCGGATTGGTTATCAAATACGAGTGTTCATCTATAGAAACATATACAAGCAGGAAACAAAGAACACACTTAACCGGTTGTATTTGTGTGTTTGTTTATGTGTACATGTAATATCAATGATCAAAGAAGGGGAGGCTAAAATTTGGGAGTAGGACTGGAGATGGAAGAGGCTTGAGGGAGGAAAGGAAAGTGAAAGTGATGTAATTTGTTTTTAATAAAATCAAATCAATCAAACCAAAAGCTGTTCAAAATCCTTAGCCATCATGGAAAAACAACTTAAAACTACTATGGGATTTATTTTAAAGCAGTCTCAATGGCTAAGATAAATGTGACACGGTGGGAAATGCTGGTATGGATACAAGGCAAGGGACACTTAAATGCTGCTTATGGGGGTGCAACTTGGTGCAGCTATTATGGGAATCAGCACTCCTCAAAAAGCCGAGAGTAGATTACCACTTGATCTAACCATATCACTCTTGGACCTATAACCAAAGGATTCCATATCCTACTATAGAGGTATCTGTCATCCATCTTCAATGAGGAGGTATTCACAGTAAACAGAAAAATGGAAATAGCCTAGATATCCATTCACTGATGAATGGATAGTGAAAATGTGATATATTTACACAATTAAATATTTCTTCACTTTTAAGAGAAGGGAAATTATGAAATTTGCAGGTAAATGGATGGAGCTAGAAGCAATCACTCTAAATGAGGTAACCTAGGCCCAAAAGACAATTTATGTTTTCTCTTATTCGTGGGTGTTAGCTTTGATGTGTGTTTCATTTGGAATACTCATAGAGGTTAAAAAATTACTATGGGGATATGGTGAGGGGCTTCTAAGACAGGTGGAAGAAAGCACCCTGATATAAAGGATTAACAGAGACTCACAGAACAGGAAAGATTAAGTTGGGATGGAAGAAGGGAGGGGAGTAGAGAAGAAAAACTGGGGGAGGGATAATTAACACTAAAGAACTTTCAAAAAAGTCATATGGAAATCTACTGTAGTAGAAGGTTCCTAAATTATGTCTATACACAAACATAAAAACTTCAAAATAGAATTACCTTATTGCCGGGCAGCAACACCCCTACTACACATCATAGGGTAGCAAGTAAAAAGACCAATTCCCCAGGGTGGGTTTCTTCTTTTGAAGGTGTTTATCAGTGGGGTCCAAAGATTCCAGAACTTTTTAGAGTTTGCTTATCAGTGCTGCAGACCTTGACAGGAAGACCATCTTGCTGATGCCATAAGACTATGCTTACTAAAACAAAAAACATTGTTTACCTAGTATTTTCTAATACTTGTTTATTTTATTCCCTATTATTTATTTTATACAAATAAGGCTATATACCAAAGATATACATTCACAAAAATACTTTCTAATGTAGAATGTTTTCCCTCTTTCTTTAAAAAGGAAAACAAACTTTTCTCTACAAAGAGGTTTTATAAGGAGATGTATAGCCCCTAGTGCATTCACAGAAATTTCATAATCACAACAATGTTTGTAGAAAGAGAAATTTTTAGAATATTTCTAGAAGACCAAATTAAGAAAAAGCTAGTATTTTTAAAGTATTAACTAGGAGTAGGGTGATGGTTCAGTGGGTATCTCCAGAGCAAGTGGCCTAGAGAGACTAGCCAAACCTATGAGCTTTGGGCTCAAATGAGAAATCCTGACTCAATTTTTAAGGTAAAGAAGGATCAAGGAAGATGCTTCATGTCAACTATTGGCCTCTCCGTGCACATATCTACACATGTACCAACATACGTACCTTTGCAAACATGCCGCACATGTCAAAGTTGTCTTATCTCTATTTTATTCATCTGGGAAATTCAAACTGGATTTCCTACATCCAGAAGTGTGTATAGTTAGCTCCATTTATTTTTTAGACATAGTTAACTCTAAAATCTTCAACTGTGACTCATGGTTTTCAGTCCTGGAGTCTATAGATGGCTTTATTTTGCTAAACATTCTTCAAGTTGTGTGAATTCTAAGAAAACAAGACTCAATTTGATGAAAATTCCTTAGAGAAGAACAAAGAAATTTAGCTTGACGGCTAGTACTTTATTTCAGTTCAGTTGTTCAAATTAGTTCTCTAAAGCTTATTCATAAGTTATTTTAAATTTTAATTGCATTTATTAGCTTATTTACTGTGTGTGTGTGTGTTTGTTTGTTTGTGCTTCCCATGGTGCACATATGGAAGTTAGAGAACAATCAGAGGGGATTGGTTCTCACTGTCCACGGTATATATATCTCAGGGATTAAATGCAGGCTTGCATGCTTGTTGGCAAGCAATCTGAGCTCCTGAGCCTTTGTGTCAGCAACCCTTACTAGCAAACCCTTATCAAAATGGCCTGGCTTTGCATCTTCAGCACATTCCAGTAGGCAACGTTAAATGTTCTTTCTGTGTCAAGATTGTGAGAGGAGCTTCCCATCTATTTTTTTTTTCCTCCAAATTTTGACACAAAGTGGAAAGCATAGAAGAAGAAACTGGGGCTGGTGAACTAACCTAAACACAACCAAATTATTTAAAAAAAAAACATAAAAATTGTTTTGGTACCTTTTTATCTGTATTTAAAATCTTTTTATTATCTTGACTTCTCAGCCATTTATTTGTAACAAGTATTAGAGTCTTTTCCAGACTAGATTTCCTCACTGGAGTTTGTGATTTTTAATGGAAGAGAAGTGTGGTGGCTTGAAAGAGATCAATTCCCATTGGCTCTTATTGAAATATTTAAATATACTTTGTATTCAGCTGGTAGAACTGTTTGGGAAGGATTGGGAGTTTTAAGGAGCTGTGTCACCTGGGGTGAGCTTTGAAGTTCCAAAAGGTTCTTTGCCATTTCCAGTGTCTGTACCCACCCGACCCCTTGCAGATCAAGATACGTGTTCTCATCTGTTGCTGTCACTATGCCTTTGTTCACTATTATGGTCTACTAAGCCTCTGAATCCATAAGCATAATTCAATGCTTTCTATTGTAAATTGCCATGATCATAATGTTTAGTCACAGCAATAGACAAGAAAGTAAGAAAAGAAGATTTATTTTTAATAGTATTAAAAATAACCCATGACCAGTGACAGCTTGCATGGTCAATATTGATTTCATGAGTAGGCAATTAACAAAATATAGCATTCCAAATTTGCATTGCTGGGTCATTAGTAAGTCTTTGACCTTGTACAATCATGTTCACAGGACTAAACCTTCCTTTTCTGTCTGCATTTTCCAATATTGGGATGATCTAAAGAATGTCCACCATTGAGCATCAGACAAGACTTTTCAGCTGTCCAGTGAGGACTTCCAAGAGAGACCAGACAAAGCAAACTGATCCATCTATTATTCGGTAACTCTTGGATGTAATTCTAAGGAACGAAACTGAATTTTACAGAGAATTCATTATGCAGATTGAAAACGGAAAGTGTTTACTTCTTTTAACTCAAATCACAATCTTGGAACATATACCAGATTAAACATTTTGCTGGGGAAATATATTAGATATAATAGTTTTGCTCAAGCTCTCTAGATTTAAGATGAACTGGTAATTTCATCATTTTGATCTGAGAGAAATGATATTGCAGAATAGTAAAAATGTCCTCTAATCATGTGTGTTTAAATATAGCCTAAGCTTTACTCCACTAAGCTTCTCGTCAAAAAGTTCATGCGAACTTTTTAATTATTGTTACATTTTATAGGTACAGGTGTTTTTCTGGCATGTATATCTGTGTACAACATGTGTTCCTGATGACCACAGAGAATAGAAAAAGGGTGTAACCACTGGAGTTACATAAGGCTTTGAGCAACCCTGTGGGTGCTTGACCTGAACCTGGGTCCTCTGGAGGAGTACCATTGCCAAGCTATGTCTCTCCAGCTCTCATGTAAAGCTTTATTTTCTTCTAGGCAAAAGGCTTATGATTTATATGATTTATTTCATTTAATAGTCAAATCAAGAATCTCTTCACGTTGTAGGTATTATCATCTTATTTTGCAAGGGCTGGAATCTGGTGTGAGGAGCAACAAAAAAATGTGGAAAATCATTCAGTAAGTAATTAATGGCAAATTTGAACATAAACACTCCTAACATCCAAGTCTTGGTTTGGCTAAGTATATTATGTTGACATAAAGCCATGAGCTGTATTTAACTGTTACACACTCTGGTTCATTGAACTTAACATATGACATGGTGGCACAGAGAATACTTATTTCTTAGTTCTTCATAAAATTATCATTGATAATTTATTGGTACCTTTGCACATGCTTAAAGTGGCACTCAATTTAATAGATCAGTTTCAAATTTGAATTAATATTTTCTATTATAATAAATGTAAATGCATAGCTTAATTGGCTAATTAATTCATATTCTTGGTATATTTCCAAAAAGCTTGAGATAGAAACTTAGGTTCAATCATACACATTATTTTGAATGTTTGAAAAAAAATTGCTTTCTTCATAACACAAAAATCTTTTTATTTTTATTGTTTACATTCAGTGTAAAAGTCAAAATTAATCCTAGAATAAAATATTTAAATCATAAACAATTTCTAAATATACAAAACAAAAATTTAAATTTTATAAATAACGTTTCTGAAGTCTTTCTCTGTGTATCTATTTAATTATCTTTCTGCCTAACTGTTCGACTGTCTGTCTATTAGCAGTCATCCATCAATCATCTCTGGCAGTTGTCTGTTATCTTTTCTTACCTACACACTGGTTTGGTCAAGTTTTGGAACCTGAACTTAATATTTTAGCCAGAGTCTGAGCATTCATTATTTTCGCAAATCTTGAATATTTATTTAAGGAGATGCTTGCAATATTCTTTTAAAGGACAGAGCTTACTAATTAGATTTTGGTTTAAAATGATGAAATGCCAAGTCTTAGTTCACAGTTTATTTTAAATTTTATCAGAGTTTGCACTTGCCTTCTTTCTCCTCCTGTCCTTCCCGAAACACTGCAGTCATTATCACATCATATTTATAGCAATCTTTCTCTGAAAATGTGTTCATGGAACACTGACCATGTTTCGTATATAAAACTGAATCCAAAGTAAATTGATTGAAAATATGCATATTGTGTTTAAGTTGTGATGATGTCAAAGCAACTGGGTGACTTGGTTACCTCAGCACTTCAGATGTTCCAGGCATGCCATTATTTGGCCAAGTCTGTGTTAAAATGAGTATTGGGCAAATCCTTTGCATTTTAAAGAACAAAATAGCTGCCTGAGTCTTGCACTGTTCCTCTAGTTCTGCTGGTATCCCTTAGGTGATGAGCACGTCTTTTCATTTTAAATATGTTACTTCAAGGATTTTGTACAATGTATTTTGTTCATATTTTCTCTAACCCACTACCAATTCCTCTTCAGTTTACCTCTCTTCTATCCCACAATGTTGCTCCTTAAATAATCTAATAACTTCAATTCGTGCTATCCATATAATGTAAGTGTGGTCAACAACATTTTAATGTATTTATCTGGCTTGACACATTTCACTTTTCTGATTATATGAAGCAGAGGGAATTTTGTAATTTGAATCCCAAAGATGTAAACCACAAATTGCTAACATACAAAATTCCATTTTTAGATTGATTTTAATTGATGCATTTTAAGGGATGCATGGCTATACACTAATATTTGCACTTATTTTGTGTATTTATTAGGCTTTATATATGAAATGCCATTTGTTTTATTGACTTCATTTCTGTGTTGAATTACAGAAAGAATTTTTTCTACACTACCGGGAGTCTTAAAATAGATACCAGAAAATAGCATTAATTTTATAACACGATAACCTAATTTCTAAAATTCTGAGATATTGAGAATAATATATCCAATGCTACCTTTCAGAAATAATGTTGAGAATAATCCTACAAAGGAATTTTAGATAAAGGTGTTTAGTAGTTTGTCAAATATCTGAATTGTGATGAACCAGAAAAAATATACTAGCTTGTTTATTATTAAATAGTATAAAGGATCTGGGGAAAAGAGCATACACAAATTTCTATGTTTTATTGACATCTGTGTCCAGGTTTTGATGGTGCTGGTTTGCAGTTTCTTCATTATAAGTGTGCTGAGAAGCAGGATCAAGAGGCTCCTGTAATATATAAGACTCTTATGGTTAAGTGTCCATATCATTAGTATTCTGATGCTTCAAATCAGCAATATAAAACAATTATATTCAGAATTGAGACGTTTACTGGCTGTGCTGCCACTGTTATATTATTTATTAGCATAGATTACAAAATGAAGTAGGGATTTGGCAAGTTTATGGTCTATTGATCAAGGTAGGTAGCACAGAAACATCATGTAGGCCTTCAAATGAACTGGCTAGCGAGACTGTAAGTACTAATCCATTATTCAGATAATTAAGAATGTACATTTCACCCTCTGCTGTCTACATAGTCCCTGAATTATGATCAAGACAGATACAAGAATAACATTGCTGGGATATTATTTTTACATGTAAATGAGCTAATCTGATTTAAAGTTTTCTCCTTTTTACCTCTGAATTACAGGGCATGATGGAAAATCTTTCACTGTGTCCTCATGTTGTGTCTAATGCCCCTTCTATCCTGGGCACCTCTGGACTGGGAGAGCGATGCTGTGCCTATGACCAGCGGCAGGGTCACCCCCTCCATTGAGTTCTGCACTGAGGAGACGGGCTCTTTTGTTCCGCATTCTTGAAGCCTTTTCCTGGCCAGGGTTGATTTGGCAGGCAAACATACTCCGTCTATTGGGCTCTTGCCAGTCACTTGGTCCTGAAGCTGGAGTTAGTAGCATCTTGCCAGAGATTAGACTGAGAAATCTGGATGCAGGCTGGCAATCCATGCAAGCAGCGCAGGCTGGCAATCCAAGCAAGCAGTGCCAGCCAAATTGGCACAGTTGGGAAAACCTTGGAGAATCACAATTATTTTAGACAAAATACGAAGTTTGTGAGCTTTCTAAACATTATGTAAATCAGTCTTGATTCTTAATTCACAAGAGCACAGAAGTCCATCACTTTCAGGAAGCATGCAAATATATTAGTGCCCCGACTCATGCCAAACTGAACCTTGGTTACAAAAAGGAAATTGGATGACGCTGCCTTGGGAGTGCTTAAGCACCTGCGGTCCCGAACAGAAAACTCAGGTGCCTTAAAGCCTTTCTCTCAGAATTTAAGATTCTTTCTCCATCTGCACCGGGGCCAAGCATTCCTGTGGGTATGCGTTTGTGTTAAGAAGGTGGTGTGGAATATTAGCCGTACCTGTTCTTCATGACTCATACGCATGGTCTTGCTTAAGCTAATCCTTACAATGATGTTGTGAGGATTACTGTTCTCTCATCCCCATTTCTACCGCAGAGAGCTGAAATTCAGACACCCTACCTTAAGTGTGAATATTGTCCTTTTATCCTTCTGCGTGTCTTGTTGCTCTTACTAGAATTTGGTGTGGCTCGAAATCTGTTAATGCGCTAAAAGGTAGATGGTTGGGCCTCAGGCATTTGAGATTATAGGTATTAGATCTACTCTGCTTTCGCATGTTACTGAATCACTCATCTGGAAACGCTAGCCTATAACTTCTTAATGTATCGAATGTTGTAAGTCCCTGTGTTGGAGAAGAGAACCCTTTCCCCTCAGACTTCCTATACTGTAAGATCCCCAAAGCGCTAGCTAGCTGCGATCTATGCGATCTATCCTGTATGGACTCCTTTTCCTTTTTTATACCCATAGCACTCTTTATTTTGTTCTGTAGGCCCCTGGTTTCTTGTTTACCCTCGAATACTGAGCTCATTCTTATTGGTGTATACTGAAATATATTTAGAAACTTCAAAAGGAATCTGAAGCATGAAGTGTTTGGGTAAAATGTATACCCAGGACTTACTTAGAAGGGGATTAGCCCTTCTGATAAACTCAGGTTAGAGATGTTACGTCAGTAGTCTCAGTCAGTTCTGCTTCCTGCCTCCTGGAAGAGAAGACTTATATCATATAGCGTCCTAGACCTGCTCCAAAAGGTGTTTGAGATCATCAGTGAAAACTATTAGTACATATTGTTTGTATGGCTGGAACTACTGATCTGAGGAACACAGCAACATTGGAGCACCGGACAGAAATCTCAAGGTCCAAATCAGGAGCAGAAGGAGAGGGAGCACGAGCAAGAAACTCAGGACCGCGAGGGGTGCACCCACACACTGAGACAATGGGGTTGTTCTATCGGGAACTCACCAAGGCCAGCTGCCTGGGTCTGAAAAAGCATGGGATAAAACCGTACTTGCTGAACATAGTGGACAATGAGGACTACTGAGAACTCAAGAACAATGGCAATGGGTTTTTGATCCTACTGCACGCACTGGCTTTGTGGGAGCCTAGGCAGTTTGGATGCTCACCTTACTAGACCTGGATAGAGGTGGGCGGTCCTTGGGCTTCCCACAGGTCAGGGAACCCTGATTGCTCTTTGAGCAGATGAGGAAGGGAGACTTGTTCGGGGGAGGAGGAGGGAAATGGGAGGCGGTGGCGGGGAGGAGGCAGAAATCCTTAATAAATAAATAAATTAAAAAAAAAACAAATAATCTGGAACTCCAGAGACCTGATCTCCATCAAAATCATTATTGTTTTAAATGAACATATTATGGTTCTTGTTTAGCATGGAAAATTTCAATACAGAATATTTGCTTTTAAACCCAAGAAAAATCTGATTTGAAAATGTGAGAATTTTAAAAAGTATCATCAGAAATTAAATTAAAAGATATTTTATAATCATCCAGAAATAGGATTCATAATGCAAAAAGGAAATTCTCTGTTCATATTGTATTTTGCATGATACAGATTTAGTTACAGAAAGTTGATCTTGAAAACAAATTCACTATCTAGAGTTCTATTGCTGGAAAAAAAACAATTTACAGCTATAATGTCAGTTCATGGCTTGGAGATGAAATAATTTCATTAGGGTTTGAATCTCTGCTAAGCAAAACCTTCCTATAAAAATTGAATGCACTGGAATTAATCAAGGTAACTTATAGCTTTTCCATTTATATTCACTTTGAAATTATGGTGATCGCAGAGAATGTTAAACTTTATTTGATTCAGCATCTAATCTGAGTGGCCATATTTCCTGCAAGTAGGTAGATGAGCTGCCTCAATTTCAGTGATGACTTATGATTTGAAGAATAGGGTGATCTAAAATGTTACGATTTGATTGAAATTTTGCCTGAGTGATGTTTTACAATTCTTTTCTCTTAAATTTTTTTTGTCAGCTATATTGATGAAGACTATCTCAAAGGTGCAAGGTATACGAAGTTAGAAGAAATATTGTAATACTGCTACAAGATTTTGGGCTTCCGACTTCTTAACTTTCAATTCAATTGATTAATTAAATGTAATAAGTTCTATGCTCAGAAAGGGAGATGAAGCAATTTTGCTAGGTTATTGTCCTTTAGGGATGAGAGTATACAAACTTTAAGGGTATGGTTCTCATCATGTGGTAATGTAGGATTTGTGGCATGAAGGTCAGGCTGTGGTAGAGTTATGCATATTCTTGTACTTTTATTTGTACAATACTGATCATAATTCTAGTGAAGGCATTGGCTGAGATGCTTAGTTAACAGCATTAGTTGGTGGCTTGAGATTTTGTATGAAGAAAGTAGATGAGGGTAAGGGACAGAAGGATATTTATAAAGCCTTGGGGAGTGTGGTAGAATGACCAGAAAAGTGAGTGGATACAGGGGAAATGACACAGTAAAGTGGGGATTAAATTGTTGAAGTAGAAGCGAACAGAGTTCATTTTGGGGATGAACAGAAAGAAATATAAGTGTTGAGATGGACATTGGTAAGTCATATGCAGCATCAGAGAGGGGTGTTGGAAAATTTGGAGGTATAAAATGAAAAATAAGAATAAGTGAGAATGGTGATCTGAAGGAACCATTTGATAGAGGACTTTGGTTCTAACATTATAACTCGGCTTTTTATAAGTAGACAACATGGAGCTATATATCTATATATAGATATATTTATATAATAGATTATGGGGTTTGAAAATTATAAAGTGAGTGCAAAGGCCATAGAAAGCCAACACTCTGGTATAAAAATAGGCTAAGTAGAACCTGTCTACTTTAGACAGGGCACGATCTCACTTGCTAGCCAGAGGTTACCAACAGAAACAATTGGTCACTTGCTCATATTACTTTCATGGGCATATGCATATCAGAGTGTGTAACTAAAACGTGAAGAGTTAGAAAGAAGAAGGCAAATTTTTGGACGTGGTTATTTCTGCAGATGACAGGCAATTTCTAAAACTGCTGGTCTTCCTCCTGTAGGAAGGCAGGGGTTAATTCATGCATCCATGCCAATGCATTGCAAATCACCTGCTGATAGGGAAATGTAGGTCACCTAGCTAGTTATCTTGAATGATACACAACTACAATCATGAAGTATTTGTGTTATTGACTCAACTTGCCATTAGTTGTGTTGGTATTCGAGAGAGGTTGCCCCAGGCATGGGTATATTTGAAATACAAACTTAGGTTCACCTGGTTGAGAGGTTTCTCTGGGATAACACCCTTAAAGAGTTTTTCAAATGAGTGATTGTGTTAGAAGTGTTACCTTGTAGGAGAAAAGACTGGATTGTAGTTCTTCCTGGACAGAGAGTGCTTTGAATGTTCCGAGGTTGAGTCAAGGTATTAAAATTTTATAAAATCTCCTCCAAGTTATAGGGTAAGCCCTGGCACTTGTGTCCACGTTTTGCTAATTATTCTGGCATAAACCATGTTGGATACTTCTACTACAGGTCGTTCTAAGGTTTCGTAGAACGGAGTCAGGTATCTAGATGTCACACAACCTGATTTGGATAATCAGAATCTTTAATTACTATATTAAAAATTCAAGCTTTGTAGCTAGAACAAGCAGTAAAAAACAACTCTGAAAACCGAGTTGAAGCAGAAATTGCACAAAGGAGAGTAAGTAGAGTAAGTTAAAGTACAGGGTGCCTGAACTGGCCTTGCCCTGTAGTCAGATTGATGATTATTTTAAATATCATCATGAAACCTTAATCCAGCAACTGATGGAAATAGATATAGAGATCCACAGCGGAGCACTGGACTGAGCTCCCAAAGTCCAGTTGAAGAGAAGGAGGAGCCATGATATGAGCAAAGGAGTCAAGACGGTGGTGGGGATTACTGAAACAGTTTACCTGAGGTAATGGGAGCTCACTGATTCTGGTCGGACAGCGGGGGGGGGAACCAGCATGGGATGAAACTAGGCCCTCTCAATGTGGGTGACAGTTGTAAGGCTGGAACAGACTGTGAGATGACTGGCAGTGAGACCAGGATTTATCCCTACTGCTTGTACTGGCTTTTTGAAATCCATTCTCTTTGGAGGGAAACCTTCCTCAGCCTAGATATAATGGGGAGGTCCTTGGTCCTGTCTCTAAGCAATGTGCTAGACTTTGTTGATTTCCCATGGGAAACTTTATCCGCTCTGAGGAGTGAACGAGGCGGGGGGAAGGGTAGGTAGAGGGTGTGGAAGGAGGACAGGGAGTGGGAACTGGGATTGGAATGAAAATGAGAAAAGATAGTTGTTTTAGAAAAAGTAATTAATTCATTAAAAAAGTACAGCTAATGAATAGCCAGTGTGGAAAGTATGTTGGAAACACATGGGGCTGAACTCTGTGCTGAATAGTTTTTGTTGCCTGTTTTACAAAATTGTCAAGTGGTGGTGGTGCATGCCTTTAGTCCCAGTATTTTGGAGGTAGAGGCTAGGGAATCTCAGTGAGTTCAAGGCCAGCCTGATCTACAAAGCAAGTGATAGGACAGTCAAAACAGTTACAAAGAGAAACCCTGTCTGGAGAAAAGCCAAAAACCAAACCAAAATCAAAACCAGACAGCAAAGTTAAGGGTAATGGTCTGAGACTCAGGAGTCCAAAGACTTCACTAGTCACGGGAGGTCATCTAGGGTTCCAGTACTAGGTGTGACTTTCCTCTTGTTGAGTGGGTCTTAAGACCAGTTAGAGAGCTGCTTGTTTCCACCAAGGTATGCATGCCTTGTTTCACTCTCTGGATCATCAGGCCATGTTGATGCTATGTGTGATTCAGAGGTGTCATCGTTAAATAGGAATGCTGGTTGTTTCCCTTTCCCTGTCTTCCACTCTTCAGAGATTTACAGTTTTCACAGTAGAGGTTCATAACTTCCTTGGTTAGGTTTGTTCCTAGATGTTTTATTCTCGTTGAGGCGATTGCGCATAGGAATGTGTCCATGATCTCTTTCTCTGAATGTTTATTATTGATGTACAGAAAAGCTACTAATTTGTGAAAGTTAACTCCATACCCCGTCACATTATTAAATTTACTTATTGTTTCTGGAAACTTCCTGGTACTATTTTCAGAATCTCTAACATATATGGGTTAGAGATGTCATCAGCAAATAGGGATAGTTTGAATCCTTTCCTTATTGTATCAGCTAGAGCTTTATGGATAATATAGAAAATGCATGGAGATAACGAATTGCTCTGTCTCAGTGGGATTGCCTCAAGATTTTTTTCCCATTTAGGATGACATTGACTGTGGGTTTCTCATATTTAGCTTTTATTATGTTGAGGCATATTCCCTCTACTCTTAACGTTCTCTAGGAGTTTTAACGTGAATCCATGTTGGATTTTGTCGAAGGCTTTTTATGCATCTATTGAGATCCTGTGATCTTTGTCTTTAAATCAATTTGTGTGGTCTATTACATTTGCTGACTTGCATATGTTGAGGCATCCTTGCATTTCAGGGAAAAGCCCAACTTGGTCATGGTGGATAATATTTTCTATATATGTATGTATTTTGTTTTTAAGTATCTTATTGAATAGGTTTGAATCTGTGTCTATCAGGGATACATGTCTTTACCTGGTTTGGGGCTTTGGTATTAGCATGATACTGGCTGCATTGAAGGAGTTTGGGAATGATTCTTCTTTTTTAATTTTTGAATAGTTTAAGAACAATTGGCTGTAACTCTCCTTTGAAAGTCTGGTAGAATTCTGCTGTGAATCCATCTGGCCCTAGATTTTTTTTTTTTTAAAGTTGGAAGACATCTTATTACTATTTCAATCTTCTAATTTGTTATGGGCTTGTTTATGTTGTTGGCTTCTTGGTTTAATTTTGGTAGCTTGACTGAAATCTAGAAATCTATTCATTTTGTTTAGATTTTCTGATTTTAGTGGAATATAGGTGGGTTTTTTTTTTTTGTTGTTGTTGTTTGGCTTTTTGGGACAGGGTTTCTCTGTAGCTTTGGAGGCTATCCTGGAACTAGCTCTTGTAAACCAGGTTGTTCTCGAACTCACAGAGATCTTCCTGTCTCTGCCTCCTGAGTGCTGGGATTAAAGGCGTGCGCCACCACTGCCTGGCTTGGAATATAGGATTTTAGAGCATTCCTTGATAACATTTGGAATTTCTTTGGTATTTTCTGTAATGTTTCCCTCCTCATTTCCAATTCTTTTGCTTTGGGTCCTTGCTTTATTTCTCTGTTGGTCTTGTTAATCTTCTCAAAGACCTAGCTCTTAGATTTGTTGATTATTTGTATTCTTTTTCTATTTTGTTTTTTCCTCCCCTAACTTTTATTATTTCTTGCTATAAATTGAGTTTGGATATTGTTATTGTTTTCCCACACTTTTGAATTTCATAATTCATTCATTTATTTCTTATGATTTCCCTTACTGTAGGTACTTAGTGCTCTGAATTTCCCTCATATGACTACTTTCAATGTGTCCAAAGGTTTTGTTACATTGTATTTTCATTTTCTTTAGTAAAGGAATTTTAAAATTTGTGTCTTGATTTCTTCATTGACTTATTTATCACCTAATGATGATTTATTTGATTTCTATGAATATGTTATTTCCTAGAGATGTGTTTGCTGACAGTTTTAATTTTATTACATTATGGTCAGATAAGATATGTGCAGTTGTTTCAATAATGCTGGATTTGTTAATATTTGTGTTTCATCCAAGATATGATATATTTTAAAGAAGCTTCCATGTGCTTCTAAGTAGAGTGTGTATGTTCAATAAATATCTACTAAGTCCATTTGATGTCTAAAGTCATTTAATTCTGATATTTCTGTGTTTATTATTTTTTGTTCAGATGATTGGAGAAAGTGGACTATTGAAATTGCTTATTATTAATAGATTTATGTTCTTTTGTTTAAATTCATTAGTACATTTTTTAATGAAATTTGATATGCTGAAGCTTGGCACATATATGTTTAGGATAGTAATGTCTTTTTTGTTAACTGGTCCTTTAATCAGAATGAAATATCCCTTTTTATCTCTTCTGATTAGTTTTAATTTGATTTCTATTTGTCAGGTATTAGAATATCTATACATGCTTGCTTACCTTCTAGTCACATTGGTTGAAAGTATTTTTTTTTTACTCAAAGTTTATGTCTATCTTAAAAACAAAGATGAGGATTTTTAGATAACAGATGGATTTTGTTTCTTGTTCTATTCAGTCAACCTGTGTCTTTTGACTGGAGAACTAAGACCATTAACATTTATTTAAAGTTACTATTGAAATGTATGTGTTAATTGCAGTCATTGTGTTGATTGTTATTGTTGTTTGTGTTCTCAGTGGTACCATGTGTTTTTTGTAATTATGATTTGTGTTTCTTTCTACAGACTCTTGGCTGTGCTTCTTTTTGTCTTGAGCCTGAAATATTGCTTCCATTTTATAGTTTGTTTTGTTGGCTATAAAAATTTAAAGGTGTTTATATCATCTTAAATTTTTTCTTCAACTATGTCAAATAGTTTTGCTGGGTATATTACTCTAGGTCTTTGTCATCTTTAGAATTTGGGATATATTTTTCTAGGCTGCACTGTCTTTCAAAGTTTGCATATAGAAATCAGGTGTGATGGGCTTACCTTTATAGATGACTTTTGTCTCTTTTTTTCCTCTTGAAGCACTCAATACACTTTATTTGTTCTGTATACGTAGTGTTTTAACTGTGATAGGTAATGAGGATTTTCTTTCCTGGTCTTGTCTATTTTGGTGTACTCTGTGCTTCTTGTAGCTGTATGGATGTATTTTTCCTTAGTTTCAGGAAATTTCTCCACGATCTTGTCAAAGATCTTGTCTAGTCCATTAAGTTGGGACTCTTCTCTCTCATTTATGCCTATATTTCGAAGGTTTAGAATTTTCATAGTGTTCCCCATTTCCTAGATATTTCCTATCTCTGCTGTATCCCCCCACATTCCTTGTTTATTTGATCTAATTCTTCTCCTTTATTATCCAGTCCTGATAGTCTATCTTCCACTTGATTCATTCAAATTGTAAGACTTTCTTTTGAGTTTCATAACTGAGTTATTCAGTTTTTTTTCAACTCTGTCTTCATTTCAGCTTGAGTCTTCTTTTGTATTTCTATGTCTTTATTGCATTATTTTTTTATTTTAAATTTTTTTTATATTGAGAAAAGGAGAAAAAAACATAAACAAAAAACAAGTTTCCACCTCCTCCCAGCCTCCCATTTCCCTCCCCCTCCTCCCACCTTTCTCCCCCTCCTCCCACCCTTCTCCCCCTCCCCCCACTCCTCTCCCCCTCCCTCTCCAGTTCACAGAGCAGTCCGGGTTCCCTGCCCTGTGGTAAGTCCTAGGTCCTCCCCCCTCCGTCCATATCTAGGAAGGTGAACATCCAAACTGGCTAGGCTCCCACAAAGCCAGCACATTAAGTAGGATCAAAACCCCGTGCCATTGTCCTTGGCGTCTCATCAGCCCTCATTGTTCGCCATGTTCAGAGAGTCCGGTTTTATCCCATGCTTTTTCGGTCACAGTCCAGCTGGCCTTGGTGAGCTCCCAGTAGATCAGCTCCACTGTCTCAGTGGGTGGGTGCACCCCTCGTGGTCCCGACTTCTTTGCTCATGTTCTCCCTCCTTCTGCTCCTCATTGGGACCTTGGGAGCTCAGTCTAGTGCTCCAGTTTGGGTCTCTGTCTCTGTCTCTATCCATCACCAGATGAAGGTTCTATGATGATATGCAAGATATTCGTCAGTATTGCTCTAGGATAGGGTCATTTCAGGTTCCCTATCCTCAGCTGCCCAAGGAACTAACTGGGAACCTCATCTTGGGCACTTGGGAGCCCCTCTAGGGTCAAGTCTCTTGCCCACCCTAGAGTGGCTCCCTTAACTAAGAATTGTGCTTCCGTGCTCCCCTATCCTACCTTCCTTTATCCCAATCTTCCTTTTTCCCCAATTTCCCCCATCCTCCCCTTCTCCCTTTTCTCTCCCCATCTCCCCTTACCCCCATCCCACCCCACCCCCAAGATCCCAATTTTCTCCCCAGCAATTTGGTCTACTTCCCTTAGCCAAGAGGATAACTATATGTTTTTCCTTGGGTTCACCTTCTTACTTAGCTTCTTTAGGTTCACCTATTGTAGACTCCGTGACCCTTATTTATGTCTAGAAACCAATTATGAGCGAGTACATCGGATGTTCATCTTTTTGGGTCTGGGACACCTCACTCAGGATAGTGTTTTCTATTTCCATCCATTTGCATGCAAAATTCGAGAAGTCATTGTTTTTTACCGCAGTGTAATACTCTAGTGTGTATATATTCCATACTTTCTTCATCCATTCTTCCATTGAAGGGCATCTAGGTTGTTTCCAGGTTCTGGCTATTACAAATACTACTGCTATGAACATAGTTGAACAAATGCTTTTGTCATATGATAGAGCATCTCTTGGGTATATTCCCAGGAGTGGTATTGCTGGGTTCAGGGGTAGGTTGATCCCGAATTTCCTGAGAAACCGAAACACTAACTTCCACAGTGGTTGCACAAGATTGCATTCCCACCAGCAATGGATGAGGGTACCCCTTTCTCCACAGCCTCTCCAGCAAAGGCTATCCTTGGTGTTTTTGACTTTCGCGATTCTGACAGGTGTAAGATGATATCTCAAAGTTGTTTTGATTTGCATTTCCCTGATTGCTAAGGAAGTTGAGCACAACCTTAAGTGTCTTTTGGCCATTTGAACTTCTTCTGTTGAGCATTCTCTGTTCAGTTCAGTGCCCCATTTTTTAATTGGGTTAATTAGCATTTTAAAGTCTAGTTTCTTGAGTTCTCTATATATTTTGGAGATCAGACCTTTGTCTGTTGCGGGGTTGGTGAAGATCTTCTCCCAGTCAGTAGGTTGCCTTTGTGTCTTAGTGACAGTGTCCTTTGCTTTACAGAAGCTTCTCAGTTTAAGTAGGTCCCATTTATTCAATGTTGCCCTTAATGTCTGTGCTTCTGGGGTTATACATAGGAAGTGATCTCCTGTGCCCATCTGTTGTAGGGTATTTCCCACTTTCTCTTCTATCAGGTTCAGTGTGTTCGGGCTGATATTGAGGTCTTTATTCCATTTCTACTTGAGTTTTGTGCACGGTGATAGATATGGGTCTATTTTCATTCTTCTACAGGTTGACATCCAGTTGTGCCAGCACCATTTGTTGAAGATGCTTTCTTTCTTCCATTGTATACTTTTAGCTCCTTTATCGAAAATGAGGTGTTCATAGGTTTGTGGGATAAAATCCGGGTCTTCTATTCGATTCCATTGGTCGACTTCTCTGTTTTTATGCCAGTACCACACTGTTTTCATCACTGTAGCTCTGTAATAGAGTTTGAAGTCAGGGATGGTAATGCCTCCAGAAGATCCTTTATTGTATAGGACTGTTTTGGCTATCCTGGGTTTTTTGTTTTTCCATATAAAGTTGATTATTGTCCTCTCTAGATCTGTGAAGAATTTTGATGGGATCTTGATGGGGATTGCATTGAATCTGTAAATTGCCTTTGGTAGAATTGCCATTTTTACTATGTTGATCCTCCCGATCCAAGAGCAAGGGAGGTCCATCCATTTTTTGGTATCCTCTTCAATTTCTTTCTTCAATGCCTTAAAGTTCTTGTCAAATAGATCTTTCACTTCCTTGGTTAGATTTACCCCAAGATATTTTATGCTGTTTGTGGCTATCATGAATGGTGAAGCTTCTCTGATTTCCCTCTCTGCTTCCATATCGTTTGTGTATAAGAGGGCGACTGATTTTTTGGAGTTGATCTTGTATCCTGCCACATTACTAAAGCTGTTTATCAGTTGTAAAAGTTCTTTGGTGGAGTTTTGGGGGTCGTTTGTGTACACTATCATATCATCTGCAAAAAACGAAAGTTTAACTTCTTCCTTTCCAATTCGAATCCCCTTGATCCCATTATGTTGTCTTATTGCTATTGCTAGAACTTCAAGCACTATATTGAAGAGGTGTGGCGAGAGTAGACAGCCTTGTTGTGTTCCTGAGTTAAGTGGGATGGCTTTGAGTTTCTCTCCATTTAATTTGATGTTCGCTGTCGGCTTGCTGTATATAGCTTTTATTATATTTAGGTATGACCCTTGTATCCCTAATCTCTCCAAGACTTATAACATAAATGGATGTTGAATTTTGTCAAATGCTTTTTCAGCATCTAATGAGATGATCATATGGTTTTTTCTTTCAGTTTATTTATATGCTGGATTACATTGATAGATTTTCGTATGTTGAACCAGCCCTGCATCTCAGGAATGAAGCCTACTTGATCATAATGGATAATTTTTCAGATGTGTTCTTGGATTCGGTTTGCCAGTATTTTGTTGAGGATTTTTGCGTCGATATTCATGAGTGAGATTGGCCTGTAGTTCTCTTTCCTGGTTGAGTGTTTGAGTGGTTTTGGTATCAGAGTAACTGTGGCTTCATAAAAGGAATTTGGTAATGACCCTTCTGTTTCTATATTGTGGAATACATTAAGGAGTATAGGTATTAGGTCTTCTTGGAAGTTCTGGTAGAATTCCTCATTGAAACCATCTGGTCCTGGGCTTTTTTTGGTAGGGAGGTTTTTGATAACAGGTTCTAATTCTTCGCGACTGACAGGTCTGTTTAGATTGTTCACCTGGTCCTGGTTTAATTTTGGTAAATGGTATTTATCTAAAAAAGTGTCCATTTCTTTTACATTTTCCAGTTTTGTGGCATACAGGCTTTTGTAGTAAGATCTAATGACTCTCTGAATTTCCTCTGTGTCTGTGGTTATGTCCCCCTTTTCATTTCCGATCTTATTAATTTGCGTGTTCTCTCTCTGTCGTTTGATTAGTTTGGATAGGGGTTTATCAATCTTGTTGATTTTCTCCAGGAACCAGCTTTTTGTTTCATTGATTCTTTGGATTGTTTTCTGTGTTTCTATTTTGTTGATTTCAGCCCTCAGTTTGATTATTTCCAGTCTTCTACTCCTCCTAGGTGAGTCTGCTTCTTTTTTTTCTAGAGCTTTCAGGTGGGCTGTTAAGTCTCCAATACCTGCTTTCTCTGTTTTCTTTAAGTGGGCACTTAGTGCTATGAACTTTCCTCTCAGGACTGTTTTCATAGTGTCCCATAAGTTCGAGTACGCTGTTTCTTTATTTTCATTGAATTCAAGGAAGACTTTAATTTCTTTCTTTATTTCTTCCTTAATCCAGGTATGGTTCAGTAGTTGACTGTTCAGTTTCCATGAGTTTGTAGGCTTTCTGGGGGTAGCATTGTTGTTGAATTCTAACTTTAATCCATGGTGATCTGATAAGACACAGGTGGTTACTAATATTTTTTTTTTTAACTGCGTAAGTTAGCTTTGTTACCTAGTATGTGGTCAATTTTCGAGAAGGTTCCATGAGCTGCAGAGAAGAAGGTATATTCTTTACTCTTTGGGTGGAATGTTCTATAGATGTCTGTTAAGTCCATTTGCTTCATTACCTCCATTAATTCTCTAATTTCTCTGTTAGGTTTCTGTCTGATTGACCTGTCCATTGGTGAGAGAGGAGTGTTGAAGTCTCCTACTATTAGTGTGTGCGGTTTGATGGCTGCCTTGAGTTTTAGTAATGTTTCTTTTACGTATGTGGGTGCTTTTATATTAGGGGCATAGATATTCAGGATTGAGACTTCTTCCTGATGAATTGTTCCTGTTATGAGTATAAAATGTCCCTCTCCATCTCTTCTGATTGATTTAAGTTTGAAATCAACTTTGTTAGAAATTAGTATGGCCTAACCTGCTTGTTTCTTAGGTCCATTTGCTTGATAAGCCTTTTCCCAGCCCTTTACTCTGAGTAGGTGCCTGTCTTTGTGGTTGAGGTGTGTTTCTTGTAGACAGCAGAATGTTGCATCCTGTTTTCTTATCCAATCTCTTAGCCTGTGCCTTTTTATAGGTAAGTTGAGCCCATTGATATTAAGTGATATTAATGACCAGTGGTTGTTAACTCCGGTCACTTTTTTAGTAGTAGGGTTTGTGTGTTTTCCTTCTTTGATTTTCGCTGGTGAAGGGTCTCTAGATGTCTGAGTTATTGTGGTCATTGTTGGACTACTTGGTTTTCCTTCTATTTTCCTTCTATTATTTTCTGTAAGGCTGGATTTGTGGCTATGTATTGTTTAAATTTGTTTTTATCCTGGAAAATTTTGTTTTCTCCATTTATAGTGAATGAAAGTTTGGCTAGATATAGTAGTCTGGGCTTGCATCCATGGTCTCTTAGTTTTTGGAGTACATCTATCCAGGACCTTCTGGCTTTCATGGTTTCCATAGAGAAGTCAGGTGTAAGTCTGATAGGTTTACCTTTATAAGTAACTTGGCCTTTTTCCTTTGCGGCTCTTAATATTCTTTCTTTATTCTGTATATTTTGTCTTTTGATTATTATATGGCGAGGGGATGTTTTTTTGTGATCTAGCCTATTTGGTGTTCTGTATGCTTCTTGAACCTTCGTAGGTACATCTTTCTGCAGGTTGGGAAAGTTTTCTTCTATAATTTTATTAAGTATATTTTCTGGACCGTTGAGCTGTACTTCTTCTCCTTCTTCTACTCCAATTATCCTTAGGTTTGGTCTTTTTATTGTGTCCCATATTTCCTGAATGTTTTGTAATGAGAATTTGTTGGACTTGCTGTTTTCTTTGATCAGAGCGTTTATTTTCTCTATGTTATCCTCAGAATCTGAGATTCTTTCTTCTATCTCTTGTATTCTGCTGGTTATGCTTGATTCTGTAGTCTCTATTCGTTTACCTAGATTTTCCATGTCCAGCCCGCCCTCTGTTTGTGTTTTCTTCTTTGCCTCCATTTCAGTTTTCAAGTCATGAACTGTTTCCATTATCTGCTTGATTGTTTTTCCTTGGTTTCCTAGGGTATCATTCACTGATTTACTCAATTCCTCGAACTTTATGTTATACTTCTCATCAATTTCTGTAAAGGCGTTTTTTATATGCTGTTTAAGGGTGTCAATCACTTTCATGAAGTCAGTTTTTTCTACTTCTTCTTGATTAAGGTGTTCAGGTCCTCCTGTTGTGAGGTCACTGGCTTCTGGTGGTTTCGTGTTGTTTTTCAGATTGTTGGGAGAATTCCTGCATTGGCGTCTGCCCATCTCTTCCTCCCAATACTCCCCTATGGATCTTCTTTTACAGGATCAGGTCTTCTTGCCCACTGATGTACCTTCCCAGTGATGTCACTCCCCAGAGATGTTTCTCCACAATGATGTTTCACTTGGTGCCCAGATCGAAACTCCGTGCTGCTTGGTTAGTTAGCGAACAAAGGGCCCACCCTGCTTGCTGCAGGCAGGCTATGGGAACAAAGGAGCTACAGTCCACCCCTTTGCCCTCCCGGTTCGGGTTCGGTCCCAGCGCCCCAGCAGGCTGAGCAGGGAGGCACTATGCCGCCAAAGAAGAGAGGGAGGGAGGGAGACAGGGGGTGGGGGGATCTGGATGTAAGCTGGATGGGATAGGAAGAGAGAGGAGGTATAGGGCAGTATAGCCCCTGTAGGATGGCCAGGAAGTGTGGGCGGGCTGAGGTATGTTCCCGGCTGCCGCAGCACTCACTCACCACAATGATGTTTCACTCGGTGCCCAGATCGAAACTCTGCATTATTGTTTTCAAGTTCTGGCTTGTCCTTGTCATTTACTTCAGCCTTATGTTTATGTTTCCTTGCGCATCACTCAGGCATTTATTCTCCTCAATCTTTTTCTTCTTAATTTCATTGATCTCTTCTTTTCTGTCTTCTTCAAACACCTTAAAGTTGCGGATGAAGTTTATCATTCATTTTTTTTTTTTTTTTGGTTTTTTTCGAGACAGGGTTTCTCTGTGGCTTTGGAGCCTGTCCTGGAAGTAGCTCTGTAGACCAGGCTGGCCTCGAACTCACAGAGATCCGCCTGCCTCTGCCTCCCAAGTGCTGGGATTAAAGGTGTGCGCCACCACCGCCCGGCTCATTTTTTTTTAATTCTGTGTTCATCTTGGTAATTCTCACTAGCAAATAATTTTCCAGGCATGATAGGTTTTAGAGGGGAGATATTTATTTGATCTCTCATATTGTTTGATTATTGAGTTTGGTATGTGGATTCTTTTTTTATTTCTTTATCTATCTATCTATCTATCTATCTATCTATCTATCTATATATATATATATCTATTAAAGATTTCTGCCTCCTCCTCGCCACCGCCTCCCATTTCCCTCCCCCTTCCCCTATCCTGAGTGAGGTAAACCAGACCCAAAAAAGAGGAACATGGGATGTACTCACTCATAATTGGTTTCTAGCCATAAACAAAGGACATTGAGACTATAATTCGTGATCCTAGAGAAGCTAATTAAGAAGATGAACTCTTTTGTTATTTCTATGCTTAATATGGACAGAGCAAGTGGGGCAGAACAGAAGATGTGACAGTGGGTTTGGCCTGGATGTTAGAAATGGTTTATGTGAAATGAATTCAGATGGCCATTGGGGATTATGCTGGTAGGCAGGATATGTACCTGCTCCAGGCCTGGAGTGTGGGGATAGATATGGCTGGGTGAAAAGGTTGAATGTGCTATGAGAGGAGGATTTCAGATCAGGATACAGATAGAACATGACCTCGAAGAAACCTATAGGTTGATTGCAGGATGTCCAGACTAGGCCATGGCATGAGTTTTACACTCAGGCTAGATCATGTGTGTTGGAGAGGTTGAGTAGAAGAGAGGAGTCTCAATGGGCTCAATTCTGGAAAATTATATACGTGATCTGGCTAGCTGTTTCTGAGATTTTAATGTTATTACTCTGAGATATAAATGTCTCTCTTAGGTCTACCTTTATTGTGTTTTGTGGATTTGACTCTGTTGTGGTTTTATTTTTCATTTAGTTCTAGGAACTTTAATTTTCTTAAAAATTCATTTTCTTGAAATTTTTAAATTTATTTTCTATTATGGCCCAGTCATGATTTAATAGCTGTCACTTCATCTCCATTGTGTATTTTCTGTTGTTTTAATCACTGTTGATTTCTAGCTTGATTCCATTGTGGTCCTATGGAACAAAAGATATTATTGTTATTTTCCTGTATTTCTTGAGAATTTCGTTGTATCCTAATATGTGGTGTCTACACAAGGTCAAGGTGAACATATTCTAGCATGGAGGGAGCAGGGTCTCATGAGCCACCAACCCTACATAAGGAACTATTCACAGTTGGTGGTTTTTGAGGTCAGAGACACTGTTTATTTTATTTATTATTTATTTACAGGTTGAAGCCACTCATAGGTATATCATTCTCCTATGTAATTAAGGAGTATATGATCAACACAAATTAGATTTCATTAGTTTATTAGCTTTTCAACTCCATTTTCATCTCAGCTTGAGTCTCCTTCAGTGTTTCTATGTCTTTATTGCATTATTGTTTTCAAGTCTTGTGTTGTCCTTGCCATTTACTTCAGCCTTATTTTTATGTTTTCTTGAGCATCACTCAAAAAAGAAAAAGACAAGAATTTGGGGAGTTAGAAAGAGGTGAGGAGATGTGGTAGATTTAGGAGGAGTAAGGAGAAGAATAGGGGATGAATAAGATCAAAATCTATTAAATATACTTCTTAGAGATTTCATAAAATATATCTTGAGAGCAGAGCTAGTACTGCTAAGTCATTCAACCCCACCTAGAGGAGCTTTGAAATCAAAATGGGAACAAAGCCCAATCCCAGGGCTCATACATTGTCGGACTTGACTCACGCAACATGACCTTTCCTGGATCCCGTGTTCTCAGTTTTAATGTGGGATGTACCCGCTGCCTCTATCAGTTTCTAGGATAACTTGAGGAAGTATCTTCTTCATGTCTATGCACTGCAGCTACTCAAAAACATTAACCTTTGCTTTGGTCTGCTGGAAAGGGTTGAATACTAATGCCAAATGTTGTGTTGGGACTTAAATCAAAGGGGAAAGAGTTAATTCCTCTGGGAGTCATCCATCAGCAACAGTCAGTTCTGATTTAAACATTTTCCCATAAATTTTTACCTAGTTCCTGTGCTGCAGTGAGTGAGTAGTAAAACTGGCAGAGGGTGTGATTTTGATGGATTATGCCCAATTTTCTTTCACAATCTTTCCATCCACCAGTAGTGAGATGTAGATAGCATTTTAGTTTGAGGAATGCAAACTATTGGAAAATCACAGCGTTGACACTTTGCATGTACAGATATCATTTTTTTACTTTCACTTAAAATACCAATGCATGAATTACTTTTTACCTGAGATTTTAAGATTGCTTAAAAATTTCAAGAAGTATTAAATCACATTTGTGTCTGAGGCAGTGGGATGTAAAGCCCTTTCCTACCTCCTTTCTGACAAGTGACATCGGCTGCAATTGGCAAGGAGTTGCTGCCTTTAAAAGTGTGCCTTTGGCTACTTTGTTCGAAAGTGGAGTGGATTTTTACTTTGGATTACCCATTTATCTATAGACTGAACAGATACTTATTGGAGTTCATTCTCTTTCCATTGCATATTATGCACCTAGGGTAGACAGGACATGAGAAGGAAAATACACATATGGTTTTCAGTATCTATCCATCCAAAAGATGAAGACCTGTTCCAACTAAAACCACATTTATTTAGAAACACTACACATAACCCAGTGGTTCTCAGTCTGTGCATAATGACCCCTTTCAGGGGTGGTCACCAAATGACCCTTTCACAGGGTTTGCCGAAGACCATCAGAAAACATGGACATTTACATTACAATTCATAACAGTAGCAAAACTGCAGTTATGAAGCAGCAATGAAAATAATTTTATGGTTGGGGGTCACTACAACATGAGGAATTGTATTAAAGAGTCACAGCTTTAGTAAGGTTGAAGACTACTGGCATAGTTCAAAGCACAGTTCTAATGCCAAGCAAATCTAGTTTTACTACTGACACAGTAACGATATGATCCTAGGGTAGTGTAAAAGCCTTGGTAGTTAGTGCAACCTCCATAGGAGGGTGTGCAGGCTCATTTTGTGTTAACTTGACACGAGCTAGAGTCATTAGAGAGGAAGTAGCCCCAGTTGAGGGAATGCCTCTATGAGATCAACTGTAAGACATTTTCTCAATTAGTGATCAATAGGGGAGGGCGCAGCCCACTGTGGGAGGAGACATCCCTGGGCTGGTGATCTTTGACTCTATAAGAAAGCAGGTTGAGCAAGTGGAGCAAACCAGTAAGCAGCTTCCTTCCCTGGCCTTTGCTTCAGCTCCCCTTCATGGCCACTGTATCAACTCTTGCATCCAGTTTTTTTTTTTTCCCTATGTGAGTTCCTGTTCTACTTCCTTCAATGATGAAAAATGCTGTGGAAGAGTAAGCCAAATAAATCCTTTTCTTCTCAACCAGCTTTTTAGTCATGGTGTCTCATCACTGCATTAGGAAGCCTAAGACTGAGAATATACATGAAAAAGGTCACCAAGGGAATTAAAGGACCTAGAAAGAGCAGCATATGGCTTTCAATACAGTAAAGGAAATTACTATTACATTGAGTCCAGTAATGCTGTTGGGTGACAAAATAGATGAGACTGATGGTTTGCATTTCCATACTGTGACTATTTTAAGAGTCAAAGCAATTTTTTTTTAAAAAAGTATTTAGTCACATGATTTCCAAATGGAAATGCTTACCTTCAAATAAAGCTGCCTTCAGACTAATATACAGAGCTTCATGTACGTTAGCTATTTCTTTTTTCTTTCTTTCTTTCTTTCTTTTTTTTTTTTTTTTGGTTTTTTGAGACAGGTTTTCTCTGTGGTTTTGGAGCCTGTCCTGGATCTAGCTCTTGTAGACCAGGCTTGTCTCGAACTCACAGAGATTCGCCTGCTTCTGCCTCCCGAGTGCTGGGATTAAAGGCGTGCGCCACCACCGCCCGGCTTATGTTAGCTATTTCTATGCACCGTGCTCTTGACTAAACCCTTCTAAAAGAAGCTTCAGACCTATACATATGACTTAGGATAAATACTAAAGAATATGTCAGGCAGTGTTTAATTATTTTATTCTATTTTCACAAAATATACAGAATTTATGGGAAGGAGGGTACTGTAGTTCAGTTGAGGGGAGAATTTAAAATATTAAGTTGAGGAGTGAACTTATGGCCAAGTTTAATTAATATCTAATGACAAGGGATATACATATTTCCTGAAAAAAATGATAAGAATGACGACCAGAGGTCTTTTAGAATGAGCATTTCTGCTGGATAGCTTCGCATCAACATGAAGCCATTTGATATAAGAGAACCTCAGTAGAGAAAATGCATCTTTAAGATTTGTAGGCAGGCCTGTAAAACATTTTACTAATCAGTGATTGATAAGAAAGGGCCCAGTTCACTGTGTGTGATTGCTATCCCTGAGCTAGTGGTCCTGGGTTCTAAAAGAAAACAGACTGAGCAACTCATGATAAACAAGCCAGTAAGTACCACCACTCTATGGCCTCTGCATCAGTTCCTGTCCTGTTTGAGTTCCTATCCTAACTTCCTTTGATGACGAACAGTGATCTGAAAGTGGAAGCCAAAAAAACCGTTCCTCACCAAGATGCTTTTGGTTGTTGTGTTTTATCATAGCAACAGTAAGCCTTACTAAGACAGGATCTAAGAAGCTTCTTCAGAGTAGTTATTCTGAAGGCAAATTCTCTGGACTAGAATTAATATGCTATTGATCTGTTTGGAATGAGTATTGAGGAGTTTTGCATGCACAGAAATGTCTGTCGCTTGTGTTTACCTCACTTGCAGCAATACCTGAGGACAGGTGTCCAAAAATAAAGACTGGAATAATAGTCTCAACTCAACCCCACGTTCCAGATCCTACAGGGGCTATACTGCCCAAACCCCCTCTCTCTTCCTATCCCACTCAGCTTACATCCAGATCCCCACACCCCCTGTCTCCCTCCCTCCTTTGGGGCATAGCGCCTCCCTGCCCAGCCTGCTAGGGCGCTGGGACCGAATCTGAACCGGGAGGACATAGGGGTGGCCGGTAGCTCCTTTGTTCCCATAGCCTGCCCGCAGCGAGCGGGGTGGGCCCTTTGTTCGCGAGCTAATCAACCCCACGTTCCTTCCAGATGCTATATCAGAATGGGAGCAAAGATGAAACGCTTAACAGTGAGCAAGATATCTGTTCTCCTTGCTGCTAGACCATTTTTCTTTAGTATGTCTGAAAGAGAAGAGAGACTACAGAGTCATGGTCAGTCTTTGTAGGAGTGCTCGGCTTTAGCATTGCATGCTTCTGTCTGCGACCATACACTGGCTTGTATCAGCCGCATGATCACTACCCAGGACATCTGGACACAATTTCTATTCTGGAAAACTGAGTCCTAAGGATTGTGCACCACAGAGGAGCAGATGTGAGACCACATCCCTTCCTTTGCATTGGTTGTTCTTTCGCTTCCTGTAATGTCCAATTCAGAACAGATAATTCAATGCTGGGATAAACTCCATTTTTTTCCATAGGAGGGAAAATTGATAGAGGGATGTTTAATGTCCCATAACACAAAAGAAACCAAGAAATTCCACATGATGTATTCAGCTTCCAGTAATACACTCATACCTCTTTGAAAATTCTTGCCTTCAAATCTTTGGTATTTAGGCTATCTATTACTGCGCGACAAACTATTCTAAAAATCTAATAGCTTAAAATAGTCATTGCATTTCATTCATAGTTCTGTAGGTGAAGAAGTGACCCTCAAACTGGTTTCATATCTGGTCTCCATGGCACCAGATGAGAACGGAGTACTCTATCCACGGTGTTTTGACTCAACTCTGTATTTCCTCTGAACCATCTTTCTCTGCTTCTCCATTCCTCCCTCGACACTTTCCTTTCATTTCCAGGGATTTGTCAGACTCACTTCTTTGCACTTCTTCATAGTCCTGTTGCTCATGTGACACACGGTGCCTCATATAAGCCAAGGATAATAATTAGACCTTATCTCGAGATGGAAGGAAGGCCCAAGAATGTATTTAATGTAATAAATCTGATGGTTATGCAACATGGGAAATTTGAGCATTCACATTTTGCAACATGGATGCCATGGCTCAATATAAATCAGAAACCTGTCTAAAATCCAGAGTTTCCAAAGGGCAAATGATTTCATCTTTTGGAAACCATAAAGGCTGTCTGTGGTCTCTAGAAATCCCTCTGTAATGGGCCCCCAGACCTTAACACAATTGATGCTATGTTAGAGGCACTATTCTAACCTGAATACTCAGCAATAGCTTCCCCCAATACCTTCCAAAATGGGAATAAAGACTTAATTCATAGTTCCAGAACAGTCCCCGAAGAGGAAAATGTCCGTAAATATACTAATCCTGCTTTTTGGCTCTGTTTCTCTGCTTCTTGCTAACTGATATATGACAACCAGCATATGTTGTGCGTAAATAACAAAAAGCTGTAAGGCTTGGTCTGCATTATTTGGACAAATTCTCCCATGCAGCCACAGCCAGTAGTAAAGATTTTCTTTTTGATTATAAGAGTGTGCATGTGGTGACCTCTTGTAGGTTTACCTCCAAGCATTCACAAGGTCCCAGCTAGTTTCTCAGAGACTGAAAAGCTGGGATGCTGCTTCTCTAAGATTCCAATTTAAATCCACAAGAAAGAAAAATATTTTGCTAATATCCTTTGTAATTTGTGACTATTTATTTTGTAATTAACTTATTGTTTTCAGGTTTTTTTTTTTTGAGAAACAGTGCTTACTACTCTTTTGATTTAATCTTCACCCCATTTCATCTGTGATGTCACACTGTGTTCTCTCAGGTGAAGAATAAGAAGTCAAATCTTTACTCAGTCAGGTATGTTTTAATATCTAAGCCTTTCTAACAGAGAGATAAAGTTATAGACCAAATTAAATCTTGTCAGTGCTACAAACAATGGCTGAATGAGATGACTAGATAAGTATCTTCTCATCTGCATGCTTGGAAAAAGGGAGATATAATGTTGTCCCTATCATTGCATATGCACCTTAAAAACCGATATGATTTTGCATTTAGAGAAGCAAAGTAACCACATATTTAAAATCAAATGCATCAGGTGTGATAAGACCTTGAGAGTTTCTGCCTCATTGTTTTTCAAACTTTAAAAATCAGCATAGTTCTTACCAGTTTTATATTGAAATTAATTAAAATTGGCTCTAAATAGATGTGTTTAAGTTGCATATGTGCATATGCACAGTGCATATGGTGTAAACTGAAGGAGGTAGGTTTGGGAGTATCCCAGTCATGAAGGAAGTAGAAGTCCTCCATCCATCATTCCACCACCCCTTTACTATTATTCTTCCTCTTCTTCAAGGTTTCCTCCGAGGAGTTCTTTAAAAAACTGAAGATCCTGTGCAACAGTCTTATTCCCCCATACAGTGTTGAAGAATCTAGGGTCCAGCCATATGAAATAACTAGGTAATAACATTATATATCCTGAATCCAGTGACTATCACAGATTATACATGGATTATTAACTCTTTTTTTAGTGTCTTCAGGCATCATCGCTCTATCACGTCCACCAAAGTTTGTGCTTAAGTCCTTCTCCATCAAGTTTTACATGCACACAAAATCTCAAAATTCTAATGCTTTAAGTCAGTTAAAAATTTGCGTTGTGCTGCATCACAGGCATCCTTGACCACATATAACAAATGGGCTATGCCTTGGACCTGAAACACATTCTCACTTCTACATCTTGTAGATGAAGTCAGGTACTTAATTAGTTTCCAACAAATCATGACTAGACCTCAGGTGTCCTTAATCCAAAGCATGAGACTTCTGACTTTCCTAGTAAGCATCTTCCAAACCTTTGATTACAACTAACTTTCAGCATCAACAAAAGCATACTATGTCTTTTTAGATTTCTGTTTCCTTATCTGTTTCTTTTGCTCTCCGCGAGAATTTAACAAATACCAGAAAGTCTTAACCAACGCCAGAGAGATTTAAAGTTTTGACATACTCCATGCTCTCAAGTTCTAGGCAGCTATAAATAATGTGGTGCTGTATGGGTAAAGTTATCTGTGGCATGAATGGGAATCTAGATGTGTAAAAACTACGTAAAATAATAATAATAATAAAACAGTGGGAATAAGAGAAAAGTGTTGTGGGATAATCTTTTTTACACTGTGAAGCTTTGTCTCTGCCAAGGCACCTTCTGATTCCTTTAATAAAGAACTGAATGACCAATAGCTAGGTGGGAGAGGATAGCTGGGAGTTCTGGGAGAGAGAAAGGAACCATAGGGAAGAAACAGAGAGGCAGGGATTCGCCAGCCAGACATGGAGGAAGTGGGACACGAGGTACTGAGCAGAGGTAACAAGCCCCGTGGTAGAACATAGACAAATATAAATGGGTTAATTTATGCTTTGAGAAATAGTTGGGAATAAGCTAAAACCAAGATTTCACACTTAGCAAGTCTCTGTGTCATTGGTAGATATCAGTCTGAAGGAAGCCTGGCTGCAGAAGAGAGAACTCGAAAGACCTGACTGCACTCCACCTGCAAAATTAGGTTTGTATACCGTGTTACTAACTTTGATAGTTTTCTGCGGCTTTGTGGTAATTTGGATTACATTTGTATACTATTTTTGTAACTGGGGACACTGTTACTTTTCTCTTTTTTCCCCCATTCTTTTTCTGGGGAGAAACTTCACTGCCACTGTATCTTTCTGGGGAGGAGCCTGACTGCAACTTACGTTTGTCAAGACTCAAATTAAGTTTTTTTGTTGAACTAGTGGGTACGTTGGCAGCAGCACTTTCTCTTCCTCTAACTACGCAAGCTACTAGTTCAAATAGAAACCACTCTTCTCCTTTCTCAGCTCACTTTACTGTTAAATCCACCAGGACCAGCTGTAGAGAGACAGGGCCAGCCAGCCCCAGATTTGCTATTAAGGAAGTGAGATGGAGGCCAAGAGTGACCTACCAATTGTATTTTCTACTTGTGGTTGAGAACAAAATTCAGTAACCACATTTTACATCTCTTCATGTGAAAAAGTCCAATAAATTTAAAATTATTAATAAATTATACATTGCTGGTATACAGGTATGTTTTAAGTGAGTGAAGTTGCTTAATGTAGGTTAAAATACATAACAATGATCAACTTTCTTATCTGAGGTCAAATTTGTTATCTGACTGAAGCATAAAAAACACACACATTTACCACAAAAAGTGCATATCTTATAAATTCTGATATCTGCCTGTGTATAAATAGGAGACACACTTTTGAAATACTAGTATTTTAGGTGATATCAAATCTTTAGTTCAAACTTTTACATTTGATTTAGTCAGATGTAAGTGATGGTTCTATTCTCTGGGATGGTTTATACAAGAGACTATTTGCTCAATATTTCAAGATTCTCATATTGAAAGTGCTGTGTAAATACTGGGCCAGATTAGCTCGCCATGTGTCTCCCTGTGTGCACAGAGCTTTTACTGTCTTTAACGGGTGGAATGTGGGGGGCGAATCTGGCTCATTATTAGTTTTCCTATTTTGATTTGATCAACTGTTGTCAATTACAGACATTGGTAATTACCCACAGAAAAGGAGAGAAGGGAGAAAAAAACTTGCTATCATAATATTTATCTTATCAGTTATGGTATTTTCCTATATTGAAAAAAAATATTGTGCTGAATTGTGTAACACAGCAAGTACTGATTTTCCAATGCCCTTGACTCAAGTGTATTTTACACAGATTTTTAAAAAATCTCTAATGAAATCCACGTTTACATAGTACACTAGCTTCCCTTTCTACTTTCTCCTGTGAAGTCTTCTTGTCTGCTTCTCCCACTTGAATTTGTTCCTTACACTCAAGCCCCCATTAAGCATATAGCTCACACTCTCAGTGTCCTAACATTTCCTGTGATGATTAAAAATTTTTAAATCTACATGTATTTGACAGTGCCGTGATATAACTGTTGTAAATTTGAAATGTGGACACTGTGACCAGGAAACAGAACTTTTATTTAATTTAAATAGACATGTGCCTCCCAATTTCTCTTCTATCAGGTTCAGTGTGCTCGGACTGATATTGAGGTCTTTGATCCATTTGGACTTGAGTTTTGTGCATGGTGATAGATATGGGTCAATTTTCATTCTTCTACAGGTTGACATCCAGTTGTGCCAGCACCATTTGTTGAAGATGCTTTCTTTCTTCCATTGTATACTTTTAGCTCCTTTATTGAAAATGATGTGTTCATAGGTTTGTGGGTTAGAATCTGGGTCTTCTATACGATTCCATTGGTCGACTTCTCTGTTTTTATACCAATACCAAGCTGTTTTCAATACTGTAGCTCTGTAGTAGAGTTTGAAGTCAGGGATGGTAATGCCTCCAGAAGTTCCTTTATTATATAAGACTGTTTTTGGACTGTGACTGAAAAAGCAGGGGATAAAACCGGACTCTCAGAATATGGCGGACAATGAGGGCTGCTGAGAAGCCAAGGACAATGGCACTGGGTTTTGATCCTACTACATGTTCTGGCTTTGTGGGAGCCTAGCCAGTTTGGATGTTCACCTTCCTAGACCAGGGCGGAGGGGGGAGGACTTTGGACTTTCCACAGGGCAGGGAACCCTGACTGCTCTTCAGACTTGAGAGGGAGGGGGAGAGGAGTGGGGGGAGAGGGAGAGGAGTGGGGAACGAGGGGAGGAGTGGGAGGATAGGAGGAGGCGGAAATTTTTTTTTCTCAATAAAAAAAAAAGAAAAAAAAAGAAATAAAAAAAAAATAAATAGACATGTGCAACTAGAGGCTACTGAATTTCCATGAAGTAAACACTGGTACAACTTCAAAACTGCTGACTGCTTCTCTTCCTCTCTCTTTCTGTTTTTTTTTTGTTTTGTTTTTTTTCTTTTTCTTTTTTTTTTTTTTTTTTTTTTTTTTGAGATGGGGTTCTCTGTTGCTTTGGAGCCTGACCTGGAACTATCTCTGTAGACTAGGCTGGTTTTGAACTCATAGAGATCAACATGTCTCTGCCTCCTGAGTGCTGGGATTAAAGAAGTGTGCCACCACTGCCCTGTGCTGACTGCTTTTCTGACTTGAAGGGTATCTGTCTTCAGTTTTCCCTATGCATGGCAATTAGTCAATTTTAAATTCTGCTGTTGTTATTAAAATTATATCTATAAATCTATGATTCTTTCAAACCGTCTGCTACGGTATGTCAAAAGCACAGTTCACGTCAAACCTGTCTGCCTGTCAGAACTACTGAGGTCCACATGCCTAGAATATTACTGAAGACACGATTGATCCTGGGAAGCTGATTCTGATGAGTGTCTCCTTTCTGAATTCCTCGTTTAATAATCTCCCATTTTCTGCATATCTATTGTTGCTAGATAAATCTATGAACATTTGTTACCTGAAATTCTAAAATATTCTTACAACTCTCTCCCCTCTCTCTCTCTCGCTTCTTGTTATTTTTTTTCCACCCTCTGCAATCTGTTCCACACATAGCTGAAATGATCTTTCTAAATGTTAAAAGAGAGTACAGTATTCCTCAGTTCAAATCCTGTGCAGGCTCCTCCATGCCCCCCGCAAGGAATGCAGGCTTCTGTGCTCATGTTCCAGAAGACCTGTGTGCTATTCTCAGATGAAATCCACATTTACAGAGTTCAGTTTCTTCCTTTATCATTTTACTCTGAATTCTTTTCCACTCCTTTGTTCCCACTTAGGTTTCTTTTAAAATTCTATCCTTTTGACTGTATAGCACCAACTATTGATGTCCAAACATTTTTTGTGAAAATTGAAATATTTTTTTTGCTGCCTATGTATACTTGGGTATGTGGGCTTCAACCGATATATGGTTTAGCTACCAGGGTCTAAACTGCCTCTCCCTCACATACCACCTATCAATTGCTAATAACTTCTTAGCTAGGGAGAGGAGGTCTTTGTATACCCTCTCCATGCTGAGATTTTTATTTCATTTGAGATTCAGCAGGTCTTAGCATGCTGTCACAATCGATATGCGTTCAAATTTGCAGCTGCCCTCTATGCCCAGAAAACACTGCTTCCTTCCAGTCACACACTACTTCTGCTGGCTCTTGAGATTCTTCTGCCTCCCCTTCTGCAGTGATCTCTGCACCTGCCGAGGAAGATGTGTGATTTAGATGTTTTGTTTCAGACTGGAAACTGTAGTTGCTTATTGTTTACCCCTGGATCAGTTGTGACTCTCTGTGTTGATCACTATCAACTGCAAAAGAGAAGCTTCTCTGATGAGAGGTAAAAGATGCATTAACTTTATGGGTATAAAGATAAGTCATTAGCGGTAATTTTAGTGCTGTATCAATTTAGCAGAATACTAGAACTAGATTCTCCCCTAAACTATGACTTGTCTGTTCACTGGTTCTTGACCCACATAACGCTGTCAAGTCGGGTTTTACTTCCTATAGTGGACTTTAAATCTAATCAAAATGTGGTTGGCAGCTCCAAGGATTTCACTTCATGTCGAACCGATGCACATGCCTTGCCAGGGTGTTCTCAAGGGTCACAGCTGGTAAGACTGATGATTGCTTGGCTTCTTTAGTAGCATGTGATGCAACCTCCAGCACTCTGAGAGCTATCCAGTAGTGATGAAACCTACAGGTGAGCACCAGCTTGACTTTCCCCTGTTCTCTTCAGTAAGGTTGTGTTATTGTCAAACTCTGTAGGGCAAGCCAGAGCACTGTCAAAAGCTTGTCATGTTTGGATGTCTATGGAGAATCACTGACCAACTGCTTCAAAAAAAAAAAATAATAACCCTTTCCTGGCACTGGACTTTTTACTTACTACCCTGTAATGTTTGGTAATGCCATCGTTGCCCTCTTTTAGATGCTTATATTTAAATTTTTATTTATGTGTATGTCTTTTCAGAAGCTCACACAGTGGTAGGTTTCCATATGACTTTTTCAAAAGGCCTTTAGTATAAATTATCCCTCTAGTATTCCTTACTGTGCCCTGATTTCCATTTCCTACCCCGCGTTACCCCTTCACTTCCTCATTATTCTCCTTTGGTGCTTTATAACACTGCGTTTTATTTCTCCTGCTTTGAAAGTTTCCTACCCAACTCTCCATGGCCCCTGACCGATTTTCTAACCACCTTTGATATTTCAAATGAATTGTGCATATATGAAGATGCAAAGCTGACATCCACAAATAGAAGAAAAGACAACACATTTGTCTTCCTGGGTCTGGGTTGGTTCACTCAGGATAATTGCTTCCAGACCATTCCATTTGCCTACACATGCCATACATACCTTCGTTTGTTTTAATCATCTTTCTTATCCATTCATTGGTTAGTGGACCTCTATGTTGCTTCCATTTCTTAATTATTATGATGAGAACAGTAATACCCATGGATAAACAAGTATCTCCAAAATAGTATCTAGAACCCTTTGGGTATCATCTCAAGAGTGGTATAGTTGCATCATGCAGTAAATCTATTTCTAGCTTTGTGAAGAAATGGAACAGTGATTTCCACAGTGGCTGTACCAGTTTGTGTTTCTCTCAGCACTGAATAAGTGTTCCCCCTTTCCCCACATCCATATTTATTTATATTTTAGTCATTCAGCCTGGGGAAAGATAAAATTTTAAATTAGTTTTAATGTCTTTTCTCTTTATGGCTAAGGATGTTGTATTTCACCTGCTAAAAAGTTCATATAGTTCCATGCTGCCCTACATATTGCTTGAAATGTCTCAGTGATGTTTACTTTTTGATTTATTTATATATTTGGTTTACTGATCCTCTGTCAAATGTATAGCCGGTAAATATTATTTTCATTCTGTAGCTGCTTCTTCATTTCAAAGATAGAGTCCCTTGCTGTACAGAAACTTTTTAGTGTCATGAGGCTCTGTTTATAATTTGTTGGCCTTAATGCCATCATTACTGGGTCCTGTTTGAAAACCCTCCCAAGGCTGATGAGTTCTAGTGTACTCCTTTCTTACTCCCCTATCACATCCAAGCTGACAGGTCTTGTATTGAGGTCCTTGCCCCACTTGGAACTGAGCTTTTGTGCAGGGTGTGAGAGAAAGATCCAGTTTAATTTTTCTATGTTTAGTTATCCAGTTTGAGCGGCATCATCTGCCAAAGATTCTGTCTTCTCTCCAGCGTGTATTGTTGGGCTCTGGAAAAGTCAGGTGGTTTGAGGAGTATGAGCAGATTCATGTGTGCTGGATAGGTGGTTTTGTTTTCTAATTTTGTCAATGTAACAAAAATTGCAATCATCTGGGTAGAGGGATTGAGGAATTCCATCAGTTGAGGAATTTTCTCCATCAGATTGGCCCGTGGGTGTGTCTGTTGTCATTTTTTAAAAAATAATGAATAGTGTGAGAGGCACTGTCACAACAGTACAAGTAGTCCTGGGTTATAAGAAAGCAAACTGAACAAGATGAGGAGAAGATAAGAGAAGGTGAGCAGTGTTCTTCATGGTCTCCACTTCAGCTCCTGCCTTCAAGTTCTTGCTCACATTTAAATGATTTATTTCATCTTGACATAGATTTGGTAGGTGATATTTATCTAGAAATTCATTTGTTTCTTTTAGACTTTTCAGTTTGCTCAACTATATGTTTTTAAAGTATGTTCATATGATTATTTGGATTTCCCAGATTCCATTGTAATGTATCCCATTTCACCTTTAATTTTATTAATTTAGAACTTTTCCTTCTTTTGGATACAAATTTGTCAATATCAATAATCTTTATAATAACTCACTCTTGGTTTTATTGTTTTTCATCTTTATGTTGCTTTTCTGTTTATTTCTCTCATTAATGTCAGTCCAGATTTTGATTATATGTCCATATCTACTTTTTTCTGGATGTTGATCATTCTTTATTTTCAAGACCTTCAGGTTCATCATTATGTTATTAATTGAACATTTCACAAATATTTTGATGTAGGTGCATAAAGCTATAATTTTTTTCTTGTGACTGCTTTGGATTTATAGATTTTAGTATATTGCATTTTTATTTTTATTCAATTCTAGAAATTAAAACACTGCCTTCTAGATTTATTCCTTCACTTAATTTTGGTTTAGTAGTGTGTGGTTTAGCTTCCATGGGCTTATATGCTTTCTTCAGGTTTAATGTAAGTTGCCATTTCAAATTTTCAATTCATGGAGATTAGTTTGTATTGTAATTGTGGTCAATTTTTAGGAAATATCCATGGACTGCTGAGAAGAAAATGTATTTTTCTAGTGTTTGGATGGATGTTCTACAAATACCTGTTATTATGTAACTCCAGAGTTTCTCTATTTAGTTTTTTTTCCCCCAGATGATCTTTCAATACAGTGGAGTATTGAAATAATACACTATCATTGTTTTGAAGTCAGTCTGTGGTTTAAAATCTAATAGTGTTTCTTTTTATGAAGTTGGGCTCTACTGTGTTTGGTGCAAATATGTCTAGGACTTTAGTATCCTATTGTTGAATTTTTCCTTTAGTGAAGATTAAAGTGTCATTTCTTATACTTTATATTTATTTTGGTTTAAAGTTGATTTTGTCATAGGGGATAATAGACCATCGTGAAAGGGCTAAGAGAATACCACAAAACATAGATCATTTTTAAAATTCAGTATTCTGGAATTATTTATTTCTTCCTTGTACCTTCTGGGTGTGTTTAACCATCTCTTCAGACCTAAGTATTCCTTCTGGCATCCCCTACAGAACTGGCTTGCTGGTCATAAATTCCTTTTTTTTAATCATGGAAAGAATTTCTTCTGCTTTGGTTATGACTGAAATGTTTCTGGACTAATAGTCTTAGAGGGAATCTGTGCACTTCCATTGTTGTGTAACACTGATACAATCCCTTCTGACTTTCTTAGTCTCAGAAATAGAATCTGCTGTTATTCTGATGTTCCTTCCTTTGTATGTGACTTGATCTTTCTCTCTCGTAGCGTTCAACATCCTTTCTTTGACAGTGTTTGTTGATTGACTGTTATATTATGCTGAGTGTGTGTTTCATGATCCTTTCTATTTGGTGTACTGTATTTGTCTCTAACCTTGATGGATGTCTCTTTTCTTGGGTTAGGGAAGTTGTCTTCCATGGTTTTGTTGAAAAGGTGTTCTGTGCCTTTGACATGGGTCTATTTTCTTTCTTCTAGACCTATTATTTATAAGTTTGGTCTCATTGTATTTTCCCAGAGTTCCTTCATTTTCCATTTTTGGAATTTTTTCCTTTTACTGAAAATAGATTTTTTTCTCACACAATATCACATAATATACCCAATTATGGTTTTCCTTTTCTCTCCTCTTCCCAGTTCCTCCCTACGTCACCTCCCACCTAGATCCACTCCCTTGCGGTCTCTCATTTGAAAACAAACAGGATTTTAAATTATAATAATGAAAAAACACAAAATAAAAGATAAGACGATAAAACAAAAACTATCATATTGGGATTGGGCAAGACAAACAGAAGGAAAAGAGCCCAAGAGAAGGTACAAGAATCAGAGACCTACTTGTTTTTACATTCAGGAATGCCACAAAAACACTACACTAAAAACCATAATATATGTGCAAAGAATCTAATCTGTGCATGCTGCCCCAGTCTCTGTGGAGGTTATATGAACTTTGATCATATTGATTTAGGGGGTGTTGTTTCCTTATTGTCCCCATCTTCTCTGGCTTTTATAAGAGTATACTCTTTTCACCTCTTCTTTCACAGGATGCACTCATTCTCTGCATAGTGTCTAGCTATAGGTCTCTGTATTTGCTCTCATATGCTGCAAGGAAGTTTCTATGATGATGGCTTAGTAAGGCACTGATCTATGAACAAAATGCCACTAGGAATATATATATTATATATGTATATATATATATATATTCATAGTTCTCAGAGAATGGAAGCAGAAGAAAAAGGCAGGCCCCTGCAGGTGGTCTGAAAAAAGAAAACAAAAGAGGATTTTAATCAGTATGAGATATGTGCATTAAAATAAGAAAGATAAAACAAAAGTTTTTTTTGACCTTTTTATTTTTTTAATTTGATCTGTTTTATTACTAAGGCTGAGCAAGGTATCTTATCTTAGGGAATAGGCTTCAAAAAGCCAGTCCATGCCCCCATCCCAGGCTGGGATAAGACCTTGTTCCATTCCCAGGGACCACCCCTTGAAACAGATCAAATCACCCCCTGTGATTAGATTGGGGGGATAGGGAAGTAAGAAGAGGGAAGGGAGGGGAGTAGTATCTAAAATGAAATAAATTTAAATTAAAACAAAAGAAAAAAATACAGTATATAAGTTAAAAGGCATTTATTAATAATTATTGGAATGAGTAGTTATAACAGTGTTAGCTTTTGGCCTATGAACTATTCAAACCAACTAAACTAATGTGATATTTACAGAATACCATATTAATTCAGAATATCCCTTCTTAAAACTTCAAGTAAATTACAGCATATATAGAGTTAGAGAACAAGCTTTAGTATGTGTCAAAGGATTGAAATCCCATGTAGTTATACTTTGGCTAGAATGGAATTTAGAAATCAGAAAGAGTGAATGACCTGGAAATTCCAAATATTCTCACTTTAGAAAAATGAACACTAAAATATTCTGTGGATTAAAAAGAAATCATACAAACAATTAGAATATTAGAAAATGTCTAATTAGAAGTATTACTATAGTGCAACCCAACAATTCAAGACATGCCCAACCATTATTTAGATCCATATTTATAGAGTTCACATTTGCAGTCCAGAGAACGGCCTTTGCACATGTTCTCATAGAAAAAAGTCTAAAAGTGACATTATAAATTTCCACCTTGAGACACAGGAAAAGAGGAGGAAATTTAGTCATTAGTAGACAATTTTTTTAAATTTTACATTTATTTAAGCAGTATCTTTGTGTGTGCATGCGGGCATGCGCGCGTGTGTGTGTGTGTGTGTGTGTGTGTGTACATGTGTGCATACACGGGGAGCTCAGAGGGCAGCTGTCTGGAGTTGGTTGTCTCCTTCCACCGTGCAGGTCCTGGGGATCTGTCTTGGGTTATCAGGCTTGGCAGCATGCTTCTTATCTCCCGAGGCATCTCAGTGGCCCAGAAGATACTTTACAAGCAGAAAGGTATGAAATAGAACTGAGCATTCAAACCTGGGTCTTTACAGACATTGGTGAAATTATAGATTTATTGAAATATTGAACAGATTCTCCCAAAAGATGAAATGAAAAAATGCATCTGAAAAATAAAAGGAACTATCGCTGCACATCCTCCAGTGCTTACAATAGCATCTAGAAGAAAGAAAAAATTTGAACAGTCTAATATTTATTAAAGACACAAATGAGCAATTTAATAATATGTAAAGAAGACTGCAGGACTCGATAGCTTCAATAATTAATTCTACAAAAGAGTTAAGATGAATACTAATCTCAGTGGTAAACTCTGAACACTTTCCTTCTCATTCTGTGAGGAAGATGTCATAATGCCAAAACTCAGAAAATTTATTCAGAGAAAATAAAATTTAAGCAGTGTCTCCCATAATAGCAAATGGAAAAATACCTAACCAAATAAAAGCAAATTAAATTTAGCAATGCATACTTTGATATATATTGTGCCCAAATGCTTAGAAATATAAATTGGTTTAATAAGTTTTAAAGAGAGAGTAAATGTAATTTATAATAATGAATCATAAATATTGCTATTTGAACAAATTCTCAGTTTAATAACAACATGTTTGGAAATGACAAAAAGGAAGAACACATGCTAAATTAGGTAAAATTTGTCTATAGATTGTATTTCCTAATGAAACAATTTTAATTTTCAGAATTGAATAAAAATAATATATAATTTCACTATTCATATTTAATTTGGAATTAGATGGCCTAATGAATATGACAGAAGAGCACAAATGAAGGCATATGAATTAGAAAAAATCTGGCATTATTTGGAGATACAATTGCATAAACTAGAAAAACCAGAGGTATGAGTCAAAAGAATATAAATTGCATAACTGAAATATAAATGCTAATATTGAATAGATTCTATTTTATATGGTAGCAACAAACTATTAGAAAATTAAATTTAAATGCTTACAATATAATACAAAATCATTGAATATTTGGTAATAAACTTAGTGAAAGGTATGATGTCAGCAAGTCTAAACTAGTAATTCTAAAATATTTATGGATAAATTCAATAAAAGTAAATAGAGATATAGGTCATGTCTATGTATTTAAAAGACAATATTGTAGAATGTCATTCTCTTCAAAATTTTAAAATAAAACCTTCAATATTTCCCCCCCAAAACAATCATTCTCTAAATTTATATAGAAATGCAAAGAATGTAGACTACAGAAAATAATTCTAAAAAGTTAAAATGTGGTAGCAAACTATACAAATTTTCTAAGTTTGCTTTACTTAGTTTCAAGTAAGAATCATAAAGACTTTATTGGCTGATAGAATAAACAAATGGAGTCTAAAGATGAGCCCATGCAGAATTGATTGACTATTGATTAATATGTCAGACATATGCTTTGGGTATGGATTTTTGATTTATATGATAGAGTACTCTCAATAAAGACCTCCAAATAGTGTCAGTGAGAAAGCAAACAATGAATAAACGGAAATCACACTTGGTCAAACATTTCTGCAGAACAGATACATGAATTCCTAATCAGTGCAAGAAAGTGTGCTCGGCACCACTAATCATAAAAATCAAATTTAAACCCCACAATACCCTCTATAATGGCTAAAATCAAAATGACTGACACCGCCAAATGTTTGTTGGGATGTGGGGAAAACAGAAATTTGATACATTGCTACTTGCAGTGTCAAATGCTACAAGTAGTTTTGAGAGCCATTTGGCATTTTAAATGGGGTTAAACTTCCATCTACTCTATGACTAGAGATTCCATTGTTACCCAAAATACTTGTACAAGAATGTTCTTCGTGACTCTGCTCATAACAGCCTTCACCTGGAAACAAGACACGTGTCTTTTTAGCAGAAGAGTGGACCAATCACATGGATTTATAATTGTCCTGTGAGGCACTACTACTTGGCAACTGAAACACAAGCTACTTATATATATACTAGGCGTGGACATCAAAACCATTTGATTTATTACATGAATGCATACTTTCCAATTTTGTTTTTGTGTTATCAGGATGAAATTATTCTCTGCTAATTGATATTGGAAGGATGTTGCCTCAACCAATTATGTATGTATGAATATATATAAATTAAAACTTTATGGTATGCTTCATAAGTATGAACAAATACTATGTGTCAATCTGAAATAATTGTGTGCATGTTTGTATGTGTGTGTGTAGCAGGAAAATTATTGCTTGTGGTGGGAAAATAAATAAAAGGCATGTCATGTACAGGTATAAATGCTAATTACGTTAGTTATACCAGTGTATACAATTGTCATAATTTATTGCAATGAACTATTGAGATCTAGGCATTTATTTACGTAGAATACAGCCGAACTGGCTGGGCCTGGTGGCACATGCCTTTAATCCCAGCACTCTGGAGGCAGGGTGGGTTTCTATGAGTTCCAGACCAGCTTGGTCCAAATTGGTTACCATTTCCTTCCTGAGGCTGATTCCTCTGTGTTTCACTTTGGTGTTCTTATTTCATAGTGTTTTGTTTGTTTGCTTTTAAGTGACTCAAGAGTCTACTTTGGGTGCCATCTTTGTATTAGAAAGTCTCATTTGCCATCTGTATATGCCGTTCTCTTTAATTATAGGACAAGGGTAAGACATGTTGTTGACAAATGCCAGGAGCTCTTTTTCTCAGCACCGGGACTTCCTTATCCTGTTGTTTCTAAGGTGTAGCAATGCTTCTTTATCCATTTTCACAGAGCAGTTGCTGCAGCCTTTAGAGATCCTAGTGACTGATCATTTTCCATTTCTGTTTCTGTGTTATTGTTAAATTTATCATGATCTGGGTGCCAGGATGCAATCTGCTAAACTTCAGTATGTTCATACAAAAATCACCCTCATGGCTGGTCTCAGCTTTCTGAGTGGGGACAGCTCTTTGCCCTTTCCTTTGTGACAGTTCTCTTCTGTGCACATTCATTCCACCTGCTTTTTATTTGGCAATAGTTTAAAATTCCTGGCCAAATTTGACTCCCGTATGGTTTTCCAGTCCTGTAAGGAAACTTGTAGTTAAGAAAATAGGCGTGTCTCCTGTCATTTGCTGTAATTCTGGTAGGAATTTAGAGACAAACACATTTGCTGTATTTGCCACCTTAATCCAATTTCCCAAGTCACTTTTTAATTAGTAGCTTCCTTGCTGCTTTAATGCTGACGCACCTGGTAACTCTCATTATCACACTAATGTGGTCCCATCTGATGCTCTGTGGACTTGGCAGTCAGTGGCCTGAAGCTTTCTTATTAAAATTGTAAGGTAGAAATTTCACAAGTTCACGAAAGTAGAGTGACTGAGACAAGGATTACTCTCTAAGGCACACGCAGTTTTGAGGAAGGAGAAAATGATTATAACAGGCTCTTTTTGGTAAGCGCTGTGATGAATTGATGTTTTCAAGTCTCTATGGCTAAGGTTAACTGCATAGGCAAGAGACCCCAAACTGAGAATGTGGGGAAAAGCCTTTCTTAGCCTCGTCTCAGATCTCCCCAAACACCTGGCCCCCGACTACTTATCATCCTAATGTTGACCTAGCACCTTAGGAAGTTGTGTCTATAAATGAAGGAAGTGTTTGTGCACAAAAGGCAAGTGCTATTTGCCAAAGATGCTGTGTCTTCCGCTTGACTTTCTTCTTGATGAAAGCAGATGGAAAGGTTTTCTTTTGTTGTTTGCTTTCAAATTAAAAACCAATACTGCCAACAACAAGGATGAGAGGCCTGCAGTTCCTCCTCACAGCTGTGGTTAGAGGTAGTCTAGAACTCTCTGAGGAATGATAGCTAACACAGCTCTGCAGGAAGCCAACAGTGAAAGAGGCCTTGCTAGTTTCCGGTTTTAACCCATGGTTGCTGGCTGTTTATAATAGCTAGAGCTGGTGTGTTATGTTATCTACAGACTCACAGACAATGTAGGTTTATTATGAACCTTTCCAGAAGCTGAAGGCAGTACTTACTGAACAGTTAGGTAACTAGGAAATTAGCTTGAAATGAATATAGATAGAGAGGCTGGGGTGATTGTTCAGGAGGTAAGAGCAATGGCCCCTTTTTTAGAGGACCCAGGTTTGATCCTCAGCACCCACATGGGTACTCACAACTGTCTGTTACACCAGGTCTAAGGATCTGATGAACTCCTAGGTACCAGGTATGCGTGTAATGTGCAGACATACACACAGGCAAACACACACACATATACCAAAACTAAAACTCAATACTTTAAAAAAACAGAAAATATTTTATGAAAATCTAAGGATACTGTAATAGTCTCTGTAGGGAAACTACACTTTGGTTGTTATGGTAAACTGATGTCAAATCAATTATTTGAACCAAATGGAATTTGGATACTTAGAATTTCCAAAAATAGTTCAGTTGTTCAGACCCTCCTGATTTAATCATTAGAACATATACTCATATAGAAAGTAAAAAGAATATATAATTCTGCAATCTGGAGCCATATATCTTCCTTTTCTAAATATACTGTTAAGGTTTTTATCTATGAATTTATTTGTTACTTTGTATTCTATTTTTAAAACACATTTGAATAGATACACTAAAACACATCATAGGTAAGTTTGCCCTTTAGACGGGACAGTTTCATTTTCTCCTTCCCATTATAGATTGAAAGGAAATTATAAATGTTATATTATGAATCAATATTTTTGTAAACAAAAATGTGGATTATATAATATAATTGTTTCTTAAGAATTGACTTGAAAGAGAATGCATTGAGGATTAAGAGTCCTTTTTTAAATTATTATTTCCTGATTGTAGATCTGAGGGGCTAGTTATTGATGGCCTCATCAATAATGTCCTAGTGGTGTTTCTATTCCTATTGAAGAGAATGACTGATCTTTCCTCAGGAATATACAAATGTCCGTACTTCCTACAGAACTCTACAAAATTCTGGCAACCTCGTGTATCAGTTAAATATTTTTTCTTTTTTTAATGACTGAAATGAAATTGTTCCTAGAAATATTTCACTCTCTATTCCTGTCAATGTGATTGTGAACATGATTAAATTGTATTTCTTTGGAAATTCTGATAGCATTTTACAAAGCAGCATGTGTATTCTCATTTAAAGTTGTATTCATTTACTTATAAAACCTTGCCATATATTTCTTCCTATTTTATAACATACAAATCAGTATCCGTTATCAGCTGAGGTTATTTTCATGCAATGTAGGCAAACTAAAACTGCGTACAATCAATGAAAGAACATTGCCATGTTTTCTTCAAATGTTCTCATTTTAAATACTATTAAAATTTTGTTTTATATTTTATGAAATACAAATGTTTGTACATTTAGTAGTGTGAAGTATCTCACCCTCTTCTGGCTCCTTTTAATTTTACATAGCATTTAAAATTATGAAATTTAGATTTTATTCTTTTTATAGTATTGATATGGCTCATGTCAGCCTTGGCATCAAGCATTTTTGGTAGAATAAAGAGATTCAAATCCTCTGACATGATTTTTTTCTACCGTTTTTCTTCAGAGAATATCCATTATACCTCCCCTGTTATTTACCATTTTACAATATTATTTCAAAATGTTTTATATAAAGTGTTCATTCAAAAGTGATCAATGATGAACACAAAGCGATTAAAGATGTGGTCAAAGTTTTTTTTTTCTACTTGTTATTAGCCCCAGAATTGCATAAAGTTTAAAGATAGCCCATCCTAGATCAATTTCATCAAAAATCCCAAATTTCTGTTTCTTGATTTGAAGTTACTAGAGAAAGTTCAGCCTTAGGTTGGAAGAGGTAGGGTTTGATGACTGGGGGTTCTAGGGCTGTATTCCTTCATGGCCTGAGATGCTTTGACACTATCCACTCTGCATTGCAAGCACACAGTAGCCCAGTTGTGCCCAGGGATCTGTCATCAAACACAGCTCAGATTTCAGCTTTGACTTCTCTAAATATAGGCTTACTGTGAGTGACAAGACGCTGGTGGATGGCATTCTCTGCCGTCCTCTTTGATATTGTTTCTAGCCAGATGACTCATGGCTCTGCTCTGCCCGAGAAAATGTTTAATTACACCAGGGGCTTTTCATTGAGCAAAAGCCTTAGTGACAGATGAGCTGCCACCCTGACAACTCAGATTGTTATTTTGCCGTCTGGAGATGGCACAGTATTTACTTTTTCTAACACTGACCATGCAAAGGGAATTTCAACTGGATTCTCGGCAGTCAGTCAGAAACTCTCAGCGGGGAAGACGGTTGAAAGTGCAAATACATGCACAGTCACAAGTGAATTTCTGCATGAGATCTTACGAAGCTCTTGAAATTCCATTGGTTTGATATTTTTGTGCCATAGTCAGAAAATTATGGAAAAAGCTTATTTTAAGATTATATACTTATTCAGGTAACAAAAGCATATGTAAACATAGCTTTAAGATGAAACTATCCTAAAAATTATACATTCCAACAGAATCAGACACTGAGGTATAAAGTTTATTAAGGACACAGTTTGCTTTGAATAGCATGTGATATCCAACCTCTACACTTTGGTCTCTAAGGTCCTTTTCCAAAAGTCATCTAGTTAAGAAACCGTCTTGAATCTTTCCAGCCTAACCTTTGGTTCAGGTGTCTGTTGTAGAGTGATCTTTTTATGGATTGAGTGACATCCTCATTTCCCATACAGGACTTGTGGCATAGGTTGGGGTGAAATGTGATTCCAGCTACAAGGATTCTGTTTCTCCTTAACATGTTTTAGAACATTCAGGATGCCTTTCTTCCCTCAGATGGAGAGCACAGAAGTACCTGGCTCATAGCTTTATGGTTGATGAGGCTCTTTCTTCCTTATACTTTCATGCATAGGAACATGTTAGGTAGCAAGCTTAAAAGTCATGAAGGTCTTTCAGTAAAATAGAGCTTTGTCCTTAAATCTATCTTAACTGTTATTTCCCGTTCAGATCCTCACTTTGTGCCCCACAACTCTTAGGGACTTAATTTCTGTCAGTTTTAGAAGGCAGCCTACGGGAGAAGTCATCTTTCAGATTTTGTACTTTCTCTAATTCTTGTCAGTCTGCACTTCTGATAGATGGATCTGTAATCATCAGTGTTTGCCTTGTAAATTCTGTTGATGGATGGTGGTCACTTGATCCTGTATCCTGTTACACCATGTATTTGAGTTCTTCTCCCCAGATACTTCTAGTCCGGGAGGAATTTTGTTCTATTGACAATGTCCTTTGCCTTACAGAAGTTTTCACTTTGAGATCCCTCCCATTCATTAGTTGTCAGTCCTAGTCTCTGTGCTACCGGTGTTCTATTCAGGAAGTTGTTTCATGTGCCAATGAGTGCAAGGCTGTTCCTCATTTTTTCTTCTATCAGGTTCAGTGTATCTGGATTTATGTTGAGGTCTTTGATGTACTTTGACTTGAGTTTTATGCATAGAGATAGATATGGATCTATTTGTATGCATGCCAACATCCATTTGCTGAGGATGTTTTCTTTTCTCCATTGTAGAGTTTTGGTTTCTTTATCAAAAATCAAGTGTTCATAGCTGTGTGGATTTATGTCTGGTTCTTTGGTTCAATTCCATTGATCCACCTTTCTGTTTTCATGCTAACACTGTGCTGCTTTTAGTACTATTTCTCCATAGTAGAGTTTGACATGAGGGATGGTGATGCCTCCGGCAGTTCTTATATTGTTCACGATTGTTTTAGCTATCCTGGGGTTTTGTTTTTTCATGTGAAGTTGAGTATTGTTCTTTCAAAATCTGTAAAGGATTGTATTGTAATTTTGATGTGAATTATATTTAATCTGTAGATTTCTTTTGGTAAGATAACCATTTTTTTATGTTAACCCTACTGATCCATAAGCATGGGAGACTTTTCTATCTTCTAATATCTTCTCCAATTTCTTTCTTCAAAGACTTGAGCTTCTTGTCATACAAGTCTTTCACTTGCTTTGTTAGAGTTATCCCAAGATATTTTATATTGTGTGTGACTATTGTGAAGGGTGTTGTTTTCCTGATTTCTTTATCAGCCCTTTTATCATTTGTATAGAAGAGGGTTTTTGATTTTTTTTTTGAGTTAGTTTTGTAGCCAGTCACTTTGCTAAGGGTGTGTATCAGTTGTAGGAGTTCCCTGGTAGAATTGTTGGAGTCATTTATGTATACTATTATGTCACCTGAATATTGTGATATTTTGACTTCTTTTCCAATTTATATCACCATGATCTCTTTTTGTTATTTTATTCTCTAGCTAGAGCATCAAGCGCTATATTAAATAATATACAGAGAGTGAATAATCTGTGTGTTTCTGATTTTAGTGGAATTGCTTTAAGTTTCTTTCCATTTACCTTATTTGAAACTGGATGTTGGCTTACTGTATATTGCTTTTATTATTTTTATGCATGTTCTTTATATCCTTAGTCTCTGCAATATTTTTATCATGAAGGGGTGCTAAATATTGTCAAAGGCTTTTCAGCATCTAATGAGATGATCTTGTGGGTTTTTTTTTCAGTTTGTTTATATGGTGGATTACACTGACAGATTTTTGTATGGTGAAACATTCCTGCATCTCTGGGATGAAGCCCACTTGATTATCGTGGATGATCTTTCAATGTGTTCTTGGTTTTGCTTCGCAAGTATTTTACTGAGTATTTTTGAGTCAATGTTCATGAGGGAAAATGGTCTGTAATTTTCTTTCTTTGTTAACTTCTTGTCTGGCCTCAGGGTGAGTGGTCTCATAAAAAGAATTTGGCAATGTTTCTTCTGTTTCTATTTTGTGGAATAATTTGAGGAGTATTAGTACTAGTTCTCTGAAAGTCAGGTAGAATTCTTCACTAAAACCATCTGCCCTAAGCTTTTCTTGGTTGGGAGATTTTAATAACTGCTTTTATTTCCTTAGGAGTCATAGGTCTGTTAAAATTGTTTATCTGATCTCATTTTATTTTGTATGTATAGTATCAACCAAGAAATTCATCAGTTTCTTTTAGATTTTTCCACTTTGTAGAGTACAGATTTTTGAAGTATGACCTAATAATTGTCTAGATTTCCTCAGTGCTTGTTGCTATGTTGCCATGTTGCTATTTTCTTCTCTGATTACTATTCTCTCTCAGTCTTTTACTGACTTTGGATAAGAATTTTTGTATCTTGTTGATTTTCTCAAAGAACCACTTCATTTTATTAAATCTTTGTATTGTTTTCTTTTTCCTATTTTATTGATTTCAGCCCTCAGTTTAGTACTTACTGTCTATTCTTGGGTGTAATTATTTCTTTTGTTCTAGAGTTTCAGGTGTGCTATTGAGTTTCTAGTTTGAGATCTCACCAATTTTGTTTTGTTTTGTTTTTCGAGACAGGCTTTCTCTGTAGCTTTGGAGCCTGATGGCGGAGAGTCTTCTGTTTTGTGTTAATTTCATTGGTTAAATAAAGAGACTGCCTTGGCCCTTTAATAGAACATAAAATTAGGTAGGCGGAGTAAACAGAACAGAATGCTGGGAGAAAGAAGCTGCGCCGTTCTCCATGAATCTCGCACCCAACACAGACGCAGGTTAAGATCTTCCCTGGTAAGCCACCTTGTGAGCTACACAGATTATTAGAAATGGGTTAGATCAATATGTAAGAGCTAGCCAATTAGAGGCTGGAACTAATGGGCCAGGCAGTGTTTAAAAGAATACAGTTTGCGTGTAATTATTTCAGGTAAAGCTAGCCGGGTGGTGGGACACAGCCCGCCACAGCTCCTATAATGGAGCTGGGGTGACCGGAATGCAGCCCCACTGCCCTTATTACTTCAGGAGCCTGTCCTGGAACTAGCTCTTGTGACCACGCTGGCTTCAAACTCACAGAGATTCACCTGCCTCTGCCTCCTGAGTGCTAGGATTAAAAACTTGCACAACCACAGGCCATCTTTTTCAATTATTTTTATGTATGTACGTAGTGCTATGAACTTTCCTCTTAGCACTGCTCTCATAGTGTCCCAAAGTTTGGGTATGTTGTGGATTCATTTTTATTGAATTTTAGGAAGTCTTCAATTTCTTTCTCTATTTTTTCCTTGACTCAGTTGTGATTCAACTGAGCATTGTTTAATTTCCATGATTTTGTAAGCTTTCCAAAGTTTGTGTTGCTGTTGAACTCCAACTTTAATCCATCTGGTATGATACATAGGGAAAATCCAATTTTATTCTATCTGGTAAGACTTGCTTTGTGATAGAATATGTGACCAATTTTAGAGATTGTTCCATGAGGTGCAGAGAAGGTATAGTCTTTGGTGTTTGGGTAAAACATTTTGTAAATATATGTTAGGTCCATTTGAGTCATAACACTTATTTGACCTGTTATTTCTCTGTTTAGTTTATGTCTGGATGACTTGACCATTAGTGTGAGTGTTGTGTTAAAGTCTCCACAATTGATAAGTGGATTGTTTGTGTAATTTTAGCTTTAGTAATTTTTCTTTTACAAATGTGGGTGCCCTGGTGTTTGGAGGCATAAGATGTTCAGAATAGAGACATCATCTTGGTGGACTTTCCTTTGATAAATATATAATATGTACCTCTATCTTTTTTGATCAATTTTGGTTGAAAGTCTGTTTTGTTTGATATTAGGATAGCTACACCAGATTTCTTCAGTCTGTTTAATTAAAAATCTTTTTCCAACCCTTTACTCTGATGTAAATTCCGTCTTTGATGTTGAAGTGTGTTTTTTGTATGCAGCAGGAGGATGTATTTTGTTTTCATGTCCATTCTGTTGGCCAGTATCTTTTTATGGTGAATTGAGTCCATTGATAATGAGAGATATTGTTGGGAGCAGTGAGACCCCAGATCCTGAATTTCTTGTAATCCCCTGATCTGAGTGCCTACAGCTGCTCTGAGCACGAGACCTTCAGGAGTTCCTCGTGGCAGGAGAGTGGTTTCTGGTGGGTTTGGCTGGGGCATGGCTATTTCTATATAATCTGCCCTTGAACACAGAAAAGGGGGCATTCTTGGGGAATTCAAGGATGACCCATGTTGCTGTCTCTCTGTCTGTGTGTGTCTGTGTATTTTAACCTCCAGCCCCCTTGACCGAAGCTCGCGAACTGGGTAATAGTGCACAGAGCACAGACACAGGGGCATGGTACATGGCAAGATATTAATGACCTGTGATTGGCAATTTCTGTTTTGTTGTTTTGTTGTTGCTATTGGTGATGGTGGTGGCAGTAGTATTTGTATGTTACTTTCCTCTGGTGTGGGATTACATGTTGCCTGTGTTTTTGTGGATGTACTTAATTTCCTAAGGTTGGAGTTTTCCTTCTAGTACCTTCTGTAGAGCTGGATTTGTGGGTAGATGTTGATTAAATTTGACTTTGTTATGAAATATCTTGTTTTCTCTATCTATGGTGATTGAAAGTTTTGCTGGGTATACCAGTCTTAGCTGGCATCCGTGGTCTCTTAGAGTCCGCCCAGGTTTTTATAGTTTCCACAGAGAAATTAGGTACAATTCTGATAGGTCTACCTTTATATGCTATTAGGCCTTTTTCCATTGCAGCCTTTAGTATTTCTTTATTCTGCATGTTTAGTGTTTTTATTGTTAGTTGGTGAGGGGAATTATTTTCTCTGGCCTAACCTATTTGGTGTTCAGTAAGCTCTTTCAACCTTTATATGTATGTCCTTCTTTAGGTTAGAAAATTTTCTTCTATGATTTTGTTGAATATATTTTCTGGAATTTTGAGGATGGATTCTTATCCTATTTCTATTATTCTTATGTTTGGTATTTTACTCATGTCTCAGATTTCTTGGATTGCTTTTGTTAGGTATTTTTAAATATAATATTTTATTTGACCAATGAATCTATTTTGTATCTCTAATGCCTGAAATTCTCTCTTCTATTTCTTGCATTACATTGATGATGCCTGCATCCATAGTTCCTGGTCTCCAAAATTGACCACACATTTGGTCACAGACCAAATCTCAACAGATATAAGAAAATTGAAATGATCCCCTGCATCCTATCAAAAGACCATGGATTAAAGCTGGATTTCAAAACAAAAACAACGAAGTGCCTACAAACTCAAGGAAACAGAACAACTCTGAAATGATTACTGAGTCAAGACATAAATAAAGAAATTAATCACTTTCCACAATTAAATATAAATGAATACACAGTACCAAACTTATGGAACACAATGAATAGGTACTAAGAAGAAAGTTCATAGTACTAAATGCCTACATTTAAAAAATGGAGAGATCTCATACTAGGAAGTTAATAGTAAACAGGAAAGCTCTAAAACAAAAGGAAGGAAGTAAACAGCAGGAAATTATCAAATGGATGCTGAAATCAATAAAATAGAAACAAAAAAAATGAAACAAAGAATTGGTTCTTTGAGAAAATCAACAAGATAGACAAACACTTACATGATCTAAAGATACACAGGGAATATTTAAATTAACAAAATCAGAAACATAAAGAGGGACATAATAACAGACACCAAGGAAATCCAAAGAGGCATTAGTTCGCACTTTAGAAGCATTGGCTTATACTTAACTTGTAATTCACAAAATGGATAGTTTTCTTGATAGATAACAATTATCAAAGTTAAATGAAGATCAGGTAAACCTAAAACCACCCCCAAAACAGAAGAATTTATTAAAAGTTTTTCAACCAAAAAATTTCAAGGTAAGACAGTTTTAATGAAGAATTGTACCAAACTTTCAAAGACAAATTAATGTTTATATAATTCAAATTATTTCACAAAATAGAATCCAGAATAAACATTGAAAAGTTCACTTTTATGAAGCTGCAAACTGATACCCAAACTACATAAAGACACAGCAAAGAAAGAGAATTACAGACAAATTTCCTTTATAAATATAGATGCAGAAATATTCAATAAAATTTTAGAAAACTGAATACAAGAACACATAAAAAAGATCATTCACCATGATCAACTAGGCTTCATCCCAGAGATGCAGGAATGGCTCAACATAAAAATCAACCTGTATAATCCACCATATATGTAACTGAAAGAAAAAACCCATGATTGTCTTATTAGATGCCATAAAAGTCTTTGGTAAAATCCAATACCCCTTTATGACAGAAGTCTTAAAGACAGAAGGGATATACGGATCATACCTCACTATAATAAAGGCAATTTACAGCAAACCTACAGCCAATATCAAATCAAAAAGAAAGTCAAAGAAATTTCACTAAAATCAGGAATAAGCCACGACTGTCCATTCTTTCTGTATCTTTTATATATAATACTTGAAGTTCTAACTAGAGCAATAAGATAACTAAAAAAGATAAAGAAGACACAGAGAAATCAAAATATTCCTATTTGCAGATGATATGATAGTGTACATAAGTAGTCACCAAAATTGTACCAGGAGCTCCTATAGCTGATAAACACTTTCAGTGAAGTGGCTGGACACAAGATTAACTCAAAAAAGGCACAAGTCACCCTATATACAAATGACAAATTGACTGAGAAAGAAATCAAGAAACAACATCCTTCACAATAGCCACAGACAATATATTGTGGAGTAACTCTAAACAAGCAAATGAAAGACCTGTATGACAAGAACTTCAAGTCTTTGAAGAAGATAATTGGAGGAGATATTGGAAGATGTAAAGACTTCTAATGCTTCTGGATCAGCAGGATTAACACAGTAAAACTGGTCATCCTACTAAAGCAATCTACAGATTCAAGACAATTCCCATCAAAATTCTAACATAATTCTTTACAGACCTTCAAAGGACCCAACTGTCTATGTAAAAACCAAAAACTCAGAATGGTTAAAACAGTCCTGTACAGTGAGAGAACTTCTGAAGGTATCATCACCCCTGATATCAAATTACACCACAGAGTTATAGTAATAAAAACTGCATGGTAGTGGCATAAAAACAGACAAGTGAATCAAGGGAATCCATCCAAGACTCAGACATAAACCCAAACACCTATGGACACCTGATTATTGACAAATAAGCCTGAAATACAGAATGGAAAAGAGAATTTGTAACAAATGGTGCTGGTATAACTAGATGTTGTCATATATAAGAATGCAAATAAATTTGTATCTCTTATCCTGCACAAAACTCCAGTCCAAAGATCAAAGATGTCCATGTAAAACGAGATACACTGATCTTAGTAGAAGAGAGGGTGTGGAATAGCCTTGAGAGCCTTTTCATAGGAAATAACTTTCTGAACTGAACACTGCTATCTCAGGCACTAAGATCAACAATTAATATATGAGATCTCATGAAACTGAAAAGCTTCTAAAAGGCAAGAAACACTGTCAATAGAACAAAACTAAAGCCTACAAAATTTGGGAATATACCCAGAGCATATTCCCTCCAACCACAAAGACACTTGCTCACCTATGCTCATAGCAGATTTATTCATCATAACCAGAAAGAGGAAACAACCCAGATGTAGCTCAATAGAAAAAAATGGATAAAGAAAATACAGTACATTTATACAATGGAGTATTACTCATCTGTTAGAAAGAAGCATGAAATTTGCAGGCAGATAGATAGAAATAGAAAAAAAATATCCTGAGTGGGGTAACCCAGATACCAAAAGACAAACATGGTATGCACATACTTATAAGTTGATATAAGCTGTAGAGTACATGGTAATCATGCTATAGTTCACAGACACAAAAAGGCTAACTAACAAGAAGACATTTAGGTGGGAAAGGGCAATGGAAAAGATTTTGCAGGTGGACTGGGAACAGGTGGGAATGGAACAGGAGGGTTCAGGTGGCAGGGTAGGGGTTGAAGGGAGAGAGTATGGAGAGAAACTACTAGACTTTCAGGATAATTGCAGGGGGGTGGTCATGTGGAAACGTAGTCCAGTAGAAACTTCCAGGATTCTTCTAGGATGATCCTAGTGAGGACTCCTAGTAATGGAGGCTACCTTTTGTAACTAGGCAACTTCCAGCGATGGACAGGGACCCAACTGACCATAGTATCTTCCATCTACAATCTATTCTGCCTGCTAGATGTGCAGGGTAAATAGAGGCACAGAATTTATGCAAGTAGCCAATCAATTACTGTTCTAATTCGAAACCCATGCCATGAGAGGAAGCCCATGTCTGGCATTGCCTGGATAACCAAAAACCAGAGGTCAGATATCCCAGAGAACCAGAATAGAAAAGACGTCATTAAAATGATCCCTAGTGATATTCTCTTACTCTCATAGACCAATGCCTTGTCCGGTCATCAAGAGAAGCTTCCTTCTGCAGCTTATTTGAGCAGAAGAACAACCAAACCTTAGGATAGAGAGAGAGCCCAAATTGGAGATATTCATTGTGCCCCTCCACTTAAAGCTCAGGAAACCCAGTGGAAGAAGGACTGTAGGAGTGAGAGAGTCAACGACACCAGGAGAACTAAGCAGTTCTCATAGGGACTCACAGAGCCTAAAGTGGCTATTGTAGAGCGTGCATGGATCTGCACTAGGTCCTCTGCATATGTATTATGGCTGTTAGCTTGTTGTTTTTGTAGGATTCTTAACAGTGGGAGTTGGGATGTCTCTGACTCTTTCACCTGTGCTTGACATCTTTTTCCTCCTACTGGATTGCTTCACCCAGCCCTAATATGAGGATTTGTGTCTAGTCTTATTAGGTCTTGTTATGCCCAGTGTTTTTACTTGATATATCTCTGGGAAGTATGCTCTCTTCTGAAGAGAAACAGAGGTGTATTTCTGAGAGAAAAGGGAGGTGGAGAGGGTACTGGGAAATGTGGAGAGGGGTGAAACTGCCATTGGGGTGTATTACATGAGGGAAGAATAAATGAAAATTGTTGCTATGCCTTACCTACTGTATTCTCTGTTGTTCTCATGGATCCTGGTTGTTGTGATGTGAAAGGACAATTTGTTCAAATATCTTTTTCTTGCTGGGTTTGAGGCGACTCTAGAACATTTCCTGTTTAACCACACTAGTCCAATTTCACCAAAGACAAATATGTACATGCATATAAGCACAATATTTTATATTGGGTATAATTGTAGGTATATATAACATGCATCTATTATACAATATTTATAGTTTATACAATGTGTATATAAAAACACTGTATAGCACATATATAAAATGTGTTTATTCTGTTTCTTCATAAAACACTAAATATGTTAAAACAACAAATAACATTTTCACTTCAGCAAAGAAAAAATTCACTTTGTTGTAAAAAGAGGTCAGAGTTTGCCTTTGACCACCACCATAACCATGGTTTATGGAATACTGAATATGACATGGAATTTCAAGGCTGGAATTCCACAGGCGGAGCGTGACACAACAATATATATTTCACTGATGTCTATAATGCAACATATAATAAATACTGGTTGTTGGTTCTGTGTGGTGGAAGAATATAGCAATACAAATATTCACGAGAAAGAGAGAGGCAGAGATTAATAGAGCTAATATAACATATTGGCTCAAGTGATTTTAGAAGCTGAGACATCTCCTACTTTGCTATTTGTGGGCTTAAGACATCAAAGACAGCAGGGCATTGATCAAAGACCTATGAGCAGGATGGGTGGTAGCACGTTGGTGTGTGCATCATTGGAGTCTAAAGACAAGACCTGAACCAGGAGCTCTCAGGGCAGAAGATCAATGTCCCAGTGCAGAAGTGCAGCAGAGGAAGGGAATCTAACCTTGATTTGCTTTTAATTTCTCCAAAAATCCCACTTTGGATTGTAGATGCCTACCCCCATCTCATCCACACCCAACAAACTAAAGAAAGCAACCTCCTTTTTCTTTTCATCTGGATTCAAATGTTAAATACCCAGAAACACTAAAAAAAATAAGGTATCTGGGCACCTATGGCCCATTCAAAATGACCAATAAAGAGGTCCAGCACATTACTAGGCTATCCTCCAGCTAAAGCAACTCAGGATAGAACTGCTTAGCTACCTCTCCTCTAGGACAGAGCCACTTGAACTCCCGGCTCAGTGAGGAGCCCTTCCTATGACACAGACACTGGACATCTGTTCCCTTTTCACTCACTGCAGAGACAGAAATTTTCCCTTTTCCCGCCTACTGCCTTCTTCTCTGTTAGAGGAAAAACATGTCACATTTGGATCTGCTAGTTAACAGCAAGGATGATTTTACACATTCAAGTTTTCTATCAAAAATGTTTTTTTTTAACTTTTGCATTACTAAAGGCTTATGCTGTGTCTTAAGATTTTAAAAATCCCTTTTCAGTAGCATTGCATATTAATTAGTTTAAACTATGAAAATGCCTTTTACTTTCCATAAGTGTCAGAAATCTTTATGACCTACTTGTTTGGAAAGAAATTTAAAATAGCTTTTTATTTGTTTACTTTTATATGCATTTATTTTATATATTATATATCTATGCAGAATGTATTTTTTCATATTGTTTTTAGGTTTAATCTTATTTGTTCTTAGTTTGAGTAATTTTAAAAGATCATTAATACAATATTCAATAATTAAGTTTTTATGTGGGAAGATTGTGATTGGTGGCATGCCCCCATATCACAAATACTGAGTTCATGGATACATGGGATAACCTTTATCTAATTATAATATTTCATTAGAAGGAACATATCTCCTTTTGACCTTGTCAAATAATTAAAGTATTAATTTCCTACCTTAGATTCTTCAGCCACAGCTAGCCAATAGTCAAGATATTATGTGGTCTGGAGGAATTTTTATTACTTTCTGACACACAAAGCTTGCTGTTTCTTTTTAACTATCATGGCCTTTTATCCATATGAATTTCACCTCTGAGCTGAAGGTGAAATGTATATTGATATATTAAAGCAATGTTTCTTTTTTAGACAAGGGATTGATCAACTATGACCCACAAGCCAAATCTAGCCTATTTTTTGTATGAGCTATGGAAAAAATTAGTTTTTGCACTTTTAATATAAAAAACACTTTATTACTTGTAAAAATTCTGTAAAAATGATTAGTGTCCACTCATACAACATTATTGGCATGTAACCTCATTCACTCAACACATGTCGATGTACACTTCAACAGAGCAGCGACAAATGAAGTAGTTTTAGCAGTCACTATATAGTCTATAAGTCTCGATCTCGTATAGAAAAAAATATTTCCTGCATTTGTTTTAGAAACCCGAATGTAGCTTTCTTTACTTAAAACAATAACCTAACTGAAAAACTCAGTTCTTGGGTCCACGGATGATCCTGTGGGTAGTTTTTCTTCCTACATGTTGTTATCCCCAGTGTAAAAATTTAAAATGTGAAATATTCCAAAACTACTTGAAAGTTTTTTGTGTGGACTTGATGCGACAAATGGAGAAATTCTACACCTGACCTCATTTGATGCCTCATGGTCAAAATGCAGGTACCATGGCAAAGTGTCTAGGAAATTACCTTCAGGCAACATGCCATGCATATATGGAATATGAGTGAGTTCGTGTTTAGGTTTGGGTCCCATCCCTAAGTATTTTATAAATATGTAAATATTACAAAATCTGAAAAACCGAAGTCATCTATAGTTTTGGACACAAGCGTTTCAGTTATGTGACCATAAGTGTGTCTTACTTTTGTCAGGTGCTAGAAGGTACAAAAAAAATATTTCCCCAGCTAGAGTCAGGGCTGGAAAGATAATGAACTCATACAACACTATTTAGAGGTGATTCCCTTATTGGGTATCAAACTGTGGCATCGGCCCAAACTCAGACACTTGAATCGTGTTGTGATGACTAGTGAAGGTTGTATCCCTAGAGAAGCCCACTTAGATTGTTGCCAGCTTGACTGGCCGGAGCATCCCTCTCTACCAGTTATTCACTTCCCTTTTTATAAACGTGAAGAAGTAGCTATTAATTTTCGAACTCGCAGTGTTTCTTGTGCCCGCTAAGTCTAGTCCTGTGTGATCCACAGTCATTTTCCATAAGCTATTGGCCTTCTCATCTTGAGACACTGCTGATTCTGGGATTCTGTGGCTTCCCACTCCCTGTGGTCTCAGAGGCTTGTATGTGTGCCTCTCAGCCTATCTCCTGCGAAAGAATGGGCCTCACTCACTCCTGCTTTGTCCGTTACTGGACCAGGTGTCCCTGCTCTGACAGGCTTCTGCCAGCCACTGCATCCGGCTGCTAAAAGAGCCCCATAAATGGTTAGCAATCTGCACTCCCAGTGTGTTTTCTTGCAAAGATAGTGTGTGCACAGCACAGTCTGGGGAATAGCTGCCCACACCTTGACCTTCCTAACCTTTTTCTCCTGCTTTTTGTTTGTTTGTTTTTGTTGGTGTTGTTGTTTGTTTTGTTTTGTTTTTCAAGACAGGGTTTCTCTGTAGCTTTGGAGCCTGTATTGGAACTAGCTCTTGTAGACCATGCTGGCCCCAAACTCACAAAGATCTGCCTGCCTCTGCCTCCCGAGTGCTGGGATTAAAGGCGTGCGCCACCACTGCCCGGCTTCCCGCGCTATTTTATCACTCATTTCTTCTGTGAACTTTTGCTCAGCCCTTGGCTTTCTACTGATTCATTTTTTTTCCACCAGCAATTCTGACTCAATACAAATCTAGCCACATCTGTCTTTATACTAGTATCTGACACAGATACTGTGTCTGTTTTCCCTTGCATCCCTGAATGCTTCTGTAGTTTATGAATCTGATTTCCATGCTGGTCTAAGTTTCTTAGATCTGCCAGAGCCTTTCTAGCTCATAGAGATCTTGTCTGTCTGTGTAGCTCAGGAAAGCTGGTATCTAGTTTGTTCTCTGCTGCTGCAATAAAGCACTGGCTGTAAACAACTTGGAGAAGAGTTTATTTCAGCTTACAGGTCTATGACTTAGGGCAGAGAGGCAGCAACTCAAGGCAAGAATCTGGAGGCAGCAGCTGAAGCAGAAACCATGGAGGATGGAATGTTGCTTACTGGCTTGTTCTGGATGACTTGGGAGCAGCCTACCTTCTCATAAAATCCAGAATCACCTCCCCAGGAGGGGTACAACCCTCAAGGTGGTCTGGACCCTCCCCACATCAATTTTTAATTAAGAAAACATCCCACAGGCGTGTCTATAGGCTAGTTTGATGGAGGCAGTTTTTCAGTTGAGGTTCCTTCCTGCCAAGTGATCAGTTTGTGTCAAGTTAACCAAAACTAACCAGCAAGGCCATGAACGTTTCCTACTACCACCACAGTTGCAGAATCAAACTTCCTTCTCAACTCTCCTGTGAACACAGCCCTATCTGGCCCAGCGAACAGGCTTCATGCCCTGCCTGTTTCTGTTTCATAATCCATTTCCTCGACCAGCCTGCCTGTCATCTGTTGTCTTCTCTTGCTTGATATTCACGACACTCTCAGCTGACAATAACGAAGTGTTCCTAGCAACTTGTATGAGATATTTCTTCACGACTGCTGTTCCTTATCTTGCTTTGGGTTACATAGCTTTGTTCTTAGGAAGGGTGAGTTGTTATACTCTTCTTCTTCTTCTTCTTCTTCTTCTTCTTCTTCTTCTTCTTCTTCTTCTTCTTCTTCTTCTGTTCTCAGAGCATTTAAACTGATCCCGTTTGCTGCCATGTAGGGTAGATTCATTAACTAGTCAGTGAAAGAATCATTTCTTCTTTAAAATTCTTCTGAACTCAAGGAGTTCGGATATTAAATATCCCCTCATTGCCTTAGTTTCCTGTACTGAGTCCTTATTGAGGTTTGTATTTACATGTTTAGTTAATGGATTTTACCTTTCTTGGTAGCAAGGGTCTTACCTGAGGAATACATGCACACACACACACACACACACACACACACACACAAAACCACACACACACACACTCACTCACTCACTTTTAACACATTCTCTCCCACTTCAATGTCCTTTTCTTCCTAATGGGTTCCAGGTTTTTGAATTCCAGAAAGGGCTCTTTATCACAGATCTAACTTATATTCTGTCCCTTTTATTGTTCTGGATTTAAGAAATGGCAAGCCAACACTTCTGTCTCATCTTTCTTTTCTTGTCTACTCTCTATGATAATTCAGGGGCTAATGTGGAAAATGGAATACACATGTTTCCCCCTTGTTGTAATTTTTCCTTTACTTTGGCAAGCTTTTCTAGGTAGGCAATTCAGCCTTGATAGCAAATGTTATTGCCTACAGCAAAGGCAACACAAAAGCCACCAGAGCCGGTTTTCTCTCATGCATGCCATTTTTAGGGATTTTACTATATTCTGCACTCCATCAGCTGTTTGGGAGCATCCTAACAATCTTTTAAATACTGAACAACATATCTGACATCAACTATGTAGGGGACTTCTCCAAGTCAACAGTTTGGCAACTCTTCGAATATCAACTGGCTTTCCTTGAGGTTCATTTTGACACACACTACTTGGAGTAATTGAAGATCTCTTAGTTAAAGAGTTTTCACAGTCATCAAGTCCAAATTTGACTAGTGATTGTTATCCTCTTGGCTAAGGGAAGTAGACCAAATTGCCGGGGAGAAAATTGGGATCTTGGGGGTGGAGTGGGATGGGGGTAAGGGGAGATGGGGAGAGAAAAGGTAGAAGGGAAGGAGGGGGGACTTGGGGAAACAGGAGGATTGGGATAAAGGAAGGGTGGATAGGGGAGCACGGAACCAAAATTCTTAGTTAAGGGAGCCACTTTAGGGTGGGCAAGAGACTTGACCCTAGAGGGGCTCCCAGGTGCCCAAGATGAGGTTCCCAGTTAGTTCCTTGGGCAGCTGAGGATAGGGAAACTGAAATGACCCTATCCTAGAGCAATAATGACTGGTGAATGCTAGAGATTTTGGTTGTTTTCTTTTTCTTTCCTTTCCTTTTCTTTTCTTTTTTTTCCAGCCTCCTCTTGCAGCTTGAGAATTTGCTTCAGTGTCTCTCCTAATGATGGGAAGTGTTTACTTAGCTTTCTGGCTTATTATAAAAGATATTAAAGAGGACAAAGATGAGAGAAAGAAAACCACGATATACAAGGAAAGGTCTGTAAGTATCCTAAGCAGAAGAACTTTGGTCTTTGTGGTATTTGTGTGTGTTGCCCTCATGGCAAATGAATGTATTCATAAGATTAGAAAAGTTCCAGTCCCCAACACTCGTTGTCAAGAGTTCTTACAGAGATATTATTGGGAAGCCATGTTTGATTATATCATTGACTATTGATGATCAGTCTCCATTCCCTAGTCCCTCTCCCTTCCACAGAGGTGAAGTGTGTCTAAAGGTTGTAGCCACCTAGTTGTGATCATTCTTAATGGTGACCATTCATCTCACAGTATAGGACACTTGTCACTGCATAAATCCCACAGGTCTTAGAGATCATAAAAATCATAAAAATGATTTTTAACAGTGCTACCAATCTTAGAATTACAAGGAATGCTAGGAACCCCAAGTCAGAAATGAAGGCAGGTACCAAATGTGTGTTTCTTACTATGTCACAGAGACTACATGGAATAATTTCATCACTGAGTGCAAAATGGGACCAGCCAGTATGAGAACAGGTGTTTCAATTATGGTTGCATCTAGAAAGCTTGATTCTTGATGGACAATTGCACATCATATCTTTATTTGTTTTTTTCCCCTTTCCTTGCAATCTAGTTCCCAGCAGGAAATTTTACTGAGCTGCCAAGTTGTGATCATCTAATTGACTCAGAAAGAATCTGAATGAGTTTCTAAATATCCAACTGAAATCAATTGTGACTCTCTTTATTTTAGGCCCCAGGCAGATTGAAATTGAGACAATAAATGGAAGCACCTCATTCTGAAAGAATGAGAGTTGGCAGCTTTGTAGCAAGTATAATCTACATATAGTCACATACCTCTGCGTGCCCCTCCACACGCGCATACACAATAGACATACTCACACTTGCTTTTTATATTCAGCAAAAATACACAACTAGTTATATGTTCATCATCTTAAAATCTTCCAGCTTTTTGAGCATCCAAAATCTTCCAGCTTTTTAAGATCCATGATTTCAAGAATAAGAAAGTGTTTTATTCAATAAAAATTAATATTGAGGATGGTTGGGTGGTAATATAGAACTATGACTAATATATAGGTTAATTATATAAAGGTTAATTTTTAGGAGTCTCAAGTCTCTGGTTTTGTTTTTATAATATTTTTTATTTTACCCAAGGAAATACTTTTTCCAAGATTTATTTCTGTATGCATTTTATGTTTACATATTTTCATTAAATTTCAATTTGTGTGCAACAAGAATCTCAAATGGTGTTGTTATGGCTTTAGTGCCCCATCTGCCATTTAAAACTCTTCCCCTAACAGCTTAAAGAAGAAATGATTGTGAGAAAGAATGAGCAAAATAATGAGCGCTGTACTTCAGTGCTACAAATCTGAAGTATCTGGATCCTCAGTATTAGAGACAGAATGCTCAGTTTTCTTTGAGTTATGTATTAATAAAAAGCACTGTTAGAAATTAAGGAGTTGACAGATGACCTCAGGAGGATGTCATGCTATGGGCACCCACTAAAGAGGATTAACAAATTTAGCACAATACATAGTAAAGAAATTTGTTAGCCACATGACTAAGGGTTCTCTCTAGATACTATCATGGAGAATTGACAAGAGGGTTGTTTTGACTGTTTGTGATGATGTTAAGTATATTCAACATTAAGACTATTCTTTTAGCAATATAGGAAATTTATTAGTATTATGAATAATTAATAATAAATAACAAATTAAGAAAATCTGTCTGATTTTAAGACAGTAAAAAAAAAAGGGGGAGTATATTCCCATTCTTTTCAGTTATCATAAAACCCACACATATCACAAGGTGTTTATCTATAGCCCATACCAGTTTTAATGAGTAAGCAAAATTAAAGCACAGACATTCAAAAAAGATCTTGATAATCTCATATGAGCAGCAACCCATAAGAAAAAAGGTTATTATAAAGGGTGGAAGACAGAGGAGTCCTGAGTTAGCCAGGTTCAAAGTCTTGCTCTTTCATTATGTGTGACTAGGAATAAGACACTTGGACTCTATTGGTATCCTTTCCTTAGATGTTAATGAGAGATTATTGGCTTCCTAGGACTGCTACAAATTAGTAGCAAAACCTGGAAGTAGGATTAAAAAAACAGAAACCTATTACATCACAGTTGCACAGTCTGGAAGTCACAGGGCTGTTTCCTTTCGATGGCTCAAAATACAATCTAGTCAACACTTGCCTCCTTGCTTCTGATAACAGCTACCTCTTGTAGCATCCACTTGCTTGGAGATGCAGTTCACTAATCCCCAGCTCTACCTTCTCACAGCGTTCTCCGTATGTGTGCCCAAATTTCCCTCTTTATGACCAAACCAGTCCTATTGGATTAATGCCAGACCTATTACCTATTCTTAGCTTGATTATCTGTAAGAAACAAATTTACAAATAAGTTCACATTTATAGTTAGCAAATGATAATTAAGGCTTTAGACATATTTGAGAGGGACACAATTTAACCCATAATAGAAGATAATAATTGAATACTTTCTTTAAACTTATTATATGGATTAAAGAGTTTACTATTTCAAAGACCACTAAGAGTTGACTTGTGTCTTATTTAGGTCTTTCAACATAAAGCATGTGTGTGGCTGTGTAAGGGAGTCAAGTATAACAGAGTCAAGCTCTGGGCCTGTACTATTTACTGCATCCACTGTCATCAACTCTGCTTGCTTCCTTGGCACATTATTAACATCACAAAACTTAGTTAGGCTTGCTTGACATTGCCTCTTCTGTGTGGATGTGCTAAACTCTGCAAAGCTCAATGCTGTCCATGAACTTTCTCTCTGCCTGACTGTTCCAAGTTCTGCTTGGAAGTGGCATCGAGCTGGTATGAACTGGAAATCTGAATGACTGTATGAACACAAAGACAGATGGCAGGATCCCCATTGGAATGTGTGGCCAGCACATGGCTGCTATTTGTTTTCACTCTCGAGTAGTCTGCAGACACACTGTGACTGCGGTGCAGCTGCAGTGAGATTTACTTCCCGAGCTTTCCGTGACTGTGGGGCCATGCATGGCGGGCTTACCTGGGCAAGCTAAATCCAAATCAGGAAGTGAAGAACCTTTGTTATGGGGAACAGAATGTAGGAGATCACATCCCTCTGAGTAGTCATTCTAAGTCTCAATCTCATGGGAAGCCAAACTTCTGCATACAACTTAATTTTGTCTTGGTTGACTTAATTTCTCCTTCCTCTTCCTTTTTGCCCTCCTCCTTCGTCTTCATTATTATCATCATTATTATTTTAATTTGAAAACTATCTTCAGACTAAAGCTTAAGTTACTTTGCATTACTTGACATGTAGTTCCCAAAGGGGTCTTGAAATCTTTACAGCTTCATATACTTGGCCATTTTTCATGCCCAGGTTTCTTCTATTCCTTACAAACCTACAATTTAGACTGTACAGTATGGAATGAAATGCCTTTTTATTTCACTTGCCCATTTTCTACCTTAAACATCACTTCAACCTCTGTTGTTCCCAGTGAGTCTTCATATTTCAGCTCTTCTCCCTGGATTCCTATCACTTAATATGTTTTATAAAACTTTTACATTTTCCAGTTTAGTAGTGTCTTTTTCACATTGCAGTATTAGGGTCTAGGATTGGTAATTGGTAAATGGTGTTTTTATTAGTTTGAATTTCTTAAGAATGAAACTTTTTTGAGCAAGATGGCAAATCTGCCTCAGCTTCCTGAATGCTGGGACTGGAGACATGAACAGATAGGGTTAGAAAAAAAATGGATTTTTTATTCTCTTTCTCTCTAGCCAAAGATGATGTACTTTGAGATACTACTTGTCATCCTTCAAAGAAGAATAAGTGACTGGGAGTATTCAGCAGTAGATATGATATCTATAACAAACACACACACACACACACACACACATGCATGTACATGAATAAACACATATGTCTACTTGAGGCTGAGGAAATTACAAATGGGTGGAAAGACTGTTAGAGTTGGAGGAAAGGGACAAGTGCTATGAAAGGCTGGGATTTGATCATGACATGACAGTTACATACATGAACTCATAGAAGTTATGCTTACCCACATAAGTCTTCCAGAGGATGAAGAATTAAAAAAACTCCATCATGAAGTGAGAGGGGTGCTGAGGAGCTAGTAGCATTTGATAGCTGTGATGTGATTGTTGTTGGTAGGCTACCCATGTTCCAGTGGATGACCCTATGTGCATATGCATATGGGCAGTATCAATTGGACTTAGTGGGTTTATTTTTAAAGACATGAAGATGGGAGGGAGATGGATTATGTATGGGAGATGAAGAGAGTTGAAGATGGGGACATATATGACAAAGAACATTGTAGAGGATTTGACAAATAAAATAGAGGCAATAAAGAAAACACTATCTGAGGAAATCCTGAAATTGAAATTCTGGGTAACTGAATGGGAACTACAGATAAAAACATAACCAAAAGAATGCAAGTGACGGAAGAGAAAAATCTCAGGTATTAAAGATATGATAGAGGAAATAGATTAATTGGTCAAAGTAAACATTAAAGCCAACAAAGTCTTCACACAAAATGTCCAGGAAATCTGAGACACCGTGAAAAGACCAAACCTAGGAAAAAGAGGGATAGAAGAAGAATATCAGCTCAAAGACACAGAAAATATATTCAACAAAATTATAGAAGAAAACTTTCCCAACCTAAAGAAGAAAATGACTATAAAGATACAAGAAGCTTATAGAACACCAAATAGACTGGACTCCCCCCACCCACAAAAAAAAAGTTCCCTTGCTACATAATAATCAAAACACAAAATGTACCAAAATGAAGAAAGAATGTTAAGAGCTGCAAAGGAAAAAGGCCAAGAAACATATAAAGGCAGACCTATCAGAATAACATCCGACTTCTTTTTTTTCCCGATTAATTATGCATGCAAGTCTACATTCACACAGGGATGGGAATCTAACTTGGGACCTCGGGTGCAGTGGGAAGTGCTCTCAACCTCTGAGACAGCTCCCAGGCTGTTAACATCTGACTTCTTAATAGAGACTTTGAATGCTAGAAGATCCTGGACAGACTTTATGCAGACACTAAGAGACCATGGATACTAACCCAGACTACTATACCCAGCAAAGCTTTCATCCACCATAGATGGAGAAAACAACATATTCCATGACAAAACCAGATTTAAACAATACCTACCCACAAATCCAGCCCTACAGAAAAGAAATAGAAAATCCCACAAAAGCAAATCTTAAAGTAGGGAAACACACATACTACCAACAAGAAAAAATAGGAATTAACAATCACTGGTCATTAATATCCCTTAGTATTAATGGACTCAACTCACCTATACAAAGACACAGACTAACAGAATGGATTAAAAAATAGGACCCATCCTTCTACTGAATAAAAGAAACACCTCATCTTCATAAACAGACATTTCCTCAGAGTAAAGGGTTTGGAAAAGACTTTAGAATCAAATGGACCTAAGAAGCAAACTGGTGGAGCTACCCTAATATCTAACAAAATAGACTTCAAAGTAAAGATAATCAAAAGAGATAAAGAAGGACATTTTATATTCACCACAAGAAAAAAATCTATCAAGATGAAGTCTTTAAAATTTTTAAGCAAAACAGTACTAAAATTTAAATCACACATCAACCTCAGAAATTAATAGTGGGAGATTTCAACACCCCACTCTCACCAGTGGATAGGTCTGCTAGACAGAAAATTAACTGAGAAATAAAGGAACTATGTGATGTTATGGCTCAAATGAGCTTCTATAGAATACTCCAACCAAGCACAAAATAATTTTTTTCAGCACCTCTCAGAACCTTCTCTAAAACTGACCATATTCTTGGTCACAAAACAAATCTCAACAGATACAAAAAAATTTGAATAACTCCCCATATCTCATCAGATCAGCATGGCTTACAGTTAGAATTTGACAACAATGAAAATTCCAGAAGTTTACAAACTCACTGAAACTGAACCACCCATGGGACAAGGAAGAAATAAAGAAATTAATGACTTCCCAGAGTTCAATGAAAATGAACCAAACCCATGGGACACTATGAAAACAGTGCTAAGAGAAAAGTTCATAGCACTAAATGTTTATTTAAAGAAGCTGGAGAAACCCTACACTAGCAATTTAACAGAACACCAGAACACTCTAGAACACTAAGAAACAAACTCACCCAGTGGGAGTAGATGCCAGGAAATAATCAAATTGAGGGCTGAAATAAATAAAATAGAAATAAAGAAAACAATACAAAAAAATCAATGAAAGAAAGAGTTGGCTCTTCAAGAAAATTAGCAAGATAGACAAACCCTTACCTAAACTAACCAAAAGGCAGAGGGAGAATATCCAAATGAACAAAATCAGAAACAAAAAGGGGGCATAACAACAAACACTGAGGAAATCTAGAGAATCATTAGATCATGCTTTAAAAACCTGTACTCCACAAAACAGGAATTTTTTTTAAAAATGGGCAAATTTCTTGATAGTTTCCAAATACCAAATTTGGATCAAGACCAGATAAACAATTTACATAGATGTATAACCACTAAAGAAATTGAAGAGTCATTATAAGTCTCTAAAACAAAGAAAAGTCCAGGGCCATATGACTTCAGAGCAGAATTCTACCAGAATTTTAAAGAAGAGTTAATTCTAGTATTCCTCAAATTATTCCACACAATAGAACAAGAAAAACATTGCCAAACTCCTTTTACAAGGCTACTGTTACTCTGATACTCAAGCCACACAGAGATGAAAGAAAGAAAGAGTATTACAGACCATTTTCCCTTATGAACATTGATGCAAAAATACATAATAAAATACTGGCAAACCACAACTCAGAACACATCAAAAAAAAAAAAAAAACCCAAACCATCCACTATGACCAAGTAGCCTTCATCGCAGAGATGCAGGGTTGTTTCAACATAAGAAAAATCTGTCAATATAATCTGCCATATAAACAAACTAAGGGGAAAACAAAACATGATCATTTCATTAGATACAGAAAAAGCCTTCAACAACATCTAACACCCCTTCATGATAAAGGTCTTAGAGAGATAAGGGATACAAGGAACATATCTAACCATAATAAATGCAATTTACAACAAGCTGACAGCCAACATCAAATTAAATGGAGAGAAACTCAAATCAATCCCGTTAAAATCATGAATAAGACATGGCTATCCACTCTTTCCATATCTATTCAATATGTACTTGAAATTCTAGCTAGAGGAATCAGACAACAAAAGATCAAAGGGATACACATTGGAAAGGAAGTCAGACTATTGTTATTCGCAGATGACTTGATAATATACATAAGTGACCCCAAAAATTCTATGTGGGAATTCCTACAGCTAATAAATATCTTCAGTAATGGGGCGGGCTATGAGTTAGCTCAAAAAAATCAGTAACCTTCCTATATACAAATGATATACAGGCTGAAAAAGAAATAAAAAAAAACCCACCCCATACAATAGCCACAAATATAAAATATCCTTGGGTAACTCTAACCAAACAAGTGAAAGACATGTATGACAAGAACTTAATGATAACAGAAAATGGAAAGAGCTCCTATGCTACTAGATAGGTAGGAACAACATAATAAAAATGGCAATCTTACCAGAAGTAATCTACAGATTCAATGCAATCCCCATCAAAATCACAACAATATTCTTCACAGATCTAATAATACTCAACTTAATATGGAAAAATGAAGAACTCAGAAGAGCTAAAGCAATTCTGTATAATAAAGGAACTTTGGAGGCATCACCACCCCTGACTTCAAACTCTATTATAGAGCTATAGTAATACAAAAAACAAAACAAAACAAAACAAAAAAAACAAAACCAGGTTGGTATTGGCATAAAGACAAACAGAGAATTCTCAGTAGAAGAATCTCAAATGACCAAAAGGCATTTAAGAAAATGCTCAACATCCTTAGTCATAAAGGAAATGCAAATCAAAACGACTCTGAAATAGCATCTTACACCTGTCAGAATGCCTAGGATTAAAAATATTGAGGACAGCTTATGTTGCAGAGGAGTAGAGGAAGGAAATCACTCCTTCATTTCTGGTAGAAAAGCAAACTTGCACAGATACTTTGGAAAATAGTGTGTCAGTTTGTTGCTTTTATTGGATAATAAAGAAGCTGCTTTCAGCCAATGGCTTAACAGAATATACCCAGGCTGAAAAAGATAGATACAGAGAGTAGGAGGAGTCAGAAGAAGCCACGTAGCCACTGCCAGAGACAGACATGACTGAACCTTGTGGGTAAGCCACAGCTACATGGCAATATGCAGATTAATGGGGATGGGTTAATTTAGAATGCAAGAGTTAGCCTATAAGAAGTTAGAGCTAATAAGCCAAGCAGTGATTTAGTTAATACAGTTTCTGAATGGTTATTTTGTGGTCTGGGCATCTGGGAACAAATAAGCAGTCTCCACCAACGTTGGTAACAACTTATGTTGGAGAGGATGTAGAGTAAGTGAAACACTCCACTTCTGGAGGGAGTGCAAACTTGCACATTCACTTTGGAAACCAGTGTGTCAGATTCTCAAAAAATTTGGAATCAGTCTACCTCAATACTGAGCAATATAGCTGGGCATATATCCAAAGGATACTTAACCACAAAGAAACTTGCTCAACAATGTTCATAGCAGCAGTATGCATAATAGCCAGAACCTGGAAACAACCTAGATGCTCCTCAACTGAAAAATGGATAAAGAAAATGTGGTACATTTACACAATGTAATATTTCTCAGTTGTAAAAAACAAATGACATCATGATATTTGCAACAAATCGATGGAACTACAAAAGACCATTTTAAGTGAAGTAACCCAGACTCAGAAAGACAAATATGGTAGGTACTCATTCATAAGTGGATATTAGATGTAAAACAAAGATAACCAGAGTGCAATTCACAGCTTCACAGAAGCTAGGTAACAAGGAAAACCCTTAGAGGGACACATGGAACTCCCAGGGAAGGGGATTTGGATGAGATCTCCTGGGTAAACTGGGAGCAAGGAGGGAGCGCTAAAGGGGGGGGGGGATTCGAGATAAGAACATAAGGGAATGGATTGGTCAAGGGGGAGAAGCACAGAGTGAGCAAACAATGAAAGATCCTGATAGAGAGAATCACTATGGGGTTAGGGAAAAACCTGGTGCTAGGGAAACTCCCAGAAATCCACATGGATAACCCCAGCTAAGACTCCTAGCAAAAGTGGAGAGGGAGCCTGAAATAGCCTTCCCCTGTAATCATATTGGTGAATATTTTATCATCATAGAGCCTTCAACCAGCAATAGATGGAACCAGATGCAGAAATCCACAACCAAGCACCAGACCGAGCTCAAAAAATCCAGTCGAAGAGAGGGAGGAGGGAATACATGAGAAAGGGAGGTCAAGATCATGATCGAGAAATCTACAGAGACAACTGAGCCAAGATTATGGAGACTCATGAATTCTAGACCATTAACTGTGAAGCCTTCATGGGACCAAACTAGGCCCTCCATATGTGGGAGACAGTGGTGAAGCTTGGACTATCTGTGAGGAACCTGGCAGTGGGACTAGGACCTGTCCCTGGTGCATGAGATGATTTATTGGAGCACATTCTCTATGGTGGGATGCCTTGTCCAGACTTGATGCAGGAGGGAGGGGCTTAGTCCTGCCCCAACTTAGTGTGCCGGATTTTGTTGACTTCCCATGGGAGCACTTGCTAGTTGGGAGCAGTGGATGGGGAGTGGGTTAGGGGAAGGTGGGAGTAGAGGGAGGGGTGGTGGGAGAGAGCTGTGGATGGAATGTAAAATGAAATTTAAAAAGTAAATTTAAAAAAGACATATTTTAAGTATCTATAAATACATTCATAATACTTATTTGAATTTCACAAAAATAAAAAGAAACATAAATTCTAAGTTAATAGAAAAAGAATGCTTATTTCAAAAAATTCCAAATTGTTTTTAAGTACAGAATTGTGTAAAAAATACTTCTTTTTTTTTCCATACGCTTCAATGTTTCTTTCTCAAGAAAAAAAGTAACATTTTCAAGTTGGCTTAGAATTTTACTATGCAGGCATTCATGCCTAAACGTTTCTGAATACATATATATCAAGAACAGACATAAATACATATTATATATACAGATGAACATATGTATACATATGTATGTAATAGATATGCATAAACATAAAATAAATACACAGGCATAAATAGGTTATCATATATTTTAAATATTTTCAAAAATATATACATGCACTTACAAATACCTATAGTTATATCATGGATATTTATGTAAAATTTGCTGTTTAATTGATTCTTTCATATATTTCTTAAGATGTATTTATTTTTGTTATGAAAATTGATGTTTTACCTGCATATATATTTTTTGTGAGGGTGGCAGATCCTCTGGAACTAGGGTCACAGACATTTGTGAGATGTTATGTGGGGTCTGGGAATTGAACCCAGGTACTCTCTAAGAGCAGCCAGTGATCGTAACCACTAAACCATCTTCCCAGCCATTAGATTTTAGTTTTAATATTTTTTTAATAATTCTTTGGAAATCTAACATCATGCATCTCAATCTCACTCATTTCTCATTTTCTCTGTGTCTGTTCTTCACCCTTGTAGCATTTCCCCCACCAAAGGCAATTAAACAAATTAAATAAAAATTAAGAATATTAAACAAACAAAACCACCTCACTCCTGCCTCTTCCCCACCTCTCTATCACCTCTTCCTTCATATCAGTAACTTTGGGAAATACATTGTGCTATGCAGTTGATATATCCCTTTTTCCAAACGGATTTATTTGCAAATATTCATTGCAATGAGATTTTGGTCTAGTTCAAGACTTCTGGCTTCTGGTAAACCGTCAATACTGGATCCTCACCAAAATTCCTGTGTATCCTAATGTTGCCCCTGTCATGGAGATTCCATAGCTATGGCTTTTCAGGACCAGCCCCTTCATGCACTCAGGCAGCTCATGGATAAGGTAGATGTTGGGGTTTGCTAATCCTGCATGTGTGTGTGTGCTGCTGAGGTAGCTGAATTGCTTAGTTGGACCCCTTAGGCAAGGGACAAAGCCAGTTCTCCTGTGCCTGGGTCATTGGGTCAGCTCTCCCAGAGGCAGTGAGGGTTGGATCCAACTCAGCACTGCCTTCTGACTTCAACGTGCTTGGTTCGAATGGGCTTCTGTATTAACATGGGCAGTGGACATCAACACAGGCCTCAGTTTCAGCAGGACCAAGGACCTAGGCGTGGCCCTCAGCAGTAGTGTGGGTCCCCGATGTCACAGTGGTCCCAGGTAACTGAACAGGTTACTCAGATCATTTTGGGCCCAGAAGCCAGATGTTCTCCAGCAGCACAGACCTTGAGTGCAGCATTGCCAGTCCTCAGACACCAGCATGGTCACAGGTGCTACTTATCATCACTTTAATAACTATATAATTCTCTTCCATAAATGAATTTTACAGTTTCTGAATTGAAAGTCTTGATTGTCAACTGGTAGAAGCAAATATACTTTATGCTACTGGAAAAGAGCCTTGAACATCTCTACCTCAGAGATCTGTCAGGGAAGGTGGTCACCAGCTCTTCATTCTTGTGGCCAACATAGCTATGTACCTTAATGTAAGTTTTAATGCATAGTAAGGGATCAAAACCATAAAGCTGAGGGTTGTTTTTATTAAATAAAGGGTCTACAAAAATAAAAACAATGAAATAGACAAGAATTTCTTTGTAATTTCTATTTCATTTGTTACTTGATTTTAGGATCCTACAAAATATGGGCAATGACATCAAGTTCCAATATCAAGGGTACTTTGGAAAAATCAAGCCTCTTTATCCCCTTCAAGTCTTCCTCAGCAAAATTTTAGGTTACAATAGACGGTTAGGTAGCAAAGAACACTATTTAAGTACTTTATTTCAGGACTTATGACAGTTTCATAAATAAACCGTTCTCTTGTTTTTGCATGTTTAATTAAATTAGATCAGTGCAGCCTGCCAACCCATTTAACATTTGAATTTTAAGATAAGGAAGCAGTTTGAAGTCTTCACAAGCAGCTGTACAAAATGGAAGTGGGCTGGGATTGACTGAAAGAAGACAGATTTACTGGCAGGTCTATGAGAGTCTGGATCGCTTGGAAGAGGACTCTTTCATTTTGATTATAGAAGAGGCAGTCCAATTAGCAACATGCTGAATTCTTTCCAATGGGTTGCTGTACTGAATTATCAATGACTTTAATATGTATGCATGCATGAGTTCTTAATTGTAATTGACTGTGGGGTGCATTCCTTTACACATTTGACTTTGTAGCATTTCCCTTTCATGTACTATATTGTAGAAAAGAACAACACATCAGTATATGATCTTTCTTGCCATTTGGAACTGTCTTATATTGTAGTAGATACTAGGCTTGCTTTCAACTTGGCCACAGAGGCACATTTGAAGTTGACTGTGAAGGATGAATGAATGAGAGGTCGAGTAGAAGATCTACATTATGAGTAGGGTTGAGTTGGGTTCACCATCAGATGAAATAAATAAAGGAATAAATAACAAAGGAAGAGGAAACCTAAGTGTGTGATTGGGTGACAATTGACATTTTGTAGAACAAAAGAGGACTGAGAAAAAGTGTGCTTCACAGCAGCTGTGTGTGGCTTATGCACTTGTGTTTGGGTGTCAGCGTGCAGCTCTATGTAAAGACTGAATGACTTGGTCCGGGTTAGTTCTGAGGTATCTTCCTGGCCTCCGGGGTATACATACCACTGTTATTAGTCAGCATGTGCAAAAATCCCCTTGCATATATTGTAATTAATACTTTTTGGGCAATTAAATATTCAGGTTATATTTGTAGTGAGAGGAAGGCTCTTGCTTAAACTTATGATTCACTTACAGTTAGACTAGTGAGTGAGAACTCTCTCGGTTTGTGACCAGTGTTGGAACTGTCAAAGCTGGGCAGTTGTCAACAATGAATCAAAGCTGATGATACCTGTGACGGTTGACTTATGGTTCAATTTGACCCAGCTATGAGGTTTTCTGACTTTTTTTTTTATGAGCATTATTCTGTGTGTGTCTGGGACAGCATTTTGATGACAAACTTCTGAGCCAGCAGACCTGGTACAGCACATAACCTCCCTAATATGGGTGGTCCTCGTCCAACAAGTTGATGGTCCAGAGGAGTCCTTGGCCTGACAGCCTTGATTTGGAACATCAGATTCCATCTTGCCTTTAGATGCAAACTGAAAGTTAATTAGCTCTCCTTAGGTCTTGAGTCTGCTAGTTTTCAGACTGAAAATTCTCTACCAGCATCCCTGATTATCCAACCCAATGCTTATAGGGCCTAGTATTTCTCAGCCTTTATAATTAAATTAGCTGATCACTATAATTAGTCTATAATTTACTAATATATAATTAACTATAATAACTCTCTCTATATATATCTATATCTATCTATCTATCTATCTATCTATCTATCTATCTATCTATCTATTCTCTGTATATATGTTGATTCTGACTGTGGAATGCCCCATTAGAATAGCATGGGTTTCTGGATACTTGGTTAGAAATGGGCCTTTCAAGGTAATGTAGGAAAATGCTAGAGAGAAGAGAGAGCCACAAATGGTTCACAATCGCTTCCCATCTGGTACGGCTGCCAATAGGAAATACACTTAAGTCAGGACTGTCTAAACTGTATTCATAGAACCTTCCACAATCTGTGTGAGGTCGTGTCTTCAGAACTGCTTACATTTGAAATAGTACATTTGAATATTCAACCTTTTACTTCAGATTCACTTCCTTTATATTTTTTCACAAGAGTGAAATTAGTATACTGGAGAAAACTTAAGCAAACCAAGGACTCAGGGGCTGTTTTTAAAATGGGTATGGAAAATATTCATTCCCTGGGATTCCCAAGAATTGGTAACAAGAGGTGTGGCATTGAAGGTGTCTTGGAAAATAGCAAATATAAGTGCTGTCACATCTCACAATTTAAAACACACTAGAACACAGCACTTCAGGTCTGTGCAGACAGAGGCAGTGCCAATGATCGCTTCCCTATTTGCCTTTTCAGACCTCTGTGACCTCTGTATGATAGCCGCCTCTCCCAGCCTTGTATCCCATTTTCTTAGATACTGGGGGATGAACAGAAATTTGGTCAATCAGATGATGAGAATAAAACCTAGAGTATAAATGTATGGTAGATAATGTACGTAGACTTGGTTCCCACCATTTCCTAAAGAGTTAGCATTTGAAAATTCTTGAATTCTATGCACACATGTATACACACACTGTTGCAACATTACCCATTAGAAGATATTAACACACTAATTGTGCATAAATAGTAATTGTTGGAATAATTTAGGGCATGCTTACTGATAGTCACAAATGCAATATGGCTTTTCAAGCAACTAGATAGAACTGTGTGTTGACATTAAAAAATCAGATATGACATTTGTAAAGAGTCAAAAGATAGTCATAAAACTCTATATGTAGGATAATCTCTTTTGTTATTTTTAAAATTTCTGTTTAAGTTAATGCACACACAAATACATAGAGTTTCTAGAAACATATATTGAGCCCAGAATAGTCATTATTTTGGATGATAAGAGGTGCCTGTTTGAAGAGGTAAAGTGGTCATTTAAATTCCACTCTTTTATTCACTATGACTTACATTACAGTATAGTATATACATACACATGTTTGCTTATCAATTCTTCAAATGATACAACACAAGTCACAAATACAAAATTTTAATGGTACCTATAGAAACCATAAAGAATAAAAAATTGTATACGATTTTCTTCCTGTGTCAGGAGATTCCAATCACTTCTCTTATATCTTAAACATTAGTTTTTTACTTTGTAAGATAATATGTAGAGTAGCAGGTTTCATTGTGGCATTTTATACATATATGCCATTTTACCTTATCTTATTCAACCCCGTCTCCTGTTGCCCTTCCCCATATTCTCCACCTCTTTATGGCCGACTACCTTCCATCAAGTACTCTTTATTGCACTTATCTCTTTATTTCTTCTTTCTTCCTGTGCCGATAGTCCTTCCTTCCTTCTCATGGTCTCCTTTCTATTTTCTACCTACATTCACACATTTAAATCTAAAAATGTCCACATAGATGAGAAAATCTACAGTATTTGTTGTCTGTTTTATTCTATCAAATACAATAAGCTGCATCTATTTTCCTTCCAATGCTATAATTTTACTTTTTATGACTAAATAAAGTTTCATTGTGTACCATATGTAATTTAAGTGTTCATCTCATGATGGAGTTATAGGATGGTTCCATTTCTTAGCTAATATGACCAAGGCAGCACTTAGAATGAATATTCAATAATCTCTGTGCTGATGACCTAGAAACCTTGAAGATTTTACACAGGAGTAGTACAATTGGGGCATATGGTAGATCTATTTTTAATTTTCTGTAGAACCTTCACACTGATTTTTATTGTGCCTATACCTATGCCCTTTTCCACCAGCAGCGTGTAAGAGTTACTTTTCCTCCTACATTTCCATTAGCATTTGGTGCCATGTGCTTTCTTTCTCATATCCATTCTAATTGGGGTATGATAGAAAATTAAACAGTTTTCACATTTTCCTGATAGTTCAGGTTGCATAATCTTCAAATCTTCATTGCCCATTTGAGTATTAGCTTTCCTATATTTTGAGAACTATTTATTCAGTTCATTAGCTCTTTTATTGAGATTTTTATTGATGCTTAATTTACAGATGTTTTTATATATGTTGTATATCATATACATACATACATATATATATGTCTGATCTATAGTTGGCAAAGGTATTTCTCTGTTACAATGATCCATGATTTATTCTACCTACTGTTTCCTTAGCTGAACAGACAATTTTTAATTTCATATGATCACAGTTTTCAATTCTTGGAACTATGTTTTCATCTCTGTACTCTTTTTCAAAAACTTTCGCAGATGCCTACATGGTGATACTGTTTACTTGTTTTTCTCTAGAAATTTCAAAACTTAGTTTGTGTTCTATTTAAATTAATTCTTTTATAAGTGAGAGAGATGGACTTACTTACATTCATCTGTAGGCTGCTTTCAAGTTTTTCTAACACAGTTCATTGAACAGACCATCTCTTTTCTAATGTGTTTTTGACACCTTTGTTAAACATCCAGTGGCTGAAGTAGTCTAAGTTTATTTCTGGATCCTCTCTCTTCCTTTTTTTTATTCTATTTTATTTTATTTTATGCTATGATCTAAATACCTGTTTTTGTTACTATGGCTCTGTAGTATATTTTGAGACCAGGTATTTTGATGTTCTCAGATTTGCTTTCTGCTTATGATCATTTAAAAAAACGAACAAATATTTTCCTAAAATTTCAGTTGTTATTGATACATAGAAAAGCAACCACTTCTACATGTTCATTTTGTTTTATGTTACAGTCTAAATATATTTATCAGGTATAAGAGTATTCTGGTCATGTCATTATAGTTATTGAAATATGGAATTATGTCATTAACAAATAGAGTTTATTAAACATTTTTCTTTCCAATTTGTATCCCATTCATTTCTTTCTTTTGTTTTACTATTCTAATATTTTAACATTATATTGAAAAAGAAAAGTACATGCTTACCCTAATCTCATTCCTCACTTTAGAGACAATGTTTATAATTTCTCCTTTGTTAGTGTAATATTAGGTACAGGCTTGCTGGGTTTTTTTTTTTGCTTTATTACATTAAAATGTATTTCTTCTCTATCTGGATTTCTCAGGGATTTTTATCAGAGAGGCTGTTGAACTTTATCAATGACTCTTTCTGTCTCGGTTGACATAATCATGTAGTTTTGTCCTTACATGTATTTATGAACTGCAATATATTGTTTGATTGTGGATATTGACCAATATTGCATTTTCCATATGAAACCAAGTTGATTATGATATATCATCTTCTTAAAATGTTCTTGAATATAATTTACACAAACTTCCTTGAGAATTTTTATATCTATGTTCAACATGGAATTGGTCTTTAGTTTTTGGTTATAGATGTTGTATTCCTTTTATTATTATTATTATTATTATTATTATTATTATTATTATTGCTGTTATTGAGCTATACATTTTTTCTCTGCTCCCTCCCTGCCCTTCCTCTCCCTTCCCTTCATCCCCTTCCCATGGTCCCTAAACTCCCAATCTACTTAGAAGATCATGTCTTTTTCTACTTTCCATGTAGATTAGATCCACATATGTCTCTCTTAGGGTCCTCCTTATTGTCTATGTTCTCTGGGATTGTGATTTGTAGGCTTTATTTTGCTTCATATCTATAAACCACTTATGAGTGAATACATATGATATTTGTCTTTCTGGGTCTAGGTTAGCTCACTCAATATGATGTTTTCTAGATTCATCCATTTGCCTGAAAATTTCAAGGTGTCATTATTTTTTTCTGCTGTGTAGTACTCTATTGTGTAAATGTACCAGTAGATTTAAGGCTCAGATGGTGGCTCCTCATGGTGCAGTCAGGGCCACTGTTCCAGTCACTCTGTTGGTCACTCCACATTCCTGGAGGGCGCTCAGCATTCCTGGAATTTGCTCTGAAATACCAGGGTTGTTCAGGCCTGCTCCCACAGAGCTTGTTTGCTTGGGGCTCTTTCTGCTGTGGTTGCTGCCTTGGGCCTGCTCTGTCATTGGTCCTCAATCAGGCCTATTTCCTTGGTGGTTCCAGATTCATGCCCTGGACCCACAGAGGTCTCTGATTCCTGCCTATTCCCTATGAAGTTTCAGACTCATGCCTGGATCCACAGAAGTGCTGGCTCAAGTTTACTCCCTTGCAGGTCCCCAGATGTTGCATTCTTATCCAGTTTTGGTATCTGAGTATCTAAGAATGAGTATAGTAGTGTTCCTTTCCTTCGTACCTGGTGGAACAATTTGAGGAATATGAGCTTTGACAGTGTTAGCTGTCACTTAAAGTTTTCATGGAATTTGTCAGTGAATCTATCTGATCCTAGCCTCTGCATTGTTGAGAGTCTTTTTTATTTTCAAGGAATCAATATTTTTGAATAATTAATTCCATAAATTTTTAAAAAATATCCAGTTACTTATTTTTGCCCTGATCTTTATTAATATTTTCTGTCACTTAACTGCTTTTGAGTTTGGCTTATTCCTGGTTTCATAAGACTTTGAGTTGCATTATTACGTGTTTTTTTATTTAATATCTTAATTTATACTGCTTTTGTTTATTTGCATTTCAGGGGAGAATGTATACCAAATGCAGCTTGTGGGTTCTGGGTGCGATCACTGATCATCAAGCTTGGTCCAAAGCACTGTTACCCACTGAACCATCTCACCAGTCCCTGATATCTATGTTTTAAAAACTGTAAGTACTCATAGCCATAAGAGTTCATCTTATAATTCATCTAACTATATTCCAAAGGTATGGTAAATTGTGATTTTATTTTTATCCAATTCTAGGAAGTGTAAACTTTCCTTACTGAGAAATAATTGCCAGTCTTCATATATTTATGTAGTTTCTCATGCTATTCATTTTATATTTTATCCCAGTATGATTTGGTAAAACAGAAAAGCAATTTGGACTCTTTTGAATTTGTTACAACTTGCTTTATGACTTTGAATGCCTTATATTTTAGAAGGAGTTTATGAGTTGCTGAGTTGTACTTGCATTCTATCTCTTTTTGATGGAATACATTTTAGATGCCTAACTGATAAATGCATTTTATCTATAGGGTAGGTTAACTCTGAAATTTCTTTGTTAGCTTTTAACCTGGATTATCTAATTAAAAATGAGATTTTGTTATTGAAATTACTGCCTATTTTTGTACCCCAAGATATCAGACCTTTGCTACCCATTATTGTTTTATTTCCTGGAACTGCTCAGTGTGGCTTCTTGTAAGTGGAGAATGTTCTTTCGTTTCCTGGTCACCCAGACCCAAATAATCACACAGAGATTATATTAATTACAATACTGTTTGGCCAATAGCTTAGTCATATTTCTAGCTAGCTCTTACATCTTAAATTAACCCATTTCTATTATTCTGTGCATAGACACAAGGCTGTGGTTTACCAGGTAAGGTTGGCATCTGTTTTTCTTTTTCAGCAGCTACATAGTGTCTGTCTTACTGTGCCTACTCTCTCTATATATCTTTTCCAGTTTGGCTATATTCTGCCCTGATATAGACCAAAGCAGCTTCTTTGGTCTAATTAAGGTTAATAAAGAAGCTGCTTTGGTCTATATCAGGGCAGAATTAACCAATGGTAATAAAACATATTCACTGCATACAGGGGTATATCTGTCATTATCTACCCTTTTCTGTCTGAATAAAAAGGAAGGTCTTAATTTCAACATAGTAAAATTAAATATACAAAACAGTTATCAGACATGAATTATAGTTACAATATTTAGTCCATTTACTATTTGGCAAATTAAGGAAAATACTATATCATCTAGCCTATCTTTTTTAGTCTAAAGTCTTATATCTAATTTATCCTTTATTATAACTAAGAAAAACTACAACTATAAATATCTGTATTCTAATCTTTAAAGACCCCAGAAGGATATAATATTACCTAAGTAAACAGAAAGTGCATTGTAAGCAACTTTTAAAGTTCTAGAATTGACAGAGACATCTTGCTGCCTAGATAGTCACCCAAAATTCTGTAATGTTAGAATATCCATCTTCAGCCTACAGGCCCAAATATCTGGTAGACTTTTCCATGAAAACTATTTGAAGAACTATTTTGTCTTATAATGGCAAAGTTAATCAGTTGCTTTTTTTCTATGCTTTGCAGAATGTCTGGCAGTTTTTCTGTGAAGTGGTAGACCTGAAAGATTGTCTCACCTTTTTTAGGCAAGTTAAGTAGCGACTTTTCTTTGGGTCCTACATATACAGTTCATGCAACATGCTTTCAAGCAGTCCAGAAAAGAGGAGTTTCTTGGCCAAATGTCTAACAAACTCCATAAGGAGCCTCTTGGATGCCCATCATCCTCTTAAAGAACATTGGTGCTGTTAGTAGATGTGTTTCATTGTCGAGAAAAGTCAAAGTTCTTCAAACATTTTAAATGCCATATTCCATAGTCTTTAAAATGCTGAAGATTATCTATCTAATTTAAATATATCTCTGTATATCTAGAAAACCCAACTAACCTGACTACTAGTTTTGACTCTTATGAATGACTATTAATCTATAATTTTTAATTATACATTACATTTTAAATGAGTTGTATAAACATAACACCTTAAACAAGAGCAGAAATACATGTGCAGAGAGCAGAAAATTGACTTTAAATTTATATCAATAGTTCAAAGTCCATACCAATGCAAAGTATTCCTCTCTATCGCATATCCCCCTTTAAATAAAAATAAAAATTTATAAACAAGCATTTTGGGAATTTGGGCATAGTTTTCTTCAAACTGCTTCCTGCTGTTTGATGGGCAAAGTATTTTTAGCATTCACAAATACCTTTTGGGGGATCTTGTTCCATCAAACCACATTAGCTTGGAAAGAATCCACAGACTTTCACTTTTTGTGGAAACAAAAGCAGAGCCTCTTTTCCAAAACAACATATACTTAGCCTCAAATTTTGAAGTCAAGATACCTTTATATTGTTTTAACTTAGCAATGTCCAGAATCAAATGTCTCTTTGTAGTCAAAAATTTTAAAGAAAACACAATAATATACATAATCCAGATTCTCTGTGTCTATTACATCTTTATGTAGCTTATTATTTTTTAACTCCTTTCATCTATGACTGTCTGTATTCTTTTATATTACTTTTACTGTCTCTTTAAAGACTGCTTTATTTTTAAACCTTTTTTTTATAATTGTCTATATTATTTCTTCTCTTTTCCAAGCCTATGTACATTTATCCAAGACTGTGACCCATTCAGAGTTTTTTTTTTTAAATCTAAATCTGTCTTTATTGTGTATCTGTAATCATTTTTTGACCAGGAGTGCTTTTTTTAAAATGCTAAGTGGGCATGGCTAGTACCAACTCTACAGCTCGGCCTGTTTGCTCTGCCCAGTTCAACATGAGGGAGGCATGCACACTTCCCCAGCTCCAGGGACACAGCAGGTCTATGTTTCACCAGTAAGCAATTTGTAACATGCTGCTCACAGACCCCATTTAAGTGTTCCACTTCTGCATCTCCCAAAAGAACCAGAGCTGTTCATGCTGCCGATATGAACCAGAAAACCTTCTTAAAGGAGGTCTCTGCTTGTGGCCAGGAAACAGAGCATATCTGAAAAAAAAAATGCAGCTACCAAGAATCTATGCTTGGTTCCCGTTTTTGTAGGTCTAGAAGTCCTCCTGTTTTTCTTAAGCTTTTTTATTTTTTTAGGTCTTATGTGGACCCCAGATAGTGGTCACCATTTTGTAGTGGAGACTGCTCTTTTGTTTCCTGCCCAGACCCAAATGATCACAAAGTAACTATATTATTTACAATACTATTTGGCCAATTGCTTTGTCACATTCCTAGATAAGCTAGCTCTTACATCTTAAGTTAACCCATTTCTATTATTCTGTGTATTGCCACCAGGTTGTGGCTTACTGGTTAAGGTTCTGGTGCCTGTCCTCCTTCAGCAGTCCCTCTTACTCCACCTACTATCTCTATATATCTCAGTCCAGCCTAGCTATGTTTTATCTTGCTATAGACCAAAACAGCTTCTTTATTAGCCAATGGTAATAAAATATATTCACAGTATACATCAGCTTTTTTTCTGTGTAATACCTTTACTTTCAAACCCGTCTGCTATGCTATCACTACCTTTATGAATGGATGAAACTCTTCTTCACTCTCTGAAATACATTCTACTTTTTCCCTTATTCCCATTCTTCTTTTTTGCTCGCTTATGAACAGTCAGGCTTTAGCCTTCCATTTATCCATGGCAGATGAAATATTACCTTTTAAAATAAGAATAAACTCTTAGCCAAGTGTGTTGGTTCACACCTTTTTTAGTACCAACACTAGGGAGGCAGAGAGAGGTAGGTGAATCAATGAGTTTGATTCCATCCTAGTCTATAGTGACTTTCAGGGCAGAAACTCTGTCTTAAAATACCAAAACAACAACAACAACAACAAAACCACCACTGCCAATGAAATAAATAAACACATAAATAAATTAACTGAGATGTGCACAACATACACAGATAGATAGATAGATAGATAGATAGATAGATAGATGATAGAGAGACAGAGACAGAGAGAGACAGAGAAAGAGAGAGAGAAAGGAAAGATCTATAAAACTATGTCACATCCAAGGTCAATTGGTTTGAAACAAAAACTAAACTGGTTCTCAGTAGTTAAATTTTAAATTTAGGTTGTTTTTTTCCCATTTCTTTAGACTGTTGTTAGCCCATATTTCTATCAGTATTACACTATTACTGATCAGTTTGACAATATTCAGAGCTTAAAAAGATATCTGATGAGGGTTTCCAAAAAAATAATCTGGGGCATTTCTATTCATTGCAAAACATACCACATGGCTGACATTTTATTATAATTATGTGTTGGGCTAAGCCACTGGCAAATGGTTTCCTATTGAATGGAATCTTTTAAACATCTCTGCATGATTTATTATTTCCCTTCAATCCTGTCTTCTCCTTACTTAGAAATTATTTATTTGGCTCTCTCTGTTAATATTCTTTAAGTTGGAAAATAATTTTCCATGGGCATTGTTCTCCTTTTATTTATTCCACCTTCACCTTGGGGCATAACTATGTATTTACACTTCTTACAGCCTTGACATTTTAAAGTAATTTAACTGAAATAATTGGAAAAGGGAATAAATTAGGGTATATTTAAGAACATGGATAATGTATTTCTTGTTAATTTCCACTGTACCCTTGACATGAAAAGCATGTTCCAAGACGTTTTTAAATCTCATAAGCTAGAGTTGGAATACATGAAACAAGGCTCTTTCCTGCCACAAATTTTCTTGATGGTATATCTTCAGAGAAGACTTTAAAAACTAAAAGCTGCAATTAATTTTTCAAGGAATTCCTGCATTTCTAATCTATTCTTTAGCCAGGGATTCTTTGGTATTAAAACATAAGCACATAGTACTTTCAGGAAAGAACCTGGAATCCTACATTAAGTTGCTAAACATCATTTTACTCTCAGCCCCTCTAAGCTTAAGATAATTTCTCAGAAGCCCCTGGGTTGGCTATATAGTCTAGACTTAGACCACTGATTCTTTTAATAATTTCTTTTTCACTTAGAAATAAGCATTGCTCTTGAGATGAGGGACAGTATATTCCAGGGCCCTGAATATTTTATATATTAATAGTGTGGTTTTAATTTTTGATGTCCTATTTTTAAAAAGCAAAGGAGACCCAACTCTAGTCTTCTAGGTTTTTCATCTTATATCATGCTCTAGACTGCGACCATCACTTGTGTGCATGCAGATCTTGGCTTGCTACCCTGGATGGACTTGAACTCAACTGGCTAAGGAGACCAGCCAGATACTCTGGATGTTTATGGCAGTAAAGTGGTGACAGAAATTTCTGGAGAGTACACATTCTCTTGGAAGAGAGTATGGAAAATAAGAAAGTTTCAGTGAAAATTCCCAATTTAAAGATGGAATTGCTAAATGTTACTTCTTTTTAAAACTATGGGCCAAATGCCTACTGGATTTAATTTGTGGTCTTCTGTGATGTGGCCTTTGGTTTCACAGCTCTATCTAATCAATGAGATTTGATGATTAAATAACCAATTTTAAGTAAGTAAATACCCCATCCCTCTTGAAGCAACATCTCCTTTTTTGCCTTTACAAAATACAGGGTTTTTTCTTGTAATGTTAATTAGCATATATACCAAGTCATGTGAATATTAAATATTAATATTATTAATAAATATATATAATATTAAATCAATGCTTATGCATATATGGTGTAATATGCTTTAAATTTCAAAAATATTTTTCCATAGTTAGTAGAAAATAATGTATTTATGGATTATTTGAAGTGTATAATTATTTGAGAACACACCCTCATCCTTATTTAGAAATCAGATATTTGGAGCTGGCTGGTGGTTGTACATGCCTTTAATCTCAGCACTAGGTAGAGGCAGGCAGATCTCTGTGAGTTCAAGGCCAGCCTGGTCTACAGAGGTAGTTTCAGGACAGGATCCAAAGCTACACAGAGTAAAGGCTGACTTAAAAACCAAAAGAAAGAAAGAAAGAAAGGAAAGAAAGAAAAGGAAAGAAATTAGATATTTGGTAACTTGAGCACTTAAAATGTTAGGAAGATACTATAAAACACTTTTATTCTTTTATACTTAATTTTTTTCTTAATGCATGTTAGTTGTGCATATTGACAGGGTTCAATGTCATATTTCTGTTCATGCATGCTATATATATTGGCCCAATTTTACCTTCCTTTCTCTATCTCTATACTGTTTTTTTTTTTTTTTGCATAGAAAGAGCATCTCTCTATAGCCACATCACACCGAGGCAGCACACTGGAAGCAGACAGTGGGAAGGGAGGTGGTAAAGAGGACTTCTTGAGCAGGCTGCATACTGATAGTCCAAAGGCAGGTGGACTTGCCTTCCAGAAGAGGTCTTCAAGAGTCAGCATGCAGGTCCAATTACAAACTTTAAAGTGAATTAAAATAACTTTTACAGTTCCATGGCACCTGAAGCTCCAATAGTCGTGTCAGGCTTATCTCATGGCATGCCAGGTCTTTGAAGGCACTGGAATTTGCAACCCCTGGGCTAAAGGATGGTGAGGAAAATAGAGTAAAAAAGTGGAGCTTTGAAAAGCAGCTCAGAACTGCCGCATCCATGGAAGACAGATGCTCCCCACTATACATCACTCTTGACCCCAGCCTTTCTACTAAGTGCAACTTCACTAATGGATTGTGAAATAGCTTTTGTTTGTCAATATTGGTCAAGTGTTTCACTTATTTATATTGACATCTATTCTTGTTTTCTTTGAAAGACACCAAGTCTCTTGGCAATGGGGTTTCTCAAATTACCCTGGAGTTATATACCAATAAACCCAACATAATTTGAAAATATCTAAGTAGAAGATGTACTATACTATACTATAGTAGAATATGTACCTAATATACTTCTCTCTGGATTCCACAGCTTAGCAATTGCTCTCTTAGCAGCTTATTCTGTGAGTGGAGGATGTTTTCTTTAATGCCAACTGTCTTAGAGTTTCTGTTGCTACAATGAAACGCCATAACCAAAAAGCAAGCTGAGAAAGAAAGGGCTTATTTGCTTTACACTTCCACATCATTGAAGGAAGTCAGGATTGGAACTCAAACAGGGTAGGAACCTGGAGGTAGGAGGCCATGGAGGAGTGCTGTGTACTGGCTTGCTCAATCTTACGGAAGGATTTTCTCAATTGGGGTTCTCTCCTCTCAGATGACTCTAGCCTGTGTCAAGTTGACCTAAAATTAGCCAGTGCATATTCTAAGAGGCAGAAACAGTATTCTCCAGGGACAAGCCTTCTGATAGTTCATCCAATCCAAGCAGTCCGTTCTAAACACATATACATATGAGCAACACCAAGTGAACTCAGGTTATATACATATAACTAAGAGGCCATTAGGTTAAGAAGGAAGAAATGGGAGAGACACAAGAGAAAGTGGAGGGAGGAGAAGGAGAAGGGAATGATGCCAATATAGTACTCAAATGTGCTTTAGGGACATAGTTTTATTTTAAAATTATTTCCATGTTCAGTTTCCCATGCATATGAATTGTGAATGAACTTCCTATCATCATAAAGTCTCTCTCTCGCTGTCTCTCTCTGTCTCTCCCTGTCTGTCTGTCTGTCTGTCTCTCTCTCTCTCTCTCTCTCTCTCTCTCTCTCTCTCTCTCTCACACACACACACATACACTCTCTCTCTCCTTCTCTCTCTCTCTCTCACACTCACACACACACACACACACACACACACACACCTCTCTCTCACACACACACAGATGCACACACAGACACAGCAAAAAGAAATCTACTGTAAGTTACAGACCTTTTGCATTTTACGAAAGAAATAAATGCCTACATCTTTTTCCTTGGTAGAAATGTGTGGGACTTCTTGAGAACACTCAACTTTCAAACCTGGACGAATCATACCTTGTTTTCTTTCCCTCTGTAAGCCTCTCTTTCCTTTCTGTTTCATATGTGTTTCTAGGACTTACAGAACTGAATTCAATGGTTTTGCATATTTTTGAACACACAGCCAAAACAACCATGGCCAGGAAACGTCTTAGAGAATGACTTTTGCCTGCAGCAGGGCAGGAGAGTACTGGAATTTTTTCCAAAGCAATGCTTCCCTGTAAGAAAGGTAGTCTAGGAATTTTGTGCAGGGAACACACATGTTCATATTAGGAAAGCCCTCTAAGGATGGCCACATGTCTGAGCATGCACCTTTAAGGAGTATAATCTTGAGCGTGCTAGTTTAGTTTATGGTTCAGGAAGGATCTGAGACATGTCTTTGCCTAGACTCAACTTGAGGTGCTGGAAGACTGTCCAAAGACTAAAACAGTGGATAGGAATACCCCAGCATGCTCATCATTAAGTGAACATTAGTGTACTTTAAAAGTGGGATAATATAAGACCTTACTCCTAAAGGGGTCTCACTTAACAGATAGCAGTCTTTCTTCATACTCCAGGTCTATGTGAGGACCTTCTAATTAGCTCAGTCTTGTTGCCCTGCGTACAGACTTTCTCACTTTAAGATGTGGTCTGTGCCTGCACATTTTTGTGTTCATTTATAATCCCTCAGTGAAAGCATATAGAGAATAATGACACAAATAGCCAAAACAGAAGTTACAATACTTGAATAAATTAAAATTTTATTTCCATCCTAGCCAGCCTTTTCAGAATCCTCTTCCTACACAGCCCTGAAAACTTTTAATAATGTTGCTAGAAATTTATTTTAGAAGTTGTTAGTCTAGTACATAGACTTCGGCTCAGAGTAGAATCAGGTTAGAACTGCATTGGACCCAGTATAGCATGAATCTGTTCCTCATGAAACCCCCGTGACAATCTGCTCCCAAACTTGAACCCTGCGGTGGCCTGTCAGTGTGCATAAATCAAAGGGAGCCCCTTTCACATGAACTATGAAGGCTCCTTCCTGGGGCTCTTTGTGACACTGTATTCCATAATGCATTAGTAAGTGGATGCATTCCATGCTGCAGTGGCTGCCTGGTCTGTCCAAACTCAAACTTCCCGATGTCCAGAACTTTGTGTGGCTATCTGTTGAAGCCCCTGCTACTAGATGGTATCTATCAGCAAACAGATGCTCATTTAATAGCTGTCAGATTAATGTGTAAATAATGTCATACAGTGCCCTTCCTGCCTCCCTGGGCTTCTTGATGAATCATCTACTTAAGTGTCTACCCACTCACAAGGAAATAAGACAATTTAAAGCACGCAAAAACACTTGCATAAAAGGAAGAAGTCAACTGTCTATGAACTGCGGTCTTTGGATGACTAGTTCAGATCATAAAGGAACATATATAATACCTCTTTACAATGTCTCCCAACCAAAGTGGCTAAATGTTTCACAAATCGTATAGCTCACGAGAAGGACTTTGATTTCTAGGAGGATTTACTGCCACAAAGATTTCTGTGACTCTCAGGGTTAATTAAGGAACCGTGCTTAGTGGATTATCTGATTCACCATTGATAATGTGTTAGAAATAAGCAGAATGTTGTTTCTGTAATCCTGTCTTGTAGCGAGATTGAAAAACAACAGTGCACACAGGGTGGGAGAGGGAGCGAGGGAAAGGTAGGGAAAGAGGAAGAGAGACAGAGAGGGGAAATTGACTCACATATTCTCACGGAGTATTGTCATACATAACAGTCAGGCGTCCTATCAAACAGGCCTCTAGCAAGTATCATATTTAGTTTTAAAGGTAGACATCCTAGCTGGGCATGGGGATGCCCTTATCCTAGCACTCTAAAGGGAGGGGAGTCAAAAGTCTAAAGCCAATTCAATGTACATGGAGAGATTTCGTCTCAATTCCCACCTTCCCTCACTCAGGGAGAAAAACATATCCGGATGGAGCCAGACTTGCTTAGTATGAGGCTCAGGCAGGTGAGCTGTCGTTGCTTTATCTCTTTTCTCACCTTCCGTTCAGTAGCCATCTTAGTCCCACCTACGGTTCTATGTTGTCTGAGTTCTGGAATCTTTGAAGATACTCGTTTCTCGTTTTTTTTTTTTTTTTTCCCCAGTCGCATTAACCGCATTGGAGGCTGATAAGCTTCCGCTCCCTTCACACCGGCTCTTCAGGGGATGAGAAGCTCAGACGTAGGGAGCTGGCATTTCTGCAGCTATGCCTGAGCCTGCAGTGCTGTTTGAATCACCTGTGTGCCCGAGCTTGCAAGAGAGCCAGTTTCAGGCCACCGTATGTGTGTGAGGCCTGACTGTGTCCTCCTGGACTTTTCTCTAGGTGCTAATTGCTTTCGTGAGAAAAACCGTGCAAAGCAATTAAGCAGTTCCCTTTTCTCCCAGTCCCAGCTCTCAGAAGCAAGGGGCTGGGACAGGGCTCCTGCGCTCCCAGTAGGTTGCAAATTGCTCAGAATGAATAAATACATTTGTTCACTTTTCAAACTGTGACCAGCCACCTGGTTCTCTTGTGCTGCTCTCAGAGCAGCGAAGGCAGATGACGGGCTCCTCATTGCTGAACTCCAGCCCATAAAAATGCTTCACCGCACTCGGAGCTATTTTTGCAAGGACATCTGTTGCCAAAAAAGAATTTTAATTAAGCAAAAACACATCTCTGTTTTGTCCGTGGCAAGGAGGCTGGTGAAAGCTTTCTTGTCTCAGATGCATGCTAAATCTGGAGAAATGGAAGCCTTAAGGTATTTTGTGAGGGGCATTTTGCTGCTCAATTTGAGGGGCACAACAGATTTTTCCATGGGAAGGAAATTATTGGAAGCACTTGTTTGTGCTTTTCAAAATAGGGCCCAGACTGCATTAATAATTAATTGTATATAATATAATCTGACATGTTACCCCATGGTTTGATAAAGTTGAAAGCTGTTTCCACAAGGCGACTTGCCAGTTATTTTGTGCTTTGCGTTCCTCCAAGCTTCTTCTCAGGTGATACTCATCATTTTAACACCAAGCTTCCAGAGCACAACATTAACACGTAAATTAGAGGCCCTAGCTGTTCTAGTTAGTATAGATAAAAATGGCCCAATCATATAAAAAAAGTAAAGTGATCGAATCAGAAGGAGTCTGCCGACATTAATACTGCATAAATTGCTTATAGCTGTGTTAGAGGGGGGCCTTCCTGCACTTTTCAAAAATGCAAGTATATTGAATACCTTTTCCCTCATCAAACGCTGATCCGCTGGCAGATATAACTTCTTCAAACATGAAACTGATTCTCTAACCATATACCCTTCAAATCCCTTAAGTGCCTTTAGGGGCACACTATTTGGCAGCACAAGTACATCAGACAAGCAGATTACTAGAGGGCACTTTCAAGTAGTAGATCCTGCAGGGTCTTGCTGGCAGCATGGGAGGACAAATTGCCTGCTAATATTCAGGTTGTTTCTGGACACCTCTGTTATTGAGTGGGGTTACTGATTTGCCCTCTTGGCAGGTGGACAGAGAAAATCGTCTTGGTTGAGGCAGTAAGAGCGTTCATATTTCTACACAATAGGAACATTGCAAATAGGAATCTAGCCTGCATGTTAAAGAATGGAATACAGAATCCATGTTACACATAAAAGCCGGGTGCTTTCCTAACTTATGAAATCTTTCTGACAGTTGTAAGACATTTTCAAAGATTTCCCCCCTCACAGAGAGACACAGGGGAATTTTTTTTTTTCTTTCTCACAGGGTGATGATGGCTGCTCTGGTTCTGATGGCTAGGACACCTTCACTCCATCTCTGTTGCCAACTTTGAACAAGGTAGATTTTGTAACATTTAAACAGAACATGGATCTCTCAGGTACTTCCCCCATCCCTCAAAGAATTATTGATAGATTTCAAATGTGTATGTTGCTTGAGCACCCATTAGTTCTGTGCGGAGTCTCTGGATGATTGACAGCTGCTTGTGCAAATCTCAAGTTCAGTTTTAAAACTTGGGTTATTTTTAACTTGCCATTTCCCAGTTTTAATAGTCAGAGTGTTTCGGTTGTAAGTGAGAGGAATCCAGTGAAAAAATAAGTTAAGGAGAGGGGAATTTATTAGTTAGCAAAACTGTCAAATGCCAGGTTGCAGGCTTTAGGAACTTCCAGGCCTATTTCCTCACGATGTGCAAGATAGTCTGTTTTGCGATCTGCTTTCCTCTACAATGGCCTTATGGTGTGAGTAGTTTCCGCATCAGTTCAGCTCTTCAGTTCTTTCTTTGCAAGGCCTCTAGGCCAGGACAAAGCTCTGAGCACCATGGTCAGAACACAGTCTGCTATGGACTGCATAGGTTGTACCCTAATACCATTAAGGAGCTCTGCAATCACCTCCAAAAAAATTCTTATCTGTGCCACAATATCCTCACCTACAATAAAGGACAACAGAAGTCCTTACTCTGTGGGCTGCTTTGTAAAAGTGAGTTTTATAATATATGTCCCAATCCTTATCAAGTTTCAACTGCTTTTGATATATGGTGTCAATGAAATGTATCACTGTAGCCAGGAGATAGGATGTATTGACTAGAAATGGATGAGTCATGTGTCTTCTTGGGAAAAAGGAAGACAATCTTCTACTAAGATTCTAACCACAAGGATAGAGAATAATCTCCTTAAAAAACCTTTGGAGATCTCTTTTAATACAAAATAACTAACAATCCGAATAACTGATATGGTTAGATAACCAGTACTCAGATATTGATGATGCTTAGAATCTGACCAAACAAAATGGGAGCTGGAAAAGCACTTTTAAATGACAAAGTATAATTAAATTTAAATGTGTACAAAGAACAGTCCTTCCCTCCATCCCAACCATTGACACTGAGGACTTCTTGGAACCTAGCTTCTCATAAAGTATTTCTGCAAATCCAAAAGCCCTAGCTCTTGACACTTGGGGAAAACATGGAGCCTCACTTGTCAGAGAGGACTGCCAAACCATCAACCCAGCAGCCACCACTTAAGAGCTGGTGGAACAATGCATCTCATACAGGTAGCACCACTTACCCCAAGGACTCAAGACAACCACCTGAGGACGACCAGAGACACACACATCCAAGCTTCCTTAGATAGTTATTCAAAACTGTTGATCAACCAGAAGTATTCATTGTAGATGAACTAGACTTGGAGTACCACACAAGAAGACATCAGAAGAGAGAATCATTAATTGGTCCTTCCCTTTGGGTAGTATATATTCAGGCAGAGAACAGGAGACTTTCAAAATCATATTCATCGAACTAATAAACTTCAATGCAAATTTGACAAAGTAAGGTCTCAATGCTCATACAACTTGATGCTCTCTTGAGTATTTAAGCAAAAAAAAATCAAAACAAAACAAAACAAAAAAACCTAATTGACAAACTACTTTGGGAAGCAAAAGAAGTCATGAGTGAATGAAATCCTGAGTTGAATGTGTATTTTTGTTTGTTTGTTTTGTTTTGAGACAGGGTCCCTCTTTGCAGTCCTGGCTGGCCTGGAGCTCGCTAGGTAGACCAAGACTGGAATTGAATTCACAGAGGTCTGCCTACCTCTGCCTCCTAAGTAGGCATGGCCATGTCAAATACTATAACACTTCAGTCCCACTGGAGTTGCAAAGCTTTCCCTGAATGATACTCACAGGGATGTAAAGGAGAAAATGTTAACAACATGCAGCTTTCTACTGTTGAATGTTTTTAGCCTGAGGATTGCTCTCCTATAGAGATTGTTCCATAAAGATGAACTAAATCTGCCTCCTTCCTTAGCTATATATAATAACCCTTCCCCCTTGGTTTTCTGTATATAATAAACTGCCTCATTTTTCATCTACAGGCAATGGCCCTGCCTTCCTATTCCAGGGGTGATGAGTCTTCTCCATCAGAGATCTCAGTCCACCCAGTCATCTTTGCTGTGTCCATGTATCTGTCACATTTTCATTCCCTCACCAGCACAAGTATATCAAGTCCCTGTGGCCCTGCAGAGTGCAGCACACTTCAGATGCACAAGTCCAGGCACAGAAACAAAAATCTCTCTCTCTCTCTCTCTCTCTCTCTCTCTCTCTCTCTCTCTCTCTCTCTCACACACACACACACACACACACACACACACACACACACACCCAACTCTATAATATTCTCTCTCCTCATTACAGATCCCATAGTAATGAATATATAAATGAAAATCACCTGGAAGTTATTCCAGATAAAGAATTCAAAAGAATAATTGTAATTATGGTCAAACAACTCAAATAAGAGAAAAATAGAAAAAAAAGCTGAGTGAAATACAGAACCCAAACAAAGATAGGAAAATTAAATTCAACAAAGAGATAGAATTTCTGAAGAAAAGTCAATCTAAAATAATGTTGGAAATTTAAACTCAATAAGGCAAATACAAACCCCGATAGAATACCTCACCAACAGAATGGATTTGTGATAAACATAGTCATGGATGGAAGACAAAGATGAGGCATTGTATCACTTAGTAAAGTTCAATGAGAATTAAAAAAAAAATCCATGACCACAACAGGGGAGAGCTTAGGGACACCATGAAAAGGTCCAGTGTTTGAATTACAGGAGTAGAAAAAGAAGACTATAGCAAAAATATACAATATTTATAATAAATCTTAAAAAGAAATCCCCAAATCTTAACAAAGAGTTTTCAATCCAGGTGAAAGAACTCCATACAAATATAAATTCACAAGACCATAAGAGAAACTCATCATGATATGTTATAGTTAAAATATTAAATCTAGAATCAAAATTTGAGGACAGGAAGAGACAATCAAAAATCAGAGTTGAAATATAAACATTGATAAACATTCAATAGAATTAACCAAAAGAAAGAAAAATGAGCCCATGTCAATAAAATTAGAGCTGCAATGGAAGACATTACAACAGAAACTGAAGAAATTCAGAGAATCATAAGTACATGCTTTAAAAAGCTATATTCCACTATACTATAATATCTAGAAGAAATGGTGAATTTATAGATTCATATGACCTATCAAAGTTAAGTCAACTCAAAATAAATAATTTAAGTTGTCTTATGTAAAGCAATGAGATAAAAGTCATCATTAAAAAGCAAAATAAATTAATAAATGGCTAAAAGCCCATGGCTAGATGGAGTCAGCCTCAAATTCTCTCAGACTTTCTAATAACTGATACCAACACTCAAATTATTCTGTATACTATAAATGGAAGGATCGTTACCAGATTCTTTGTACAAAACCAATATTGTCTTGGTACCCAAAACAGATAAAGACCTGCTAAAAGAATTACAGCCTGCTTCATTGATGAACATAGATCAATAAATGTTACCCACCATATAATCAAATCTGGATCTAAAATCAATTAATTATCTTATTAGGTAAAAAGACCTTTGACCAAAGTCAAACATCCTTTCCTTATAAAAGTCCAAGGGTTGCTGGGCTGGAGATACAGAGGACATATTGCAACATATAGGCAACATACAACAAACCCACAGCCACCATTATATTAAGTCATAATAACTTGCTTCAAAAAATAATCCCTGAGAAAGCAATTATTAAAGAATGAAGTAAAAGAATTCTTATTTGCTGGTTATATATATATATATATATATATATATATATATATATATATATATTTCATGGTAAACAGCTGACAGCTGATAGATTCAGCAAAGTAAGCAGGATAGAAAATTAACACCCACCAGTAGTCTTCTGATTAAAAAAAAAACAACTATAGACATACCAGAACATAAATGAGGAAAATGTTTGTACTTATAAAACCTTAGAGAATTGTGTTATATCTAACAGAGGAAACAAGGCTTGCACAGCAAAACCTTAAGGCTCCAATGATGGAAAGACTGTTGTCTAAGGATTGACTAGATCAATATTGTAGAAATGGCCATCCTTCCAAAATCTATGTCCAAATGTCCAAAATCTGAATGTAATTCATAAAATTGTTTTTAAAAAATTAACTTAAAATTCATATGGAAACACAAAATTCCCAAACAATCATGAATGATAAAGGAACTTGTGGAGTTATCACAAATACTGATTACAGATTATGTTACAGAGCTTTAGTTATAAAAACATAAGTGACTGGCATAAAAACAAATTGATCAATGGAATATAAATGAAAACAGAGGTAGATATAAGCCTACATTCCTACAGTCACAGGATTTTTGACAAAGAGGGCAAAATAGACATTGAAGAAAAGATATCTATAACAAATCTTTAACAAATGGTACTGGTTGAAGTGAATGTTTATATTTACAGTAGTGAAACTATATCCTTATCTCTCCTGGAGAGAGCTAAATCGATCTATCTAAATGTATCAAGGGTTCCAACATAAGACTTGATATCCCCTTTCTGTTATAGGAACAGTTAGGGGATATAAGGTCAACATATAGACACAGGAGAAGGCATTCTCAGGCAGCATAGGCATTAAGATTGACAACTGACGTATGGGACCTCATGAAACCCAAAAGCTTCTGCACAGAAAAGGGCACATTTGTTTAAGTGAAGAAACAGCCTAAGAAATGGGAAATAATCTTTACCAGCTACACTTCTGATAGGATGCTAGTATCTGGAATAATAACTCAAAAACCTCTAAGCATCAAGAAATCAAACAATCCAGCTACAAACGGGACACAATACTAAAGAGTTCTCTAATGAAGAAATAAAAATGATGGAGAATTATTAAAATTATTTGATGTTCATAACTATAAAGGAAATGTAAATTACAAGTACTTTGAGAATTTGTCTTACTCCAAACAAACAGATTAAAAACAAAACAAAACATGAACAAAAATGACAGCAAATGCTGACACGAATGTGAAGGAAGTGAGACACCTATCCATTATTTTCAGGATTACAAACTAATGCATCTCCTATGGAAATCAGTGTAAGGGTTCCTATATCACTCGGGTATATACACAAAACATTTAATAATTTACTATAGAGATACTTTTTGGTAGAGGCCATGAGGTTTTTGTAAACACAGATAAACACTATGGAAACCAGAAATGTTAAACACAAGGGGTGTCTCCTCATTGTAAAAAATAAAATAACTGAATTCTCTCCTGAAGGCTGGAGTGGATGCTGCTAATGCCTGCCGACCTTTTACTATCTGTAGAGCCAGTCTTTACCCAAATCCTCTTGAAAGTTTATCCCAGACCCTCCACCCCAGGACTTTGTCATTAGCTCTCAGTCAATAGAACCTTTTCTATGGCAAATGCAACATCTAAATTATAGCCTGCTGACCTCTGTACTATCTTGGTCAATGACCATTCCGTATTGTAGGCCCTTAAGCTATAAAACCCATCTTCATGGTCACATGCACTTTGCATAGCATTTTTTATGTAGTCACACTTATGCTTTATTGTACACGTAGAACTGGAATGATTGCTGCCTGGAAGCCTCTTCTAAACTGTGCCATTTAAATATGCTTTCAAAAAACAACACAGCATCGGGTTCCCTAAATTTGTTAAAACCTAACTAAATCAATCTGAACCAAAGTTTCATGCTCATCTTTTCAAAGATTATTTTGTTGCCAGCTATGACACCTGCATGAACCCCCCCCATACTTTTTTATACAAGCTTCTTGCTCTTCTAGGCAGGAGATATTTACAAAATGATGAACAGATAGTGAAAATATAGTACATTTATAAAGGAATATTATTCATCTTTTATAAAAAATGACATTTACATATAAATAGACTGAGATGGAAATAATCATTGTGAATGAGGAAATCTAAACTAAAAAAGTCAAATGTCACATGTTCTTTCTCATATGTGAATGTTAACACATAGGTTTAAGATGGAGTACACATGGAAATCACTAAATCAATAAGGGCCCACGAGGTGGGTGTTTAGAAAAGTGAGTAGGTAAAACACAGTTCTTTTGAGTGGGGAATGGAGAATAATGGAGCAAGAGGGTTACATGGGGAGGGGGTGAGAGGGTGGAGGAGAGAAGGAAGTATTGAGAGGGGTAACTTACACTAAGACTTTTGAAAAAGCCAACTCAAACATACGTCTGTAGAAGATTTCGAAAATATACCCATATCTATATAAAAAGGAATTTAAATAGAATGCCCATTCTAGACAACCATGGTCTAGTCAAATAAAAATCCTAGTGCCAAATGTGGGTTTCCATTTTGTGAGTTGTCGGGCAATAGGATCCCATAGATCCTATTATTATATGCTATTGCCATTATCTTGGTTACCTCCAGAACTTGATGATAGGCTTCTATTTCTGAAGATAGAAATGCTGAAGTTACAAAATATGGAGAAATAAAGCTAGTACTGACTGGAAGCTTAATCCCTACTGGCTAGTGCTGGAAGCTACTATGTGTGCTACTTGGAGATGTATGGAGTAATAACTCTTACCCAGATTTGATTTGAGTCCTTGGATCTACAACAATGACCAGTTTGACAAGATGTACTTATGAGTGTAATACTGGCACAAATGTTATAGGGATAACCTTCTACTTTCTGATTGTGGTTAAGGCCTACTTCATAAGACAACTAATGCTTGGCACTGTTAACAAGGGCAAATAGTCAAGGCAGGCTAGGTCGTAGGCTCTAGGAGCGAATTTGCTGCTATTATTCTGCTAATTGGAAATAGTATTAAGCTGATTTCTAAGTACATCTTTCAGCCCATATTAGAGAATGGGCTTCTCCTTACAGTTAGATGGCAATTATCATAGATCTCCACAATTGGTCAGAGGGCATAGAAGAGATTGTAGAGTGTTGCATATTTAAAGAAGATATGTATTTCCCACTCCTTCCTCTAAGGCTCAGGGAACGATGGGGATAAGCAGCTAGAAGATTATAAGAACTATAACCTGTGAATAACTACAATGAAACAGTGTTTTCTGGAGAAAGCAGGGCAGTTGCACATGTGAACTTAGATCAGCAATGATTGATTGCACAAAACTTATGCAAGATGAAGTCAGATAAAGTCCCAGCTTGGAATGGGGAGAAGGTCAGATATCTCCACCCGAAACTTATAAGCTATTGGCAGCCAATGGAAATTGGGGAAAAGTCCATTTTCTATTTTGATTGATTTTTATTGAGCTCTACATTTTTCTCTGCTCACCTCCCCGCCTCCCTTCAACTCTCCCCCAAGGTCCCCATGCTCCCAATTTACTCAGGAGATCTTGTCTTTTTCTACTTCCCTTGTAGATTAGATCTATATAAGTATCTCTTAGGGTCCTCATTGTTGTCTACGTTCTCTGGGATTGTGGTTTGTAGGCTAGCTTTCTTTGCTTTATGTTTAAAAACCACCTGTGAGTGAGTACATGTGATAATTGTTTTTCTGTGTCTGAATTACCTCTCTCAAAATAATGTTTTCTAGCTCCATCCATTTTTCTGCAAAATTCAAGATGTTGTTATTTTTTTCTGCTGTGTGGTACTCCATTGTGTAAATGTACCACATTTTCCTTATCCATTCTTCAGTCGAGGGGCATTTAGGTTGTTTCCAGGTTCTGGCTATGACATACAAAGCTGCTATGAACATAGTTGAGCATATGTCCTTGTGGCACGATTGAGCATCCTTTGGATATATACCCAAAAGTGGTATTCTTGGGTCTTGAGGAAGGTTGTTTCCTAATTTTCTGAGAAATCGCCACACTGACATCCAAAGGGGGCTGTGCCAGCATTCATTCCCACCAGCAATGCAGAAATGTTCCCTTTTCCCCACAATCTCTCCAGCACAAATTGTCATCAGTGTTTTTACAAAATGACAGCCTATAGAATGGGAAAAGATCTTCACTAACCCCACATCAGACAGAGGTCTGACCTCCAAAATATAGAAAGAACTCAAGAAATTACTCATCAAAAGAACGAAAGTCAGTTTTCTTTAGAGATGAAGTCCCCCAAGATGACTGATGCTCCAGCATATGGCCTACATCATAAAATACTGCCATCACTAAATAGATTCAATGGGGAAGAAAAAGAATCCATGAAATTGACATTAGTTAGATAGATATGGGAGTGATTGGAGGAGAGGGAATGGGTGTGGGCATGATCAAAACATTATAATCACGTATGGAATTCTCAAGGAATAAGAAGCAAACAAAAAAATCAAAATAAAATTTCAATGTGATCAGAGCAGTTTCATGGGTATGGGAATGCAATAAAGGAACAATATCATCCCAAATCTTAAATGTGTAAAGCTGTGTTGACCCTTCCCATCATGGACCTTAGTATTTTATTGAGAAAACATATTTGAGATATAACAGGAAGTAGACTTGCGTTGACTAAGAATCATGCACAAAAGAGTTTTATATAAATTAACAATGGTGAGGTCAACAATTATAAAGATATCAGAGTAGCTAGTATAATCATAAAACATTTATTAAAGGAAATCATTTGCTAATGGAAATTTGAAACCACAGAATAAGGTAATACTGAATTATCGACCTCCTTAAAAATCAATTGTCTACACTTCTGTAATATTAAGCTCAAGAAGAATGCTGCCTTGCATTCAAATTAAAGAAACAACCCAGCTATGGCTCCAATCATCAGAAAATTTTGCTTTCCTTAGTCACTTTTCTCAGATAAGTCTCTCAAATTGTTTTCTTGGTGTTAATCAAAGGTCCACCCTGATTCTCTGTAGAATCATAGACTATTTTGTATGGAGAGATGAGGAGAAACTTTGTCCACATGTTCAGCTTTAGTTATTATTTTCTCATGTTGCATAATATATCTTTATGGATTACAGACAACCTCGTCTTTCATGGTATTAGATGAATGGGAAAGAAAACTCATGACTTCACGAAAAACTTCATGTAAAGCACACCACAGTTTCTGATCTAAAGATAGACTCTAGCTGCAAAACATGTTGTGTAGACTTTAGGTCTGGTGAATTTTGCTGTGTGCTATTTGTATTTATTTACATAACAAATAAATTAGTATTCTTAGCCTCTGTCTTTTCCAATGGGATATTCAGTCTCAGATGTCATGTTATGAGCAAGTTGTTAAAATCATTACATATTAACAAAGTATCAAATACACCTTCTTTTCTGCAGTTCCCTAATTTTAAGGAGAATCTGGCCTCCCTTTGTTTCTTATACTAATAATGCCAGGTAAGTGAGAACAGCTGTTATCCTAAGAGATGGCTTGTTGGGGACAATCTGTTTTTGTATTAATTCTATTATGTACATTTGGGTTATTTCTAGCATTTGGCTATTGAAAATAATGTCATGATAAATGTAGGTGAGTAAATTATCTTTAGTGTCCTTCTTTAAATGAGCTTTGTTATTTATCCAGAACAATAAAATATGGAGTAATCAAAATAACAAAATGAAACATCAAATACTCTCTGATATAAATTCAGACATATTAGTTGCTCCTCCAGAAAATTTAAATTAATGGTCATAAAGAAATTAAATTAACTTAAAAAGAAAACAAACTAACTAGAATCAAAAAATAATGCATGTATAAAATGAGCACTAACAAAGAGAACTGAACAGAGGTTCTAGAATTGAATAAAACCATCAGAGTTGAATATTTCACTAAAATTTTCAAAAACAGAATTATAAAGCCTTAAAAAACCTGTCAAACACAACTCAGACAAGTCATTTCAAATAATTGATGTAAGAAGGTACCAGAAAAAAATAAAGTTAGAGATACAAGAAACATGTATGATGCCAACAAGCATATACATATATACATATATATACACCCATATATATATATATACCTATATATATACCCACAAACACATACACGCATACACACACACACACACACACACACACACACATATATATATATATATAATTATAAAAATACTAATGGGAATATCAAAATAAAAGCAAGAGAAGAAGGACCAGAATGCATATTTGGAGAAATAATGACCCCAAAGTTCTAAAGTCTGGAAAAAGAATAGGATCATGGAACCTCTCTCTATATGAAATATTTTAAATAGGATTGTAGCAAGTCAATATTTTGTCTGTTATTTTCACTTTGAGTTTGTTTAACATCTATATGACGATTAATTTAAATCTTCTGGAGTGACTTTTTTTGCCCTTGGAATCAGCCATCACCTCTGGTTCTTACAACTTTTCTGTTGCCTCTTCCCCACGGATCTCTGAGTTTTGAATGGAAGGGTATATGGAGACATCATGTTTGAGACTGAGTGTTCCAAAGTGCATACTGTATCTGCATATTATTCAGTTGAGGGTGTCTGTGTTAATTCCCATCTACAGCAAGAAGCTTCTCTGATGAAGGCTAAGTGAGGCACTGATCTATGTGTATAGCAGTATGTCATTAGTAATCAATTTATGACTATTTTCCCTTAGCAGAAATAATATTAGATTTCCCCCTTAGGTTTATGACCTATAAAATCTCCATTTTTTGGCCACTTTAGCAGTATCAGGCATGGGTTCCATCCCATGGAAAGGACCCTAAATCCCAACAAAATATGGTAGGTTACTTCCATGACATTTGTGCCATGACCACTATATCTTGCAAAAAAAAGTCACTGTTGTCATTCACAAGATCATATTGCTGATGACTATTCTCCTCCAGTAGCAGAGTACTTTAAACACTCGCACCCTACTCAGTAGGGATAAAACTTCTGGATGTTTTACTTGGTCACATGAGATATCTAGTTGGACATTATCTCCCCTATTTTATCTTGACTCTATTCCGATTCCTTTCATTCACATACACACGTCACATGTGCACACACACTCACACACACATGTACGCACACTCACATGCGCGTGAATGCATATGCACACACATATCTTGAACTTGGGCTTTTTTGTTTTCATTTTCTTGTTTTTATTTTTTTGTGGTTGCTTTGTTTTCATATTTTCTGTCTTATGCTTTTGCGGTTTTTAGATACACAGAGAAAATATAAAATTTGGCAGTTGGTAGTGTAGGGAGACTCTAGGGGGACTTAGGACAGGGAAAATGATCAAAATATATTATAGAAATATTTTAATTAATAAAAAAATTATTTGACTCTTTGAAAGAGAACCTCTTTCCCAGTTTCTCTGAAGATCATTATACAAGAAAAATCTTAGTTGGATCAGATAATTTCTGGTAAAATTTTTTTCAAGCTATTATTTACTTATTTTTCTTTTTCTAATTGAAAATAATTTTTATACAATATGTTTTGATTATGTTTTTCTCTCCCACAATTACTACCAGATCCTCCTTGTTTTCCTTCCCATGGCACTTAATTTTCTCTTTCTTTTTAAAAAAAAACAAACACAAATAAAAAGAAACATACACACACATACCACTAAAACAGAAAAATGGAAATTAAAATTTATAAACAAAAGACCAAAAATATTATTAAAGAAAAAAAGCAACGTGAGAAAAAAAGTCTACAGAAATAGTATTGAGTATGTTTTGTGTTGGCCAATAACTCTCGGGCATGGTACTTACCAAACATTCATACCCAATGAAACTCTTTCAGAGAAAGGTAATATTTTTTCTTTGCCAATAAGTATCAGCTGCAGATAGCTTCTTAGTTAGAGGTAGGAACCCATGTCTGCTTTCATCTCTCAGTGCTGGGTCTCCATATCTCTTGAACCTGTGAGTTCACATACGGATCAGTCCTGTTGTGTCTGGAAGATTGTTTCCATGACGTTCTTCTTCATTCTGATTCTTAGAACCTTTCTGCCTCCTCTTCTATATAGATTCCTGAGCTCTGAAGGGTGGAGTTAGATGAAGACCTCACATTTGAAACTGAGTGTTCCAAAGTGCCTCACGATTTGCCCATTGTACAGTTTTGGGACTCTTTGTTAATTCCCATCTACTGCAAAAAGCAGTTTCTCTGATAATGTGTACTGATCCCTGTCAGATATATAACACATGTCTCATTTGTTATACATCTTCTCTGGGTTTATGCATATAATTTTATAGTTTGAAAAGAGTTATTTCTCTAGGAGCTTGAGATCTCTTGCCTCTTCTGCTTTCTCTGTGTAGAAATGTAGGCTCCTGGTACAGTGCCAAGTTGCTGCATTGGTGTTTGTTCTCAGCAGCCCTTCCTTCAACATCCAACCCACACTTTTGATTAGCAGTAATGAGTCAGAGTCTCAGAGGCAGGGATGATGTGACTAAGTTGGAATCTCCCAGGGGTGAAAGTGAATATGGAGGCTTCTTCTCTACTTTCTTATTGGCATTGCTGTCCTGAGTCCTGGGGAAATTATTCTCTTTTCTGTTCTTTCCCCCACATCATGGGAGTATTAATACTCAGTAGCCCCACGACCACAGTTATGAAAAGCAGCAGCATAACAAAGGGAAAGAACAGATGAGTTCAGTCTTCATTCACACACAAATTCATGCTTAACAAGGATGCCAGCCCTCTGAAAAATCATCATTTATTGTGTTACAATAAAGCAAAAACAAACAAACACAAACCATAAAGAAACCTGTAGATTTCCACATTTCAACTGTGGGTACAGGCAAACTAGTTAGGGAATAACTTATCCACAGAGGGTCTTGAAAAACTGTAACATGTTTCTGAAGCCTTATAAGGAATCACGCATGTGCAAGTTCATCTTCATGTTTAGTATATTCTGGAGAAATTCCCATTCTTTCAATCATAGAGAACGTTTGTTTAAACAGGAAATGAACTTAAGATACAGTCATCAACTGCCTACAATGGCATCAAGATGTCTCAGCATACATATAAAGCCCCTTAGCAAAACTTTAGAAACTCACTGGTCCAAAGCTGATGGCTAATTTTAATTCCTAACTTGAGACCTAGAATCACCTGGCAGAATGGCCTCTGGGCATGTCTGCTGGGAGTTATTAGGATTAGGTTAATGGAAGTGGGAAGAATTCCCACTGTGGGCAACACTATTACCTAGGCTGGGATCATAGACAGTATACAAAAGACAATGTGAGCTAAGCACAAGTATTCATCTCTTAGTGTTCTTACTATGAATGCAATGTGACCAGCTGCCTCAAGATTCTGCTGCCATGATTTCCTCCCTGTAATAAACTGTACTCCCAAACTGTGAACTAAATCAGATCCTTTCTACTTTAAGTTTCTTTTGTTGGAGTGATTTATCTTAGTGACAGGAAAGTAACAACACCAATGTTTGTAGTCTTTAAAAATAAAATACATATATAATAAATATAACAGACTTGGGAAAAACAGGTAACTGACTGGCCTCCCAGGACACATCCTGTGTGCCTCCCCCTTCTTATCCCAGCACCAGAAAGGCAACTGGGACCTGCTCTCAATTAGAGTGGAACTCCACTGCTCTGTTACAGATGCCACCAGCTGGTGAGCTGGTAAGACGACCTGCCTCCAGGCTGCACCCCCACCCCACCCACTGGACTCTATCCCTCAAAGACCCACTTTGCTGCCCAGCCCACATACCTAAACATCCTTCCCAAGGCCGGCCCTCATGCACAACCCCATCAGACTACATAGGCACAGGCACAACCCACAGAAGTTGGAAGAACAGATGAATGAATGCCAGTGTCAGAATATATTCAACAACCAAAAGAGCAATATGGCACCACCAGAACCCAATGATCTCACAACAGCAAGACATGAACATTTTAATGCATCTAAAACACAAGAAAATAACATTAAAAATAATTTTATGAAGATGATTTAAAGAAGAGGCCTTTAAAGAGAAAGAGGCCTTTAAAGAGAAAATTTAAAATCCCCTGAAAGAAATAGAGGAAAAGACAAACATAAATTGCAAGAAATCAATATATCCCTTTAAAAAAAAGTCATGAAATCTAGGAAAAAAATAATATATTTGGCTTTTCTATGCTTGTGAACTATAGGCTCAATGTCCTTTGTATATGGCTATTGTCCACTAATGAGTGAGAACATACCATATTCATTTTTTTTTGGATCTGGGCTATCTCACTCAGGATAGTGTTTTCTATTTTTTTCCATTTGCATGCAAAATTCAAGATGTCATTGTTTTTTTACTACTGAGTAGTACTCTAATGTGTATATATTTCACACTTTCTTTACCCATTCTTCCATTAAGGGAAATGGACATCTAGAAACAATATCTAGGTTGTTTCTAGGATCTGGCTATTACAAATAGTGCTGCTATGAAAATAGTTGAACAAATGCTTTTGTAGTATGATTGGGCATCTCTTGGGTATATTCCCAAGCATGGTATTGCTGGATCTTGAGGTAGGTTGATTCCCAATTTCCTGAGAAACCACCACACTGATTTCCAAAGTGGTTGCACAAATTTGCATTCCCACCAGCAATGGATGAGTGTTCCCCTTACTTCACATCCTCTCCAGCATAGGCTATCATTGGTGTTTTTGATTTTAGCAATTCTGACAGGTGTAAGATGGTATCTCAAAGTTGTTTTGATTTGCATTTCCCTGATCACTAAGGAAGTTGAACATGACCTTAAGTGTCTTTTGGCCATTTGAACTTCTTCTGTTGAGAATTCTCTTTCCAGTTCCATACCCCATTTTTAAATTGGGTTAATTAGAGTTTTAATGTCTAGTTTGTTGAGTTCTTTATATATTTTGGAGATCAGACCTTTGTTTGCAGGGTTGGTGAAGATCTTCTCCCATTCAGTAGGGTGCCTTTTTGTCTTAATGACAGCGTCCTTTGCTTTCCAGAAGCTTCTCAGTTTCAGGAGGTCCCATTTATTCATTGTTGCTCTCATTGTCTGTGCTATTGGGGTTATACATAGGAAGTGGTCTCCTGTGCCCATGTGTTGCAGTCTACTTCCCACTTTCTTTTCTATCAGGTTCAGTGTGGTTGGTTTTATTTTGAGTCTTTAAGCCATTTGTACTTGTGTTTTGGGCATGGTGATAGATATGGATCTATTTTCATTCTTCTACAGGTTGACATCCAGTTATGCCAGCACCATTTGTTGAAGATGCCTTCTTTCTTTCATTGTATAATTTTAGCTCCTTTGTTGAAAATCAGGTGTTCATAGGTTTGTTAGAACTTGGGGGAGTGGGAGGGTGGAGATAACGGAAGGGCTGATATAGGAGCAGGGAAAAAGATATCTACATTAAGGGAGCCATTTTAGGGTTGGCAAGAGAATTGGTTCTAGAGGGGATCCCAGGTGTCCACGGGGATGTCCCCAGATAGGTCCTTAGGCAGCAGAGAAGAGGATGCCTGAACTGGCCTTGCCCCACTATCACACTGATGATTATCTCGAATATCACCATAGAATCTTTGTCTGTTGACGGATGGAGATAGAGACAGAGACCCTCACCAGAGAAACGGACTGAGCTCCCAAGGTCCAGTTGAAAAGCAGAAGGAGGGAGAAGATGAGCAAGGAAGTCAGGACCATGAGGGGTTGGTCCACCCACTGAGACAGTGTCCCTGATCTAATGGGAGCTCACCAAATCCAGCTGGACCAGGACTGATGAGCGTGTGAACAAACCGGACTCTGAATGTGGCTGCCAATAGGGGCTGACTGAGAAGACATCGATAATAGCACTGGGGCCTGTTTCTACTGCATGTACTGGCTTTTTGGGACCCTAGCCTATTTTGATGCACAGCTTCCTAGGCCTGGATGGAGGGTGGAGGGCCTTGGACTTCCTACAGGGCAGGGTACCCTTCCTTCTCTTAAGGAGGGAGGAGAAAGGAAGATGGTGAATAGGGGAGTGGGAGGGGAATGGGAGGAGGTGTAAATTTTTGAATGGAAAAATTAAAAATAAGAAAAAACTTATCTTTTTTCATTTCATATACTCATCCCAGTTGCCAACCTTCCCCTCCTCCCATTTCCTCCACCTACTCCTCCCCAATCCCACCCCCCATCCACTCTTCAGAGAGGGTAAGGCACATTGCTCTGAGGAAGGACCTAAGGCCCTCCCCACTATATCCAGGCTGAGCAAGGTATCCGTCCAAAGAGAATGGGTTCTAAAAAGCCAGAACAAGCAGCAGAAACAAATCCTGGTGACACTGCCAGTGGCCCCACAGTTTGCCTCAGCCATACAACTGTCACCCACATTCAGAAGGTCTAGCTTGGTTCTACGCTGGTTCCTTTCCAGTCCAGCCAGAGTTGGTGAGCTCAGGTAAACTGTTTCAGAGGGTGTCCCCATCATGGTCTTGATCTCTTTGCTCATATTTTCACTCCTTCCATTCTTCAGCTGGATTTTAGGAGCTTAGCCCAGTGCTCTGTCACAGGTTTCTGCCCCTGTCTGCATCAGTTGCTGGATGAAGGTTCTATGATGACATTTAAGATCAAAGTCAAATAGGCTGATGAGGGCAGTTTTCTACATATACTAATCCTTAACTTTATACTCTAAGGCTATGTGTTTTATGGTACATGAACTATATTGTAAAAAATATATTATTTAAAAAATTATATAAGTCAGGAACCAGGTGGTGGTGGCACATGCCTTTAATCCCAGCACTAAGAAGGCAGAGGCAGGAAGATTTCTGTGAGTTTGAGGCCAGCCTGGTTTACAAGAGCTAGTTCCAGGACAGGCTCCAAAGCTAAGGTACAGAGAAACCCTGTCTCAATCAATCAATCAATAAAAACAAAAACAAAACAAAAAAATTATACAAGACAGAGTTTCACTATTAGTTCTGCTTTTAAATTTTTATTAATGTATATGATTGTTTTGCCTGCATGTATATATGCGTGCAGCTTGTGGATAGGGAGGTTTGAGGAGGGTATCATATCCCCTGGAACTGGAGTTACAGATGCTCATGTGCTACTGTGTAGGTGCTGGAAGTCAAACCTGGGTCATCTGCCAGAGTAGCAAATGCTCTTAATTGCTGAGTCAACTCTCCTGCCCTGCACCCTTAGTTCTTAAACCAAAAAAACTTCCTCTGTTAAAGCAAGCAAATGACTCTAGTAACTCAGTAAACAGTGCTTTATTTTCTATGAAGGAAATGATTATAATTATAATGATTATGCTTTCAATAGAGCCCTTGCATATGGCACTGAACTAGCTTCCTGTTTTGCTCCTAAATGTGTTCCACTAAGGGTTGTTATTGCGTAAGGGAGTAGGACTGCACACATTACACAATGTAAACCCTTTTGACCATGTTTGGAACACGGCTTGTTGAGGACACAAGTCAGTGAACAAGCTGATCTTGATGGATCACAGCACTGAGCTAGTCACACCTCTTGCTTGGTAGCATTTCTCACACACCCATTTCTCAGTAGTTGTTCTGCAAGAACTGAGAGATCCATTGCCATGAGTCAGACTCAGTATGGAGAACTGGGCCAAGTTCATGCTGGCCAGAGATTTTGCTCCCTGCCTCCACCAACCCTCAGGGTTTTTGTCTCATTAGCATTTGGAAGTATAAAATTGCAGGTGTCAACTTCTGAAAATTTTTATGGGATTGAGGAGAAAAAAATGTGTTGGAAAAGGACACTGTACTTACGATGATGGATCAAAGAAGAAACTGTGGTAGGGTTGACAAGGAGAAGGGAAGCCAGGGGCTAAAAGGACAAGAAGAGGACCAGAAACTTCTTGCCTTGATTACCCACTTTCTGAACAAAGTCAGCAGATATTTCAGGAGCATGAAATTATAAGCTCGCTCGAAAGTTGTTTGGACACTGATTTCGTAACCTGGCTTTGTTATAAGTACATGTTTGTAGTTTAAGTTTTAAATTGTTTTCTTTAAATATTTCTGAACCTACGATTTAGTTAAAATGAAAAGACTATGGTCCAAATTTTTCCAGATTTTTTTTTATATTGATCCATTTTTTCAAGGTATTAACGTACGATTCCTCACACTGAAAATTTCATATATACATATATATGGTATGAGGACATAAATAACACAACAATTGAATAACTTGTATGGTAATTTATATATATAATTTATATACATTAACAATATAAGAAAACTAGATAAATTTCATTTATGTTGTCAAGAGATTAATATAAATTTTAAAAAATAGTATTTAGTGGGATAATAGGATGCTATTTTGATATGGATATCATATCAAATTATATTATATTTAATTTAAGAACGCCAAGACAAGTGCAATCACTGTGGAGGCTCTAAGTGCTAGTTCACTACTGTGTTCAAACATTTAGTCAGTGTCTGCCTTTCGCATTTTAAATGTATTATCAAGACCTGCTAGGAAGCTAATGAAAGAAGGTAGAAGGATAATTACAAAGTTGAGAGAAGTTAAGCCCTGGACTTTCACTTCCAGTATTACTGTTCTGATGAGTCCAAAGGTCCTCATGGTTGCTACCAGCAGACAAGCAGCCAGAACAGAAGCATAGTTCAGAAGGGTATGGGTTAGGAAGGTGTGAGAGAGCAAGTGCTGGAACTCCCTAAAACCAGGGATCCTCAGGAAGACAGGATTCAGTGGAAGCTGCAATCCATTAACAGAAATGTATGTAGAATGAACTCTGTGCGATGCTGGTGAAGAATAGGATGGGGTTGGAGAAGTCGAGGTATAGAAACAAAGTATGATCAGTAGTTAACAAAAAGTAGATCAGAATCTCAGAATAGGTGCTGTGTGGCCGCAAAACGAGGAAGCAGATCCTGTAGAGTCACATGAAATACAAGATGAAGGGTGCATTTGCTGTGTGCCCTGAGATCTAGCTGTGCTTCTCTCCAGGTCTCTGGGAATTATGAGACTTGTGTGGGAACTAGTGTTGCCACTGTCACTATCTTTATTACCAACATCATCACGACCCTTCATCATCAAAATATCTTTTTTATGTCTCAGAAGCTAAAATCTCAAACATTAACCCTCTCAGTAGCACTGTCTTTAAACTTTAATTTTCACTAGAAAGATAAAATTAATTGACACTTAGAAAAGCGATCTCACTTCTTAAAGACTTGTAGATGGTAAATAACGAACCCAACATTCTAGCTGGTCTGTGTCATTTGGGTTCTTAATGGCAGGTTGTTGCTCAATAGCCCTTCATCCCCGTTAGTAAACAAATAGCCCTTCATCCCCATTAGTAAACAAATAGCCCTTCATCCCCATTAGTAAACAAATAGCCCTTCATCCCCATTAGTAAACAAATAGCCCTTCATCCCCATTAGTAAACAAGGGGGTAAGTGCAGCAAAAGGTACATGCAACCTAGTTGAAGCTGACCCTCACCTGTTGCTTCAGGTAGTCATGGAGTCTGCCTTGTAGCTGAAGGGATAGATTTATGTTGGGGAGGCTTTGTCGATCTGTGGATGAAGCTAAGCTGTGCTTGCTCCGATAACTGGACGCCATTTCAATCTCAGATGTCAGCGGCTTTGCATTTTATGTGCAAGGGGAAAGTGAAATGAAACCAAGGCTTCATGTGCCTTTGCTTCTTAGCCTCAAAGGCTGTGATAGTAGGATGGGGTCTCACAAGCTTCACGGCCCAACTCTATTTGATGAGCTCCAAACTCAAGGCCATGCTGCGTAGAAAGCAGGGTTTCCAAGTTTCTCCAGCTCCCAAGGGCCCAGGCAGAAGGTGTTTCTCTTTCTGGGCAAACCACAACATTTCCCCTATGGCTTTGGGAGCAATGGGGATATTTATTGAATTGTGTTTTATTGTTCATCATGCCATCTTCTTCCTCGTCATTTTTGTGATTGCAGGTCATTTAAGGGCAGAATTGCTGGAGATTTTGTCCTTATCCCTTGTATCTCTCAGCACTGATGGTTACTAAAATTCATTTGATTTAATGTTTTGTATGATTGATCTAAAGGACAAGCTTAGGCAATTTGCTTAAGCTGAATGAAGATTCGTAGCAAGGACCAGGAAAATCTTCTCCTGCTCCTACCTATTAGTACAACACTATGGTTGTTGGGTGGAGGGGCATGTATTTTTCTCTGTCTCCTCACATCAGTATATGAAGACTGAGAGCAGCCTGAGGGATGTTTTGTTTCTTTGTTTTACTTTGAAAGCTCCCAGGCTGATGATCAGATCTTTTGTTCATGCTGTTTTTAATTGTAGGTCTTGGGTAGGAGTTTTTAAATTTACTGAACATAACATCAATTACAGGGCACTTCACTACTTTTTTCTTTGACGAAGAAGGGGAAAACCCGACTCAGAAGAATAAGTTGTTTCTTGTAAAAAAATAGAATTAGAATCCAAGTCTAAGCCACCTGCAAATAGCTTCAAAAAGGGTTTGCATCAAATGTATTAAGAATACAAGTGATTTGAAAAGTGCAATCACTAAACAATCCCCAGAGGCACGTCCTATGTGTATGAAATCATGGATTTCTTTTTAAAATATAAGGTCTCACTACATAGACCAGGCTAATATGCATAGTTCTCAAGTCTCAGCATCCTGAATGCTGAGATTACAGGTACGTTCCACCAGCCTGGCAAGTGAGGATGCTTGTATAAATTTAGAAGGAAAATACAGAGTTCATTTGAAAGTAGCTCTTCAGAAAAAGAATGATGGACTTGGAAAACATTTTAGTATAAGATTGTTTTCCATTTCCGTTTATGTGGTTTCCACACAAGAAAACTTTAAAAATTGAAATTTGACTGAATTTTACGTCACATTTGCATACATGGTTTTCATGTAGACTCATCTCTTCTGCTCCCTTATTAAAGAGACCTCAGGTGAGTACAGGCAAAGGAGCCTTGTTCGGAGTAGTGATGAGGGATCTCTGAGGTCATGACCCTGAGTTCAGCTTGAGGACGAGACTCTGAATTCAAGGGCTTGGGATTTCAGTAAGCAAGACTCAGTACGAAGAATGTGAAAGCACAATCTCCAGGAGCCTTCCCTTCCTAGCCTACCACCAAATGACAATTCCTGCCCATTTTTGTAACTGATGGGGAAAGGGAATTTAATTAGACTCTACGGTGTCTTGGGATGAGGATGTTGCACCTCAAAATCCTTCTTCTTTCCAGCCTAGAGTGAGTTACATTACCTTCCTATTGTTCTCTCTCCCCCAGCCCCAGTATGGTTAGTCAATTCTGAGGAGGTGGACGTATGTGTTGTAAGTTGTGTTGAAAGGGAGGAAACAGACTAATCCTTGCCTTATACGAAATCATTGTTTTCTTGTCTGGCTTATACCTGAAGAAGATAATATTTCTGTATATATACTCACTTATCATCTAAACAACTGTGGCTATTTCTCAGCTGGGGTACTTTTTTCTTTTTCTTTTGGATTTTTCGAGACAGGGTTTCTCTGCAGCTTTTTGGTTCCTGTCCTGGAACTAGCTCTTGTAGACCAGGCTGGCCTCGAACTCACAGAGATCCGCCTGCCTCTGCCTCCCAAGTGCTGGGATTAAGGGCGTGCGCCACCACCGCCCGGCTGGTGCTTTTTGATTAACACTCATTGCATTCTATCAAGGTGAGCAGTATGAAAATTTATTTCAATCCCTGGACTGGAAACTTAAAACAAGATTGTGATTGCTTTGTATGTTATCCTAATTTCTAAGAGAGCATCCTATTGATGTCTGTTGAAGGCCTGCATGGTCTGTACTATGAGGGTATTTTCAGGAGTTTTAAAAACCACATTGTTTCACATACAAGAGCTCAAGTTCCTTAGGCTGGTACACTCTAACTAACTCTGGTGTTTTATTCATGATTTGACAAAGCAGTCCAGACCTTGCAGGTCTCAGAGTGTTGACAGGATTCTGAGCATCTTGGAAAATGGTTATGAAAGGATCACAGTAGTTATCAAGGTGTGGCTGAGTAAGCTCTAGCTGGGTAGGAGGCTGGGCAACTGGTTGGAAACAGTTGTATAATACGAAAGACAACTCATCCATTTGAAAAATGCATAAAGAAGGCTGTGCTGATAGTATCTATTTTTATCTCAGATCTAGAAAGCTCAGAAACAGCTGTCAAACCCTTCTTGGGACACATTCATATCCTGCCTGTGATATGAATCTTAAGGGGGTGATACCCACACAGTCAGGACATTGTTCTAAGCAGCAGGGTAAGCCTGCCATAGCCTAGGGCTTTCATGCTTGTCCTGACTTCTGTGTTAGAGACACTATAGTCATCTGAGAGAGTATTTTTTTTCTCCATATAATTTTGAGGATACTTTGAAATGCCACCTATGAATATTTAGCTTTTTCCCACGGTACCTAGCCTGGGAACGTATTATTCAGGACACATTTGGGTGGGAGGAATGACGTCAACATAAAGTCACTGAGTGCCTAAAGGTCAGAGTCCCCTTTGTCTCCAAGCCTTGGTTGTGCTGAACTAGTCAATCTGCTTGTTGGGAAATGTGTCAATGGCCGGATGGGACACAGAGCCAACATCTGTTTTAGCCAGGGTCACATAAAGGCGGCTCACAGCTTAAATCACTGACATTTTTGTAAGGATTTCAACTCTGGATAGTAATGTTTTTTTTTTCAGGGTCTTTCTATCCCATGTGAGTTATGTTACCAGCAGAAGAGAAAAGGCGATGTGATAGAAACAAAACAGGGTAATTAGTTTTTATAGATCACACGCAATTACAGACGAGTCATTGTGAGTGAACGCAATGATGTGGATATTTTAAAAGAAAGAATTGTGACCTCTTTGCCTGAGCATTCCAGAGCAATAACACAAAGGAACTGAACTTTATATTGACTGTTATTTCTCAATAGCTTTGTGTTTAAATTTATAAGTTTCAATGTCATAAAAAAAAGTTGTCTTTGAATCCAAGATTTAATACTCAGTTGTGGGGTCTTGGCTGAGTTAGTTTCTCAAGAGCCTGCATTTACAAACACATAAAAGGGATGGCAAAAATCTCCCTTACCTATCTTAGAGGGGATAAAATGAGACACTGAAGTGAGGTATCTTTATGGAGGGTGACCAATAAATAGAGGTTTGTGATAGAATTCCATTTGAACATACTGAATTTTTTGGCAATTGGTTGTTTTCTTTCTTAGGATTACCCAAAGTTTTATAGACCCTTTGCTTTATGGGAGCCACCAGAGAAACACTAAGCCAGGGCTTGCTCCCTAGCTAATACTGCACACCAGCATTGGTAAATGGTAAAGGAAGACTCGGTCTATTTTGTTTGAACTCATAATGTCTGTTGTCAGTGACTCATTGTAAATTGTGAATTCACTAACTATTCCTGCCTCAAATTTGTTCGAATGATTTAACAGCTACACCTACAGATATCTGTCACACTTAGAGCTGCGTGTAGCCACATGCCCTGTGTGCCACTGGATTTGAATTTGGCTTAAGTTGTTTTCAGTCTTTATTGACTTTGATGTCTTGTCTTACACATTAGTGCTATGAAGTTCTGGTTACTGTAGTTTTGTTTCTAAACTGTAAAATTTAATTGTCCAATTTTAAGCACCAGTTCTTACCATTTCTAATTCTTAACTAACCAAGTGACTCTCATTCTCTGAATTTCTCAATACTCAACATTGTAGTCTTTAGTTGTGAAGTTATGTATTTTACTAACAGCTTTCACAGTCTTGTAATAATATACATGGCACAGTGCAGTGTTCATAGCATGAATACTATAACTGTCTGCTCTGGTTCTAACCCCAGATCATTACTTATTCTGCCTTTGGCATAAAGCAAGTTATTTAATCCGGTACTTCAATGCCCTCTTTCTCATAGTGTACCTATATGGAGTAAAGATGCTTATACAGGACTTGAGAGAAGGCTCAGTATGTAAAGACACTTGTATAAATCCCTAAACCTATGTTTGATTCTTGGAAACAATGTAAAGGTGGAAGCAGAGAACTGACTTCAAAACGTTGTCCTCTAACCTACACAAATGACCCATGGTATGCACATGTCTGCCACCCCTCATCAGGTCTCTCTCTCTCTCTCTCTCTCTCTCTCTCTCTCTCTCTCACACACACACACACACACACACACACATGCACGCGCTTTTACATATGGAATGCATTTACTGTAACATCAGAAGTGCTAAAGAGGTATTCACTGTTAAGCTTTTTATGCATATTATATTTTTATGGTCTGGCTGCCATTCTCCTGCAAAGCACATTAATTCAACTGTAGTAACTGTCCGCATAGTATGAATTATAAGTAGAGCAGTCTGATGCTTCATTCTGCTACCAAGCAGGACAGAAATATTGGCTGTCTTCTGCAGAGCTAAGACTAGGGGAGGGAGCTGCTCATATCTAAGGCTGTGGGTTAGCTGACTACAAGGCAACACAATGGAATAAAAATCATAGGAATGACAGAAGTCCCAAAAGCAAGTACTCCATGATACAAATGATTGGGGTAAAGAAAAACATGAAGGCAAAGGAAGATGGTGATGGGCACATGACACTAAGTATAGAAGCCAGATCTAGTAATGTGGCCTGAGAGGCTTCACAGCAATGAAAGGAACAGAGGCTGAGCACATCAAGTTAAGCTGGATATTTCCTTCACCTGGTGGAACACTAAAGCCTGCCCCATGTATTCCTGAGATTGAAAGCCATTTTCTTGGGCAAACCCAATAGCCCATGTTGATCTATGATTTCTTCAAATGGTGCCTTAGAGAACTTTAAATCCTGTTATATCTGTGTTAGTCCATGTGGCATACTTTAACAAAATGCTACCAACTGAGTATCTCAAAACCAACAGAGACTTCTGTCTGAGAGCTTTAGAGATCCCCAAATCAAGGTAGCTGCAGAGACATAAGAAAAAAACTTTCTGGTTCATAATGATAATGTTCCTTGGTTTTTCGATGGTAGAACGTGAAGCAATGAGTCAGCTCTTTAGATTCTCATTCATGAAAATTTTTACTTGTGAACTAATTAAGTCTTACAGGACCACTGAGATAGTCATACCACCTTGAGAGATAGGATTTTAAAATAAGAATTTCAGGTGACAAAAAAAAAAAGAAATTCAAAACAAAGATTTTGGAAATCAGTAAAGAGATAACAGTTTGTAAATACAAGAGCTTTCAGAATTAGCATATAGTCTTTTGCCATATGCAACAGTAGTTAAGTGCATATTATGTACTCTTTGTTTTCTATTGTTGTTTTCTTGGTTCAAGTGAATTTTAGATATTATTAAATTAACCAATTGCAATCTGCTCAGAGACATCAGAGACATTCTATTATATGCTAACGGTACCACAAAACTGACTTAAAATTAAAAAAGATCACACTAGAGGAAGCAGGGAACTAAGAATGAAACTACCAAAATCAGCTAGAAGGCTGCATCAGCTGTCTAGATGCAAGATGGTAAAGTTTTAGATAAAGAGGGAGACAGTGGAAATTCTGATAAATTATTAGACCATGAGTACATTTTTGAAGATAACACTAACCATGATTCTGGGCAGCATGGAAGTAATCTAAAGCAATGAGAGATCAAGAGTGAATCTAAGTTTGTTAGCCAGAGTGAGTAAGATTAGATTGGCACATCTAACATGAGAAAGCTCAGAGAATAATTTTGTAAAACGGAGCATGTTTTGAACTTAAGATGGCTCCTACATTAAACACTCAAGTAGATACGGTGATTAAGGAGTCAAAAATGCAAGACAGTTGTTTTGGGTGGGTGTTTAAAAAGTAGAAACTTTGAACACATAGAGAGTTTTAAAAACACAGAATTGTAAGAAATTATCCTGGGGGTATACACAGAAAAGGGAAAAATACTAACAAAACACTAACGTAGACTCTTGAGCGGCAAGGCTTAGAAATTAGAGACAGAAAGGAGAAATTGTAAAGGAATGAAATGGTATGGAACTGAAAAGGAGAGATTGTGGCGCTGTAGAAGTCAATGGAAAGAGTGTCTTTAGGAAGGAGAAAGGAGAAAAATGGTGCGAATACGGATAATTGCCAAGACTGGAAACTTCTAACAAGGTTTGACCACAGTGCGTTGATGATTTGGGAAGGAAACATTCAATAGCGTGTGTGTGTGTGTGTGTGTGTGTGTGTGTGTGTGTGTGTTGGGATTTTTAGAATTATAAGCAGATTAGAGTAAAGAAAGAGTGGGAAATAGGTAAGCATGCTTGTATGACAAAGACACTCTGATGGGAAAGGGTATGTGGTGCATGCCCACAGGAACTTAAAAGGGGCACTCATGAGAGCAGGATTCTGATACCGATTTGCTGGCTCGTTCTATTCTGACATACATTTTGAGGCTTTCATAGATTAGACCTGGTGATTTTCCTCCTTTTTAATATCGACAAAGAAGTCACCTCTTAGTTGTGCACGGTATCATCCCTTCATCCTCGCTGAAGACATAAATAGGCTGCATCACAGTGGTGGAGTTTGTGTATGATTGTCTCTCTGTCTCTTAATTTTTCTGACTTACAGAACGAAAAATTCTGTAGAGAGCAAGGTCATCATTGGTTGTTGAAAAGTGGGAATTGCTCAGTGGCTTGTGAGATCAATAACAACAGTAGGACTTTTTAATCAGCAGGATCTTAAAGACAAGAGAGTAAGACCTTGACTTAGCTTTGGGTCCCTTAACAGAAATGGAATCTGAGAAAAAAAAGTAGGCACTCACAGTTACTGCTTTTGACTATGTTCCCAAAGTTTTGTGAAAGGAACGGTCTATACATGCTAGGTGAGGAGCAGACACTGCTTCAAGGAGTTACTACTACAGCTGAGGATTAGACTCTTTCTTCTGCTTTTTAACACTCATTAGCCATTGATGAACCAGTGTACTGATTTCAGGATTAAAGCCAGTCTGCCTATTAGGCTAGCTTAAGTTAAAAGGTATTGGCCTACATATTGAGAGGGCCTTTTCTGCACTATAAATCATCAGGGACGAAGACCAAGATTGTTCCTTTTCATCAGCTCCTTGTTCTTTTTCTCAGGTGTTCTGAATTTACTGTGCTTTTCATCATCTTTCTGATCAGTCTCTTGATACGTGAAAGAAAAGGGGGTGGGGCAGGTGGCTACAAACCTATGGCAACAGGCCTGGTAATCTGATAATTGGGAGTGGTGGGGCAGGAATCCTCAGTTGGCTGTTGTTTTAAAAGCTATCAGGGAGTGCCGCGGGTGATACTTAAGATATTATTATATTTCTTAAAATTTCCCCTTAGAGATTAATCATTGCCTGTCAAGCCTCTACCTGAAAAAAAAAAATCTTGTCACTGAGAGTGAAATTTTCCTGGCCGTCACGTACCCCCTTGATTGTGAAGGCTATAGCCTTAGGAGCCTGGGTAGCTACTTATTACGACAAACTAGTATTTACAAGACAACTCAAGTTCATAATAGTGATTTTGAAGCTGTATCATAACTATCATACATAATTAATAAAGTAATAAAATTCTAATTTTGTTTTAAGGCTGGATTAGGCTACTTCTACTTCAAGGGTGTTGTTAATTTAGCTAATAGATATTAAAATATTTACAGAAACTTCTGTATCCTTAATAGCTGTTTATATTTTCATGGTATCCCCTTTTCTATTTTGATAATCCATTTTCTGTTGACAAATATATAGATTCATTGTTTTCTACATAGGTATTCATTGTGTTTTATAGTTATTAATCCTTTGCTATGTGCCATACCATGCTTCCCTTTGCCTTTTTCTCCATCTTGCCTTAGCTTGTCTTTGTAGCTCTTGGTATCCCAGACTAATCCCTTGTACAAACAATATCACAACTCTTCAAGCAGAGACTACCACTACGTTTTGCAGAACAGCTATGTAAATGTAAGGTCAGAACAAATATCAATTGTTCCACAGACCTATCTATCTCTTTCTCTTAATACTGCTTGTCTCATCTATTGTCTATTGTGTTAGTGTCCTTACTGGGAGACTTCTCTCGTTGATCTTAAAATTTCAAAGAAGTTCAAAGCCATTGCTTCTGAGCAATCGTGTGAAAAATCATTTATAACATAGTAAGAGTTCTGGGTTCTTATATATTGCTTTTAGATGCAAAACGTGGTGACATCTGACTTAAATATTCATATGATTATTTTAATTTGATGGATTCTCATGGTCGTTTCTTTCTCATGCCACTATTTTAGTTTAAACTCCGTCCTTCCATTTATGTCTTACTTCTCAGATGTAAACAACTTGCTGCAGAGCTGACTGTGGCCTTTATTCTTTGACTGGTCATTATAGAACCGTTTCATTCCTCAATGAGGAAATATACACACAGATGAAATCCTTATCAAACTGTGGGAAGCTGATACAAGTGTCACTAATTTGATCTGAATTGCTCATGCCGAGACGCTGTCATATACCTACCCTTACCTTTGTATTAGCTCAATAAAGCTTCATAGGAAACACGTTTTCCAAAATATAATTTTAAGTTAGAAGCTGAGAAAGGGACCAGAAACAACTGGATGAAGACTTTCCCTCCCTTAACTTAAGTATGTGGCCTTACAAACCACAGGTCTATGAAACTTCTCTTAAGGGGAAATAATAAGGGCACCATGATATGTTTGTCCTCAACAGTATACACCAAATACAGTCTTAACAAAATGAACCTTACGATGTCTTAAACCTTCACGGTCATTGCTACTAACACTTTTCATGTGATCTCCTGAAGAAACTATATTGTTGTGTCATATTCTTTCTGTTGCCTGTTTGTTTTGTTTTTTAATTTCTCTTTGGTGTTGTTGTTCTAAGTTTCTACATATAGGCTAAATAAATTAGGAGTCTATCTTACAGATTGTGGATTATTTTTAAAGCTAAAATTCATATAAAATGCAAAAATGATGGTTGAAGGAAATTGCCTTGCTCCATACAAAATCAATTTTGAATCTGATTCTAATAATCCTATGGATTACTATTAAAGATGGGAAGTCGGAACAAATATCAATTGATCCACACGTCCATCTCTTTCTCTTAACACTGCTTGTCTCATGTAATGTTTATTGTGTTAGTGTGCTAAATGGGACACTAACTTTTCACTAACATTTAACACTGTCTTTTTGTCTTTAATAAGGAAAAAGATTATAATTTGGTTACCAATCCACTTCACCAGAAAAGTAGTTATTTGAGATGATAGAGAAAATTGATTCTGTGAAGCTTCCTGTGAGTTTATTAAAAGAGGAATAGTAAAGAAGGGGAAGCTTTCACGTTCATGGTGTCTGCAGCTCAGTGTTGTGCACTGGTCTGGCAGTTCTCATGGACTGTCACAGAGTCCCATAGAAGGACAGGTGGGTAGAATGGCAGAGACACCTGTTCTCTGAGCATGGATAAGCTGTTAAAAGCCTTGGGTTGGCTAGTGTTAGGCATCTTATTTTTGGTGAAGGAGAAATCATTAGATATTCTCTCTCTCTCTCTCTCTCTCTCTATCTATCTCTTTCTCTGTTTTTTGAGACAGGGTTTCTCTGTAGCTTTGAGGCTTGCCATGGAACTAGCTCTTGTAGACCACGCTGGCCTCGAATTCATAGAGATCTGCCTGCATCTGCCTCCTGAGTACTGGGATTAAACGCATGCACCACCACTGCCCCGCTAGATTTTCTTTTAGATAAAACATCTTTGGTGTATTTCTTTCTGAAAAATCATATCTGGTATCCTTGGGGGTTGAGCTGGTGCTTTAATGCCAGGCAGTGCTCTGTTACTGAGTTAGAAGCCTGGGCCTTGGGGTTTTGAGACAGGCTCTCCCTGTGTAACTGAGGCTGTCCTTAGATTTCTGGCTTCCAACTACCAACTTCCAACTGTTCTGATACATAGCACAGCACCCACTTTCTCTTAAATAAATGGACAAACAGCAACAAAAATTAGGGGATGGTGAGATGACTCAGTGGTCAAGGGCTCCTGTTGCTCTTGTAGTGGGTCCAGGTTTAATTCCTAGCATCCACATGGAGCTCACACCCACCCAACTCCAGGAGATCCAATGTTCTCTTCTGATCTCTGTGCACACACACAGAACGCACAAAAACATGCAGTGAAAACCCCCATACATATGAAGTAAAAAAATAAATAAATCTGATGCATTTTTAAATGTTAAATTAGAAAACAAAATTACAAGAGCCAAAAGTGAGAAATGTATCATTTATTCCAGAGGAATCTGCAGTTTTTCCTTTAACTGTCTATAACTGAAACAGTCTCTGTTGAATACACTTATTATTGCTTTTCCACTAAATTTGGAAGAAAAAGAGCTTTCTCTTGTAGCTGAAGTTACATAAGTTAACTTTTGCATCTTTGTTTTTAAAAGCGTAACCAAGGTGGTTATCTTGTTTGTCTTTAGACGATGTAGGGCAACATCTACTATCTACATGAATTGTCTCTCATTTTCCTTATTTAATTTTTATGTGTAATACTGTCCAAGAGTGTAGTTGCAGGCAGTAATTTATTTGTTGCTCACTTTGGACAGTTAGATGCGCCACCAACTATTAATGGACTGGGTATTCTTCTACCTCCTAGGAATTATAAAGATGAAGCCACATAGAAACACTAGGGCTGTACAGTTTGTATTCACAGGAGGCAGTGATCCATACCCCCACCCACCCATTAGGCACAGCATCCTCTGCATTCTTTGGCTTTAATGCAGATGGAAGGGTATCAGACCCCGAGGGAACTGCCTATCACCGTGGATAGCACATGGGGGACAAGATGGATCACTGCAGGATGCACAGTGAACATCTGGAAATACCACAGGGCAATTGCTTCAGCAATTCCTTACTTCTACTAGTGTGCTATTTTCATTAATTTTAACAAATTCTGCTTCCTTTCGCATTTTCTTTCACTTTGCCAACTTGATGTAAAAAAAACAAAAAAATGTTCCAAGGGCTTGCTATGAAGAGTCAAAGGAAAATTAAAACTGGTACTGAACTTTTTAGCACCGCTGAGCTGAGTGAAAAATAAAAGAGATTTTTTGTCTTGGAGGTTTCTGATAAGCTATCAATTTAAGCTACATAGATGGTATCTCCACACATTCATATGTGTATGTGTGTGTGCACCTTTATTTCATATTTATTTGTATCTGAAGATGCCTCCCAACTGTCTGTGTAAGCTTTGCTTTTATTCTAGTTCTTTCTGCAAACTCTTTCTGTCTGTGGATTTCAGAGCATAGTTACATGTATTCATTATGATTTCTGTCTTTGTTGTCTTTGTGTTAGTTAACAAAATAGCTCTAATTTTGTCCCCTCTTTGCCTGTCTCTTTCATGTCATCTGCTCTGTCTTCTGGCTCCCAGGTGATATAACTGAGGTATAATATTATTTTGTACCTTTCTATAAAAATAATAAAGTGTATTTATCATAAGTATCTATGTAGTTTTGGTCATCTTTTAATCTTTTGATAAAAATAACACACAAAAATACTAAAAGTAAAATTTCTATAGGACGTTGACAAAGCTAGATGGGGGCCACCTTTAGACTAATGCAGTAAAATTGTGTCTGAGATACAAGTAAATGGAGTCATATCAAAAATGCTTGATTTCTTCTGGGGCCTCTCAAGGCACAAAAAATGAAGTCGCTAAAGATCTGTTTGCCAAGACCTCCCTCTTAGATTCATGGATTCCATTGTTTGTTGGGTATAAACTGTTCTGTTTACAGTGCCAAATGCATTCGTGAGTTTTGATGTAATCTATTTCTCCAATGGAAACTCTGGCTATCCAAACAAGACAGGTCTCTTTTCACTTACAGTTGCTAGGAGAAACTGATCTGTAGATGACAAACTGACAACATTTGTTAGATAAATACCTCTGAATTTATGTCTTCTCTTTCTCCTCCCACACAAACATGGCAAACATGGGCTCTAAGAATTAGACTCTTCTAAGAATTACAGTGCTACTGTAATAAATATTTACACTTGGACATAGGAGATATTTGTATGTAACTTTTAAGATTAATCAAGGATTTCATTATGACCTTAGGGTCATGTTTTTTATAGTAAAATACTAAAAGAAAAGAGAGTATAGAAGTACTCTACAGGCAAATGACAAATAAATAAATGTCATTTGTAGTAACAAATGGTTAAATTAATGTTGGCCCTGTAAATTCTTGAAGCTATGACAAAATGTTTCAAGTCTGCTAAAAACATGCACAACACCAACAACAATATTGCTCTATAACAGAAATGCAAATTATTTAAAAAAAATAATTTTTAAAACCCTGCCACATCTGTCCTAAGGTTGAGACTCTGAACCTGAGATGGTGTCACGAATCCCTGCCCCTATTCACATGGTCTAACACCCAGGACCTCATAATAGAGCCATATTTTGCAGATAAGGTCCAAAGAGGTAATTAAATCAGAGTGAGGCCCTTACGGTTCAATATTTTACCAGTGTAAGTGACATCTTTATTTGAACACCAGTAAAAGAGAAAATATAAGCACAGAAACACACGTGGGGAATATAGTGTGGGGACTCAGAAGAAGAGAGTGGGACAAGGAGGAAGAACTGAAGAAGTCCTCTTTTGTGGTCCTGAGAGGAAAACAGTCCAACCAATACCTTGCTTTCTACCCTCCAAAACTATGACAAGTCCAATGATCATAGTTCTATTACTTCAACTAGTCTACAGTGCTTCATTAAAGTGGCCTTAACAAAGTAATACAAGAAGTGCCTGACGTCTCCCATGGCTGCGCTGTCTCCATACTTGCATAGGAAAGAACAAGTGTCTCATTTATTTTAATGTTTTAATTGAAATAGAATTACATCACTCCCCCTCCCTTTTCTCCCTCCAGTCCCTCCCAGCTGCTCTCCTTATACCCACGAACATGCATCCCCCAGTCTCACACTGATAGCTGCCTTTTCTATGATTGTTAGTTTTAGTGTGTATATGCAAAAACATATATAAGTACAACCCGCTGAGCCCATGTTTTGTCATTGGTGTACATATGGTTTCAAGGTTGATCACTCTGCACTAGACAACCCATAAAGGGTCTTATCCTAATTCTCCTCTCTGAAGTTACCCGTTGGCTAAAATTCTTAATCTGGGGATGAAAACCCTCAAGATTTCTGTCTTTCACACTAATTTATTTTAAAAACATATCTCAGCTTTTACATATTCTCACTGTTATCACCAGAGGTGTTAAACTAGCTTGTTGCTTTAACCTCAGTCAGAAGCTCTACTGTGATCGTCTAATGCCGGACCGACCGACATGGAGTAGACTATGAGAACCATTGTTGGTCTGGTACAAGAAACAGTGGTAGGTAACTGCCCTCTGTGTTCTTTGATCTGCAACTCTTCCTCCTGCCCACTGAAGGGAGATGAATGCATGTGCAAAGGGCCCACCTGATGTCTTTATCATGCTGTTGTTATTGTAGTGAAAAGTAGACCTAACTTGTTGTTGGTCAGTAACATCACAGCTTGCTGACCTGTGATATGATCTCAGGATGGATTCGCATGCCCCCAAAAGGCTCAAGAGTTTCGCAGGCTTGTATTGGAGACACTTGGAAGATTACCCTGAAAACTGTGAGCCAAGAATTAGCCAGAAATTTTGATTTTTGCATGTTCTTATAGGTACATTGGGGACATGCTTAGAAGGACATGTCCTAAATGAGAACAATGACCATGTCAAAGAAGGGCTTGGAGATTGAGAGGATTAGTTATGAGATCTTTTATTTGTGTCCTTTCTCCTCTAATTAAAATAATACATTTAAATAATTGTTACTTGTAAAACTAAATAATGATAAAGTGCTCCCTGCCCTATCTAGAACATGCAGAGTACTTACTATATGTTAGCTATTCTTGTTGTTATTATTACTAGTTGTCATTATTGTTAATATTATTAAGAATTTGTGGAACGCCCATTATCCAATTCCCGGCCACAAATGTATTTTAGACTATGGAAAATAGTTCTTGGCAAGACCGCCAAGCAACTGGATTCCATACGTGCATTATGTTTAAATATAGGCGTGTAAACACATAGAACAAATATAGAAAGTTCCTCATAACACCCATGACTGTAAGTATCGCTGAATGTTTCTGCGGGAGGAGAGCGTAGAAGGGAGGTTGAGATGTATAGAGCAGGGAAAAAATGGACAGCATCCTTTTTCATTGAACCACATTTCACTAAGATGCATCCATTTGGTGCTATTTGAATAATCAAACTTGCATTGATGTAACTCTCAGTTCACCCTTCTGTAATCTACATCCTTATTTACTTGCACACGGATCTTATTGAGAGAAGAGGAATGTGCAGAGGCCTGTTTGTGTTTCTCTATTCCAGGCGATTGGAGGAGAGGGAGATTGTTTGTCAAAGCGGGACCAGCTGGGATTCTCTGGCTGACTCCCAGGCGCAACTGTGAAGCAGCGGATATTGGGTGCTCTCCCACCTCGTCAGGAGCAGCGTTCTCCTGTCTGTTCCTGGCATCTCACAGCATCCTGTGCCCTGCTAAGGTGTTAACTGACAACTGACAGATTTTACTAAGAGCCTATTCTCCTCGGTAGTATTTTCATTTTAAAAGTTGGTTTAAAAACTTTAAAAACCAAACCTCCAAGAGTGAAAGCGTAGCATTCCTTCAGTGTAGCCGTGAATAGATCACAGTCTCATCTTTTAGGAAGGGAAGCAAATGTTCTCTTGACACCTGACATTCCACTAGCTACCACCCAGTGTTTACCAATTTCCAAGAAATCTTTTTCAACAAAGTGGTGCATTGTCTCCTCTAATAATTTCTTAACTTTTAGAAATGTAATCTGACCTTCCTCTTTTCTTTTCATCTGTTCTCTTTAGGGATGTCTTCATGAAGATCTAGTTGCTAAGTCGAGGGACTTTTTTTCTATGTAATGCAGTACTCCATAGGAGAGTTATGTTGTTTCCTTAGTCACAGATTCAGTTTGTTTAGTTGTCTGTCTGTCCAACTTGATGGTCTTTGTGTCTGAATCACTGCCTTCTGCATATTCAGATCAGTAATCTTGTGATGCTTAACTCTTGACAGTACTGTCAGATCTATTGAAAACTTGCTATTTTGTAAGCCCACCGTTGTTTATACACTGGGACTAAATACAGTGATCCCGGAGTAAACAGCCTTTCAATAATGTTACCAACTCACTCTTTTTGTTTTTTCTTTTGATTTTGCTTTTGTTTTTTTGAAACTAGGTTTCTCTCTGTAACAGTCCTATGTGTCTTGGAACTAGCTCCTGAAGACCAGGCTGGCCTGGAATCACAGAGATCCTGCCTCTGCCTCTCCAGTGCTGGGATTCAATGTTGTAGTACGGAGCGGCGGGCTGTGTCCCGCCACCCAGCTAGCTTTACCCGAAAATAATTACACGGAAACTGTATTCTTTTAAACACTGCCTGACCCATTAGTTTCAGTTTCTTATTGGCTAGCTTTTACATATTGATCTAACCCATTTCTATTAATCTGTGTAGCCCACGAGCTGGCTTACCAGGAATGATCTTAACCTGCGTCTGTCTGGAGTGGGAGAATCATGGCGACTCCCTGACTCAGCTTCTTTCTCCCAGCATTCCGTTCTGTTTACTCCGCCTACCTAAGGGTTGGCCTATCAAATGGGTCTAGGCAGTTTCTTTATTAATAAGAAATCACTCCCACATCAATTCAAGGCATGCACCACCATCGCCCAGCTCCAAGTCACTCTTAAGATTGGCTCTGAATGTAAAAACTAAAAACAAGAAGGAGCAGGAGGGTAGAAACAAGAACTAAGCCTCATGGAGGATTGGTTGAAAGGAAGTACTAGCATTTCCACTGGGCCATGGAGCAGAGTAGGGACAAAAAAAAAAGATAAAAGAAAAAGAAAAAGAAAAAAAAGAGGGGGTAATTTAAAATGACAGTTAGAATGTCTCTAATTTTAGAAAGTCATTGTATTTATCCCCTCCCAGTGACATACCTGTGACCACATAGATGTACTCACAAGCATCCATAGCAATGGAAGTGAAGGTGGAAGGTGGCCTTAGTCATCTTAAATGACATCGCTAAGCACGTGAGTTTCTGTTGAAGAGACAGGTACAGGAGTTCAGCTTTGAAGACGACTTTTCAAAATGTTATAGTGACAAAGACCAGTTTGGGTAATTTTCCCACAATGTCAGAAAATTTGGTCCTATTTTTAGATAGTGTTGGGAACAGAACATGAGAAATGGCGGGGAAAGGGGGAGAACTTCAGTAGACCTGTGGTCAGGTGATAAAGACGCTAAGCTGCACTGTGGATGAGTTTTCTTTAGCAGCGTATGTCTGAAATTAGACAGCTGTATTTTAAGTGGGGCCCATTTTGACTGTAATGTAAATGCCATCACTCCTAAATAAATATCTTTGCCATGCCTCAGTGTTTGGTAAGGTTTTAGAAACTGAGTCTTTTATCAAACAGTAGGAAATTATTATCTGACCATAACGTATTTTTATTCTATTGCTATCTTAACACTAGGTTCTTTGGAACTATTCTTCTGGTATGTTTGTTTAATGACATGTTAGAAAATCTTCATAAGAATTATAGTAATAAGACAGATATCTTATATTGCCAACTTAAACCCCACTTTCCAGCATGATTAACTCCAGTCCGGCTCTCATCTACTGGATATTTTAAAGCTCTTCACTGCTTTTCAAATGTTGGCACAGTTGTCAATCATCCTGTACCATGCTTCTAGTTTGCACAAGGAAGCCATTTGTTAAATTGCAGCCTCCTAGACTCCAAGAACATTTACCAAATGCTTTCAGATGAAATGCCATCGTCTTCCGTAAAACATCGAGCAGCTTGCGGAGAAGGAAACACCTGAGGACACAGCAGACTGCGTGCTGCACAGAGTGCGGGGAGCGCAGGCCCATTCTCTTCACTCCCCAGACACTCTTATGTGCTTGTGATGCTCATTCGGTTCTGTGAAGGTCTTTGGAATCAAGAACTGATGCTACACGGGAGGGAAGCCAGTTTTTTAAGGAGGGCTGCTGTTTGATGGGGACTCGCAGTGGTCACCCTCAGAACGGAAAGAGCATCTCTGCATTTTTGTCATATTCTCCCACCCTTCTCCCTCCATCCAACAGATCCCTCTGTTCTATGACAGACAGTTTTCTAAGTTATATGAAAATGAACATCAGATATGGTAGAAGGTCAAGGAACCGTTTTTCTATTTCCTGCCTAACACTTCCACTTGCCTTACGCTCCATGGCTTCTCTGTAGCCATTTTTTTCCATTTTTTTTTATTTAGGTTTTAAATTATATTTGCTTGTTCACAGCTTTAGTGGCAATTATATTTTCCAATCTTGACTAATTCATGTAATTTGATATATCTGTATAGAAAGAATACTATTAACAACAGTGGATAAGAGTAAGTCGATCTACCTTGCAAACACTGGTATTTGGATTTGTGTGCTCTTGCAAAGGCTGTGCTGGACAGTTCTGCAGCAACCAAAAGGGTGAAGTCATTATGATCTCAGACTGTAGGCCCTTTCCAATATCCCTCTAACCCTTGCCCCAAGACACACTTCAAAGCTTCCAGATTATATACACATTTCATCCTGAAGTCTATATATTTTCAAATCATTTCAAAAGTATGATAGCTTTAGCATGATGATATTGTCCCAGAATCCAGAGAAGTTCTTTTTGCCTTGTAATAGCAGCTTCTTTCTTGTGTGGTCATCTCAAACCTGCAGGAAATCTCACTAACACATATTCATGTAATATCTTTAACTGGTTAGTCATGATGGTGCCTTAGGAATTGCAACATTAATCTTGCAAAAAAGGACTTCTGTGGATTCTGTGACAATATCATCATGTTCAATCTGATCATATTGTCCACCAGAATTACTAGGGAAACTGATACACACATGTTTTTTTAAACCAAGCATTGACACAGAAAATAATTGTGTTGTAAGTATTTTCAACTGATATGTATCCAGATTAGTGACTGCATCTAGGTTTGTCAGTGCCACATAGGATAAATAATTCAGAAGAGTGTGCATCCCTCATGGAATGGCAAGCTCAAGTGTTTCCATGGATTTATAAAGAATTTCATCATGCAGTTACTCGGGAAGGTGTTCTCATAGTACACTTATTGGCTTTCTAGGCTAAAAAGATGCAGGCCATTATCTTAAAAAATTCAGCCACAAACCCCACTGTAGAAGATCCATAATAAGGACCCTCCTCTTTTAATGTCCAACAATAACATACCGCTAGAATGAAACTGGTAGTTCAAAACATTGAAATTCCCAAGGAAAGATATTTTAGGCTGGCAGACATTGTTTTCTCTTCATCTGTCACTGGTACCCTTTCCATCTTTTGAAGTTCTTGCTGCTTCTTGAGCACACAGTTTTCACGAGGCAGAACTGTACCTACACCAGGTTCACAGACTTTGTGGGAGCTCAGGGAAGACCACAGGACTGGCTGCCAATCTGGCCCGCTAGGCATTATCCCCATAATAGTTTAAAAAAATCCTTTTTGTATTTGCCCTTCATGCACCACCCTTCTAAACAAATACACAGAATTCACGGGCTGAAGAATCTGTTGATGTGCCAACTAAAATGCTTACCATTGTTTACTGTCCTCAGATCTACAGGTTCTTCAGTTCTTAAGTTAGCATTTACCATGTGTGTTAAGAAGCTGGCACGTACTATATAAGTACTACTTGTAGCAGTAAAAAATACCTGGACTTTTATGTATAATAGTGTGAAAGTGTTTGTATAAAATTTCCAAATATATTTTTGCAGCTCATGCAAAGTATAATACATGTTAGTTGTATCTATCTACAAAAGTGGGAATTACAAATGATCTTGGCATTTAGTATCCTCATTACAGGAAAATTCAAGTGGTTCTTCTTGATTATCCAAAATGTCCTATTGTTTTTGATAAATCTTATAATATAAAACGTTTTATTCCTTAGTTTTTTAGAGATTATTCTTGGGAATAAGAATAACCAGAAGCCAGAATTGCCTACTTGGTAGGTTAGTAGTAAAGGAAACCTATTTAGCTAGATAAATTTCAAATTTAGTTGGTGTTAGGGATGCCAAAGTTTTAGCGAGGACATCACTATAAGAGAGACAGCTTCTAATGTGTTCTTGGTATAAATGCAACTTTGCACAAGAGGGATGAGAGTTAGCCCACTCTGCATCTGAGACAGAATACACCTATAGTTCCCACCACACTTTTGTCAGAATGTCTGAACATATTTGTAGTAATATGGGGCGGCAGGGCTGCGTCCCCCACACCCGGCCGCCGAGACGCCATGCTCCTCTCTCCCGGGTAGACGTGATAGCTCTGCTCTCTGAGGCACATGTGATGAAGCTCCGACCCAGGATGGACGTAGGCTAGAATCTCCCTGGTAAGCCACCTCGTGGGCTACAGCAGATTATTAGAAATGTGCTAGTCCAGGTACGAGAGTTAGCTTAGAAGAGGCTAGATAGAAATGGGCCAAGCAGTGTTTAAATGAATACAGTTTGTGTGTTGTTATTTCGGGGCATAAGCTAGCCAGGCAGCCGGGGTGCTGGGGATGCAGCCCCACCACTCCTATTACTACAGAGTGGCGCCCAGACGTGATGGACTAAATCCACTTAAAAGCCTGAGAAGGCTGAAAAATAAGAGAGAGAGAGTTTAAAACAGATTTTTGCTGTTTGTTGGTGGAGTGCTGTAGAGAGATTTCCTGATTCAGCAACAGCAGCTGAAAAAACACTGTGTCATTTTAAAGTGCAGCTTCTTGGGGCTATGCTTCCAGCGTGAACTCTGGCTTTAAAACATTTCGATGGCTTTTATGGGAGTGGATGTTTGTGTTCCCACTTGGGATCTGAAGGAGAGTGCTCTGAGACCGTGCCGATGGCTCAGCGCTCCCCGCCTGCACCTGGGCAGACGGCCGAATCAGGTTTAGGCAGGCAGAAGAGCATGGCAGATTCCTGCCACCATACAGAGATGTGTTTTCAGACTGCACAGTGTTCTGCATGTCAGATTTGGATGTAACTTGGATGAAAAGAATTTCTGTGCTGCACGCTCAGTTTTAGAATTAAAGTGCTGAGTGCTGCTCCTACCTGGCGGCCCCAGAGCTAGCACAAAATGGTACATCCTCCATTTTGAAATTTTCCTGACTCAGCAGCAGGAAAAAACTGGCTGTTTTAAAATGCTGGCTTTCTGGGCTGTCCTGCCAGGACAAACTCTGACTCTTTTACGCAGGCGGTCCCTGCGGTTTGCAAACACAGGCTGCTGAAGCTCGCTTGCTGGCTACAGCCAGTACCTCAGCCATGAGGCTGGAAAGCTAAGGAATGGACTGGATCTAGCTGGCAAAGCCACGCCTTTAATCCTACCCATATTGCTCAGTAATTTAAAGGCTCGTGTGGTCAGAAAAAGAGAGATATATAGTAAAGAGAGATTCAAAGACAAAGAAAATTTCTAAATGGTTTGAAGTGTGTTAAAAATATATGCAGACTAAAATTTAAAGTTCTTAAAGTAACAAAAAAAAAGGAAGAAAGTTGTGTGTGTGGTAGCACACGCCTTTAATCCCAGTGCCTAGAAGGCAGAGACAAACAGATCTCTGTGAGTTCAAGGTGTAGTAGTGTACACCTTTAATCCTGAATGCCTGGGAGGCAGAGACAGGCGGATCTCTGAGAGTTCAAAGACAGCCTGGTCTACAGAGTTACTTCAGGTCAAAGATACAGAGAACTTGTCTCAAAAAGCAAAGAGTTAAAAGTAAAAATAAACAAAATAGAGGTTAAAACAAAGCTGCACAAAGATGGAAAATACACAGAGAATCTTGATACTGTATGCTATTATGCTCTCTTTAAATTATTTAAATGCTGAGGAAGGAGCAACAGATGCTAAAAGATATTTATTTATAAATGCTGCTGAACTAATCCAACATAGATATTTTGAAAATGCCTTGAATTTGAAATTTGGATCTAAGGACATGATATTTTGGAAAGGAGTTTCTTATTTTGTTTTCACAGAGGATGAGACGCTGTTCATTTCTTCTACTCCGATTTGGTATGATGGACCACGCCCTCCTGAAGGGTTGGTATGAACACCTTCAAAAAATTGCTTCACAGGCCGGGCGGTGGTGGCGCACGCCTTTAATCCCAGCACTCGGGAGGCAGAGGCAGGCGGATCTCTGTGAGTTCGAGACCAGCCTGGTCTACAAGAGCTAGTTCCAGGACAGGCTCCAAAACCACAGAGAAACCCTGTCTCGAAAAACAAAAACAAAAACAAAAACAAAACAAAAAAAAACCACAGAGAAACCCTGTCTCGAAAAAAAAAAAAGGAAAAAAAAAACAAAAATAAAAAATTGCTTCACTCAACTGCCAACTGAGATGAAACTAGCACACAGTTTATACCATAAAAGACCTAATTAACGACGCCCCCATTCAGCAGGAAGCAGTTTGGAGAGAAAAAACTGCGCCCATGTTCCCAAATATGGTTTATAAACGTTCTTTTACATTTTAAGGGGGATATGATATAGGTATGAATAATTTGCATTAGTATAGATTTTGCTTTATTGATAGAGATTTAAGGTCAATTTTGTTATATGTATTTCTGATATTGATTAAGGTGTTGTGATTGTGTAGTTCATTTAAAAATGTAATATATATAGGTTGTTAATGGATAATCATCGATAATAGTAAAGCTTGTAGTCATGTTAGTTAGATTTTCTAGATATATAGAGATATATTTTAGATAGACATTCTTCATGTCTTTCAAAGATTACAGAATAGGACATTTAATGTTTTAATAACTTAGGAATTTTCATGACAATGAGACACTCTGCTCCTGGCAGCACCAATGTACTTCAAGAGGAAGATGAGCATCGAAGAGGCACCTTATGGGGTTTGATAGCCATTTGGGCAAGAAACTGCTCTTGCCTGGACTATTGCATAAACTGGAAACAGAGAACCCGCAGAGAGAGGACTACTGAACTTGCCTAAGGTGAGATGATCTTTCGGGGTTCCTGATTCATGAAAGAGTCTGCGAGACATTCTGCAGGACACAACAGATAGTGACTGAACTGACTTTGAATTTTCCTGCTTTATGGAAATGTCTGCTGGATACCATGGGCCTGAAGGCTGAAGATGGATGCCCCAACGGTACAGAGGAACTTTGGGTGACTGTCCAGGCAGCGAGATGTCTCTGTCATTTCTAGAGTTTTAAAAGTTTCTTAGTTCTTGTTTACTTAGGTAATATTATATCTTTCTGGAGTCTTTGATGGAGTTAAGAATAGTTAGTTATAGTTATAGTTTTCCTTAGTTATGATAAAGATTATTGTAACTTTTACTTGATAACTGTTTTGTTATATGTAATTTTGCTATGTTAAATCCTTTTTTTTTTGTTTAAACCGAAAAAGGGGAAATGATGGAGGAAGGTCATTGGCTAATAAAGGCACTGCCCTGGCCCATTTTATTGGTTAGAGGATAGGTGGGAGGAGTAAACAGAACAGGACGCTGGGAGGAAGAGGAAGTGAGCGCAGAGACTCAACTGCTCTCCGCTCGGGAGCAGACGCCTCAGAGAGAGATGCCATGCCCTGCTCCCGGGATGAAGCTCCGACCCAGGATGGACTAGGCTAGAATCTTCCCGGTAAGACCGGTTCTCACAGATTATTAGAGATGGGTTGATCGGGATGTGAGAATTAGCCAGTAAGGGCTAGGGCTAAAGGGCCAAGCAGTGATTAAAAGAATACAGTGTCCGTGTAATTATTTTGGGCATAAGCTAGCCGGGCAGGCGGCCGGGGGTGCTGAGAACGCAGCCCCGCTGCCCTTATTACTTCACATATTCATAGTCTTTGGTGAGGAACCATGGAGTGTTAGCAGGAAACAAAGAAGTACTAACAGGAGGCATGGAAATACTGGTGGGAATCACAGACAGGCCATCAGGAAACAGACACTCAAGGACCGCCTTGCAGATTTTAAGATGTCTCTGTACCATGCAGCATCCTGGTTCTGTAGCAATCATTCACTATCAGTGTGGTGGGGGTCAAAAACTGGCAGAATTTTCCAGTGTTTGCAATAGAGCTTGATCCCTTTGCTCCACGTGCCTTCCAACATTATGTGACTGGGCTGCCGGGAATTTTGAAATGTTACAGCTCCCTTCTATGAGGTCCTGCAACAACACCTATAATGAAAGTTCCATTTATAAATAAATCATAGTAAGAGATTAAAAGTAATAACTAATCATTAAATCAACTTAATCACAATAGATTGAATCACAATATGCTTTACTAAATATACTTTAGTAAAATTATTTATTATAATTTAGTGTATATTTATCTACAATATAACTTATTATATGAAGAATATACTTTACTAAAATTATATTAAAATTATTATGTATTTCCAGAAATTTCCATTAAATATTTGTAGGCTATGGTTGATTGTAGGTGACTGAAATTGTGAAAGGTGAAACAATGGGTATTATGAGACTAGTAGAAAAGACTGTGGAGATTTGATGATCAGATGAGAAAACAAAAGAAACAAAATTTAAAACATGAATGATCAATACTCTGTTCCCATCTAAAGCTAATAATTTTAACAAACAATATAGATGATTGTCATAATTCTCAGTACTCAAGGTTTAAACAATCACGATATATACATAGTCGTTGCTTTTCTTTGAAAATTTTAGTAAGCAATCTTTTGGCATTTTGTGTCAAATATCATGTGAGAGCTTGGAAAGATTTTCAGTATCAAAATGTAATTCCCACGTTCACAAGAAATTACTTGTCTTGGTAAGGTTTTTGTCAACTTGAAACAAGCTCGAGTTATCTGGGAAAAGGAGCTTCAAGTGAGAAAATTCCCCTTCCAGATTGGCTTGTGGGCAAGCCTAGGTGACATTTTCTTGATTAATGATTCACGTAGGAAAACCCAACCACTTTGTGGGCTGTCATCTCCCCAGGCAGCTTGTCCTGGAATATCTAAGAAAGTGGGCTGAGTAAGTCATGAAGAGTTAGCTAGTAAGCAGAACTTCTCCAAGACATCTGTTTGTCTCAAGTTTCCTCATCTGAGTTCCTGCCCTAACTTTCTTCAGTGTTGGAGTGTGAGACACAAATTGTAGGATGAAATAAATCCTTCACTCCACGAGCTGCTTTTAGTCATTGTTTTAGCATAGGAATAGAAACCCTAAGATATAATAAACTGAAAAGTAAGTGAACAATTTTAATCATGAGAATATTCTTACGATTTCCTTTGACCAAAACTTCTAATCAGAAAAGCCCTCTCTTGATCAGCTATAGTCCTTAGAAAAGAAAGGGTCGAAACACCGGGAGATTATATATTCACACTTGATGATATGGGATTAGGAGCAACAGGTGAGAAAGACCATAAGATATTAGTCTTTCTAGGTCTGGGTTACCTCATTAAACATGATCTCTTTTAGTTCCATCCAATTTACAACTACAATTTTTACAATTCTACTTTTCTTAACAGCAGAATAGGATTTCATGGGATCCCATTTCATTATCTATTCACCTGTTAAAGGGCATTTAAAGTGTTTCTGCTTCCTAGTTATCGTGAATACAGTAACAGTGAGTACCTTGGCTGTAACCACCAGGTCTCTAATTGTATTTAAGACCCACTCAATTAGAAAGAAATTATGTCTGCTACTGGAAGCCTAGACAAATATTCAGGGATAATGAAGTTCTAGATCTTGAAGGAGAACCCAACACTGATACTTTACTTAATCAGAATAATTCCTAACTACATTAGGAATAAGTACCCTTATACCCACAGATAGCTATAGTCCTCACCCCACCCCTCACAAAGGAAACTTCACACTACAACGGACAGAAGCCATTACAGAATACAAAACCAATCACAATTCAGAACTGTGGAACCCAGTCCTGACTGATATACATCCTCAAAACAACTCCAGTACCTTAGACTATGTGATCATTGCAGAAGACGGGTTGGATAGAGTCAGAGAAGTGAGGGAATTTGCTGTGAGATTGCATCTTCTAGAAATCTCAGCAACAACACTCATGGAGTCTCATAAACTTAGCTGCCTAACCATGACCAGAACAAGGATGACACAAATAGACTTGGATGTGTGGATGCTCACAAGGTCTTAACCCTATGAGAAGAGCTACCAACAACTAAGGAATGCTGAGACTGAGCAAAAGTCGTTTCATAAGGAACACAACACCAATTAGTTTCCCATTACCAAACTATCCTGAAAACACATAAGTAACATCATACTGAATGAACAGGGTTTTAACAGGTTGCATCTATATATTGAGGAATAGGCATGAGAGGGAAAGAGAGAGAGAGAGAGAGAGAGAGAGAGAGAGAGAGAGAGAGAGAGGATTACTAACATTAGAGAAAAAACTGAATTTGCAAGGAAGTGGTACATAGAAGGATTAGAGGAAGAAAGGGAAGGGGGAATTATACAATGCCAAAAATATTTTTAAAATTAACACAAAAAACCCAAAACATCAGCAGCTAAACTGAGAAGTGTCTCCAGAGAATTACTGAAGAAATATCTTGGGATCTTGATTTTTTCTTCTTTTGTGACTTTGTCAATACTATATATTATATCCTAATAGCCTTCAGAGGCCTTGCAAGTATCACTCTACTGGGCATTCCAATCCTGGTGGTAGTAGGGAGAAGGAAGTGATTAGAGACAGAAGAGTGCCACTGGCTCAGGGATTCCAGAAACCACCCTTTACCTAGAACCACTTTCTATATCATGATTAGTTTCCTTTAGATAGCGAATGTGCTGTTTTAGATACATAATTAGCTAAAACGGATTGACCTGATGGCATACTGGCTACCTTCTCTAATAGCACTGCATACTTGCTTATTTTTCAAAATAAAGACATATACTGACCAACAATAATGATGTTACATAGGTGTTTGCCTGTTTTCCTCATGGTGTTCTTACATTAAAAAATTATTTTAGATCAAAGAGATTTTATAAAAATACCTTTCAGATTCCCCAGGATCCATCTAAAAATTTAAAGTAAGATCTCAATGTCATGTTCGTAGTCAACTCTATTGAGACAAAGCAGAATGGACCTACCAGACTCATGAATGCATGGAAAAAATACTTAGAGAAAATGATTACACTTTCTTCCTTAACAAAAACAGCTGGTGTCAGCGATGCAGAAGGCTGATGTTTTCCTCGGATGACACAAATTAGTATAAAGGCTCTTTTGCTACTCACATTTAAAATACCCCAGACAGGCAAACACATGCCACTGAGAGAAAGGGTGGCCAGGCTGTGTCTCCAGTGAGAAGTTAGACTTCACATCAGCTGAAAACAATGTGATGAGAAAAACCCTTTCCTTGGGCAGAACTGAGAGAGTGTGATATATTTGTTCTTTTGTTTCTTTTTTTCCCCATGATTGTCAATTGAATCATCCCATGATGTCTTCATTTTTAAGTGAACAACGTAAGAACTTAACAAGGAAGATCAGTTCTTCAGGATTCTTTGTTTTTTCTTTTAAGTTTATACTTTACCTTTCTTTTTCTTCCTAAATTTCATTAGTTCTTTTAGAATTTTGATTATTCTTATTTCCTCCCCCTTCTCCACCCAACTTAGTGTACCCTTCTTTTAAGGCCAGTTTTTGCTGCTAAAACATTCTTGGATATATAATCTTCCACAGAAGAGGGGTATATTTACAAGAGACTATAGTCTTAGAAAAAGCTGTCTCCCTCACCACTCCAGCAGCTAACAAATGCTAATAGCTCTGTGGTTAGTGGTGAGATTTTGTGACCCTCTCCATCAGTGGATTTGATTCAGCTAAAGCCTGTACAGGTTTTGTCTATACTACAGCAACTGCTATGAGCCCATGTGTGCAACTGCCCAGAAGACACTGATCCTATTCGTCATCCGCCACCTCTGGCTCTTGCATTCTTTCCGCCATCTTCTGCATTGCACCTTGAACCTCCATCAGTTGCTGGATAAAGGCTCTATGGTGATATTTAAGATATTCATCAGTCTGACTACAGGGCAAGTCAAGATTGGAACCCCTCTCCTCTATTGCCCAGGGTCTTAGGTGGGGTCATCCTTTTGGATTCCTGGGAATTTCTCTAGAACCAGGTTTCTGCTAACTCTATAATGGCTCCCTCAATCAAGATATCTCTCTCCTTGCTCTCATCCCTGTCCTTCCACCATCTCGACCATCCCATTCCCTTAAGTTCTCCTCTCCCCTCCTCTTTTTCTCTTACCCTCCCCTCTCCCCCTACCTCCATGCTCCCAACCCAGCCAATCAATCCTGTCCATTTCTAATTTCCAGGTGGGTCTATATATATTCTTCTTTGGGTTCATCTTATTACTTAGCTTCTTTAGGATTATGAACTATAGGCTCAATGCCTTTTGCTTATTGCTAGTATCCACTTATGAGTAAGTACATACCATATTTATCTTTTTGGGTCTGGGTTAGCTCATTAAGAATACTGTTCTCTAATTCGTCCATTTGAATGTAGCATGCATTTTTGAAATTAGTTCCTCCCACAAAGCTTTGTTTCTATCTCCATGTGGGGAAAGTCTTACTGATAAGATTGTGCTGTGACAGTAAGTTTTTCTTACTGTCCCCAGGAAGACTGCAATATACTATGCGGGATCTTCAATTTCCATATTTGATGGCGGCTCATCCTTTTTGCAGTTGGTACTTTATTATTTATTTAGTTCTGATAAGCCAATTATTCAAGATGTTGTCATGTTTCTAAATCCAGGGATATATTTATTCTGTTTTTAGCTGACTCTGCCTATTTTTACACTAAATTATTTGCCAGGTTTTGTACTCAGAAGTTCTTTTCACTACACCCCTCCCCAATTTCTGTCTCTGATTTATGACAATACTTATCGTATAGTGTTACTATGAAAGCTAATTTATAATATGCGATGGAAGCACACAATGTAATGCCTGGCACCTTTCAGACACTCAGTAATGTTTGTATCTTTAATATAAACACCTTCTGTGAGGAACTCTATCATTTTCTTGTATATTTTTGTTGGTTATAGAAACTACTGCATACTTGATTTTCTGGATCATTTCATCCCAATTTCAAATGATTGTTCCTATTTTCAAATACTCATTCCCCCTTTTCCCTAAGCCAACAAACTATCCATTTTGCAACATCTAAACTACATTTCCCAGATGTTTATACCTCTGACACAAAAACATTTTTTCAGGCTTTGGATTCTGATTTTAGTTACAGAAATACCCATTGGGATTGTGATGTACACAGCTCTTTATTTTAAAACTGGAAGCGGTGTTTGTCATGATGTCAATTTTTAACTTACATAGCAGTCAGATATAGTTTCTTAAATATGACAGGTGATAATCTCTGCCTTTTGTTTTTTTTATAGTTTGTTGTTATTATCAATATTTTATTTTCATACTACCCTCTGGGTTTTTTTTAAGGAAATGAATGTTTCATTCATCTTTGAATCTCCCAGGTCTTTAGTAAATAAGTATTGGAAAAAAATGACAGAAATAGTTAAAGGAACATCCTGGTTCCAACATTACAGGAAACAAACTTGATTTTAGAATGTTTTGTTTTCCACAATATTTTTTTTCTCAAACCATACAATGTATCTGCATCAAAGCTCTGCCACTCCTTCACACTGTATTTCAATAAGAGCATCCCTGGAATAATTATTTGCTGTATTCTTAAAGGAAAATGCTAACAGGTTCTTAAAACAAATGAACTAAAAGCGCTGAACTACTTACCATGGACTCTGTTGTTCAAGTCAATTCTGGCATTTTTGGGTGGGGGAGATCGGATACTTAAGTGTTCTCAGGCTCTTTTGGATCCTAGCTTGTTAGAGTTTGAAGGCAGACTTTACAGAATAGAACATAGAGGACTTTTGGCACAAACAGCTATATCTTTTTTTTTCAAAGATTTATTTATTTATTATGTGTACAGTATTGTCAGTAATCTGTCTGCATGTATCCCTGCATGCCAGAAGAGGGCACCATATCTCACTACAGATGGTTGTGAGCCACCATGTGGTTGCTGGGAATTGAACTCAGGACCTTTGGAAGAGCAGGCAGTGCTCTTAACCGCTGAGCCATCTCTCCAGCCCCAAACAGCTATATCTTTAAGTTTTTGCTTCATCATTATATACTTATATAATCACTGACTCTTTAAGTTATAAATAGAATTTCCCTAGTACATGAACACCTGTAGATGGTGGCATTCTTTATATCTTGCATAAATAGGTTTTATGATGGAGAAATACACAGAGATGGTGTTTTTTCAGAGCTTGAAAGTGTCCCTCTATAATCTCTATTCCTTAGTTCCCTGTCTGAAGTCAAAAAAAGAAGTACAGAACATGTTTACTTCCGTCTTAAGATATCTAAATTTGTTATGTGACTTAGTATAGTAACGATGGCAGTGAACCAAGTAATTACATCTTGCCTTGGTCTCTGAAATTTTATAAAATATCATCACCCTGCTTGGATAATTTCTCATATACAGTGATATAAATGACATTTTCTTATGTTTTCACATTTTTACCTCAGTGACATTCCACATTCCATCTCTTAATTAGTGTTCTGTTGTGGTTGTCTGAATATAGATATGATTCTTTGGAATGTTATTAGTCCTTTTGCTAGGATTATCCTAAAACTCTAGTTTTCTTATTTAGTTCCTCGTGTTTTTTTTTTTCAATTTAATTTAAATTTATCAACTTTGGGACTGAGGAGCTATCTCAATCTGCAAATTGTTTGCCTTGCAAGTATGAGGACCCAAGTTTAATCTATAAAACTCATCTTTTAAAATTAATTAACTAAATTTACATCCTGATCATAGCTTCTCCTTCTTCTTTTCCTTCCATATTCCCCCAACCTCCACCTCTCCTACTCAATCCACTACTCCTCTGTTCCTGTTGAGAAAGAGGCAGGCCTCCCATGGTTGCCAACAGAGCAAGGCATATCAGATTGCAGTAGGACTAAGCACCTCCTCTTGTGTAGTAATAAGGGCGGCGGGGCTGCGTCCCCAGCACCCCGGCTGCCTGGCTAGCTTATGCCCGAAATAACAACACACAAACTGTATTCATTTAATCACTGCTTGGCCCATTTCTATCTAGCCTCTTCTAGGCTAATTCTCACATATTAATTTAGCCCATTTCTAATCATCTGTTTAGCGCCCCTAGGTGCGCTTACCGGGATGATTCTAGCCTATGTCCATCCTGGGTCGGAGCTTCATCGCGTGCGTCTTCCTGGGAGCTGGGAGCATGGCATCTCTCTGAGGCGTCTGCTCCCGAGAGGAGAGCAGTGGAGTCTGAGCTCACTTCCTCTTCCTCCCAGCGTTCTGTTCTGTTTACTCCTCCCACCTATCTTCTAACCAATGAGGGCCAAGCAGTTTCTTTTTATTTAACCAATGACCTTCCTCCAGCACTCTTGTATTAAGGCTTGACAAGGAAATCCAGTATGAGGACTAGGTTTCCAAAAGTCAGTCCAAAGTGTTAGGGACAGCCCCTGCTCCAATTTTTAAGAGTCCCACAAATAGACCAAGCTACACTGTAGGAGGAGGACTGACTTCCAAAGCGGTTATAGAGTTTACAATTTCACCAGCAATGGAGGAGTGTTCCTCTTGCTCCACATCCTCTCCAGCATAAGCTGCCATTTGTGTTTTTGTTCTTAGCCATTCTAACAGGTGTAAGATGGAATCTTAAGGTCATTTTGATTTCCATTTCCCTTATGGCTACGGATTTTGAACATTATTTTAAGGGTTTCTCTGCCATTTGAGATTCTTCTGTTGAGAATTCTGGTTAGGTCTGCACCCCTTTTTGTTTTGTTTGGGTTTGTGATGTTTAGTTTCTTGAGATGTTTATATATTTTGGAGATCAGCCCTCTGTCAGATGTAGGGTTGGTTAAGATTTTTTCCCATTCTGTAGGCTGCTGTTTTGTTTTATTGACAGTGTTCTTTGCCTTTCAGAAGGAGTTATAAGTCTGTTTAAATTGTTTATCTGATCTTGCACTAACTTTGGTATGTGATATTGACTAAAAAATTTGTCCATTTCTTTTAGATTTTCCAATTTTATTGAGTACAGGTTTTTGAAGCATGTCCTAATAATTCTCTGGATTTCCTCATATTCAATTGTTAGATATCTCTTTTCATTTCTGATTTTGTTAATTTGGATATTTTCTATCTGCCTTTTAGTTAGTTTGGATAAAAGTTTTTCTATCTTGTTGATGTTCCCAAGGAACAAACTCTTTGTTTCATTGATTCTTTGTATTGTTCTCTTTGTTTCTCTTATATTGATTTCAGCCCTGTTTAATTATTTCCTGCTGTCTACTACTCTTGGGTGTAATTGCTTCTTTTTGTTCTAGAGCTTATAGCTGTGCTGTTAAGTCACTAGTATGAAATTTCTTCAAATTCTTTTTGAAGGCACTTAGTACCTATGACCTTTCCTCTTAGCACTGCTTAGATTTTGTCCCATAGGCTTGGGTATGTCGTGAATTCATTATTCTTGAATTTTAGGAAGTCTTTCCTTTCTTTTTTCATTTCCTCTTTGACTCAGAGGTAATTCAGTTGAGAATTGTTCAGTTTCCATGAGTTTGTAGGCTTCTGGTAGTTTGTGTTGTTGTTGAACTCCAAATTTAATTTATGGTGATCAGATAATATACAGGGGGTTATTCCAATTTTTTGTATCTGTTTACATGCTTTGTGACATAGCATGTGATCAGTTCTGGAGAAGGTTCCATGACATGCTGAGAATGCTGAGAAGAATGTAGATTCTTTTGTGTTTGGATGAAATGTTCTGTAGATGTCTGTTAGAACCATTTGGTTTATAACATCTGTTAGCTCCGGTACTTCTCTGCTTAGTTTTCATCTGGATGACATGTCCATTGGTGAGAATGGGATGTTGAAATCTTCTACTATTAATGTGTGGGGTTTAATATGTGGTTTAAGCTTTAGTAATGCTTCTTTTACAAATTTGGGTTCTCTTGTATTCAGGGCATAGACATTCAAAACTGAGACATCATTCTGTAGATTGACCTTTCATGAATATGAAATATCTTTATCTCCTTTGATTCATTTTGGTTTGAAGTCATTCATTGTGTTAGATACTAGAATAGGTATAATAGCTTGCTTCTTGGGTCTTTTTTTTTTCTTTTGGTTTTTTGAGACAAGGTTTCTCTGTAGCTTTATTGCCTATCCTGGAACTAGCTCTTGTAGACCAGGCTGGCCTGGAACTCACAGAGATCCACCTGCCTCTGCCTCCCGAGTGCTGGGATTAAAGGCGTGCACCTCCACCACCCGGCTTCTTGGGTCTTTTTGATTGAGAAATCTTTTTCTAATCTTCTGCTTTAAAATAGTATCTGTCTTTGATGTTGAGTTGTGTTTCTTGTATGATATTGTTGAATATATTTTCTGGGTCTTTTAGTTTGGATTCTTCCCCTTCTTCTATTTCTACTATCTTTATGTTTTGTCCTTTCATAGTGTCTCAGATTTCCTGGAGTGTTTTGTTAGTCAGTTTTTAGTTTTAACATTTTCACCCATGAATCTATTTTGTATCTTCAATGCCAGAAATCTCCTCTCCCATCTCTTGTATTCTGGTGTCGATGCTTGTGTCTGTAGTTCACTTACCCAGGTTTTCCACTCCAAGAATTCTCTCAATTTGTGTTTTCTTTATTATTTCTATGTACATTTTCAGGTCTTGGACAGTTTTATTTGTTCCTGTTAACTTTTTAAAAGTTTTCTTGTCCTTCTTTAAGAGATTTATTGAATTCCTACAATTTTTGTCTGCCTTTTTTATTTCCTCTTTTAAAACCTGTATCATCTTCATAAAGTTATTTCAAACATATTTTTTTTTTGTTTCAGCTGTGTTGGAATGTTCAGTTCTTGTCATAGGTTAGCTGGACTCTGGGAGTGACTTATCTCCCTTTCTCTTATGATTGTGTCCTTTTTTTTTTTTAATTGGTGTGTGTGTTGCCCTTCGTAAATTTTATTGTACCTTATATTTTGGTCACAAAGTTTATTGCTGTATAGATGATGGCAAATTACATTCAATAGTATTTTTTTATCTTTATTTTTATTTTTTAAAATTTATTTATTTAAGATATCTGCCTCCTCCCCGCCACCGCCTCCCATTTCCCTCCCCCTCCCCGGATCAAGTCCCCCTCCCTCAACAGCCCGAAGAGCAATCAGGGTTCCCTGACCTGTGGGAAGTCCAAGGAACACCCACCTCCATCCAGGTCTAGTAAGGTGAGCATCCAAACTGCCTAGGCTCCCCCAAAGTTAGTACGTACAGTATGATCATAAACCCATTGTCATTGTTCTTGAGTTCTCAGTAGTCCTCATTGTCTGCTATGTTCAGCAAGTTCAGTTTTATCCCATGCTTTTTCAGACCCAGGCCAGCTGGCCTTAGTGCGTTCCCGATAGAACATCCCCATTGTCTCAGTGTGTGGGTGCACCCCTCGTGGTCCTGAGTTCCTTGCTCGTGCTCTCTCTCCTTCTGCTCCTGATTTGGACCTTGGGATTTCAGTCCAGTGCTCCAATGTGGGTCTCTGTCTCTGTCTCCTTTCATTGCCTGATGAAGGTTAATATTCAGGAGGATGCCTATATGTTTGTCTTTGGATTCACCTTCTTATTTAGCTTCTCTAGGATCGCGAATTATAGGCTCAATGTCCTTTATTTATGGCTAGAAACCAAATATGAGTGAGTACATCCCATGTTCCTCTTTTGGGGTCTGGCTTACCTCACTCAGGATAGTGTTTTCTATTTCTATCCATTTGTATGCAAAATTTAAGAAGTCCTTGTTTTTTACTGCTGAGTAGTACTCTAATATGTATATATTCCATATTTTCTTCATCCATTCTTCCACTGAAGGGCATCTAGGTTTTTTTCCTGTGTTGTCTTTGTTGGATGGATGTTTTTCTACTTGGTTTCTGGTTCCTCTCTTGTCTTTTGGCCTAAGTGGCCTAGGGTTCTGGTGACTGATGAGTTTTAAGGTGCAGTCGGGTGTCTTCCCTGGGCCTTTTGTGGTCTTAAGATCTTGTGTCACTCTGATCTCTGGTATAAATGAAATATTCTTGTGGTTCGAGATCCAGCCTGACTTGCAGCAAAGCCTGAGTCATCTTCTTGGGTACCTAAGACTAGCCTGACCTCTGGTAGAGGTGCTGGGACTTTTTCTTTTTTGACTGATGTATAGTATACACAAACCTTTGTAATCTGTACTTTCAAATGGTGTGGATTGTATCTGGGCCTACAGAATCTGCTGAAGTTCTGAGAAAGGGCCACTTGTTGATCAATGTGAGTAGTTATGACTGGTGTGATCTACACCTCGGTGATGGAAGTCTCCTGGGGTTGGGGGACAAAGTCCAGCAACAGTCTGGCCAGGGATGAGCTGGGATGGTGTTGGCCTGGGGAAGAGTCTCAGGGGACAGAATTCATGGAGGGTAACTGTTTTGCTGGCAGGAGGTTCACTCACCCGTTTTGAATCCTGTGGCCTCGGCTTGCTTGCAGAATTTTTCTGCCCTTGGAGGAAGGACTCAGGAGGTGGACCAGAGAGCATCTGGGAGAGCATGATATTGTGGGATAATCTTTTTGTATACTATGAAGATGTGTCTGTGTCAAAGCACATTATTATTGGTTTAATAAAGAGGTGAATGGCCAGTAGCTAGGTAGGAGAGGGTATGCGGGACTATTGGGCAGAGAAAGAAATTCTGGGAAGAAATCAGAGAGGTGGGCATATCCAAGAGTGATGGGGAGGAAATTGTATATACTGTGTAGAATAGAGGTTTAAAGTCATCTGGAAGAATGTAGATTCATATTTATGTTTTAAGAGCTAGTTGGGAATAAGCCTAAGCTAAGGTCAAGCTTTCATACTTAATCCGAAGTCTCTGTGTTATAATTTGGGAGCTGCAGTACAAAGAAAGTCTGGCTATAGAGTGGTCATGGGAAAGATTTCTGGGAGCAGAATTTAGGGAGGGGTGCAGTTCTGCTTGTGGGCAGGGAAGATCACTCATCTGTTTTGTCTAGGATGCTCTAGGCCTCAGTGACAGAAGACCACTGGGACTGGTGGTCAGGCCCCAGCAGCAGTAGGGCCAAAAATGAGCAGGGATAGCATTGGCTTGGGAAGGGTCTCAGAGGACAGAATCCAGGGAGACGTACAGTTCTGTTAGTAGGCAGGTCACTAACCCATTCTGATTTGTGTGGCTTGGGCTTGCTTGGTGGAAGTCTCCTGGGTTGGGTCTGAAACTTACCTTTTTAAAAAGTCAAAAATGTTGGTTTATTTTTGTAATCCCAGCACTTGGAAACTGAGACAGAGAAGATCCCCGAGATTCACTGACCAGCTTGACTAGCCTATATGACAAGTTTTACCCAAGTGAGGGACACTGTCTCAAAAGAAAGATGGGTAACACCCGGGGAATGACACCTAAAGTTGACCTTTGGCCTTCACATATACCTGCATACACATGAACTGTTTCCCAAACACACCAACATATCTACACAAAATCTATGCAGTTTTAAAATGAAAACTATGATCTCTACAAAAAAAAAACATTCAGTGAATAATGAGAAAGGGAGTGTAGAAAATTTAAAATATGGTTTAAAATTCTCCATCCCATAAACAGTGAACTCAAATTCTTTTCCTTAAGGGAAAAGTAAAAGGTAAAATGTATTCATGATGAGGAAGGGCTGAGACAGAGAATCTACTTCAGACTCTCTCTTGGTATTCTTTGTCTAAGAAAACCAGAACCCTATATTGTGAAAAAATAAATGTTCAATTGGCTGCATGGTGAAGTGTCATGTGGCTGCTTAGCAGTGTGTTGTATAGCTGCTTGGTAAGGTGTTGATTAGCTGCATGGTGAGGCATCATGTAGGTATTTTGTAGGCACAGGTCCTCAGAATATATACTGAGGGAGAAGCAGGCTTTTCATTACATGGTACTGGGAAAACTGAGTATCCACGGGCACAAGGGTAAAAGTGGGCACCTACGTCTACCTAGCTACAAAAGATAAGTCAATATGGATTAAAAAATAGTGCAAGACCTCCAAACAATGAAACTAGTAACACACACACACACACACACACACACACACACACCAAATAATTGAAATGTGTAATGACCTCTTTTTGGATAAGACCTTCAAAGCACAAAAAAAAACCTAAAAAATAAAACAAAACAACAACCCAGAAAATGGAATTACATTGAATTAAAAGTTTCTACGAAGAAAAATAATCAACCAACAGAGTGAAGAAACAACCTGAAAGATGAGCTACTGTATTTTCAAAATACATTTCTGCGGTGAGGCCAATTTCCAGAATACATAAAACAAAAGACCTCAGTAACATTAAACTATACAATATACTTTAAAATGGTTTGCATAATTGAGTGACATTTCTCAAGAGAAAATGTAGAAATCTTTAGCAGGTATATTGCACAGTGTTTGACATCACTAATTACCAGGAAAATGCAAATCAAAATAATAAAATGTTACCTCATTCTCTTAAGAATGGCTTTTATCCAAAAAAATGAAATATAAAAAGTTTTTGAAAAGAATAATAATAAAAGAACCCTTGAATTCTATTTTTGAGAATGTAAATTTATACAGCTAATATGGAAAACACACACATGCACAGAGAGAGAGAGAGAGAGAGAGACAGAGACAGAGACAGAGACAGAGAACTACCAGTAGTCCTCGTTAATGAGAGTATACATCCACACAAAATGAAATTGGTATAGCAAGGAGGCATCTGCATGCCCATGTGTATTGTAGCACTCTCTCAGTAGCTAAGAAATAGAGACAATTTGAGCATTCATCAAAGACAATGGATAAAGAAATGTGGTAAGAACAAAATCCTATCATTTATAAAACTATAAATGAGACTGAAGACTGATTCTTAAGTGAATTAAACTGAGCACAGAAAGATAAATACCACACAAATATAGTCATATGTAGACTATAAAATCTTTGATCCATTTTATTTAAGTTGATCTAAAATGAGCCAGCCCACTGTGGGTGATACCATCCATAGGCAGATGGACATGGACTGTAAGCAATTTATCTTGCCTTCAGTCTAGGAGCAGAGCAGTAAGCAACAAGCTTCTTCCATGTTTTCTGCTTCAGTTACTGCCTGAAGGTTTCTGCGTTTACCTCCTGCCTTGTTGTCCCTCCCTGATGGCCTGCAACCTGAAAGCAAAATAAACCCTTCTTTCTCCAAGTTAGTTTTGGTTAAAATTTTATTACAATGACAGAAACCAAACTAGGACCAAGAGTTGGGATGTTTTTACCATAGAGAATTATAGACACATTTAACCTGATTATACTATGTTTATATTTATTTAAATGTTATATATTGTAACAATAATACATATGAATTTTATATCAGGTAACAATTTTAATTTCTTGTTTTCCCTCTCATCCCAGTAAAAATCAAACTAGTTTAGCTTTCAGCCTTTGGCCACCAGAACCATGAAGGATAAACACTTATGCTCATGTTTCATGTGTGTGACTTTTCAGTGTGAAGTGGATGGTCACACTCTTATGAAGAGACAGAAACTATGTTAGAAACATCACACAGCAATGGTGTGACTAACCTGAAAACTGCCACATTGCCATTCTGATTATCTAGATATCATCCATATCTAGAAGGGACTACCGTTTGCTAACAAACTCTAAAGGGTCTGGAAAACTTGTCATAGAGGAATTAAATTAATGAATTAAAGTGTTCAACTATTAGAATATGGGGAGAGTTTATTTCATTTCCCTTGGGATAGAATTAGATGCCCTGGAAACGCTGCCTCATGACTGCTGAGACAAGGTCCTGAATGGCATGAATGCTTCATCTGATTTTCTCTTAATATACTTGTTCTTAGAACCCATGGTCCAAAAGTAAAAAGGGGTCCCCTAAGCTGCGTGTGCTCACCCTGCAGCCTAGTGTGCTGTCGAAAGTAAAGACTTCTGAAGAGCTGGGTAAGCTGCCTGTGGAGATCTCTAAGCAAAGTGTTGAAGAACCTACCTCCTCCTTCTAGCTGCCTGTAAGCAAATAAGAGAACTGAAGAAATTAAAGCTCAAAATAGACTGATCCAGGACTCAGGATCAGAAATTGTTTCTTATTATCAACACCTCCAGGTGGTAAACTACTTTCAAAGTAGGAAATAGAGTTCGTGCAAAGATCTAATCCAGGTTACTATCAGGAAAACTGGATTCGAAGGTACCATTAAAACATTTCCCTTCAGAATAAGTGGTGCCAAAGACAGTTGTTCAAGCAGATAAAAAGGCCATCTGCCTCTCTGAAGAACCATGAAATACAAATGGCCTTCACCGAAAATTGAGGCTTCTAATAAGTTGTATTGTTCAACAAAAATCTGTTTGGACCTGAAGGGGGAGAAAAGTTTTTTTGATACTATTTGTGTGAATGGCTTTTAGCAAGCTATAAATACGATTTATAGAGAATCCACGAAATTTTAAGGTAAGGGTATTGACAGAAGTGCTGCCAGCTTGAGTTAAAACACAGCACAATTATATGAAGTGAAGAGACCTTAATACACCCCAAATTCTTTGGGAAGGTGGCAGGAAGAGGGGGATATAAAACTACATTTAGGTGTAATTGCAATTTTCAAAGGGTATTTGATTCTTATATGTTTCTTACCATTTATTTTAGATGTATAGACAATTTATTGCTTTATTTCCTACATATAGATCCAGATAAAGTAAACTCAAGAACTACATTGAAGCAACTTTATTCAAGGTCATTTGGGCTTAGTTTGGTAACATCATAGAACCTTCATCCAGCAACAGATGGAAGCAGATGCCCAGATCCACAGCTAAGCACTGGGCCGAGTTTCTGGAGACCAGTCGAAGAAAGGGAGGAGAGATAAAATGGGGAAAGGGGTCAAGGCCATGATGGGGTTAACCACAGAAACAACTGACCTGCACAAGTGGGAGCTCATTGACTCTGGACTGATAGCAGGGGATTCTGCATAGGACCAAACTATGCCCTCTAAATGGGGGTGACAGTTGTGTGGCTTAGGCAGTTTGGGGACCACCGGCAGTGGGACCAGGATTTATCCTTAGTGCTAGAACTGGCCTTTTGGAGCCCATTCTCTTTGGAGGGATACCATGCTCAGTCTAGATACGGTGGGAGGGCCTTGGTCCTGCCTCAAAGTGATGTGTCAGATTTTGGTGCCTCCCCATGGGAAGTCTTATCCACTTTCAGGAGTGGATGGCAAGTGGGATGGGGGGAGTGAGAGGAGGGGGGCGAGGGAACTGGGATAGGTATGTGAAATGAGAAAAGATTGTTTTTTTAAAGGGGCAGGGAAGAAACATGATCTTAATATTGAAAATGAAATAAAGGGATTTTTCGAGGATATGTGGGAGCAGAGGAATATATCCTGCATGTGAAAATAAGGCAGATGATTTGGGTCCAGAAGGTCGACGAATGGTCATATCTTTAGGAAGCAGAACTAAATCCCCAATCTTAAATATGGCTGCCTTGATTAACTTGTGATACACAGAATACGACGGTGATGGTTTCTAAGGCCAGCATAGGTACCTTTGCCACAGGTGTCTCATGACACTCTTGTTTTTGAAAGACAGTCATCATGATCTGAGGAAACATGGAAGACAGTTGTCAGTGTTCCATCCGATCCCACTAGTTCCAGTCTCATCCAGAAGTCAAGTCAGATTAAGGCACCAGGTGTGTGTGTACAAAAAACATCCTTGGTCTTATCAAGAGCCATCTAGTTGAACCATGTCATTTGCCAGAGATGCCCTTTTGCTGAAGGGAGAACCTTCTGTAGAAAGGACATATGAGATGCGCCGTGGGACAGTTTGTAAAGGGGATATGGGACAATTCAGATTTCGTGTTGTGAGAATAGATATAAAATATTGTAACTTCTCTGTGTAATTTCCTCTCCCACATACACAAACAAACTATATAGCAACTAATGAAACATCATCAAGGGGATTTTTCTATAAGAAGAACACCGATAAGTAGAAAAAACAGGTAACCAGAGTCAAAATACTCACTATGTGATAGTTTGCAGAGAATATAGTTGATCTTCTCTCTAAAGAAAAATTTATAGCTTATTAAATTAATGACAAAATCTGAAATAGCTATATCAACACCAGACAAATTATGTTTTAAGGCATACATCTTGATGGATAAAGAGTTCATTTACTAATGACTATCAGCCAACTTATCAAGCAAACACAAACACATTTATGTGTATAGTAACTGAGTTTAAAATATATAATGATAATTTGGCAAAACACAGAAGAAACTTACAATTTTATTTGAAAAATTTAAAACTTTTCCTTTAACAGTTGAAAGGACTACACACATGAACAACAAGTGTTGACTTTGAAAAGGAATAATTGATGTTTATGCAACACTCTACCAAATGGCAGCTGGATACATTATTTTTCATATGTTCACGATGTGCCTTCAATACAGACCATATTTTTGGCTAATAAAAAGAGCCTTTTTAACATAAAAGTAACTTTCAAGAAGCATTTTTTCTGATCATATGAAATCAAAATATAAACTAATGAGAAAATGGTGTTGGAAAAAAACTACAAATATTTACAAAACAAAAATATCCTACTAAACAACCCAAAGGAAAAAAAGGCAAGTCCAAAAGAAAACCAGAAAATGTTCTGAAGTGAGTGAAAATGAAGACAACACATATTGTGGAAAGTGGTTAAAAAATGCCTAGAAGAAACTTTACCAGCGCAGTACACTGAACAGAAAGAAGGGTTTACCATTCTAAGCTTTATCACAGAAAGCCAGAAAGAAAAGGAGAGAGAGAGAGAGAGAGAGAGAGAGAGAGAGAGAGAGAGAATCAAAAAAGAAAAAGAAATGTAAGCCTGGAAACAAGTGCAAGAAAGTAAATTAAAATGAAAACACAATAAGATATAAAACAAAGCACTCCCCAAAAGTATCACAAGCTCTTCTTTAGAAGATCATTGCATTTTCTTTTATGTTCTGTCAGAAAAGAAGGACATCCCTAGGAATGGATAATGTCAGAGATGACTCAATAGCAGTCTCACATGTAAAATCTTGAGAAACTATCAGCCAACCTTCTGTTGCTTTTGAGAAAGCACTTGGATGCTGTGTTGAATAACGCATGCTACTAAAGCTCAGACAAAAAGAATTCTGCACAGTCCTGGAGCTACTGAAATAGTTGATCTTGCTTGTTTGAGACAGAGTCTCATGGAGTTCAGGTTGACTTTGAACTCACTATGTATCCCAAACTGACTTTGACTTCTGATTCTCTCATCTCTACCTTCCATGTGACAGCATTTCAGGTATGTACCACCATGGTCCTGTAAAGAATACAATTTTTATGAAGGATTTACACTCATGACATTCTAAGAATAGATTGCTTAACTAGTGATTTTTGGTCGATATTAATTAAAACAGATTTTATGAAAACTCAAAAAAATAAGGAAAGAAACTTTTAATTCATTTTATAAAGCTAATTTCTTCCATAAAAGTTTATATATATGCAAAAATATAAAATAAAATTTAGTAAAACTAATGTCAAATCAATTTTAATCGATTTGATCTTTCCTAATTAAAAATTAAAAGGAAAACAATTCTAGAGTTGCATCTTAAGAACTCTATTATCTATTCACGAAAAATACACAAACTCACAAACACACAGACTCATAATCAGGAATAAAAGGGAGTTCTCTCAAGCTTATGAGCAGCCCTCATGAACAACCACAGTTAAGTTTCATCTAGTAATGAGATAATGGATGTTCATGATTGGGAGTAAATCAAAAGTGTTCATCCACACCATTTCTCCTTGACAGTGTTCTACAATGTTAAGAGGCTCATAGAAGAAAATGTGATGTAGAAAAACTGAATATTTTCCTAAATATTAATAAGTACTCAAGTATTGAAATAAAATATTATTAATTACATCAATAATTTGAAATATTTATAAATTTGGTAAAAGAGATAAAACCTTCTACACTAAAGTGGTAGAAATTTTTTAAATAATTAAGGCTGATCTGCATTAAAGAGATATGCTTTGCTGTTCACAATAATTAATGTTAATCAATGTAAATGTTTTGTCCAAATTGATCTGTAGATAAAATACAATGGCAATCAAAATATTTTGTTTTTGTAGCTATAAATGTATTTTACATTTTATTAAAATCACAATATTTTTTCCCAACTATCCTAACCGTATTTATTTATTGCGTTTTGATACATTTTTTGAGATTTTATTCACAGACAATTGTTATCCATGCATAAAAGACCATTTTCACATAGCCAAAAGAACAAAGTTGGATAGATTTTCCTTTCTGATTTCCAAATTTATCATTAACTTCAGTATGCAAATGAAGGTGACAATATCCTCAACTGGTCCATGCATATACAGAACCAACTGGTCTTCCTTCTACAAAGATGTCAAAAATGTTTATCTGTGGAGAAATTATCATTATTTTGAACTAACTATAGTAACCTGGTAGACATGGTCAAAGTCATAACCTACAAGAAACTAGTTCACCCTTAGTAACCAAGTTGCGTCATCCTTAACTTGAGATGACTCAAGCGCTAACATGTAAGAGTTTGCTTTGTATTTTCAGAATACTGGAAAATGTCTTAGATAAATAAGTCATATATCCATCAACAGTCAAATCATTTAAAATGTGGTATATCCATTTGATGAACTACCACTAACCAATACAAATGAAACTACACTTGGAAACAGTAACACGAATAAGTTTCAAGGTAATTGCCATAAACGGGAGAAGACAAATATAAAAGAAAGTGTAATATATGTGGTTGGCAAAGAACTCTTAATCATAAGCATAAAAACAGGAACTATTGCCCAAGTAGGCCAAGATCATTGTCTTAACAAATTGTTTTCTAAAACCCATTGTTATGAAAATAAAGTAGCAGGCAAAGATTGGAATAAAATATCTGCATATCGAATAGCTGACAAAGGATTTGTGTCTAGAATATGCAAACAACTCCCAAAAATCAACAAAAAGACAAGTGATTCACTTGAAAATGAACAAATATCTCAACCAATGCTTCAACAAAAATGTACAGTAGAACATAGAAAGCACATGGGAATGCAAATAAAGTTTCACTGAGGTAACCATGGCTAAGGGGCTTAGAAAACTATATTGAGCAAGGTCATTGTTATATAACAGCAAGACTCTCAAATGCTGTCTGCAGAGAGAAAAGAAGGCAAAATCACTTTAGGGAACAGATTAACATTTTAAGAAGGGGTTAAATCAACCTTGTAACAGACACCCCAAGTATTCTATTTCTCAGTATCATTTTTGATGATTGACAGTACATATCCATACAAGGACCTGTTCATAATGAGCTTCCCATTTTCATTTATACTAATCAAAGTCCAAAATTAACCCACAGATTCATCAACAAGTAAATTGTTTAAAAAATGTGGTATTTACATTCTATGAAATACTACTAATTATTAAAAACAAAATTACAGTTGAAACTAATGAGTCAATCTCAAAGTAATATCTACAAGCGAAAGAAGTCAGATATGAGGAATTTGTAGCCTTGGTTACCTTTATATATGATTCTTAAGAATGCCACTTACCTTCTGGATAAAGGGAAGATGATTAGGATCTGCCAGGGTGGTGGGTTTTGGGAGGAAAGAGTGGATTACAAAAGATTAGTGGGAAACAAATGCGGCTTTGGATAAATTCATGGTCATATTTGTAGTGACAGATCCTTAGAGGTTAATGAATGTCAAAGTTTATCAAATTGTTCTTTTTAAAAGGACAGGTTACTTTTCTTAATAAACAACTTGCCAATGACAAAATTGGAAAGGAAAGTATTTTCACACAGTTTGTCAATGCCTTCTAATGAGTTCCTGGAAATACGTAAGTAATGCAAATGATTACCTTTTGGTAATATTTATTTACTTTATTTCTGAGGGTTTGCCTGCATGCATGTTTGTGTATTCTGTGCATTCCTGGTGCTCACAGAGATCAAAAGTTGGCACTGTATTCTCTGTAACCAGAGCTAAGGGCAATGCATGCTGTATTTGGTTGCTGGAAACTGTACCCCATTCCTCTGCAACAACAACACGTGCTTTTAGATGCTAAGCCATGTCTCCTGCACTCAGGTAATTCTTTCAGTGAATAAGAATTTAGCTAGGCACTAGACTAAAACAGAATGTTTAATTTTTCATTGAGCATAAAAACTGTGAGTGTCACACTTTTGAGGGAAATAAAAGTGTAGGAAGCTGCTTACCAAGACCTAAGACTGAAATGAGTGCAACCCAAGTCCTCATCACTATCTGGGACACCTGGAATCTTCGGTCAGTAGCAAGTTGATGTGTGCTGTAGAAGTTTGAAAAGCTGTTGTCAATTTCCATCAAAATGAATTGCATATATGTTCTATTAGCCAGCAATTTTAGTCTGGGGTGCTAATCAATAGAAATGAGTAGTGATCTGTACCTAGAAATATGTAGGGGATATTTATAGCTGTTTTATTTATCATAGCTGTAATCTGAAAATAACCAAAAGCCTAATTAATATTAATGTAAACTCATAATGGAATTTTACAGGACAATGAAAGGAACTGTTCACACAGGGCAGAGATCCACTTCCAGAGGCATAATGTTGAATAGAGAGAATTAAAAACATAAAAGCATACATTACACTGTTGTTTCATTCATTTGAAGGGCTGAAAACTGTTGATTATGTTTTCTACCTAGCTTATGAAATATGTAAACAATCTAGTTATGTGATTGTATTTTCTGTAAAAAATAAATTGTACACTTAAATTTCTCCATTATATTTTATTAAAAAATACATACAAATGGCTGCAGATATAAACTCTCCCCAGTGAGAGTTCCAGTTCATGCACACACACAGCTCCAAGCATACACAGATATATAAGCCCAAGAGCAGATACTTGCAGAAGTGTTTATGGCATATTTCTAAAAGCATGCAAGTCACTAATTATAGTAAGTGGAATTTTACTTCATATTACACTAGTGCATCTAGTGAAATTTGTGTAACAAGCAGGTATTTCCTATTTTAAAGAAGAAATAAAGGTGGGTACTAAGAAAGGTCTGAATAGAATAGCACACTATGCCCTGGAGCCTGGTTCTTTTGATTCTATAACCTCACAGTTAGAATAATTTCAATAATTGTTTAAGATTTTTATTTTACAATCCTGTGTGTGTGTGTGTGTGTGTGTGTTGTCTCCATATATAAACGTGCACCATATCTGTACCTGGTACCCACAGAAGAAGGAATCAGATCCTTGGAACTGGAGTTACAGAGGGTAGTGAGACACTGTGAGGGTGCTGGGAATCAAACCCAGGTCCCCTGCAATAGCAGCAAATGCTCTTAACTGATGAACCATCTCTGCAGTTCCAATGTGGGGAATACTTTAAATGGCCTCATTTTATATGCAGAGTGTTGCATGGAGACTTCTGACATTTGAAACGGGGTTATTTTTAATTAAAGCATTCGTTTATGCAATATATTTTGTACACATTATGTCCTTCCCCAACTCCTTTCGGATTCTCCCTTACCTCTCTAACCACCCAAGTCCATGCTCTCTCTCTCTCTCTCTCTCTCCTCTCTCCAAGAAACAAAACCAAAACAAAACAAGAGCAAGATTCAAAAATCAAACTACAAAGACAAAAAAAATGGAGCAAAGAGCCCATTAAAAAGGAGTTTATTTTGCTTTGGCCAACTCTTCCTGGACCTGCTGCCTGCCCTGGAGTGTGATGGATAAAGCTAGTGACTCTCCATTGAAGAAAACTGAGTTTCCCTCTCCCAGCAGGTATCAACTACAAATACCTTCTCCGGATTGGGGTGAGATTTTGTGTCCAGGTTCCTGTCTCAGTCTTGGATTTGTCAGGTTGGAACTTGTGTAGGTCTTGGGAGTGCTGTCACACTCTTGCTGAGTTCATCTATGCATAATTCTTGTTTCTGGAAGACACTGTTTCCTTGGCGTCATCCATTACCTCTGACTCTTAACAATCATTCTGCTGGACATAGGGCCCTCAGCCTTGAGAGGAAGGGTGTAGTGAGGATACCACGCTTAGGAGGGAGTGTTCTAAGGTCTTGGAGCAAGATTTTAATTGTAAATATTTATGTGTTTAAGAACATATTAAAAATTTACTGATAGAATGGCCTCCCATTATATGTGCAGCTACTGAAGTTCCTTCTTCTTCCTTCCATGTACATCAGAGGATAAACAGACATTGTTGCCCTCCCTCAAGGAGATAGGGCCTCATTGCCTGTGCCCCGATCACTGGAGGCTAAATGTCTGCTACACAGAATGTATGGGCATGGGCTTTGCTATTTACTCTTCTAATACTTTATACCTTCTCCCATTCTTCCAGAGTTTAATTGAGACATTATTTGACCACACACTTAGACAATGGTAAGAATCCTAAGGCACAAGATGCCTCCTGCAACTTAGACACATCACTGGTGAGCAGCTGCAGGACTTCAGTCGAAGATTCATTCTCTAGAGAAGTTGAAATCATGTTGGCAAAATGTATGTCTGCTTCCTTGCACTGGCTCCGACTTAGAGAATCCAATGACTGGATGGCCTTTCCAGGGATGTACAGAGCCAATGTTGAAGCTGTACTTTACAGAGCCTGGAAGTTACCATTCACAAGTGAGGGAACAACTTGTTTTCACAGCCGTGAGAGCTGGCATGGCAAACACTCCTCTGTGGTGACTTACATACTTATTCAGTGATTTAGACCACATCTCTGGCATGGGTCAAATGGCATATTAACATGGGATATAATCCTTTCTCACTCTGTAGGCAATGGCTCAGTGTGATATTGGCACCAGATTAAGCTTCATTAACCCTACAACACTTTGCCTTCTACTCTTGGCACTCTCCCGCAGGCTGCAGGCAGTAACCCACGAGTAATCTGATTACCTCAAACCAACTGTAGCCGCATGGAATGGAGGCTGACTACGGAGTGCAGAACAATTACAGTCTTTTGAGATTCAATTAGAAAGCTGTTGGGAGAGCTCTTGGTTCTGGATTCTGAAACCAACTCCAATAACCCCTCACGATCGGTGTGCTTCTTTGAGAGGCCACAGTAAATAATGAACTTAAAAAGCTTCACCTTGCATGCCTTTTAAATTCTGTCCCTCTAAAGTGCATAATAAATCCAGTTCTTAGTTCAGAACAATAATAACTGTTTATGCAGCCTCCACCTGGGATAGCTCTTGCCTTTTCCAAAGGGGGAAATGCTATTCATTTCATTCACGGAACCATTCGGCTGTCAAAGCTTCCTCGTGAGCATACATTGACAATGGATGCTGCTTAGCATGGAGAAGGGCATCAGCAAAGGCTATTTGTCCTTTAAATGCAATCTGAGGTTAAGAAAAAAAATACACCTCATCTTTGAAATATCAACGCAGAGGCAAAGTTATTACAGGATGGGTTATGTCATTTTGCAGCATCATAAACATCAATTGTTTGATTTACGCTTATTTCTAAGAGGACGTGCTTTGCTTGGTGGTGGCTGGAATAATTAACTGCATATTTCAAATGCAGTGATTTTAAGGTGCCTATTGGAAGAGATATCAGTAAGATATTTCAAGTAATTAAAATGCATTTGGTAAAGAAGTGCTCAAACTCGACGCATCATGAGACTTGCCCTTTTCTTCACCCCTCTGGGCATTTTATAATGAATATGAGTTTTGGAAATGAAATGAAGTGGAATCCTGCCTTTGCCATAATCCACGCTGTAGGAGACCAGGCAGGCAGGCAGCCTGATTGGCACACTGAGCTTCTAAAGAAGTGCATCACACAGTGTTCTTGAAGTTAGAAGAACATGGAGTTCTGCAGTGGCCTAAGAAGCCGGTAGAGCTGGCCTGCAGACAACTCTGCATCTCTCTGTCTCCTTTAATGTGCTTTTTTTTTTTTTTTTTTTTTTTTTTTGGAATAGAGACCCTGGTGGTGTGAGCACTGCCTATCCAGTCTGAGGTAATGTGCTAACCAAAGATTTCCACTATCACTCAGGTGCAATAAAGCAATGCTGCTCCCTGAGACTCTCTCTGGAGTGGTTCATCTTTGCTCCCTTTACCACAGACGTTGCTGTCTTATCAGAGGTTGATGCCCTGGTAATGATAGCATCATGTAACCTTAGAAGTGATTCAGTTTCCTTCCTTCCTTCCTTCCTTCCTTCCTCCCTCCCTCCCTCCCTCCCTTCCTTCTTTCCTTCCTTTTTTCCTTTGCCTTTTGAGACAGAGTTTCTTTGTATAACAGCCCTAGCTGTCCTTGAACCACCTCTGTGGACCAGACTGGCCTCAAACTCACAGAAATCCACCTACTCTGCCTCCCGAGTGCTGGGATTAAAGACATGTGTGCCACCATCGCTGGAAAAAGTTATTCAGTTTTCAAACTGAAATTTTTTTTCTTTAAAAATATTGATAATACCAAGAATTCTTTCCAGTAGCACCATAAAAAGAAGTAGTAGCTCATGAGGACCTAGCCAGCTCAGAGCATGGGATGTGGTGAGCACTCTACACATGTGCCCTTTCTTCCTTGCTAAATTTCTAGATGTCACAGAAAACCACATAGACACCTTGAGAGCTCATGTCTGTGTTCTTATCAGTGACTTTGCTGCCATTTGTTTTTCATAAGTATCCATCTTTTGCCTCCAACAGGAGGAATCGTTACTAATTGAACTACATTGTTCAGAGATATTAGTTTGAGGTCATGAGTGTTTCGGTAAGGAGTAGCTATGTCCGAGAGAAAATGAGATTTCTGTTTTCGGAATACTGTGCTTTCATCATAGAAAATGGGATTGTGCCACTAGGAAATCGAGTTCAAGTGATTCTCCAAAATTCACACTAACACTGTTTACTAATTAATTCTAGTTTCCTGACCCATGGAAAAAAATCTTGAACTAAGCAAAACAAATAAAACAAAAAAGTTCCCAGAATTTTGAAATCTTAGAGTCTAGCAGTTAGGGATGCTCAGGTTTATTTTTGCTTATTTCAGGTGAAAACCTAAGCAAGCTGAATGCCAAAGACCTGCTTCACACTGCCGCAGTCCCAGCCTCCTGGCTGTTTCACACTGCCGCAGCCCCAGCCTCCTGGCTGTTTCACACCACCCGCAGTTCCAGCCTTTTGGCTGCTTCACACCATGCAGACCCAGCCTCCTGGCTGCTTTTCTTTTCTTAGCTCTACATGTGGTGACTCCACCCAATATGGGCTTCAAATTTAGGAGTCGCACGCATCCCACAACCAGGGCTGGTCTTATTCTCTCACCTATTAGCATACATGAGTCAGGTCTATGATTACTCAAAATAATTTAATCAGATTCACATTTTATCTATTTTGTGTTGCAAGGTCACATGCCCCATTTTATCTTCAACACAATGAGTCACAATGTGTCAAGGAAACTGGTCAACCTCAGCATCCAGTATTAACTAAAAAGGATTTAGGGCAATTTTCCAAAGTTGGACAATAAACTTTTCAAGATTTCTATATTTTATAATTAACATCAGCTAGGTCATAATATAGGAAAAACAAAGGGAACCCGGACATTCCAACGTGATGGCCTTAAAAAGATTGTGCTTTCCGGGGGAGCTCTCACAGGCTCACACACGTGGGTGCAGTTGGAGGTAACAAAAACTACTGCACATTTTTCCACTCTTGGTCACTTGACCCTGAAGCTCCTTCACATCACCACAGGGAATTCGGATCAATAACAGTTCAGTTGGGAAAAATGGAAGGTGTTAGGGGGCTTCGATAGCATTTCAAGCACACATAATAGCAACAAAAATCCTTAAAATCCAGCAACTGATGTTGTAGATGGATCAATAAAATTCTTGATTTTATTAAAGCATTACCAACATTCCTGTTTTCTGTTTCTTTTTTTCCCTTTGCTCTAAGCTCGTAGTAAAAGGATTTACGTAATGACATCTGTGAGAAACTTGGTATTTTCATTTGACTTCACACCATTCATACATGAGACTCTATTGTCTATTTTTTTTTTTCTCAGATCAGAGTCAGGAAAATGTTTTTTCACAACATAAATTGACTCAGGAAAGTTACTAGATTACATAGGTTCCAGAGAATCTTTGCTGAACAAGAACCCAGGGCTACAGTAGATCCTTGCAGTCAGAAGGTAGCCACAGGCTCTCTCATCATCTTGTGCTTCTGGTGAAGTTCCCAGTGACCCTTGCATCCTTTTCTGCTTTCTCAAAGAAGGTCTTCTTGTCGCATTTCTAGTTCAACTCTCCACTTTGCTTTCTGGTTCTGCAAATGCACAATGTCTAACTAATTTCATCATTCTGCCAGAAGTGTGGCGTAGTAATTTAAATAAGGTACAAGTCTAGTGTGAGTCGTGTGTCTCACACTAGCCAATAGCCACAAGGAAAATAAACCTTTGAACAGGTTCAGATCCTAAGGGTCAGAATCAGAGAATGAAGACCAGGTAAGTTTGGTTCCGAGGACTTGCTTTACTTATGTAAGTGGCATGTGAGATAAATTGAAGTGATGGTTTCTTTAAAAGTTTAGTCATGAATTTTACAGACAACATCACTTAATTTAACAAAATCAGGTGTACTTCATTGATAGCTCTTTTGAAATGCATTATTAACTACATGGTGGTGCAGTTATCCCATGGCTGTGCAAAATGTGATGTGCAAGTGAATAAAACTGGGAAAACACTGTCAATATTTCTTATTTAGACAGGTCTGTTGTTTTTAAAGAGCTTCCCCTTATATTTTACTCGAATCTTCGTTGTTTGTCTGTGATATCTTTATATTTTGCCCCATTTATTGCTAAAAATTGTGTAAGAGACATCTACTTGATAAAAATCCCAGTTTTCTTCTCAATATCTTCATACAGATATGCCATTGAGTGTCCACTCTGTGAATATCTATTAATGTGTTTGTTCCCTTCTAGTCACCAAGTAGTTAAAGACATCCTCACTTAGATATTTCTAGCATCTTTATTGAAGCATTTTGCTTAAGTGCAGACACCCATTGAAAAGGTGTTGTGGAGAAAGGTCATGGTTAATTTTATAAGTGAACTTGGCTGAACTGTGAAGTGTCCAAGTAGCTGGTAAACTATTACTTTGCTAGGTGTAAGGAAGTTTCTGGTAAAGGTTAGCATTTGATTTACTGTATTGAGTAATTGAAATCAACCTTATCAACATGAAAAGACATTATTCAGTCCTTTGAGGGCAAAAGACGAAAGGGGTCTTGTAGCTTTCTCAGTGAAAACTACGTCACCCATCTCCTGCCCTCAAAGGCTATATGTTTCTGGCTCTCAGGCCTGTAGATTTGGATTCAATATGCCACTATTTTCCTTACCTTTCAGCTCAAATAAAACTTAATATGAACTTCTCATCACCAATAATAGTATGAAGTAACAATCAAATACAATTACCTCTCTTCCTCCTCATCTTATAGTGAACCTTATTTAGAACCAAAGTCAGGAAGATATAAGTCCAGATCCCATAACACACAATCTTTTATTCTAATATTTTAAGTAAGTCAAATTTATCTATGAAAATGGCATAACATAAAATATAAATGTATCATTAGTACTATATCTTATCAGAGTCAATATCCATTGTACTTTTCTTTTTTCCCCAGCATGTATTTTCTCAATAAAAATATACAAGAAAAGAGTGGAAAAATTATATCAATTTATTTAACTTTCTTTCCTAATTTCATATACCTCTGAGTACAATTTGAGTACTATTGAAATGATTATTATTCAATGGAAGTATCCATTTCTTCCAATATTCCTAAATTTATTTATTTAGTCAGAGGATATACTTAAGTATCAACTTAAGCCTGTATAGAAAAAAATTATAAATTAGCTCTATACAAAGTGCAATGTTTTCAGGTAACTATAAAGTTCTAGTTGTTAATAGTTGGTTCAGATATGATTGGATCTAGTATATACATTAATGTGTGATGGGGTGAATGAGAAATGGCCTCCACAGGCTTACAGAGTTAGATATTTTGGTCCCCAGTTTCAGTGCTGTCTGGAAAGATTATTGAACCACTGGGAAGAAGAACTAGGCTAGAGGGGTATGCCAGTTGGGAAAAGCTTTGAGATTTTGTAGTCTGCCCCCCTCCACCTCATGTTCTTTCTTTGCTTCCTGAGTCTGACTTAATGGGATAATATGGTAGTTCTAACTTTAATTTTTTGATAAATCTCCATGTTGGCCTTATTTTTTTTGACCATTTTATATGGATACAGAGTACAATATGTGTTCTCTAACTCCTTACACCATCTCTTGCCTGCTTCCCTCTTCTGCCATCCTCTTCTTCTCTCTATAAGTCCTTCTCCCACACTCATGCACTTTTGTTTTGTTTTGTGACCCATTGATTTTTAACAAGGACCGTCTACATTCCTGCAAGTTTGGAAATATTTACTGGAGCTAAGTAGGTTCACTCTTCACTACACAGTTGAAGATAATGGCTGTCATGTCTCCAGAATGCATAAGTACCTGATCATTTAGCAGGAAAAGGGAAAACGTCCATGATTCTCTCCCTAATCCATGACTGACTGTTGTCAGGTCCAGTGTAATGGAAATTCAGTGCAGGTAACCACAGCTGCTGTGAGATCATGTTTGCAACCATTCTCCGAATGCAGCACTTTGAAGCTCTTCTTCCTTTTTTTTTTTTGGCTCTTCTTTTCTTCCTATTCCCATTTTTGGGAGGTTACTGCAGCCTTAGAAAAGGTAGAATAAATGCCCTGTTCAGGTCTCAGTGCCTAACTATCACTTATTGTAAGTCCTCTGAAAAAGCCACGAGTTTATGCATTCATTGGCATTCACTGCAATGTGAAGCTTCTCTGATTAAGGCTGAGCGTTAGCATTCGTCTATGGGTACAAACATAAATATTTAAAATACAGTTTGGTGCCATGTCAACTTAGCTAATCAACAGTAGTTATTTTCCTAATGAAAAAGTCATAGAGAAACCTACCACATAGTAAGCCAAACCGAAGCTCTAATTTTAACGAAAGTAGTTACAAGGAGATTCCTATATGGCTGAGAAAAACTGCTCCTAAGACACCTTGGTTAGGAAACAAAAATCACAGTGTCAGGTGTGAAAAACTCCTCATGAGTTTTTGGTCAAAAAGACCAGCTATCCAAAAGAACAACAACAAAAAAAAAAATAGGCTCTTGTCATTTCTTTTGGTTGCCCACCAGAAATAGATAACAAGACACAGCTGCTAAAGCACCACACACCATGGCTGCAAGATACATAGAGAAACCAAGTTGGAATTGACCTCGAAGCCTGTTCTCGGCTGGCTAGTTTTCATCATGCCTGCAGGTGCTGCTTCTGATGCTGAGGGAGGGAAGGCATTGATAATATCACCCTGTGAACTACAAAGCCAACCTGCCAACCAAAATGTGCCCACTAGTCCATGATTGCTCTGGAGATAGCCAACTGTTCTCAGACTGACCTTGAAGTCTATACCTACTGCGGTGCCTTTCCTCAGTTGACTATATTGAGGACACGTGCTTCACTGTCTCCTAGAGTTCCTTAGGATAATTGAACTCCAGTTGCCATCATATACCATTATCTGTTTCTTTCTCCTTCCCATCTCATTGTTCCCTCCCTCATTTCTAAGATAACCTCCCATCAGTATCGTACACTTACCTCCTGGTATAAGGACGGCTCTTGGGGGAGTCCAAAATCTGGTGCCTACCTTCCTCCCAAAGCAAAGCAAAATAAGACAAACTACAAAGAAGTTTTTGTTTAATCAGAAGGGTTTGGAGTAGAACTGTCTCACAATAATTAATTTTATAAATGGAATAATTTAATTGAAATGATTATGATTTTTCTGATATAGGAAATTATTTGAAAATTCTCTGCATGTTTGATCACAGTAACAAAAACTGATACTACATTAGATAGGATGCAGGTGAGTGGTTTTGTATTTTATTCTTTTCTCAGCTTTTCTTCCAACTCAAAACATCTCCCTCTGCTATAATTTTAAAGGCTCAAAGACCCAAGAAATATTTTGAACAAAATTAGAAAGCACATGGCTCAAATATAAGTTCAATTTTTCAAAAGCAAAGCAAGATAAAAAGGATTATTTTCATAATTTTAATGTGTCACTTGACAATACAGGTTAAATAAGTTTCTACAAATAACATGTGATGGAATAAATAGAAGATAAATTCAGGCATATGTATTCAGCTAATACTGTGTTATCAACTATGTGGTTATAAGACATAAAGGACAAATCACTTCAATTTTCAAGCTACATTTAATTTATAGGAAAGAGCAGATGCTTCTGACAATGTTTGTATTATTAGGGTAATCTAACATGCTTGTGGAGCATAGAGGATAGAAATTTTAAATAGTTGAGGGGGACAGAACCCTGTCCTATGATGTCTTACCCATGGTGTTTGCTGTGTTTTTCATGCTTTTACTCCAGGTCCTGGTTAGTTCCAACATTTCATCTCCTTTAAACTCTTTCCAAAAACAGTACGTTCTCAACAAGGTCCCGAATACATCTTTACCTATCGCATCTGCATCATGGCAATGAAATGGTATAGTGACTCCTGAAGTTTTCAGCATCACTTCTACTCTTTACTTCCTACTATGGTTCCACTTCCCTGTACCCCTCTATCTTCTTCTTCAATAGTACATACGTGTTTCGAACATGTTATCCTGTTTACTTTCTAAAAATGTAGTGCTCTTTAACTTTCTTCACTTGATAGAATATTCTGCAGCAAAGCTCTTCCTAAGGTCGTTCTCTGCTGCTTCCTGTATAGAGTTCTCTTTTTGCTGAGTAACAAACTACCAACAACGTGGTTACTTAAAACAGCACACAGGAACTTATAGCTGTCTGTGAATTAGAAGTCTGGCATGGGATTGCTGATTTTCTAGGAGTAACTTTGCAACGTGTTTGACCGTATTGGGTTTTTATCTGAAGTTTTCATGGAAGAACCAATATCAAAATTCTGAACCTTGTTGGTAGAACTTGGTTTAGTGCAATTATGGGGATGATTCCTAGCTATAAAGGCAATTTGTATTCCTTCTCATATCTCTTCGTTTTCCAAACTTCCATAATGAAATCCTTCTTAAATGTTGAATTCTTCTTGCTCTCCCCTTTACCACAATGTCTGGTTTTAAGACCTTAGAAGATTATACTGGATATACGTGAATAATCTTATATAATTTTTCCTCTTGAGGTTAATTGAGTAGCTATCTTAACTATATCCCCAAAATTTATTTTGGTAATAAACTAATATAATCACAGGAATAATGTTTAGTAGCAATGTCGATGATACCTAACTTGCTTCCCACTTTGGAAACTTGTTAAGTTCTTAGAATAAGTCTTTCCTACCACAAAGTTGATATGAATGAATGCGTAACAATAGACACCTGAGGTAAAATTTAAATTGCAAAATGCTGGTAACTTGCCTATTGCAGTTGGAAGTTTATTAATGCTTCCTGTTTGGGAGAATGAGAAAGTGTTCACTACTCACGCATATTTTAATCTTTGTTGGGAGACCAAACAAAACATCAGGGAAGGAGAGAAGAAGCAGAGGCCAAAAGATGGAAGATGTGGAAGGGAACATCCTTTGTCGCAAGTGAACGAACACTTCGGGCCATCTGCATAGGAGCCTCTGACGCTTGGTTTTGCATAAACAAAAATAAGAAAAAATTCCCTTCTTTGTTATTATTGCCAATCCAAAAATCTTACTCTTGTGTACCCGGCTATGTTTTTTAGGTTCTTAGAGAAGTAATTTCTCAACAACCAAATACCTGGGGAGGTTTACATGTACCTTCAGATAGGCGTTTGCACCTGAAACAGAAATTCTGATAAGTAGTACATCATGTTTACATAGACAGCAACAAATTGGGAGGCTTGGGGTGGAATCCACTTTCTTTTCTCTTTCTTGGCAACAGTGTACTGTCATTTTATCTTTATTACAGTTAAAGACAAGATATGTGAACTTAAATATGAGAAATTACTCCATTTCCTACATGAGTGCTTAAACTCCATAGGGAAATTGACTTGGTAATTATGATAATGTTTGACTATCAAAAAACTTTAAATTAATTGAAAATGATAAATTAGTCATTTTTGAGTCTTGTGTTTGGTCTCATTCAACCATGAATAAATATACTGCCAGTTCAGATCTTACCACAGTGAGAACTAAGAATTCACAGTCAAAGTTCAAAGGTCTATCTGGCCAGGCTTTTGACCTAACTAACATCCACCCTTGGCTTTTTTATACTGGTTGACTATGAGAGGCTTTACCTTCGCTGAGATGGCAGGCTTTGGTGCCCTCTAGAATGGGAACTCTCCAAGTCCTTCTCTGTTGAAATTCTACTAGAAAAATATCGTGTTAGGAGTCTTTAAAATCGAATTGTCCAATAGTCAGGACTCTTTCTTCTTTTTCTCTGATGGTTTTAATTTACTTTACTAAGTTTTATTTATTCAGTTATTCAAAAAAAAACCTTGAATGAATGTTTCCATGAATGACAGACATGGGTTTCACATTTGCAAAACTGATTTGAGAATGGATTCACATGATTTCCAACTATTGATTAAATTTCGATGGAACAACTTGGCTGTGTTTGAGGAAGATGACTAGGGGCTATGATCTAAGACAAGTCTATACAAGCTATAGTCTGCTCATGGCTTGTGAGTTAAGAATGGCTAGGAATTTTGGAGTTAAATATGACTGAAGAAATAATAACAATTTAGGTTACATAAAAAGCTTTTTATTTTCATTTATTTATTTAGTTAGTAAGTTATTTAGCATCATAGTAATATTTGCTTCACTGTTGTCAATGTCCATTCTGGCAGAGTTAAGTAGGATTAAGGCAAACAACTGTGATCTGCATACATAAGAAAGAATTTATTATCTTGCTTTTGACAAAAATTGCTTTATAAATCCTGGCTCCTGCAAGAAGGAAAAGAAAGAAAGTTGGAATCTTCACTTACTCTCTCTGAAACACAAAAAGCAAACTTTAGGACATGGGGCTGCAGTGCATGCCAGTGAGCTAAGGTTTAAGAGTCTGTAAATGGGGTTCTCAGGAAAGAAGGAAAAGGAAGGAAACAATTATCTCATCACTGAAAGCAGGGAGGTGAAAAACTGCAGAGGCGCAACTCTTCAACAATGTGTGCTTGCAATTTGCTCAAGGAAAACCATTCTGGATCCTATTGTAAAATGGTACTAGGAGTTATTAGAATTCTTGCAGCTACAAGTGATATGCTTTTGCTTTTAATTTAAACCATGGGCAAGTTAATTAACTTGCCCATGAAGTTTTAGGGACTCTTACTCATTCTTCAAGAGCTGATGGTCTGTGCAAATTTTCTTTGAAAGTATGTTGTTTTCATGTGGTGGGTAGATGGTAAGTAGGCCCAGAAACAGATTTGTTAAACTAGAATTGATTTCTAGTAAATTAGGATTGACTTGGCATGGGTTACACGCTTATTCCTGATTGCTGGAGAATAGATAACTCTGATTACTAAATTTGAATGAGTACAATTAATCGGGTCAGGGATACAGTAGGTTTTTTGCTACAAAAAAAAAAAAATAACCAGAGTTGTGGACCAAGACAACAGATGTCTATTTCAATGAAGTCAGGATAGAGGACAGGGTTTATTGGAATGACATCTGTGGGCTGCATCAGCGGCATTGTAAATACAATGTCACTATGTACAGTTGGATGGTCCTCACGCTAACACAGATCAAGAAGGTGTGTAGTAATAGGTGCGGCAGCGGGGCTGCGTCCCCAACACCCCAGCCGCCTGCCCGGCTAGCTTATGCCCCGAAATAATTACACGGACACTGTATTCTTTTAATTACTGCTTGGCCCATTCTCTTCTAGGCTAATTCTTACATATTAATTTAGCCCATGTTTAATCATCTGTGTGTAGCACCCCAAGGTGTGCTTACCGGGGAGATTCTAGCCTATGTCTGTCCTGGGTCGGAGCTTCATGCCGGGAGCGGGGCATGGCGTCTCTCTCTGAGGCGTCTGCTCCCGAGAGAGCTGTGGAGTCTCTGAGCTCACTTCCTCTTCCTCCCAGCGTTCTGTTCTGTTTACTCCTCCCACCTATCCTCTAACCAATAAAATGGGCCAGGGCAGTTCCTTTATTAGCCAATGACCTTCCTCCATCAAAGGTGAATTAAAAATTGAGATGTACTGATGTAAGCTCTTTCTGATATCTTCTACACACACAAGTATACACACGGTTTTGTATAAGAATTAAAGTGACAGTGAAGTCTAGTTATAAATTCCAATTTGTGAATTATTGATTCTTGAACACACTGCCAGGCTGAATTTACTTGCAGAAATAGATTCTACATGAAGCTGAAAATGGCTGTGCAGCATGTTTAGCTTGGTTCAATGTCTAGAAAGGCATACACATATCTATGATTCAATAGAAACTTCTGTAATAGAAATACATGGTAAGATATCAGAGCACCTAACAAAAAATGGTGGCAATTGATGTGGGTCTTTAGTGAAAGTATAAAACTCAACCAGGAGACAGTCCCTATAAGAAAATATTATGTACAGGAATGTAAAAGTGAGAGAACAAATAGCAATATGTTCGGTGAGATATAAGAGGAGACACAGCTAGTGTACACACTGAAATACATCCTCTCTTCTGGCACTAAACTAGGTGCTTTTTGGTCTCTAATTCAGTGTACAGTGTAACCCATAATATTCTTACTACAGTGATAGTAGCAGGCTGGGTTATCAGGATGATTAGGGTTTCATTAGGGTTTTTAGGATGTCTGGATGGAGAGTGGAGGGTGATTATTTTCAGTGGACCTAGAGATTAAAAGAATGGGCATATGGCTAGAAGGTAAGGTAGACTTGGAAAATTTTACCTCACAATTTCTATGTGATAATCAAGTGGCAGTATTTGGCAGATGACAGTATATATCGATAGCTCAGAGAATTAGTTGAGGAATTTTCCATTCACCCTTCTTGCTGTCTCAGGAGCTTGATAGGATTGCTGTAATTACTCATTATAATCTTAGACATTTCTCTAGACTTATTCCTTCTGTTTATGTTATTGTTTGTACTCTTTTGTTGTCCTGACTACTCATGGACCTTTAGCTTTATGTAGACATTATCTACATGATGTAGACATTATCTACTATGATAATTTACCTATTCTGGATCTGAACAACTTTGCTCTAGCTACTTTGTACTACTTATGGTTCTTTGTCAATGCCTTACATTTAACAGCCTAGAATTTTGGTTGGCATCTAGAATACATTCAGATCCTTCTAAAATTCTGACTAGCTTAGAATTCAATCAGGACCCAAATCACCACAAACAGGTGAATAACTAGTCTCCTTTACACACTGAAGACTTTGGGGCTGTCACTAATGAAAGCAATATCTCTGGAGGTGAAATTCAAAATCCATTTTGCTCTTTTCTCTCTTTCTGCATTTTTTCTTTCCTTTCTTCATCGCTTCCTTTCATCTCTATTTCTTCAGCTTTTAAATAAGAGTGTAACAATTTTTACAACACTTTTAGATTAGTGATGGACTAAAATCAGGGAAAAAACTATGATTAAAATGAAATAATTTTGTTAAAAGACGGTTTTAAAGAAGTATTACATACTTTATATTATATTTCTCTGAAAAGAAATGTAAAACATATTGTTGGGATGTATTTTTAAAATCATATATTTATATAGAGAAAAACAAATCAACCATACCTTTACACACTGAAACAAAGTTAGCATGTTGGTAAAAGACTTTGACTATTTTTATCTAAGGGTAGAGCTTGGTCTTTTGTCTACTTATACATGGATTGAAACTTGATAAACACTCTGGAATTCCAAGCTTGTTTCTAGTGACCTAGTTGGCCATAAATTCTACCCAAGAAATGATGTCACTACTAAGAGCAGCTTTAACAACTAAGTGGTAGAAACAAAACCCCAGTTGAGGGATGAATAGAAACTAGTAAAATTATAAATGAAAGCAGAAAATACTCCCTCAAAGATATGCATAAAGGAAATCAAATGGAGATGTTTAAAGTACAATAAGGAATGAGAATGCCAGACTTGGGAGGCAGAGACAGGTTGATCTCTGTGAGTTTAGACATAGTCACTTCTACATAGTGAGTTCCAGGACAGCCAATGCTATGTAGAAAATCCCCGTCTGGAAGAAAACAACAACAACAACAACAGAGTACTAGTCAGGTTGGGATGCTAGAAATGAGAAAACACATTAAGGACTGTGGAGACAGCATCTCGTGTCAATGTATAAGCGAACTGAGCAGATACAAAGAGCTGATTCATTACAAAGAACAAAGATGCTGAACACTGCTTTGTAGTTTATGAAAGCTCATCCTCCTCCCCACATTCCTGGATCCCACACATTCATGCATACTTAAGGTCATTATTGGTCTTAGCAAACTTGCTCTTACTATGTGGGAACTACATACGTAAAGTCACCACATCCTTTGGAGATAGAGGAGAGAGCTCCAGAGACTGGAAGCCATATTTATCCATAGATGTGACTTCTTTTCCTCTTCCTGGATGAGAAGTCACACCTAGGAATGACCCATTACCAACATCTAGCATATATCTCCATCCTCTCCAGTTAGCTTTGTGTTTATTCTCACCCGTCCTGTGTCTAAAGTACACAGCTTACCAGAAAAAGTCCTTTAACTCAATCATTCTAGTTCTGTCTCCTAACCTTTCCCTCCCCACCTTCTGGGAATTGCCTACTCTTCTCCCAAGACCCAGCAAAGATGTCACATTCCCTGTGGCACTCAACTAACTCCTCAGGCAACAGGAATCATAACTCCTTCCTTGTCTCAGAGTTTACAGTGTCCTTTCTCATCTGCCACATTATGGCACTGATTTATATCTTTGAATGGGGGAAACTTGAATTATTCTTGTTTCTTAGCACCCCATTTTGTTCTTGGAACCCACAGAAGGCTCTGTGTAAAAGACCTGACTTAGGATATCTAATGTCTGAAATAGTACTGGGATACAAATCCAGGCTGCCTGATTTCTGCTGCATTATTTATTTGCCTTACATCATTGCTCTCGTGCTAGGCAAATGACTATAGCGATCTTCACAGTTTTATAGTGCTTGCAGCATGCTTTGACCTTGGGTCACTTAGAGACCTTTTGTTAGTCTTCCAGTATAGGGGAGGAGGACCTCTTTGTGTCTTTTTGGAGATTTCTAAGCTGAGGTGGTCGAGTGAGTTGCTAAAAGTTATTGAACGATATGGCTTAATGTTTCTGCTTTGACTAATGGGCCATCTTGTCATATTCATTGGTACAGTAATCAGGGCAGGAGGGGAAACTGTTTGAGTCTGCTGGTCACTGCCAGTGTCGTTTCTTACTCTTCTTACTATTTTAGAGATATGTTAGCACTTTCCCTAGAGGAATTCTAACGTAGGATCTAATTTCACATGTATGTCTTCAGAGTGAAAAATAAGGGAACTGCAAGGGGAGGACCACCCAGGGCACTGTGAATTCTCCCTCAGTCAGAGTCTTTGTTTAGCAAGTGTAACTATTGGCTTGCCATAAGAAAGTTTATTTTTAACTATACTATATTCTAATGAAAGGCCGTTTCTGTTCCCATTCCTTCCCTTAAAGGAACATTTTTATTGGGAGTCTGGGATGAAACACTATTCTTAAAGAACACACCCAGTATGAATAGCTCACATTTCATTATTGTTTACAAGAGCAGTGGTCCACATAAGCCTGTAGGGCACCATGTGGACATTGTAATGGCCACACTTGTTTCACAAGTTATTCTTTCGTGTATTACTAAGAGCCTCAGTAACTTCAAAGGTTGTATGTTTCTCAATTATAATGAAGAAAGATGCTCTATTTTTCATCCCCGTGAAAAATTTCTTCTTCGGAGGAAACATGTTTGGTAACAACAAAAGGGACTCTCTAAAAAGTATCTTGGTCACAAATGGTCATGTTTAATAGCAGGTCTGGAATAAAGTATATCCAGCTTACTGGTCTGGTTCATGCATTAAAAAATACTGTGCTAAATCTAATTAGGTACATGTGTAGAAATAAGGGTGAGCAATTTAAGGTTTTTGTTCACTTTTTAGACAGAGAATGGAGAAAAGAATTTCTCAACAGGATGCCAAAAGTCAGGGTCTGTGTGTCTGCACTTATATAGAGTTGGCCAAGCATTTATTAGCAAACAGGTTTTGTGATTCTTTCAGCGCTAACCAAACCAAGCTGGGCTCTGCTATCACTATGCTTAGAACGTGTGTGTGTGTATGTGTGTGTGTGTGTTGTGTGTAGTAGCACCAAAGAAACATTTTTTTAATTTTCTCTAAATTAACACTGTATTATATTAATTCTATAATAGTATATATTAGTGCTATAATAACTTCAAACCAAATAGAGTATGTCATAGAGTATGTCGGTAGAGCAGAGATATAGCTCCGGGTGAGAGTGTTTGCCTAGGAAGTATGAGACTAAGTGTTTGGTCCTAGAATAAAAACCAGCCATTTAAGGAAACAATCACTACACATAAAGGAGACACAAAAAGATATAAATTTGAGTAAGAATCATGTGATATTATTTCCTCAAGCTTAGTTAACCTTGAAAATTATTTATATTTAACAAATAGAAAAAATAGAATAATATTATGTATCAAATAAGACCCAATAATACATTTACCGTGTTTTTATTTTTATTTTAGTAATGATGGTTTCTTACTTAGAATTAAATATTTATTTACTTGATTTGATATAGTAAAGGAAATATATTGAGTCTCATATTCATATGATTATTATTTAAATCTGATTGCAAAAATGGTCACAGCCATTTCCCTTACTCCCATATATACAGCTCTTAATAAGTAAATCTGCATCCTTTCCAATGAGAAGATGGGCTATGGGCCTTGCTTTGGCCAATCATTATACCAGAAATGACAGTGTTCAAGCTTGGGCCACAGACAAGGGAGCAATTTTAACCCAATTATATAATTTCCCCCAGCAATACTGAATGATGCTAATGCTTGGAGGTTTGTGTTTGCTTACACCAACCTTGGGACAAAGAGAAATGATGAAGTTAGCAAATGTTTATACTGACACTTTCAATCATAATGCAGAAAACCCTCTTGTTACGAGACTTTCACTTAAAAATATACAAAGATAATTGAAATGCTATATTCTAAAGGAAAACAGTGTTAACTCTGCACTTCGCAAACAGATGGGATGCTATACCCAGTGTATAAAAGCTCTTTAGACTCCCTAACACATGAACTCATAGATAGCCTTTCAAGAACCTAGGCTGCTTCTGGTCCTTCAAAGGTGACAATTTTTGTTTTATTAATAATGGAATTACTCATGTAAAGTAATGATAAATTTTGGAGTATTTCATTTATGCTGAGACACAAAACTCTGTTCATCCAATTGACTATTCGTCTTTTATCCCCTTGAAACATTTTTTCTTTCCTACATTTTGATAATAAAACATTGCCATTAGAAAATATTTATTCTTCAGGACATGCTAGCTTAAATATCTGATAAATTATAAGCTTCCTACTGTACAAAGGTAGACAAATAAGGCATTTCACATGAATATTTAGGGTGTGGTAAGAGATCGTGAGTTGGTTTAAAGCCTGCAATATTAGTGTTAAAACTTGCTTAATACTGTTGGCTAATGGTCTATCTAAATAAAGGAGAAGCCATGGTAGGTCAGAAGAATACCTCAAATCAGAAGATACTCAAGAACATGAATTTATAACTAGGATAACATTTCTCTTCATTTATCCCACTGATGTGTGTGTGTGTGTGTGTGTGTGTGTGTGTGTGTGTGTGTATGTGTGTGTGGAAAAACTTAGAATTCATTGATTGTATCTTTTATTTTCACAAAGGAATAGAATTATGATCAAGTCAATTCCAATAACTGATTATAACTAAAAAGGAAAAGCATGATCTCTCATCCCGTGTTGTTCATTTGGGGAGATGAAAAACACCAGCCCAGGATAACATAAAGAAATTACTAAGTCATCCAGCAGCACTAGCATGTGAATACTTGGAAATAAAATCTCTGCAACTCCAGAACTCCAGAGTTGCCATGGAAGTAAAGGATTATATCAGGGAATGGAGCTTAGTCAGGAAAACCAACTTCCATGTTACAGGGAGAAGCCCAAAGGAGTGAATGTCAAAGACCGAGAAAGAGGTTGTCAATCTTTTCCAGTAGACAGAAGCACCTTAAATCCCTAGAATTATACTTTGTAAGCTAAAGAAGCAATTTGCAAAGCACACTCAGTCTCTCCGCTTCTGGAAGGAGTTTATGCAGCTTTCAAAGGTAAATAATTTAGACCCAAGGGAAAGCTTACGTATTGAGAGGATCTGCTCCAGTATTTGAGATGCTTCTGGGAACCTCACTTTCTGAGACAGTGGAATACTAAAAAGCCAACAGTACAAAAGTGAAAATCAAGTGGTAGGAACGCCAATTGTCAACTTCTTTGCTTCTTTTCTCTTATTTTTTTATTATTTTTTTGTCTTCCTGAAAAAGATGATTTTGGTACATGATAATTAACATGCTTGGATCTGCTTCCTCTTTGCAACCTGATGGGCTGCACCTCGCAGAACAATTGAGGCTCTGTACTTTAGAAATTTCTTGACAAATGGTTGAAGCGTGTGCTCACTCAGAGGGATAAAAAGCACCAGCAATGACAGGAAGCAGTACCAGAGGGCAAGATTGCCGTGGATGTGCAGTTTCTATAGCTAATATACCGGGAAGGTTTATTCTTCTTTCTTCAAACCTTTTGGGAAGGTGGATACAGCAGTTCAAGAAAGGAGATGCCATAATTCTGACAAGTTAATTAAGCTTTCACTTCTGAGTATTATATGTATAGTGAGGAAAAAAAAAAACCTTAATTTTCTTTGTACTGTCTGACAAAAAGAAACACAAGATAAATGCAGGCAGATTCTTTTAAAGTTGTACTTATTACCGATTCCTAGTCTGCAGAACAGAGGTTTCAGAAGCTGAAATCTGAATAAATGAAAAGTATCAGCATCTTTTATCTGTTCATAATTTGCATATATATTTACTTGTATCCACAGACATAAGGATGTTATTCACCAGGATGTGAAGTTGATTAAAGGTCCCCTCACTTAAATTCCTTCCAGTGGAGGGTCTTCTTCACTCCTTGATTTTGCCAGTGGGCAAAATAAACCTTACATGGTATAGAAGGCACAATTTATCCCTTGATCTTCCCTCACTGGTCCTATAGTAGTGTGGGTTTTTACTGCAATGAGGTAATCATGACCAAGTCAACTTATAGAGAAAAGAGATTATTTAAATTAACAGTTCCAGAATTTAAGAGTTTATCTCGACAGGGAATCATGGCAGTAGACCACAGTCAGCTGAGAGCTAACGTCTCAGATCACAAGCAAAGAGAATGAATTCAAAATGGTGTGAGTCTTTAAATCTCAAAGCCCATCTCCAGTGACACGGTTTCTCCAAAAAGACCACACCTTCTAAATCTCCTCAAATGGTGTTACCAACTGGGAAACAAGCATTTAAATATCTGAGCCTATGGGAGACTTTCCCATTCAAACAACCACAAGTTCCATTCAAAATGGCAAGCTGCTGAGATTTACAGAGTCAGACAGATCCAATGTTCCTTCTAGGTTATTATCAATGGGGCTCCAACATAAAAAATGAAGCGTGTGTCAAGGAAATGAGGATCCAGTTCTACAACCATAAGGAGTTGGTCCACCAACGGACAAGGAGTTTGGAAAATCTGACTCTAAATGAAAATGCCATTCCTAACTGAAGTTTTGATTACATGTAGTGATCCCTAGCCATAATTCATCTACATCATACTTAAATGTTACCTGCCGACTATGAAGAAACACATGGGTGTTATATGAAGGTACACATATACAAGTGCATACACACACACACATTTCTAGGTTGCTTTCATTGTGAACTATTCAACTGTCATAGCGATTATCCTCCACCCATCTTTCTATATGATATGTTTCTCTATCACACATTTTTAACAGATTTGTGCAAAATCAGGTAATAGAACATTTAAAATGTACTAGGGCTAGTGGAAAATGAAAACAAAAGCTGATCTTGGTCTCTTATTGTACATCCTTCCAACAATTTGTCCTGGAGTGATATAGCAGGGTGAACTGAGATGAGAAATCATTCAAGCATAGGTTTTAAAAAAACTGTCAAAAGTGGTCAAAACAAGTGTTTCTATTTGTGACAAAAGTCTTCTTCATCAAATATCAGTGTTATTTTATGAGAGTGCATATTTACACCTATGGATTGCTTACAGACCATTCAAGAAAATCTTTGATCAGGCAATAATAGTGCAAACATTTAATTAGAGAACTCAGGAGACAGAGACAGGTGGATCTTTGTGAGTTTGAGGTCAGTCTGATCTACAAAGTGATTGTCAGGACAGTCAAAATTACACAGGCAAGCCTTGTCCAAAACCAAAGTGCTAAAAAAAAGAAAGAAAGAAAGAAAGAAAGAAAGAAAGAAAGAATCGTGGCTCTAATCCATTTCTTTGAAATTACAAACTGAAAGGACTAAACTGTGTTTTAACATTGTGTTAATCAATCCTACTGAGAGCACGCTTATATAGGCTATCATTTTCTACCTCTGGCCTCTTATTTTTATGATATTCTTAAACTATTTTAGCATGGTCATTTCTTACTTTTCAATAGCTGGTCGAAACTGTAAAGTACATATGTCTCTGAGAAAGACAGTGTGAACACGACCACTCTGCACTGAGACTCAAGGATGGTGAAAGCTTGTCTGTGGAAGTTCTGATAATGTGTACAGTAGTGATGACACACAGAAAGAAATAGAAAAAAAATAGGGGAAATGCATATTTTAAAATTAGAAAGATTTTGTTTTCCTAATACAATTCGCCTTATACTTTAGTCTTGAATTGAACTGTGAGACATTTTCCAAATGAAATCATTTACCAGGGACACAAGAAGTCTAGGTTGATGGAATGCTCATTGCAACTGTTGCTGGCTCTCCCGAGGATTTCCCCAAGTAGAATGAGCAGTGCTGTAGGGGTGGTAGACTTTTCTTCAGAGCCTGCTTATATTTCTAGATTGAAAGTCCTTCTGTAAATCAGTGCATTCACCTCTCCCAAAATTTTATCCTCTTTTTCTGCAGGGCTTCATGCCAACAGCTCCCAAACATGTTGAAATGTCCTCTTAGAATCTCAGGCTATTTATACCTGGAACCATTCTGAAACCAGTATTCTTTGGAGTAAACTCTCTCTTTTTTAAAGTGTGTGGTATACAATCATTCTCAAAAAAGGGCTATGCTATATCCAGGAATCTCAGACTCATAGTCATTCTTTTCTAAATATCAACTTATAACTCATATGACACAAGTATTCATTAAAAACAATAGGAGATATTTTCATTAATAAAAAAAAGAACAAGCAAACTATTGTCATTGAGTCCTAGATGAGGTCCTTGGATCATATATAGCAGAATTAAATTTGCTCTTCTCACAAAATTCCCCCTGTCCACCATGGTTTACATGAGTTCAAACTCACATTTTATAGCTGCCTTCCTTATCTTTGTTTCATTTCTTTTGTTGTTGTGGTTGTTATAGTTAGCTCTTTCAAGTTGATAAGTCATGTTGATTATGCTGAGTGAAATCTGGCATTGGTCTCCTGAAGGAATTCTAGAACCCACAGGTTTATACCAATAAAGGTTTGCTGGAGTTTGCTGCTTCTGCTTTTCTCATTTTCAAGCAAGCCACCCCAGCTAAGCATTCAATCCTCTTATTTCTAATTGTTCTGTATCCAAGACATCCCCTGGAACAATGACTCATTGTTCGCTGTACAGTTTTCCAAGGTGCTTAACCTCAAGTCCTCAATTCACCTCAGACACATCCCGCTTCTGTTGTAACGGAATGGCACCGTAGAGAAGGAACAGCTCCTCTCTCATGCTTCCTCACTGACCTCAGTGGAAAGGGCTCAAAATCCGGTGCAGCCCCTCTGCCTTCCTTTTTATTTCCCTATGCTGGCATTTGCTAGAGAGATTCTTGAAGCAGCCCACAGTGAGCACTGTCCTGTGACTTGGTGTGAACCTCAAGGTGTAGTTTGCCAAGTGGGGCTTGCGCTGAAAACGTCAAGGTTTAGGCTACCGTAGAAGAGGAAAACAGACACTATCCATGCAAGGTTAGCAGCAGCAGAATATGCCAAAGCCATTCAAGGCCTGAAGAAGTCCCGGGAAACACACATGTAGCGCTCAGAATGATTGGCACTTGGAGTAATATCTGTTAGACATGACAGGGTTTACCTTTCTTCAAAGTATTTAGAAAACACAGTATCCTGCATTATTAAAGGGAAAAAAAGCGTTAGTGTGAGTAGGAGAACTGGGAGAGCAATGGACAAAAATAGCTGCCTGTGGACTGAAAACAAGTGCTGGTGATTACTCACAGCTGGGCAGATTTTAGATCTGTTTGATTAATATAGTTTGGGCTTTAGCTTGGAGCCTCGCTCCTCATTGTAAACGTGCCCCTCCCACATGTTTTGCAATACTTGGTATAACTATTTATTTTCTCCAAGTTTGAAAAGAAATCGGGCTATAAACCCAGGAAGAATTGAGTTCCCTTGCCAGTGAATTTGTGTCACCTTAATAGTGCATTTAAGAACGATGGCTCATAAGTCATAAAACAGCTCCTCCCTGGGACCCACTCTGAATCAGATTCCTGCAACAAAGGTGCTCACACTGAAACGAAATTGCTCTTGTTTACTCAGTAGTTGATCAAGTACAGAGTTCTCGCCGCTTCCTGTTTGATTGGTGCTTAAAATATCTCCTGCGCCATCTAATGGAAGAAATGCAAACAGCAGCCTGTTTTGGAAGACAAAGCATCAGGCTCTTCAACACAGAGCAATGCAGAAGGGATGAAAGCTTTAACTAAATGTAATGGCTCGGGGAATTGGCTCTCTGTTTTATAGCGAGCACAATTCAAACATGCCCAGAGTACTATGATTTCACCACGCAAAGGAATTAAATCACAATGTATCTACTCACAGCAGAGGACAATGGCTTTAACACACATTATTTGCCAAACAAAGAATCAGAATATTCCAGGTTTTATTTATTTATTTGTAAATGCTAATTCATCAGCAGGCGAATGCTATGTTTCTTTGTCTCATCAATGTAACAGGTACAGTGCCATGCATTCCCAAAGTGTTCACCACTTTCAAAGACTGTGACTTTGCTGTCAGAATCTGCACCTAGATTTGTAAATACTGGAGATTTAAATTAAAGGGGAGGTGATTTAAATTAACTGGTGTGAGAAAGTAGGGGGTTATTGATTAAAACAATTACAGTCGTTGTTTATAGTCAGTGCAGGGTGCTATCTCCTTAAGATGTCCTACAGGGACCAGTAGGATGTATTCTTACCTATGCTTCTACTTTGTAAACAGTTGTCAGCCGTGGTTCCTATAGGACATTGACCTAAGAGCCAATAGTCATTGCTGCTTTCTGCTAACCAAAAGGAACCCAATGAGCACCAGTTATAGAATTACTGGGAACATGAATACTACCTTAGTTACTTCTCAATTGCTGGGTCAAAACACTGTGACCAAGGCAATTTATAAAATAAAGTTTATTGAATTTCACAGTTTCAGAGGATAAGTCCATGACCATGCTGTCAGATATCATGGTAGCAGGCAGGCCAAAGTGCTGCTGGAGAAGTAGTTAAACTTAAGTTTTTGTTTGGTTGTTTACTTTTATTGAAAATAAATATTTTTTTAAAGATAATCTATCCTGCCTATGATTTTCCTTCCCTCTACTCTTCCTAGTTCCCTCTCATCTTCTCTTCCATCTGGATCCACATCCTTTCTGTCTCTCATTAGAAAACAAATGGGCTTTAAAGGGATAATAATATAATATAATGCAAAATATATAGATAATAAGATAGAACAAAAGCTAACACATACGAATGTAGCACGAGGGCCTCTCATTGGGGTTTCTGTTCTGCTCAGTTCCCATAGCTGGTAAATCACAAAGAAAATCACACAGAGGTCTATATAAGTTTTAAACTGATTGGCTCATTATCTCAGGCTTCGTATTAGCTTTTATAACTTATATTAACCCATTATTCTTATCTATGTTAATCACATGGCTCTGTACCTTTGTCAGTGGGGCAGGTCACATCCTGCTTCTTTGGTGTCTGGACAGGACTGCAAAGGAATGGGCTTCCTCTTTCCCAGAATACTTCTGTTCTCATTGTCCTGCCTCTACTTCCTGTCTGGTTGTCCCACCTATACTTTCTGCCTAGCTGCTGGCCAATCAGCACTTATTTAAAACACGATTGACAGAATATAGACAATTGTCCTACACCATATGAATAGGACAAAACAGAAACAAACAAACAAAAAAAAATAGAAGGAAAAAAGTCCAAGAAAAGGTACAAGAAACTCATTTTATCTGCAAGTAGGAGACAAAGAGAAAGAGAGCTAGCTGGAAATGGCCTTGGCTTTTGAAATTTCAAGATATACTCCTATGGGGGCCATTTCAAACCATGTCTTTTAAATCAACACAGACACTTTGACAATTACATGTGTTTACACTTAATATGCATAGATTAGTTTTATCTCAATGATAATGGAGAGTGTCTATCCTTGGTGCCATAGTTTGAATGTGTATCCACTCATTTTCACATGTTGGAAATTTAACTTCTAGTGCAATACTGTTGAAAGGACTAGGAGGACTAGGGGTTTCTTGAGGGCTCTGTCCTCACAAATGCATTAATGTCACAATTTCTGGAGGGTATTACTGACTGAAAGAATCAATTTCTGATAATACATGAATTATCTTCCTTCCTTTCTTCCTTCCTTCCTTTCTTCCACTTTTCACACACATACATTGTTGCTCCTTTGTCCTTCTATCTGTTTACATGGAATAGCATAGGAAGAAGGCAAAGTAGACCCCTCACTCTTCAACTTATTTTATAGAACCATATAAAGCAAGTCTGTAGTTTATAAGTTACTGTTTCTTAAGCATTCTGTTATAATAACATAAATTGACTAAGATGCATGGCCATTGTCCAGTCTATATTATTCCTGGCCTAGTCATGCTAAGCTAAAAATGCCCTTGAATCCATAGCCAAACCGTTGTCTGTTGAGCTCTGGGATAAACTGTATCTCCAATCCTGTCTAACCACAGTTTGTTACTCAGAGCACTTGGAGTGGAGAAAAGCACAGAGATGAATGAACTATGAACTCTAATAATGAAGTGTGTTCTCAAGGGATTATCAAACCCTCCCATGTGTTTTCTTTTACAAATGCACAAAAGGAAATAATTTAAAACAAGTTCAAACCTGAAGAATTTACAAAACAATGAAGAAAGATGCAAGATGTTGGTGATGAATAAATTCAGTAAAATATGCATTTTGATACCCAAAATATTTGGATTTGAATTCTTCATACGTTTTCTCAATCTTGAAGTTTGTGGTGCTAATCTTTACTATTTTGAATTATTCCTATAGGTTTAGCTTCTAGTCTAAAGCCTCACAGAGCTTTTAAAGATTTCATTCCTTAATCTTGGAACAAGGACTATTTGATTCAAACACTTTGTAATTAGTACCTTTACATGACAGCTTAACTCATTGGTAGGACTGAAGGCATTACTTTGTCCAGAGCACATCAAGTACCCAGAAGAGTATTGGGCATATATTAAATTCTCCAAAGAGATAAGAAGTTGTTCTCATTTAAGGATGGTTAGGAAGTTCCTCCTTTATGTTTTATAAGGAGCAAGTGGCATAGAACCTAGCAAATGTCCTCTCTGTCTCCTATATGTTTTTTTTTTTTTTTACATGACGCCATATGCAATGGCATCTTGCTAGGTGTAGATGAAGATGTATGCTCCATCAGGAAGTGTGGAAGAAAGAAATAATGGAAGCGGAAGTGGGGCCATTACAGATAAAGGAATGAATCTAATATAATATCCCCCAAACATTTAATTGTTTTGATGTAAATATTCTATTGAGTTTCAAGTTTTTTCAAAGAAAGGAAATGCATCCTTTCAACCATAATCCTCTCTTCTGCCTAATACGTACAAAAGTTTTACATGTTATACATGTAAAGGTTTTCAAATGAATCAACAACGGATAAATTAATAAGATACCATTAAGGTTCGTTTCACTGTAAATATTGGTTTTGGGGTTTCAGATGAACACCACTAATTGCAAATATTGTTTCATTTGTTTTAAATTAAGAGTCTTTAAGTTTCTCTTCTTATGTTGCAGCTGGGAGTCACTGATGGCAATGAACTACAATTCTAATAAGGTATAGAAACCAATGGGTTAATGCTTATCAAATAAAATATCTCTTTATGCTTGAGGTGGTCATTCGGAGAGACAAAATATTAGTTATTGCGTAGCATACTCAAGTAGTCGCCAAAATGCCTAGGTTAAAAAAAACTTTTTCTTTTATTAATATTTTATTAAGGAATTTCAGTACATGACAGATCATTCTATATGAAGAGATTCACAGTGTAAGCAATCTTGGACAATTTAAAGGGTCCACATACTTCATAGTGTTCATTCTAGTCATTTAATTCTGTCTAAGTTTATACTTTTGCTCATTCATTAATGAGATCCTATATACTAGATGTTATTTGAAATTATGACCAAGTAATGAGTTTTTACAGGAAATATTTTCTACTAATGAAAAAGCTACCTTCAGTTCAGTTTCTAGCTTAGTTCCCGTTGAGAATACTGTTTTAACATTTTTTTTTTTTACGTAAGATGTATTGGGTTTCTCCATACAATACTTAGGAATACGTTTTCCTCTTTCATTTAAAAGGCTACAGTCTTTTAACACCTAATCTACTGTCTTCTCCACCATTTTCAGTCCTGTGAGAACTCAATTCCCATTCCTGGTCTAAGAAACAGCCGCAAAAGTACCACTGTGTCAGCGTTTGTTGACAGCGTGAAACATTTTATGGAGTGTCAAAAGTTGTCATCTCATTGTGAGCAATGTACTCAAGGAGGTACACTGGGGGAAGTTCAAGAAAGTTGCGATTTGCTAAATCTACTAATGTGAGTCTATCTTAAAATGCCAAAATATTATGGGAAGTTTGCTCCCCTTGGGGCAGACTTGATTCAAAAGCTTAACTGATTGAGGTTGCTGGGAAGAAAGTATGGGAATATTGGAAGACCAAGCCTATCAGTTGAATCATAGGCACTAGGGATTGGATGAGAACATTTGAGTAGTGTGAAGCGATGGTTATGGAATGAGCCTTGGCTAGCAGTACTGATGGCTACAGTTTTGTTGATGCAAATGTAATCACCTCGATTCCCGATTCCCTCTTTTTGCTTCTACACTTTCAGAGAAACGGGTTATAATAAATGAGTATCTAACAGCCCCTTTTCTTCCTTCGGGATGATAAGTACCTTACTTTATTTAGGAGAAACACTCTGTGTTCTCAGAAGACCACTGCACATGTTCCCAGTTTAGAAAATAATGCAAACTCATTCTACAAATTGTGAAATTTCAAAAGAACAAAGAAGAAAATTTGAATACAATTCTCAAACTAGAAAAATAATCATGAATTTTGCATATATTCCCTTCAGCTATTTTTTGTCTATATCTCCTTCAATCGTTTGTCTTCTAAACTATTAAGAATCACATAGTGCTGTCTTCTGTCACTTTAAATGCAATATGGGTATAAGTGTTTCCCCCATTAATATTTAGGTAGTTTTAGAGTATGTTTGGGGTACAGAATATATTTAAGGACCTTATATTCCTGCCCTGTAATTTCTTAACTACCCCCTGCTATTACTCATTGTGAATTTTGTGATATTGTATTATTTTCTCTCCTTTACAAACACATTCTCCCATCTTGTGTTGTCAAAAACTTGGAATAAAATGATGGAGGATGGATTGGGAGAAGAAATTTTGTTTGTCAATAGTAAAGCTGAATGACTGAAAACTGTTTAGCGCTTAAACCAAACAGTTACTAGGAGTAAATCTCTTAACACACCATGTAGGAAGTTTAATCTCTCTATGATGCTGTGTCCAGAAAATGTTTGGGAATTTGAAAAGGTAAATAATTGTGTTCTTCACTTCCAGTCTCTATGTAAATGCTGTGTAATGTCTTTCTATGGAATTCCATTAGGCAGAAGCTCTGGTGTTCATTTATGCATATTCATGCTTTTTATTTAAAGTACTCTTAACAAATGATTCTTTTGTAGTTACACTATGAATCCCATCCAATATTTATAGTGTCAAGAAACAATAGGCATTTGCTTATTCTTTGTTCAATATATTGTTCACATTGAATTCTCCATAGAGAGCAACAAGAAAACAATACAAATCCATCAATATTAAATACCAAATCTTAATCACAAATGAGTTGTAATTGGATTCAATTGCAAATGGGATTTTTCCCCTTCTCACAGTACAATTAAAACTTAGAGATATTTTTTTTCATTAGAAAATAAAATCAGCTGCTTAGTTCTAAAAATGTACAAGAGCCAGGGCACATTAGCTCTGTGTGCATCACTTCTTGGTAGCAGAATATACTAGTATCCAGTCCTTGGGTGCTAGGCGTCTATTCTACAGGGCTAAGCGGTCTGTGTCCTAAGTGTTTGGGTTAAAGCTTCACCTCAGCCCCTGGCATCCATATATCCGAAGAGTGTGGAATGTTCGGGTGGAAGTTCCATCCCAAGCCTCCTCCCAGTAGGAGTTGCATCAGTCCAGACTTCGCCACCAAACAGTGACCACTCCCCACAGGATATTTAAACTGCCCCCCCAATAAACGCGTGATTTCCGGTCTTCCTTCCTGACTCCTCTCTAAGGAGCTGGAATGCCACCCGGGAACGTTGGCATCCATTAAACCTTGACTTTTTCTAATTCGGTTTTATTTGGTCTGATTCAGTTAATTGTGTCGGCAGAGAGATTTATTGGGACACAAAAACTTTTTCAATAAGGTGTAATATAAGACACTTGTAAGGGTTAGTGCCTGAAACTGCTTTAGAGTTCAGCTACTCAGAGCCCATGCTACCTTCATTTCAAGTATATCATATGCAAATGATTATTAAGATTTAACTAAGACCACATTTTTTGGAGTGTTTTCCTTGTTTTAATAATGCTCACTTATGCCTTTTAAATTTTTTCATTTTTCTTGAGAATGTCACAGTGTTACACAATGAAGCATTTATCACCTTCATCACCTTCTGCAACTTTCTCATATGGTATATTTTGTTTTGTTTTGTTTTTGGTAGGGCATTAAAATATGGATTGCCTTCATGTACACTCATATAGAAAACAAAGGAAAACTATAAACAATACTTAAAATTTTAAGTCCATGACTTAAACACTCCGGTTGATAACAGACTAGAAAGGCACACAAGAGAGGAGTTTGGCAGAAGTGATACAAATGTCTCCATTTCTGGTAAAAAAAAAAAAAAAAAAAAAGTTCTCATTGCACTCTCTTGAGAGACCTTGTCTAGACATTCATTAGACATTCATAAATTCTCTAAAATTCAACAAGTGAGAAATATGTCCGAGAAGGCATTTTGACAAAATTTTGGATAACCGGGAAGTGAGCACAGTTGTATTGGGAGGGACTCCCGCTTACACTCAAGGCGCCAGACCCACGTGTGCATCTGTAGGTTGTTGTGCTTACAGTTCCTAGTTGCAGCTGTAGCTTTCAATTCTGTTCCTACAAATTCTGTCTCCCCACGTCTTTCTCAGGGAAGTTAAGATTCTGAAAAGGGATGAAGCCTTGAGCTCTGTGGCAGGGTCTGCTCCCATAGATGACAATGAATATAGAGAGGAATGATACATGTCTGTGTGCAAATACACTGTGCAAAGACTCAAGGACTGTACCTCTGTTTTAATTTATTTCTTTTTTTTAAAATTATAAATCAGGATGTGATGTATTCTATCACAAAGAGTTGATATGGGACAGTTGAGCTTTGGTGTTGAATATGCACAGAGAAGGTCTGCTCTGAAGGGGACTAGAAAGAGCTTGAGGTCCATTTTTTTTTGATGTTTTAAAAACATTATCTTCATTTAAAACTGTTTCTTGTTTTTACAAATAACATTATGATATTTGAGAAAAATGCTTAGTACTTAGTGGTATGTTTGAAGCAATCATCTCAAAAACTTTGAAGCAAACTGTGATCTTATTGAACCCACAAAAGAGGAAAAACTCCAAACTTAAAAAAAAAAGAAAAGTGCATCTTTTCTCATGATGATATTCTCAATTTCCAATTCTAAATAGATTTTATGCTTATATATGATATTCTTCTCTTTTGGCCCCTGCTTTCTACTTACCTTTCCTATCCACCCTCTATCTAAATCCACTACAAAGGAACAACCAGTCTGGAGTAGTAAATTGAAATTATAGAGATTTCATTTGAAATGTTTTTCTACAAGCCTGTAACTCCTGTACCTATATGTCAGCAACAATCCAGCTCTAGCTGGAAAGAAAACATGCCCTGTCAGAACCCTGGGAGTTCAGTATTAGAACAGCACTGAGCACACTCTAATGAAATGATTAGACATACTGTACATAGTGAAGCTTCATATCTATACATAGTGCTCAAACCTTGTGACTTCCTTAGGTGGAGAATATGTAAAGTGTTGTAGATATACGCATAACCCTTTTGCACATAGAACACTACTGGAATTTCCATATTTCTACACGCTGTGGAACAATAAACTTATGTGAATTCATCACAGTTTTGGTTGGCTGCACTTAACTGATGACCACACATTTTGTGTTGATGTATTATTATAGATCCGGATAGTTTGTTGATATCTTCCTTAAAGAATTAGAAACCGTGGTCTAAGTAATGAACATATGATTCTCTTAGTAAAACAAAGTCTGGGTTTAACTAATTAACTAGTAATGCAGATATACCCATGAGGAGATTAAGAATCTGTCTGAGTCAAATAAAAGAGGAAGGACTCTTAGATGGCCCTGGTTATTGTTGGAGAGATACACTAGAATATCTGGGTGGTGATGCTGTGATTTGATTCAGCTATATATAAGATTAAAGGGAACCATAATAAATTCAACTTCAAAAACAGGCATGGCGTTAACTTCTTTGTCTTTTTTGGCCCATTCAAAATGAAGAATCCTATACTGAAATCTTTCCAGGGAAGAGAAACAGGATTGCTAACTCAAGAAAAAACATTGAACATTTAGAACTGCAGTGCAGGTCTAAATTGTGTTTGCCTTCTTCATACGCCAATCTTAGACGAGTGTGGTGCCTATTGAAAAGGGCAGGAGCTAACGTGCTGGATGGTTCCTGGGTGAATTCATCTGCTGAAACTTATTCTCTAGTCTCATCTGCCACATGGTAACTGTTGCCACCCTGGCAATAAATCCCCAGGGACAGAGGATGAGAAACTCAGGGGGGTCTGGCAAAGTCTGGAAACAGAAATCGACCATCTGCCTCATGGAGAAATTGACAGGAGACTCAGAACAGATGCATGTACCTCTCCACCATGAGGCAGATGGAGAAGGAGAGAAAATAGGACCCAAAGCTGGTCTTGGAGGTACATTAGGAAAAGACAGGAGAGAAGGCTGGCTTCTAGAGGACCAAGTACAGGTTCATCAGTCCAAGCTTCAGAGCCTTCTTCTGCAGTATGACTCCACTCTGATTTTCCACTCTTGCCTTTACTACTCTATGTATAGAGATTTGTTCAGCTTCAGTTACTGGTATAGCATCTAGATATGACTTTTACATCCTGAATATCCCTGCCTCTTTGAGAAAGGCATATTGAATCTACTCTAGAGATCTTTATATTTCTTTGTAAAATCTTCTATAATTTTGCTTATGTGTTATCTTTCTTTCATTAATAGTCATGATATATTATTTTTCCCTCTAATGTCACAATGACACAAATTTTATTCTGGCATAAGAATTCAGATATTTCCTGACTGAAACTACAGGGTTTGTCTTAGTAAACCTTATTTTTGTAATTTACTTATTTTGCTTATTTATTATTTGTTTTTTGTATGATTCTCAATTGTTAGCCCAGGATGACATATAATTCACAATCTCAGTGTCTTGTTCACCACTGCATGCAGTTTCTAATTCAGCATTTCTCTTTGAGACCATTCACCAGCCATGATCAATATCCAGAGATCCTGAACATGTTATATGTCCTATATCACATAACTTTGACACAAGACCGCATATCAGAGAGGGAAAGTATTAGTGTTAGAAGGATGAAGGATTCAGAGGGAGGACAGAGTGACTCTATCTCAGCAAAGCTAGCATCAAGTATGAAATAGACATAAAGAAGATGTGGGAGGCACATGCCTTTAATCTCAGCACTAGGGGGCAGGACAACTGAGTAGGGAACATGATAGAGAGCGAGAAGTCCATGGGTATAAAATGGAGGACAGTCAATAATTGGTGGTGACTCTCTTGATCTTGGTGATCAGGCAGAGTATTCACTGGAAGACAAAGATCTGTAAAAGATATAGTGAAGAGAGAAGGAACTCTATCAGTTGTGATGGCTATCTTCTGTTTGTTGACATTCAGCGTGCCGTTGTCTGTGTTTTATACAGCCACTTTTCTTATGATATTTCATTTTGTAGTTAAGGAATTCACAAAATATGATGAACAAAATTTAGTTATACTCTCAAAAGACTGCAAAAACTATGAGCTGACTTGACTTATGGGCTTAGTGACTAAAAGTGCTAGCTGAATGAGAAGGAGAACCTGAGGTCAGATTCCCAACAAGCCTCATAAAAACCCGACATAGGCAAACACTCCAGTATCTCCAGGACTAAAGAAAGGAGGATCACTGTGACTTGGGACAGCCTAACTAAGGAATGAAAATTCTAGTCTCTGAGAATAAGATGGAGGGTGACGGAGATCACTCATGATCCTCCTTTATGCCCATAGGTACACAGACCAACACACGCATATGTACATACAAGTATAAATACACATAGACGTTGAGACATGCCGATGCTTTCTTCAGAGTTTCAAAGCCATTTGGTAAAGGTGCAACTAGAAACAAGATTACCCTGTGTCAAGTCATTAGACCCTAGTCCTCTGTGTTTGTTTAATGTATGTAGGTATTTTGCCTGCATGTATATGCATGTACAACTTGCATACTAGTTCTCACAGAAGCCAGAAACGGATATTGGATTCCCTAGAACTGTAATTACAGGTGATTGTGAACCACCATGTCGGTGCTGGGAATCAAACCCGAATCCTCTAGAAAAACAGCTAATTGTCCCTAACAACTGAGACATATCACCAGCTCTTTCATTGTCTCCTTTTAAGAAATGCATATCTCCTCTAATTAAGAGCACAAATGAGACAAACAGATAGAAATAGAAACACACACACACAATACACAATTGTTAGGTTCTTAATTAATACTGGTTGATATTCGTACAACCAGTTTAATAAAAACCAGTTTAATAAAAGCCAGGGCAGTAATAAGGTTCACTCATATACATTAATATTTTGTTTTCTTTTCTTTATTGCACTGACAGCTCCATATTTTTATATGTCTATCTTGCTTTTATGAGATCTCAGTTCTACATGTCCCCCCAAATCATTCTGGTAATGTTAATCCAGAATTATTCACTTATATTGCATGAAGACAAACTGAGTTGAATGTTCAATCCTTAGTTTCGCTTTAGCTATGCCTCCCTGGCACCTGCTGTCATAGTCCTTACAGATTGTGTCTGATACAAAAGCTGGAGAAATCATGAGTACAAGCCTAAGGTGTCTTCAACTCAGCTGCCTAATCCCAGTTTAGCTTTAATTCATACTGCTGCTTTTTACACATGCCAAAGAAGCAGAGAACAAAATGTTCTAAGGAGGATTTTTAAACCTGTCACAAAGTGTAGATGCTACCTTTGCAGCCCATCTTCAAGCATTTTAAGAAAACCAAAGTGTCCATTGACAGAACACACATTTCATGAGCTTGTTTGTAAACCCCCAAAAATGGAACTATGGATTCATGCCATTCTTTGATACTGACAAGCAATACTACTAATTGAGAGCCTATTAACCAAGATCTTAGCAACAGCTGAAACGCACGGACAAGGTAACTACAGTAGGAATTTAAAAGCAGTCTCAAATGCTGTCATTTCTCATTAAGTGAACCATAAAAATAAATACATTTCTATCATTTCTGTCAATGAAAGAGAATGAATTTGGTTATGTGCCATATTCTTGCATCATCTTGATTCCCCAGAATGGACTAAATCAATTGAGAGATAAACTCACTGTAGTCAGGCATATGCTGACATGTTGGCCCCCTCACAAAAGCTCATGGACAGATTTCCTCTAGACCCAAACAAACTATGTAAAGAGTCTGTTTGGATTCTTGTTAGCTTAGCACTCTCTCAGCAAGCTGCTAAGAAAATTCAAATATGGCTACTCTTTTGGAAAGAAATGGCATTCCAGGATCTTTCGGAGGTTTTTTTTTTTTTTTAAATATAAGACAAAGTTATTTTTTTTTTTTTCAGAACAGTGCTACTCTATAAAACATCTTGGAGTGTTGCACAATGGAGTAGCTCGGCTCCATGTGCATCTGCAAGGCTTATGTCCGTGATAGTCTCATGCATGATTTGTGCCATGATGCCATTTGTAAATACCCACATCACCAGGCATGTGGTTGAAGTGACACACTGTCTCTTGCATCTTAAATTCTCTTTGGTAATTATAAAAATCAGAAAAAAAAACAGTTAAAACATATTTATTGATAGAAAGATTATTGAACACATGCATTTACAAGTAATGGATTGATTTAGCAATTTTGAGTCTCCGGTTGTTCATTTGGAAGTATGTTCACATATCCTGAGCTTTTAGAGGGGGATTACCTAACAAAAACACACACGGTCCTATAGTGAAACACTTTGCTGTTTCATATCTTCTGCTCTTATAACACTGTGGGTTGTGTATTAGTAAGTGTGAATGGGAATTCAGTGAAATTCTGATACTGAGCCTCAGATTAAATGTTTTTGTTTGGTTTTTAAAGAACATACACTTGGTAACTAACAGAACAAAGATACCAGATGAGTTTATTAAGTTTAAATTTATGTTTTGAACTTCTTTTGATTTTTCTAGATGGAATCTCGTTTCCAAGATTAAGAAAAGTGGAACGGTATATGTTTTTGAGATTCTGTATAAGGATTTAACACTGTGCTCTCTTGACTTAAGTAAAACATTAGTGATAAATATCTCAGTCCTAATGGGTCCTAGAGCCCAGAATTGACATGTGGGAGAAAACTGTTTTAGGCACAAAGGTGTAAGTAGCACAGGCTTGGACTTCTCTGAACCCAGTTCACATTACTAGCTGTGAAGTAAACCACAATTCTTCATGGACAGAAACATCCACTATCGTTTTCATTCTGTGCTTACTACGGTTGCTTAAAATAACTATTCTTTACCCCAGAGAGTAGGAAAAAGGAAACTCAACCGTCTTCATTTCTTCAGATACCTTATATGAAACAAACTGGAACAAACTACTAAGGTTTTGCCGTCATGATTCCAGCATAGGAAAACAATGCTATTGCCGAGTAAGCCTAGGTGTGAAGTATGCCTAGCTTTTAGGACATTTCCCCTGTGGTTAATTAAAAGAAACATATTGCCAGAAAGGAGGGCTGTCTTCTCAGAGCAAGTAAACACACACACACACACACACACACACACACACATACACACCACACAGGGAAAAAAACAGAGAGAGAGAGAGAGAGAGAGAGAGAGAGAGAGAGAGAGAGAGAGAGAGGAGAGAGAGGGGATCTGAGGCTAAGCAGTAAGTCCCATCTGGAATGTTAGAATTTCACTTCCCCAGTAGATTTTTTCCCTGATTCTTACCATAGAAAATGGTTCTAGGTGTTGAGTAATTTTAGAATAAGTTTAATCATAATATGATTCCCATTCTTCCTATTCATGAAGTTGAAAGAACAAAACAGATACTCCAATATTGTTGGGAATTTAGAGCAAATGTTTTTGGTATTGGAGTAAACATTAACACATACAACATGAAACATGGAATTTATCATGTCAAGAAATATATTGGCTATGGAACGGTGATTTTCCATCAACACAGGCAATCTTTTTCAGTTTGGTTCACCATTCAAATTGGTTGGAAATCAAGTATGTAGAAAGTCATTTATTTAATTCTTATTTAGTTCAACAAAGAATGTATTAGTCTTCTGTCACAGGTACCCTTCCTCTTCTGTTTCAAAGTCATTTTTCCAGGGACCAAGTCTGCTCTGCTCATCTCTTTATTTTTATTCAGATGTTTCCTAATCCAGCCACAGATGTTCCCTTTCCATAGTCTTTCCCTGTCTACCCTGAAACTATTACTTAATGACACAGGGTAGAGTTATATGTCCCGGCCCCCAGAGGGATTACATGCTCGCCTCTTGACTGCATACAGTTCCGTTTAGATTTTCATGGTACTCAAGGGAAAGCCCAAGTGACGGTTATCCTTATGCCCCCAGGTACAAACATGTTTAAAGATCATTAGTAAATAAGTGTTTGGTGGAAGAATGAAGAGAAAATAACACCATATGATTTCCAAGTAAACCCACACAGTCCCACCAGGGGAATACAACCCTGAAATTTTCACTCAGACAAATCATTTTGATGAGCAAGTAGAAAGACATCAAAGAGAAAGTAGTTTTATAGCCGTGGTGAAAACCCACTGCACTTGACTTCTTCCAAGTTTATGCTCTGTGGTGTCAATGTAGGCCACCCAGAATGTCTGGTGTTTTCTGGTTTTATTCCTGCTTGGGATGGACATTATTCTACCACCGACCCTTTTCTTCGTATTTTTTTGAATTACATATCAGTAGTTAAGTAAGAATTTTTACAATTTTTAGAATTTTAAAGGCATAGATATGCTAGACAATGCATGTTTTTTAATCACTTGGTTTTAACTAAAATTTCAGTCTTTAATCTTAAAGCATATTGAGAAGAATTTAAGACTCAAATTATACGTTTATTGCAAAGTTTGTGTTATATAGGTGTCTCAGATATCATTAGTCCTATTTCTCTTCTCTAGAAGAAACATCCTATTTGTTTTGAAAGGTATGTGTATACAGAAATGGGTAGCACAACACATATTAGCCACTAACTGACCTACACTGCCCTTAGGTAGCTAATTTGCCTGTTTCATTTCTTCTTAGATCTTTCAAAAATTTGCTCTTGATTTCCATGGTTTGAGAAGCATTTTGTAAAAATGCTTCTCAATTTCTTGTACAAGGAAGTGAACACTAAAATGTGTCCATGAAAACTGAGCTACACCAACATTGTTGACCATCCCTTTCTTCCATTGCTTTTCAGGTCCCCCATCTTTCTCTACGTTTCTGTGTTATCTACTATTATGTAGTCCAGATTGGTGGACTGGAACTATTAACCCTACTGCTTCATTGTGGCATTAATAAGTATTCTGGACTGGCTTCAAAGCAACACAGAGAAACCCAGTCTTAATAAATAAATAAATAAATAAAGTCTAACTTATTGCTGGTTGCTGCAATAGTCATCTTGAGATGCTATATGTTAGTCATGGATCAGCAAAACTTGTTAATTTTTGTCATATTGTGTAAATTTTCTTCCTGTTACTGGTAGGAGGTTTGCACTGACAGCTCTATAGAATCATCTTTGGTTGCATACTTCAACTGTAACAACTAATCAATAAATGTGACACAAGATATTACAAGATGAGAGACAAAAATTGGCCCATTAAAGTGTCTTTGAAGGACAGTTGATGAATTCATTATCTCTTTATGATATAATTTCCTAACAAATAGTAACAACAAAAAGAAGATATATGATATTTTAACAGCTAACCATGTGCTGAATGGTGAAAGTCAGAACCCTTTGAAGATTTGGAAGAATATAATAATGTTTCTCACTTTCACCATATAAATTTAACAAAAAGCCATAATTCAGAACAATAAAATGAGGGAAAGAAAGAAAAGGTGTCCCGATGTTAAAGAAAGTAGGCGAACAGACTTCAGAAAACTCCCAAAGTCAATAAATGAATTCAGGAGTGGTTCAGTACATAACATCTGTACAGAAAACCTATATGCACTGGATATGGGTACCTTCAGGACTCTATTCCTCCTGCTTCCTTTCTCCCCAGGTCAGCCAGTTTCTTCCCATTCTAAAGGGCCATCTATTGGTTCCAAGACTTAACCTTCTCTGCACACCATTGGTAGGCTGATTCCTTTCTGTCCTCTAAGACCATTGATGCCTTTCTTTCCCTGTGTGACCAAGTAGACGCCTCCCTATCCCAATGACCTCTGGCTTCTCTGGAACCTCTCTACCTCACCTACAGTCATTGGTTTTCCTCACCTCATAGTCCTCCTGGCTCCTTCAAGTGATCTTGCCTTCAAGTTCTTCCAGATCACCCTGTTACTCTGGGTTCTACTTTCCCCATGTTCCATAGTAGGCCCACTCCTTCCTACAATATAAGACACCAATTATTATTCTATTTTTCTTCCCAGAACCTCTAAATGAGCTCTGTCATCAACCGCGTAAATTCCCTTACTACAGAGACAACTTCCATAGATCTACTGGTTAAACAGCACTTGGAGAAGGGGGCAGAAAAGGGGGCCAGAGAGTAGTGTGCTGACACTTGGGTTGTGTCTGTCCAGGCAGAGCATAGCATCCTTTTTTTTTTTTTTTTTTTTGCCAGTTTCGCAAAAGAAAAAAATTTCAAATTTCTTACACTAAATTCTCTCTTGAATTTTGTACAGACACACACTGGAAACAGAAATTTGAGCAAAATGGAACAAAGATTCAACAAATGCACAATTTCAGATGAGCAAGCTCCAGAGCAGGAAAAAAAAATAGCAGGAGAAACCTATCCATGATTTACCCCTCTCTAATTCAACAGTGGTAAAACCCCTGAAAGATCTTCCAGAAAAGGAATGTAAAATAGTGATTATCACTATGTTCAAACAACTGAAATAGGATATGAATATATGCCAGAAGAGCATAAATGAGGAGCTCAATGAAATGTAGAATGCAATCCAAGATACAAAAATAGAATTCAATAAAAAGATATAATTGCTGAAGAAATGCCAAAGTGGAATGATGCTAGAAATGCAAAAAAAAAATAATAGAATGGAACATATGAAAATCATAGAATCAGGGCTTGAAGATGAAGAATAGTTGGATCGCTCAGTGAGGTCTGAGAAATTTGAGAAAAAAGAAACTTGGGAGAGGGAGATCCTTGCAATACCACAAAAGCACTTAACTTTTGAATTATCTGATTCAAAGGATAACACCATGGTGAAGGCATAGACCATAATTTCAAAAAAATGTAGACAAAATCAGTTTAAGAAACAAAAATGTACTAGCTTCTCTAAAAAATTATATTTCAAACTGAAAGTAATCAGAAGATATAAAGAAGAAAATCTTATATATATTAAAAGAAGAGTTTCAACATAAACGCAGCAAACACAGAGACACCAAGTTCCATAAGACACATTTTATTAGGCCTAGAACCACAGATTATTCACAAAATAGTAATTTTGGGAAAATTCATTGCCCTACTGTCACCAGTAGACAGATCATCTGCACAAAAACTAAAGTATGGGAATTAAAAGATATTACATGTCAAATAGATCTAATAGACATCTGGAGAATTCTACAAAAATAGCAATACATTTCCTGTGAATACCATGGAACTCTATGCCAAATTAACCATGTATTACAATACAGAGTCTCAACCAATACAGAAACTTAAAATGACAACCTTTGCTATATCTGATCACATGAAGCAAAGCTAGATATCAACAGCTACACAAACTACAGGCAGCACTTAAACCATGGAAAATAAGCAAAATAGTACATTATTGAGTAATCATTATGTCACTGAAGAAATTAAGAAAATAAAAACATTCCTAAAACTGAAAGAAAATGAAAATAAAACATATTACAATCTTTGGAGCATAATAATGGCCCTCAGAGAGGAGTGTATAGCACTATGTGTCTACATCAAGAAATTTGAATGATCTCAAGTTAGTTACTCAATGGTGTACCTGAACGCCTTGGAAACATAAGAGTAACAACAATAATAGCATAAAATCCCTAAAATATTAAATAGGAAAAGATAAGCATAATAGTATCAAAAATTGAAAAGAGAACCAGGCAAATAAAGAGTACTGGTTTTACTTCAGAACTTGATATTAAGAGTCTACAGCTGAAGACACCATGTGCTTGGGACATGGGACAAAGAGAAGTTAAGTAAAGTAGTTACCTTGAAGTTTCAATCCTACTCAGTATTTTTCAAAGTACTTGGAGGTACTATGCACATATCAGAAGGGCAAAAGTAATCAATAGTCTTATCAAACTTTAAACCTTGGGAGAGACAATAATGACTGTCCCAGTGGGATACATTCCCTGGTGCAATTGAAATATGAACATTACGAGAATAACGAACCACTCCCTGATAATATTTATGTCCAGCTCCACAAGATAGAATTTATATCTGATACCAAGAACCAAGTCAAAAATTCATGGCTGGTCAATTGTAAACAGTATAGGAATACTTAAGATAGTATTCTACTACATGGACACGGTAGTAAATTGCATCACAAGTTCTTATATTTAATACCCATAGATTAACTCAATTCTTATCAGGATGATTCTTTTAGAAGAGGATGACAAAACATAGAGAGACTCACAACTAATCATTCTACAAAGAATAAGAGACTTAGGATGCTAGCTATAAATGGGACACCTGTATCACAACCCTTTACTTCTTAGGCTCAGGTATCATAACAAAGGAGGAGACAGAAAAAAATGTATGGCCAAAGAACTGAACACCCCCAAAATGTGCCATATTGACAGGGTCACGGTGGCTGTGACTGTATGTGTAAGTAGACTAGTTTATCTAAAAATAAGGCATATGAATTTTTTGGGGGGGGGGTAAAGTGGTTATGAGAATAGGAAAACAATTGGTGGTCAGAAAATAATAACAAAAACAAAATCTTTAATAGTAAAAAAACCTTAATTTGGAGGTGAACACCTATAATTGCTGAACTTAGGAGATTGAAACAAGAGGTTAGCACGTTCAGGAAGTCCAAAATACATAGAGAAACCGTTACACAAACCCATAGTAAAATTATTATACATAAATCATACTGAAGATATTCTGACAATTTGTTCTTTCAATAAGACTTTTACACAGAGGCTGTTTTTCATTGTTTTTGAGGAGTGTCGTAGAGAAAACTTACCTGTAGTACAAAGTACTGTATATTTTCCATGACATTTTTCTTCTTTTGCTTCTGTATATATATACCTTCAAGCCATGTAAGGTGAAGATGAGGATCCAGGATGACAGAATCTGATGGATTTCTTTCAAGTTCTCTGATAGGCTCAGAACATGTATGTCCTCATAACAGAGTATATTTTAATTTGTGGGTTCTGACTCCTATAAGAAATACATTTTAATGGAAGCCTATTATTATTACCTAATCTTCATCCAAAATTGGACTATATATTTGTATTTCTCCACTTGTATATCTTTATAAAACCTAGAGCCATGGACTCTGTCCAAAGGGAACCAGAGAAAGTATTAAAAGCTGTTTCACCTCTTGTGTAAATCAATAGTTGTAGATCAATACTCAGCTGGATTTGCTAAAGATCCAAATGACAATACAGATGGATCTTAGGGAAAATCAACCTAAATTTAATGGCAATAGTACTGGAGTCCTACGTAGCTGATTAGAAAGTTTTATAACAAAACTGTCAAATATATATGACTTGTTCATTCATATTGACCAAAATACTAAATGTGTTTGATTTATATTTTTTTAATTTATTTGTCTTATATTTTTGTTATTTGTATTTGGTAAATGCACCTTTCTCACAATTGCTACTTGGAACTAATTTTAAAGCATTTGACAATACAATATAATTCTGTGTAATTTGTTTTCTACTAACTTCATTAAAGATCCCTTTTTTCAGAAAAATTGTGATTCATATTTTCAGGAAGAATTATTAGGCTAAGCCTTCATTTCTACTGAGACAGAAAAATTCCATAAAAATAAGCAACTTATGAAACTCCTCTTGATAAGCTACTATCAGAGATTTCTACAGCAGAAAGGACAAGTCTTCCCACTAAGACGAATGTCTGGTGTTTCCTACACTTAAGACATATGCAGTGGTATATCAGGACTAGTTCTGGACTCAGAGACACTAATGATTCAGGGCATACTAAACCATCTGGAGTTTCAGGTTTGTAAAGATTAATGACTCATGTATACGGCATGCACATCACGTGGGTAAAGCAGAATTAATTCTATTTTTGTAGGCTATTCTGGTCAACTTTTCTGACACTAATAGACTTGAATCAGCTGCAACTGAGGTGCAGTGGCCGATGGGAAGTTCTAGGAGAGACAATCAACTTCCTTTCTTCATTCAGCTGAAAAATGAAAGTGGTGTAAGGAAATGCTTGTTACTGTCCTCTTCTGTCTCTATTGTCTGCTTCAGAATTAAGAACCACATTTGTCTGGAAAAGATGAGTTCTGAAAGGTGCCAGGACATTTTTTCCTGGATAGAAGACTGGACTGGAAATCCGACGACACTCAGTGCATGAAATAGAGGGTCAGAATAATCCCAGGATCCAAAACCTACAGGTTGAAATGTAGATATTCCTATTTTCTGATCTCCTTCTTATTTCCATACTCTTTGAGTGTCTTTTAAAACCCTTAAGTTTGCTGTTGTTAAACAATTAATCGGTTACTGGACAGATTAGAAGAAAGATTCCTAGCACTATGTCTTATCTTTCCAGACACATTTCCATTTTAATAGACTGGCAAAGAAAGAAAACATAAAACGCAAAGCCAAGTGTTACTAAGGGTGGCCCTCCCCTGTAAGAGATTTGTAGCCAGTAGGAACTTCTAATGCCTTGGCTTCAAAAATATGCCCTATGTTTGCTTTAAGCAACATTTAAGAAGACAATACTCTTAATTCATGGATCTACAGATAAACAAAAGTACTATAACAGTATCACTCAGCTTTGTTTAGAAACATGGTAGATTGCTTTCATGAAACTGCTATTTACTAGCTGTGTGATTCTGAATGAGCCGCTTAGTCTCTGTGAGTCTCAGTCGCCTGATCTTTAAGTGAGAATCATTTTTATCCCACAGAGTTATTCTGAAGGTCAACTCCGATACTGGCTCATAAAGCTTCATGCTGCCCAGTAAGGCTTGGTTTTGAGAATGTAGGCACTGAACAAATGGGAAGGTTGGTATAGAGATTGAGCTGTGGGAATTAACATTCTGGGAACAGCTGGACTGCTACACTCAATACTGATTTCATAACTTATAATTTCCAAACTGCTACTATGTGGATTAATTTTAGAATTCAGTTGTGTGTTCTCTTTTGGGGATAGAAGCTATGGATTTCCACAGATTTGATGTGTCTATGGTAAGATTGTCTTCTGTGAGTCATTGAGAAACTAGCAGCATTGACTTGAGTTTGCTTCTTTCTCCATCTCTTTACATATGTATAGATTTGATATGGGATTTCCCTCTGTATGATGTTGTTACCATTGGTTAATAAAGGAACTGCTTTTGGGCCTATAGCAGAGCTATAGGGGAACAGAGCAAGGTAGGGAAAACTAAACTGAATGCTGGAAAAAAGAAGGGTGGAGTCAGAGAGAAGCCATGGAGCCACCGCTGGAGATAGATATGGTGAAACTTTGCTGGTAGGCCACGATCTCATGTTGATGCACAAATTAATGGAGATTAATTAAGATATAAGAGCCAATAAGAAGTTAGAGCTAATGGGTCAAGCAGTAATTTAAATACAGTTTCTGTGTGATTGCTTCAGAGTTAAGAAGCCAGGAACTGACTTGCAGCCTCTTTAAACATAGATTTAAGACACAAGGGAAAGTTTAAGACCTTGAACATATACACAGAAGGAAGGTGGAGTATTGTAAGATTTTAACAGAACTACCAAGGATTACCACCAAGCAGGTCAATGGAAGAGCAAAATGGGGTTCCACTGTTCTCACAACAATGCCATTGGCACAATTTTAAATCTATGTTCCTTTAGCTTCCATGGAATGTTTGTCAGGCTTTTGTTATGGTTCTCTCTTTTACTTTTTTGATCCTAGTGGGATTTTTTATTCAATAATTACTGAAGGATATCAGTCATTGTTATTAAGTTTTTATAAATATTTTTCAACAAAAGCTTTAATTTAACATTTCACCATCACCTTTTTTTCCCATGAGCATGCATTTCAGTGTGCAATGATCATGTATTTTATAAAGTGGAAATCAATTCTGGATAAGGGATTTGTTGGAAGAGTTTCAGTAGGAAGGTTATAAAGCCAGTATTCATGGATTTGGAAAAGGGAAAGAGGTACAGAGAGTCAAATCTTGGTCATCGGGCCACTTTCTATAAATGTGTGGATGATGCTGATGGTTTCTCTGCACTGAGGAAATAGAAATGGACCATTTTGCAATAATTGTGAGTAATCTCTAGTGGCTTTCCTTACAGTTTAACTGCAATGATGTGACACTATTGTAGAACATTCAAGCAGAAATATGGAGATCATTTGTGACATCTGCTTTTACTGATCAAAACTTCACCTTGAATGTTTTAACACATAAAAAAGCAATTCCATGCTATAGATTACCAAAGACACATGGAGTCTATGGGAAGCCGTAACATCTATCCCCAAATAAACATATATAATTAAATTCTATAATTAGTGGAAGTAGCACTTCATTGCATGTCATACCCTCATCATTAGTTTCTGAACATAACTCAGTCATGAATGAAAAAAGTGACTGCAAAAAAGTGAGGCATAGAGAGGAGTGGGGGGAGGGGGAGAAGGGCTGGAGGAGGAGGAGGGAAATGGGAGGCTGGGAGGAGGCAGAAACTTTTTTTTTTCTTTTTTTCAACAAAAAAAATAAAAATAAACATTTAATGAAGCAAAAAATAAGTGAGGCATAGATCTTAGGTCTTTAAATGATTGAACATTATTTTTAAAATGACAGGATGCCGGGCGGTGGTGGCGCACGCCTTTAATCCCAGCACTCGGGAGGCGGAGGCAGGTGGATCTCTGTGAGTTCGAGGCCAGCCTGGTCTACAAGAGCTAGTTCCAGGACAGGAACCAAAAGCTACAGAGAAACCCTGTCTCGAAAAATCCAAAAAAAAAAAAAAATAAAAAAAATAAAAAAAAAATAAAATGACAGGATTTGGAACCAGATGGACCAACCTTTAAGCCCTAACCTCACTATTTCCAAGGATTATAGTTTAGAGCAAGCCCCTAATCTCTCAAAATAGGTTTCTTGTAATGCTGAATAATTATTAAGATTTAATGAGAAAATTAAAGAACCCTATATAAAATTAAGAAAATACAATATATGGACAATATAAAATTAGCATAATTAGTGCCTTAGGTGAGGAAATTTTAGAGAACTATAATAGTTATCAAGTCCTAGTATCAGTATCTTACAGGGGTCTGTGATTCTGCTTCTCCAGAATATGTACATGTGTATATGTGTGAATAATATTCTATTTTTTCTTATTATTAAACTACAGTTGGGAGACCGTCAAAGATCATGCCAATGCCAGGGGTCTAGGCTTCCATCTGGGGCCATGTTAGTGTCCAAGGGCCATGCTACTGTGGGGTCCATTCTGGTCCAGATAGCCTGTCACCCTATACCATAGTGACATCCGGGCTGGGCTGCTAGGCCCAGGTGTGTCTGTGGCTCTACCATAACCAGGGTCTGTATTGATATCTGTGTCCCATGTTATCATCAAAGGCTGCATAGATGACCAGGGTCTGGCCTGCAATCTGTGGCCATGAGGGCATCTGAGGGCCATGCTGCCACTAGAAACATCCTGATCTGAGTGGCCTACACTGCCTCCTGGGGACATGGAATTGTCTAGGAGAAGGTTGTTGCAGAGGTCCATGTCTGGTTTCATGCTCTACAGAAGCCAGGGTTCAAGTTGATATCTGGAGGTCCTGTTGTCACAGAGGGCCATGTGGATGACCAGGGCCTGCGTGGCCACCTCAGACCATGTCAGTGTTGGAGAACTGGGCTGTGTTTGGGGCCATGCTGATGTGGGTGCTGGAGCCATAGATCTATCTGAGTATGGGCCTCTGTCTAAAGCCATATCTGTGTCCATGGTCATTCAGAGACCAGGGTCTGGGGTTGTGTTTATGGCTGCTGTTGCTACTGAGGGCTCTATGGATGCCCAGGATCTCATCAGCTACCAGGGACCAGGTTGATGCCTGAAGGTCATGTTGCTGATCTGAAGGGTGTTCGTTGCCACTGGGTCCATGGTGGTGTCATGTCTGGATCTGGGGTCCTACTGCAGCTGAAGACTGTGTCGGTGTCCATGACCCCATGTCATCACAGGAATCTTTGAAACCATGCTGTGCTGAAACACCCACCTATCCTTCAGTCTAGCCCATCACTGGGTATTGCTCACTGGGTAGGATAGCTGGCCCTATCCCTCAGAGAAGAGTTTACTCCACTCCTCTCCATAAGCCTGCAGCTCACTAAGGAAATACACTAGAGTTGACCCTGTGGTCAAGTACACAGGGGAGCAAACCCTGAGGGCATGAGAAGAGAAGTGATCCAACCCTTGTCTGCAACTGGTAAACTGGCTGAGGGCACGTAGCAGGTGAGAGAATTAGCTCTGGGGTCACAATAGCAGAACTAACCCTGACCCTCAACTGCTGAAGCACAGAGAGACTAGCCTCTGCTTCCTGCTTGGGCAGCACACTAGAGCTGACCTTTGAGATCCAGCCCTGAGGACAGGAGAACAACAGAGTTGACCCTGTCCCTCCTCATCTGCCATGTGGCTGTATGGGTGAGAGAAAGATACACTTTTCCCTCTGCCCCTTGCTACACATTGCAGACAAGAAAGTGGGCTGGGGTCAGGAGAGTAAGAGAACTAGCCCTGCCCCACAGCAGCTACAGCACACAGGAGAGCAGGCCCTGCACCCTATCTGTGCAGCACACTAGGGACGACCTAGTTTTCAGGTAAGTTAGTCCTGAGAGCATGACAGTAGGAGAGCTGACTCCACACCCCCTTTTATGCCCCATAAAGCAATCAGGAGAGAGGTCTTTGCACCTTGGCTGGGCAAAACAGTAAAACTGGTCCTGGCAATGTAAGTGAGAGGGACCCAGACCTGAGGACCTGATAGCAGAAGCACTATCTCTGATTTTTACTGTAGGTTACTTTGGGTGAGCTACTTGAGGCAGTGCTGGAGAGATTATATGGATAGTGAGGAAGAGGGAGAGCTTGTGGGCTGACCAACCCAGCTCCCATCCAGGCTCAGAACCAGAGCTATGAGTTGACCTACCGCAACATCCGCCTCATCTATGAACTATTGGATCAAGTAAAAGAGATGAACCTACAGATCCAAAACAGCAGAAGACCCAGTGAGACCCCACTCTTAGTGCTGTAGCAGAAAGCAGAGGCCTCACGGGAGACCAATGACTCACGGCAATGAACACTTACAAGTAAAGATAAAAAGACTAAAGAGTAACTGTGTGTCTTGACAGGTCACACTTCTGTTTCCATGATAAGATTCTTTTTTTTTTTTTGGTGTTGTTTTTGATTTTATTTATTTAGTATGATTTTTAGTTTGGGGGATTGCAAGGTAGAGGGAGGATATGAGGGCACAGGGAGATAAGTGGGATTGGAATGCATGATGTGAAATCCACAGAAAATCAGTAAAAGTAAAATAAAAAAAATACAATTACTCTGATTCATGGTAAGAGCAAATGGATCCATACTGAGTTGAGAAGATGTGCCTTGCTTATAGAATATACTCAGTTGGTTCTCTCGAGTTCCATATTAGGCCCCAGTCCAAATCCAGAGTATTTTATATTAAGTACCTTTATTTTTTAGTAAGCTGCCAAAATCATGTCACTTAAAATATGTTATTTCTGTGAGTGTTCTTGACTGTCATGTCTTCTCCTACACTGGACCATCCACAATTTTAAGTTCCATGTAAATAACGGACATGGATATTTATCCCTGATTCAATATATCTGAATATTTTAAAATTAAATGAACATGGATAAGAATAAACTATATTTATCATTAAATATATGTGTGTGTCTTTTGTTACCACAACTTGATTAACACATTGATTACATCCCATTGCTGCTTTTTAAAAAGTTACAAATGTTTTAGGTAGATGGTGTAAAAGTTAGCCATAGGCTTCATACTGTGCAATGCTCCTCAGAATAGGAACAAACTATTCTGATAAAATTTCTTTGTCAACAAGGTGCAGATAGTATGACTGAGTGCTTCTTTCTGAGTTAACTCCGAGATGAGGAAATAAAAGACTGAGGGCATCACGGGGAACACATTCTGACACTTACAGTTGAGACTTTTCCCAACAAACTACTCTTTTCACTAGTTTTATCCATGCCATCTTATAGTCCATAAGATGTCAATCTACTGATATACCTGGTACTGAATGACAAACATTTCCTTTTTCTCCTAATGAAGGTTGGAAGATAGAAACTGAAAACTAAGTGGGAGGCTAGTACAAAGGACATGAGGACAGATACTAAAATGAGGCACAGCTCCAAGTGCTTTCTCTGCACTGCTTAGCTACTGCTTGTTGCTTTTACTGATTAGTTCCTACTGATCCAACAGAGAGAAAGATATGAGAAAGCATTGGTCATATCCCTATGCCAATATAAAAGTTGTGCCTTTGCCCTTACCGATGCTATCTACAGAGCACATGCACCTAACATGTTATCTACATTGTTCAGAGTTTACAAAAATACAAAGAAAAATGTAAGGTAATCAGGTTCCTTGAAGCTTTATCAAACATAACTGTTCTTATTCATCCCTAATTTCTTTTTACCCTTCTATATTGACATTCTTCTCCCCTCCCTAGTTGAAACACTCTTTGTTTTTCTGTCTCCTGATTCATATCCACCCCTATTCTTCTATTTTTTCTCAACTTCTCTTTCATGGTCCATTCACTTTTTCTGGTTTCTATGAATTCTCCCTGATTTTACTTACATCTGGAAATTTGGAGCCAGGAACTTGAGAAATACCATGTGGTATTTGTCTTTCTGGGTCTGTGCTACCTCACTTTATATAATAATTTTAGATTCATCATGATTGCATTTTTCTCAACAGCTGACTAGTATTCCAATGTATGTATGTATTCAATTTTTGAAAGGCATTTAAGTTTTTCCATTTCTTACTAATTGTGAGTAAGCAGTTATGAACATTGTGGTGCATGATGTCTAGTCCTTGGAGTATAGGCCAAGGAGTAGTGTAGATGAACCTCATTATTTTATTATTTTATGTTTACCTAAAATTATATACAGTACAGACATATCAAAGAAAAAGAAGCTGTAAATTTGAGAATGCGTTGGATGTGGTAGGAGTTGGAGGGAAGGGAATTTGGGAGCTCCTAGAGGAAGGAAAGTATATATGTATATATGTATGTACATATACATACACACACACACACACACACACACACACACATATATATATATATATATATATATATATATATTGAATTTATGATGACACTTGATTGGCAAGATCCCCTAAGACCCCATAGACTATCAAATCCCCCTTTACCTGGAATGGAAATCCCCTCTGAATGTGTATCCATGATAGTTCAGTGAATCCCAAAAGAATTATAGACTACTATTATTGCCCTGATTCTCTCCCAGAGGCTAAATGTAAACACCTATTACTGAAGACACCATACACTTCAGACACAAAACTTAGATTATTTGAGCTGAATCTAACATGAAAGGCTCTTTTTTTCTGTATAACTTCAAAATACTATGTAAAGTGCCAAGGGAGGGAAGCCCCTATGAATCACAGCAATGATCAATATGGCAAGGTATATGAAAAGATGCAGTAAGTGGCACACCCATGGGAGTGGCAGCCAACAGCTTTCAAATTGAATTCATGGTCCATTTAGCAGGACAGAAATTATGTTTAGTACTAGAAACATAATTAACTTTCCCATGTGTAGGGAGGGCATGGATCTTAGACAAGAATCTTCTACTGCCATTTTTAAGCCAACATAATTCCTAAATACATTCTAAATCCTATCCTTATATTGACAGATAAATGTAGCAATCACCACCTAGTAAATAAATTTCTATTTACAACACATAGAGACCATCACAGAAAACCACAACTGGAGAAAATGTAGTGATGGTGGGAAGACCAGTCTCGCTGGCTATATCTATAGCATATCTTCTGCATCTGTGGATCAGAAACATTGTGGAGGCATGGATATAAAGACTTCAAGAGTCAGAGAGTATCAGGATGTCTGCTATGAAGCAGTCTTTCCTAGTGAAGGCTGCATAAAGAAGATCTGAACAATGACAATATTAATCGACAAGCAAACATGAATGGGACAATAGATTCTTACGGAGTCTCAGTGTTAGATAAACAACTACTAATGAAAACTGAGAGACAGCTTATCAGTTGTACGTGGAGTTTCTGTCCCACCCGGTCCCACAGTTATTCAGTCCCAAAGAAACACACAGATGCTCATATTAGTGTTAAACTGTTTGGCTTATGAGCTCAGGACAGAGGCTCATATTAATATCAATAAACTTATTAGCCCAGGCTTATTATTAACTACCTCTTACAACTTAAACTAATTTACAATTCTTTTCTATGTTTAGGCACGTGGCTTGGGATCTTTTATCAGTGAGGCATTCTCATTTTGCTTCCCCTATATCTGGCTTATGCTGCATCCCTGTTTTTCCTCTTCCCAGAATTCTCCTAGTCTGGTTTCCTCCCTCTACTACCTGCCTGACTACAGGACAATCTGTGTTTTATAAAACTAATACGTGTGACAAATCTTGTAGTAGAGTGTTATCCCACAGCAATCAGCTTCTTCTAAGGAACGTTATAATTTGTTACATAATACAAAGTGTTCAACCCATATGCCATATACCATATACACATAAATAACAAATATGGATTTATCAGGTTGTATTTACAAATTTATGCATATGCATAGATATAATAACAATAATAATCCAAGGAAATAGACTATCAGTTTGAGAACTGGCAGGGACATGGGGGGGAAGTTGGAGGGAGGGTCTTGGGGAAGCAGATTGGAGGTAAAGGAGGAAAGATGTAATCATAGTTTATATATATATATATTATGTATATATGTATGTATATATATGCATATATTTTAAATTAAAAAGCAAGAAAAAAAGAAAAAACATAGAAAAGTTAATAAAGTACTAATGACAGCTTTATCATTTTCCTTCTATCTGGCTCAATGATGTATCATTTTGGCCACCCACTCTGATGCTTGTGTAGTATTGTCCTTTAAAGACCTTGATATGAAGGAATAGAATATCTGTTAATAGGTATGAAAGATAAAGTTGTGAAAAGCGGCCAACTTTTCCAAGGGAGCCGTGATTTCAAACAAGAAATACATTTCATCTGAGAAGTATGCACAAGCTACATCTGGGAAATCTTGAAACAAAGCCAAATTTCTATCCCTAGATCCTTACCCGATGCTAAAACACTGGCTCCACAATTTGTTGCATGCAAAAGATAACAGAGATGGGAGGGGCTTGGGGAAACATGGACACAGGGACAGGACTCAGGAAGGGGCCTGAAAATCAAAACACAATTTCTAGATAATTGCTGGCCACTCTGGTTCAGTGAGACAGGTGGCTGTGGACAAGAGTGCATTGTAGCAGAGTCCACTGTAAGGGCTTAGATGTGTAGTATGACATAGAACACGGAATAATAAATGGTCACGGACAATATGTTAGCCATTTTTTTGTTATCATGACAGAATGCTTGTGGAAAACAACTTGAAGAAATATTTTTTGTGGATCACAGTTTCAGAGATTTCAACCCACAAACACTTTGATCCATTGCTTCTAGGCTCAAAGTGCAACAAAGATTACAGTAGGAGGATGGTGTTTTTAAAACAATTTACTTCATAGTGGATACAAGGCAGAAATAGAGACAGCAAGGGATGGGAGAACAGATATGCCCTTCTATCCCTTGACACTAATCTTCACCTTTTGCAATTTTTATGACTCCCGGACAGTCCATTCAATTATGACCCACATGCTTCACTGATGAAATAAGAGCGCCCAGGAAACAACACTTCTCCAGTCCTGTACCTTTGAATGTTGCTGTATTAAAGGCAAATTCTTCAGCTTATGAACTTCTGAGAGCCATTCAGCTCCACACCACACAGGTAAGATATTGAGAAAAGGCCATGAAGCAGAGCAGTAGCAGATGTGCCCCTGGAGAAGAAAACAAGGCTTCCCTGAGTTACAAGTGTGAAAGTGTACAGATGTAGTAACGAGATGTTTCTTTTAGGTTCCTAATTGTCATAGGAGAAGAGGTAGATGGGCCCTCCCTTTCTTCCTCTGAGATCACTTTCCCCACCTCACCACCTTCGTCTTTTCTTTGTGTCGCCCACACAGAATAGGGACAGCTTATTAAGATCTTGGCTTTTCTTAGGCACTTGCGAGAGCAGTTTTTCAAATCAGTTTTTGAGGTATGTGCTTTTATATGACTAGTAGATGTATATGGGAATCTGTTGTTATGAAATTCAAAGGTTTGGTTTTACTTATGCGTACAAGAGCGTATCTGTGTATATGTGTGCTGAGGACAGAAGAGGGTATTGGATCCCTGGGAGTTGGAGTAACAGGTGTTTGTGTGCTGGGAACTGAATCATGGGTCTCTGAAAGAGTACCAAGGTTTCTTAAGCACAGGGTTGCTTATCTTGGCCCATAGTTTTCATAACATTTAAAAAAAGAGCAGGAACTAACGGAGCTTGGAAACGGGACCAGCATCTTGTTCAACAGGAGCAAGAGAAGAAAAGCAGTATTTCTTTTGTTTTGTCCTCTGTATCCATTTAGTGCCCTTTTCTGCTTTTGATCAGCATTTGGCTTTGTCTTAAGACCCTCGTGACTGTTCCATTTTCATGAATTCAGGAGTTACTGACATTCTTATTTGTTCCATTTATCCCGAGATCAGGTTTTATGTGAAATTTACAATTGACCAAATCCTGGAATCAAATGTTATCCTAAAGTATTTTACTCTCCCATTGACCCTTTGGAGCTGCCAGGTGGTAATGTCAATGATGACAGCAACCTCAATTTAAGAGAGGAAATGCTTCATAGAGCTATTCCGTTGGTAATGTTTGTAAGCGTTGCTGCTCAGATGGAAAGGTACCCCGGCAGTTGGGAGCCAAGAAATACCACAAAGTCACACCACACAACAAACCTCACACAAGAGATTTATTGGGAGGGATAAAACATGGCTGTCTCTGCTCAGGAAAGGAACAGCAGAAAACCCAGCAGAAAGCAGGGCTTATATAGAGATTCTCGTGAAGGCAGCGGTGGAAAATTTCAGAATGAAGATTACCAGAGTGGGAATTGGTGGGTTTTCAAGTCCAGAGCTTGGGCTTCTTACTCTGTAGGGTAGGGCTGGGTCCAGCTGTCAAGGCATTTAGAGTGTTTCTGGGGTGGCAGAACATCTGCAGTTGGAGGTCCTCAGGGAAGAGGTGACTCCTTTTATGCTTTGAGGGGCTGGCAATATTAGGTGTTAAGGAATTAAAATCAGTAGAGAGCATGGGTTAGTAGTACTAGACATAGAAAATTTATTGTACCTCAAGACTAGACAACTAGGTTTTTCATATACTTAAACTGTATAACACTATCTAGACATAGTGGCAATGTAACATTATGAAAAACTATAGAAGGGAAAGTCATGTGATTGTCTTATTTGTTAAGCTACAAAATGCTTAATTTATCTATAATTTTACTAATTTGTAAAAGTAGACATTAGAACTAAAACAACAGAGTTTAACATAAACACTCATATTCTATGGTTGTATATTGCAATTATGTGATTTTCAGAATCTTGACACAAAATAATGTAATTATTATCTAGGGTGAAGAAAATTAAGAAGAATTAATATCCACAAAGCAGAATCATATTAAAGCAAGCTCTGACAGTTCTCTACTACTGCACCCCTGGTAGAACAGCAGCCTTCTTTTCCTTCCAGTAGAGTAAGGTTAATTAGAAAGAGATATGTTTACAAAAGAGTCCTGGTACACATCCAGGATATGTTTATTCCAGGGGGATATAGAAACTTGTGCAAATTAACAAGATTATGAATTCACAGAATATGAACTTAGCTTTTAATAACTTAATAGTTTCAGTAAAGGAAAGGGTGATACTTGCTAAAATACATCTTTATTTCTGAAGGTATGTTTACAGAAATGATTACCAGAGAGACAAGTTGAAACGAGCTTACCCACTTGTTTCTGCCCGGAGGGCTGTTTGGATAAGTTCAGAATTTAACAGGTTCTTACATGTCTCCTAGAACACATTTGTTGTTTGGGTAGGTTTGAAATAACTTTCAAATGGTACAGTATGAACACCTTTAATTTTTCCTCTCCAGTTAATTCAATTGCAGTTCTTCACATACACACACACACACACACACACACACACACACACACACACACAAGCGCATGCACCATTTTCCCTTGTCTTTTGGTTTGAGGTTGCAATTCATTCGGTTCTTGGCTCAATGAAAAGCATTAAATGTTTTATTTCTTCATAGGAGCTGGTTAGGAATAACTTCTTTGTTTTAGAAAAGAGAAAAGCAGACACAGTATGTTGTTTCTAAATAATCGCATTTTATGCAAAGAACAAAATGTACAGAATGACCACCTAGCACTTTCCACTGCAAATCATATGGAAATACAAACATGAACTCAGCGTTTTTGTTTTCAGATTTGATTTTCAAAATTTGACACATAACATTTTAAGGGTAGCAAAAGGCTATACCTTTTGAGCAAATAAATTAGCACAACTGAGGAGCATGTAATTTCAGAAAAGATCACACCACTGCCTGGCAGTCCTGGAGCAGGCTGGCTACTGTAGAACATGCAATTCTTCGAGTAACATAATTTTTCTATGTGCTGAGCCTGTTAGACTGAAAGGCTATATATTCTGGGGATTTGAGGTATGAGCTGGTAAGTTTTTATTATTAACCATGTTAAAATACACACAACAACATTTCATAAGTAACCAATACCCTATAGCAATTGATTTAACATACCTGAAATCACCAAACAGAAAAAAAACAGTGTCTTAGGAAAAGCAAGCTAATAACAGCTCTATTTTTCTTATTATTACCCTTAACGGAGGAAGGCCTAGAATCTTCTGGATGAGGCAGACTGTGGAATCTAGAGGTGATCACAGTTGTGAAAATTATAAAGAGCATAAAAGTAAAATTACACATTTGATAGATATCCTTTCACAATTTTGAGATAAAGAAGCAAGGATAAAATCCACTGGCTTCATAATAAGACATTAAGACTAACTTTTGACTTGATCTATGGTAGGACAGTTCTAAGATATAGTGACTCTCCCCTCTCCTTTTCTAAGGTAATGTATAACTACATAACCCAGTCTGGCATTAAATTCATTATCCTCCTCACCATCTCCTGGGTGCTGAGATTTTATATTTGCACCATCATATCCAGAATTACAATATGTATTATATATTAAAAGTTAATAGTTGCAATGATAATGAATATTATAACAGGGTAAGGAAAATTTGTGTTTGTTAATACATATTTCTATATAAAATATATTAACAGAGATAATGCAGGTTCTTCAGTATGATATTTCAAAATGAAGCAAACATACATAGAAGACATTTTAGTCAGTGTTACATAAACAGAATGGTACAATTGTGATATTTTGTGTCTAGGCAGTATGGTTTTAGGGTTTCTGAATTTAAACAGAACATTTTCAGTCATAAACCTTGAAAGATACTTTAAAAACCTTTTAGTTTATCTGTAATTTTTATACCTAGAACTAAGGGTTTGAGAATTGAAAACACCCACATATCATAGTGACTTATAGACTGAGCTGAGAACACAACACTGACTTCATGGATCTTACTTGAGATTTCTCGTCTTCTTGGTTTCTTGTTTGTTTGTTTTTGAAAAAATGTATTTAATAATGCCTTTAAACCTTTGTAATTAGACAAGTCATCTTCTTCTTCTGCCTAAACACAGTTGAAGAAACACTAACTAGATTTCCATTGCCCATTTATTGGGAGATGAGGCAGATGCCATTAGCTGATAACCCGGAACATGTCTACAAGCTTTTATCATAAGAACACTGACAGTAAATTTCAAGCATAGCACCTCTTTCCTCAACATCCGACCTCTCTTCCGACTTCCTTTTCTGCAGGAAATGTAAGCATTTGTTTAGGAGTAGAGAGCACAACTTCATTTTCTGTTTCTGTCGCTGGGAGCAGGAAGGGCTAGATTTCTCGAACCCTTTTTTTCCATGCTGCCAGTTGAGCCTACGTTCTTGCTCATTGGTATCTCTGTCACAAGTGGGAAAGGTTTATGTAGAGCAAAATTTCTATGGTTTATGAAATCTTTGAAGCAATACAGACACTTTTGGCCCAAACTGTAATGTTCCACCACTTGGTCATGCTTCTGGATCATTCACTATTGGAAAAGGGAGTGCTCGGGGTCTTATACGCAGTGCAGTGCAATGCCTTGGAAGTGACAGGGATCTAGAAGAGAAGGAGACAATTTTGAGTCATTTGCACTCATCACGGATAGCAGAAGTTGTTCATTGTATATATATCAGGTCCACATCTGTAGACGCATGATCCGTTTTGACTTATACCCTCTTCTTGACTGGAATGAACATCTTAAAGTGTAGACATCATGAACTATGTTATAGAGTTTATCAAGAGAGTGTTTTGCTTTCAAATTTAAAAACCAAACTACTGGGACATTTTACTGAATACTCCTGATGCTTCAGTTTAATACATTCCACGATATGCTGAATGACCCACATGTGATCTAAAAGTATGGTTTCATTAAATGACAACAACTTCATAGAGCAAATTAAAAAAATATTACTAATTTATTCATCCATGTAGAAGAAGGTTCTGCTGTGCTAGGGCCTTGTGACATATACAGATAGTGAGGAAAGGTCGTGTGAGTTCACTGTTTTGCTCTGTTTTTAAAATGCATTGGTAACATGGAGATTGTCAAGCCAGGTGCCAGTTAGGTACTGAGATTAAAATCCTAACTGGAAGTCACTACTGGGGATAAATATTTAGAGGTCCTATTGCCCTTATGGGTGAAGGCAGCTGAATTTTTGGTGGGTTGTGTAAGTCTTTAGAAATTAATGCTAGTAATAATGTAGGGAGGCTACATTGAATGGTTAAGTATGTAAGGGAAGGGAACGCTTCTAAAGCTTACCCTAAAAGTAACCCTAACCCCAACCATAACCCTACAACAGGTGGTAAACTGCCAGTGATCTCTGAATCCAGGAGAAGGTAGGGCTTTTGAGGTCCTCAATGAAGGCTCTACGACAATCTCTGATTTTTCTAAGGATCATATCTGACATTATTCTACTAAGCCTTCCACTAATTAATTACTTCATTAGATCACAACCTTACTTTTGTTTGTTTCTATATTTGATAAATGTATTAGTTACTGAGGCAGCAGTATTTATAGTCTTCCTGAGAGAAAATTTTACTTTTTACATGTTTTAATTCATGCTTCGATAATTTTATAGGACATATATTTATTGTATTCTTCTCTCCCTACTCCTCCTAGATCTCCTTCACCCATCCAATACAACATTGCTTTAGTTTTTTAAAACAAAACATAAAAAACAACACACAGAAGAAGAAGAAAAAAGGAGGAGGAGGAGGAAAAAAAGGAAGAAAGAAGAAGAAAGAAGCAAATAAAAAGACACGGAGCCCATTTGTGTTGCTTAGCTTCTCCTGATCATAGTGCCTTCCCTAGAGTGTGCTTGATATACCCGATGTCACTCCTGAATGTAACTGATTTTCCCTCTTCCAGCCGCTATCAATTGTGAATAACTTACCGGGTGGGAGTGGAACTTTGTGGTCACCACCCCTGCTCCATGCAGAAATTTTGTCTGGCTTGAGTTTGTGTGGATCATGTGCATGTAGTCACAGACTTTTGGGAGTTTACATGGGAATTTCCTCTATTGTCTCAGGAAAAGATTGTTTCCTAAAAGTCGTTTGCCACCTCTAACTGTGACAATCATTCTACCCCTTCTTCCTCACACATCCCTGAGCCTTGAGTGAGCGGTGTGATAAAGACAACCAATTTAGAACTGAGCACTCCAAAGTCTTCTGAATCTCTGCTTATTGCCCAGCTAGGTATGCGTCTCCATGTTAATATGCTTCCCATATGCTGCAGGACGAAGCTTCTCTGATGGGGATTCAGCCATGCTATGAAATGTACTATAGCAACATGCCATTAGGAGTCATTTATTGCTATGTCCATTTAGCAGAATAATATTGGTAAATTTTTACCTAGGGCCAATCACTGTCTAGGTTCAGGCTCTTGGGCTCATTAACAGAGCAGGCCCTAAATATAACAAAAATTGTTACTACTTTGCCGGGCGATGGTGGTGCATGCCTTTAGACCCAACACTTGAAAGGCAGAGGCAGGCAGTTCTTTGTGGGTTCGAGGACAGCCTGGTCTACAAGTGAGTTCCTGGACAGGCTCCAAAGCTACATGTTACTACCCTAAACTTGGAGCCACTATTACAGCCATATCTTTGAGGCAGATGATCAGTAGCTGGATAAGATTGGTGAGTACGTCTCTTCTCTGGTAGCATATATAGTACCGTCTATCACTCTGATGGTCATAGGTATGTAATTTTCTTAAAAATAGGGTCTTCTGTCAAGTTTTGGAGAATAACCAATAGATTGGTTTTTTTATGTCTGTGTTCGTGTGTGTGTGTGTGTGTGTGTGTGAGAGAGAGAGAGAGAGAGGGGAGAGAGAGAGAGAGAGAGAGAGAGAGAGAGAGATATCCCTGAGACAATATTTTAAAGGAGCTTAATAAACTAATAAATGCTGGAAAAATCTATTTTTTATGGTAGACCTCATTTCTGAGATTCATGTTTAGATTGATACAATACTAGAGTAGTGGCTTCTGTCACATCAGATTCATAAACAAGCTCTCTCTAAATAGGTTTTACCAAGTGAAGAACCCCATCTTTTGCTCTACTATGCCTCTTCTCAACTTTTGCCATCATAATGCTTTTGAGATCATGGTTCGAGTAGCTAATGTGACACACAGGGTAGCTATGTAAGATATTTGGCATGCCTGAGAGGAAATGACTTCAAACCTTTATTTTGGCACAAATGTGGTTATTATCAGATGATGTTATCAAGGTGTTGGTGCCTGGAATTCTCCTGGAATCTGCCTCGTCGCTTGTTCTCGCCACCTGTTTTCTACATCAATTTTGATGCTATTACATAAAAGTTACTGTTTATTTCAGATAAAATGATATGATTTAAATACAAGAGAATCCCATACCTAGCCTCCTATACCAATGATTATACTGTCATCAAACACAGTCTCTTTAAAGAGAATGTTTTGGAAAAGCCAGCAAACCTGAGATGGTCTCCCCAGCACAGAACTTAAGGAAACCTAGTTAAGTCAGTGTGTGTGTCTGCAACTGTATGTGTTTCTTCTGCTTTTCCTCTACGTTTTTCTCCTAGTTGTTTGTTTTTTCCTATCTGACTTATTTGTTTTTATGTTGCAGTTCTACTTTGATTCTCTTTGTTTTCTAACTAGAGACAGAAATGGTGTGAAACAGGATGGAAAAGGAGTGGGGAGGAACTGGAGGAGCTGAAGATAGGGAAATCATAGTCAGAATATATGTATGAAAAAATATTTTCAATAAAAGAAAAAAGCTTCACATTATTATTGCATTAGTTAAATGTCAAGTGACCATTAGCCCTTCATTGAAAATGTAAACTTTCTTGGGTTCAGTTGAAACTCTGGATGGCAAGCACTGTCTCCTTCAGTTAGTTCTTTCAGACTTCCTGCTTCTAACCTCCTATGTGAGAGGCTTCAGGCCACTGGCCGGATGCTTCTTCTCAGTAGTTAAAAAATGAAACACGGTTGTCAGTCCCTGTGAATTGGACCTTTACTCTATGCTCAAGTTCCTGAACCACAAACTCTAAAAGCTTTATGACAGCTGTGGTGATTAGGAAAACATATGCTTCAGTTCACAAATACAAATGGTTTTACTCTTGTGTCCAGCTACATTGTCCCTGTTGTCCTAATGGTGTTGATGGAGTAGTGTCCTCCAGATCAGTCTTAATACAGCTGGGGATAGGGGTAGGATGAGGAGGAAATTCCTTCCTCCTTCTTCCTTAGCAAAGCCACTAAAGAATTATCGAAGCGTTTGATCCACCTTGATCATGAATTTAAGATCAGGTTCCCAACCCGTGCTTGTTACCTGGCTGTGATGATTTACTGAAGACTTTGATCATGCTCCTTCATGGAGGAAAAACACCTAGGACACCAGTGAAAACAGAGACCCAGAATCAGGGGCCTCTTTTCTATTTTTTATAAAACAAATGTCTTTGGAATTCAAAGCGATGCTGCAGACACACGAAGAGGAGTCATTACATGAGAACATGCACACAAAGCAGCCTATTTCTGGGCAGAGCACCTGAGGCAGACTTACCTGTCAAGATGATAAATGTCTTTGTTGCCTTCTCAGGACACAAATTTGAGTAAGCTCAAATTGTCCCTTTAGCACTCCTATTACCGTCGTAATTTCCTTGGCAATATTAAATTGACCCAGGGGCCTCTTCCCCCAGCAGAGTCTCCATTTGGGCTTTAAAAGCTGCAGTTTTGTACTTGACAGGGGAAGCAACTGCAAGTAGTTGCTCGTACCTTTCATTTGCAAAATGCTATACTATCATTATTCTCCACTCATTCTTCTCTATAAATCGGTTTAATATTCTTTTTTTTTTACAAAACCATGCAAACTTAGAGTTGAAGGATCTCAATGGTAAACTTTTAAAAGAGAAGCAAACACAACTGCAGAGTACTCTGTGGGTGATTGTTATCTAGTGCTGTGCCCTGTGGTGGCGTTTTCCTTTTTCTGTTGGCAGAAACATCAGCCCATTTGCTTCAGAGACGTTTGTGCATCATGTCATAAACAGGCTCATTAACCCACTTCAGGTAAATGCAATTTTATGACTCCTTGGGAGAAAGGCTAGATATTCAATAGTTGCCACGGTATTTAGTCATAAGTCACTTGAAAGTGTACTCTTTTCATATGTCTGGTGAGGCGTTTTGCATAATAAATATATCTAAGAATTATTTACAGTGGACGTTTGGAATCATTGTAGGACAAATCAGTTTGTGTGACAGAATTCCTCATCAGTCTGAGGCGCAATTATAAATATTTAAAGTGTGGTTTTGGTCAGCTAGAAAGGTAGATGGGAGGTAGAACAAACAGGCTTTTAATGTGCTGTATGGTAGTACTATGCCTTTTCTTTGGTTTGTTACGATATGCCATAAAAGATAAACAATTGCATCTAACATTTTTTAGTGCCTACAATCAAAGTTAATCATATGAATGATCTTGCAAAGTTTCTTGTACTTGGATTATGCTTAGGGAAGAGTAATATACTCAAAGAGGTTATATAATGAAAGCTTAGGCATTGCAAGTGGATAGACTTTAATTTAACTCACCCTCTATTATCTCTCTGCCCCTGCCACAGGCACCATTGTCCTTTAATGTGAACAGAAAAGGAAAGGGAAAAAAAGCCAAATACTTTCTAAAGAGGCATAGTAAAATATATATTTTCAAAATACATGTAATACAACCTGTTTTGCTTATGTCTGAAACAAAAGTTAGACATTAAATGATTTGTATCTATCCAAGTTCACAATCTGATGCTTATTTGATTACTGTGAGGGTTTTATTTGTGAAAGAAGCTTGGTGGCCAACGTATGTGATGTCTTGAATAATAGAGTCTTACTATCAAGTTCAGAAACCAAGAACTATGACAAAAGCTTGTATTTTCTTGGGGTCTCTGGTGCCAACAACTCCAAGGGTTGTATCCCAACACTGGCAAGGTATGCCTACGGATGCAATGGTGTCACGAATGCTATGGGTATAACCAACTGTTTTCTGATTATATTTAAGGGTTGCCCCACAGGTTCAAACACATGCCTGGTATTTTAAACATCCCTGAAGAACCTATGGCTGTAGAACTTAAAGACACCAGGGGTGAAACAGTTATAGTAATTTTGCTAAGTGAACACAGTATCAAGGTGACCTCTAAATTCACCTCTATGCCCACAGATTTGTGCAGCTCTCAGATCTCATCAGAGATATTTTATTTTGTACAGTGGATAGGATGGATATTGCTTAACATAGAAACTCACAGCTAGCCAAAATTCAGAGAATAATTCCTTGTGGAGTGCTTAGCCACAAATAGGACATCTATGTCACACTCTTCCCCCAGGCTCATGTTCCACCAAAGTAGAGAGGGCTGAAGGAGTGTAAGACCCAGGTATTGGGGAGAACTGCATGAAAATGGATGGAAACAATGTCTTCTCTGTGTGACCAGACTTCCACATCTATCAACTTACAGCACAAGACCTGCACAAAACCAAGACAAATCAGCGTGCTAGCCCAGAATGAGAAACAAGTTCATGACCCTCTACGCCATCTGAAGAGTTATGGACAGTTAATATTTTCTGAGGGAGGGAGCGTCAATTTTCTTTAAGGGTGAGGCTTCAGGTAGGTGGACCATGCTCCAGTAGACAACTCCACACCCATAAGTATATGGAAAGCATAAATTAGAACTGATAGGGCTTTAAATTATGACAGAAAGAGAAGATACTAAATGGGGGAGTGGACGGTAGGGGTGGATCTGGAAAGTATTAAATACAGTATATGAAAGAATTATTATTCTAAGTCATTGGATTGAATTCTGGACTGTGTCTCCATGTAACAAGTATGTACCATGAACTATATGTGAGCATCCATGTTTGTGCTGCGGAATCACAAGATTCTCTGCATATACAGTAGGAACATTGGAATAAGGATGAGAGCTTTGTGTATTTATGTAGAAGAAGGTTTCATGAAATGTGAAATGCTCTGTTTATCAGCATTTGGGATTGGTTACCGTCCCTCCTAACATTTAAACCTTTAGGAAATTAGGGAAATCATTAGGTTCCCTTTGCTAAATACTATCATAGATCAATCTTTATTATTATTTTTCAATATCTCTGTTTAGGTGTTTTCATCTTTCTTGGTACATAAGCTTGCCATAGGATTTAATTTGACTTGTTCGGTCATGCTTGAAGTTCTGTTCCTGAGTAGAGTCTCCCCTATTCTAGACCTTTTATGACCCCATCTTTGCTCCATGTGTTCTGGATTATAGATTTTTACCTCCACTGTTGGTGGCTATCTACTCTGGCTTTCAAGTCCAAAGGCCTCAGTAGATTTTTCTTTTGTTATGTTTTTTTTTCATGAATAGCTCCTTGCTGCCCCCTCCTGGCTCAGACTGCATTTAAGCCTTCATTTTACAGTCAGGGTTTAATCAAACCTGTGTAGTATGGAATTGTCAGTCTTGTAGGAATGAAAAGATAACTCTCGTATCTCCATATTTTCTTGATGCTCTTCCATTGCTATTTTTCTAATATTTTTGAGCTTATCAAATTTCTCTATACATACTTATATATTTGTAATACATATTTATATAGCAAATTTACAATACCTTATAAAACAATAAATATTTATTAATACATACTTATATTACATATTTCATATGTAATATAAAATACAACATATATATGTATTACACATATATTTATTCATATTAGGTCCATAAGAATGAAAATTCTTTTTTTAAAATGTTGTACATAAAATATGATGTTGCTTGTTACTACAGGATGCATGCTTGATTAGGAAACTTGAGGAATACTGAGAGGCAGAACAACAGCAAATATCTGTAACTCAGCTATGATAGCCAGCACTGAATGACAGCATTTATTTGTTTTTATGTTTAATATGTATATGAATGCTTTGCCTATATGTATGTCTGAGCACTGTGTTCATATCTAATGGCTGTGGAAACAAGAGAGGTCACTGGGTTCTGTGGAACTGAAGTTTAATGGTAGTTGTGAGCTCCACGGTGGGCTGCTGGGAGTTCAACCTAGGCCCTCTAGTAGAGATGCCAATACTCTTAACTACAAAGTGTGCTCTCTAGCCCTAAATAAGGGCATCTACTGTACATATTATTTATATGATTTTTAGAATATGTTTTTACTTTCTGTGCTCCTTTCATGTTATACCTTTTTTTTCCAACACTGACTGAACCTCTTGGAGAGGGCATCAAATTTCCCACATTGTTGGGGGCCTTAAATTGTCATTGTGCCATAGACTTCTTCAGGGCCCTCTTGGGTTTTATGAACAGCAGATTCATGTGTAGTCACCCCCCGTTTTGGATTGTCATGTTAGCTAGGCATGGTGCTCAATATGCATGGTTGACTGGCTATTCTGACTTCATAATGTCATTTCCAACATGGCAGTAAAATGGTAATGAAATGGTAAGCTCTTCTTGGTTACTAAATTTCCAGTATCTCAGACATAACTTTACTTTTGATGATCAAAGTATTTGATTACTACTTTCAATAAAGTGATGATACCTTCTGAATCTCTCTCCTCCCCTTTATTCATATTTTTTTTTTGCAAAATGTCTGCATCATGACTGAACTATCTTTAAAAAGCGTAAAACAAATAGAGTGTGGATTAAGGTCTTTTGGGAAGCACACATGTTTAAAAGGCATATTCGACTATGGGGCACTTTTGCCCCTGATACTCTTAGTGTCAATCACTTCTCTGTCCATCTTAGTTTCTCTCTGGCAGTGAAGGCAATTTCTTCATATATTCTCCCATGAGCTGGAAAACATTAAATGGGATCAAAATCCAAACCAAAGACTAAAAGGCTGGTCTGAATCCCCAGATATGATGCTTTCACTCTTGCTAGTACTTCTGACTTACAGAAACTGTCAAGGCTGATGGCTCTCAATAATCCCCCAAAGCTTGGAGATGCTCTGGCCATATCTGGTTTTAGTTGCTGCCTGGGTAATCCTGGAGAGAAGGGCCTTTCCACTAACCTTTGCTCTTAGTATTGCAAAACAAGAAATATGGGGCTGGAGAGATGACTCTGTGGGTAAGAGCACTTGGTGAGCAAGCAAGAGAGCTTGAATCCAGATCCAGAGTATCTATGTAAGAGCTGTGTATAGTCGCAGACACATTTGATAAAACAGTGCGGAACGGGAGTGGGGCTATGGGGAGAAAGGAGGTTTGCTAGGGCTTGCTGGTCAGTTCACTGAACAACAATAACAACAACAACAACAAATCAAATAAGCAAAACTTTAAACTGAAAGTTTAGTGAGAGATTTTGTTTCAAGGGATTAAGGCAGAGAGAAATGGAGAAGGGTATTACATCTTTGTCTTGCTTCTGCTTGCAAACATAGTCTCATACACTCATAATACATATATGATATGCATACATCAATACCACACACACACACACACACACACACACACACACACACAAACATACCAGGAAACAAAAATGTTCTCAAAGTAAGTGTAAATAGAAGGATATAGCTGTCCTGAACATGTTAAAATTTGAGAAACAGGGGAAATAAACATGTCTCAAAAATATTGATTAGTTTTTTCAGTCCCTAGAGAGTTTCAAGTTTCATATGTTTTGATTTTTAACTTTCCAATACTTCCAAGATCCACCCCCTGTATCCACTCAACTTTGAGCCCCTTTTGTTTTAACAACATTTAAGACCAATTTGTGAGAGGAATTTTACATCCACAGCAAAACTAGGCACAGTACAGATTTCCCATATGTCCTCTTTGACCATGCTCACACAATCTCTCTCCCCTACAGAATTCCACACCAAAGTGGTACACAAATTATGCATGATGATCCTACAGGTGCACATTGTTACCTCCGGGCATCTACAGTTTATGGTGGGACCCATTCTTGGTGTTGTTCATTCCATAGGTTTTGGTAAATGAAATGTTGACAAGTATCTTCCACTGTAGCATTACTTCATGAAAATAGCTTTCCAACCTCTAGAATGTTCTGATGACAGTTGATTCACCCTCCTTTCCTCCAGCCCATGGCAGGCTGTAACTGTCTATTGTCTCTGTAGTTTTCCAACTTCCAGCATGCCCTGATTTATTAAGATGTGAAGCCTTACAAAAAAAAAGATGTGAAGCCTTTAAAGCTGGGATTCTCTCACTTGGGAATGCACACTCAAGACTCATTACTTCTCATGATCTTATAGCTTTTTTCTCGAGTGTTGGCTAGCATTCTGTTTCCTGAGTGTATATTGAGTGATTACCCACTCACTTACTAAAGAATGCGTTTGTTGCTTTCAAGTAGGCACAGCAATGAATAACACTGTGAAAAACTTATGTGAGTTATTTTGCGTAACTGTAAGTATTTCTAGTTTACATTTTTTGTTGGTCTGTATTCAGCACACAATGATTGATTTCATAAGGACATTTCTACACAAGTATATAATGTACCTGGAGAACATTTGCCCCTTTCATTATCTTATCCCCTCTCGCCATCCCTGTTCATTTCCCTTGTCTCACTTCTACTTCTGTGCCATAGATATGTCATCTGTGTGTGATTTTGGGTATCTAATATTTAGATACAAGGAAACAAAAATGACATATTTTTTTAAATCTGGTTTATTTTATTTGCATGGTGGTCTCTAGTTAATCCATCTTCCTGCAAACAGCATAATTTCATTCACCCAAAAATTTCCTGGATCATGTGGAAAGATTATGTTTGGTTTAGTGTGAAACTGCAAAACTCTCTTTAAAGAGATTTTAGCAGATTTCCATGGAGGTGAAGGAGCAGCCCTCCTTCTTCCAGACTGCATCCTATACACTGGACTTGACTCCTCTGTTATACTAACATTTGCTGATTATCCCCTTGTCTACCCTCTGTTATTTTCTATCACCTTTTGGAAGCTGTATGTTCAGGTCACCTGTCCATTTTGTAATTTGGAATACTCAATTTCCTTATTGTTGAGTATTTAAAGATTTATTTTCAATTGTGAGCATATATGCTTGTGCCAGTGTGGGGTTATTGCATGGGAGTGAAGGTGTCCATGGAGGCTAGAGGTGCTGCTAGCTGCCCAATGTGCACGCCGTGATGCTAATCCAGGTCCTCCAGAAGACCATTATACCCTTTTACATAATAAACTCTCGCTTGTCCCTATTCTGTTGAGTTTTAAGAAACTGCTATCAGTTATGTAAGATATACAGAGAATATAGTTTTGAAAAAAAAATTTTCCATCTGTGGCTTATTCTTTCTTAAAGAATATGCACATCTGGAAGACAGCTTTCTTTAGACTCTTTGCTATCCAGATGTCCAAATCAAGGAGCTCTTTAAATTTGACTAAATACTTTCTATTGTAATTCTAGAATTTTATAAATGCAGTATGGTCTATGTATACCCATTATCTTAGCTCAACTGTCCCTAAACATGAAGTGGACATGACCTGGAACGAAGAATGCATTCGAGAGTCTTCTGTCTTCCTCCTTATCTGGTCTACTAATGAAGCCTTGAAAAGCATACATTTTTTTTCTGGACTAATTTTTCTATTTATGATTTTTTCCCAAGGAGACCAAGGATGAGAGCTTTTATTTTTGTCCTCTCTTTCTCATCTTCTTTTTCCTCTTCTTCTTCCTCCTTATCTTTTTTTATCCCCCTCCTTCTCCTCTTTCTTCTCTTTCCTTTTTTTTTCTTATAATCTAGAGATAATACTAAGAAACTTAGATTAAAGATAAAGAAAATTAAGGTGCTACAGATAATATCTTTTTTAACATTTTTAAATATCTGTAAAGATGGGTAAAGTTTTTTTATGCATGATGTGATCTTTAGGCAAAGCCTTTAAAAAGAAACATTAATTCTTTTCATGATACAAAAATACTCTCCGAAGAAGAAATTGTAGAAGACCAGGGTTTGATTCTCACCTCTTATATGATGACTCATAAGATCCTTAACTCCACTTCCAGGGAAACATGAGAAGACATGACAAGGATGTCAAGGTTAAAATTTTATAAAAGTTTTAGGTGAAATTTAATCATAGATATTGAGGGCATTGTATTGTTGCATCATCTTTACTTATTTTTCTTGAGTATTTGGATAAAACATTGAGAGAACATAGCTCATATAGACCTATCCATATGATTTTGATGAATATAAAACGACACATACACATGTAGAAAGCACACTTCTTCGCTCTTTATTGCCATCAACATATCCTATCATCATGCACACAGCTGGCTCTCTGTCTCACTCTTAACCTCCCTCTCTCCTGATATCCTTGAACTTTAAAGTGTAAATCTCAAGGTCCAAATCAGGAGCAGAAGGAGACAGAGCATGAGCAAGGAACTCAGGACCACGAGGGGTGCACCCACACACTGAGACAATGGGGATGTTCTATTGGGAGCTCACCAAGGCCAGCTGGCCTAGGTCTGAAAAAGCATGGGATAAATCCGGACTAGTTGAACATAGCAGACAATGAGGAATACTGAGAACTCTAGAACAATCGCAGTGGGTTTTTGATCCTACTGCAAGTACTGGCTTTGGGGGAGCCTAGGCAGTTTGGATGCTCACCTTACTAGACCTGGATAGAGATGGGCGGTCCTTGGGCTTCCCACAGGTCAGGGAACCCTGATTGCTCTTCGGGCTGATGAGGGAGGGGGAATTGATCGGGGGAGGGGGAGGGAAATGGGAAGCGGTTGCGGGGAGGAGGCAGAAATCTTTAATAAATAAATAAATTTAAAAAAAAAGAAAACTTCGTGATAAAAATACTAGGAAGTCAAGATTCTTTCCAGAAAACACAGTTCTCAATTTATGATGAATATATCTGCTTTTCTTCTCCTCCTTCCCCCTTTCCTTTTCTCCCTTTCCATCCTCCTTCTCTTGCTCTTCTCTCTTTCCCCTTTGTGTCTTTTTCTACACAAATGAGCATGCACATACACACACGCATACACACACACACACACACACACACACACACACTTAAGCAGTGTGACTTTTGAACAAAGCAGACCATGTACTTCTCTCAAGTAAAGTGCTGCCCGAGTTCAGAATCCTGATAATCAAGATACCGTGAGATGAGCTATTCTTGTAAATTAGTTTATTTTAGGGCAGTCAAAAACTAGTACCCTGGTCGCTTTTGCATGTCAACAGAGAGTTACACGAGCTACAACAGCCTCCACTCTCTTCTTCAGTGTACTTAAAGCCAGTGAAGTCATGACTGAGCCTCGTAGGCAGGAGCAACACTGACTCTTTGGGTTCCATGTCTCCCTCTTCAACATGGCTATAAAGAAGGATGATTTGGAACAGTTACTTTTGATGTTACCGTGTTTTGCAGATCTGGCTTAAGTGTGGATGCTTCCTGTCTACAGGATCTCTATTCTGGAATAAATCTTCAGAAATGATTAATAAAGTAATTAAACATATTTTTTTCCATTTCTGTCATTTCAACTTGTGACCAAGTAATTAGTGTTAGTGATAACCAGTATTCCTGGGGCCTATTAATGGGCCTTTGATAGCCCCCTTTTCTTTCTTTGCATCAAAAAGGTTGTGAAGGAAAAAGAGTTCTAAGGATGCCAAGCCTCAGCACTTTTTCTCACCTTACTGCTAATGGGATCTGTAAGAATGACCGTGAACTTTGATCTTTTCTTTCTTCATAGCCTTTCCCTAACCTTCAGTCCACAATAGGAACTTTTGCTGTCTCATCCTTATGACAGGTGTGCACCACCACGCCTGGTTATTGCCTTCTGGATTCGAGAATTAGCAGTGTTCTTTTGTCAATACTGGCTTGGTTTTGAAGCAGGGACCATGTTTGTTGGAACACAAGGGCGGGAGGGTAGGTGAGCAGTGTTCGGTTTAGTCAGTCTTCATTTACTGTGCAGTAAATGGAAGACTCAGCTGAAAGACTGCCTCACTCATTTTTGAAACCTTTAAACAAACAAGTTGAATCATTTTTACCTCATGCAAATCTGTAGCAGTGTCTGAATAGAAACAAATTAGAAAGAAGGAAAAAATACTGCCTTTTTTGAGTTTTCCATGTTTCTCAGATTTCCCCCAGAATATTGTTTTCTCATATATGAGGGAAGGTGCCCTGTAGTGATTAAGAGTATAACACGGGCGTCCAACTTTATGAGGACAAACCAAATGTGGGTGCTATATGGGGACCCCAAGCAAAATGTATGTATGGGCTAAAACAGGCCATTAAAGCTTCTGTGTGGATTGAAAGAACAGACATTTGGAAGCAAGTACAATGTTATCTCCTAGGTAATAAGACAATGAATAGCATGTAACCCCTGCAGGAGATGGGAATAGAACTTTACTAGGCCAGAGAGGTGGTACAGAAGCCTTGCAGCTGATACAGCTCCTCTCCATGGGAGCCCACATGGCTCATTATTTACTTGCTGTGCCCAGAAAAAATACACAATTTGTGGATGACTTTGTATACATTGTGCAGAGTGATTAAGCGCTCTGTTTGGTATTTGGTTCACACTGCTGTGTGTCATTCAGATCCTATTCTATTAAACCTTTTCATTAGATTTTAACAAAATTATTGCCACAGTGGTTCCCAGGATCTTTTACTGTAGAGCCTTGGTATAGGAGAGGCACTTAGAAAAAGACATTAAATTATCATTTATTGATAAGAAACTAAACTTGGTAAATTAATTTTTTATTTATGCATTAACCTTTAATACTCATTTAACTTTAGAAATAGTCATAGGCCTCTGGTCTTTCCATATCTTCCAGTTAAGATGTTCAAAAATAAATCTTTTCATTTCCAGAAATAAACCTGATATGATCACGTCATTTCCCTGATTAGAGCTCTTTAGTGTCTCTCTCAGTCATTCATATTAGATAAATATAAATGCCTTTGCTTGTATGCAAGGCCTTTCATGATATATCTCTTTCTTTTCCAGAATCTTCTGTAGTTTCCTTCATCCCCCCTCAATTTTGCTTTAGAAATATTAAACTCATCAGTCATTCACATCATCATAAATGCATGTGACAAAAGCTGTTCTAATATCTGTGGAATTCTCTCCCACTCCCCGATTTATACTTCTTACCTTGTCCCTGAGCCTATTAACCTCATTTAGATCCAAACTTTACACTTCATCTGTTCCCTTAACCCTGTGGGTATCTTTTCACTCAAATGAAAATAGGCTAACCCCACATAATTCCTAATGTATGCTGGTCTCCATTAACTGACTTCATGTATTACCTCATCTAATTCTATAATACCTTTGAGAAAGGCATATGATTTCTCAAATCTCAAATCTCTATTTCTCTTTTGTACTGTCTGTTTTCACATTTATAGAAACCATAGCAACAATCTTTCCCACCTTTTTCTTTTCTATACATGAAAACTTTTGCAAGTGGTCTACAGACCAAGCCCCTTGTGTCTGGTAACTTGACATCTTCCACTACTTCCTTGATTGTTTCTGTTTTTATTCTGACCATATTAGTCTCAAATACTGACTTGGCTGTGATTATAAGTATACATCTCCTTTGGCTTGAAAATAGAGCTATCTTTACATTTTAAGGTTTTAGTTTGAGGTAGAAAAATCAAAAATGACAATACATCTTGAAATCTACTAATCAATGTAAATGTTTTGCAAAAACATAATATCAAAGTCTTTTTTTAAACAAATCATAAGTTAAATTATACATTCTCTAATAGGTATGGAAGTCAAGTGTAAGATGACAATAACATCTGCAGGAAGGTGGCCTGATGCTTTTCTCCATAATTAACGCACACATTTGTGTCTTCTGTTTTCTCTATGTCTGATTTCCTCTTAACTAATTAATACATAAGTGTATGGTTCTCTGTATAGCAACATACACAAACACACAACACATAGACACACTCTCTTTCCCCTTGTCCTCTTTTCTCTCTGTTTCCCCTCTCTCTCTCTCTCTCTCTCTCTCTCTCTCTCTTTCTCTGTGTGCATGTGTGTGTGTGTATACCATGCCACATGGTGAAACACAGATAAGAATTATGGGTTAATTTAAGTTGTAAGAGATAGTTAGCAATAAGCCTGAACAATAGCCCAAACTAATTATATATTAATTTAATATATTAATGCAATTATATATTATTATATTAATGTGATTTAATATATTAATGTAATATAATATATTAATATATAATAATATAAATATATTAATTTATAATTAATTTAAGCCTCTGGGTGTTTCTTTGGGACTGAATGGCTGTGGGACCATGTGACACAGAAACTCCCGTCTATAGAGTTTCTTTGTAAACTTAGAGATAGACAGCTGTAGATGTCGACTTGTTGTTTTGTCATTACAAGATATTTTTCAGGTTTTCTGTGTAATTTCTAGCTCAAGTGTTGTGAAGACATTGTCAAAGAAGATATTAGGGGTTGGAACGATGGTTCAAAGGTTACAGAGCTTAGATGGCAAATATGGAACATACGCCCATGTAAAAATCTAGGCATAGTCTGTAACCTCAGCTCTGGCTCAAAGAGAGGAGGTAGAGACTTGCACATGTCTAGCGATAGCTAATCAGCCACTCTAGGCAAAAGGGTGAGCTCCAAATTCAAAAAGAGGCCTGGTCTCTAAAAAGAATGTGAACGTAGCACACAGTGGGCATCTGTGAAGTTGTGAAAGAACAAAGTTAACTAATAGAAAATAAAGTTAAGCATAATATTTAACACTGGGTTCCACACATATTCGTATGAAAGAGTAGACCCCACACAAATGCACACATATATACATGCCTCTTTCCCCTGCCAGGTGGCTCAGGGTATGCTGGAAATTTTCAAAACAACACAACTTACTGACATTGTTCTTACTTGTATACCAGAACTTCATGGTAAGACTGCTAGACACACCACATACTTTGATTAAAGATCATAAACAGCTCAAATTCGTGCTGATCAGGATGCTCCCTCCTTGAAAGCTTGTTTTCATAGACCTGGACATCTTCCCTTGGATGTTGAGGGAGAAAAGATATCGATAATCTTATCCAGATGTCAACCCTGTGAGCTACACTGTAGCGACTAGCCTGGCCAGATTGGTCAATAGATGCAGTCACGGCACAAATATTATAGGGATAACCAATTGCTTTCTGATTGTAAGTAAGACATTTTCGAAAAGAGGACTCAAAAACCTGTTACTGTTAATCTGACCAACGGCTATGGAGCTCAGGGGCCACAAGTGTCAACCTCCTACCATTATTTTGCTAACCAACTACCATCTCTACTCGTATCTCAATGCCTATAGTTAGTGCAGGTTTCAGACCTCGTCAGAGAAGTGGATAATGGTTGACAAAGACTCTCATTCATGACACAAGTGCAGAGAAGTATTTGCTCAGCCATAAGTGAGACATTTATAGGCTATCTCCTTCCCTCGGGTCTCAGGGACCAACGTGAAAGAGGGAGCAGAAAAGTTTGAAAACTCAGTGATTGGACACAGTTGGGCAAAACAGCATCTCTGGCCGTCTCTAGTTTCATTGCCCTGTGGACCTCAGAGCAGCTGTGCCTCTTAAAGATCTGCTTAAGATCAAGTCACTCATCATTCTAACACGGACCAGGGAGGGCCTCATGAGCCTCCACCCTTTGCCGAGGAGTTACTAACAGCTGATAGCTGCTAATGGAAGTGTAGCCCTTGGTAAGCCCATCATCCTACTTCAGGAGATAGTCCCACAGCCATGTGTAGATGAGCAGAACAAATCAAGACCTGGTTAGTTTAAAAAAAATCAAATCAAGTCAAAACAAACAAAAAACGTTAACTGTGGAGTTGGGAGGGAAATGGTGTGGTATACATGCATCTGGGAAGAATGAGGGGGCAAATATGGAAATAATAAATTGCTTGTGAGAGAATTCTCACATCAATAGAAATATATCTAAAACAATAAGTAATAAATAAATAACAAGAAAGGCATACAGTCCTTTCAGCTGGTGCTGGCACTGTCTGCTTACATCCTGTAGCCGCAGAGGCTGCAAATACTTGTGTTTTTCCACCCCGCACCCAAGTTTTGGCCTTCCAGTATTTCCTATAGAAATTCCTATTGTGAAAATGCAAATTTTCCCATTACAAATTCTGTTGAGTCTGGCCGGTTAATCCCTGAAGAAACCAGATTTCACACTCTGTATAAAATGGCATTTTTCTCTCATGCTGTCCCTTCTTTCCCCAGGAGGAAAATATTAAAGAATATGGGAATGTTTCTTCTAGGAAAGTGCAAATCCATAAAAGAAGACGTGGGCTTTAAAAAATGTTGCCTTTGCTTATGAATACTGTCAGCTAAATCAACCTATAAATTCCATCCAAACACTAAACAATAGGCAAACAGAATAAGGTACCCAGAAAAGTACATTACATTCTCTGCAGTGTATTGCTTAGTGTGATGGGATTTTTTTTTTTACAGCTTTTGAACCTGTACATAAGTATGATAATAGCCATTTCCAGCCCCCTTTGGAATGCATACTGATTGAGAAGCTCAGTTTATTTATATATTCTGCAACCCAGTTATAAACACTAACAAAGTTTCTCTGATCCCTTGACCTTACTCCCTCAAAAATGAAACAGTCCCATTTTTGTGCTGTCAACTCAAGTACTGTCTTTTTTTGAGTGCCTGCCTGTGAATTGCAGTCTTTTTCTCGATTTAGTTGATTATGTTGGTTTGCTTTGGATCACACCTAGTGGATTGCTTATTTTTCAATCTTTCCCTGCCTTTGAGAGTGGCCTGAGTGAGCTACAGCGCAAAGCAGAGCCTCCCAAAAATCTCTTATCACTATTTATCCATTCTACTAAAATAATGTGGTTATAGGTTTTATATTCAAAACCCAGCACTATCTTCATGTGCACAGATATGCCTGTATTCAGTAGTATTTGATACTACATGAGATGGATTTTCTCTTTGAACAATCACAGCGTCTCAATAATTTAAAGAAAGGTGATATCTTACATGATTCTACTGACAAGCCTCCTCTTACCCCACACACAGATTGAAAAAATTGGAGTCTTAATATAGATTAATTCTTTCCTCCTTTTACTTATATTTTCCTCAGATTAGGCTGAAGACATTGGGCACTAACCAGCTTGCCAGCAGAAGAAGGCTAGCAGGCAATGCTTTCAGAGCCATAAATGCCTCTTCCAATATTTAGAGCTCCCAGAAAGAGGCTTTGGGACCATATGACATAATATGTTCACTGGCTACTTCTTAGTATCTTTGCTTAGCATGGTCCTTGCCCTACAAGTGCAATCCCTTAGGATAGAATTTAAGTCAGCATGTGTTACTGGCTGAGAACTCTAAGAAGCTATTTGACCACTTAACCTTCACTAGATCTTCAGATCAAAATGCACAAATTTTTGCTTTGCACAGCTCTCCTCGAGTAGCAATCATATTGATTTTATGTCAAATGGCACCCCTAAGTATATTTAGCTGGAATCTCTAACACAATAACACATCAGAAACAGGAAGAGCCATGACATACTTCCATATAAACTATACAACTATTATGGCAATAATATCTGAAAAAAGTTGAGACAGATTATGGAGTGGGAGAATGCAAAGAGGGTGATCCTATTTGGATCAAAAGGCAATGTAAACTAAGCAGATATGTAAACTAAGCAGATAAGATAAAAAGTCATAAGATACCACAAAGAACAGTCTCTGATAAAGAATAGACTACAGGAATGAAGGGGCAGACAGGAAAATAGTCTTTCCAATGGGTCTAATCAGAGTCTCCAAAAGGTATCTTTTTGTAGTCAATGTATGAGCAATTGGGCATGAAATATATGTTGTCCTCAAGACAGTATGATAAATGACATGATGCCATTTTACACCCAAAGTGCCATTTATCCTAGAAAAGATAGACTATTTTTAAAGCACTCGTTGAGCTCTGAACAGCACAGTATAGAGCAGGTAACATCTTCCTTGATACAAAGTTTGCAGTGTGAGGGACAGTGTGATGTTTCTGCATTCAGTTTTGAGTTTCTGCATATAGAGACAGCCATTAGGGAGTCACAGGTGTTTCCTGTGGGCAAAACGTACTGTCACATAAGTGGAATGTTCTTTCTTAATTCCAGGCCACTTTGTTTGCCCATCTGTCATAACTAGATCTGAGATAACCTCTTCGCAATAAATCTTACGAGGGCTGTTCACTCAAGAGGCCTTTATTCACTCATTTTAAAGTCTATTGGCCAGTTCTTTCTGGTTTTCTGCTAGAATATTTTTCCCACTGTTTGTCTGAACTCTTTGAAGGCACAGATGAGGTTATGCACGTTGTATTTCTGTACTCTCCCCAATCAGCGATCAGGTACTAAATGATAAATGTCCACTTGCTTATTTACCTCATTTAAAATAAGATTAAGGATTAAGTGAATATAACTGCATCAATGCAGGTATTTGTGTAATTTATTTTTAAGACTAACTTGTCAAAGACGAAGACTGGGGATGTGAAAGTTGAATGTTAAAGCGAATAGTCACAGTTGCCACTTCGGGATCATGCCTGAAAGAAAGGCTTATTTTAAGAAGTAGAGTCCTACTTTCAAAGAGAAGCCCGATGAAAACTGTAATCCGGAGAAGAAACTGAAATCGGTGACAAAGGAATTCAATCAAGGGTCAGGTTTCAAGAAAATGAGTTTATTCTCGGGGCAATAGCAAAACTCAGTTAAACTCCTGAGCCGTTGTGTTTGAGTACATGTGGCAAACTTTACCAACTAACTGCATCCTCATGGTTTCATGAAGAACTTCTCATGAACCAAGGCCTTGGTAGTCATTGTGAAGCCAGGGAGTAATGATGCTGGGCCAGACTCAGGGCCAGACTGCAGGAGGATGAATGAGCTGAAGAAGCCTATTCAACTGCTCTAGGTAAAGGTCAACCTGTATTTGAGCACGAGTCTGGTACAGAAAGAGACAACAAAAAGATCTTTCAGAAATGTGTGAAGCCTGTTTGGGCTTCGCTGCTAAGGTATTGAGATCCTTGCTGTTGTCCTTTGCTTATAGCACTGGGACTGATGCTGACGGTTTCATTTAACAATTTAATAATCTACAGTTTCTGGGAAAAGCTTAGTTCATTCAAATAGCAAACTTCCTTTTAAGTTTTTTTTCTCAAAACTTACTTTTTAATCAACTTTCACATTATTAAAATTACTTCTGCTTTTTTCATAGGTCCTTAATTTTGGTTAATTCCCATTCCATATTCTCCTCTCACCCATTTCGCTGAGTGGAATTCTTTTTATGCCAATTTTATATTTTTATTTAATGAAAATGGAATATATCACTTTGGCTGCCAGGTTCACATAGGGAGTTTAGCTCAGACATTTTCTGATATTCCTTATGTTGTCAAAGGCTGGAGTTTCCTTCTCACTAATCTAAAACAATATCACTAGAAAAACTACTGTTTCGGTTTTGTTGTCCTAGAGCTAGAAGCTTGCTCAACTCTAGTGAGGGATTGCTATGTTTGTCATTTCCCCCTTTAGGAAAGTAGAAGTAAACACGAACTTTTGTTTCTCTGTGGTGCAGAAATGAAGAAAGAGGAACACAGCTATCTGTTAAGATATTGGTATTGTCCCTGACTCGCACTTTTCATGCAACCCTGAGTCAAAATCCGTGACCTCAGATGCAAACAAAACACACGCTGAACACAGTCACCTCTCTTGATTCCTCCTGCCACCACCATCTCTGGTTTGTACTCTTGCAGTGGTTTCCCCGTCTTTCTTGCTGAATAGCTTATGATTTTGAATACTTCAGAGTGGACACGACACGCTCTTCTTTAATTAAATGTCTCCCAAGCCTCTAATTAATAATCTTTCTAGCTAGATGTTGTATAATTCTCAATACAATATGCACCCAGGAACTTTTTATCTTGAGGTCTAACTCTTCTTCCTTAGCTGGTCATCTTTCGTCCCATCTAGTCCGTCTTTCTCTTTGAGATAACATATTCACACCAAACATTTATCACTGCCTGAATTTCTTTCCTTCTAGTTGCTTGCTTAGAGAGCATCCTCTCAGCCTATTGGGTCGTATCTAATTGATTCATCTACTATGGGGAATGTGTAGGATTATCCACCCAGCTAAAGGTGCCTTTTAATGTATGCTATCACTTTTTCAGCTTTTTTCATTGTTTGTTGCATTATAAATGGATATTTTATTCATTTTTGTGTTTTATTCTAGAATATAAGCTCCCTGAGAATATAAACTTTGTCTATTTGATTTGTGATTTTTGTTTCTAGAACCTGCAATGTGTAATGACCTTATGAAATTTTACTAGGTGGTAAATTTGTTGACTGGCCCATCAAGAAAGACCCCTTGTTTGTAAAGTGTCTTTGTTATTGACTGTCTTTTACATTTGTTTTCCTCATCTGTCAAATACTGGTTATACTTCCTGCTTCTCTTTTAATTTGCTGTTAACAGTGGTTGTTTCTTCACATACACTGTTTCATAGATATCTGACATATAGTGCCGTACACCGCGCCCCCGTGTCTGCGCTCTATGTGCAGGCACCCAGTTCCTGAGCTTTGGGCAAGGGGCTGAGGTTTAGAACACAGACACAGAGATAGACTGACACACGCAGCTCCAAAACGCTGGTTCAGAAAGCCCATCTTTATTAACACTATGTGGACTTAAATACACTGCAGTTAATGGTCAACAGGTGATCCTCTGATCCTCTAACTAGGAACAGCTTCTAGTAACTTATATTAGAAGATTCTAGGAGGGAAAAGCAACTGAAGGCCAGGACTCATTAATCCCAACAATATAGTATGTTCTCAGAACTTTCTGTTGTTATTGACTCTGCTATTTATGGCTATAAGGCAAGGATAAAATATAATCGTGTTGTTCTGTGGATTTTCTCCCAGCCATTTAGAATGTACAGTCAATGGAATGAGTGACTCAGCTCTTAATTCAAGATGTACAGAATCTTCGGTCTTGGTTTTGGGTGATTGCACATTTGCCTTTCAACTAGAAGATCGTAGTAAAGATACTATAGCAGTAAGAACAGCATTCTGACTTGAGTACAGCTTCTTATATTTCATGCCCAGTTGCTCATACATTGACTACGAGAAAATTACCTTTTGGAGTCCTTCCTTTCATGGTTGTTACTTACTGGTGTTCTCAGAGATCTGACTGCAGCCACTGGACTATTTATTCTGCCTCATTAAGACTCACATTAAGGAAGGACTCACATTAGATTTGGAGGAAGAAACTTGGTGTGGGGGGTGGGGTAGAGTTTCAGTCACTTGCTTAACACTTAAGTAAAGGCTTGTGCCTGTAAAATACTCCAGGTATACTGTGCACAAAGGTTCTTGTGGCCCTTTCTGGCCCTTTCTGGCCCTTTCTGGCCCTTTCTGGAAACTGTTTCTCCTAACCCCTTAGTCACTGAATTCTACCCACTCATACTATGCCTTTGGATTTTATATAAACAGAGTAATAAACTAATTTTCTGGCATTTTTTTTTACCTTAATGTATCTGGGCATGTTTCCATGTTGTGTGATGGAATAATTTATTTTTTTGTTTGATTGCTCATTCTCGCTGTTTGAATAGGCATCCATTGCTTACCATATACATTTAAAGAACCTTTTGGATTGTTTTGGTTCTTCACTGTCATGAGCACATCCTCTGTAAAAATTCACAAGCATTTATTTTTCTAGATATATGCTTTTGTTTATTAGGGTAAATTCCTGGGAGACAAACTGCTGTCCCATAAGAAATAATAGGTTTAACTTTGTAACCCAAACTTGCCCTCAGATATAAACGTCACTTTTTTTCACAACATTACATTGGAATTCTTATTGTTCTCTGTTCTCAATAACATTTGGTATTATTAGAATTTTAAGATGATGATTTCAAGTGTTGAGCAATTTTCTTGTACTTATCAATCACATGTAATATTTCATTACATTATATCTGTGTTCAGATCACTTAAACCTTTTTAATCAGCCTTTCGTGGTTCACTTGATGAATGATTTACACATTTTAACACTATTTTGTAGGCATATATATGTTAATATATATTAAAAATGGTGCAAAGCTTGCAATTTTGAATCTACTTTGCTTGCAAAGAAACCTTTAGTTTTGATTAAGTGTTATGTATTTTATTGCTTCTTTCATGGCTGGTACTTTCAGGAGTTTCTCAAGAAACATTTACCTTCACTGAAATTACAAAGATACTTTTCTGTATTTTCAAGTAAGCCTTATAGATCTTGTTTTTACGTTAGGTGCCTGCAGTAGTTACTTTTTCATTGCTGTGATAAAGAGCATGGCAAAGTCAATCTATAAAAAATAAAGCATTTAATTGTGTATATTTCCAGAGGCTTGGATTCCATGATAGTGGAGAGAAGGCACGGAGGCAGGAATATTTGAGAGCTTACATCTCTGACAGCAAGTAGGAGGTAGAGAACACACTGGGAATGGAGTCCTTCAAAGCCTGCCCCTAGACATACACCTCCTCCGGCAAGGCCATACCTTCCAATACTTCCTAAATATTTCCACCATCTGGGGACGAAGTATTCAAACACGTGAGTCTTTGGAGGTCTTTCTCATTCAAGCAACAACAGCGTCTCTTTCAAATTAGTGTGTGTGTGTGTGTGTGTGTGTGTGTGTGTGCATGTGGGCATGAGCACCTGCGAGCATAGTTGTTTGATGAAATAGAGGCTGAGATATATAATTTTTTCCATGTAAATACTTCTTGTTTCCCCCCCACCACCACCAATGACTCAACTTAATCAGACACAGGTTTCTATAAGTTTAGAGAAATACTTTATACAGCTCTTATATGAAATATTCAAAGAGTATTTACTTCACAGCATATGAAAGGTGAGCAGGTGATTATTATCCTTCCTTTAGGAGGGAATCCCTCTCAGCTGAACATTGTATTACAATCAATCACTATGGGAAAGGAAGCTTTATTGAGTTTGTGTCACTGTTCTCCGTTTTAATAAATGATTTGTATTTGGTTTAAACTTTAAAAACTTTTGGAGTAGATTTTTTTATTGACATATGAGACTTCAGATGCTCAGAGAGCTCTTTCGCTTATCTAAAGATCCTTTTTAGCAAATATTGGAAATAAATTCTGAACTCTGGGTTTTGGATTGCGGAGCCACTTTCTCTGCAACCATGCTAGGTTCTCTTTTCTATTTCTTCATTATGGGTACAAAGTCTTTTCTGTAGATAACGGAAAGCAATGATTCTCATCTTCTGTGTCTATCTGTGACTGAAACACACTCCATCCTTTCTTCCGTTTCCCCCTCCTTTCCTCCCCCCATAACTCCCTTTCTCTGTTCCTCCCTCCTTCACCAAGATAATTGAGTGCTTTACCACTGAGTCATATATCCCACTTTTAAAATTGTTTCTAACTTTTAAAGAAAAAGTTTAGCCATGGCTGGACTTGAAGGTGCTGTGTAGCCCAAGCTGACCTCAAACTCATGATCATTTACCCTTAGGCTGTACACTGGACTACAAGTGGTTGTCACTATTCATGGCTTGTAATTACTTTGAAATGTTATCAAAACTTTTCCTCTAAGGCACAATTTCTACCCTTAAAATTGTTGAAAACACATTGTTAAATGGGTAATTATTTATTTACACTTACTACATTAGAAATAAAATATTTATATCAATTTATTTAAAAAATAATAGTAATGAATTCACTATGTGGTAACACAACATATTTTTGTGAAAACTAACTCACTTTCCATAAAAATAATTACTAAGAATGGTGGTCTTGTTTTACCATTTTTTTCAAATTCTTTTATTAAGTACCTCAGAGAAGTTTTAAAAAGATCTTTTTATTAATTCTTTGAGAATTTCCTATATTTTGTTTTGGTCATTTTCTTCCCCTTCCTTATATGCTCCCAAATCTACCTCCTTTTACATATCCACCTAACTTTGTGTCCTCATTTTATTGTTTAAGCTCATGGAGTCCCATTAGAACTACCTTAGGTGTGTGACACATGGAGTCTTATACACACACACACACACACACACACACATATATATATATATATATATATATATATATATATATATATGGAGAGAGAGAGAGAGAGAGAGATTCTTTTTATTTAAGTATACTATTTGAAGAAAATCTTGTCTTACCTGGATATATAGTTGCAAAAAATCAGGAAAATTTTTATTGTCTTTTATTAAAGCTCCAACAATAGTGGTTTCTTAAAAAGTAAATGTTACTGAAAGGCAAGTTTTAATGTGAAATTTAAACCTTTCACTGACATAAGGTTATTTTCTTGTCAGTTTGAGCATCCTGTTTGATCATGACTACATGACCATACACATTGAGTTCTTTTGTAATTTTCGGTTCACTGCACTGCAGCATTAAGGTTGCATGGAAATTGATGGACTAACTCTCCCAACACAGGTTCTAATCGACTGACAATATATGCTACTACCTTTTAGGTATAGCACATTTGTACAGAGGTATCACTTCCCATCCCTGCTCAGAGTCAGGGGTGGATGAGTGCAAAAGCTTTCATCCACCTCAGCCCCTCAAGAGGCAGATCTACACTGCTGACTTCCACTCCACATTTGCCATGGTCTTGCAGGAACGTTTCTGGAACTAGATGATATGAAACCCCTCTGTTTTCCTTGATTCTTGCATTGACCATCAATCACAGTTGGGATTGGTCCCAAGGCGGTATCTGCCTTCCCTATTTCTAGCCTTTTATTCTACACAGGTGTTTCCATCAGTTATCTATTTGAATGTCTACTCTTAGCATTTAACTTTCTGAGGATCAATAAATACCTATAAACATCAACACAATTCATAAGCAAATATACAAAATTCACTTTTGTAATATTACCTCTGATTTTAATAGTAAAAGTTTTCAATTATTTTGAAGTTAAAAGGCATACAATAGAAGTTATGTGTTTTCCAGTATTCTAACTTCCATTCAAAACATTGACTTTTGTAATTTTACATCATTTGTTGCTTTTCTTGAAAGGGACAGCTTTCTTCCTTTCAATGATTTGAGAATTGTTTAAGACATCCGGTTTTGAACATTTATTGTTTACTTGGTGATGATTCTTTCAATAAATACAGTGTTCCAAGACAACTGCTACTAGGTTAGCTTGAGGTTCATTCAATCAGAATAGGACTATTTTTTTTAATCAGAAAATTATTGTACTGAAGAAGTATCTTTAAATCCACACAGATGACTTTACCACTTAAAATATTTAAAATGACATATACTCAGGGTAAAGATTTGATAAAATTAGTATTACTTTTCTATTTTCTGAAGGATGCTCTTCAACAAGCTTCAACATTACATTTCCTAAAAGAGAGGGACAGTGAGGAGAGAGCGGCAGAGGTGATGTCCCTTGTCACTATCCCAATTCTTGCTCTCGATCCAACCATTTCACCCACAATGGCTTTTTCTCCGTATTATTCCAACATGCCAAAAAAGAAAATGCCTCCATAATATTGGCATAAAAATAATTTTGTCTTCATTGGTGGTTTGAAAGCTCTGAGAATATTTTGAGTTTCAAAGAATTTACTTGGAGAGAGAGCCACTTTATAGAACCATCAGGTATTTATTGAGAACCCACTAACCCCAGTGCACCTTTGCTGTCCTTGGGTCTGGACAGCACTGAACCACTGAACAACTGCTTTCGAATGGCTAGGGCTTTTCTAAACTAACCCCTTATTAGAATTGAGTTAATGGAATGTGTTTGTTTGTTTCTGGCTGTAAAGATGAGAGGGTTCCTACCAGGAATTAGATTCTTGAGGCAACTGTTGAAGCCCAAAAGCTAAAAATAGTGAAGGTAGGTGACCAAGGGGGAGGGAACAAAAATACCAATCTGTAAAGACACTTCAAGAATTGAACAGATACAGTTATCTCAAAACAGTGAAAGACTCCATTTTAATACTGTTTAAAGTTCACAGAAGTTTCCATGATGTATTTTGATGCTGTATTAATAGCCATTGTTTACTGACCACTGAGTGCCTTATGAACCCATCTCCTTTGTGACAGCTACCCTAGCTAGGTATAACCTTGAATTGAAATTCCTTTCTCTTTCTTCCTGTTAGCTTTAACTTCATCATTATTGTCCTGTTCCTGTTTTTATATTTTGATAGGATCCAAAATGAAACATGATAAATCTAGCTAATTTTAGCATCAATGAAGACTTGTATTGTTCTGCTACTTATGAAGCTCAGATATCTGTAGTCTGAATCAGTACAACCCCATTTGACTTAAACTGTATAAAACTACAGAACTTGAAGCCTATTGTTCTTCTTAACTAAAAACCTTATTATTTTCTAAACGGTAAAAGAAATGCATACTTTGGTGTAGAAACCTGTAGTGCAAATAAGTGTATTGATGTGGTGTATATTGAATGTTTACTTATGCAACCTCAAGATTGCTAGGGAGGGGCACTCTCTTAGTTTGCCAAGCAACTCACTATGATTCAGATGTTTCCTAACAACCACCTGAGGGAGGAGAGCAATCTTCTCATTTAATCTTAATCACTGGCAATCAGTGACATTTCACAACTGGGAAATATCGCATGAATTATTAGATGAGCCATCACAAAATATAATAAAAGATAGAAAGCAATATAGCCTTGTGTGTGTCAGGGATTTACATGTAATTACCTAAAATATTTAAACATTGTTAAATGTTAGTCCCCAAAGATATCAGGCTTAAGTTCATGTTGTCTTTTCAAATAAAAGCCTTCATTTGGAACCACAGGCTTTGATATCTGTGCATACAAAGTAAGTGGATATTAATGCAGACCATGTTCAACTGTGTAGCTCCTTAGTAGTTGGGGTCCAGGCTGAAGTTGCAGATTTATCTTTTTTCTTTACTGGCCTGTATATTAACCCTTACACCACAAAATTGGGAATGTCGATTCACTTTGCTTTTAGGGATGAATTAATGAGAATGCATTATATACATGTATGAGACTAATACATTTAGCAGAATAAATTTAACTAATAAAAACTCTATAGAGACAGACTTGTTTGTTGAGAAACCATTGCAGGATATCTAGGGTCTAGTAAATTCCTTTTACCAGCTTCTCAGCCTAAATATGAATAAAAGTGAAGCTTTGGGTATGGCAAATGATATGCATAGGCAATATTTGAGAAAAATAAGAAACATGCAATTAATCTCAGATCGTATGACTGTGTGTCAGAGCAAGTCCTAATCTCTAAGCGGCTTAATGTTGTAGTCTGAATATCTGTGCCCCCACTCAATAAACTGAAGCTGACTTCTCAGGGTGATGGGACCAGATGTGGATCTTGCAGAGGTAATTAGCTTTGTCCTCTTGAATTGACTTACGCACCCCATGGAAGATTGCCAGAAAGCTTCCTCCACGTGATTAGCCCATTTGAAAGCACCATATCTGAAAGAGGAAGTCAGCCATCACCTGTCGGCACTTTATGTTTGCCCTTCTCAGCTTCTAGAACTGGGGAAAATAAATTTCTTTATGTGTAAGCTATTTTGTTTATTGTTTTGTTCCAGTGACTCAAAGGCACTCATATGCTTAAAAACTGAAAGTTTTCCACATAATCCATCATTCCAATGTGATCCAGTAGTAGTGAAGATGGCTGTGGTGGTGGTGGAGGAGGAATTCTATCCTACATGTTCAGGGATTCCTAGTACTCTCTGCTTATGGCTTTACCACATCCCAAGCCTCTGGATTTTACTACCACACTCTTGGTATCCTAACATCATGACCAGGAACAAGAGTTGGAGCATATACCAATTTTGCTTATAAGATCTGGTGTGGCTTACCTCTGATCAACCTCCAGTAGGCAAATCTAAGTTTTATGATCCTTCCTAACTACAGAGGAGACAAAGAAATACAGTCTGGTTGCTGCTTGGTAAAAACAGAACCAGGATCTGGTGAATCCATTCTATTTATGTTGGGCAAACTGATACTATAATTTTGCCAGTATTTTGAGTAGCTTACATGTCGAAAAAACACAAATGTGTCATAGTCGACATGAATTATTAATTTTGTTTCTTCATTCAGCAAAATTTTTGAATATTCACTGTGAGCAAGACACTGAACATGGGGTTTTATGTATGACATTAAGTGGATACTACCCCCAAACCAAAACAAAGCGGCCCACGGTTTCTGCCTTCAGGAGTTCCCTGTCCTCTTTGAGCAGACTGAGCTGATTGCTTTCCCAGTTAATCTCCGAATCATGGATAACAGGAAAGTAAAACATGACAGTTCAGAGAAGGTTAGCACCAGAACATAGGATAGGAAGGAGCATTGGGATCACACCTTATGATTTTATTATTCTTTGTAGAACTCTAACCTCACAGAATCTATGAGCATCACTATTTTTTTCTACATTAAGATAAACTAGGAAACTTCTTTGTTAATAAGACAAGTAAACACTCGTTCCCCTGGGTTACCAGCAACGGTACTTTTTAAATAAAATATAAAACATAAATTCTGATATTTTCAGTTTATGCATAGTCTACTGTCAAACTCTTTTCTGTCTCAGGTGGTTTGAGAGGAGAAAAATGGGGTGAAGAGCTGGGGTGCTTGAGTTCTAATATTTGTTCTTCAGATGGTAAGATAGAAGACCTGAAAGAAATCACTTCCCCTTTCTGAGCTTCAGATTTTCATATATATATATATATATATATATATATATATATATATATATATATTTGGAAACTTATGTAGTTAATAAGCACCTAATAGAGGAACATAAAGCAAATTAGCTGATGAGTCTGACAACAGAAAAGTGACAGGTCCTCTATATGTCTACTGTGGTAGAGTCTTATTGTAAGCCGTTGCTGTTTGGGGGGTTTGGATCCTGCAGTATCCCCAGAAATAAACAGAGCCCAAATAGTCCCGGTTGCCATGGCAGAAAGTATTCTGAAGATATGAATTGTGTCTATATTGAGGGTCTAATTATGATCAGACCAAGATTCATTTTCCACAACTATCTTTGTGTTGCCACAGAAACAGACAGTGTTGGTAAGTCTGTGAATAAACTTTATAACCAATTAACTTGTTATCCTCAAATGATGCCTTCATGGTCATCATTAAGGTTTTCTTTTTTAAACCTGAGTTCATGTAAAACTAGGAAATAGAATTCTCTTAATGTCATTCACACTCATCAATATATATTTTTAAGAGAGAAAAAGACTTTGGCAGATTCTAAGATTAAAGTGGAATTATATGTTATATTGTTGAAGTAATATTCAGTAAGGGTATTACAACTCAGATGGAATTCATGCTGTTTTTGTTTTGCAAAACCAAGGTAACAAAGATAGCTGAATTATTTTGTCTTTAAATAAAAATATTTTATTTAAAATTATATTAGATTTATTGAACAAATTAATGACTCTAATATTTGTCTTATTATGTTAGTCTATTATTAATAGTCAATAGATTTATTTTTACTCATGAAGAATCTGAGACTCGGGACAATATTTGACAGATTCCTGACAAGGCATTTCTATCAATTATATTTGGTACATTCACCTTGAATTTGCATTGTTTTCATACTATTTCTATGATATTTGTTCCCATTCTAGCAGAAGACACAGCTAATGTTAGAGGTTAATATGGACTAATAATAAACTCCACATCATAATTTGCAAATCTCCGATTTCTAATTTGTAAAATCATGATTATAATCAGAAATTTTTATCTCTTGGAGCTGAGAAGGAGCAAGCCATGTAGTAGCTGGGACTTAGCTGGATTCAACAGTTGTCATATCCTCCCTTCCATATGGGTTACTTGGACGTGTTCTGCATCATAATCTGTGTTTAAATGGTTTACAGAAATTATTTCATTAATTATACAAAGCACAAGGAAGCTGAATTTCCTGTAAATTAAGTCTCTCATCACTAACTGTTAGGGGCAGCTTCCTACTTCAGGTCTTTGAATCTAACATCCATGTTCTTGATTAGCATATATGCTAACTTCTTATTGCTTCAAGTACAAATCAGCATAGATTTAATCATCTCAATGGCTGGAATGTATTGTGTCTCAGTTTAAAACACAGAAACTCCAAAGTAGATGTCAGTGTTTTAAAATCAAAGTGTTGGTAGAAAGATCTTTCTGGAGGATTCAGATCCTTACTTCATCCACTATCTTCAGCCTATCAGCATCCTCAGCTACTGATACCCTCCTGTATCATGGTGCAGGTAGCTTCCTGCTTGGAGCATCACATGACCTCTCTTTTCTATGATTACATTTCTGCTTCCCTTTTCAGGACACTTAGTGTTGCATTTCACTATGTCCCTGATAATCCATACAGTCTTTCTATCTCAAGTTTCATTGTTCATTTAATCTCTAAATTCCCTTTTGACCACATAAGATAAAATTCATAAATTCCAGTGTATTCAATACTTTTTCTATTAGAATGACAGAATATTTGACCCAAGCAACCCCAGAAAAGAAGAAAGGCTTTTGTTTGGCTAACAATATCAGGAGACAGGTCTATCAGGCTTGGAAAGGCAGCACCGTGAGCTGACTGGTCACATTGAGTCAAGAAATTGAGATAAATGTTGGTGTTTAAGTTGTTCTCCTTTTCTTTTCCCTTCCCTTCCCTTCCCTTCCCTTCCCTCCCCTCCCCTCCCCTCCCCTCCCCTCCTCTCCCCTCCCCTCCCTTCCCTTTTCTTTTTTCTTCTTTCTTTTCTTCCCCCTTCTGTCTTTGCTTTTTCTTTTTCATCAGTCTGGGACCTCAGCCATGGATGGACACTGTTGCCCACATCCAGAATGGATCTTATTTCCTTAGTTAAAATCCCCCCGATGACTCTAAATCCAGAAGGGTGTTTCCTAGATGATTCCAAAACCACAAATTGGCAACAAAGATTAACCCTCATGTCTAACATTAGAATATCCTTGAAGGCTATTACTCAGTTCTGCATACTATAGCCCCTTTATTTCCTTCCCTTGCTCTGTTTCTCTCTCTGCTGTGTAGTAGACAAGCTCTAGTTGATGCCTTAATTTCTATGACTTGTTTTTGCTAAAGGAGTTCCCTTTAAAAGTTTGTTCAAAACAAAGCTCACTTTGAAGGAAGGTGCTGAATTCCACAAAGATATTAGGTAATAGAGGTAGATTGGGAATGTTCTACAGGGTTAAGACTCTCTGGACAACAGCCTTTCTTGTTCATATCCCACTAGGTTGAATGTGCCAGGTCTGATAGCTCAACCCTAATGGATGTAGACATTTGGAGAAATGGTCAGGGCAGTCTCCCAGGCTTCCTTCCACAACTGATCAAAATGCTTATTTCCCCTCTCAGTTGTTAATGGCAAACATTTAGTATAAGTTTGGTGAATGAGAGGGATGACATCTTATATTCTTTTCAATATCTATCAGACAAATCATTCTATAACTAAGATGCCCACTTTCCATTACCGGTTCACCTTTCTTCTTACTTAACAATAATTGACCAAAGTATAGCTAGTTTTTAGTAAGTTTATAATTATTCCTTTTTGCATGACACAAGTCTTCACTATATAGGCCAGGGTGTCCTCCAACTTGAGACACACGCGTGCTGAGATTACAGTTATGCAATCATGCCTGACTCAAATGAGTTCCTGCTGCATCACCAAGTCAGGACAAATTGTCTGCACTGATACTTCATATACATGTCATTACACAATGAATTCTACTATGGTTTTGTTGATTTCTTCTATAAGTAGCCATCCATATTTGAAAGTTACTTATTTTTTATTTAAATTTATTTCATTTTGCATAACAACCCCAGTTGCCCCTCTCTCTCCCCTTCTCCCACCTCCCTTCCCCCTCACTCACCCCCAAGCTCTCCTCAGCACTACTAAGACCTTCCTTGGGGAGTGAGACAAGTCTGACAAATTGAGACAGCACTAAGTGTCCCCCACCCCAGCCCTTCATATCAAGGCTATGCAAGATATCCCATCATAGGGAATGGGTTCTAAAAAGCCAGTTCATATACTAGGGAGAAGTCCTGGTCCCATTGCCAAGGAAAATGGATCAAGCCACATAACTCTCACCCACATTCATAGGACCTAGTTTGGTCCCATGCAGGTTCCCAGCTGTCAGTATGGAGTCTGTGAGTTCCCACTAGCTCAGTCAGCTGTCTCTGCGGGTTTTCCCAATCACCATCTTGACCTCCCACCTTGCTCATATGATTCCTCCTCCCTCTCTTCAGCTGAACTCCAGGAGTTCAGCCCAGTGCTTGGCTCTGGGTCACTGAATCTGCTTCCTCCAGTTACTGGATGTAGGTTCTATGATGCCAGTTAGGGTAATCACTAATCTGATTATAGGGGAAGACACACATTCAGGAACTTTCTCTGCTATTGCTAGTAGTCTTAGCTGGGATCATTCTTGTGGATTCTTGGGAATTTCCCTAGCACCAGATTTCTCCCTAACCCCATAATGGCTCCCTCAATCAAGAGGTCTTCTCCACTGCTCTCCCCTCAGTCCCTTCCCCAACTTGACCAACTGGATTCCTCATGTTTCCATCCCTCACCCATTCCCATCTACCTGCCTCCCAGTATACCCAGAAAATCTTAACTATTTCCCCTTCCTGGGGCCCTACATGTGTGTGCCTCCTAGGCTCCTCCTTTTTAACCTAGTTTTTCTGGGGTTGTGTAGTACCCTGGTTATCATTTGTTTTTTGTCTAATATCCACTTATGTGTATGTACGTACTGAGGTTATCTTTCTGGGTCTGGGTTTATCTCACTCAGGATTTTTTTTTTTTCTAGTTCCATCAATTTGCCTGAAAATTTCAAGATGTCATTGTTTTTTACTGCTGAGGAGTACTCCATTTTGTAAATGTACCACAATTTCTTTATTCCTTCTTTGGTTTGGGAACATCTAGGTTGTTTCTAGGTTCTGGCTATTACAAATATTGCTGCTATGAACATAGTTGAGAAAGTGTCCTTGTGGTATGACTTAGCATCCTTTAGGTATATGCCCAAGAGTGGCTTTGCTAGGTCTTGAGGTAGATTAATTGCCACATTTTAGAAACCACCATACTGATTTCCAAAGTGGTTGTACAATTTTTTCTTCAATAAGGTTATAACTGGATTTATGTTGAGGTCTTTGATCCACAACTTGGGGAAAAACAAAAACCCAAGATAGCCAAAACAATGCTGTACAATAAAGGAGCTTCTGGAGGCATCACCACCCCTGACTTCAAGCTCTACTACGGAGCTATAGTCATAAAAATAACTTGGTATTGGCATAAAACCAGACAGGTGGAACAATGAATTTGAATTGAGGTCTCTGATATTAAACCACACACTTATAAGCAGCTGATTTTTGACAAAGAAGCCCAAACTGTACAATGGAAAAAAGAAAGCATCTTCAACAAATGGTGCTGGCATAACTGGATGTTGACATGTAAAATAATGCAAATAAATCCATACCTATTCCCAAGCACAAAACTCAAGTCCAAATAAAAATTATTTTAAATGATGAAATATGTTTAAATGTCTGTAAGCTTGCCATCTGGTAAAATAGATACTATTTTCCCGACGATTGAACCGTCTATCTCTGCCTCATTTCCATTTCTGTTGGTGGTTCTGAGGTCTGAGGTACTTTCTTCAACTGTAAACAATATACAATCTTTTTCCTTTTGTTAACTTATGGGGCACAAAACTTTGAACTTAATATCGTTCAATTTTTGTAGAAACTTAATTGGATGAAATAATGTCTATGGGAGAATTCCAAGACAATTTGCCTTGACGTGTGATGCAGCAGGAACTCAAACTGAGCCAGGCATAAAAGCATAACAGTAATCTCAGCACATGTATGTGCTGAAGCAGGAAGATCACATGTTGGAGGACACCCTGGCCTACATAATGAAGATTTGTGTCGGATCACACAAAGAAATACTTACAAATGTAATGTTAATGAAACTATTTGTACTTTGTTCAATTATTAAAAAATTCACTTAATCTATCAGGTACTTCAAAGCCATGTTCTAGAGCAGGATTTTCACAAATGGACTCAATCATCCTTGGTGCCTCTGAAAAAGTGTTTAGCTATATTGTTCGTTGACATGGTACTATGTGCTCACACTTAAAGGTGGATTCAGAAACAGCCTGGACAAAGTAGAAAGTTGTCTTGTGGTCAAGTGTTGGGATCAGAACACATTTCTAACAATATATAGCTCTCTGTTTATCCTCAGTGGTGAGACGGTTTATGTCTTTGCCCATTTTAGGAATCAACCTTCTATTTTTTAGGTACTGCCCTTTAAGGGCCTCTATTTGCCATGAAATGGAGAAATAATCCCACTTTCTTTCCCAGAACAGAGCAGCATGTGTTTGTACAGGTGGTCTCAGCATCTTTCCTACATTTGCAGCTTTTACATAGGCTTTCTTTTTCATTGCCAGGGCTGAGTCTTGAATTTCTCTTCTCTTTTCTTCAAGACTCCTGGCACAGTCTCTGTCCATTTGGCATAGTTGATTTTGTCTCCTCCACATCTGCTGGTATCATCAGATCTACTTACTTAGAATCAGATGGTTCTATACCTGGACACAATACTCGATGTCACTTTTTGGCTATTTTGTAGCAGTTAATTGGAGAAATTCTTGCCTTTTCTTCAGTCTTAATTTTTTTCTCATTATTAGTTTGTTTCTGAAACTTTTGGGTTGTTTTCTTGAGAAATTGTATGTGACCCAGGATACCAAGACACAGTCTGTAAGTAACAATATTTTGAGGAGGTTTTTGGACTCTATGATTTATTCTATCATTTTTGTCTTTAAGTCCTGATGATTCTTGTTAGGATGAGTATGTGTATAATAAATTTTTGGCTTTCAGAGCAAGTATTTTAAGAGAACGTGATATTAACATTATTATAAGCACCTTATGTTGATATAATGAGCTGAATGGTTAAAATGTGAATCCCGGAGTACTTATGACTATAAAAATTAGTCAGGAAACATGCTGAGAGCCGGGCGGTGGTGGCACACGCCTTCAATCCCAGCACTCGGGAGGCAGAGGCAGGCGGATCTCTGTGAGTTCGAGGCCAGCCTGGTCTACAAGAGCTAGTTCCAGGACAGGAACCAAAAGCTATGGAGAAACCCTGTCTTGAAAAATCAAAAAAAAAAAAAAAAAAAAAAAAGAAAGAAAGAAAGAAACATACTGAGAGATTGTGCACTGCCCATTCTTGTGGATAGTCACATACAAGACTTCGGTTCCCTAGAAAAAGACAAGTTGAAAGTAATCCAGGGGCTTATTGTATCTAGTGGCGTTTGTAAATCCTGCATTACCTTAACAAAAGGAGCCAACTGAACTCTTCCTTTTAAGCAGTCAGTTTGATACCTATCAGTGGAAGAGAAGTACAGATATCCATAAAGACCATGGGGGAATGTCCTGAACTGCCATCCCATCCAGCAAATCTTATAACCATATTACATCTACGATAGACATATATTCAACTGTTTTTGAAGCTAGGAGCAAGAATGGGATCGGTCTGGGACAGGGATACCCTGTAAATCCCTTGAGCTATGTTTTTTTTTTTTCAATAAAATCAATCCACATTCAGTGTCATAACACCGAATGGAAAGCCCAAGGGCCATTTTGTTATCTCTCAGTTAGGTATGTTTAGCAGTAATATGAGTGTGCACACATTTTTAGCAGTGGTATGAGTGTGCACACATTTTTAGCAGTGGTATGAGTGTGCACACATTTTTAGGAGTAATATGAGTGTGCACACATTTTTAGCAGTAATATGAGTGTGCACACATTTTTAGCAGTAATATGAGTGTGCACACATTTTTCTGGAAAGCAGTTCTTATTATTTCTTTCATCTTCATAATGAGCTTTGAAATATTCGAGCCTTCCTCTTTTCAAGCAGCACAGATAATAAGATAATGAGCTAGAAAATGAAGAAATAGCTAAATATGTGGATTAGTAATGTGTTGCTTTGTATCCTTCTACTTCAATAAAATTCTTCCCAACTCAGCCCCTCCCCCTTTTTAAATTTGTAAACAATTTTGCTATGTGTTTATGACTTCAAACTAAATCTCAGCCTCCCAAGTATTAGGACTACATGCACAATGACACCCAGAAAATTCTTTCTGTACTTAAAAAAAGACCTTAATTTTCAATTAGATATATAATTTGAAATTTTGTATCAATGGTTATCAACTACTTAGATTTCTGATTTTTGATCATTCCTTAAGGGAAGCAAACCTAAGGAAAAATATACGACCAAAATTTAGAGACTGGATAAGGTAGTTTTGGGGAAGAGTAGTTTAAGAGATTATATATTTAAAAAAAACAGCTATGGAATATTGAAAAATAGGAATTTCAAGGGTGGTGTTGGACCTGAGAAGCATGGCCTATAACGAACTTTACATTGTATATTTAAAAATAGTTAAATGTCCATAAATTAGCCTATGAGGGAGAAGTTATGTGAAATAAGATCAATTTCTGTAGTAATTGCTGACTCCCTTACTCCCACCTTATCCTTGAAATACTAATTTCTTTTATTTTTTAAATTTTGATTTTAATTAAAATAGAGGCACATTAATTTTCCTTTCACTTTCCAACCTACAGTGCATTTCATGTTCCCCCAACAACCATCAAGTTGATAGCTTTTTATTTTGATTAATATTGTTACATATAAATATATATATATATATATATGTGTGTGTGTACGTGCACGCAGTCTATTTTTGTTGTTTGTATATTTGATTTTAGGACTGACCCCTCTGCACTGGGAAACCAGAAGGGAGAACCATCCCTGGGAGAAGCCATTTCTCCCTCTCTTAGTTGTTACTAGTTGTCTATAGTTCTTTGTCTAGGGTGGGACCCAGTAAAGTGGCCCCCTTCCATATTATTAATATATTCATTGATATTGCCACTGTTTTGGTCTTTTTTTTATGGAGCCATTTCTTGCTATCACTCCTCATCAAAGAAGCCCCTCTTTGTAGCAAATGGAGATCATCACAGAAAATCATAACGAGACACAATGTAAAGATCAGTGCCTCATGGGAGCCCAGTTCCAAGGGACTACATGCTATGTCATGAAGTGATGCACTGGAGATGTTAAATGAATGACAAAGATTCTTAAAAGTGCAATGGAGTAAGGCTCTGATGAAAAGATGATTGAAAGGCAAACTTCTGCAGCTAGTAACATATTTTGGCTGAAGTAAGCAAAGTAAATACACTATAAGATCAAAGCCCTTCAACAGATCTGTGGAGCCAAAGGTCTGAGAAACAATGACCCCTATGTCCAGATCAGCTACACCATCTGGGATTTTTGAGATGCCAGGAGTGAGAGCAGGTGCTCGCTGCATCAGGAATTGTGAATCAGTGAGATGGTGCCATTCTGGAAGCTCACATGCTCAAGAAAATGATCCTTTATGGTGTTTTGAATAAGAAGATACTTGTGACATGTGTGCAGATGAAAATGCATAATTTGAAACTACAAAAGAGAGTAGTTCTGGATAGGAACACAGAAACTATAAAGTCTACCTTTATTTTGCCTATGATGTGAGAGCTAAATCTTGCAAAATTAACTCTTAAAACCTCAAGTCTCTTTTGTGAAGAAAGTGACTGACAAGCAGACCTTTAAATTTATTTTTGTGACTTCATTTTTTTTAATTTCCTAAGTTTTGCACTATAACTAGAGAGCTTGCTCATCTGCTTTTACATTTTTATTTATTTATTTGTTTTTGCTTTTTGATTATTTGGCCCTGGCACATACTAAAAGTTAGAATAAAAAGCTCATCATACAGTTTTTGAAATTATTCCAATATTATTGCTTGTGGGTCAACAAAGTTTAGAAAGTTAGCACACAAGGTTGCACTTGGGGTTTCGTTCACGTTTACTAGTTGGAAAGAATCACATGTTTCCAAGAGACTTGAGAGTAGGTAACATACCTCATCTTTCTTGGGGTTGTTTCATGCTTGGTGTTTCTCTTTCTTTCAGATGGGGAAAGAGAGTCTCTCTGTATTTTGTGTTGATTCATATCTAAAACAGTAGCAAAATGCCAGTCCACACTGCACTGAGATTTAAAGATAACATCCAACAGAGACTTTTAATTTTCCCTCATAAATATTTCATTGTACCTTGAGAAACAGAGCACAATCATGAGGCTTGTTCAAACTTTTTTGGGTCATGTGCTCTCCACAAAATTAAGAAATAAGTATCTGTGTTCCCCTCCTCCTGTTTCCACTGTCTCCCCAGACTGTGGAATGTGGGGATTCATACTGTGAATGCTCTGAAAATCAATTATTGTCAGATTCTGTTTTCAGGGCTGCCAGACAATATTTTGGCTCAACTTCAGTCCATTTGGAACACAGCTGTTAAGTTGTTGACAGAAACTAAGGAAATATGAACATGTTCCACCCTTTCAAAAATTGCATTTGTTGGCAACCAACACCATGGATTTGAAACCTTCTTATTAGAGAACTAGCTAGGATCACTCTCTGGCATCTTTTGTTCCCACACACGGCACCTTTCATTCACCACTTGGGATATTCAGAATTTGAACTTGATCTTTAAGTTGCTGTATTAATAAGGACCCTGTTATAGGATCTCCCTTGGGTTTAGCGTCTCCATGGTGCCCTTCTCCAGGTGCATTTGTTTTAAAAGAAAAGAAAAATCACTCCTGGGGAAAATCAGCATTGGTTTAGTTCTAAAGGATTAGTCATTAAACCATTCACCAGATTTGCTGGAGAAATCTTACTCAACTAAATAGTTCTTAACTTGTCGTTTATTTAAGAAAATTACATGACATTTACACATGTAATTGTGTATAAAATTATATATATATATATGTTAAATGAAAAATAATCAATGGAAGGAGAATTTTTCAATCACAATATTTTATTAAACTTTGACTGGTATACTGTTTGTAATTTTGCTTAGTGAGTCTGTTCAGTTTAATTATGGAGAAGGGAAAGAATAGGAAGAGGAGACAGGATATGATTGGACATCAATGAAGAAATAAAGGACTTGTTTTAGAATTGTGTGTTTGCCTAATATACAAAACAAATGAGATATGTATCAAATGGATTTTTGAAAATTAAGGAGAATAAAATCCATTTATTTAATCAGGTACCCAGCACTCAGTACTGCCTAATGGCTTTTGAAGGGTTGACAAAATGTTCGGTGTCCATATTATTCAGTGTGGTAGCCCCTGGCCACACAGGGTTATTGCACACTGGGAAAGTGTGACTGAGAACTTAAATTATAAATTCTCTTTAATTAGTTCAAATTAAACTTTTAATGGCCATATGTGGCTAATAGCTACCATACTAAAGTATCACAGGAACATAATTATCACATAGGGAGAATTTAAATTTCAGTTATTTGGTTGTGCATTCATGGTGAGCTAAGACTTTAAGGTTAAAAAAAAAAGAAAACATAAATATAATGTCAGTTTTTATAAAAGAATTTCTATGATTATATTTTCTTTTGAGTTATTTTGAGATATACATCATCAAATAAATGCAAGTGAGTAATTACATTGGTATATTTAAGAGTGCAGATTTTGGGCATGATTGAAAAGTTAAAAAGTTTTGAAACATTTTTATGACATTACAATGCCATATAAATTTTATTTAGAAAATAGTTTCCAACTGTGTTCACTATGAAGGCCTAGAAATGATGATTAAGCCAAGAGCAATTGCATGCTTACTGTTTCGCTTTGAATCTCCAATATCTTTTTACATTGTAAGAAACCAAGACTTGGTGGAGAAATAAGTAAGTAAGACTTTAGGAGCAGTAAATTTATAACACAATTTTCAAATATCTTGCTTCATGGAAAACAGTGATACTTTCAAAATCTTGTTGGGCCCTACCGAGAAGAGAGGACCAACCTGAGACGATTCCATTGATCCTAGAAGCAAAATTTGTGCAGGAGAATGAATAATTGCAATGGATTTAACAAGCTCAGATATTGTTATAACACAGGTTTACATTAATATTTTCAAAGCTCAAATATCTTTAGCAAACACTAGGGAATAAGTTTAATATTGTGAATGAAAGATCAAAATAAACAAAGAAAAACAAAACTAAGATTCAAGCATTTTCTGTACTGTCTGAACTTCTTGGTAATCAAAGAATTAGCAACAATAACAAGTTTCTTACTGTAACACCATTCTAATAATGACAAAGTAACAAAAAGATTAGAATACCACTGTCTCCCAGACACAGTTGTATTAATGAAGCTAGCTTATTAACTAAATGTATTACATAAAAGATGAGAGAAGTGAACTTTTTTATTTTACATTTGTATGCTCTAATACACCCAGAAGGTAATACTCATCCCTGTGTCGGTCCCTTTCCTTTTTCTCATTCTCTCTTTATGTATTCACATACATATCCCAGGCACACACACACATATACACCAGGCACACAAACACATCAGGAACACATTATATACACACACACACACACACACCAGGCACACACACACAGCGGGCACACACACACACAGAAGGTACACACACATACACCAAGCACACACACACCAGGCACACATTATGCACACGCACACACACACACATTCGATAAAGATTGGGCCCTAATAACTAAGTTAAGAGAAACTACAAAAGACAGAAGACCTGGTTTAACAGTGGTTCTCAACCTTCCTAATATGGCTACCCTTTAATACAGTTCCTTATGTTATGGTGATCCCCCAATCATAACTTTATTTTATTGCTACTTCAGAATTCTAATTTTACTACTGTTATGAATTGTAATATAACTAAACTATCTATGTTTTCTGATGGTTTTAGGTGACCTCTGTAAAAAGGTTGTTCAATCCCCCAATGGGGTCGCTCCCCACAGAAATAGCGCGATTGCTATCCTCTTGGCTTCTAGCCTAAAACGAAAAGGAAATTCCATGAATTCTGAGTCTAGGGAGAGATCCTTCCTCGAAAAGTAGGCAGTGATAAAAAAGGACACCCAAACACATCTGGGCTTTGTGTGAAAGCAGAAGCGCAACACACACCCCAAAAAGAAATAGTGTTTCACTGAAACATACCCTCATTCGTTTGTTTTTATATTGTTTACTTTGATTTTATTCTTGAAAAAGAAAATTGAGTAATCCAAGGGAGATCATATGGGATATCAAAGCACATTTAGCATCTGGTCCTATGTAGAAAAAGGGTACCAGCTTCTGCTGAATATGATAAAATTTGCTAATCTTGTCAACAATAGCAACCAAATTATACTTCAAGAAAGACCAACCCAGAGCATTATGTACAGATGGTGATGGAGACGTCTATCTTGTCGACCATTCACAACTTGCGGACTTTACTTCAGTCCTGATTCAAACAGACAAGCTGTAAAGCAACCATTCTTAAAATACGCCGTTCCTATCTTCTGTGTATGAGTGCTTGCACCAAATGTATGCCTGGTATTTTCAGAGACAGAGAGGGCATCCGATCCCAGGAACTGGCGTCATAGGAGGTTGTGTGAAGCCCTGTGAGTGCTCAGAGCTGAACCTGGGCAAGTGCTCTGAACCACTGAGCTATCTCTCTGGCCCCCTTTAAAATAATTTTAAGGAAATCATCCAAAATCAAAACACTACTCAGATAATCAAGATCATCATAAGTTTTGTTTTTCTTCCTATCTTTGATAATATATATGGCTTTAAGAAGCTTTTATCTGTAACATATGGCACTTAAAATGTTAATAAAAGAAAGGATAGAGTGCCAGGCAGTGATGGCACATGCCTTTAATCCAGCACTTGGGAGGCAGAGGCAGGCGGATCTCTGTGAGTTCGAGACCAGCCTGGTCTACAGAGCTAGTTCCAGGACAGGCTCCAAAGTTACAGAGAAACCCTGCCTCAAAAAAACAAAACAAAACAAAGCAAAACAACAGCAACAAAAAAAGAGAGCATCTAGATTTTCCAATAAAGTAATTTATTGGGTGGGAATTGAGAGGCAACAAGATTCACCGTTTGTTGAGAACAGTGGGAGGTAAACTAGGTTAATTTTACTATTTTTCTCTACTTTCAAATATTCTTGTGCTTTTTTTGAATGGACTTGTTTTAACAGAGCGGAAAGAATCCATAACTAATTAATATGTATAGTGTAACGGACAGTATAAAAAGTTTAGTGGAAAGCCTATTCAAGGGGAGAAGCCATGCTAAAACTGACGTGCTTGCAACATGGTTCCAATGTATACAAGCCGTACACCCCACTGTGGTGAACCATACAGGAGCACTCTGCAGCCTAAAGGGTGGCTGTAAGTATGTTTTCTGGAACTAGGTTGGTGGGCTGCAAGCCTAGTCTTGCTCCTCAGTAGCTCTATGAAATGGCACAAGTCTCCTAGTCTCTCCATCCTTCAGTTCCCTTATGGCATGTAAGTTGATAAATATTTCAAAATAATGTACGAATGGATACTGAAGGTGTTCCAAAAAATAAACAGTATAGTGAGTTTTCAATATTCTAGGAGTGGTTTTCAAGTTTTTAATGTGTAAAGACCTACCTGAAGGGTTTTTGAAATGCTCCACCTGTCCCTCCACCTGAGTTCTAACTCTGGTGTGTATTACTACATTTCCAAGTAAAGCTCAGAGGACTAGTGTGGGCTCGAACTCTGGGCAACTCCACACAGTCTTATCTTGCAACCACCTCTTTTGAATAGAGGAAAGAATAACAAACACATGTGACTGCCTTCCCCTCTAAAGCCACAGTTTGCTAACTCCATGTCCACGTCACAGGGAAACAGAAAGTTGAGGTTTCTCCCTAACTCAAGATAGTTTGATCCTGTCTTCTTGGATTTTAAAGCTGAATGAGAGAAAGTGTGCTTAGAGGGTAAAAATGACATGCCAGCTGCAGATTATTTTTCTCTTTTTTTTTTAATTAAAAATTTTCTATGTAGCCAGACAATTTCTCACCTACTCATCTTCATCTAAAAGAAGACACCATCTGTTATGGGTGTACTTAGTCAGTACCATGGCAGACTAGAACAAACTCAGGCATTGCATCCTGGATATACTCCTGGGGCTTTCTGCCCAGGCCTCTGTAGAGTCCTGATCAGAGCCTGCAAGGACAGTTGGCTCTGTTTCTGCAGCTGGATACAATGAGAGATGATGCTCTCTACAACTCCCCCGCAATAAGCAGGGTGAAACAGCCTGGCCAGCATAAAGCTAGGAAATGAGTTACCTGGTGTCAGGGAGGATTCTGGGTATGATTTACTCGGCAAGAAGGTTACCTTTCAAAAGCAGGTCTCCTTTTCTCTTTGTGTGCCCCTGAAACAAAGCAGCGAGGTTGAGAGTTGTCAGTGTCCCCAGTGTGTGCTGGGCTTTGACTGGGGTTCTGACTCTCAGACAAAATACCTCCCTACCTAGAATGGAGGATCTCATTTCTTTTTCTGCTGCTCTGACATGACCCGGAGTCTGAAGGCAGACAATCCAGACTGCTTCAAAACACTTTTCCAGCAGATAACGAGGTCTCTCCTCTCTTTACTTGTTAACAACCCATTTGACTTCAACAGGGAAAGCTGGTGGGCTTTGAAACGGGGAAAAAAAAGAAACAAAGACCCTCAGGCAGAGGAAATGAAACAGATAAAAAAGAATGTTTTAAGAAAGAAACAAGTAGAGTTGGACTTAGAGCTGTGGATTGGGTGGTGGGGTTAGCAACTGCATGTCGGGGCAATATTACAGGTAAATTTTTGAAGAGGAAGAGCAGAGATGAAGAATGACTAGAAATATGCAAAACCAAGAAAACCCATGCAGGTAGAAAGAATAGTCCTCAGAAATTATTAGTGGTTGTGGTGTGTTCCATGTATAATATTTATCCATTAAAAATTGAAATATTTGTATGTTTAGGAAAGTCTTCACACAAGGTGCTCTCAACATTTTTTTTTTTATCATTCCAATGATACTACTGGGAAGTAAAATATAGCTACTTCAGTAATGAAAATACTGCACGGAACAAAAGAGGTCAAGAGAAATACATTGCTTTGGTGTAAGAATTTCTTTATTTAAGAAACAAATAGGAGGTCAGAAATTTGGGGTGGTTTTAGAAAACTTGTTAGGCCTTTTTTTTCTTCGTGCATTTGACAAATGTATATACCACTCAGTGCCAAACACTCTTCAGATGCTTTGGATTTAAGAATGAACAGAAGAGATAAGAAATCTTGGTAGAAAATTTTAGTAAAGAATGAGAGACTGTGGACATTTTCTTGAAATGCAAATTACTGTGCTAAAAATCCAAGATTCTAACACAGTGCATTTGTGAAAAGCCTGTAAACATGCAGCTCTGAATATGAACACAGGCGAGCACAAGCAAATGCCCCGGGGCTGTTCTCAGCCAGTCCTAAAGAACAAACCATCATCCAAGGAGTTGAGTGTACCTCCCTCCCTCAGATCTTTCTGATGGACTTGGGTTATACATTAAAACTGTCTTGGGAGGGGGAGAGGAGCAGGGGTGGGGAGGAGAGGAGTGGGGGAAGGGGGAGGGAAATGGGAGGCTGGGAGGAGGCAGAAATTTTTTTCAATAAAATAATAATAATAATAATAATAAACTATCTTTGGGGACATGAAATGACACATGCGATATGAATGATGGCACCTTTCATTTTAGCCTGACATCTCTCTCCTCATCCTCCCTTCCCATGAGAAGAGTCACCTTTTTAGCAAAGAGGGAATCTAAGTCCCCTTAAACTCCCTCTGATCCAGTGAGTCACCATGGGCTCCAGGTGTCGCTTCGCCTTAGCTAGTGTGCACGCCTCTCCTACTCTGCCCTAGGTCTGCTCCATTACTTACCTTGCTGGCTATTTCTAGAGACTCTAATTATTTTCAGTGTTTCAATATTCCCCTGACAATCTTCTCTTCACATGTTTCCAATTGTTCTCCATAAAGAGAAAGGTTAAAGTTTCCAATTACACTCTTTTAATGACTCACAACTACTCAGTGAACAAAATCCAAGTTTTGTGGAATGGTTGAGTAAAGTTATAGGCTATGGTCTTTTTGGCATTTCTCTTAGAGAATCTCCCCTAATCTTGCAGCACACTGAAATTCATCCTCAAGTCAACCTTCGTTTTTCATCTGTGCAGCCCTTTCTTCTAATCCTTTCTGTAACTAGGATGTGCTTTCTCAATAGAACATGTTACTCTCTGGATACATTTTGTACTTGTATGTCTTCCTTGTATGTGTCCACCTACATTCTCAGGACCCAGAGATTTTCTTGAACCTCTGAGAAATCCGGTGCATGCCTGCACTTGAAAAAAAAATAAAACACCAAATGAATGTATGGATGGATGAACAAAAAAGATCTTATCAAGAAGTATATCCAATTAGTTATGGAATCGTTTAAGGAATGCAGGGTGAGTCTACCACTTGTTGCCAAAGTAGTGGGGTGACATAGTTACATAATGTTCATTGTTGCATGATTTATTTTATAATCATGAAAGTCTGCTTAATCACTGTCTTGATATTCTTTAGGTTGCTTTTCAGTCACTTAGGAATAATTTTAAGTTTATGTTTTTCATTTGTGCACAACCAAATATTTGGAAGTCATGGGGGGTAGGTATTTCTCCAGTTATAGACTCGTTGCATTTTTTGAGGTCTTTTTGTTTTTATTCAGCATAAATAATAATACAGCCTGGTAGTTTTATGAGAATACCATAAAATACTGTGTGAGTAGACTCTGTGGTGTAAAAGGCTCACCTAATAAACTTGGCCACGTGACACATACCTCTGACTAGGGAATTTTCAGAAAAGAATTCAGAAAAATAAACAAGTGAGAAGTACTTAAGGGTGTTACATACTTGTTTTCTTCTCATAGATGTTAGGTGTATGTGTGTGTTCCTGAAAAAATAATAATGAGAATAAAAGGTTTACCTTCAGCTAAAAAATATCTATGAATAAATCTTTTAGAGATTTCAGATGCTTAAATGCCACATTTAGAGCATCAACTAAAAAATTGCTTTCAAATAGCACTGTTTGCCTTTGATTTATGCCTCAAAATAATTCTAACATTGAAAAAAAATATCCTTGACAATTACCTGAATAACAGGAAAAAATTGGTGTGTAGTTAATTGTCAGGTGAGAGGAATATAATGGTGTAAGCAGCTTTTTAAAATAATATTTTTCTCCTCTGTGCCTTCAGGTTCAAAGTGATATCACCTGGATTGGGAAGCACTGATTCTGACTTGTTTAAATTCAAGGACCTCATTCATATAGAACTGGGAATTGCCAAGATACTAATACCTGCATTTTTATGACACATTCTAAAGTCAATAGGAAAGAGGTTTCTGAATAAAAGCCTTAAAATTACCTTATGAATTATTAATTACAGGGCATATTACCTTTGAATTATAAAAGCCCGGTAAAATGGAAAGGAGAATTGAAAAACATCAACCTCGGGTTCTTTAAAAATGTAATACCAATCATTTGAGCACTGCAAAAATCTTTCATTAAAGATAAAAAGGAGGTTATACGTATTTTATTAACTGGAGGATATGTTCAATCCACATGATTAAAAATCTCATTACTAACTCAACTCAGGAATGTGATTTATTACTGAAACAGAATGGGAGGCATTCGGTTGTCCACAGCAGCATTTATCAGAAGCATAACTATCAGTTTGTATCTATTTTAACATACTTAATATTTTTAAAGGTGGCATTGCCATCTGTTTGAGGAATTGAAGATATTTTTTTCCCCTAGTGTTGGCAAAGTACATTAAAGTAAAAACATTATCTGTTTTCCGTTTAGCTTCAAGCTCTAAGTCTTAGAAGTGAAGATGGAATCTGGGCTTTAACGAAGTTGAGTTTTCCAGTGTAAAGGGAGAAGAGGGAGCATATGACAGTTCCTTACCTCAAGACAGAGACAGAGGATCAGGAGTTCAGAGCCAGCCTTGGCTACTTAGCAAGTTCTAGGCTGGCTGGCTCAAGAAAACATTCTGTCTCAAGCAAACAAATATTTTAAAATGTTATATTTTGTAAACATTTTAAAGGGTACTCGATTTTCTAAAAGGATAATGTCATGGGTGTATGCGATTGAAGAGAAATTGTTGCCTCTTAAATCCTTTGACTCTATGACTGTTACAATTCTGCTTTGAAGAGTGATTACAATAATTACCTTCACAAGAATTTCATATTCTCTCAAGTTTTAAATGAGCATCTAAATCAGTGTATTTAGAAAACAGAACATTATTATTGACTTAATTGTTCAATATTGTTGCTTATTTGTTCTTTTCTATAATCAAGCAAAATGTGATCACGTGGATGACAGAGAAGGGAGATCTGATGATAAGAGGCTGTGTCTGCTGAGCACTGAGAGAGTGGAACATGACCTTTATTGCTGGATGAGGAAGCATCTGGAATATGGAAAACAACACCGTGTTCTTCCCACCCTCTCCCAGCTGAAGGCGAACTTCCTGTGTCGGGACTGGAGTGAGCACAGGGCTTGAGGATAAATGAGGAAGCATTCCAGGCCATTCATTAAGAACTTCCAGGAATGTGTCTAACGAACTTTGTAGTAAACAAATAGTGGTAGATTCAATACGTTAGAATGACAGTATAGAAAGGCACCGGAAGCTTTTAGGATGAAGAATCGCGAGAAGACATAGACAATCCAGTGGTAGAGAAGGGGACACTGAGTTGTAGAGACCAGCTGTAATGCCGCCGTGGTTCCTTGGCAGTAGGTAATGTAACTCGGCAGTGTGTCTTGAAATTGTACCGAGGGGAACACAATTCCATTGGGAAAAACAGAAAGGCCTTGTGAGATGGCTCAGCAGGTCCTGCTCTTTTCGAGGACCTAAGTTCAGTTCTCAGCGCCCACGCCAGACAACTTGCAACCTGTAGTTCCAGCTCCAGGAGGCCCTGACATCTTCTGGTCTCTGAGGGCACTCCCTTCAACAGACACACAAATAATAAAATAAGCCTGTAAAATATTTTAAGAAATAATTTTCTAGCTAAATAATTTAAAGAATCCAGTGCTGGAAAGTGCTCATCCTTTTTTCTTCTCTATCCCTTGCAACAACAAGGCCATTCCTCTTTCAGGTGGTCCTGGTGGTAGCATAAAGTCTGAGTAGGAGACTCCTCCAAGCCTCTTTGCTTATCCCTTCACACAGAATCAGACCTCAAACTCCAGATGAACTTCTGTCCTCTGAGACAGTTCCTTTCCTTCTGTTTAGGGTGGGGACAGCTGAGACTGTGTCTGTGTGTCAGTTTATAAATGTTGTCTTCAGAGATTGCTTATTTTAATTTTGACTAGGAGCACCATAGTTCTGAAGCAGCTTTGGAATTTGAGGTTCTAACTCTGCTAATATTAAGCGATGATTACCATAAAGAAAGACTGGGCACTTGCAAACATTTCTTTCCCTCTTGTTTAAAAAAATAAAATTTAACTTAAGAATGGTTGCCATAGATATGAGCACACTGACTAAGTTTCTGGCATTAAAATGTGCGTATATCTTCTCCGACTTATGTAATGCTTTCTGAAAAAGAAGGGGCTGTAGATTCTCCTGTCCCTCTATGTGTATTTATACATGTGTAAGAATATATGTACTTTAAAAGACGGAAATAAAAACCTATGCTTCAAACATAAAATGTCTATAACAAAGTATCACATTTCTTTAGGCTGTTTTTCCACTTGGGGTATTTGAGTTAAGACAAAAGGCTTTTGCCTGTTTCTTTCTTTCTCTCTTTCTTTTCTTCTTTCTTTTCTTTCTTTGTCTTTTTTATAAGCTGGCACATTCTTGTTCAATGAAAACAAGGGACCAAGGGATTATTCTAGCCATTGAAATAGAAATAGTGTGTGATTCTGACAGCTGGAGCTTGGGTGTGAGATATTGCAATTTTTGCTAAAGGGAAAGGAGAAAATTGAGAGTTTAAATTTCATAGCATACGGGGCTACCTAAATAGCAGCTGTTAGGTATAAAATCCCTGATGAAGATTAGTGCTTGGTGGGGGCTAGGTCTTCCCAAGCTCAAAAAGTTGGAAGTGAGTGTCAGGGAATCACAGTGTTTCATTGGAAGAGGATTTCCCCCCCTTTTCCAACTCTTGGCAATTGCTTTCTGGGCTTACAGTTATGCATTCATAAATTCTCTTCACTTGACTACACTAAAAATACCTACAATCTTAAAGTTTTCATTTTGAAGGAGCTGAATAATGTACCCAGATTACATGACACGGTACATATCATGAAACTGCTGAAATTGTTAATAATATTTCAGGGGATTTACTTCTGCATTACGGAAGGACGGTTGCAGCAGGTTGGACTTCTAGGAGATCTTCAAGTAATGGCTCTCTGGACTGAATTTAGTAAATATGCTTTATGCATTTCTTACTTCTTATTGCAGATGTCTTAATCTACTGTCTCTCCTACGCGTTAGGTCTTATCAACACACTTCCTGTTTCTCTCTTCCCTCCTTATATTCCCTTGTGTACTCTAGTCAGAATGTAGTTCTTCCAATCCCTCAAACACAATTTACTATGTCTCACTTCTGGGACTTCAAAAGCCATAGAAAATGTAGTTTATTAAGTTCCTACTCTCACTTGCTCTCCCCTTTTCTTCAGTTTAAAGATTGCAAACAGTTTGTGTGGTGTATACAGTGGTGATTGTGGTGGGCTCCTGATCACAGCTCCCCAATTGCAAGTCGAAATTAAACATTTCAGTGTTCTGTGCTGTCCATGAACCTGTATTCATGACAAAATACTTAAGAAAAACTGCTTAAAGGAGAAAGAATTTAACTTGGTTCACAGTGTCAGAGGGTTCTGTCTATGGCTCACTGATTTCTTTACCTTGTTTTGTGCCTACAGCAAAGCAAAGTGTCAGACACCCACACACACCCACACCCACACCCACACACAGACACACAAACACACACACGGAGGCCAACTTCAACTTCACAACAGGAACCAAAGGGAAGGAGGTGCTGGGGATCTGAGGCTAAGCTACCCTCAGTGATGTACTACATCCAATAGAGTTTCACTTCTTAAAGTCTTCACAGCCTCACAATAGCCCATTGGCTATGAATGACTATTGATAAAATCAGAGGCAACAACCATGCTGCCCCCCAAAAACCGACAAACTCATGGAAACTGAACAGTCAACTACTGAACCACACCTGGGTCAAGGAAGAAATCAAGAAAGAAATTAAAGTCTTCCTTGAATTTAATGAAAATAAAGGGACAACATACTCAAACCTATGGGACACAATGAAAGCAGTGCTAAGAGGAAAGTTCATAGCACTAAGTGCCCACTTAAAGAAATCGGAGAATGCATACATTGGGGAATTAACAACACACCTGGAAGCTCTAGAAAAAAAAGAAGCAGACGCGCCCAGGAGAAGTAGAAGACTGGAAATAATAAAACTGAGGGCTGAAATCAACAAAATAGAAACACAGAAAACAGTCCAAAGAATCAATGAAACAAAAAGCTGGTTCTTGGAGAAAATCAACAAAATCGACAAACCCCTATCCAAACTAATTAAACGACAGAGAGAGAACATGCAAATAAATAAGATCAGAAATGAAAAGGGGGACATAACCACAGACATAGAGGAAATTCAGAGAATCATTAGATCTTACTACAAAAGCCTGTATGCCACAAAACTGGAAAATACAAAAGAAATGGACATTTTTTTAAATAAGTACCATATACCAAAGCTAAACCAAGACCAGGTGAATGATCTAAATAGACCGGTTACTGGCGAAGAATTAGAAATGGTTATCAAAAATCTCCCTTCGAAAAAAAGCCCAGGACCAGATGGTTTCAATGCAGAATTCTACCAGAACTTCCAAGAAGAACTAATACCTATACTCCTTAATGTATTTCACAATATAGAAACAGAAGAGTCATTGCCAAATTCCTTTTATGAAGCTACAGTTCCCCTGATACCACAAAAAGACCCAACCAAGAAAGAGAATTACAGACCGATCTCACTCATGAACATCGACGCAAAAATTTTCAATAAAATACTGGCAAACCGAATCCAAGAACACATAAGAAAAATTATCCATTATGATCAAGTAGGCTTCATCCCAGAGATGCAGGGCTGGTTCAACATACGCAAATCTATCAATGTAATCCACCATATAAATAAACTGAAAGAAAAAAACCATATGATCATTTCATTAGATGCTGAAAAAGCATTTGACAAAATTCAACACCCCTTTATGATAAAGGTCTTGGAGAGAATAGGGATAAAAGGGTCCTACCTAAATATAATAAAAGCTATTTACAGCAAGCCAACAGCTAACATTAAATTAAACGGAGAAAAACTCAAAGCCATCCCACTAAAATCAGGAACACGACAAGGATGTCCACTCTCTCCATACCTCTTCAATATAGTGCTTGAAGTTCTAGCAATAGCAATAAGACAACATAAGGAGAGCAAGGGGATTCGTATTGGAAAGGAAGAAGTTAAGCTTTCGTTATTTGCAGATGATATGATAGTGTACATAAGCGACCCCAAAAATTCTACCAGAGAACTCCTACAGCTGATAAACACCTTTAGTAATGTGGCAGGATACAAGATCAACTCCAAAAAATCAGTTGCCTTCCTATACACTAAGGATAAGGAAGCAGAGAGGGAAATCAGAGAAGCATCACCTCTCACGATAGCCACAAATAGCATAAAATATCTTGGAGTAACCCTGACCAAGGAAGTGAAAGATCTACTTGACAAGAACTATAAGTCTTTGAAGAAAGAAATTGAAGAAGACACCAGAAAATGGAAAGACCTCCCTTGCTCTTGGATTGGGAGGATCAACATAATAAAAATGGCAATTCTACCAAAAGCAATCTATAGATTCAATGCAATCCCCATCAAAATCCCATCAAAATTCTTCACAGATCTGGAGAAGACAATAATCAACTTTATATGGAAAAACAAAAAAACCCAGGATAGCCAAAACAATCTTATACAATAAAGGATTGTCTGGAGGCATTACCATCCCTGACTTCAAACTCTATTACAGAGCTACAGTATTGAAAACAGCTTGGTATTGGCATAAAAACAGAGAAGTCGACCAATGGAATCGAATAGAAGACCCTGACATTAACCCACAAACCTATGAACACCTGATCTTCGATAAAGGAGCTAAAAGTATACAATGGAAAAAAGAGAGCATCTTCAACAAATTGTGCTGGCAAAACTGGATGTCAATCTGTAGAAGAATGAAAATAGATCCATATCTATCACCATGCACAAAACTCAAGTCCAAATGGATTAAAGACCTCAATATCAGTCCGAACACACTGAACCTGATAGAAGAGAAAGTGGGAAGTACTCTACAGCACATGGGCACAGGAGACCACTTCCTATGTATAACCCCAGCAGCACAGACACTAAGGGCATCATTGAATAAATGGGACTTCCTGAGGCTGAGAAGCTTCTGTAAAGCAAAGGACACTGTTACTAAGATAAAAAGGCAACCCACTGACTGGGAGAAGATCTTCACCAACCCTGCAACTGACAAAGGTTTGATCTCCAAAATATATAAAGAACTCAAGAAACTAGACCGCAAAAGGCTAATCAACCCAATTATAAAATGGGGCACTGATCTGAACAGAGAATTCTCAACAGAAGAACTTCAAATGGCCAAAAGACACTTAAGGTCATGCTCAACTTCCTTAGCGATCAGGGAAATGCAAATCAAGACAACTTTAAGATACCACCTTAGACCTGTCAGAATGGCTAAAATAAAAAACACCAATGATAGCCTTTGCTGGAGAGGTTGTGGAGAAAGGGGTACACTCACCCATTGCTGGTGGGAATGCAAACTTGTGCAACCACTCTGGAAAGCAGTGTTTCGGTTTCTCAGGAAATTCGGGATCAACCTACCCCTGGATCCAGCAATACCACTCTTGGGAATATACCCAAGAGAGGCCCTATCATACAACAAAAGTATATGCTCAACTATGTTCATGGCAGCATTGTTTGTAATAGCCAGAACCTGGAAAAAACCTAGATGCCCTTCAACGGAAGAATGGATGAAGAAAGTATGGAATATATACATATTAGAGTATTACTCAGCAGTAAAAAACAAGGACTTCTTGAATTTTGCATACAAATGGATGGAAATAGAAAACACTATCCTGAGTGAGGTAAGCCAGACCCAAAAAGAGGCACATGGGATGTACTCACTCATATTTGGTTTCTAGCCATAAATAAAGGACATTGAGCTTATAATTCATGTTCCTAGAGAAGCTAAATAAGAAGGTGAATCCAAAGACAAACACATAGGCATCCTCATGAATATTAACCTTCATCAGGCGATGAAAGGAGACAGAGACAGAGACCCACATGGGAGCACCGGACAGAAATCTCAAGGTCCAAATCAGGAGCAGAAGGAGAGCACGAGCAAGGAACTCAGGACCACGAGGGGTGCACCCACACACTAAGACAATGGGGATGTTCTATTGGGATCTCACCAAGGCCAGCTGGCCTAGGTCTGAAAAAGCATGGGATAAATCCGGACCAGCTGAACATAGCGGACAATGAGGAATACTGAGAATTCAAGAACAATTGCAGTGGGTTTTTGATCCTACTGCACGTACTGGCTTTGTGGGAGCCTAGGCAGTTTGGATGCTCACCTTAGGAGACCTGGATAGAGGTGGGCAGTCCTTGGGCCTCCCACAGGTCAGGGAACCCTGATTGCTCTTCGAGCAGATGAGGGAGGGGGACTTGATCGGGGGAGGGGGAGGGAAATGGGGAGCGGTTGTGGGGACGAGGCAGAAATTCTTAATAAATAAATAAATTTAAATAAAAATAAAAAAAACAAAAACAAAACAAAAAAATAAAAGAATAAAGATAATAAAATAAATGTTAAAACATAATAGAGTTTAAAAAGATACACTAAGATGGAAAATACACAGAGAGTATGGATTATGTATATTATTGTCTTTTAATTTTTTTTGTCTTTTAATTTTTTGACTGCAGAGAGGCATTTGATTCTGGGAACTGATAAACTAAACCAATATATATATATATATTAAAGATATCTTGACTTCAAAAAAAAAAATCAGAGCCTTAAGGATCCAAAATTACAACTTCTCAAAGCCTCCATCTGTAAATGCTACTGCAATAGGGACCAAATCTTCAGCTCATGAGTCTGGAAGGGACATTAAAATTAGAACTATAATAACAGAATCTTCTTTTCTTTTCTTTTCTTTTTTTTTTTTTTTTTTTTTTTTTTTTTTTTTTTTTTTTGGATTTTCGAGACAGAGTTTCTCCGTAGCTTTTGGTTCCTGTCCTGGAACTAGCTCTTGTAGACCAGGCTGGCCGCGAACTCACAGAGATCCACCTGCCTCTGCCTCCCGAGTGCTGGGATTAAAGGCGTGTGCCACCACAGCCCGGCTATCACAATCTTACAATTGTTGAGGATTTCTGAAGAAATCATTTGATTTCATAAATCAAAATATTTAGGATGGTAGAATTATAAAGGAATCATATAGAATGTTTAATTTATAACTATCAGCAATGAATTTTTTCATGAGAACAGAAACATCATACATTATGGCAAATATTTTAAGATAAAAATTCACTATTTAAAAATTAGAATCTTTGAATTGTCATTTTGATATTAACTGTATGATTTTAATCCTTTTAAATTATTTGAGGCATGCTTATGGTCTAGCATAGTTTCTGTTCTGAATAATGAAAACCTTATGCGTTTTAAAGTGACCTATCCCCGTCTTGACAGTACTAAACACCAGAGCAAGTACCCTGGGGTATTTTTAACCTGCTCAAAGTAAAGGAAGAAAGGAAGATTTGTGCTGAGGGGACATGAATAAGAGGAAGACTTCAAGGAAACCCAAGACAAAGCCAGAAGCCAATATAGACTTTCAGGGTCCTAGGATGTTTAGAATATTTCCAGAAGGGTGGTGAAAATAAAGAAGGGTTCTTGAGTAGGTGATGGACAAAGCCCAAATTTCGTGCGAGTGAAGCAACTTCTCTATGATCCTATTTGGGCGGTTTGCAGTCTCTAGTTTCATTATTTTTCTCACTGACATTTTTTTTTTCAATGCAGCACATTTTTTTTGCATGTTAAAATAGTAAGAGTTGCCAGCTATGGCTCGAACTTAAGTAGCTAGAAATCCCACACCTGTGCAAAAGGGTTTTATTGATGCCTTCACAGCGCTTTTCATATTCATTTATGGAAATCCTCTTTAAGAAAATACTTAGAAAACAAGCGGCAGTACATAGACTACCTTACAACACAGAAATAATTATTTGCCAAGTGTTGGTTTATTTATGAAGAATGCTAATCGTCTTCCCGCTCATGTCTGCGTTGATAAGACCAGAAGACCAACTCTGAAACAGGTTGTTGGCAATCATAAAGAAAGCGAATGCCACTGCTGTGAGCTCTCACAACATTAGCTTCTGTACTTCCGGGGTCAATTACAGATTGAAAACCTCCTTTTTACCTCAAACCTCCACTCAAGAGTAAGCAGGCTTGACTTGGGCTTAGCTAGGATGGTCTAGACAAATTAAGTACTCTCGTTTTAGTCCTTAATCAATTTTATCAACTATTCAATTTGTTTATTTTGAGTTGAGATCATTTTATCAGCAGTTTAAAGGGAGAACTTTTAATTAATTTCTAGAAAAGTCGAGGACGTTTTCTAACCTTCAGCTACTCTCTCCTTTCATTATAGAGGTTTAGAATGATTAATGACTGTCTTTGGTAATCCACCTCTTGTACGATGCCTGGATTTCATATTTAAGTACAATTATATTAAAGAACACAGATTAATTTGTTTTACATATTCAGAGCTAGAATTTTGGGGAAAATGCTATGCAAATTTATGTAAATTGGAATACATGTTTATGTAAAACAACATGTGATTATGCATCCCTAAATTTACAAGAAAAATTCTGCTAGTCTTCTCTTAAAAAGTAGGGAAAATACAAATATACTCCCAATCCCAGTTTGGACCAGGCTTCTTCTCGCATGGTTTGTCTGGCATGCGGAAAGGCTCTTCCGTGCCATGGCACTGGGTGAGGATTCTGTATTTCCTTTGCTGAAGCACGGTTTTCAGCTTAGTTCAGAGGAGGCTGCCAAGTTTGTCTCTCCTCTCTGCTTTCCCTCATTTTTGTGTTGAAATATCTTGACTTCCACTAATTCAGGAAGGTTTGGGAATCGTTACTTAATTTCATAAATAAACATAGTTTCGTTAAGGTCAATGCCACATCTGCCTTTTTAAAATGAACTGTCCTGAAGAGAGTGGCACATGCCCAAATATTTGGCATATATCCTCTAACCACCCCCTCTGATAAGTAAACAAATAGGATTACTCAGCCTTCTAGGGTGACAGAGCTAACATTTTGCATGAAAAAGCTCTCCTCTGAGAGTCAGTAGGGTACCGTTTGTTAATTACTCCAGTTTTAAGATTTACACCAGAATTTTTAAGCACCTCAATAATGGTACTATTTACTTATCTTGGCATTTGTCAACTTCATAATAATGCCTTTATTGATTACTCCTGACTTTATGTGTACCTGAGAAACTCATATCCTTTACCAATAGGTTATCTAGAATTCTTAAGCAAGAATATTGTCTTTACTTATCAAAATATATTTAACTGTTAGTTGCCACGTTCATTTCCCAACTCACACGTTGCATTGTTATTCAGGTTACTGAAGGCATGGGGGTTTTTAGAAAGTTCTGCCCTCTGTTTCCCAAGGAGGAAAGAGAAATGAGCTATGTATCTCCATCCTCAAGCAACCTCCGGCATTTTTTTTTCTTCATAAACCCTATAAGTTGCTTTCTTTTATCTTGCCAGCATGTTGCCAATCGGGGAGCAATCTTCCCTGCTAGGAGAAGCTGAAGGCTACAGGACAGTGCTGGAATAACTGAATGGCGAGCTATCTTGTTGGCTGGAGGTAAGTCAGGCTCCCCAAGTCTGATGATAACAGGAGACATGCCAAACAAAGTCCTGTCAGCATGAAGTTTATAAGATAGTCTTTGAAGGAGAAAATATATTAGCAACTTGGGGACTTGGGTGAAGAAAAGATACACAAATTCTTGTGCCTTCTATCAAAGGCCTTTGCATTTTTTTACAGGTAGATACAGTATAATAGGAAACACACACACACATGATATTTTGAATTTTTTTGTACAAGTTGATACAGTATGATAGGAAGCGCACACAGATACACACATTCACAATTGTTAGTAAGGAAAGATCTCATACAAGAGAAGGAGGAGTCTCAAGGAGTTCTCGTACAACTGGGTGCATAGTGTAAGACAGTGGTGTATAAACAGGACAGTGTGTGTCAGTAGACATATTTGTTATCTGATTTCTTCTTATATTTTATGTGTCAGTGCTCATCTGAATGGGTCTGTGTATCATGTGCTTGCAGTACCTGCTGTGGCCAGAAGAGGGTGTCAGAGCAATGGGAGCTAGAGTTACAGATAGTTGAGAAGCAACATCTGGGAGTTGGGGAATAAATGTGGGTCTTCTTTTTTTTATTATTAATTTATTTATTTATTAAGGATTTCTGCCTCGTCCCCACAACCGCTTCCCATTTCCCTCCCCCTCCCCCGATCAAGTCCCCCCACCTCATCTGCTCGAAGAACAATCAAGGTTCCCTGACCTGTGGGAAGCCCAAGGACTGCCCACCTCTATCCAGGTCTCCTAAGGTGAGCATTCAAACTGCCTAGGCTCCCACAAAGCCAGTACGTGCAGTAGGATCAAAAACCCACTGCAATTGTTCTTGAGTTCTCAGTATTCCTCATTGTCCGCAATGTTCAGCTAGTCCGGATTTATCCCATGCTTTTTCAGACCTAGGCCAGCTGGCCTTGGTGAGATCCCAATAGAACATCCCCATTGTCTTAGTGTGTGGGTGCACCCCTCGTGGTCCTGAGTTCCTTGCTCGTGCTCTCCTTCTGCTCCTGATTTGGACCTTGAGATTTCTGTCCGGTGCTCCCATGTGGGTCTCTGTCTCTGTCTCCTTTCATCGCCTGATGAAGGTTAATATTCATGAGGATGCCTATGTGTTTGTCTTTGGATTCACCTTATTTAGCTTCTCTAGGAACATGAATTATAGGCTCAATGTCCTTTATTTATGGCTAGAAACCAAATATGAGTGAGTACATCCCATGTGCCTCTTTTTGGGTCTGGCTTACCTCACTCAGGATAGTGTTTTCTATTTCCATCCATTTGTATGCAAAATTCAAGAAGTCCTTGTTTTTTACTGCTGAGTAATACTCTAATATGTATATATTCCATACTTTCTTCATCCATTCTTCCGTTGAAGGGCATCTAGGTTTTTTCCAGGTTCTGGCTATTACAAACAATGCTGCCATGAACATAGTTGAGCATATACTTTTGTTGTATGATAGGGCCTCTCTTGGGTATATTCCCAAGAGTGGTATTGCTGGATCCAGGGGTAGGTTGATCCCGAATTTCCTGAGAAACCGAAACACTGCTTTCCAGAGTGGTTGCACAAGTTTGCATTCCCACCAGCAATGGGTGAGTGTACCCCTTTCTCCACAACCTCTCCAGCAAAGGCTATCATTGGTGTTTTTTATTTTAGCCATTCTGACAGGTCTAAGGTGGTATCATAAAGTTGTCTTGATTTGCATTTCCCTGATCGCTAAGGAAGTTGAGCATGACCTTAAGTGTCTATTGGCCATTTGAAGTTCTTCTGTTGAGAATTCTCTGTTCAGATCAGTGCCCCATTTTATAATTGGGTTGATTAGCCTTTTATGGTCTAGTTTCTTGAGTTCTTTATATATTTTGGAGATCAAACCTTTGTCAGTTGCAGGGTTGGTGAAGATCTTCTCCCAGTCAGTGGGTTGTCTTTTTGTCTTAGTGACAGTGTCCTTTGCTTTACAGAAGCTTCTCAGCCTCAGGAAGTCCCATTTATTCAATGATGCCCTTAGTGTCTGTGCTGCTGGGGTTATACATAGGAAGTGGTCTCCTGTGCCCATGTGCTGTAGAGTACTTCCCACTTTCTCTTCTATCAGGTTCAGTGTGTTCGGACTGATATTGAGGTCTTTAATCCATTTGGACTTGAGTTTTGTGCATGGTGATAGATATGGATCTATTTTCATTCTTCTACAGATTGACATCCAGTTTTGCCAGCACAATTTGTTGAAGATGCTCTCTTTTTTCCATTGTATACTTTTAGCTCCTTTATCGAAGATCAGGTGTTCATAGGTTTGTGGGTTAATGTCAGGGTCTTCTATTCGATTCCATTGGTCGACTTCTCTGTTTTTATGCCAATACCAAGCTGTTTTCAATACTGTAGCTCTGTAATAGAGTTTGAAGTCAGGGATGGTAATGCCTCCAGACAAACCTTTATTGTATAAGATTGTTTTGGCTATCCTGGGTTTTTTGTTTTTCCATATAAAGTTGATTATTGTCTTCTCCAGATCTGTGAAGAATTTTGATGGGATTTTGATGGGGATTGCATTGAATCTATAGATTGCTTTTGGTAGAATTGCCATTTTTACTATGTTGGTCCTCCCAATCCAAGAGCAAGGGAGGTCTTTCCATTTTCTGGTGTCTTCTTCAATTTCTTTCTTCAAAGACTTATAGTTCTTGTCAAGTAGATCTTTCACTTCCTTGGTCAGGGTTACCCCAAGGTATTTTATGCTATTTGTGGCTATCGTGAAAGGTGATGCTTCTCTGATTTCCCTCTCTGCTTCCTTATCCTTTGTGTATAGGAAGGCAACTGATTTTTTGGAGTTGATCTTGTATCCTGCCACGTTACTAAAGGTGTTCATCAGCTGTAGGAGTTCTTTGGTAGAATTTTTGGGGTCGCTTATGTACACTATCATATCATCTGCAAATAACGAAAGTTTAACTTCTTCCTTTCCAATACAAATCCCCTTGATCTCCTTATGTTGTCTTATAGCTATTGCTAGAATTTCAAGCACTATATTGAAGAGGTATGGAGAGAGTGGACATCCTTGTCGTGTTCCTGATTTTAGTGGGATGGCTTTGAGTTTTTCTCCGTTTAATTTAATGTTAGCTGTTGGCTTGCTGTAAATAGCTTTTATTATATTTAGGTAGGACCCTTGTATCCCTATTCTCTCCAAGACCTTTATCATAAAGGGGTGTTGAATTTTGTCGAATGCTTTTTCCGCATCTAGTGAAATGATCATATGGTTTTTTTCTTTCAGTTTATTTATATGGTGGATTACATTGATAGATTTGCGTATGTTGAACCAGCCCTGCATCTCTGGGATGAAGCCTACTTGATCATAATGGATAATTTTTCTTATGTGTTCTTGGATTCGGTTTGCCAGTATTTTATTGAAGATTTTTGCGTCGATGTTCATGAGTGAGATCGGTCTGTAATTCTCTTTCTTGGTTGGGTCTTTTTGTGGTTTTGGTATCAGGGGAACTGTAGCTTCATAAAAGGAATTTGGCAATGACTCTTCTGATTCTATATTGTGAAATACCTTAAGGAGTATAGGTATTAATTCTTCTTGGAAGTTCTGGTAGAATTCTGCATTGTAATCATCTGGTCCTGGGCTTTTTTTCGAAGGGAGATTTTTGATAACCATTTCTAATTCTTCGCGAGAATCCGGTCTATTTAGATCATTCACCTGGTCTTGGTTTAGCTTTGGTATATGATACTTATTTAAAAAAATGTCCATTTCTTTTGTATTTTCCAGTTTTGTGGCATACAGGCTTTTGTAGTAAGATCTAATGATTCTCTGAATTTCCTCTGTGTCTGTGGTTATGTCCCCCTTTTCATTTCTGATCTTATTTATTTGCATGTTCTCTCTCTGTCGTTTAATTAGTTTGGATAGGGGTTTGTCGATCTTGTTGATTTTCTCCAAGAACCAGCTTTTTGTTTCATTGATTCTTTGGACTGTTTTCTGTGTTTCTATTTTGTTGATTTCAGCCCTCAGTTTTATTATTTCCAGTCTTCTACTTCTCCTGGGCGCGTCTGCTTCTTTTTTTTCTAGAGCTTTCAGGTGTGTTTTTAAGTCCCCAATGTGTGCATTCTCCGTTTTCTTTAAGTGGGCACTTAGTGCTATGAACTTTCCTCTTAGCACTGCTTTCATTGTGTCCCATAGGTTTGAGTATGTTGTCCCTTTATTTTCATTAAATTCAAGGAAGACTTTAATTTCTTTCTTGATTTCTTCCTTGACCCAGGTGTGGTTCAGTAGTTGACTGTTCAGTTTCCATGAGTTTGTCGGTTTTTTGGGGGCAGCGTGGTTGTTGCCTTCTAACTTTAATCCGTGATGATCTGATAAGACACAGGTGGACACTGATATTTTTTTGTATCTGTGGAGGTTTCCTTTGTTTCCGAGTATGTGGTCAATTTTTGAGAAGGTTCCATGAGCTGCAGAGAAGAAGGTATATTCTTTCCTATTTGGGTGGAATGTTCTATAGATGTCTGTTAAGTCCATTTGCTTCATTACCTCCAATAATTCTCTTAATTCTCTATTAGGTTTCTGTCTGATTGACCTGTCCCTTGGAGAGAGAGGTGTGTTGAAGTCTCCTACTACTAGTGTGTGTGGTTTGATGTCTGCCTTGAGTTCTAGTAATATTTCTTTTACATAAGTAGGTGCTTTTATATTGGGGGCGTATAGATTCAGGATTGAGACGTCCTCCTGATGAATTGTTCCTGTTATGAGTATAAAGTGACCGTCTCGGTCTCTTCTGATTGATTTTAGTTTGAAGTCAGTTTTGTTAGAAATTAGTATGGCCACACCTGCTTTTTTCTTAGGACCATTTGCTTGAAACACCTTTTCCCAACCCTTTACTCTGAGTAGGTGCCTGTCTTTGTGGTTGAGATGTGTTTCTTGCAAACAGCAGAATGTTGGATCCTGTTTTCATATCCAGTCTTTTAGCCTGTGCCTTTTTATAGGTGAATTGAGCCCATTAATATTAAGTGATATTAATGACCAGTGGTTGTTTACTCCAGTTATTCTTATTGCTTTTGGTAGTAGAGATTGTGTGTCTCCTTTCTTTGAGATGTGCTCGTGAAGGGTCATTAGATGCCTGGGTTATTGTAGGCAGTGTTGGCAGTGTTGGATTCCTTGGGTTGCGATTTTCCTTCTATTACTTTCTGTAGGGCTGGATTTGTGGCTATGTATTGTTTAAATTTGTTCTTATCCTGGAATGTTTTGTTTTCTCCGTTGATAGTGAACGATAGCTTGGCTGGGTATAGTAGTTTGGGTTTGCATCCATGGTCTCTTAGCTTCTGCAGAACCTCTATCCAGGACCTTCTGGCTTTCATAGTTTCCATCGAGAAGTCAGGTGTAAGTCTGATCGGTTTACCTTTATAAGTTACTTGCCCTTTTTCTTTTGCAGCTCTTAATATTCTTTCTTTAACCTGTATATTTTGTGTTTTGATTATTATATGGCGAGGAGATGTTTTTCTTTGATCCAGTCTGTTTGGTGTCCTGTATGCTTCTTGAATATTTAAATGAATATCTTTCTTTAAGTTGGGAAAGTTTTCTTCCATAATTTTGTTGAAAATATTTTTCTGAGCCTTTGAGCTGTGACTCTTCTCCTTCTTCTATTCCTATTATTCTTAGGTTTGGTTTTTTTATTGTGTCCCATAGTTCCTGAACGTTTTGTGTTGAGAATTTGTTGGCTTTGCTGTTTTCTTTGATCTGTTAGTTTATTTTCTCTATGGTGTCCTCAGCATCTGAGAGTCTTTCTTCTAGCTCTTGTATTCTATTGATTATGCTTGTTTCTGTAGACTCTGCTCGTTGGCCTAGATTTTCCATATCCAGCTGGTCCTCAGTTTGTATTTTCTTCTTTGCCTTCATTTCAGTTTTCAATTCTTGAACTGTTTCCATTACCTGTTTGATGGTTTTTTCTTGGTTTCCCAGGGTATCATGTACGTATTTACTCATTTCTTCAAACTTTTTGTTATACTTCTCATCCATTTCTATAAGGGCATTTTTTACATGTTGTTTAAGGGACTCTATTATCTTCATAAAGTCGATTTTTTCCACTTCTTCTGTGTTAGGTTGTTCAAATACTTCTGTTGTAAGATCATTGGGTTCTGATGTTTTCATGTTGTTTTTCGGATTATTGGGTGAGTTCTTGCCTTGGCGCCTGCCCATCTCCTCCTATTGATCCTATCCAATGGATCCTTTAGAAACCGGATCAGGTTTCCCTGCTGGCCAAGGGCTCCGCTTACAAAATGCCCTCACTCTCTTTCATGGTTCCTGCTGCAGGCCAAGAACCCTCTCACCCCTCCGAAGGATCTTCAGGACAGGACCAGGCTCCCCTTGTGCCAGTGACCTGGCCAACCAAAGGCCTACCTCTTTGATTCAATTGTAGTAGGGCGATCTGCTCTCCTTATTGCACGCCTGTCCCAGCTGCTTGGGTCTGGCCGCCGCTCAGCCGCGTCTGGCGCCACCGCAGCTGCGCCTCTGTGCGTCTGGCGCCGCCGCCTCTGCGAATGTGGGTCTTCTTAAAAGCATGAGTGCTCTTAACCACTGAGCCATCTCTCCACACATCTCTTAGCTCACATTTTTAGACTTTTTTAATGTTAAAAAATGTGTGTATATGTAGGTTTTCTCTGATGACATACTATAAGTTTGAGGTTATACATAAAATAGTCCATGTTGAAACTCATCAAACTTCTTCAATACAAGAAACATTATAAATCCGTGTTTCTCTATATAAGCAACCAAATGAATATTTATTATTACCGAAATAAAGTAAAAATCTTGATTTGCAATTCAAAATTTTCTCTATCCAACTTATACATAAGATGGAGTCTTAAATAAACAAACAAAAACCAAGACTAAAGAAGAAAAACTCTAAAGTACTTTTTAAATGAAAAAGCTAAATTAATCAATCCCAGGATAAGCAAGTACCTTTCCATGGTATCGTGATGCCTCATAGCTTTTTTGGATTATGATGAACATTGAATAAATGAATAAATACCTCTTTTTGTTTTGATTTTTATTATTCTATTTATTTTACACTCCAGCCACAGCCTACCCCATTCTCCTCTCCTAGTCCCTTTCCCCATATCCTCTCTCCACTCCCCCTCAAACCCCTCCTTTTCTGTCTCCATCCAGGACATGGTCAGTCTCCCATGATTATCAATAAAAAAACATGACATATCAAGTTGCAGTAAGACTAAGTGTTACCCACCGCATGCATTAAGGCTCGGCAAAGTGACCCAGTATGAGGAGTAGGGTCCCAAAAGCCAATAAAGAATTGAAGACACTTAATGTTCCCTCTGTTCCCGTTGTTAGGAGTCCCACAAAGTATCAAGCTGTACAACTAATTGCAGAGTGACAAGGTCATTCCTTTGCAGGCTTCTTGGTTGTCTGTTCAGTCTCTGTTAGCCCCTAAAAGTCCAAGTTAGTTGATGGGGTGAGCCTTCCCATGGTGTGCTTTACCACTATCTATGGCTCATACACTCCTTTCTCCTCCTCTGCAGGATTCCAGAACTCTGCCTAAAGTTTGGCAGTAAGATCTTTGCATCTGCTGTCATCAGTTGCTGGAATGCACCTCTCTGATGACAACTGGGTCAGGCACCAATCTGGTCACAGGGGATATCCAGTTCAGGCTACTTAACCACTATTGTTAATAGTCTAAGCTTGGGCCCTCTGTGTAAATTCCTGGGAAACCCCCTTCCCCAGGCTTTAACCGCTGGACTCCTGGATTGTGCCCCCTCTAGCCATTCTCCTCAGCACTTTCCCCCTTAGTGTCCCTCCTAACCTGATGGCTCAAGTTCCATCCTTTCTCTCAGTCCACTCAGAAAATCTCTTCTATTTCTCCTTTACAGGGAGATCTGGGTGTAATCCCCAACTCCTGCCGGCCTCTGGCCCCCATGAACACTCCTTGTTACCTGGTCTTCTCTGGGTCTAAGGATTGTAGCATAGTTCTCCTTTATTTTACAGCTAATATCCACTTATGATTGAATACAAACTCTGTTTATCTTCCTCGGTCTGGATTACCTCACTCAGGTTTATTTTTTCTAGTTCCATCCACTTGCCTTCAAATTTTCTGCTTTTCTTGATTTTAACAACTGATTAATACTCAATGTATAAATGTACCACATTTTCTTTATCAATTCCTCAGCTGAGGGACGACTAGGTTGTTTCCAGATTCTGGCTGTTATAAATAAAACTGCTATGAACATAGTTGAACAAATATCCTTGGAATGGTTGAACATCCTTAGGGGAAATGCCCAAGAATGGTATAACCGGGTCTTATGGTAGGTTGGTTCTCAGTTTTCTGAGAAACTGCCACACTAAATTTCAAAGTGACTGTAGAAGTTTGTAAACCCACCAAAATAGCAGTGTTCCCCTTGCTCCACATCCTCTCCAGCATAAGTTGCAGTTGATCTTAACCATCTGACAGGCTTAAACTGGAATTCTGTTTTTATTTACATTTCCCTGATGGCTAAGAATGTTGAACATTTCCTTAAAGTGTTTCTCTACCATTTGAGATTCTTCTGTTGAGAATTCTTTGTTTAGCTCTGCATCCTATTTTTTAGTTGAAATATTTGGTTTGTTGATGACCGGTATCTTGAGTTCTTTATATATTTTGGAAATCAGTCCTCTGTCTGATGTGGTGTTGGTGAAGATCTTTTCCCATTCTTTAGGCTGCCCTTTTGTCCTAGTGACAGTGTCCTTTTCCTTAAAGAAGCTTTTCAATTTTATGAGGTTCCATTTATTAATTTTTGATCTTTGTGCCTATGCTATCGGTGTTATGTTCAGGAAGTTGTCTCCTGTGCATTTGAGATTATGTCCCACTTTCTCTTCTATTATGTTCAGCGTAACTGGATTTATGTTGAGGTCTTTGATCCATTTAGACTTGAGTTTTGTGCAGAGTGATGAATATGGATCAATTTGCATTCTTCTATGTACCCACATCCAGGTAGATTTGCATCATTTGTTGAAGATGCTTTCTCTTTTCCATTGTATAATTTTGGCTTCCTTGTTGAAAGTGTGTGGGTTTACATCTGAGTCATCAATTTGATTCTATTAATTCACTTTATTGTTTTTACGCTCATATCAAGATGTTTTTATTACTATAGCTCTGTAGTAGATCTTGAATTCAGGGATGGTGTTACCACTGGAATTTCTTTTGTTGTACAGGATTGTCTCAGCTATCCTGGATTTTTTTTTTTTTTTTTTTTTTTTTTTGGTTTTCCATATGACATTGAGTATTGTTTTTCCAAAGTCTGTAAAGAATTGTGCTGGGATTGCATTGAATCTGTAGATTGCTTTTGGTAAGATGTTGATTTTTATTATGTTAGTTCTACCAGTCCATGAGCATGGGAGATCTTTCTGTCTTCTGATATCAACTTCAGTTTCTTTCTTCATTGACTTGAAGTTCTTGTCATACAGGTCTTTCACTTGCTTGGTAGTGTGACTGAAAAATGTGTTGTATTATTTGAGATTATTGTAAATTTATTTTTTTCTCAGCCCTCTTATTATTTGTATATAGGATGGTTATTGAATCCATTGATATTGAGTGATAGGAATGACAAATGACTGCTAATTCCTGCTATTTTGCTGATGGTGGTGTTTGTGTGAGTGAATGTGTGTGTGTGTGTGTGTGTGTGTTTCCCTTCTTCGGGTTTTGTTGGTTTGAGATTATCTATTGCCTGTGCTTATCTTCCTGGGGTTGGAACTTTCCTTCTAGCACCTTCTCTAGGGCTGGATTTGGAATAAATATCTCTTGAAGAAAAGATTCATGAAACAATTGTAACATCCACATAGAAATCATAATAGATTTTGGAACATTGAAATTACTTACATTTTTAACCATGTGTTACTCAGAACTAGAGTTTGACTTTGAAAAGTGTGCAATGGCCACAAAGTAAATGATAATTAAAATCTGGAGATGGAATGGACATTATGTAGTATTCTAGCTGTGGCTAAAGAACTCTGATTTTCAGCATGTGCTTCCTTTCAAAATGACTTAGAGTAATGTTCAGTGACTAATCACCTTCATTTATGTGTATGTTTTTAGTGTTTCTGCAAATGTGACCTTATATTTATTATAAAGCTTATATTTAATTTGCATTATGTTCCAGAAGACTTGTAAATAGAGTTATCCTTATTGAAGGATTAAAGTAAAGGTTATTCTAATTTTACTATTTATCCATTGTTTTTGGAGCCCTTCTAAAGGAAGATGAATAATAATAAACATAAGACTGAAATATATTAATGCATTAGCAAAGACTAGAGAAGCTGCTTGTACATTAGCCTATGCCATCTCTCCTTCTAAATCTTGCCTAAGAGTATGACCTTTAGTAAATTTAGAATGGAGTTCAATGACAAAAATCCTAATGGAGACTCCTTTTTGCCTCAAATTTTGGAACCCATATTCAAGAATGCTTATAGAATGTGATTTGTTATGTGGTCCGTTGATTCACACCAATGATTGAAAAGACAGCACAAAATAGTTTTATTGTTTCTATGGCTGTGTATATGCTGTTATTTACTGCAGAGAACACATGAGTAAGACAAGAGGGTCAACTAAATTTAATAGAAAGTCATTAAGTATATTAGGCCTTTAAGTTATTGCCGATTGCCAGACATGTTACAGGATTGTAGTAACACATCAAATTCTAACAGGGAGTACCACTTCTTATGTTTCTATCTCACTTAACTTTATCCCCAAGCACATGTGCACACATACACACTCACTCACACACACACACACCTCATAAAAACATGGTCAAATAGCAAATAAAATACTTTCTGCGCAAGCTTTAACTATTTCAAGCAGTGTGAATTGGGTATACCCGTAGGTATATAAAGTTCTGATTTATTCCAGATCATGGAAAGTCTTTTTTCCACCCAATAGACACAAACAAGAACATTTAGTAATTCCCTCCAGAAGACAAATCAAATAGACAGATATCCAATGCATATTTCAGCAGTACTTTGCATTATCATCATTAATGTAATGCCTAGTATAGTGTATTCAAATGCTAAAACTAAATAAGTAAATGATTCTTGTGGGACCACTGGTAAAGCTAATATTTTTCAAAGGTTTTATCTATTTTTATTTTATGTGTATGACTATTTTACCCGCATGTATGCTTGGTGTCCATGGAGGTCAGAGTAGGTCTCTAAATCTCTGGAAGTGGAATTACAGATGTTTGTGAGCTGCCATGTGGGTGCTGGGACTTGAGGCCAGGTCTGTAAGGGCAGTCAGGGATCTTAATCACTCCAGCATCTCTCCACCACAGAGCCAACATTTATTAAGTACTCACAAATTGTTACTTCTTTACCAAATACTTTAAAAGTCTTACCTTGTTTAATTCTCACACTGGTCCGAAATATTAGTCCTGTTTTGCATTTAAAAGGTTATACCTATAAAACACTTGGTCATTGCAGTGGTTCCTTTGAATTTAAAGCTTAAACATTGTGTAACTCATTGCTATTTCTCCTTTGCCACAGATCTTTCTCATGTATTTTTTTTTGTTGTTTTGGATGTTCACTTCAGACAGATAAAACTTGTTTATTATAAGACATGGTTATCTGTGGGTCATCAAGATGATCAGGTTTAATATATATATATATATATATATATATATATAATTTATTAATTTTTGAATGTATATGTGTATTTCAATTTGCTTATTTGCTTCAACTGAAGATCTGTGTTTCCTGAAACAATACTGAAAGAAACAAGCATCTCATTGTTACATTCCAGTCCAGAGCATAATGTGTAACAGTTTCTAGGCACAATGGGACAATCTTACTCTTTCTCAATTTATTAAAGCAATGCCATTTATTGCTGGACTGTGCCAAGTATTTCAGATGTCTTTGAATACAGACTTGGTGAATGCTTTACTGAAAGAGTCATTACGTTCTCCCACTCCTGAGGCCACCAAGTTCTCATCCTTCAAAATGAAATAAACGTGATCCGAATGTTGCTCAAATCAGCATCTGAGAGGGAGGAGAAAGGTCACTCATGAATGGAATCAAGCTCTGACGACTTTGCAAATAACCAAGTCCCACTGTGAGTCGTGCGCTGCTGATTTAACGTGTGGGAACAAGAAAGAGAGGAAGAGGGTTAGAATGCTGGAGACAGCTATGTGCCTACCAGTCTCATAAAATTCTCTTTGTAATACAGGATAAAAAAAAGTCATGCTGTTGGAAATGATCCAAAATTTTCTGCAATAACTTGCTCCTCACACATCTTGAGGGGTTATCTGTGGTTCTTGAGATTCGAATGATTTCACAGCAGCAGTATTTTTTACTAATTATACATGAATAACCTATGATCTGGACGAATAACACGACTCTTCTACTTGGGAACTCCAGCACTGTATGGGAGGCACTGCAATGGGGATTTCACTGGGATATTGTCGCAGGCACCCACGCATTTACCAGTCTACTAATTTTTTTCTCCCATGCTTGTAACACTTGCTCTCCTAGGCCTTCACCCCCGACATCACCATCTTCCTCTGTTTCTTTCTTAATATGTCTTCTGCTCAATTTACTATTAAACACATTTCACAAGTAAATAATGATAAAGGGAAGTCAAAATGTTCACATCAAGTACAAGTTTCTTCAGATCCCCAGGAAGTGCCTGGGTGCCAAACAATCGCTCAAGTAAAGTCAAATTAAAATAGATAAAGTGACTCCTATCAGGCTATCATTCTGGGCTTACAAAGAGAATTATTCAAGGTATCTGTAGCCATGAAAAGAACTCATTCTAATTTTTATGTATGATTTTTGCTTACTAAGCCATTGACTCTGAGTAGCCCACAAGACTTTATTTTACCCAAACAGTACCTTTTAATGGCAACTATCTCCAAATCACATTGGCCATGACTCTCCATCCATTTAATTATATAAACTAGAGTGTTAACTTCTTCTCACATTTTTTTTATTTAAATGTTTTAATCTTTTGAGAATTTCATACATCAGTACTGTGTTCACATCATTTCCATATATCCCTCTCCCCAAACCACAGGTCCTCCTTCCAATTAATGACCTCTTTTTATATAATTATTGATTATATATTTATTATAATTATTAATATATATGTCCATTTAGTATTACTTGTATGTACATATATTAAGTACTGGCAACATAAGACTCATCCTCTGAAAAAACTCCTGCAGCAGTTATTAATTCCCTTAATTTATTCATCTAGAAATGGGCTTTGTAAAATTCCCCCTGATCCATGTTGGCATTTCAGCTGATATTGGCATTATGCTAGTCTTGTTTAGGCAAGCATATTGTTGGTATTTCATGAGTATAGTTTTCCTGTTCTGTCTAGAAGACACTATTTAACAGCAAATGACATGATCTTCTGGACCTTAGGATTTTGCTGTTTGTTCCCTGTCTCGCTTTGGATATTGAATGTGGGACTCTATTGGCAATGGAGTTTCCCCGACACAGACACAACACTATCCAGTAACTCTCGCCTCAGTGCTTGTCTCTGATGGTGTATCCCTTAGCCTCTTGGTGCTTATTCTGTCAGTCTGATTCCTTGATCAGTTTCCTCTTGGGTCACAGCATCTTTCAAATGGAGGAGCATAGCGTCCCAGTGCCATCTTCTTTCTCTCCTGGTTCAGATTTATACTTTGACTTCTTGAGATAAATGTAAAAACTCTACCGTCCATGCACTTCCCCATCCCTCAAAATCCGTAGTAAATGCTCACAGACTCCTCAATCCCACTTACTTCTTGAGACAGAAGGAAAAACACTTTGTTTTCTTTCTCCTAAAAGACAATTTGATAATCTTTATTAATATTCTTTTCTGATCTATTTAACCTGATGTGGGATGCCCCTCTGTAAGCCATGAATACCATTGGTTAATAAAAGGCTGTCTTGGGCCTATGCAGGGCAGAATAAAGCTAGGTGGGGAAAACTAAACTGAATGCTGAGAGAAAGAAGGCAAAGTGAAGAGACTCCATGGAGCAGTCAGAGGAGAAAGAAGCGAGCTACCAGCCAGAACCTTTCTAGTAGGTCACAAGCCTTGTGGTAAAATAGAAAATAATGAAAATGGGTTAATTTAAGAGATAAGAGTGAGCTAGAAATATGCATAAGCTAATAGGCCAAACAGTGTTGTAATTAATACATTTCTGTGTGGTTGTTTTGAGTCTGGGCAGCTGGGAACAAGTTGCCTCCTACATACAACATTAACCTAATCTTTTTTTGTATCATTGTGAAAACTTCATATGCTTAAGTTCAGAGTTTAGAGATAAATTACATATCTTTTCCAGTGCTTTTGCTACAAATGTCACATTTTCTGGAAGAAACTATCACGATTTTAAATGTACCCAAAGCCAAGACCTGTTCACATGGGTTCAGCATACTTAAACATGAACATGCAGGAAGGTTAAGAAAAGATTTATGTTCGAGATATGTGGTAATTTAATCTGTTTGGTATAATCCATGAACTTTTCAGTACTATGGCGTTAGCAGTTTTGATGTCAATCCAACTTGGTTTGTCATTTGACCAATAATATTATAAGGAAGTATGGAAGTCAGTCGTAGTTTTACAGTGTTGGTAAATGTGTTTAATCTAAGCACTCTAAGGCAGTGGCAGGCCAATTTCTGTTTGTTAGAAGTCAGTCAGGCATACTAGTGTGTTCCAAGCCATGCTTGTTTACATTGTGACACCCTGTCTCAAAAAAGAAGTATTAGAGTACGAGAGTATAAATGAAATTTTCCAGTCATCCATTTCAGAGCACACTCACATATGTCATTGGGAGAAATTAGTGCAGGAAATTTCTGTCAAGAAAAATTGTAGTGTTTCAGATCTCTAATTATATTTTCCTTTCATTGAATAGGGAAGGACCTTCCTAAGTTCTGAGGGTTATATCTGAGAGCAGTGCTATTATGGACATTGGAATAAAAGTTTGGGGAGAAAGTCAGGAAAGAGTTTAAATAAAAAAAAGAGTCATATCTTTTTGTAAAACACACAGGAAGGAAATAAGTGGTGTATACAACTTCTTAGTGAAATTGAGTCACTTTTGATGGTCTGTTGTATTAGGGGTTTGTGTTACCTTAAGTTGGCAAAAAGGATAAAAGTGGTTCACCATTTTCAGAAGTTTTCACAAAATCTCTTACAATCAAAATTCTCTATAGTGAAAAAGCAAAAAAAAAAAAAGCTTATGTTGGCAATTTCAAATAGAACACAAGGCTTTTGAAATCAATTATGCCTGTTACAGAGGGTACGCTACACAGCAGTGTGAAAAATTATCATTGATTTTTTCTGTTAACTTATATACCCAGATGTAGGCTAACCCCCACAAAAATAATTTCAACTAAAACTGACATATAAATCTAGTTTGAAGCTTACATCTGTCAGTCAAATAAATTATTAAACTATTCAAAAGTCATAATAGTTTATATTAAAATTTGCCTATAAATATAAAGCCAATAACTTAAAATAACACCACTAAACTCTTTGCTGGAAACGTCCACTAATCTACTGCACCATTGTTTTCAAAGTGTGAGTTAGGACCAGTGCCATTACCACATGAGTCCCTCAAACTGTCAGCTCTGGAGCATCTGCTCACATATACTACATGATAATGAGCACAAACGGAACCTGGAAATTTGTGTTTCAGGTACTGTAAAAATGTTTTCATGCAGCATGGCTAAAAGGACCACTTATAGCAGAGACAAAGTTTAAACAATGATAGTAATCCAGTCTGTCCAGGTGAGAGGATTGTGTGGTCAGTGAAGGGTGTTTACATTTTAGTGGATTAGTCTAGGAAGTAGGTGTCCTTTCTTTGGAAGTTGAGGAGTCTTTGGAGACAAAGAAAACAAGTATTTGTCAGGATAGAGGCAAATATTGTAAAAGCCAAAGCTCAATGAAACCCCATAACTGACTCTCTGTAGCATATACATAGAGGGCTAGACAACGTCTTTATTTTGAAGCCAACTTCTCTGATGATTTTTTTCAAGTAAACAAAGTAAACAAAGACATATTTTGTCAAAAGTAAGTCTTTGATCTAGAGAAGAAAGTGTTTGCGGGGATGAGTTGGTATACTGAACCACTGATCTGTGTGTGAGCTAGGTCAGTACTAGGAAAATACTGAAAGGAACAGATGACAAAGCTTGGAACTTGTTTCTTGTAATCTCCTTTCTTTTTCAATTGAGTGGTGTAATCTAAGGAATATAGAGACAGAAGAAAATTTAACATGTATTAATAACACAAGATCCTTCCCTACCATATTATTTTCTTTCTTCTTCTTCTTCTTCTTCTTCTTCTTCTTCTTCTTCTTCTTCTTCTTCTTCTTCTTTTTTGGTATTTTGAGACAGGGTTTTTTTCTGTGGCTTTGAAGCCTTCCCTGGAATTAGCTCTTGTAGGCCAGGCTGGCCTCAGACTCAAAGAGATCTGCCTGCCTCAGCCTCCTGAGTGCTGGGATTAAAGGTGTGCACACTACCTCCTGGCTTTACCTCTGTCTTATAATGTGCTTCTAAACACAGATTCAGAACATAGCTTTGAATATCAGGAAAGTCCAACAAAAGAAACTAAAGTGATATTAACCAAACAATGTAGAGAACACAATGTTTATTACATAAATCGTGTGGCATTTTGAGCACCATGGGAAATATACACTTGTTAGGATGAGCTCAAATACAGAGGCAATTATAAAGCGACACCAGATATTTACATTTAATTTTTCTATCTTATTCATGACTGCAGATGCTCTGACATTCAAAATAATGTCAATATGGAAAGAGAGTGTACTACCTATGATTTCTTCTTGAGCTTCTTGAGTTAATGGTGATCCTGTTGACCTCTGAGGAAGACTAAAGTCTTTTTTTGATTACAGGCCACATAAGCCAGAGATAATGGAGATTTATGTTTTAAGGTGCTTCCATGGCACTTTGTCTACCTCCATAAGTATTTTTGAGGTATTATTTGGTAGTGTTGAATAAGGCAGAAAATTAAAGTTTGACACAAACCAAAGGAGGCTTCTCTAGAATGTTCTTTCCTTCCTCAAAGTTACAGATAATGATGAAGTACAGGTAAAAGAAAGAATACTGAGAATTTTAGTATCATACTGACAATTTTAGTCTTTTATATATATATCTATTTTATTATTAGTATTATTATTATTTGGTTTTTCTTTTTTTTTTTTTTTTTTTTTTTTTTTTTTTTTTTTTTGGTTTTTCGAGACAGGGTTTCACTGTGGTTTTGGAGCCTGTCCTGGAACTAGCTCTTGTAGACCAGGCTGGTCTCGAACTCACAGAGATCCGCCTGCCTCTGCCTCCCGAGTGCTGGGATTAAAGGCATGCGCCACCACCACCCGGCTATTATTTGGTTTTTCGAGACAGGGTTTCTCTATGGTTTTGGAGCCAGTCTGGGAACTAGCTCTTGTAGACCAGGCTGGTCTCGAACTCACGGAGATCCGCCTGCCTCTGCCTCCCGAGTGCTGGGATTAAAGGCGTGTGCCACCACCGCCCGGTTAGGATTATATATATTTTTTAGTGGATTGGGGTGTCAGAGGACTTCGGGTCTTCCAAACATGTGGGTTCCAGGGATTGAATTCAGGCTTTCAGGTTTGGTGCCAAGAGCCTTTATCCACTAAGCTACCTCCTCAGACCAAATTCTGTAGGATTCCTAACTGTTAATAGTATTTGGGGAAGTTTTAGATTTGGTGAATTTTTTTTTGTTTGCTTGTTTGTTTATCTTATAGTACTGTGGATTAAATGCTGGGCCTTATACCTGCAAGGTAAGCACTAACTCTGAGTTACACTACCAGATCAGAAATGGCAATTTTTGCCTACAGAACTGCATTACTATATTGAAGAGCCTTTCTAATGTATTTGTTTAACTTCAGAAGCTGTTGGTTTACAGGAGGATATCATATCATTAATACTTCCAAGTATGGAGTTTGGCAACACAGAGGCTAAGCATCAGATGCGTGCTTGAGAACAGGGGAACAGTGTGGAGCTTGCCTGACCTAAACTCAGGGTGCAATGTCAGACAGAGCAGAGGAAGCCTTAATGAAAGCTGGAACATAAAAATGCACATCAGAATGCAGAAGATGCATAGAAAATATTTTTATTACACAGTGAGCCAAGTTAATGAATTTGAAACTTGAGTGCTGTCTACATATGTAGGCATATGCATTCCATCCCAGGTATCTTGGTAAATTCTGTCAGCTGTACAAGTAGTGGGTTTTCTTTTCTTAAAAATCCTGCTTGACGCATGCTCAATAACTAAGATAACATGCAAACAAAAAACAAAAACCCAATCAAACAAAAACTCCTTCTATTATTATTGCCTAAATTGAATCAACTTGGGAACTACATATACCACAGTAACATAGTTCTACTATTTCAGCTAGAAGTTTTCTCATCTGAATAAAGACAATTAAAATATGCTAACTTTGCTTTAATGAAGTCATTCTCAACATTGCTATCATGACAGAAGGTGACAAGTCATTCATCAGATAAAGGACTCTTTGTCTAAATCAAACAATAATCCAGCTCTCCCACAAACACCCTACCATTCATTCTATCCAGCTGACTGTGTTTTCAACTGATGATGTATTTATAACCCGAATCAAAGGAGGTCCATCTTCCAGGAAGATGAGAAGCCTGTTGTATAGCTTGCCAATTCGTTTTGATAGGAGGATAGTCATTCAAAGTTGTTTATAATTTAAAAGTGCATGCTGAGAACTATGTTAACCTACTTTGAAGAACTTCTATTAAAAATACAATAAAGTTTACCAACCTCTACAATATCTTCAGAGCAGTAACATAAAATCCTGCTAACTATATACTTTATCAAGTGAAACTCATTGTGTTTTGCTCCTCTTTTTTCAAAGGGGCTCTTTTATCCTGGGAAATGGGTCACTGATGGACTATAACTTCATAGGAAGGTTTGTGAAGTACCTGACTAGGTCCAGGAGTAAACACTTTATTTAACAAATCTAATAGCCCTATGTGGTGAACTATGACATATCTCTGTAAATATGGCAGTGCATTGCTTGTTGAGTGAGAACCTATGGGGTTTACAATATAAGGGTCAAGTCCAAACCAGATGACTAATCTGGTTAGTCACTGCCCAGACACAGAACATTCAAGTCCCATTAACACTGGGCCAACAACACACTTTTAATTTTGATATCTGACTTCTTTCATTTAGATGTTTACAGGATAGTAAATTAAATTATTGACTTCAATCTGATTTTCTTTCTGTTATAAACTTTGCTTGAATATATTGAAAAGTAATCTAAAATTACCTTTGTCTCATATTTTTATGTATTTTCACTTTGTTTTTCTTTCAATTATAAAACTATACATTTTAATATTGTTCATTAGATGCACAAAATAATAGAAATGGGTTAATATAAGATGTAAGAGCTAGCTAGAAATATTCTTAAGATATTGGCTAAACAGTATTACAATTAATATAGTTCCTGTGTGATTATTTTGGATCTAGGCAGCTGGGCAGCCTCCACTAACAGAATTACGCCTGAACAACTGGGTCTAACCTGCATGGCAAGCCACACACCTCAGGTCTAGGTGTTTCTATGCCTGCTTGGGATTAGGAAGAAAGTAGCTGAGAACATGCCTGCTGCTCAGCACTGTGGCCAGGGTGAGTGGCTGGATAGGGTCTGCTAGGTGTGCACAGGCAGGAAAACAGAAGATTCGGGCTGCCATATACAGAGATATTTCCAGACTGTGCAGTGTGCTGCATGACGGATTTAGTTTTTACTCAGGTAAAGAGGGTTTATGTGATGCATGGTGCTATCCAGAGTTGAAGTGGTGAGGACAACTCCCACCCTGCAGTCTCAGAGGCAATGAATGGACCTCTGCCATGTTGGACTGGGCAGAGCCGAAAGGCAAGGCCGCTTTAGTTCAAGCCGTGCTGCTTAGCATTTAAAGAAATGATTCTGGTCAGTAAAGGATTACAGATTTGTAATAAAGACAGATTCTGATGAAAAAGACCTCTGAATGGGTCACAGTGTTGGATACATGTATGTGGGCTTGGGAAATAGAGGAAAAAGAATATAGAGAGGTATAAAAAGAAGTAAGCGGTGTTTAAAAAATAAAACAAAATCTTTAAAGAGACACAATACAGATAGTCATAGATTAAAGGAGAAAAGAAAAATAAGCCTCATAAAGATGAAATATATACAGAGAGGACAGATTTTTGGTAACATCCTGCTTTGTCTGTGCATCCTTCCCATCCCCATTTTATCCTTGCCCACAGCTCTTTTGCCTCTATGTTATGGTTTCTGATTTTGGGCTGTTAGGGAATTTCTGTGGGTGTCAATGGGCATATATATATATATATATATATATATATATATATATATATATATTTCTTGTGTTTTTTTCCCTTGGTTCTTTGTTATTCTGTTCAGTTGTTTCTTCTATCCTATTCATTTTTGTTTGTTTTAGTTTATATTGCTTTATTATTTTTTTCTTGTATGACAGCTTTCTAATAAGAGAGAAAGAAAGGATTTGAATTTGAGTAGGTGAGGAGGATCTAGGAGAAATTGCATTTGGGCAACCTTAATCAGAATATATTGTATGAAATAAAACTATTTTCTAGACAAATCATAAAAAAAATTAGAAAACTACTTTATAGGTTTTCAAATTGGTTATGAGTTGTTTAGTAAATAAAATGACTCTTAAGATATCTCTTATTTACAAAGTTGGTGCTGGAGCTAAAACCAGAGTCATCTGCATGCTTTGGCTGCTCAATGTTACTTCCTGCTCTGGATCTCCAGGAATGAACAAGGCACAGGCTCAGGCCACAGGATTTGCTCAACAGTTTTTCGCTTGGTTCTAATGACTTCCCATTTTTTTTTTATATTTACCATGACTATTTATTTGTACTGTTGCTTGTTTACAGAAGTTTCTTCAACCTTCAGTTTGACATTCCAAATAAAAGCATTAAAGCATTTGTTAAACACCACAAAGTTTCAGTCTGCAATTGAAAATTGAACTTTGTGTAATAAATCTGTTAATTTCGAAGAAGTCTTTGGCCCCTTAAAGTAGCTCTTATAGGGGTGTAGTGTGTGTGTGTGTGTGTATGTGATGTAATGATGTAAAACATAGAAATAATATGATGTATATTTTCTACTTAAGCCACTAAGTCCAATTTCCATTAAAGTGTAAATAATATATTCTAGTTAAAACATAAATCTTAGGACTTTAGCTACCTTATCTCCACTGATCATTCTCCTCCAAAATCATCCTCACTAACAAAAATACAATTCATAAAAACAAACTCCTTTGCAGTTTCCAGCTCAGAAAAGCAGAGGGCCAGAAACAAGATATGATAAGGGATAATGAAAGGTTCTTCTTTGTTGCCTGATTCTTCACAACGTCACCCCACTGTACTGTAGAAAGCATTCACTCTTTCTAATGAGGTTTTTGATTCGCAGATCACAGAGTCATTGCCCAAGACTACACTTTAGAAGCCTGTCAAATTAGCACTTATGTCTTTGTTGAAATCTTTAAGTAATGGCACCATTTACATGGCACTTCTGGCTGCTCACTTCAGCAATATTATTTGTACATTAGAAGTATGCAGAAATTGTGTTTTAAGTGAGTGCTTACAAAGGACTCCGTCTTCAGTCTTTTCTAACGTCTTATTTTAACCTCTATTATAGTGCTTATATAATTCTTCTTTCAATTACTATAATGTACATCAGCTAAGAGGCAAGGCAATTTTTAATTCACTATAATCTTGCTTGCTTTACCTACTGTCTCATAGACTTTTCTCAAAAAGGCCTCTTAAATTTCATGCTGCTCTTTTCAAAGGAAACATTTTACCTCTATATATTACCTCCTTGCATGAATTGCTTGTCAGTTTCATGCTTTTTTTTGTTATGAAGTTTAACATTTCTATTTGGTTCAGTGTATCTATATATGTGTGTATGTAGGTATGCATGTGCCTTTCAAACATCTGTCTCTCTGTCTATCTGCCTATTATCTATCTCTCTAGCATCTACCTGCTAGCTAGCTATCACTCCATCTATCCTCTCTTTCTATTGTTCTCAGTTTGTTTTCCCTGATTGTAGAATTTAAAGGATCATGTGTCTAGGGAGACTTTACTGGTATTTTTCTGTTTTATATCTAAAAATAAAGACATCTTTTGTCTTAAAAAATTGTTTTTTTTAATGTCATGTGTTTAAATATTTTTACTTTTCTTTATATTTCTGTCCCCATTTGGGGATCCCAATAATTTGATTATCAGGCCTTTGATTTTTGTTAATAGATTTCTGAGTTCTGTATATTTTTTATATTTTATCTTTTGGGCATATGTCCTTAGAAGTTGTCTTCTATTCCCAGGCTTGTTGTCAACACAGAGAAAACAATCATCACACAAAAAAAACCCCACAAAACATGTTTACCCCTGTGCTGAAAGTAAAGCATTGTCAAGAGTCAGAAGACCTACATACTTTATGAAAAATAAAGTATACAGTTCTCAATTGAATGACAAAATAGCTTTATTAACCAGTTCTGAGATTAGGAATGGAACTATGTCTTCAATTTATGTCTAAAGACACCCATTACTATAGCATCCTTTCTCTCCTCACAGAGGATTTTACTCATGGCAACATTGCAAGCCTTTTTGCAGCCACATGTTTAAATGCCCTAGAAGGGTGTTTTCATAAGGAGTGAGAGACTGGTCCTCTGTGAGAAGCAGTATGTGCTCATTGTTGGCTAATTTGGAACATGGCCAGCAAGCTGGACTAGTGAGTTGGCAGAGCATCTTGAAAGTGCTACATTTAACAATAAAACATGATGCCCCAACCTGATATGATGGCATACTCCATTTATCCCAGCACTCAGGAGGCAGAGGCAGACCAATCTCTGCGAGTTTGGGGCCTACCTTCTCTACATAATGAGTTTTAGACCAGTCAGAGATACACAGTGAAACCTTTTTTCAAAACAAAAAGAAAACCAGAAGCCAAAACATAAATAAGAGAAATTTGATGAATCTGTGTGATGGATGAGGTTGGGAATAAACTTTTATGTCCACATTAAATTGAATCTGGATGTCAAAACACTGGCCCCTGAGGTTCGTTCATGAAATAAGAGCAGAGAATCCACACTGCTCAATACTTTCCCTCTGTTCAGCGAAACTGTTGCAAAGTTGGATATAAACTAATAAAACGGTGTCAGAAGAGCTGCTAGCTAGTATTTAATGACTACGGATTCCCAATTGGTTGTATCCATACTACTATAACTCCAGTAGGCATATCTTATAGCAAACATACCCCAAGAGGTAATATTTTCTTGGCCCTGTAATTAGAAGAATGGTCTAAAAGAAACATCTCTACGAATATACTGCTTCCTACTGATACAGATGTTGCTTTTGTCAGCATGGAGAGGGCATCTGCAAAAGCCACTTTCTTGTTCTTTATTGAAAGAATTAAAGACATCCCCCAGCTGTATTTTCCAGTTCCACCAGAGGAGGTACCCTAAAAAATGAACAAAACTAAGAAGGGAACCTGTTTGTTTTGGGAAAATGTGGAAATGATGCTAAGGTTAAAGGAAATAAGAAAATGTAACAGGAAAGACTTGTATATTGTAGCATTCATAATTCATAGTTCTGTTGATAATGTGATCTATTAAGTAAATAACAAGCAGCATTTTTGTAAGTATCACTGAAAAGAGAACTTGAAACTCGTAATTGTATTTGGCTATGTTAAGTTTTTGAGGAATTGTGAACTAGTAGAGTAATAAGACACACCCCTACTGAATATGTCAAGAAGTGTGAAATATTGGTACTTGTGTCAAGCCACATACCACTATATCTTCTCCTAAGGAATACCATGGTTTTCATTGTTATGGCTGTCAAATTTCTCATAAAGTTTTTCTTTTAAGCTGCAGAAGAGCAGTTATCTGTTTTTCAATAAATGTTCTATATTTACAAAGAAACATGTACCATAAAGATCAAACCTGTGATTGGTAATAAGCATAAGGAAATATGTAAAACTTTTTAGTTAGTGGGAAAAAAAATGTCCCAAATTGAGAACTGAGGATGCTTCTGAGGGTAACAATAATATCTACTAATATGTATTTAATTTGTGGCATGTACTCTTTTGGTATTATTTTCTGTATAACTCAGTTATCACCCAATGGCATTTTTATTTTACAGATTAGGGACACGGATGATAGAGGGGCTAGACATCTCATTCAAGAGCAGCTAATCTTTTAAATGTAATTATTGGGTTTCAAACCTTAGTCATCTCAGGTATCTCCTCTATTTACGACTCTTTTAAGTTGTCTTAGAGCTTTCTTCTTGCTGATGAACATAGTCAATCTCTTAATTATTTTCCAAACTATTCCAAAGATTCGTACCTGCCATCACTATGAAGTTGTTTCCAGGATTAACTAAACTAATATATTTAAAAGCACTTGAAAAGATAATGTGCTCTTCAAATGGAAGGTTATATTATTACATCTATTTACAATGGTTAGTTACGCAAAGCAATGGCCCATTAAATGGTCAGCAGTGAATGGATTTGGTATTCTAATCAACTGAACCACAGTAATAGGGTTTTCTTCTGGTTGTGTTCTCATTAGTTCTCAGAATTCAGAAGCCAAGTCAGTGCCTCTGAACACAGTTATTTGGAGATGCATAGCATATTTCTGGAAAGGGGAGGGACTGCTTTAATTGTTTGCACATGCAGGCATTGTCTCAAATATGATTTTGCTATTTCAGAGATTCCCTTGTCATAACTATCCAAATGACACAAGCAGTGCTTTTTTGTAATCTCCATATTTGACGCATGAAAGAAGACTTAATTCCTGTTTGAATAAACAACATAATAAGGTTACTGAGATTAGAGACCATTACTATATAAAATTATGTCTAAGTGGCAGATATAATTAACATTGGATTGTAATTACACTAATTACAAGTCACATTAAGACACTCCAGTAATGACAAAGTGAGAACCCTATAATTGAATGGAATAAGTAGGGAAACATGCTGCTCACACTAATTACCTAAATGAGCTAATACGTCTTCAGAGTGACAGTCATGTTCAATGTTATTACGCAGACAAGGCAGTTGAGTGAGGTATTTTTATTTATTTATTTATTTTTGCTTTTTTTTTTTCTTTTATACTTTCCAGGATCTATTTCAAGTCATCAGCAGCTTTGGAATTTTTCTCTTGAAGCAAGGAAAACAAAATCTGCAAATTAGCGCTCTCTCAGTTGTTAAAGGCAAGCACATTTTGTTATCACAGATCAGGTGACATTCTAGTCTTGGTGTCAGGAGGACACCAAGCAGTGCCCTTAGCAACTTTGGACTTTCCCTTCTTTGGCTTTGCAGCATATCAAACTCAGCAACTCCACCTAACCGTGGAGCTTTCAGCACGGAAAATGAACATGTTGTGGGGTCTGAAGTATAAAACATGTCTTGCAGCAGCCTGGCTCCAGCAGGCCCTAGTGAGCTATAAAAGCTGAATTATTCAAGACAATTAGTGAGAGTATCATGCTGGAACCCATGTTTCAGATCAAGCTCTTAAGTGAGAATCTAAACTAATAGTGGAGTATGTACCATGTGCCTCCAAAGATTGCTTGTAGTCTTTGTTTCTTTCCCCTCCTTACATTACCTTTCCTTTGTCTCCAACTGTCTCGGGGCACTGCTTGGGTGAGAAAGAGAATAAGAGAACAGACTGCAGCTATTTAAAACCTTTCCTCAAACAGAAGGGAGGTAGATCAGTATGTAGAAAACAGAATTGATGGTTATAAGATGATAAGCAATGCTGAGTGTAGCTTTTCTCTCTTTTGTGTTGGTGAAGAAAATGTTAGTGTGCACAGCTGTGGAAGAGTTCCACTTAGTCCCCTTTCTTCTTGGATTATGTAAATTGGATTTTCTTATCTTTGTCTAGAAACTATCATTTTGCCTGTAAGAAATCAATCATTTAGAGTCTATGAGGTATGAAGCAGTATACCAAATATGCTAGGTTCATGAACAAATAAATGTTTTATTTACCCTAAAGTGGCCTTGTGGCCCTCCTGTTGGTTTTTGACGTAAAACTTACCTTGTTTTCATGAAGAACTCCATTCCCAGTGTTATATAATTTCTATAATTCATCATAGTTTCATTGAAAATAGGCTTAATGTTGAATCTGAATTAGGGTTATACTCAATTAATCCTGTAGTTGTACAAATTCATATAATCAAACATTAGGCACCTAAATAAGAAGACAGTGATCGAAATAAATAGCAAGAGTGCAGCCTCCTCCTAATGGCCATGCAAATCAGAGGCAAATGGAGCTTGGCTTGCTTGCCTATCATTGATAAGGAGAGGGGTGGTTTAGATTTGTCCTTAGCACCATGCTAACGATCTATTGATGATTATGCAAGTTACTTATCATCTCTCTTTTGACATGATGGCAGGTGCAATTGTTACTTGCAACTTATTTAGAATCTTTGTTGCTTAAGCAGCTAAGAGCTGTGTTTTACATCATTACCTCCTGGTTAATTAGCCAACTTAGCAAAATAGTCAGAAGCCTCAGGCCAGGGTTGGTAAACTTTTTGTGGAAACAGCCTGTTTGTAAATATTTAAGATTTTCTGAATCACATAGGGTTCTTGTCATATATTTTATCACAGCCCTTAAAAATTCAAAATACCAATATATGTGCATGTCTGTACACACACACACACACACACACACACACACACACACACAAAGAGAGAGAGAGAGAGAGAGAGAGAGAGAGAGAGAGAGAGAGGTGTCACACACACACAAGTGGACATATACAGTTAATATTCAAGACTGTATTATACTTTCAGGCCAAGGGAGAATTTAACTCACAAGCACTTGTTTATCAGACTCAGAACTTCACTATTGTAAATGAACATATTTTGTAGAGAATAATATTGTTTATGAACAACTAATTTAAAACTACCTAAATAAACTCTGATTACAACACTGAAACACAAAATGTAGACCATAGGTAGTCAAAGTTACAGAAATTCTTCTTCTATTTGCACTTGAATAAATCATTATACTGCTACCATTCAAGTTTGAGCAGAAAAAAAGTGTCTCCTATGTAGACAACAAGAAACAACCTGTAGTGGAGCTAAGGTTGCAGTCTGGCTAGGTAAAAAAGGGATACAGGTGGAAGGAAGAGGAAGGAATTTATTGCTTTGAGGATATTAATCAGTTAAATAATTATGTTAAAGATTTAAAGATCCTGAAATCAAATAAACATTAAAAAGACAAAATTATGAAAACAACAAACCTGTGTTTTTTCAGTACAGACACACATACACACAAAGAATTGAAATTGTGATGTGTGCACACATTTCTATATACTTTTCCCAGAACCTCAAGTGTCCACAAAGTGCTCAGATTCTCACTGCCATTCCTTCAAAGAAAACCAGGAATTCCTGAACAAACAATTTTAAAAAATAAGGCAAGGGACACCTACCCCATATTCCTTGTTCATATGAGATACAAACATAAAGTTGGGAGAATGTAGAAAAACTCCAGAAATCAGTTTTTTAAAAAAATAATGGGATGGTTTTAGGAGTGTGGACTTGGGCTGGTTATTATCTGCATGCGCTTGGAATACCTTAATTTGTCCTGAGAAAGGAATAACTGGAGGAGTATGTGGAGAGAACAATGTTATATATGGGAAACATCTACCTATGGGGAGAGTTCTTCACATGTTCACTTTCTTAGCCAACATTGAAGAAAAGCCCGAGATATACTCCCCAGACCCACTTCAGCAACCATGGATGTGAGGGTCCAAACCTGCCAAGCAACTGTGCCTTCTCATGCCCTGTGGCATGCTCTGGTTTCAGTGAATTCTCCCGTGTAAATAGACATAGGCAGTTCTGTAGTGATGAGGCAAGTAGGCCTGCTTTTCATCCCGCCTGGCTCCCACATGGCTAGCTTTACACCTGAAATAACAACACACAAATTGTATTCATTTAAACACTGCCTGGCCCATTAGCTCTTGCCTCTTACTGGGTAGCTCTCACATCTTGATTAACCCATTTCTATTAAAGTGTATCACCACTTGACTGTGGCTTACCGGCATGAGTCTAACCACCATCCGTCTTGGGTAGGAGAAGCATGGCATCTGTCTGACTCTGTTTTCTTCCTCCCAGCATTCTGTTCTGTCTTCCCCACCTACCTATGTTCTGACTTATCAGGCCAAGCAGTTTTCTTTTTTAATTAACCAATGAAAGCAACAGATAGATAGAAGAACCTCCTACATCACAGTTCTCTGAAAGATAGATCAAGGCTGAAGCCTGTTGAATTTCACAAAATCACAAAGATAGGTCAGTGGAGGATTCTCCCTAGACTATAACATTATAACAAACACACACATATATATTAATAAATACATTTTACATATATATATATATCATAGTAAAAATTCCAACACCCAAGATATTATTCCATATGTGAGAACTCTTTACTCAGACTTCAACTCTCTAAGAACTATTCTTCAGTATATTGTGCTTCAAAGAGTCAATGCGTGAACTTTTGCTAAAAGATTTCCTTGTAGAAAATTTAACTTAATTGTAGCAAATTTGCAAAAAAAACATTAACTTGTACTAAACATCCATCTACTTGATGTTAAATCATTTTAATTTCCTTGTGTGTATGTGAGGTGTTAAATTTGTGCGTTTGTGAGTGTGGTCACTCATGCATGCTCCTGTAGAGTTCCGAGGTCAAAGTTCTGCATATTCTTGTTATTTCCCACCTTATCTTTTTGAGGCATGGTCTCTCTGTGACCCTGGATTTCAATCTTTTTCACTAGACTGGCTGGCCGATGTGCTTCTGGGATCCAACTGTCCTTTTACCCAACCCCTTGCACTTGGGTGACAGACATATAGTACCTACCATGCTTAGGCTTTTATGTATGCGCTAAGTTCCAGATTCATACCTTCATGTTTGTGCAGGAAGTACTTTATGCACTTAGCCATCCCATCAATTTCAATTATTTTTCAAATTTCTTTTTTGAGACAAGTTCTCATGCTCTATTTCAGTATGACCTGGAACTCAGTGTGTAGCTAAGGCTGGTCTCTAAATTGTGCCAATCTTCCTGCCTCAACCCCCTCCAATAAACATGAGCCAGCATGCTCATTTTGAAAACCCACTTTATCTCTGATGAATAAGTGAAGATCCACCTGAGATCTCATGTTTCTGTTCCCTTTTCTCCTACACATCTTGGTGCAATCATTGATGTCTTCCTCTATGGTTTCAGCCTTCTCCTTGTTCCCAAAGTAATTCAAACCAGAAAACCTGTCAAAAAAATTAAGTTTCCATTGATTAAGGCCAGAATCAAGATCCTTAGGTGAGCAGTACATTAATTGGTGACGGCTGGCGCCTGTGCTGATCCTCCAATACTTCAATCTTCTACGGAGAAATCTAAGAAAAAGCCCTAGCTGCCTTCACTCCAGGTTCATCCTTGCTCAATTTTGTGATTCTCTACTGTCTCTCCTCTGCCTCTATTCAATGCTTGGATTTTTGGTGTTGCTCCAGATCTTTGAGTCTTATGGTTGCAAAGAAAATTTTTATTCTCTCTCTCTAATGTTACCAGTTTCCAACCAAAAAAAAAAAAAAAAGGATTCTTGACCTATATCCTATATGTCTGTCTGGTAGTGAGGACACTATCATTTGTGGATAAATGTTTTAAACCATGACTTCTTAGGGCTCTACTTGGTAAGTAATAGCATGCATGCAGCCCTGGACTCTTATCTACAAGAAGACATGAAATCTCCTGGGATGTTTCATACAATTCCAGAATTTGAGAGGTATAGTGTAGGCAGATGAGAAGTTTAGACCATTACTGGTTACCTAGTGAGCTTAAAGCCTACATGGTGTCTTGTCTCAATACCAAATTAAATAAAATTTTCCACCTATGAAAGTAGAATACTTTTGAAATGCAATGCAAGAAGAGTTGCATGCAGATGTTCAGTTTTTCGACCTCTCCTCATAATTGATCCTTCTTAAACTTTAATCTCCTATGCCCACTTTTCCTAACATTCATTTCATCTTGACACCTACTGAGTGATACTGGCAGCTTTAGATGAGTCAGTAATCACAGTCTTCCTCGGTCACAGTTCTTGATTTTAATGCATGTAGCCATGTAACTTCCCATCAACCAAGCATTGTTAGAAACAGATTTTCACCTGAAATTCTGATTAGAAAATCTATGAAGATTCTTCATAGATGAAATCCCCTTCTAGTGTTCCAAATACAGTTAATAGCAGAGGGCTAATACTGACGAGTTACTTTTTCATACCAATGCTAGGCAAGTCAGGTAAGTTCTCTGAGAGTGGTTGGCATAGTATGAGGTTAATGTATAGATTGCAGGAATTAATAAATTATACATCTTGTTAAGAACTGGGAAAAAACCTTTTACTCAGTGACTGAATAAGAGTGATGCATACTAATAAAAACTCAGAGATACATATTGGGGTTCAACCTGAAGACCAGAAAAGCAAAGCTGCCACTGACTCTTACCTCTACTTCAGTATGCAAATGATAATCCTGCCTCCAGATACACCTCAGAATGAGACTGAGTGCTGGCTCCTAATCCTATTTAGTTTTAGGATTAAGGGTGTGCATGACTACCACCTGTTTCTACGGCAAGCTAGTGTGGCTACTGGGAGTTAAGGTGTATGCCATTGTGGCTACTGGGATTAAAGGTATGTGTCTTTGCTGCCTGGTTTGGAAGGCTGGCCAGTGTGGCTGTTTTACTTTTCTGATCTTCAGGCAAACTTTATTTATAAATACAAATGAAGTGTCACTCCATGAGAGTATTGTGCTAAACACTTTGTTCTACTATTTTGAACTCTTAGAATCATTTTGCAAATATATTACATTCTATTTTCTTTTATATGAGGAAATCGGGGATGATATAGTTAAGCAGTTTATCTTAGATCATTATAGAAACAAGAAACAGAGTTGGAATTCAGTTGCAAGGTTTGGCTGATACTTAAGCTTTAACATATTTCACTATGTTCTGCTAGGCACCTTTGATGGGATTTTTTTTCTCTCCAAAGAAACAAAGAGACACATTTTTCTGTGGCATTTCCTGTTTTCCTATTTTAAACATCTTTTTAGTTGTTGAAGAGTTGCCAGGATCAAAAAAAATAATTTATGTGTTGAACTGCTGCAGGCTGGAAAGAAAAATACATTTCATCACATTTCTTTCTTTAACTCATTCAGTACAGTATTTAAGCAATCTGAATGAAGAAGTAATACAAAGCTTTCAATGAGAAGGAGGGAACATTAAATACACTGGGCTGTGGTGGGAAAGAGCACATGTATGAATTCTAAGACTGCTAAGATACTGGCACATATTGTACTTAGCACTTCAGAAAACCATGAAAGGCTAATTTATTTCTTCTGTATCCTGAGGAAAGGAAGCAAGGTTGAACTTCATCTTCTTGGGTCACATTTGTGTTCTCCTTAAATTTGAAAATTTAAGTCAGCCCTTTATTTTAATCTTTTCTATTGACCTCTTGCTAACATCTTGTATACTCATACTTACTGCATTTGTCTTTCTGTTTGCTATCCCTTTTGCTGGAAGTAGGTTTCTTCAAGTGCAAGGCCAAGTCATATAAAATTTAGTCATAGTAAGTGTCACGTGAATACTGTTGAATGAATATTACAAAGTTCTAAGGAAGATCCCTTCTCTCTTTGTGAAGAAGGTTCTCAAGTGCTGTCTCATAAAGTCTTTATGCCCATGTAGTGGTCACCAAGAAAGTTATTAACATGTATGGGCTTGTTTTCACTAACATTCCTTCTGTATAATTCTCAGAAATTTGATATGCTGCCCTCTCACCAGTAATAAATATGGCATCACTGCCCACAAGATGAAAGCAGGATTATGAAAAGTTTAAGTGATCAGAGTGGAGAAGTCACCTCTCACATAGAGGGGCAGATATTTGAGGTATGGTTCAAAATTTGTGATCTATAAATTCAGTTCAGCAGATGTTCTTTTTGTAACCAGTATCATAGTTTGAGGTAGATGTAGGCTGTCTCTATACTAATTAAGGTCAGCTGGAGGGTTGGAACCAACTGTGACCCAATTGAGCAAGAGCCATTACTGAATTTTCTAATATCAGAAAAGACTGTTTGTGTTTCCTAATGGTTCATATGCATGCATGGATGAAGTATCCACATACTTGAACTTGTATTTGAACCTTTCCTTTAAATCATTTTTAGGTTATGAGGAAAATATTCATAACAATTCATTGAGGAGTAAAAAGGGTTATACGACCATCTGTACCATATGAGACAAAAACATCTCTGTATTTTTATCTTCTACTATATATTCGGAGGAAGAGAACAGATTGTGTAGAAATCTATGAAAATGTTATTAGTGGTGATATCCAGGTGGTAAAATCTCAGGTGTTTAATATGAGTGTTTTTAAGTCTTCTCTCATTAATACGTATTAGAGAAAACCGGATATTGTAAAAGAGCTGAGTTTGAGGTTCAGCAGGTAGGACAAAAATAAAGCAAAAGGTGTTATCTATTCTTTTGTTTGTTTCTCATGCACTGGCATGGACTTTTTGATATTTTTTCTATACTGCAGACTTCCATACCTCTTCTGGGTATCTTATAATTCATTCCTGGCTAGTCTACTCTTCTCAGAGGACTTACTTTCCATATCTTTGACATCAAAGTGCTTTCTTCTTTGCTGAGTACTCATTTGTGCCAGACATAGGTCCCTAGGATATAGACAAAAAAATCTAGGCAAGAAATTGAAGCAGATATCACAGGAAATTATTTCTTACTTTATGTTATAACATGTAATAACACATATTACAAACATCAAAATGAAACCCAAAGGCAACTATCTGAGCATCCATATGTATAGTAGAGGGGGTATTTAGTTTTGGTGAAAACATAAGAAATCAAATATTGAATCTTTCAAGGTGTTTCAAAGATTGAATGGTCTGTTTAAGAACCTGCAATGAGGTTAGACCTGCAGATTTTCTTGCCACTAGAAAATACAAAGTACAGTAACCCATTCCTCTCAAGTTCGGGTCATCTTACCTGTTACTCTTATCTTATAAACAGTAGATCACAGAGCATAAGGTTATCTTTCTTTCCTATATAATGTTCAATAAAAGTATTATATTTTATTTTGTAAGGTCACTGACTAGAAATTAAAAATAATTCAAAAGGTGATGTTGATAGCTCATAAAGTCCAGATGTGGAAGACTACTTAATGTGTCTATTGATAACATTGACAAATCCCCAGTATTGCAAATTTAAAGCAAATGTACAGGTAAAAAGGGACTTTTATAATTTCACGTAATATAAATAGCTATCTAATTGGGCATAGCTCCTAACCAGTTCTTATTTGCAGAAAAAAAATAAAATCTTTGGAACAAGTCTTGCTTGTTCCTGATTTAGGTGTTATATTCACATTTAAATAGTAAATGAAAAAAATGCATTTGAGTCATTTAAGGTGACATTTTATGAAGAGCTTCAAAGAAAGGCAGTCTGATCTTATTCCTGATGCATTTACATCAAGGTGAGTTTTATATACCGTCTTCACTCAAACAGCGCAACAGAAATGAAAGCTGGGATGTGCTGTGGTTAACGCTGTATATATTTTCAAGTTAGTCAAGGAGAACATAAGTTGGTTAAAATAAAGATAATCATGCAACTCTATCACTGAAATTCTGGCAATTTCTTTAAGGTCAGTTGAAAGGGACTTCCCAGACTTTGCTATGTGTGATCCTTACCCTCTGTCATGCTGCCCTGTGGTGCCGTAGTACAGGCTTCTGGTAAGTCATGTGCAAAATTTTGATTAAGTTTGTTGAAGGAGTGATGTCTTAGGAAGAGAAAAAGACACCTAATTTTTAACTTAAATAATTTTTCACTTTATATTTGATTTTCCCTTAGCTGAATTAACTCTGAATGTATGCATGTTTGTGTGTATGTGTGTGTTTAGTGCATGTGTCCATTTTCTTGCTTGTTATGATCTAAACCAACAACATAGCTAACGGTCTATCCAGCTATCCATAGTTCAGGAAATCTGAGTTTATGGAAGTGTGTGTTTGATATTTTTAGAAGCTACAAAACTTCAAATAATAATATCAGCTTTAAATCTATCAAAAAATTTCTGTATTATCAAAGAATTAAAACTAAACAGGATGTCAAATGTCTTAAATACCAGACCTCAGGAGGCTGATAGATTTCTGTGAGTTCAAAGGCAGCCTGTTCTACATAAAAAATTCCATACCATCTATGGCTACATAGTGAGATCTAGAGAGAAAGAGAGAGGGGTGGGGAGAAAGGAAAGAAGGAGAAAGAAATGTAAGAAATAGAGAAGAAGGGAAGACAGAAAGAGAAAGAAAAAAGAGAGGAAGAAAAAAGAGACACAGGAAGGAAGAGAGAAAAAAACCTGTCTGCCATTTATATTTCAAAAAGTAATTGTTACGTTCACAATGAAAGACTCTTTTGAGAATCATAAAATCATATTTAAATATAAGAAAGTGGATAAGGTTTTAGTGCTCAAATTAAAAACTGTGTGTGTGTACATATGCATATGTGAATGAATGTGTGCCTGTAGGTGGAAGTACTGCACAACATCTGAAAGGCAGTTCCCTCCGTCTATATTGTTGAAGCATGATCACTCTTGCTGATTTTGCCTTGTTGTGTCCTCTAGGCTTCCAAGCCCCATGCTCCTTCTAACTGTCCTTCCTGGCCCTCACCAAAATAAGGGAGTTACCTATTCTGCTGCTGCCATCATGTTTTGTACCTAGGTTTGAACTCAGGTCACGAGGCTTGCTTGGCAAGCACTTCTATACATTTAGCCATTTTTCTAGGCCTGGAAATCACAGGTTTTCAAGATTGCATAAATTTTATTTATAATTTACTACAGTCCTATGTTCATGTGCATAGGATCATCATTTTCTTTAAATGTTTCTTGTTGCTCATTGTGGTGGTATGTGACATTAATGCTAACACATAGGATTAATGATGCAGAGGTAGATGGATCTTTGAGTTTGAGACCAGCATGTTATACATAGAGATTTCTAAGACATCCTGAACTCTATAGTGAGATTGTTTCAAAGAACAATACTATGACTATTACTACTACTACTAATTATTATTATTATTAAAATGCTTTGCTTACGATAAGATTTCATTTTAATACTTACTTAATAATAATTCAATATTCAATAGTTTAATTAAAATATATAAGCTTTATAAAATTACAGTGAAAATCTTAAATTTCAGTTCCAAAATTAAATATTACATGCTCTGATGAGATAGAGGTTATTCTGTTTTACCATACAGTTGGGAGATGACAGACCTTAGAATTTATGGTATTATCAAACCAAACAAATTGTACTACCATAAGATAAAGCCTTTACTAAAATATGTCCATTGTGCAAAGATTGTCAAAATATTCAGCATGAATTATCACAGATCAGTTTTGGGATTGTTTTCCTAGTGTGCCATCCCAGTTGTTCTGTTTTCCTTGTAAGGTAAATCTCTCGTCTTTTAAAGTAAGATATCTGTGCAAGGTAAACCCTATAGAGATTTTTGACCAATAAAAATGAATGAATAAGTGAAAAGAATTTGTGCTATAGAGATTTAGTTTAAAAAATGAGCAATTTTTGTTATAAACATGAAATGAATTCATATTGGTAAATACATTCATGTAAAAAGACTTTCACATTTTCAAACGAAAGGATTTTAAACCAAATTCTTGGCTAATGCTTGCCCTGTAATAAATCTGTCATTCACCCTGAAATTTTGCAATTACATGGAATTTTGGAGTCTGCAAATGGGACCTCATTTGGACAGATACTTTCAAATGTTTGCCAGAAAACAAACAGGAAGGAAGCCTGAAAATAATTTGGAAAAGTCAAAAGAGACTTTTCTTCCAAGAATGTGACCGTGAGGCACGGACGCTCTGCCCTGTGTGGGACTCACAAAGGGTTTTGTGTAAAGGAGGCGGTAATAACTGTAAAGTGAATATCAGCACTTCAGAGCACCCCAGCACCACCCAGCTTCTTCTCTCCCTCTCCCCACCCTCCCTCATCCTTAAAGGGAAGAGTTGTATATGTTACAAGAGAATACTTGATCGTTGCAAAGACAAAATGTTCTGCTTTTCAGCACATTTTAATCCACAGCTGGTGCACAGATTGGCAGCGAGTATATGTTAGTTTTAGCTGTGAATTTTTTCAAGTTGAGGTTGCCTATATTTAGCTCTGTGGAGTTTTAGGACTGCATAAAGTAAATGTTTGAATGAGAAAAATATTGATAGGAGGAAAATACTGCTTAATAGAGGTGTTGATTTTGACCACCCTAATATACACTCATTTTAGAAGAACATATGCAATAGGAGAGATAAAATTGTGGTATTACTGGGAATGAACATTTATCCACTTCCTATGCACTAGAAAGGAGCCATGTGTTTAACTTGATGTCAAAGAATATTTGATTTATTTGGAGAAAATAATGCTTATGGGGCTCATTTTGGAAAACAAAGCCTTGCTTTCCAGAGACGGAGAAACTCTCATACAACTTGATACATACTTTAAGGCTTTGTTTTTAAATTCATTTCTTAACTTCTAAAGTACTTATTTTACTCTGGACTCAGACCACCTTAAGAGCCAGGATCTTAAGCCACTGAGGAGAAAACTATGTTGGTATATTTTATTTCCCTTTTAGCTGCCTTGTGGTCTGTTAGGCAAGCGTTTACTGAACATCCAAGTGCCAGGCAGTGTGCTAAACGCTAAGGATGTTTGCTTGATTCTGACTGGGGTGTCTTTGTTGGTTGACTTGTACTTATGTAGAAAATTATTTTCTTATATGTTTTCCTTATTCAAACATCTTTTATTATAGGTTCTTCTTGTAGTTGAAATGACACTGTGTGTATAATTTTTGCTCATATCTCACTTTTATTAAGTCATGATGCACAGAACATGAACTCAAATAACATAATAGGATATGAAATTAAATTTTACTTATTTTCCCCAACTTTTCCTACACATAAACTGAAAACATAACATTTTATTCAAGTAGAGAAGAGGATCAATGTTTAAGGTAGGATTTATTATTTAAAAACCAATATGGAGAAACGCACTGTTTTGGTTAGATGTTGCATAATTAATCTTCTTGGTAAATATTTGAAATCAGTCAATTTTGTTTCCTTATCATTAGATCAATGATTATAATATTTTCTAAATTAATCTGCCTTTGGAAATAGCAGATTGATAATATAGTAAAACAATTGCAATGTTAATTTTTAACTTTAAAATACAATTTAAAGAATTAATCTTCGTTCCTTAAGTGATCAAAGATATTATCTTAGACACATAAAGAAACTCAGTAGTAGGCTACTGTTAACAGGTAGAATTGGTTGTAAGCTAAATATATTTATGATGTAGCATAATACGAAAGTTATCACATATGACCAATAAATTGCTTTATTGAAAATAATACATGAGTAGGTTTCTAATAAATTCCACCAAGATTGTTCATATTAAAATTGTGAATTAAATCCCTGGAAAAAAAAAGACAACCTCTTCATCAAACAGTGCAAGAAAAATTTAGGTTTATATATTAAAAACAGATTTTTTTTTCTTTTATCTAACACAAAACTCTTATTAAATTAAAGTTTCCAATATAACTGGAAAATCTGAAACTGAAAAATAATCAGTATACTACATGACATATAGCTTCATTGTAAAGGACTTTCTAACTAAGACTCTGGTCATTCTGGAAGTAAAAGGTCTGACAACTGTTAAGCGTGAGCCAATGAAGATAAACAAGTTCTGTACGGAAAAGGAAACACAATCGAGTGAAGACACAGCAAACAGAATGAGAGAAAATATTCATCAGCTGTAAATCCAACACATGACTAATATTTAGAATGTACAATCATAAAAAAGAAAGCTAAATATTAATAACTGGTTTTTCCCTGTAATTAGGTTGGTGAGTATCCTAACCATCGTCAAAGAGCCTTTATCCAGGAATTGATGAAACCAGATCCAGAGATCCACAACCAAGCACTGGGCCGAGCTCCAGAAATCCAGTCAAAAAGAGGGAGAAGGGAATACAGAAGCAAGGCAGTTCAAGATCATGGTGGGGAAATCTACAGAGACAGTTGAACCAAGCTCATGGAGACTTGGGAACTCTAGGCCAACAACTATGGAGCCTCCATGGTACTGAACGAGGAGCCCCATAGGTGGAAGATAGTGGTGTAGCTTGGACTATCTGTGAGGCAACAGGCTGTAGGACTGGGTGCATGAGCTGACTTATTGGAGCCCATTCCCTATGTTGGGGATGTCATATTCAGCCTAAATGAGAGGGGGAGGGTCATGGTCCTGCCCCAACTTAATGTGTCAGATTTTGTTGGCTTCCCATGGGAGCTCTTGCCTGCTGGGAGGAGTGAATGGGGGCTTTTGAGGAGGGGAGGGGGAAGAATTGTGGATGGAATGTAAAATTAAATTAAAAAAAAACTAAAATTAAGAATAACTTTTAAAAATCATAAGACATCAGTTTTCTATAAGTGTGTGGCCTTGGTAGTTGAAAATTTGCTCCAATAAATGGTTATACACCTGTATATAGGTAACATGAATTAAATATGATGTAAAAATACATAGAGAAAACAAAACTAGGTCAGAAAGAGTTGAGGGAGGATGGTGAAAATGACCAACATAAAGTTAATAACATTCTTAAAGAATAATAAAGTATTTTTAGACTAAACATCAAGAAAAATCCAATCCCTGGAAAGGAAAAGAGAGTTCTCAATACAAAATAATATCTGATAAACCCTTAAGGTGTTAAGTGTCATTAATCATCATGGAAATGCAAATTCAAACTAGTTTGAGATTTCATATTGCATTCAGAAGAATCACAAAGGACTACTTTTATTTTTGTGTTTAACTGTAGAGGCCAGGAATCTAGAAAAGAGTCCCTTGAGTAGGAGTACCCCCTAAGAGACAAGATCTAGTAAAACTGAAGAAATATGAAAGAAGGAAAGAAGAATACCAGAGGTGAAAAAGTTCAAGCTGATATAGACATGGGACAAGGGGGTGGTCACCATAGCAGTGATCCCTGTTAACTCTGATGACAAAGTATAAGGCATGATGTTGTCACTTGTGCAGTATTGGCAGGATTGTTATGGTAGTAACCAGGCACTCTTGGATTGGATTTGATACCTGTTCCACAGGAGGATATACACATCTGATAGAGTGAAGCCAGTCAAAACTCCTTTGCGTTCAGTTCATAGCTGTACAGGGGAGGTCACTACTGTTAATTAGATAAAAGACTGTGTTATTAGACTACCTTCTAAATATTAATGTTTATACCCATATAAAAATGCTACTTTCATCTTTAACCAGAGAAGCTTTTATATTTAATAGTAAATGCAGAGACTCCTGATTATCCAAAGGACTGAGAATAATTGATAATTTAGTTAATATTCAGGCCTGAAATGGACCATTATCTCCTTCGTAGGGGTCAATGCAGAAGGAGCATGTCATAGTTTAATTTCTTGTTTGTATCGTTGTACTAGTCAGTGCCTACAGAAGAACTATATATGAATAAAGTGGCCTGAGCAGTCCAACAATGGCTGCCTCACAACAGAAAGGCCAAAAGAGAACAATAATAGTTGTTTAGTCTACTAAAACACTAAAGGTCTCACTAGTCCCAGTCTAGTTCTGGAAGTTCTAGAGGATTCTTGAAGACCTGGTGATCTTCAGTACATACTGGAATCCAAAATAAGTTAGTTCTACTACAAGGTAAGGAAAGCATCATCAACAGGTAGGATGAACTAGACAATGAGAGTCAGGGTAAATTGGTGAACATAAAGTTTCCTTCCTCTATGTCTTTTCATTCAGACTGACCAGATTTAGAGTGGTATTCCAGCTTCTGATTATCTGATTAAGAAAGTTCCTCAGAGGAGATCTCATATCTTGGGTTTTGGGTGATCCTAGATGTAGTCAAATTGATAACCACCCGTCGAAGAAGATAAAAGAAGAAAGGGTTATTTTAAGCTCACATTTCCAAGTTTAAGTGCACCAAAGTAGAGAGAGGCTCAAGGAAGCATCCTCAAAAGAGAATAGAGAACAAAGAATGCAATCACAGTGGGACTCACGTCTTTCTTCCCTCCTGTTCAGTCCAGGACCACTGCATAGAAGATACTGCACACAAAGGGTGGGTCTTTCAAACTCAGTTAACAAAATCAAGATGAACCGCTATTTTTTTCTGAGAGACCCATCTCCCAAGGTATTTTAGATTTTTTCTAATTGACAATATTATCACCTCAGAGTGAAAAGAATTTAAGAACTGGAAGGGCAATAGGAAGAAAGGTAATCAAGTGTTATCTACAGAGTATGATATAATCATTGAAAACATCCCACAGAAACTGTAGTTGCCTAAACTGGATCTGCATAAGACTAGGATGGCCAGTTTCCAACTATGGATCAGGTAAGGCCTTAATTAACCCTCCCTGTTTAATTGTTGGCTACGAATGCATTCTTGGAAAGGGATGGTATTGTTTTCCACTGTGTCACCAACAGCAAGCCCACCATACCCAGGTCATTTTTAAACCTGTCATCTCACGTACAGTTCTGAATAAAATCTGTGGTCACACATGAACTCACAGAGACTGGGACAATACACACAGGACCTGCATAGGCCCCAAACAGATAAAATCCCAGTGCCGAAATGGGGCAGTGGACACAATGCCCCACCTCTAACCAAGAAGTCTGTAATTAATACCTTATAGGAATGGGAATTTTCTCCAATAGAGTGTCCTTAGGTATATCAACAAAAAACCAGGGCAGACCTAGGACTAGTTGACCAACACACAATGAACTCCATTTTTTAAGGCTTTTTGTTTTATTCTGTTTTGGTACGTTTTATCATATTGATATTTTTTTTATTTTTTATTTTAATGGATAAAGAGAGACAAAACATAAATTTGAGAGAATAGGGATGTGGGAGAGATCTGGGAGGAATTGGGGGAGGGAAAACATGACTAAAATATATTGTACCATAAAGTAAAATAATGTTTGAAAAATCAATAAGATCAATGGTTATAAAACCATATGACACAAATATGGGAAGAGAACTCTTTTTATTTTTATTTTTATTTTTTGATTTTTTGAGACAGGGTTTCTCTGTAGCTTTGGAGCCTGTCCTGGAGCTAGCTCTTGTAGACCAGGCTGGCCTCAAACTCACAGAGATCCGCCTGCCTCTGCCTCCCGAGTGCTGGGATTAAAGGCGTGCGCCACCACCGCCCGGCCCGGGAAGAGAACTCTTAAGAAGAAGGTGATATTGACATGAGTGAGATAAAGGTAACAGAAGATTATGTCATAGTAAACATAATACATGCATGTATGAAATTATCAAAGAAGAAACAAAATCAATAGAAATAATTTCAAAGTGATGTGGGCATGCTTCTCTGAGAAAAATGTTGAGATTCCAGGTCTATACAGACTTAGTTTGGCTTCTAGCAGTTTCTTTATGAAAAGCTAGCTAGGACATGGACACCACAATTGGCTGGTTCATCCTCTTCTGCTGCAAATTCTGAAGAACTTCAGAGCTCTACGTTTTTCATTTATAAGTTTTACTTACATAGCCCATTCATTCAAAGATAAGTAATATTGACAGGTCATTGACCTACAAATGCTTTTTCAGTCTTGCCTTAAACCTTACACAAACATTCATTAGTGTATTTGAAAGGTTTAAGTCAATACCTGATAGCAATTTTAAACATAACTCTGCCTGAAATAAAACATTGACATTTGTATGTCTCTTATATCCTTGGCCCATAATTTTCCAACAAAAGAGTATTATTTTATATAAATGTTTTAAAAAGACCCCTAAGACTCTCTACCAGGAATTTCCTACTGCTTATAAACATTCAACAAAATAGCCAGAGACAAATTAACACAAAGAAATCAGTCATCTTCTTATATGCAGACAAGTACATGAAAAAAAAAAAAACCTAAGGGAAATGGCAGGAATTAACCTTAGCCTCAAAATATCTTGGAATAAATCTAAACAAGAAAAAGAAAACTTGTACAATGGAACTTTAATAGTGTTAAAAAGGAAACTGAAGAAGAAATCAGGACATGTAATGATCATGGACTGGTAGGATAAATATTATGAAAATGGTCATTCTACTATTAGCAATATTCATATATTCAGTGTAATCCTCATCAACATCCCAATGCAAATCCTCACAGAAATTAAAGAAAAGCATCTAAAGATTTATATAGAAATATAAAAGGTCCAAAATAGACAGAGCAATGCTGAAGAATAAAAGGAAAATGCTAGAGGTCTCACCATCCCAGGGTCCCAATAATACTATACAGCTATAGCAATAAATCAGCACCACACTAGCATAAAAACAGACACATTGGCCAGTGAGTAGAAATGAAACACACATATAATCCAACATTCCTACAGCCACTGGAATTTTGACAAAGAGGCCAACAATACACATCAGAGAAAATACATAATGTTTACCAATTGGTCCTTGTCAAAGTGAATAGCTACACATAGAAGAATGAAGCTCTCTCCCTTCCTGCACAAAATGTAATTCCAAATGAATCAATTACCTCAAAGTAAGACCTGATATCTTGAACCCTATAGAAGAGAACATAAGGAATAAATTTACTTGCACAAGAGAAGACTTAAAGAACAGTATCCCAAATGGCACAGGTGTTAAGATCATTTAAAACATGGTTTCTCATGAAATTATAAATTGTCTTTGAAAAATTCTGTGCTATTAATTTAGTAGAGTCAGTCTTTTTCACAAGAAAAAATGTTTGCTTGTTATATATCTGACAAAGCAAAAGTATCTTAAATATGCAAGGAACTAAAAAGCTAAAGATTTTAGAATACAAACCAATTAAACTGGCTAATGAAACTATACAGGAAACTCAAAGAAATAAAATAAAAAAGTCTGGGAAACAATTTAAAATGTTATCAATATCCTTAACTTTTAAAAACTGAAAGTTAAAACTTTTTCATTTTATTTACCCCAATCAAAATGGCTAAGATCCAAAAACTCAAATGATTACAATACTAGAATAAAGATCATGGAAGTAATCAATCACTTTTGATTGAATTTAAGGCCTCTTCCACAAGATGGGATCAATACATGCTATAGTTATTGGGGACAAAAATTGCTGTCTAGATTGGTCATAGAACCTAGAAGAAAGCTACTATTATTTCTCTGATAATGAGACATAATATTAAACCATTCCCTTCCAACTTCTTGTTATACACATATGTACCCAGTGCATTGGTCAACCATTATCTGAAAAACTTCCTTTTGCAGAAGAGAGCAATTGAAAGGTACAGAGAATGAGAATCTGTGGGATTCTCATCTCTAAAGGAGAAATCAATATTAGCTTCCCTCAAGGCTCAGCATTGCCAAAGAGGGGAAGAAAAGATTTAAAGGCCCAGGGGAAGTGTATGACCATAAAACAAACAAGCAAAAGCAAAAAAGAAAACCAACAAAAAAACCCTGTTTCTGGCCCAGCTGGACACTTCAAGATATAAATTCACAACAGCTCAGATAGTATGTATAAGAACAAAAGCTTAATTCAAATAAAGTTTCAATATGGAGTGGGAAAATCTGCATGAACTCCCACCTCAGGCTAAGGAGCTATTGGCAACTGGTAGCTTCTGGGAGAGGGGAAATCAATTTTAATGGAAGTGAAATCTCTAGTGGATTGCTCATTCTCCTGTGAAGGCCACACCGGCAAGCATATTTGAAAAACACAAATTGGAATTAATGAGCTCTAAAACATAATCAAAGGAGGACAGAGTTGGGTGTGTTGAAAAGAGGTTGGGGACCTGCAAAGAGCATGGGGAGGGAATTAATATGTTCAGAGCACCTTGAATGATGTTCTTAAAAACAATTCATGAAATTTAAAGAATTTGAATGTGGAAACTGAGTACATTGTTGTATTTTATGACAATATATTTAGAGTTTTATTTCAGCAAAATTGAAATCTATTCTTCATTATACTCGAAAGTCAGAAGTAACCCTATATTCTTCCCCCTAGAGAAAAAAAAATATCATATAGCTGTTCTGAGACACTCTCTCAAATGATTTTATATTTTAGTCTTTTTGAAATAACGATCTCTTTCACTATGTCTGTATTTTTCTCTTTTTCGTACATGTGTATGGAAGTGTTGGTCTTTCCTTCTAATTGGTCCCCACGGTCTCTGTTCCCTCTCTTCTCAAATTTTGATTTGGAGAACATGTAAACGCATCTTTGGGAACCAAAGAACAGCCTTCTAACAGAAACAAGCAGATCATTTTCTACCGCAGGTTAGTGAGTAGTTCTAGACAAGTAAAGGGGCAAAACCCAAAGACGCTTCTGCCCATTGGGTGATGGCGCTTGCTCTAACAGAAGAGCACAGAGTGGACAAATGAAGCAAAATAGTCTGAAACATACAAGACTCCACCTCAGCAAACACAGGACAGTTTAAAGACACACTGGTTTGCATGAAGAAGGAAATGGCTGTCTAAATTCATATCTCACATGTCACTTAAATTGTTCCCAAAGGACATGGGAAACTGCAAAAGTTATGATTTTAAGCATCTTAGAGTTATTGAAGGATTTTTTTTGTAATAACTATCTCACTCAACCTGTATTAAGATTTTTGCTATTACTGGCGTTTGGTTATAGTCCCAGCTTCATTTTAGAAAATTTTCCTCCTCCTTCTTCCTTTGAACGTCAGTAAAGTAGTAACAAGACTGAAGTTTAAAAGTTTCATATCCGGGGTTGAAGACATGACTCAGTGGTTAAGAATATTTGCTGCTCTTGCAAAGGAACCAAGTTTGGTTCCCAGGACCTTTGTCAGGCATGTCACAAATGCTTACAACTTTAGTTACAAGGGTTAGACACCCCTTTCTCAGCTCCGCTGATACCTGAACACAAATGACATATAATATATATATATATATATATATATATGCACATATATATGTATATACACAATTAGTAATAGTAATTGTAAAAAGTGTCCCATCTGAAAAGTTCTTAAAAGTACCTGATACATAATTAGTTTTATTAGTTTACTTTAATTATTTGTTCTGTCGCATTTTTTTTTCAAGACAGGGTTTCTCTGTAGCTTTGGAGATTGTTCTGGAACTAGCTCTTATAGACTAGGCTGGCCTCAAACTCAGAGATCCTCCTGCCTCTGCCCCCAAGTGCTGGGATTAAAGGTGTGCACCACCATCACCCGGCTCTATCACATAGTTTTTAATACAAAAAGAAGTAGTATATCTAACATAGATGCAGTTCCAACATTTTATTGTATTTATGTTTGTCTTTTTAACTTATTTTTGAAAGTGTCATAATGTAAACCATGTAGTTTGGGTATAACCAAACTTCTCTCCCTCCCTTTCTCCCTCCCTCCTTCCCTCTCTCCCTCCCTCCCTTCCTTCTTCCCTCCCTCCCTCCCTCTCTCCTTCCCTCCCTCCAGCTTCTCCGGGCTTTCCCAAAATATCCCTCTACTAACTTCACACATTTTCTCTGTTTCTTTTTCTGTTATTTAATGAGTCCAATTGCCATATACCCAAACGCTTGCCTGAGAGGTCAGCCAATGGGGCATGGGTGATCTACCAATGGCTATTCACTTTAAAGAAAGGTGACTCTCCCGGTAACACTAGCAGCTATCATGTGCCAATTACTGTTTAGTCAGATGTGGGGAGCCATGCTGATATTTTTGGCTTGATATTTTTGTAGGTATTGTGTAGGCAATCATAGGTGTTGTGTGTTCTTGTTTGCAAGAGCCATGCCACTGCTCCCCATGTTTCACCTCTGACACTGTTCCTCCCCTCCACCCCTATGATTTTCCCTAGCTTTGGGAGAGAGGTTGATATAAATGTCTCATGTATGGAAGACCATGAACAATAACCCATTCTTAATACACTGTACAGTAATGAATCTCTGCATCAACAAACAACAGCCCCATGCTATGTGAAACTTCTCTGCTCAAAAGTGAGAAAATCACAAATTTATAAATATAAATATAATATTTTTAATAATATTACCATTTAGCTAAATAGCGTCAATAGGTTCTTCTGTTGAGTCCGTGGATTCCCTGGTCATGGGATTTGCAGGCTTAAAGTACAAAACATGAATTTCTTGCTATGGAGCAGGCCTCAAGTACAGTCAAGATAGTAACTGGTTACCCCCATGAACAGTCTTGCCATTATTATACCAGTGAGCATAGCTTCCAAGGCAAGCGTTCAGTTACCACTCTTCAGCTACAAACCTATCTTTTACCAAGACCTAAGGTAAACTCTGTCTTGGTCTAAGCTGCAAAATAGCTAATATGCTATATACTAGGTCCATTAACCTATAGAAATATAAGCCTTCATGAAGCATTAATATTTGAGTGAACCCAGAACACATCCTGGCATAGTATAGATAAGTTCATTAAAGTGTTCTTTTAATTGTAATCCATGTTAAGAAATAGGAAGAGATATAAACAATATTAAAAATATTCAAAACTAAAATATAAAAGAAGGAAAATATGATGGCTTAACAAACTAGATGAAAGCAACAGGTGATTAGATATTGTTGAAGGAAAGATTAGCAAACTTGAAGTCACAGTAATAGAAGCTGCTCACAAAGCAGTGCTTGGAGGAGAAAAATAACAGCACAGAGTGGGGAAAAGAATAGCAAATACATAAGGAGAACACTATTAAGCTATAGAAACTTTATGTGAGAAGATTAATAAGGATGATAAATGAACTCATGAGACAGAAGAACTATATAAGCAATTAATCTTGTAACTTAATATATCCACATATTATGGAACTCAATAAATTTTGTTGTTTCAGGTGCAATTGTTTTTCTTTTATGAAACCGAGTGTTTCTGTGTTAGGAGCATATATGTTTACCATGGTAACTATCTGTTGGCGGATGTTTTCTTTAATAGTATTGAGATCTCCTTTTAGACAGAGGGGAGACCTAAATAAATACTCCCTTTGTCTGATTAGTTTGTATTTGAAGTCATTTTGTCAGATATTAAAATAGCCATACCTGCTTAATTATTAGATCAATTTGCTTTTAATAGTTGGTTTTACCCTTTTACTCTAAGAATTTGTCCACCATTGCTGATGTGGTATGTTTCATAAACACAGAAAAACACTGAACACAGCTTTCTAATCCAATCTGTTAGCCTGTGATACTTATTGAGAAACTGAGACTATTGAGTTATTATTGACCAATGCTCTTAAAAATAATTTCTGACAACTTGTTGCTTTTACTGTGTTAGGCCTTTTAAATTGAATGTTCCAGAATTTAGTGTTTATTCTTTTGTCTTCTTTGGCCTATTTAAGCTTCTTTTCACACCTACTTAGTTGCTATGCTTAGATTTTTGTCATCTTGACACAAACACATAAGTAAGAGTTATCTCGGGAAAGGAACATTTTTTGTTGAAAATGTCGCTATCAGTTGCATGTCTGCTAATCTGTGGTGTATCTTCTTGATTAGTTATTGATGTGAGAGGGTCCATGCCACTGTCAGTGATGCCAACCTTGGGCTGACAGTACAGTGCAATACAAGAAAAGTAGACTAAGCAGGATTCCCCTATGCTTCAGTTCCTGTCTTTAGGTTTCTGCTCTGAGTTCCTCCTCATCTGACTTTCTTTTACAATGAATTATAGTTGTTTGGGGAAGTAAGCCACTTCCTTCTCAATTTGTTCTCTGTGGTGGTATTTATTGCAGATAAACCAAGAGACCAAGTGGTGGTGGCACAAGCTATTAATTCCAGCACTCAGGAGGCAGAGGCAGGTCGATCCCTATGAGTTTTAAACCAGCCTGCCTGTTCATCTTACTTCAACTTCTCATAATATAGACTAGCTGAATGGGGCTTAGGGTGCAGTCCAATCTTGGGGCATTTCAATTTTGATGTTCAGAAGTAGTCCTGGATAGTTGTTCCAAAGTGTTAGAAGATTCTCACAGCCAATCCTTAGACACTCGGGGAGGTTCTCAGCACTCCTCCTTAGTCAGGGAGTGTGCATAAAGTGACGGTGGTACTTACTCTGGGGTTCAATTTGAGAATGTGGAACAGCAATGGAATATGGACACTTAATCCTCAGGCAGGTCACCGATATGAATAAAGTTGGGGGTCATAATTCTTGTATCTCTACATAGAAAAAAAGGTCCAGCAGTGACTAAGAATCTTCTGATCCTCAGGTAGACCATTCAGATGAGTGAAATTTGTGGTATGAGTCCGGTATGCCTATCTGGATAGGGGTGTTATGTGGAATGAGGCAGAGACAGATGGAGTTGACATTACAAGTTTTTAATTTCTACCTAGAGAGGGCCTGGAGGGCAGGCATGGAAGATGAGGTCCTATAGAAATAGCCTATAGGGGTAGATGGAGCTGGCAAAGTAAGTTTGAGGCCCTACCTGCAATAGACTGCTCTGGAGGAGAGTGCTGGAAGGTGGACTCAGGATATGTGGTTCTTAAATTAGGTCTCTAAAATAGATAGAGTTGGCCATGGAAAGCTAAGGATCCAACTTGAAGAGGGGTATCTGGAGATGATGCATGGTACACGGGGTCCTTAGGTAGGATGCCTGGGTGGATGGAGTTGAAAAGGTTTAAAGATCTTTATCTAGAAAGTGGATACCAGAGGGTTGGGGTTAGGCTTGCCAGGATGGCTAACTTTTTGGTATGACAACGTTTGCTCTCATCAGTTCCCTGTCCACAGATACATCGTAACGAACACACTTCAAACTGCCAATTAGGCAAAATGGCATCTAAGATTTCTTAACACAGAGACAGGTACTTTTAATCCAAATTTAGCAACAGAAATTTTAAACAAGTTAATAAATTCTATCAATTTGAACATTGTATTTTAGGGTCCATGATTAGCAGTTAAAGCAAAATAACTGTTGAAGTAATGAGTTAATTTCTGGGGCACTTTTCTTTGGTTTCTATGCTTTGTTATTTAGTAGCCAACCCCAAACTACATATATGTCTAATGAAAACAAATGTACTAAGAAGAGATATTCTAACTAAAAGTTTTCTTCTAAATTTCTGAGAAACAATAATAATAATAACAATTACATTAAATATAAAGCCCCCAAATTATAAATTTGATGGGTTTCTTTAGTCTCTCAACTTTCAACAATGTGAAACTCTATTAAAGTCCTTTTGTTCAAACTTCTTTCTCAGAGACAGTAACTTTCAGGGTTTTTTTGTTTATTCAACCCACTAAGTCTGGGCCTCAGTGAAGTTGATGTTTTCTCTTGATGCTGGTAGTATTCAACACAGTGTGTTTGCTGCAGCCCCTGTCATTTATGGCTCAAACCTCATGGACAATTTGATAACAGTGTATTTCCCATGTTAATCCTGTTGATGCTGAAGGGTTTGTGGGAATGCGGCGTCTGAAAGTTGCCTACAATAATTAACACACCTTCCCATATAAGATCAATTGTTTTTAAAATTCTTTTATTTAACGGTCGTTTTAAAGAAGCCAACCTGGAAATAAATGAATGTTTGGTAACACCTGGTTTAAAATGAGGAGAATCTGATATTATGTTTTACTTTCACGGTGATGATACCATTATTCTTATTTTTCCAAAGATGGATCCAGGTTCAGACAATGTTTCTCTTTTTAAGTGTGTTTTAGGACTGAGAAATTTACTAATCTTTTGAAATATCTGGTTTCCTGATCTTTCACTCAAAATCTATGTGTTTTACAATTTAAACCAATTTTGATACATTTTAATTTACCCCAAATGCTAAATTTACTTTAAATCAGAAAATGGTAGTAAAAAATGAGGCAGTAATAGAAAGATGTCAATATGATTTTAATTTTTATAAAATTTTAAAAATGAGAAGAAGGTAAACACTGTAAGCTCAATGTGATTTTGGCTAGTTAAAAATGACCTACTCATATATACATAATCAAATGGTTCCCAGAATCAAAATAAAAAATAACAAAATGTAGTTTTCTAAATAAATAATGAAGATAGAGAAAACAAATTTTTTGATTATATGAATTTTAGTTTGTGATTTTTTTTTAAATTTGTTGTTGTTTTTGATTTTTGAGATAGGATTTCTCTATGTAGTCCTGGCTGTCCTGGGACTCATGATGTTTACTAGGCTCGACTCAAACTCTTAGACATCTTCTTGCAGTATCTTATGAACAGTCAGTCCAAAATCTAAAAGCTTTATTAATATAACATTCTCCTTTTGGTTCTCCCTGTAGGCATGTGCTAAGATGAAATAAACTATCATTGCTCACACTGAACCAGTTCGTGCTAACTTTTAACTGTGAGAATTTGTGGATGTATTAACTTATTAGTCACTTCAGCAACCACCAGGAACAGTCACCAACTTATAAATCCTGTTTCTATCCTTATTAAAAGTGACATTCTTTTATACGCTGAATCGCGAGCTTAAACTTATTGTGTTTGCCATGTCAAGGGTCTATTTCTGTGTTATAACACCACTAGGTTGTTAGGAAGATCTAGGGACCTGTGCTGTGTGAAAGTACTTTGTAATTTTTAAGAAATAATCTAATTGCCAGATATCAGTTTTATTTATTAGAGTACCTGGTGTGCAGGGCACTGATAAACTTTATAATAAGCATGATTTAAATTGACACTAGGAAATCCTGAAGACCTCCTGAATTTATTATTCTCACCATCTAACCACAACAGCCCACTTCGGAAGTGGAGAAGCTGTTTTTATTCACTGGCAGGGACTCATTAATTTGGTGAAGGAAAACAATTTAAGTCCAACATATTTTATTATTTGCTGTTCTCCAATGGAGACATTAATCTCTCTTTGGTCTTTATCCACAGTATATTTCAAGTGTTATTATTTGATCTAGCTTATGTGATTATGGAAATATGCAATGATAATAAAGTTTTTATTGGTAAGTGGGCTATAAGTCATTTTAATATCAACTATGAGTGCTTAGAGCTTATTTTTATGGCCAGATTCACGCTACTGCCCAGGCATCTGAGAGAGAACATTTCTTCACTGGCAATGCCCTCTTTCACTATTTTTCTTTGTTAGTCCGTTTCCTTGCCAGTATTTCCTTTGCCAACCACACATGCACAGTGGGCAGTTGCCTGATGATGTCAGATCATGGGCTTTGTAATAAAAAGTTGGCATATCAGCCATTGTTTTACTTGCCCTAGTGTCCAGAAATATTAATAGCTTTCACTTCCCATGTCAATTACCTGAGCTATCTTCAGATGTGTGCTGCAATTTTAGATCTATAATAAAAAATAAACAATGGAAAGCAGTGGGGTATTTTTAACACTAAGATGCTTCGCTACTGCTCTCTCTCTCTCTCTCTCTCTCTCTCTCTCTCTCTCTTTCTCTCTCCCCCCCCCACCGCCCTCGTCTCTTCTTCCTCCCCTCTTCTGCAAAATATACCAGCAAGTTAGGAATTGTTCATTCTTTCCAACTACTCCAAATAGTCTCAGTCTCCCTACATATCTGTCCAGAGACACCCAACTGGACACACTTAGAGGGAGGAGGTTGTCTGTGCTTTTTGTTTCCCTGAATCTCAGATATCAAATAGGAATTGTATTCCCTATAGATTTTTAGTAAGCACAAATTGTAGAGTCAGGACTGATTGAGTAAGACTTAGCGTAATTATGGGTTTACAATTCTGGTACCGCATTTAAGGCTTAGAGACAGTTGACAGGAACTGAGCCTGGCTCAGTTGAAGCCTCCAGAGGTCATGCTTTTGGCCGCTCTCAAGTGGGTGTGTACCGCCCCCTCCTGGCTCTTGTACAGAGTAACTTTGACCACTGAATCGCAATTTCTTGGAGATTCTCATCCAGGGATCTGAATCCTTTTTAACCACACAACAGAAGGAAGTTGTGTAAGCTAGACTTCACTAGTCTAGCTATGTCTCTGTGCCCAGTGTGTTATATAGCTCAGCTTATAGAGCAGCCTCTTCTTACAGTGAAAAAGGAGAACAGGAAAGACGGAGACTTTACCAGAGTACTGTTGTTTTGACGATGGATCTCTTTTCCCCTAAAACAAAAGAGACAAACTCACGGTTTGCTTTAATTTCTTTGAGAGATTGTGTCTCATTTCTGTTTTCTTACCTTATTCTCTTTCTTTTCATTGACACCATAAGGACTTTAATTACTTACTGGACGAAAAGCTAGTGTTGGAAGTGAACTGTTTTCTCCAAGCTGCTAAGTTCTGTAAGGGTTAGAGAGCTGGTGATAACCAAAGGAAAACACAGCAAACAATGTTCAATCAAGACAAAAAAAGCATGTTTTAAGGACCAGGACAAGACCTTGTATTCAGGAAAGTAATAGCAGTAGTAGTAGCAGTAGTAGTGATAATAACAATAAAAAAAAAGAAAATATTTTTATAATTTAAAGAATAATATGGAATATATTTGGATAAAATAATACAAATACATTAAAATATCAACACAACTGATAATGTCTTCTCTACTGTACAGGGGTTAGGAAAAATGAACTGCATTATTTCCTTTTTGAAAACACAGTGGTGTGTCCTTTAGACGTGTGAGAAAATAATTGTAATTACCTCAAGATGTTAGCAAGAAGACTTTGTCTCTTGTGTGACGTCTAGTCATGTACTTTAAGTAACTATTCCTTTTTCTCTGTAATGTATATGCTTGCTTCAGCACTGACAAAACACATTAACTATCTACTACCCTGTCCTACAATAGCTTTTCAGTCTTCATTATTTTATTTATCTTCTGTCCTTTTCTTTTTCCTTTTCAAATGTCTCTTACTTTTACCCTTTCATTTGTGTACTTTATCCTTTGTCTATTATTTTGAACGTTTCCATGGTATATTTCATGGTATTTGGTACTAATCTTATTTGATATCAATTGTAAACCTTATAATAAAATTATTTATACATGTATTTACATAGGAATACTAAGTGAATTATAGCTTAATAGGGGAAAATTTCAATTGCTTTTTCATTATTCATATTAATATTAAAACTATATATATTTGACTTCTTTACATAACATAAAATATTGTATTTTAGGTGGATTAGATACTACTAAATTATGTGTGTTATCTTTTAGAAAGTCATTTTGAATCATTTTCTTTTACTGCAAGAAATGAACTCACAATTACAAATTAAATTAAAATATATGAATATTTTGAAATATAAATATATTCATATACAATATTTTATATAGTTTGAAAAATAATCTTTATAAATTCTGTTTGGTTGGATTACATTTTTATTTAAATCTCTCAACTGACAATGCTGTATTTATTTTTGGTGTGTAACACATTTTGATATTTTTATACAAAGCAAAATGACCAAATCTTGCCTATTGATATATGCATGACCTCACTCATTTACCTTTTCATGAGCCAATTTGTAAAATTTTATTTTTCAATAATTTGTTTTATTTTTTGAGATCGTAATATAATTACTTCATTTCACCCTTCCCTTTTCTCCCTCCAAATTCTCTCCAATATCTCTCCTTTTTTTTTGCTTGGAAATCGTGGCCTCCTTTTTTCCCATTAATTGTTATGATATATACGCACACATATTTAAATACACACATATTCATTTACTTTTGCACCAAGAATGTTTAAAATCTACTTCTTTAACATTTTTGTATACAACACATTAACTTAAGTCACAGAAGTGGGCACCAGGTCTCTTGACCATTTTCCTTCTGTCTATCTGAAATTTTATGTTCCCTGATCAGCATTTCCCAAACCTCCCAGTCCCCTAGTCTTTTATAAGTGCCGGTGTGTTATTTTCTTGAGATGGACTGTTCCAGACAGCCAACATAATTAAGATCATGGAATGCTTGTCTCTGCTCCTGCTCTTTTCTACTTAACACAAGCTTTCTTGTTATTTCATATTTACCATATAGTGACCATAGATATTTCTGTTTTTCCTTTTGCACTGAATAAAAGTATGACTCATTTGTTCTAGCTGCAGTTAAATTTGAATTTACAAATGGCATACTTAAAGTTTTTTTTAATTCTTTGACAATCTCAAACATTTAGATAATATATTTTGATCATTCTCACTCCCATTCCCTTCTGCCCCCTCCTGCTCTCTTGAATCTTTCTTCCCAGCACTCCCCTTTCCCTTTTCATGTCTTTAGTAAAACCTATAGAATGAAGATAAGCTTGCTTGCTCGCATATGCATGAACATGTCATCATACAAGATCATGGACAAAATAGTGACCATAGTCCCCCCCCCAAAAAAAATGACCACTCCCAGCTTGTGTGCAGCAGCCACGTCATTTCCGGAGAACAGCGTTTCACAGCACCCTACCACAGACTGGCTATTCCTCTGAACTTTGGTAAAGGGGATGGGATAGATAGTCCATTTGTGGCTGAGTGAGCATTCAGCAGTTACTTATTGTCAATACTTTGATCAGTTCATTGAGAATGTCTGCAGTAATATTTTCATACCACAAAACTATACTTCTCTGAGAAGGTTAATAACATCCCCGTGCTATAGGAAATGTGTAAAAATATTCAGAATGGGCAGTTTGACAGCATGCCCATTTAGCTAAACAAGAGCAGTAGGTTGTCCCCTTAGGCCTATGATTGCTATAATCATGGGCTTTTGTCCCAGGCATAAAATTCCCTTCCATTAAATTGAACTGAAATCTAAGCAGCAAGTGGTTTAGGACTCCTATGACAATCATGTCCCTATTGTATCAGTTGCCACGATTTGCTAGCAGATTGGTATTGCAGCATACCTAGTCCACTACTGATATGATAGTTGATTTTCTTTCTGCCTGCTTCTGGCACTCTGAAAGTTAACCAGAAAGCATTTCCAGGTCAGTTGTAGTTTGTTTTCTTTATCTCTTGGAACCAAAGTTCATGGTATCTTCAGCAACAGAGTCTTACCATCTAGCTTTGGTAGGCAACCAAAAACAAAGGTAGAAAACTGTATTATGTTGTGCTCTCTGGGGCTTACTCCAGGTCAGTAGTTTATATGGTGGTGTGCAACACCAAACACTGCGATATTCATTTAACACCCCAAGGCTTTTGCAAGCAGCATTGTTCAGCGATACAGGATACCTCCATTCTAACTCACTTTATTGTTTTCACTTGTTCTTAATTTTGATCAACTTTCCTCCATCCCTTCCTCACCTGTATCCCCCACCCCCATTTAAAGCTTTTGACCTGCAGAATTGTTTCATACATTTTCATCTAGATATAAAAAATCAAAGACATGCCAGGCAGTGGTGGTGCATGACTTTAATCCCAGCACTTGAAAGGCAGAGGCAGGTGGATCACTGAAGTTTGAGGCCAGCCTGGTCTACAAGAGCTAGTACCAGGACAGGCTCGATAAATTCAGCAAAAACTTGTCTCAACAAATTAAAAAAAAAATCAAAGCCATGGTCTGCTTATCTTAGAGAACATGCAGTCTTTATCTTTCTGCTCCTAGACAGTTTTGTCCAAATTATCATTTTTTCTGTGAATTTCATAATTTAAGCTTTCTTGACAATTGAGTAAAATTCCATAGTTTATATATACCTTGTTTTTATTAACTATGCCTCAGGTGATGGTCACATGAGTTGATTCCATACTCTATCCATTGTGACTAGAGAAACGACGAATATGGATGAGCAAGTATGTCTTCAGTATGGTGTAGAATTCCCTGAACATTTCTAAGGAATGGTATAGCTGGGCAATATGATAGTCTTATTTTCGGTTTCTGAGAAACCTCAACACTGGCTGCCACAGTGTCTACACCAATCTACACACCCCACATAAAATGACTGTTTGCCTTTGTAAAAGTTTTAATTCTTATATATAAAAGCAAAACCTGAAATTATTGTTAATTGTTTTTTTTAAAATAATTTTCTGATAAATTATGTGGGAATTTCAGAGTTTGGAGAAACTGACAATCAGTGACCTTTTAAATTAATTCAAAATAAGGTAAAAAAAATTGATGTTACATATATTACTCTTCATTGTTTTTATGAATCAATATTTCCATCTGATATCATTTACAAAAAGATTTTACATTTAATTGTGTAATTTATGTGTGTTTTCATATGTGCATGTTGGCTTCTATGATGTACAAAAGACCATGCTAGAGTTTCTGAGGATGGAGATAAAAGGGTTGTGAGCTGCCTGACATGGGATGGGAACTTAATTTGGATCCACCACAGAGCAGCATGCATCCTTAATGCTGTGTCACCTCTCTAAACCCTGTATATTATCTATTCTAGGAAGTATTTTGTATATTAAGTTGATGAGTTGGATAATTTCAGCTTATTTATATCTGAAACTCCTTATTTCCCCTCTCCCTAGAAAGATACTATCAGCCCCAGGTGGTGGTGGCACATGCCTTTAATCCCAGCACTTGGGAGGCAGAGGTAGGTCAATCTCCGTGATTTTGAGGCCAGCTTGATCTACAAAGCGAGTTCCAGGAGAGGCTCCAATGCCACAGAAAAACCCTGTTTCAAAAAACCAGAAAAACACAAAAACAAAAACAAACTACTGATATTATCAGTGGGTGTAGATTCACCCAAAGCACATTACAAAATAAAAATGCCTTAAAATATAGAAAAATAAAAAAAGAAAATTTTGTCCTCTCTTTCAAATTCATGGTCATCCTATTTCACAATTTGTTGTTTCATGAACACACACACACACACACACACACACACACACACACATATATATGCATATATCCTGCTCAACCTGTATGCTACTTGTATGTATTTTCTCATGATGAACCATTTGGTGTTGGAAATGAGTGGATAAGACGGTGAGCCCCACTTTCAGCATTTCTTAGTTGTCTGTAATTCTTATGAAGAAATTGAGGCCTTATGATCTTCCCCATTCACTTTGGCTTGTGTATTGTTGTTCTTGTTCAGCATATGTTTGGGTGTTCATGAGATCTTATAGATATAGCTTCTGACATTAGTATGAGATCCAGTAGCACAACAAATTCACTGACCCTTTGGCTCTTATAATCTTTCTAACCCCTCTTCTGCCATTTTCCCAAAACCTTAGGTGCAAGAGATGCTTCATAGTTTCTTTATAATTTTTTATCCTTTCCTTTACTTGGAAATCTCTTCCTGTGGAGAAATCCAATTGATGCAACTAAAATTACCTTTTTGCCTCTCTATTTTATTTTAATTTTTGATCATAGAAGAGATAAACACTGAGGAAATCATCATTTCTCCTACGTATCTACCTGCTCTACACTGCTTCTATGGTGTCCCTTTCTTATCACCATTAATATTTGTGTAACAAATGCAAAGTTTGTTCTTTTTAATGCTGAGTGTGACATTAACCTACAAAGTAATGTAAGCCCCCTTATGATATCAGTACATGGGATTGTATAAACAGAGAATGGAATGGAATGTTTTCCATACTGAGGCTGGGAAAACACTATCATAACCATATGTATAAGCCAAACATATTTTATGCTTAACACATCTGTGGGTCAGAAACAAGGATTCCAGATAACAGAATATCTGCATCTTTGTTCTTTCCACTTATGAATCCTAGCTGTACTCAAAGTCTGGACTATGCTATCTGAATACTTGTTCATACACATGATTAGCGTTGACATTGACAACTGAGTATCTTGTTGGAGTGATTAACCGAAACATCCAGCCTTTCCAGATGCATGAACTTTACTATAACAATAACATCCCAATATTAATTATTCAAAAAAACCAAGTGAGCCAAAAAAGGAAAACATCCCAAGAAAACTACACTTTTGAATGACCAATCCCTGGGAATTAAATACTGTAATTTATGTTATATCATATTTTGGTACTAAAAAATAGTCACTAATTTGGAAATAAAGCAAAAATTCATGCCACTCAATGAAGGATTTCAGAATCTTGATATAAAGAATATCATGTGAGATGGGATATAGCAGTGCAGCCATTTTTTGAAAACAACCTGTTAAGGTGTGTTTAAAATTAATGTTCCCTTCTTACAATGTCTAAATTCATGGAGGATGAGGAGATGTTTGAGTGGTTAAGGACATTTACTGATCAGACGACTGGAATTTTTCAGTTCCCAGAACCCACACTGGTAACTAACGCCCACATATAACTTCAGTCCCAGGGTATCTTTTGTCTTTTCTGGACTGTGTAGGTGCTCCATGCACGTGGATGTGCACATTCACAGGCTCATGTGTAGACACATAAATACACAGTGGGACTGAAGAGATGCTTCGGTGGTTAGGAGCACTTACTGTTCTTCCAGAGGACCCAGTTTCTCTTCTCAGTACTCACATAGAAACTCACAGTCCAGTTCTGTGCATTATGTGTCTGCCTGGTGCCTGTGGAAGCTAGAAGACAGCATTGCATGCACTGGGTCTGGACTTATAGATAGTTATGAAGCACTGTAAGGATTCTTAAATTCAAATTCCCTGGAAGTCAAGCCCAGGTTCTCTGGAAGAAGAAAAAAATGTCTCCAACTGCTGTACTGTGTCTCTAGCCCAAATTTTCAAATTTAATTACTTTAAACTAGAATATATTATTCCTCTAGTCTCCATATCAATAAAAAAATTAACTGTGCCTAAATGTTATTAATTGGAGACCTAATATACAATGCAAAAATGTGTTTATGTAGGTCTTTTTTTAGTTGAAAAAATTGCTCAACTATATTTTAAGACAACTCCCTTGATAGAAAAGGTTATGAGAGTGTCATAGAATAATAAAATACAAACATTTGCTATCTCCCTATTGTGAATATGATACTTGAAATAGTAGTCAACAATTCAACAACATTTGTTAATGTTTATAAAAGATGACTTACAGTTACTATGGATTCCATTCTTATATATGGCTAAATAAAATTTCATTGTGTGGATACACAGTTATGTATATGCCCTATAGATTAGAAGTAAGAAGATATTGGTGGAAAAAATGAGTCAGGGGAAAGGTCACAGATTGGAGAGAAACCTTAAGGCAGAATTTAAATAAACTTTTTCAAGTTAGTAACATATAATAAGGTTCTAATCACTTAGGGATAATGACATATTTAGTGTGAGGATAATAAATCTGGAGATCCAAGGTGCTTACCATGTTGGCCCTCTAAGAGCAAAGATGTATAAAAAATTCCAAGCATGGAGAAATCAGTTTATAAGCTAAAAAAAAAAAAACATCTCTGGTTTGGGAGGTCCTTCTGTCTATGTGTTGCTTTTATTGGCTAATGAATAAAGAAACTGTTTTGGCCTGTGATAGGGCAAAAGAACAGAGCTAGGTGGAAAAAAACTAAAGTGAATGCTGGGGGAAAGAAGCACAGAGTCAGAGAAAAGCCATGTAGCCCGCCAAAGCCAGACAACTTTACCCTGTAAGTCACTGCCAAATGGAGACATTCAGATTAATAGAAATGGGTTAAATTAATATGTAAGAGTAAACCAGTAAGGAGCTAGAACTAAGGGGCCAATCAGTGATTTAATTAATACAGCTTCTGTGTGGTTATTTCGGGGCTAAGTGGCTGGGGACAAACAAACGACCTGCTTGCTACACATCTCTATGTGCCTTTCTGACAGTTTACAGAAAGCGATAGCTAGCAAAGGTTTCCAGCTATTTATTGCTGATTTGCTTCAAAGTAAGTATTCACTTTTTTGCCTATTATGTATCTGCAATTTTGTGCTCTATAATAAAGTGTTCCCCAGCTCATAGAAATCAGATTTCAAAAAGCTGGGTTCACCCTTATTTGGCAGGCAATGGTCTAACCTGTAATGTGAAGCTTATTTCACGTAGTTCCCTCTGAGCGTACGGAGGATTCTGACTCATAACTGCTAGCAGCATGGCCAAGAACAAACCCTCGACCTCTTTCTTCCAACTCTGCACTCCGTTACACAGCAAATTTTGCATAGGAATCACTTTCAAGTATTCTTCAATTGGCTCACCCAAATCATCCAGATCTAATCTGATAAAATATGACAAGGAATTATGTCATCGATAAAGCAAAGGCTTACAATCTGCTGTATGCAATGGCTCTGGCAGAGCCTACCTTTCCTCTGCAGACTAGTTTCTTAATTACGACACAGCCGAATTGCCTGGTGCTTAGAAACTGGAATGAGTTCATATAAGCACTTACATTATCAGAAAATATAAATAGCTCATTTATTCATGGTAGCATTACTGTGTTCCTAATATAGTTTTTATTGATGGACACTTGAACTGTATCAATCCACTTAAAATTCAAAATGGTTCTTTTGTGCCTGACATTATGGCAAGAGAAGCATAATTTAATTTAATATAATCTTTTAAAAAACAATGATGTTTGTTTCATAAATGAATATTTTATATGTTGTGTTTAATTAAAATAAAACTGTGCCACTGATCTCGAAAACACAAAACAGACTTGAGTTCATATTTATGAAGTGCAGCAATATTGGCAAGGCACAACTTATCTTGTTTATGAGACATGCTTGCTATTACTTGTACAGATTGCAGTCATTTTATTGCTGAGCTTAACATGGTTTACAACCCAACAAATGCAATGAAACTGTCAGGAGGAAAATAAGCCTATAAAATTTTGTAAAAAAGAAGGTGGCACTCACAGATCAAAATGCAGTTTTTGCTCAAGCACTGGAAGGTTTTGAACCGTTACAGCCTTTTAGGCAGTAGATTTTGTGGATAAATTTCTAAATGAGAGGGAAAGGCTGAGATATCGCACTAGGCTATTTTTAGAGCCTTGGCTTTAAGAACAATTCCTGGGAGACCTTCTTGCTTTGATTCTAAGGCTGGGTTTCAGAATACCAGGCAAATGCAGAAAACTAGGAAATAACAGTTCTTTGTGGTAAAGGGAGAGTGTAAAAAATATCTAATTTTAAACTCTAAACTGTGTCTTATAATTTTATTATTTACTCATGTCTTTCTGGGTACCTCTGTGTGTGTGTGTGTCCACATGCATATAGGAATGCATGTTCTTGTCAGTGCCTGGGTACACACACTTGTTTGTATACAGGCCAGAAGAGGGCATCGGATTTTTTAGAGTTCACTTGGAAAGACAAGCTGGTGCTGAGATCTGAATGCTGGTCCTTGCAATTGTACAACAATCACTCTTAACTCTTGCCCCTCAAATTAGATTTAATTTTTTATAAGTTGTTAATGTTAAATCGTAGCAAGAAAGAGGCATGTGGTATCTGCTGAGGTGCTGAGAGTGCATTCCTGACTATGTGTCCTCATCTGCGCACTCCTTTCATGAACTCTAGTGGACTCTGAGCCCATTTACAGTACTTTTAGATATAATCTGTGTCTGGACCAAGCCCCAATGCAGCTTTTCTTGTTTGTCTACCTTCTCAGTGAACAACTCACTGCTGTTTACCAGCTGTTTACTTTGAAAGATTGGCACACAGAAGGCAGGAGGAGGCAAGCCATAGGACTTCCTTGTTAAGAGAACATGTTCAGGTGACTCAAATGTCTATGTGATAAATACATTTTCCAAAGTATCTTTTAGGTAAACGCTGGTCCAGAATGCCACTGTGCTAGGCTCAGGTACTCCGATATTCTGCCTCACTCATGCAAATGTTATTTCTCTGGGTAAAATATCCTGTTCTCATCAATGTTCTCCTATCATACCTGGTTCTGTTTTCTCAACACATTCAATGCTAACTACTAGCTGACATTCGAGTTTGCTGGACTTCGCTCTAACTTTGAGACTTCAAATATCTCCAATTTCACTGCCCATCTGTTCTAATTTACTTTGATTTCTTTCCACTTTATCCACCTAACAATAATGATACAACACCTGTTAGAGATTGGATTACACCACAAAGCTGTGCTTGGAGTGGTCAGTCCATAACTGGCCTCATCTAGAGCAGTGCATCTTAACCTGTGTGTTGGGGCCCCTTCGGGGTTCACCAGCCCTTTCACAGGGGATGCATTTCAGATATCCCGCATATCAGATTCTTACATTATGATTCACACAGTAGTAAATTTACAGTTATGAGGTAACAATGAAAATATTGTTTCAGTTGTGGTCACCACAACATGAGGAACATATTCAAGGGTTGCAGTATTAGAAAGGTTGAGAACCACTGCTCCAGAGAGACTGATAATGAGTAGAGACTGACAATCAACATCCGATCCTAAAAGAAGTCCACTTAAGTACTCTTCAGACAAAATTAATGTGTAGTTCTTTTGCTACTAGATAACACATGTTCATAATATAGCAGTTTCATAAGATTGGTAGTTTTTAATCTATTATTCATTTCAGCTTTTGCTTGCCATTCAGTTTATTCTCTAGACAAACCATCCTTTCGAAAACAATATATTCATATGCATTCTATATAAACAAGTAAGCTTGGGAGGGTGTTTCTCTTTCTATTGGTAATTATGGATGTGAAACAATATACATGTATATAAATTTTACACAAATTGAAGCATTATTTTGTTTTTTTCAACATTATCTTTTGAAGATTAGTTATAACATGTGTAAAGGGCTAAAAGTCTTCCAATGGCTTCAGTATATTCATTTGTAGTACTGTCTTAAATTGATGAATATCGAGAGTGTCTTTAATATTTCAAGCAGAGCTCCAGTGAATACTTGTTTTTTTCAGCTTGCTAGTGTATATCTACACTTGATCTTAGTCAAAAGGCCAAGAAGTGATAGTAGTATAACGTATTAACAAGATGAGAATATGGGCTAATGGGTTATGTGCCTAAAGTTTAGTAGATATTGCTGATTTTCATCAATTAGCCTAAATCATTATTTTTCAAATAGAAAAACTTGAGAACATCATTCTACAAATTGGTTTATTTGTAGAAGATTGAAAACAAGACATTTGAAAATAGGGAAATGCTAGAGAACTCAGAAGTCATGTTTGGTACTTCTGGGCTGATGAAGATTGAAGGGCTACCACAATACATGAAGTCAAAAGGGAGATATCATATTCTATTACCTGAAGGGCAGGGTTTTATGGAAAGCATGATCTCAGAGTGGTCTGGAACTTTGATTAGAAGACATCTAGCAGGGAGCAAATGATCATAAAGAAAGGCAGGAACAAATAATGCGACCAAACTTCTCCCCTCTCAAGAATGGTTGCTTCCTTTAATTGCCCCAGCTCAACAGACAGAGAGAAGGCAAGACAGACCCTTCATAAAATCCAATATCAGGGGAAACACATATATTAAATGTAAACACATATCTGCTTAATGGATTTCTCCCCTGTACTAATATACTGATCAACGACCCTAGTTCTCACCTGTGTATCTGAGAAGTGAGATATTACACACACTTTTCTTTCAGTGTAAGTGTACACAAAACTAGTATCAATGATTTCTTTTTCTAGATAGTGTTTTTTTACTCTCTGATTACATAAATTCACACACATATATATGTACATAGTTATATATTTGCTACTTTGGAGTTGAAGGATTTCCGTTTTCAAAAATTGCAAATACTAGAGTTCCCAAATAGCTTCAAGTTGATAACATTTCGGGGAGCTTGCCTAATCACTTCTATTGTGTCCCTTAACATAGTGTAAATGACAGTGTAAATTATAATTTGTTCAATCTACATGAAAATATAAAACAATCATAAATAAATCATAAATACCTCTGTATATTGAATCATTGGCAAATCAAATGCAAACTTAAATGAGGCTTTTCTGATTGTTTTCACTTAGCCACAGTACAATATAATTAACATTATTTCACTACTAATATAATCCTCAACTACATTCATTTTTTCCTATTTTCTACACATTTTTGCATCTTTTTCAATCAGTTTTAAAGTCTTTCTTCCTTCTTCATGACTATACTGTGCAGGGTTATCCAGATAAAGGGAATATTAAGGTATTTATATAAAGACATGCTGATTTAGGAGACCGAGAAGTTTATGGCTTCTCTGTATCTGGGAACCAGCTAAATCTTGAGGTATTATTTAACGGCCTTCAAGTAAGAGTGTCTATAGCACCAATTTTAGCTCAAATGTAAGAGTCTGAGAACAAAGGACACCCTGGTCAAGAGGCAGTTGATGCTGCTCAAGAGGTCACCCAAAAAGAAGAAAATTCTAGGGACCCATATTAGTGTTCACTTTATTCCTCATCACAGTGGAAGATAGCCTTCCACATTGGCCAGTGTTACACTTAATATACCAACTAGAATGTTATGTCATTCTTAAAATGTCCTTACAATTATACCAAGAGATAATGTTTATTCAAATTCTAGGACATCCCACATTACAAATGAGTTGTCTCAGAAATTCAGTAACTACAAAGACCTCAGTATTCTAGAAGGATGCATACCAACGACTTTTAAGATGGTCCTTATTTGAATTTTTCTCATATTTTCTCAGGACATATGAATTTATTTTCAAAAATGTCATATTGTGATTATCTCATTGTACCATATAGAAGTATGTAACATTACTCTTATTATTATAAAAATATTATTAATTACAGGTAATGATCAATTTTATTACATGGATATCAAGTTTCCTGCTAAGATTTTGTTAATAAAGATGAATTTGGATTAATTAATAAACAAATATCTTTTTATTAATACCCTTTATTTTTTTCTCCCTTATGTATTTCTAACAGTAAGAACTTCAGCTGAGAGTTAAGACTACTGATGTTATGTAGAACAGGTACGGATCTATTATAAGATATAACCTAATGCATTGGTAGAAGCAGGTTGCACACATAGTCTTGAAAGTATTGCTTCCTATGTTAGGACACAGACTGTGAGTTCTACAAGACAGACTGTTAGGAAGTGGCAATAGAAGCAAAAATCAATATCATCTGTGACGATAGAATAAGACACACCTGTTCTTTTATCATTACTGAGTCTCAACTTAGATTTTGGAGTGTCCTGAACCAATTGCTACTGTCCTTCATTATGGAGGAGGTGACCTGAATATCTGGTTGTTTTTCTTTTGACAAGTTAAATTAATAGTTTAAGCAGGTTTCAAAAGCATTCTTTGTTTTGTGGTATTCTGCTGGACACAAGGGAATACTTATGCCCCCTCATTTTTTTTTGTACTCTAAATATTATACAAATGTATCATCTTTGTCTCAGACTAGCTCAGAATTGTGTGTGGACAGGATTTTGGTGAAATGTTATAGCTAACCAGATGGATGCAGTACAAATTCATCATCGGATTTACCAGACTATGAATCCACAGATTTTTATTTAATTCAAAGGGTTATTGAATATTGAAATCATGTTTTAATTACATTAACAAAGAATTCTTCTGTCTTCCGTATTCTTTAGCCATTTCCTTAGCGTTGTTTCAAGTACTTCTTTGTCTTCTGGAATAGAAAGATGTCTTGGCTCATCTTGCTTTCTTGTTATCTCCTGGAATGGACTCTTTCTCTGACAAGGTTTTGCTTTTAGTGTAGAATGGCATTTGAAAGCAAAGACTTTGGAATCTTTAGTTTTGTTGTTTGAGATTATGAATTCTAGGCTTTCGGAGAAGACAAAGCAGGAGCATACAGGACAAGGGTGGCAGGAGAAAGACTCCTTTGCTTATTTTTATATTAAAATCTTATCTTGGAATGAATATTCAGAGCTCTTATTGTAATGCAGAAATTAGACCTTTGCAATGTGAAATACAAATATCTTCCCCAGAACATCATTTGTACCTAATGTTCTATGTTAATTGGTGAGCTTGATTTTTCTGTCTCTCATTGGATCTTTTCTTATACTATACATGAGATTTGGCCAATATTGCAGTCAGGGTCTGCACTGATGTCCATCGCTCCTGTTACCACTGAAGACTGTGCAGATGCCCAGGTCCTGTGCCTACACTGAAACCATGTTGGTGCTGCTGCCATATGGCTCACATAAACCATGTTGAATCATGTGTATAAGGGCCATACTGAGCTGACCAGGCCTGGGAGAGTGGACCCTGAAGACCCTCCTGAACTCAGGAAAGCTGCCCTCCTTCACCTGAGAGAGTGGTTCCAGTGGCCTGGACTGACCAACACAGCAACCACCCAGACACACATCCTGGACTTTGAGTTGGCATTCCCAACATCTATTACACCTATGAACTGATGGAGTACTTAAAGGTCCTGCACAACCATTGTTGTAGAATCTCCATGACTCAGGGCAACAGTAGGATATCTGAGAGGAGATCTGGTGAAGGTTCAGTATTGGTGATGTACCAGAGGCTCACACATTACAGAAGGAACATTTGCAAGGAAAGCTGTTCGAACAAAAGGGTCTACTGAATGATACACAGCAGCTCCTAATGCCACTAAGATGAATGAAGAGGCGATGGAGAGACAGAATAGAGGGACGAATGAAGTGTTTTTGTTTGTTTTTCTTTATTTTTAATTAATATTCTTATTTTCATTTTAATTTTTTTCTTATTTTATTAATGGTGTTTAAGTTTTCCTTTGTGGGTAATGCTACAAGGATGAAGGGCAGATAAATAGGGACGGGGATATGGGTGGGATTGGGGGTGCATGAGATGGAATTTCCAAAGAACCAATTAAAAACTGTCTTAAAAATATACAGCAGATTTTCCAGTCATAACCATCTAGAAAAATAGTTGAAAAGAGAATATTCTTGATAACGCATGTGGGAAAGTCTTGTGGCTGATCTCTTTTTCTGAAAACAGTATCTTCAAGGCATAGTCTATAACAGGTTATGAAAAACATTAAAACTGGTTTTCCTTGGGAGTAAACTGAAGGCATTAAGCCTTACATTCAGAAATCATTCTGCCAACTGTTCAGAATGTACTGTCCTGATTCTTTCTTTTGTTTTGAACCTTGATTTTCTTTCTTAAATAGTCATTTGGTTAAATATTCTCTATAATAAATAGAGATCTCAACTAGCTTTCAGAAAAGTTGGGAAAGTAATTGAAATAGTAAAATCTATTATGTTTGGAGAGCAAAACTAAAACCATACAAACAGCTAGAAAGTAATATCATGAGGAGACGGCTAAAGTGATGGCTCACTTGCTAAAATATTTGTTTGCAAGCATTAGGACATAAATTCAAACCCCATATCCCACTTAAGAAAAATGGGCATGGTGGCATGCACCTACAGTACTAGCACTGGGGAGGCAGGCAGGGACTTTCTGGGGTTGCTTGACCTACTTGGCAAATACCAGGCTAATTATGAGACACTGTCTAAAACAACAAGGTAGATGATATCTGATAAAAGACTAAAGAGGTTATGTTTTAGCCTCTGTACACAAACACACACACACACACACACACACAGACAAGTATGTACATACATGTATCCATACTCTCAAATACACATGTACATATACAGAAAAATAAATAAATACATGAAATAGCAAGGCTGATTTGGTGTCTAAGTTGATATGCAAAATATACCCACTTATTCAAAAAGCTCCAGACACTTTTTTGTATGTATGATGTGTTTATATATTTATATATATTAGCATATCCATTGCATTTGAGCTACAGATTTTAGGTTAGAATAAAAAAGAAATGCAGAATTTGAAAATTAAGTTGAGAATTCAAATAGGAATCCATTGAAACTTACATGTCCAATAGGTGGAACCTTCTTTGATAAAGTTTCTCACAGTCCTAGCATCTGTGAAGACTGGAAGCTTTACTTCCTAAAGTCCTACCTCTAGTTATTAACAGCGTTCTCTTTATGGTGATCAGCTCTCCTTTGTATTTCTTCTTTTTTTTTTGAGGCAGGGTTTCTCTGTAGCTTTTGGTGCCTGTCCTGGAACTAGCTCTTGTAGACCAGGTTGGCCTTGAACTCACAGAGATTCGCCTGCCTCTGCCTCCAGAGTGCTGGAATTAAAGGCGTGCACCACCACCTTCCAGATTATTACTTCTATTTCTTTCACACTGTACTTTACATATGTTTTCTTATATTAGTGTTCTCTACATGAACAACCAGCAGGCAGGGATGATTTCTCATCTTTTTACCTCCAGTGACAAGAACACTTCCTGGTAAGTAACTGATTGGTGCTCAATCTATGTTTTAAGATGAATGAGTGATTGCAGGACTATATTGGCTTCCTATATTCATAATAACCTTTTTCAGGGAGAGAGATCCCTACCAACCTGTCTATGTGTTAACTGATCTCCTCAACTCAGCTACTGATGCAATGGCAATGAACTTGAGTACTTCAGTCCTGCTGATCTAATTCATGTGTTGGCATGGAAAGGATGGAGAGATGAGGTTTGGATGCTGTTCTTATGCAAACCTTCAGTCAGTTCCTGTCCTGTGCCATGCACAGATACATTCTACTCACTGGCTGCTAATTTCTACTTGTTTTCATCTGTCTCTTTCCTGGGAGCGCTACTAGCTACTTTTCTAATCCAAAATTTCTTAATCATTTCCTAAAGAAATAAAATATGTTTGCACATGTGTGTTATGTAACATTAATGTGGGTTTCTGTACATTTGTGTGTGAAGGTATGTGGGTATGAATACATGTTTATGTGAGGCAAGAGGTTGTTAATGAGTGTCTTTCTTGAATACATACCACAAATTTTTAAACATAGTCTCTCACTGAACCTGGAGCTCATTGATTGGCTGGGTTACCTGTCCAGTGAATTATAAGGGTCTTCTTGTCTTTGTCTTTCCCTCCCACAACATGTGCCTTTGAAGGTTTTTGGTTCTGTACATTCTGAAGTTCCAAGTTCATGCTTGCATGGAAACACTTAGCTGACTGAGACATTTCAATAGCCCCAACTATATATTTTGTCTTAATTATTTTTTCTTTGGTTGTTTTTAGGAGAAAAGAGAGGAAGATATTGGCAGGATATGTTTTGAAAATGTTGCCAGTACTGGTAACCTATCCTCCAGTTCCTCTTTGAAGGGAACATAATGATAAGAAGATACTTTCAGAATTGGAACTGTCAATAGCGCTTGGCGCCCAACAGAAAGAGACCCTATGGATTTCACACTGTATAACTGTAAGTATTGGAGTCCCAAGGCTTTAGCCTTAAGCCTCTGACAGTAAGTTACTAAAATTAATTTTGAAAGCTACTTACAGTCTAGTTTGCTGACAAAGAGAGTGGAACAGTATAAAACTTAAAACTTTATTTGCTGTATTAGCAATAAACTTGTTTCTGACAGGTGGCCCCATGAGATTTTTTTCATAATATTTCTCATCTCCAGAGTTATTAAAACTTTTGCCCCACAAAATCTGCCTATGATTTCTACTACTTAGATTCATGCAAGCTTTGAGTAGTTATGAGCAATGCCAGAATAGTCTGTGGACAATGGGTCCTCTTTTGCCCCTAGCACTGAATAAAGGACAGATTTCTCGGTTCTCCTTTGAACTATTAGAGTAGCATAGTAAACAGGAAGAAAGGCATGCCTATTTAATGTCCTCTCCATATCGTTTCACAGTAAATTCGGTCACTATTGTCATCTGCCCTGTGACCAGAAATGCATCCATCTTTTATTTAACTAATTTTACTTAACACTTAGTGATCAATAGATAAAAAGGTGTGGAGACACATAGCAATGTACACACCCCAAAGATCTACAGCTTCCAGGGAGAGCCTTATACACAAACCATGGTTAATTTTTTTACTGTTTGTTTTGTTTTCCCCTTGAAACAGTCTCACTTTGTATTCCTGGCTGACCTGGAACTCATTATCAGACCAGGCTTGCCTTGAACTCACAGAAATCTGTCTGTCTATGCCTTCCAAGTATTGAAGGCATGTACCCTTCATGGTATGCCCAGCACAACAAATCAGGTTTGGATGGTCCTCCACTGAGATTAAATTTTTGATATCATACCTATAGAGCAAGTACTGTAGAGATAAATATGGGAACTTCTTTCGTTTAAAAGACAACAATAGCATCATTATAAAGAGCATGCGCCTTAGGCAAGGTGTCAAAATGAATTTAGTAAATCCTCTAATAGGTAAATGCTTCAGTGTGCTTGTGGAGGTAGTTTGTGAACTACCGAACAGCTACAGGTTTTGCACCAATTTGTTGGTACAGATCAGAGCAATAACCATCAGTCAGAAAGCGCTTAACATTAGACTCTTGTCTATATAAGATCAAATCTTCCATAGCAGCCATGTTAGCATATTGTACCTATATTAAGCACAAGGACATGCCTCTCATGTCATTACCATGGGCAAGAAGACCTCTTGCTGAGTTGTTGACTTGATCATGTTGAGACTTGACAGATGAGTTTACACAGCTCATCATCAGCAGATGAGCCGTATCAAAAAAGTCATCTGCTTCTATAATCGGCTCGATGCTACTTCCCATTTCAGGTCCTTGGTATCAGCTGTTTCCTCTAATTTCATTCCAAATCATCCCCCTGGTTTCTTAATTTTCCATCTAACCTGCTACATGGCTCTTGCTTCTGAAATTTGCACTGAAATTCTTGTTAATTTAGCATTGCAAAAACAGCTGTTATCATTTTGATAATTTAATATCCACCTTACCAAAGTGACTTAACATTCATTGTCTAGTTTGAAAAGGTCTTTTATTTTTTTCTTGTTGTTTAAAGCACATAATGAACCAGATGTGATGGCATATGCATATAATCCCATCAGACAGAAGTCTGAGCTAAGAGGGTTCCCAGGTCAAGTGTCCCCATATATTACCCTGTCAAACACACAGAAAAAAAAAATAAAATAAAATTTAAATTTAAAAAAATGTGCTCCTGTGCTTCTAAATTTATTTTTCCTGAGAAAAAATTCGCTGTGTGATCCCAGATAGTTTTGAACTTGAAATTTTCCTTCATCTGCCTCCCAAATTCTGGGACCTTGCTGCTTACTCTCATACTCAGCAGGTCTTCTAATTCTGTGCACCATTTGTTTTCATACACGCACACACACAAAAAGAATATTCAGATTCTGTCTGTTCAATATTTTATTTTGAACACAGGAAATTTAGGAACTTGTTAGGCAACAGAGTTTATAAAAGGCACATTCTAGAAGTTAAATAACAGATTATCAAGGATACGTTCTAGAAGCTAGAAATGAAAGAAACCAGGTGAATGAGGCTGGATCCAGTAAATTAAGGGACCTATGAGGGATAGAGTGGCCATGGGTGTTCAAGGAAGGAATATGACCAATGCAAGAACTACATGATCTTTTCAAGTGTCGGAAAAAAAGAGAAGCAAAGGTCAGTTTCGAAGACAGCATTAACAGACGTTACAAAGTGGACAGAGAAAAGCTCATGAGGCCTTAACACTGCACAAAGAACTGCAGGCAATGAAGGAATGCTAAAAAGTGGAGAAGAGCACACCTACTGGTTATTCAGTATGAAATGGTTAGCACTGAAAATACACACACCAGTAACATTATACAGACTGGGCAGGTTATATACATTTTATACATATGTGAATGCAATAATAATGAAAAAGAGAGGCCATGAATTTGAAAGAAATCCAGACGTTTGTGGGAGGGTTTGGAAGGGGAAAATATTGCAATTATATTATAGCAAAAATTGAAACAAAATAATAAAGAAAAAATCAGACATGAAAAAAGTTTACCAAAAACATTGAGTCAAGAAAGAGAAGTTTAAGATCAACCACCAACATGGCATTATAACCTTAAGGGTGACACATATACTTTGGTGGTAACCAACAGTTCTGTAATAGTATTTAAGATTTGCCTAACCAGAGAGAGAAAGAGACCATGCTTGGGTTTGGAAACCTACTAAATACTCAGTGCAAGGCATGTTTTTTGAGGGGAAAAAAATTCACAATCACTAATATACTAACCCAAGACAAATCTACAATCACTAATATACTAACCCAACATAATCCCTGTCAATAATCTATAAACATTTGTTTTACTCATAGAGAAGAATAGTTATTATCCCTTATCAAGGAAAGTTTTCTGAAACAAATAGAGAACACCAGAGAAAATTAAAACCAATCAAAATGCAGAGTAGTGACCTCCATTCTCAATGTATATAAAACATTCCTATACCCAAGGCTCAGGGGACATTTCAAAAACAGGAGTGGAAAGATTGTAAGAGTCAGAGGATGAGGAAGTTCACTGTGAGATTGTATCTTTTAGTAATTTCCGAAGTTACATTATGATGTATCACTAACCTGACTACCCAAATCTGAGCTGAACAGTTTGGCACCAATGAAAACGCCAAACTAGATAGAGAAAATGTTGGAGAGAGCTGCTTGTTTGTCCCGACCACTTAGCCCTGAAATAATCACACAGAAACTGTATTAATTAAATCATTGCTTGGTCGATTAGCTCTAGTTTCTTATTGGCTAGCTCTTACATATTAATTTAACCCATTTCTATTAATCTGTTTATTGCCATGTGGGTGTGGCTTACAGGCTAAAGATTTGGCATCTGTCTCCATTGGGGCTACATGGATTCTTCTTCCACCCAGCGCTCAGCTTAATTTTCCCTGCCTACCTGTATCCTGCTATTGGCTCAACACAGTTTCTTTATAATGGTAATCACAGTATACAGAGAGGACTCTTACATCAAGAAAATCCCATGAGGACTCCACTTTGTAAGAACTATAGCCAATTGAGGAAAGCTGGGGATGGGAAAAGTGGTTTTCCCCAGGGAAGAATATACCAATTATTTCTTCAGTGTCAAGTGGTCAACTATTAAAACAAACATACAAATAACACGATACAAACTGAACAGGTTATATTTAGGAATGTATTTGTATATCCATATATGCACGCAACAACAATTCATGGGAAAAGAGGCCATGAATTTGGAGGAGTGTGTGGAGGAGAATATGGAAGAGTTTGGAGGGAGAAGAGGGAAGGTAGAAATACTGTGATTAAGTGCAATATGAAAATTAATAAAAGGGAGTCACTTATTTCATCCTCTGTGTCCCCTCGGGTGTGAGTGGTTCACAGGACAAAGCTGCATTTTATGACCAAAGGAGATTAATTTTTATGCAGTTTGCTATCTTTCATTGACAATCATACAGCTCTTGGATGGTAGCTCAGCACTATCACGTTTTGTTGAGAAGATAACTGAGTTTCTTTCTAATGAAAAGACCAAGATAGATGTCTCTCTTCTAAAAATTCAAGTCACAGCTGGATAGCTTGGCTAAGCAATTAAGGCCTCAAGACATTTTCAGACTACAAAACTTTTCACAGTTCATATATCACTTCATATTTACGTCAGGGCCATGAATATTTGTTTAACACTCCAAGAATTATATTAAACTAAGTCATTCATTCCTAACCCCTGATTCTGCACCCTGTCTCTCCTGGAAGATGCTGTGACACACTTTTAGGGATGGTCAGGAAATGCTCATTTTTTTCCTAGACAATGGAAGTACTGCTTAGAGATTCGTACTACATGGCATTGTTTTATAAGTGACTCATTTCTACCTGTGCCTGTTTTGTTAAAAGAACCATTTTTCTGAAGGATGGTTTATACATAGTGATAAATGTCTAGTCAGCAGTGGTAGCTGTCCACTTTGGTCTCCTATGTGCATCTTTTTATAGCATTTATCTTGTTTTGCCACCTGTCATGGCTTTTGTGTATTTTCAGCCACACAGTCCCTTCAAAATGTAGACTTGGTACTATATTTACCTCTAAGAATATGTACTGTATGTACTTAATAAATACCTGAAGACTTCATAGAATCCTATTTAGTTCTATAAGTGTTGAATTGGGGAAAAATACCAAAATACATAAAAGTAAAGTTTTATTTACCAAGATTAAAATTTGAAAAACATTGCTTCAAAAAAGAAAGTAAGTCTAGCTTCTTTGTTTCCCACCTGAGAGGATGGAAGCACCAGCCTTTCAAAGTTTAAAATTAAATCACAGTAGGAGGTCAGACTTCATTCACACATAACAGTGCTACACACAAATTAGTGACAACATTCAAAAATGCTGCAATTTTCGTCAGTTTGGTTAGGAGCAAAGTGTTTCAAAAGAAATGTGTATAAAGGAAGAGATCAACAAAATGACAGATGGGAGAGAGCTTGGAATACAGTTTTCCCATTTATTCAACCTGGGACGTAAGTAGGAAATGATGGTGTCATTGGTCATTGAGATTATTTCCTAAGAAATGAGGAGTATTTGCTGCTCCTCTGTATGTATGTATGTATCACCTTCAAATGGTGATTTCAGGACCAGCTGCTTCCCTTAGACAAACTTGTTGGAAGGGAAAGGCTCCACCACAGCAGAACTATAGAAGTAAACACTTAAGGTGAGCCTTTAAGAAACTGCCAGTGGTGACTCTCATGCTCCCTAGAATTTAAAATTACTGAGTTGAAATAAAGAAAAGTAGAATGGGATAACTCTGAGGAAGGAGATGAGTTCAGTGAGATGTCTGGGTGGAGGCAAAGTGGAAAGTTTGATTAAGCTAACTTCAATCATCTATCTATCTATCTATCTATCTATCATCTATCTATCTATCTATCCATTTTTTGAGACAATATTTCTCGGTGTATCTTTTGCTGTCCTGGAACTCACTCTGTAGACAAAGCTGTCCTCGAACAAGTTACAGAGATCTGCTTGCTTCTGTCTCTCAAGTGCTGGGATTAAAGCTCTACATCACCACTCCCAGCTTTAACTTTTAGCTCTTGATCCAGTGTTTTGCAGAACAGTGGTATGTGATGGTTAATTTGAATATCATCTTGATTAGATCTGGAAAAAGTTGAGCGTTATAAACACAATTCTGCATGGAAAGGATCCACCCTGCAATGGTGGCACCTTCCCACGGTGGTTCATATCTAAGGAGGTCCAAAGAAAAAGCATTATCACAGGCCAGAAGGTGGTGGCGCACACCTTTAATCTCAGCACTTGGGAGGCATAGGCATATGGATCTCTGTGAGTTTGAGGCCAGCCTGGTCAACAAGAGCTTGTTCCAGGACAGGTTCCAAAGCTACCCAGAGAAACCCTGTCTTGAAAACAAACAAACAAAAGCAAAAAAAAAAAAAAAAAAAAAAAAAAGAAAGAAAGAAAGAAAGAAAGAAAAAGCACTATTGTTTGCTAGTCTGCTTTACCTCTTGGCGGTGAGTGCATTTATCACATTGTCATTGTTGATTCTACACTTTTGATTAACATTGGAGACCGTCTTCATCAGACTTCCAGTATAAGCTAAAAGCCTTTCTTCAGCACCAGATTGAGAGTGGGAGGGGATCTAGCATCATAGAATGAGCAGCATCAGGGGTCTCCAACTTTCTAGAGCACAGATGGCACTTGTTGGACTACCTAACATCTCTAGTGCAAGTTGGAAATGTCAGGTAGAGAGTCTTAGTTCATAAATATCTACACTCGAGATCCAGAAAGTGTCTCACACTGAAGCACCTCTGCCCCTTGCAGCATTGATTGCAGCTGTTCAGTCACTTCCCCATGGTCTGAAGTTTCTGTACAGACAATCATATTACTAATGGCTGTAATTTATCAAGGTGATATTTAGTTTAGAACATAAAATATGATTCTATATTATAGAAATTGATAGTGGATGCTTGTTTATTTATTCTACCTCTGGAGTATAAAGAAAAAAGAAACACAAAAGGAAAAGTTATTTTTTATGTCATATAACAGTAGGTAAGGCAGTTTGACATGAGAAGCATGCACTGTGGAAAAGAGAGACAATGTTCTCTTGCCAAATAACCTCATTAACTTTGTATTAATGTGCTAACACTTCAATTGTATTTTAATAAATAAATCTTGCCTGGGAATCCAGAGAATAAAAGAGCCACACTCGTCAGCCTTACAGCTAGGCAGTGGCAACACACACCTTTACCTAATATTCGCCCTAGTTGCTGTAGAAACTGGGCGGTGCGTGCCTTTAATTCCAGTGGTACACATTTTAATCCCCGAACTAGAGGGGATTATAAAGTTGGAAGAAACTGCTCTCAGACACTGTCTGATTCTGAGATTCCTAGAGGCAGGATCATCATTTTGGGACTGACTTCCAGGTAAGAGCCAGTGGCTGTCTGCTTTGATTTTTGGATCTTCAGGATGAACCCCAATTTCTTTCTCTGATTTTTTTTTACTAATTGTGCTTATTTCTGTATCCTTTGTTTTCAAAAATAATTTTGAGAAAATGAGAGCATACTTAACAAAGCTTAGAAGCATTGAGAGACTGTAAATTTTTATTACAAAATCAATTTAAACATTTTGGGCACCATTTATAGTTGTTTTAGCCATGCAGTATAACAGATCTTTCATTTATTTTATTGTGTGTAAGGAGGAGGTGGATAATGTGTATGACATAGTTCAGATGACATGTTACTGATATTTACTCTTTTCTTCTACCGGGTGGTGTCTGGAGATGAAAGTCACAACGCTTTGGATGCACTGAGCGATATGATCCGTCCAGGAAACTTTGACCACCTTACAGAATTTGCAAAAGTACTTCCTCTCCTCAATGGGAAAAAAATCAGAAGTTTGTCTTCAGATAAATGACTCTGAGAGATTCTTTAGCACTGACACTAAACAAAAGTTAGTTAAGATAGCACCCCAACCTTTATTTCTACTTTTTTCGAACATCTCAAAATTAAAATTTATTTGATTTTAATGGTAGATATATTCTAAAGTTATTATTGAAAGAATCACAGAGTATAATACTATGTACTCAAAGACTTCAAGGTTACTAGAATAATAACGATTGAAGAAACATGAGAACTTCATAACCATGGGCTAACAGGGAGAATAGAGAACATTAGAAACAAACACATAGCCGGGCGATGGTGGCGCACACCTTTAATCCCAGCACTCGGGAGGCAGAGGTAGGCGGATCTCTGTGAGTTCGAGACCAGCCTGGTCTACAGAGCTAGTTCCAGGACAGGCTCCAAAGCCACAGAGAAACCCTGTCTCGAAAAACCAAAAAAAAAAAAAAAAAAAAAAAAAGAAAGAAAGAAACAAACACATATTCATCTGCAACTAGATTTTTATAAATAATGTACTATTTCAATACACATAGGAGAATCTTATAAAATTAATTGTATCATATTTAAAAAGACCTCAATTTCAACTTTATAATCCTTTCAAATTTATAATTTATATATGTAAAATATAGTTAAATTTAAAATACTATCTTTAAAAAAATAACAAAATACAATAAATACTTTTCAAAAGCTAACATGGTTAGACTCAAAATCAACACAGAAAAATATATGTGTATATATATGTGTGCATGTGGTGTTATTTAGTAATTTATTTGTTACTAAATTTTATTTTGGTATTTTTTCCATTCATTAAAAATGAATTTTTCCTCACATAATATATAATGATTACAGTTTTTCTCCCCTCTATCCATCCCAGTTCCTCCATTTCCATATGGACTTATACCCTTTCTTTCTCTCATTAGAAAACAAAAATGATTCTATATGATTGCAATATTATATGACAAATATAAACAGATAAGAGCAAAATTAACACATCAGAGTTGAATAACACAAATAAACAAAACAAAAAGAGCCCAAAAGAAGGCATAAGAAACTGGGACCTACCTGTTTGCATACTTGGGAAGCCACAAAAACACTAAATTTGAAACATAATATGTATGCAAAGGACTTTCAATGTAAAAAGAGAAAAAGAATATGTGTATATGTGTGTATATTTATGCATATAAAATAAATATAAAAATTGTTAAGTAAAATTAATAGAGAAAGAAGAAGAGCCCTGACAAGTTATGAGACAAGGAACCTCCCATGATTGGCATCTACTTCTGGGCATGCAGACCCCTAAGAGTGGTTTGTTCCCCAATAAACTCCCTTGGAGAAAAGTATATTGTCATTTCTCAGAAAATTAGGAAGTTACCTTCCTCAAGACCCAGCAACACCATTTTTGAGTATATACTTAAGGGATGCTCAATCTTACAACAAGTACATGTGTTTAACTATGTTCATAGCAGCATTATTCATCAGAGCCAAAACGTGGAAACAACCTAAATGTACCTTGACCAAGAAATGGATAAAGAAGATGTGGCACATTTACACAACAGAGTACTATACAGCAGAAAAAATAATGACATCTTGACATTTGTGTGCAAATGGTTGGATCTAGAAAACATCATATTGAATGAGGTAACTGAGACCCAGAAAGACAAATATTATATGTACTCACTCACAAGTGGCTTTTAGATATAAGGCAAAGGAAAACCAGTCTACAAATCACAGAGAACCTAGACAACAATGAGGACCCTAAGAGAGATATACTAATCTAATCTACGTGGGAAGAAGAAAAAGATAAGATCTCCTGAGTAAATTGGGAGTGTGGGAATCATTGGAAAGAGTAGAAGGGGAGGGGTGAGGAAGGGAGAGAAGTAGAGAAAAATATATAATTCAATAAAACATTTTTTTAAAAAGTGCTTAGCATTGGAAGACAGACTCTGGGCTAGGGAAAGCTGCTTGTGTCCACTTCTTGTTTCAGCTCCAGACAACTGGTGCAGCCCCTTGAAGGACCTTTGCATGCTGCCTCAGTCTTGATGAGTTCATATGTGTCTTGATCAAGCTGGTTTAGAGGGTCTAGTTTTCTTGGTGTTGTCTCGCTCTTATACTCTTTCTACCTCCTCTTCCGTGGGGTTCTCTGAGTACTAGAGATGGCGGCAAACGGAGAATTTCATGAAGACATCCCAAGAACTTCACATTCTCAAAACAGGAACGATTTCTGTATTGTTTTTCTCTTCCATGTGTGCTAAAAGTCATCCAGTCTTAGAAAATGCCCCAGGAAATTTAAGGAATTGCCAGCAAAATTCTTCCAAATTAATTGCACAAAAAAGAGGGAGGAAAGAATTTTTTAAGTGAAATATTTTGTCCTGATGACTGGAATGTTCACAATGATATTGCCAAGTAAAAGTTTAAAAATGTATTGTTAAAAATGATACAGGCTTTGCAGTGTGGTTTTCCACTAGCTGAATGTTAGAGCAGAACCAAATGTTTATTAATTCCCTCTGCCACAGAGTTAATGGAACTGTTCTTTTAATTCAACAAACAGAAGCCTGTGTTCTTTGGATGCTTATTTTATTTCCCATGGAGTCTGCAGGCTGTTGGCTGACAATCACAATCGTTATGTATCTGTTTGGCTCCAGATAGCTCTTATGAATTTTTTTAATTGTTTTCGCAATAGTTCTGAAGGTGTACATTCAGAATTCTTGAGAAAGTTTCTGGATGTGATTCTCTCTACAAAGAACTTTTTTTTTTTTGGTGGAGGGCATAAGATTGCTCAAACCACACAATGAGGACCAGTGACTTGGCAGATAAATTCTTCCTTATTTCAAATAGAAGATTCTGGCCCTCTCATTGTCTATTTCATGATTCCATGGAAAAACTATATCTAGATAAACACTAAATTCCTTGTCCCAGTCTTATCCTCCCATATATACCTCGTTCCTCAGGTGATGTCTTATTAATGGAAGGTAAGAATGAACAAAAACAAGGCTACCTTGATATGAGAAATATAAAGTTGGTCAAGTACCTTGATTCTAACACTGAATGCCTGTAGGGCTTAGCCACCCTCTCTGCCCTGTCAGCCACGTAGTTTTAGGCAAATTAATCTCTCCACGCTTTATTTTTCTTATTTACAAAATGAGCAAAGGATCTTGTGACTCTTATAGGAGTGATATGTAATCAAATAAAGTCCATGCATCTAACACTATAGCAACAGCGCCTATCGGTTGTAAATAAATCCAGTGAGTGTGAGGATTGCCTTTCTCCTTGATCAACTCCAGCTAATGTCATTCCACTCTCACACTAAGGCACCTCCTTTCTTTAGTAATTCAGGGTTGCTTTTAGGTCTCTAAATTGAAAGACATTAAATTCTTCTCGTTGTCTCACTCTTCTTTCATTCTGTCCCTGTTTTGAAAATGTTAGTTTTCCCTTATTGCTTCTTATATCAACTGGTTCTAAGGTATAGATGAATGTCCTCAAAGGTACTGTGCAGGAACTTGGTTTTCCATGGGAGGGGTACTGAGCATTACCCTGGGTCATGTAAAAGCTAAGCCTGGGGTTAAATCCTCAGAACAATGGGAGTGTGGACTCAAAGGAGACTGTAGAAACACAGCTTCTTGGTCTCTTTCTTCCTTGTGGTCATGGTGTGAGCAGCCATTCTTTTCCCATAATAGGCCAGAGGTCCTAACCAATGAGGAGCTCAATCATGTATTTGATTCTCAAAGTTAAGTAACTCTTTTGTCTTTATAAATTATTTAGTTTGGTATATATTTGTCCTTAGTGAACTGGATCAATACATTTGGTTGCTACAACACTTTCTTATTTTATTCTGCCGTGAACTGAGAAATCATATTTATTAATCTAGAGAAAAATTGAAGTGTTAGGGTACAGAGTAAAGGGACAGAGTAAATCATCTTGACTCCAAATAAGAAGTTGGAGTGTTCCTTCTGAGTGAAGCACATTCTCTTCCTGTTTGCCTTCCAGGAACCTCTTTTATCTTTAAATATGAAGATGTTAGAGGAGTTACCAGGGAGAAGGTGAGTGAGTTTAGGCAGTCAGGGTGTGCTCCACTCACAAAAAATAATGTCTAGGTGGTAAAAAGGAGATAGAGGTGGCAGTGACACTCAGGTGGCATCTTTATAGGATTGCATGATAAACAAGAGGCATGTTTTTATCCATGATTCCAAACTTCACTTCCAATCTTAGGCCAACAGGATCACTTTCACACAATTGAATTGATAGCAGAGGTTTCAGATTATAGTGCCATACCAACAACCATGTTTTCAGAAATGAAAATGCTCTGCCCCAACTCAGGTGCAGTCATTCAGAAACTCTGGGAATGAGGCCAGCACTTTGTGTTCTTAGCATCTCTCCAGGTAATTCTGAGGCACTTCGGTGTTTAGAGCCATTGAACACTCATGCTGCTCGGGGATAACTACATGTTATAATAATATAAATAACCTCCAGCCCATAAATTCAATAACTAGAAGGTAAATAGAAATTACTTCAAGAGATCTTAGTATAAATAGTGGCTGAGACCAACTTCATTAGAGCTACCTTATCAGTAGAAAATAAATGACTCTTGATTTTGAAACTGTCATCTGCAGGGGTATAGCCTAAATATGTGTGTCCTTGATGTATTGAAAACCGAACCCAAATCCAATGACACCAGGAAACAGTGGTAGGAGATGATTAGGTCATAATGTAGATTAAGAACTATGAGAGTAGGTCTCCTACAATCCTTCTCCCTGGGTCTAGCAGCATTTTATACCTTGCCTAATATTTAGGGAGGAAGGATTATAGAACACAGTGGGCATCACAAGAAAACCCACAAAATCAATTAACTTGAGTTCTTAGTGGCCCACAAAGACTGAACTGACAACCAGGGAGCCTGCATGAGACTAACCCAGATTCTCTGCATATATGTAACAGTTGTGTAACTTTGTCTTCTTGTGTGACTCCTAATAGTGGGATTGGAAACTTTCTTTGTTTCTCTTGCCTGCTTTTGGGACCCATTCTTCCCACCGATTTGCCTCATTCAACCTTAATAGGAGTGAAGGGTACCTAGTCTCAGAGCAACCTTGATATACCATGGTGGGCTGATATCCAAGGAAGGCTGACCTGCATTTTAAGAGAAACAGTGGAGGAGGAATAGATAGAGGTAGGGACACTGGGAAGACGGGAATGAGGGAAAACTTTGGTTGGGATTGCAAAAACAAAAAAACAAACAAACCAAGAAAGAACTATGAGTGTAGTTCTCTTAATAGAATAACACCTGAAAGCTTGCTAGTACTCTTGTACTACTCATGATGATATAGCCCTCTAAAAGATTATGAAAAGATAATTCCAGCATTCAGGAGGCAGAAGCAGGCAGATCTTTGTGAGTTTGAGACCAGTCTGGTCTACAGGAGCTAGTTCCAGGACAGGCTCCAAAGCTACAAAGAAACCTTGTCTTGAAAAAAAAATCATGGAAAGCATCATTCCACATCTTCTTCTATGTTATCTGAGCTTTGGGTGATTTTGTAGATGGATCACCTTAAGCTGGGCATCACAAGATCACTTGTTCTCTGAATTTTGATCAGTTGTGGATTTCTGAAATGATCAGCATCTGTTGCACATAGAAGTTTCTTTGTTGAGGGGTGAGAGATGTACTTATTTGTAGATATACAAAAAACTTTTGGAAGGTACAGGAATACTTTTCCAGTTGGTTCTTGTGTAATCATTTGGTGCAGTTGCTCTGAAGATTTACAAGTAGGTATGGGCTCCTAGTAGACATAGCTGGCATGTTTGTCTTTGAAAGAAATTATAGCCAGGCGGTGGTGGCGTACGCCTTTAATCCCAGCACTCGGGAGGCAGAGGCAGGCGGATCTCTGTGAGTTCGAGGCCAGCCTGGTCTACAAGAGCTAGTGCCAGGACAGGCTCCAAAGCTACAGAGAAACCCTGTCTCGAAAAACTAAAAAAAAAAAAAAAATTATGTACCCTCTTACAGAATTTAGCTATTGGAAGATTTTTTTTAAAATACTGTTATTTTGTGGCTTTTTTGATCTGTGAAAAATATCACTGCCAACTGCATCCCATTATAAAATAAGTCATAAGATAACCATGTGTCTAGAAATGTAAATATGCCCAGTAAGTCATGGGACATCCCAATTGATGATATTAGGGACAAAAAAGCAAGATAATATTTGATATTATAAACATGAATTTTCATAATTTAGAGCATAGTTTCACCTATGAAGAATATTGCTTCACTAACATATTTGCAGGCTTGCAAAATGGCCTATCTTATCTGAGAAGATTTCCCTTTCAAAAAAATTTTCCCCTTAATATGAGAATTATATTAAAAGATGAACAACTGCAATGGGCATGGTGTGGATTATCTGCAAAGGAAGGCTGTGTTGGATTCATCCCCTTAAATTCATCCCTGTTTGGCCAGGGAAGATTTATGTTGTTTCACTTTGGGAAATTCATATTTCACTCTTTATGATGCCAAAGTTGCCATGTTTACTCAGATATCCAACCTTGTCCTCATATATAGTTGTTGTATTCAGCACAGACAGCATGGGAGAAGTACCTGCCTATCAGGGAAAGTTTCCAAGTTTCAGGGTCCCCAAAGACATGTGTTCAGTTGAACACTCTAGAATATTTCCTTCTTCTTCCTGTGAAGCAGTTAGTATTCAGCTCAGGCTGATAGGCAATTCCTATGTTCACGCCATACTAGGTGTTATGCTATAGAAGTCATAAAAATGCTTTAGCAGTATGTTTTCCTTCCTGGCATTTAAGAAGAACTAAACGTGGGGAGGTGTGAATGTCATTCTGGATTTGCTTGTTTTCTATTGCTGAGGGTTATTTGTTAAGATCATAGAAATACTTTTGTGAATGGTACCTTATAAAATAAAGGAATATTCCTACCTCTCATCCTGTTCCTGTTCCTTCCTTTCAGCAATAATATACTTGTGATCTTGGTATAAATGTCATATTGTGTGAATATGCAAACATCACATCCGCCTACATATGTTCTGTTGCTTAGTAATTCTTGGCACTACAGCACAGGGAATGCTATGCCTAATAAATGAAATATCCATCAGAATGAAAAATGCACTATACTGGTCTTTTGAATATGAAATCATTAGTTCATATTGTAGGAAAGTAGGTCACATTATCATGCAGGGTAGTAAAGAAATTTGGGAAGGGACTGAATTCAGGGCTAATATCTACTCATGTATTCACTAAAAGGCATGACATAATTTGAAAAGCCATATGCTAATATTACAGGATATACTTATAAAATACAGGAAAAATACCTGAAGTTAATTAAAAGCATTTTAAGAATTTATAAAGAAGCTTCTCTGGTAGAAAATCTGTGTTCCTTTAAAATTAAGTTCTGGAATTATGCCTTAAAGATCAACAAATTGTCTTCATTTTATTCTAATTGCCATACTCTCCCTTTCAATTCAGAACCCATATTTCTTATCCTCCTGGACTACCACTGTAAAATTTTACTATGCAATTGGTGGATTTTCTTTATATAAGTAAATAACAAGGACAAACTTTTAAAGAGCTCTGGACAATGAGGAATTTGGGGAAGTCAAAGATTGTTGGCTTACCTCACTCAGGATAGTGTTTTCTATTTCCATCCATTTGTATGCAAAATTCAAGAAATCCTTGTTTTTTACTTCTGAGTAATACTCTAATATGTATATATTCCATACTTTTTTCATCCATTCTTCCGTTGAAGGGCATCTAGGTTGTTTCCAGGTTCTGGTTATTACAAACAATGCTGCCATGAACATAGTTGAGCATATACTTTTGTTGTATGATAGGGCCTCTCTTGGGTATATTCCCAAGAGTGGTATGTTCTATCGGGAACTCACCAAGGCCAGCTGGCCTAGGTCTGAAAAAGCATGGGATAAATCCGGACTAGCTGAACATAGCAGACAATGAGGAATACTGAGAACTCAAGAACAATCGCAGTTGGTTTTTGATCCTACTGCACGTACTGGCTTTGTGGGAGCCTAGGCAGTGTGGATGCTCACCTTATGAGACCTGGATAGAGGTGGGCGGTCCTTGGGCTTCCCACAGGTCAGGGAACCCTGAATGCTCTTCGAGCAGATGAGGGAGGGGGACTTGATCGGGGGAGGGGGCGGGAAATGGGAAGCGGGTGCCGGGAGGAGGCAGAAATCCTTAATAAATAAATAAATTAAAAAAAATAAAACAGGGCTGAGGAACACTAAAAAAAAAAAAGTGTTGGATTCTAGCCATGCATAGCCTCTCATTTTGTTGAGCCTGCCTTCAGGACCTTGTGCATTATGGGCTAAATTGTGACAATTTAGCCTACCAAAAATTTCTTCACTATCACCCAGCTGCAAGTTACAATGATGAGTTGCTTGGCAATCTATGTCCACTGAAGCAATAATGGCATTACAGTTATAGAAGTAACCAAACACTTTCTGATTGGCTTCAAAGTCCAATCTATCAGATGGAATTACATTATTACCTTGCATTATTAAAAGGTCTAAAATCTGTAGCTAGATAGTCTCTAAACCCTAGGAGAGAACGAAATATTATTCTGTTAAGTGGACATCATATTAAAATGGTATATAATGACTTTTTTATACCGATAGATCAGAGCATCTCTCAAACATTATCAGAGAAACTTCTTGCAGTAGATGGTAATTAAAATGGTGACTCACACTGTCAACTACAAGATACTATGGAGTTCTCAGCCATAGATGAGACAAACATATCATACTCCTCCCTTCAAGGCTTAGGAACTAACTGTAAAAGATGAATTAAAACTGTACTTCATGGGGAAAGAAGAAATCTCAATTTAAGATGTGAAGGGATTGAGAAATAGAAAGGGTAAGAACTGGAAGAAACGGGAAAGGGTATGAATATGCTCAAAATACATAAAATAAAATTCTGAAAGAGTTAATCAAGATATTGTTTAAAATGTTGTGAAATCTCTCTGGATAGAGAGAGTGACACTACTTGAGGATGTGGTATTTTTAAGGATCCCTTTTAAAAATTACAAATGCTAACACACAAAATGCACAATTTAATGCATTTAGGTATTATGTTTCTTTCCTAGTTTGGGTGAACAGTGTCCCTAATAGGTTCATGAATTTAAATATTTGGTCCAAAGTAGGTGGCATTTTGGGGGAGTTTGTGGAGCCTTTAGGAGGTGGGACTATCTGAAGTCAGTGGGTCATTGGGGGCATTTAAGGGTTGTAGCCTATGCCACTTCTGTGTGAATTCTCTGCTTTCTTGTCTTCTTCCTGATTGGAACATCTACCATATGCTCCCATTGCCATGAGATCAATTATTATTATAAATTTCTTGCAATTCAGACTGTAACTTTTCATCACATAAATTAAACAAATTCTTCCTTCTTTGAATTGGTTCTGTAAGGTATTTTGCCAAGGAGCCAGGAGAAATAATACAATTTCCACATGTGAGTATATCAGATTTTAAACACATATACTCTTGTCCTAACTCAGACTTTCATTTTCCTTCCTGTTTCTTCAATATTAATCCCTTTCTCTTCCCTCTAGGATTTTCTCAGGTTCTATAGTCTGTCTTACTCAACATAATAATTTCTGGTATCATTTGTTTTCCTGAAAATGACATGATAGCATTCTTTGCTACGAATGACTAAAATGTCATCGCATATGTGTTTACACACATATACAGATATACATCGTAGTTTCTTCATCCATTTACCTATTGACAGTCGCCTAGACTGTTTCCCTATTTCGACAGTTATGAAAATTATCTAAAAAAAGCAGATGTGCAGGTATCTCTGCTATACTCTGACCTCATTGACATTAAGCATATTCCAAAAAGTTACTTATTTTTTATTTCACTTTTTTAAAGCCTTTAAAAAAATCTCCATATTGTTTTACATAGTAGCTCTGCTAATTTGCATTTCTAACAACAGCGTTTAAGCATTGGCTTTTCTCCACATCTTCTCCAGCAAATGTTGCTTTTTTACTACTGATGTTTATTGCAAAAAATTTTGAAATTTATATACATTTTATTCATGTCTATTATGTACCTTACTAGTAATAACTCCAATTGCCCTTTCAAGTCCCTCCTCTGCTGTCCTGACAGCTATCTTCCTCTACTCAAATAGCTTTCTTCTATTTTATTCTCATATTTGTACGAAGCAGGATTCTTCATATGAGAATAAACAGATAATACTCTTTTTTAAAAAGTCTGGATTTTTTTTCTTAACATTCCTTTCCTGAAAGTCACATAATTTCACTGTATATAACGGAATATATCTCCGTTGTGTCTATATACACAATAATTTCCTTATCCATTCACCTGGTGATGAATAGGTTCCGTTACTTGGGTAATAACAACAGGTAACCTTCTTTTGTGTTGGCTTAGATTCTTTTGGGTATAGTGTGACAGGAAAATATAGTAGTTCCACTTTGAATGCTTTGTAGTAACATCCAGACTGATTGGTATAATGAACCTGTTTAATTTTGAATTGCATTTCAATGACTGATAAGAATGTTAAATATTTTTATATTTTTATTGTTCAGTTTTAGATTTTTCATAGAAAACTACCCATTCATCTACCTGATTATTGATTACAATCACATATTTTTTGTTACGTCTTTGGGTTAATGTATATATTGTTAGTAATTAATTCTTCTGTCAGAGTAATACTTGATAAAGATTTTCTTCTGTTCCATTGGCCATTTCTTCAATCTACTGATTGTTTCCTTTGTTATATAAAGTTTTCAAATGCAAAATAATCTCACTCATTAATTCATGCTTTTAATTCCTGAATTATTGCATTCTTTCTCAAGTAATTGTTGCCTTTTCCAATATCTTAAAGTGTCTACCCTGATTTTTTCTTTAGTTGTTTTAATTATTTAACCTTATATTTAGACCTCAAGTTATAGCTTGGTTATAATAATTCATGTCTTTAATTCCACCACTCAGAAGGCAGAAACAGGTGGCTTCCTATGAGTTAGAGGTCTACATTCTGCTCTGTCTAGTAAGTATTAAGCTGGTGAGATGCTGACTCAACTATTTCCCTTAATGTCAAAAGATTTTGAGTCATACTGAGTCAATTTTTGTTCAGAAAGTTAGTTTTGATAAGGATCCAGTCTCACTCTTCTACATTCTGAAATCTGTTCCCCAATTCCTCTTTGTTAAACAGTATTTGGGGGGAGATTTATCTTTTGGTAACTTTGTTGAAAATCACATTGCTATATCTAAGTTTATAGCTGGATCCTCTACCTTTTTAAAGGTTTGGTAAATTTGTGAGTGAATTCATTTAGTCCTGAATTATTTTTGATAAGGAGAGTTTATTCTTTCTCCAATATAATTTCTTAGTACTCCTTTTTTTTTATCTCGCTTCAATTTTGGTAGCTCATATAAATATAATATACACACAGAGGCTTGCATTAATTATAAACTGGTTGGTCTATTAGCTCAGACTTTTTTGTTAACTAACTCTTACATCTTGCATTAACTCATAAAATTCTTGTCTGTGTTAGCCATGTGGCTTCATACCTTTTATCAGCAAGGCATTCTCATCTTGCTTTCTCTGTGTCTGGATGACAACTGCAGACTGAGACTTTCCTCTTCCCAAAATTCTCCTGTTCTGGTTGCCCCACCTATACCTCCTGCCTGGCTACTGGCCAATCAGCATTTTTTAAACCAGTATAACTGACAAGCCTTTAGAGGATACAAGATCATTGTCCCACAGCATTCCCGGTGTTCATGACCACTTGCACACTAAGCTGTATTGGAGGACCTATTAATCTCTCCTGTTAGTGAGTTTAACTTTCTGCAAAATTTTAATTGGAATAGTGTGTGGCTAGAGTAAACTACAATTTCCTCAAACTTGCTGTGAGAGAAGATAGTTCAGTACCAAATCATCTACTTGTTGTTCTATCAGTGCTTAACAAGATACCTTATTCCACTTAGAAGGAAGGAAAGCGCAGCCATAGTAACAAATGCTGCCCAGAAACTCTCTAGGTATAGAAATTCTGTTACAATCAATTGAAATCAGTGAAAACTACAAAAGCAATAACAAAAGGCTGTGAATAGGAAATAGTCCAAATTAAACTAAAAAACTAAAATTATATTCATTAATTTAAGGAAAAATTAGGCAATAGAGGAAAAGATAAAGATATTATCAATTTGTATTGGAATTAAAAAGTAATAAAATGTAATGAAAACAACAACAAGGAAATCATAAAAGATGGAGAGGAGTTGGATACAGAGACAGCTGTGCCAATATTCTTTCTGACTGAGGTGTTTGGAGTAAAATATTTTTTCCCCAAGTGTGTTCCCACTTTGTCCAAGGGTTCTCAGACTTAGAGTTGGTGAGACAGTCCATGTCTGGATTGCATCTGTGTATCATATATTCAGCATCTTGAAATGTGGCTGGGTAATGTAGTTATGCCACTAAAGATATACGCTGTGAATGAGGATAGGAGAATAAAAGAACACAGTGGTCTGCCACCCTCACCTTTGGTCTTCTTATTGTTAGACTGAACTTTCTTCATAATACTTACAGGAATGATTTCGCTCATCATCATAGAGGTCAGTATCACTCACCACTTTGTTCTCTACTCTCTGAGACATTCTGGGTTCTGCCATGTTCAGACTTCTCAGCATGTTCGTGTTGATTGCATAATCATTTTCGAAACAATCAATGTGACAGGTTGTTCCCAGGGACTTGAAACATGATTGCTCAGTTTTCTGTTCACTGGAGTATTTTTATCTCAACAGTAGGTACCCTTTTAATGTTTCTCTCATTAGGATACTATGATAGGCTGCTGAGTAAAGAAGCATTAAATGTTCTTTCTAAACTAGCCTTCCAGGCAGTGTGTGTGTGGGGGGGGGGGGGGAGGGACGCTTTTGGACCACGTCTCAGAAGTAGATTTAAAGTTTTTGTACAATGGAAACACATGTTGCAACTGCACAGAGAGGACCAATTGGTGAGTGATAACCCATACAGCAGGACATTCCACTCCCTAGGCCTTTGGCAAAACCCAGGGCCCCTCCCCCACCTGCCTCGATTTCTTTAGCCAGCCATCAGACAAGCTTTCTTCAGGTAAGCTGCTCCAACACAACACCCCCATCCCATTAATCAGACCATGTAAGCTAAAATCTCACTCCATCCCCAAACCCTCCTATCTTCCCACGACCTCAGATGAACTCTGAAGAACAGGCTGTGACTGCACCGAGAGGACCAAGAGAGTGGACCAAGACAGTGGGCCAAAACAGACCTCAGCAGCTCCCTGAAACACAGACAGCCACAGTAGCTAAGCAGATCCAGAAAACTCCCAAAGACACAGACAGCAACTTCAAGGGTAAAACCAACAGGTAGAGACACTGCCGGCACCAACTGGAGGAAGAGATGGAATGCAAGAACTCATTCAACAACCTAAAACCCACACGGTAACACCAGAAACCAGTGGATAAAAGACAGGAAGATTTAAACATCTTAATCCAGAAGAATTAGAAGAAATGATTCTAAAGGTGTCTTTATGAGGACACCTTTAAAGGGGAAATGAAAAATTCCCTTAAACAAATGGAGGAACAGACAAACAAAAGATAGAAAGAAATCAATAAATCTTTTCAAGAAATCCAAGAAAACCAAAACCAAATCAAAACAAAACAAAACAACAACAAAAACCCAAAAACATTCAAACAGGTGAAGCAAAAAATTCAAACAATTCAATGTTGGAAAACTTAAATAGACACAATAAAGAAAACAGAACCGAGGGAATTCTAGAAATGGAAAATCTGGGTAAACGAATGGGAACACAGGTGCAAGCATAACCAACAGAATACAAGAGTTAGAAGAGAGAATCTCAGATTTTGAAGATACCATGAAAGCCATAAGGTGTGGAACAGATGTGCTGCAGATACTAAAAGGCCATGGATGCAAGATCAGACTACTTTACCCAGCAAAGCTTTCTATCAACATGGATGTAGAAAACAAGATATTCCATGAGAAAACCAGATTTAAAAAATATCTATTCATAAACCGGGCGGTGGTGGCGCACGCCTTTAATCCCAGCACTCGGGAGGCAGAGGCAGGCGGATCTCTGTGAGTTCGAGGCCAGCCTGGTCTACAAGAGCTAGTTCCAGGACAGGCTCCAAAACCACAGAGAAACCCTGTCTCGAAAAACCAAAAAAAAAAAAAAATCTATTCATAAATCCAGCCCTACAGAAAGTACTAGAAGGAAACCTCCAAGATAAGGAAGCTAACTGTGCCCACAGAAATACAGGCAGCAAATAACCTCCACCAGCAAATTTCAAAGAAGGGAAACACATAAACACTACCACTGAAAAACAGCATTAATGACCACTGGTCATTAATATCTCTTAGTATTAATGGGATCAATTCATCTATAAAAAGATACAGTCTAAGAGAATGGATATGAAAACAGGATCCATCCTTCTGATGAATACAAGAAACACACCTCAACCTCACAGTAAAGGGTTGGGAAAAGATTTTTCAATCAAATGTACCTAAGAAACAAGTGGGTATAGCTATCCTAATAGCTAATAAAATATATTTTAGACTAAAATCAACCAGAAGAGATAGAGAAGGTCATACTCATCACAGGAAAAATCCATTAAAGAGGCCTCAATCCTGAGTATCTATGCCCCAAATACATAAGTTGTCCAACCATCTTTTCCACAGGCAGATACTTATTTTACAGATGGCTCATCTAATGGTACAGGAGGGATTCATGGCCCAGATATTTATCAATCTATTAATTTTTCCTTTTCCTCAGCCCAACAAGTGGAACTAACTGTTTTGACTCATTGATTATGGCTAGTTTACAAACTCTTGAATATTATTTCAGATTCTGATTATGTTGTAGGATTATTTCCAGAAATAGAAATAGAAACTGCTTTAATTTTGTCTTCCCAACCAATTATGCTCACAATCCTACAGAATCTATAACAACTGATGAAAGCCTGCACACATCCCTTGATTATAACTCAGACTCTAAACTTCCTAGTTTCATTGCAGTAGAACAGAAGCTAACTGATGTCCTAATTTGTCTTATTTTTGACATCTCAAGAAGGAAAATGGAAAGGGATATGCACCTGTCTTTGCAGATAGGTCCACTGAAACACAATGGATTCCTCTTTGGCTCCTCTGACACAGGCAATGAAGGACAATGATGGAAGGCAAGGAAACTGCAGAAGTCACCGGAAAGATATCATTCCCCCAGCTGAAGGATAAAAGGAGATATGGACCTGATTATCAGAAAATGTCTGTCCACCTGGGGCCGAGTTAAGCCCCTATGCACGAAGAGATAATATACTTTACTAGTGACTATGTTTATTACTGAACTTTGGGAACCATAATAGACTCATTAATCCATTTGAAGAGGGGGCTGCATTTAATTTTGCTCTTGAGATTTGAATCACTTCCCATGGGGCATCCAAACTTTTGTATTCCTGTTAAAGACTTACATGGTGATGGAGGAAGGTCATTGGCTAATAAAGGAACTGCCCTGGCCCATTTTATTGGTTAGGACATAGGTAGGTGGAGTAAACAGATCAGAACGCTGGGAGGAAGAGGAAGTGAGGTCAGAGACTCCACAGCTCTCTCGGGAGCAGACGCCTCAGCAGAGACGCCATGCCCTGCTCCCTGGCAGACACACGTGATGAAGCTCGGACCCAGGATGGACTAGGCTAGAATCTCCCGGGTAAGCACACCTTGGGGTGCTACACACAGATGATTAGGAATGGGCTAAATTAATATGTGAGAATTAGCCTAGAAGAGAATGGGCCAAGCAGTGATTAAAAGAATACAGTTTGTGTGTTGTTATTTCGGAGCATAAGCTAGCCATGTGGGCGGCCGGGTGTGGGGGACGCAGCCCTGCCGCCCCATATTACTACAGTTGGCGCCCAGACGTGTGAACAACTAAACCCACTTAAAAAACCTGAGAAGACTTAAAAATAAGGGAGCGAGAGTTTAACACAGATTTTTGCTGTTTGTTGGTGGCGTGCTGTAGAGAGATTTCCTGATTCGGCAACAGTAGCAAAAAAAAAAAAAAAAAACGCTGTGTCATTTTAAAGCGCGACTTCCTGGGGCTGTGCCGCCATTGCGATCTCTGTCTGGCTCCTGCAGGAGACAGAGCTTTTGAATGGAGCATTTGGAGTAAAGTGCTACGATTTGTTTGATGGCAACTAGACTCGCTGTGTTCTCGGGTCTGCTCTGCTTGCTAGAGGCAAGCAAGCACCTCATCTGAGAGAGGCTTCCTGACTCAGCTTTAGCTGCAAAACCCTGTAGCTCATTAAGAGGTCCTGCCACGAAACACTTAAACGGTGTTGACGAAAAGCTGAACACATGCTTTTCGGTTTTCAGCCGTAGCAGGAAAAAAGCTGCGCCGTTTAAAAATGCCAGCTTTCTGGGCCATCCTGCCAGGGCAAACTCTGACTGTTTGAGGCAGGAGGGCCGGCTACCGAGAGAGGACTTGAGTGTTGTCTGTTGTAGCTCACTTGCTGGCAGGGACCTTGAAATGCCATACAGTTGTGGCAGTAAACATGACTACAGCCAGTACCTCAGCCATGAGGCTGGAAAGCTAAGGAATGGGCTGGATCCAGCCGGCAAAGCCACGCCTTTAATCCTACTGATATTGCTTGGTAAATGAAAGACTCTTGTGGTTAGAAAAAGAGAGATATACATTAAAGAGAGATTCAAAGACAAAGAAAATTTCTAAATGGTTTTAAATGTGTTAAAAATATATGCAGACTAAAAGTCAAAATTCTTAAAGTAAAAAACAAAAAAAAAAAGGAAGAGAGTTGTTGTGTGTGGTAGCACACGCCTTTAATCCCAGTGCCTAGAAGGCAGAGACAAACAGATTTCTGTGAGTTCAAGGTGTAGTAGTGTACACCTTTAATCCCGAATGCCTGGGAGGCAGAGACAGGTGGATCTCTGAGAGTTCAAAGACAGCCTGGTCTACAGAGTTACTTCAGGTCAAAGATACAGAGAACTTATCTCAAAAAGCAAAAAGTTAAAAGTAAAAATAAACAAAATAGAGGTTAAAATAAAACGAACAAAGATGGAAAATACACAGAGAATCTTGATACTGTATGCTATTATGCTCTCTTTGAATCGTTTGAATGCTGAGGAAGGAGCAACAGCTGCTAAAAGATATTTATTTATAAATACTGCTGAACTAATCCAACATAGATATTTTGAATTTGTATCTAAGGATATGATACTTTGGAAAGGAGTTTCTTATTTTGTTTTCACAGAGGATGAGACGCTGTTTATTTCTTCTATTCCGATTTGGTATGATGGACCACGCCCTCCTGAAGGGTTCCAGTGAACATCTTCAGAAAATTGCTTCGCTCAACTGCCCACTGAGATGAAACTAGCACACAGGTTATACCATGAAAGACCTAATTAACGACGCCCCCATTCAGCAGGAAGCAGTTTGGAGAGAAATAACTGCGCCCATATTCCCAAAAAAATGTTTATAAATGTTCTTTTACATTTAAAGGGGGATATGATATAGGTATGAATAATTTGCATTAGTATAGATTTTGCTTTATTGATAGAGATTTAAGGTCAATTTTGTTATATATATGTGTTTCTGATTTTGATTAAGGTATTGTGATTGTCTAGTACATTTAAATATGTACTGTATAATTAAGAAATATAGGTTGTTAATGGATAATCATCGATAATAGTAAAGCTTGTAGTCATGTTAGTTAGATTTTCTAGATATATAGAGATATATTTTAGATAGATGTTCTTCATGTCTTTCAAAGATTACAGAATAGGACATTTAATGTTTTAATAACTGAGGACTTTTCATGACAATGAGACACTCTGCTCCTGGCAGCACCAATCTACTTCAAGAGGAAGATGGGCATCGAAGTGGCACCTTATGGAGTTTGATAGCCATTTGGGCAAGAAACTGCTCTTGCCTGGACTATTGCATAAACTGGAAACAGAGAACCCGCAGAGAGAGGACTACTGAACTTGCCTAAGGTGAGATGATCTTTCGGGGTTCCTGATTCATGAAAGAGTCTGCGAGACATTCTGCAGGACACAACAGATAGTGACTGAACTGACTTTGAATTTTCCTGCTTTATGGAAATGTCTGCTGGATACCATGGGCCTGAAGGCTGAAGATGGATGCCCCAACGGTACAAAAGAACTTTGGGTGACTGTCCAGGCAGCGAGATGTCTTTGTCATTTCTAGAGTTTGAAGTTTCTTAGTTCTTGTTTACTTAGGTAATATTATATCTTTCTGGAGTCTTTGATGGAGTTAAGAATAGTTAGTTATAGTTTTCCGTAGTTATGATAAAGATTATTGTAACTTTTACTTGATAACTGTTATATGTAATTTTGCTATGTTAAAGCCTTTTTTTTTGTTTAAACCGAAAAAGGGGAAATGATGGAGGAAGGTCATTGGCTAATAAAGGAACTGCCCTGGCCCATTTTATTGGTTAGGACATAGGTAGGTGGAGTAAACAGATCAGAACGCTGGGAGGAAGAGGAAGTGAGGTCAGAGACTCCACAGCTCTCTCGGGAGCAGACGCCTCAGCAGAGACGCCATGCCCTGCTCCCTGGCAGACACACGTGATGAAGCTCGGACCCAGGATGGACTAGGCTAGAATCTCCCGGGTAAGCACACCTTGGGGTGCTACACACAGATGATTAGGAATGGGCTAAATTAATATGTGAGAATTAGCCTAGAAGAGAATGGGCCAAGCAGTGATTAAAAGAATACAGTTTGTGTGTTGTTATTTCGGAGCATAAGCTAGCCATGTGGGCGGCCGGGTGTGGGGGACACAGCCCTGCCGCCCCATATTACTACAACATGGGTTTACATTTTATAAGATACCAAAACTACTAATCACATGAGTCTCTTTCCGTGCTGTTCTCTAGATGTTTTCTGATCAATACAGAAATGGAACTAATAGTACTGGACACGGTTTGGATCTTTGTTTTTGTTAATAAAGCATTACACATCATAATAATATAATAATAGCTTTTCTTCTTCTGATAAAGTTTGTTTGCTTATAGGAAGGATACTAATATATCAAATGATAATTAGATTTATCTACATCATTTCAAATCAAGACCATGTTGGATATCCTGCTATTAAAATATTAAAAAGGAGAAGATGTGAGAATATAGTCTAAGAAGGGAGTTGTGAGAAAACTCTAAGAAAACTGCAAAACAACAGAAGTCTGTGATGTCAATTGCTTCAGAACACAGAACTCTTTCTGTAAAGAGCTCCTCCTGACCTTCCCAGGTGTAGCAGGTGTGAGCTCGCTCGCTTTAGATCATTGATTACAATTGGCGATTGTTATTTGTTTATATGCCTCTATGGAAAATCATGTTTTGCCCTTGTGATTGTACACTGTACTCATCTGACTCCTCTTAACACTCAGAGAATAAATTGTCTGATGATTTGAATAAAGTTTACAAATGCATGAAACTTTAGTCTGCATAATTTTAGGACCCTCTTTCCTAGTTCATGCTGCCAACTAGAGCTCTAAAAAAGGAAAAGGAGGAAGAAATACTGGAAAAGCCAGTGTACTAAGATTTCTGCTGTAAGATAATGTATTCTAGAAATGATGCAAAGCTACACCCATGGGTTCTCCAAAGTAGGTAAGCCTAAAGAAGTCCTGCATCATGACATCACAGGTCGACATGACAATGGGAATGGAGTAAATTTTACAAAGCCATACTACTAAATAAAGAACAAGAGGCAATCATTGGCTGCCGAGAAGGGAGAATCAGTTTTGGGTAGGGGTGTGTGTGTGTGTGTGTTTGTGTCCAACAACAGCAAGAAGTCATGAATTTGAGGTAGACTGGACTGCCTCAGAAGGGGTGAGAGGTGATGTAAATGGTAAAAATATAGTACTTATATATGAAATTTTCAAAAATTTCATGAAAATCAATTAATTGGACATATTTTAATCAACCACTTGGGAAGAAAATATTCTTCAGAAAAAGTTCTCTCTTTGAGAAATTTTAGAAATGATCTAAGAACTATCTAAAATGTCCATTGTGATAATGTTCTCTTGATAATGTGCTTTATGATAATGTTCTTTTGGACATCATTCAGTGTTGTCCCTTGAAAATGTTTTGCTCTTTGTGATTCCTTTGAACATTACCCATTATTACTGTTGGAAAATTCCCCACGTGGCTTTGTAATAAACCTTTTTTATCTTTTACGGTATGCTTTTTGGCTCTCACCTGAAGTATTTTAGTGGAGATTTCAAGTCTTACTGAGGCACTTAGGTAAAGGCAAAGTTAGATCTAAGTAATATTTCCTTGATGTTAAAATCTGGACACAGTTTTAAAATTAGCCCGTTTAAAGATCATGCTGTTAGGCTTTATGAAAGAGATACACAGACACTTTGATGTTACAGATGAAACTTAGATAGAGACACCAATAAAGAATAAATGTCACAAAACAGAGGAAATACAGAATAAGCTCTGAAGATTGACAAGAATCAAGTAGATAACCCATAATACTCTCATAGATGATGAAGGAACTTAAAAATTTACTGTTATTTCAGTCACAGTTTTTTTTTTCCCCAAGGAAAGGGATTGTAAATCAAGACTTTAAAAGAGATTATGTTTTAGACAGACACCTTGCAACTTTGGGGGAGTGTAAACAGTATTTGACTTTCCTGAATTTAATTCATGGAACATTGAAATGCTGAAAACTGAAGGTCACCTTCAAGAATTTACAAAGTTACTAATATATAAATGGCTTATTAAATCATGGTGTAATTCCAGAATAAATTCTTCTTAATTAATTAATTTATTATAAGTCTTATATCTGTTACAACAGGGAATATGGAGTGGAAATGTTGATAATTTCTGTAGCCTCATTATTTAGTTTTTAAAACTTACTTATTTTGTATGTATCTGCTCATGTATATGCGAGTGTGTCTGTGTGAGTTTATTTATACTACGTGTGTACTGATGCTCTCAGAAGCCAGGGGCGGCCTCAGATCCTCTGAAACTAGAGTTACCAGAAGTTGTGAGCCAACAATGGGAGTGTGTAACACTGAACATGGGTCCTCTGCAAGAGCAGTAATTGGATCGTAACTGATGAGGCAACTCTCAAGCCTCCTAGTTGTTTTTACTTCCACTGATACTCTAGACTTCTCTGCCATTCTTGAAAAGGAAATTCTGTCTTTCTGCACTATTTCAATAGATTGGTGCCCAGTGCCCTGCTTTCATGTTTCGCTTCTTTTCTATGAATGATGATTTTCAAATCTTTTCCAGTGGTTGTTTATGTCTTCTGTGTCTAATACTACCAGCAACCTGAGCATCTCCACCATAAAATAGACTTGCTGGAGTACCATCAGAATATTTGGGTTCATAACCACGGCAACCTGTTTCTTTGCACAACTCTAAGGATATCTGATAATGGTGGTGAAGGAATGAAGAAATGACAAGCACACAGACACCAAAATGTTGTGATTGGGTGCACTGGACTCTCTGATTGACAAGTTGTGGGTACCAAGAAACTCAGCTTGCTTGTTAGATATAATTGTAAAGGAAGGCCAGGTAATTGTGCACAGCTGAGCAAGGAGGCAAGGTTTATGGTGTACTTCTGGGTTAAGAAAGCAAGTTGGCTAATCTCAGAGGGAACAGTTTCTCTCTGTAGGGAAGCAGTAAACAAGCCATGACTATCTGGACATTTTTCTGCCTATACTCTCAATATTTGCACTTAAGCTAGGAAGAAGGCTTTGTTGTTTCCCTGAGTCAATCTGGGAAAGGCTTTGCCATTTCCTCATGGGAGAAACTGTGATATTTTCCATGGTTTGCTTATGTCAACACGTTACACCTGCTCCAGACCACACAATAAGAATCTCCTCCACTCCCCACAACAAAGCCGACAGCTTGGTCTATAGTAATAATAAAAAATGAGACTGTTAGCAGTCCCTCACAGAAAAAAGGGGGAAGGTCACTAGACTCTCATTTGAGAGTCCAGGCACCCCTCACCCTTCTCTGGCCGTATGCAGTCATAAGGAATTCTAGAGTGTGTAGAAGGTAGAACATTAACCATGGATTAGGACTCAGCAATGATGCTCCAGTTGGTGACTGAAACATGCTATGGATTGGGCTGTTCATTTATCTTTGGGTCACTTATATTGTTGTATATAGCCCCCATTGGTCTGTTGGTGTCCTTCGTGTTTTGGGTGAAGACTCTTTTATGTCTTTTCAGGAAAATTCACACAACATCCGTTTATTCTATGTGTGCATTTTGTGACATATGATCTTTTTAACTGACAGTTCCACCTTGAATTTCTAGACATAATGGTTGAATCCAGCAACTTTTATGCAGCCTTCAATTTCCTCTTCTTAATTATGTCTTACAGAGATAGTAGACGTATAAATTCAACTGTCACAAAATTTAGAAAATCATGTTGTCTTTGACACCTTTTATTCTTTTTACTTACCTATAAATTACTATAAAAAGTTGTTTGGAAGGATTCAGGCATATCTTTTTTGTATATAAGTAAAACCTATATTTTAAAGCTTTCTACAACAAAAATATAGCTGGTGATGCATGCCTTTGATCCCAGCACTTGGGAGGAAAAGGCACATGGATTTCTAAGTTCAAGGCCAGCCTGGTCTACAGAGTAAATTCCAGGATAGCCACACAGAGAAACCCTATTTTGATATTTGTTGTTTGCGTGTGCGCATGTGTGTGTATGTCTGTGTGTGATTCCTTGATTACAAACTAATGACTTATAAAAATTGAATTTATTAAAAATGATATTTTTTCTTTAAAATTGCCTATACCGTGGTCAGAATTTCTACCTTTGCTGTAATTTATGTTTGTGCAACATATACACTGTTTGTATTTTTTTACTTAAATCATACTTAGTAATCTTTTAGGTTTTATTCTCATAACATCTTACCTGCTTGAAATAGCCTCTTCATTCTGGTTTAAAAGTGAACTGAAGCATAACTATTAATGTTATGGATTTCCATAGAATGCCTAAAGTAGAGTGGTGAAGTTTACCCTGAATATTTTTATATTTCAATATCAAACCTTTGCATTTATTTGTAATCTGTAATTCATTTTAAGTTATCAGTGATGTGGTAATTTGCTTGTTTTTTTTCCAACTTGGAAAAATAGTCATAATTGGGAAAAATGAATATTTTTCAAGACATGGTTTCTCTGTAGTTTTGGAGCCTTTCCTGGAACCAGCTCTTGTAGACCAGGCTGACCTTGAACTCACAGAGTTCCTCCTATCTCTGTCTTCCAAGTGCTGGGATTAAAGTGTGTACCACCACTACCCAGCTGGGAAGAAGGAATCTTAACTGAAATAATGTCGTAAAATGTATCAGTAGGCAATATTTTGGTACATTATATTTATTAATTATTGATTTGGGTGGGTCCATCCCTTTGTCAGGTCAGTGCCAACTCTGAGTAGGTGTTCCTGAGCTGTATAAAAGAAGGATGAGCATGCCATGATGAGAAAGTCAGTAAGAACCACTCCTCTATGGCTTCTGCTTCAGTTCCTGCATACTGGTTCTTGATGAGTTCCTTCCCCAGATAATGGACTACAGGCTATAAGATGAAATAAATACTCTCTTCCCTAAGTTTCTATTTGTCATTGTGTCTTATGACAGTCATAGGAAACCTAACTATGGTAGAAATTTGGAATGGACAGTGGGGTATTACTGTGACAGATCTGACTTTGTGGGGTTTTGGGGGGCGGCAGGATTTTGGGGGTGGCAGGGTGTGAGTTGCTTTTGAACTTTGGTTTTAAAAAGCCATTTAGTGTTCAGAGCTTAGCGAACTGTTATGAAATCAAAAAAGATAAATCTAGGAACACTGTAGGTGATTGACATGTGGCTTGTGAAGTCTAAAAGTCCCTTAAAGGCTTTATTAGGGCCATTTATGTGTTACCTTGACTTAAAAATTTATAGAGATCAGCACCACTCAAACAAAGCCTTTATTTTACAGAAACAAATGGACTAGTTAGTGAGAGCTGAGAAGTTTGTGCTGATTAAGAAGAGACCTGAGTAAAGGGTCATTAATCTGGCTATAAACCAGGGGCTACTTCCTGGGACAATGGGGGAAAATAGTTAAAGCAGTATGAACTTTTCTAGTGGCATACAGAGATAAGAAAATGAAAATGAAGATTAAGGAGGAAATCATGATTATCCTGATTGCTGTGTCACAAAAGAGTACTCTTCCTACAAGAAGAAAGAAGTCATAATAAAGGACCAGACGGGTGGGGCAGTGTAAAGTCTCTTAGGGACAACTTTACACCCTTCCTTGAATACATTGCTTAAACATTGTATGTAACTTGGAAAGGGAAGAATCTCAGCCACCAGGATATTTAAAAACCATTCTAGGACTTTGTGTTAATCGTAATGATTGCTGGTCAAATGAGCAACCCAAAGTTTCTGCTTTTCAAGTGAATTTAATTCCTATCCTGCAAGAACTTTAACCTGGTGCCTGGTATCCACATGACCTTGAAACCATCCAGCAGTTGCTAACTGCTTGCTGAGGTGATGGATGTCGGGTTCCTTATGTAATCTAATTATAACCCATAGGTTTGAATTTAAACACAGGAGGGATATAAGAAACTGATCCAAGCATATATGAGGCGTCAGGATTTTCTTTAATGGAAAGCAGATTATTACAATCAGTGTGAACTTGAGGATGAGAGAAATTGAAACCCAAAGGTGTACCATTGAATGTGAAAAGTTTCAGGAAGAAGGGCATTCTCAATGCCTGATGAAAAGGCTCTTGGACCTCCTCAATATTTCGACCAACTTTGTCTGTGTGCCCTAAGGAGCTTGGAAGGTTGTACCTTCATAAGGGGGCACAGCAGGTCTCAAAGATTTGAGACAAAGACCTACTGAAACTTTAACTAAATTTGTGCCTTGAGTACAAAGTTCCATGCAATGGAAAGTGCAGCTTGCTGAGGAGGCTCACATAAAGTACATCAACTTGCTTATGAAGATGTCACAGCAGAGATACAGATGATGCTGTGTATTAAATAGAATGCTCCTCTGGATGATTTGATACCGTCATGTCAAAACATAGGGACTCAGACACATACCTACAATGTCTTTGCAGATGCTCGTCAACAGTCCTAAAGTCTGATGTGCCCTGTTGGTCATAATAACAAGCAGGGCAGTTTTAACAGAGACTGCTCAATGCAGAACAAGGGTATATCCAAAGAGATGGCTAAATGTTCTATGCAAGTACTGGTTAAAATCCTATATGTCTAAATATGAAAAATATGGTTGCCTTCTGGTTGCTTTAAATCCCCCGCAGAGATGTCCTCAGCCCTGCCAATAAGAGGGTCTTCCCCACGAGATCCATCTCAAATCAGATGGCTATAAGTAGGTCACAGCCTAAAGTCTACTGGACTGTTTCAACTGTGTCAGAAAACTCTCGGTAGTTATATGTTGGGAAGGAATGAGATTTAAAGGAATTAAAGATGTAAGGGCAAATATTTCTATTATTAGGGTAGAGAAGGTACCCCATGAATGGATTCTAAACTGCATATCCTACAGTGGAGGGCATTGGAGGTCTAGTCTGTTCTAAAACATCCTTGACTTTTTTTAATGAAAAAAATCAGACAATAAATATGATCATGTTTTTCTTACTCTCCCAAGTTATCCCTAATCCTTGCTACTTCTCTACCCACCCAAATTATGTTCTTTCTCTTTCAAAAGCAACAACAAAACACAAAATTAAAATATCTCCTAATAAATACAAAAAATCCAAACAAACAAGCAAAAGACGATTAAGAAAAACAGAGTATCAAATCGAAGCAAAAGGTATACACACAAACACACACAAAACACCAACAGACAAACAAAAAACCCCAATGAGTTCAGTTTGTATTGGCCACTTACTCCTGGGCATAGGGCTCAGGAGTGTGGCTGATATACCCAGTGACACTACATTTTCTCACTGCCAGCGAGTATCAATTACATATAATTTCTTCCTTAGGGTAGGATCTCATGTCCATTTCTTTATCAGTGCTGGGAGCCTGTCAGGCTTGAAAATGTGAAATTGTTATGCATGCAGCTATAGTCTCTTTGAGTTCATTGTGCTTCAATATGCTGTGTCTAGAAATCACTGTTCATTTTTCGAGTCATCCATCACTTTTAGCTCTCAAAGTCTTTACTGTCCAGTTGAAGGACTCTGTTACTTTCCATCTTAGCAAGAAGCTTCTCTTACGTGGGTTGAGTTGGGTACCGATCTACAGACAGAACAGCATGTCGCTAAAAGTTATTGTATTGCTATATTTATTTAGCAGAATAACAGAAGTTGGCTTTCCCCTAGGCCAGTGATACTCAACCTGTGGGTTTTGACCCTTTGAGGATCACATATCAGATATCCTGAATATCAGATATTTACACTATGATTCATAATAGTAGCAAGATTACAGTTATGAAGTAGCAATGAAATTATTTTATGGTTGGGGTCACCACAACATGAAGAAATGTGTTAAAGGGTCCCAGTATTAGGAAACTTGAGAACCACTGTTTTAGGCACATGAGTTATCTAGTCTTAGGTTCTTGACTACTTTAGCTTGTGACAGGTATGGGTTCCATTTCATTGAGTGGGCCTTAATTTCAATCACAAAGTGGTTGGTTATTCCGATTACAACTGTATCATTACTGCATTAGTATAACATGCAAGGAGATTTTTCTAATACAGCCAAAGAACCAAATTTATTCATTTCTCTAAAGAAGATTTAAGTCTTATTTGATAATTTCTGATTTATTACTTCCTTATTTGTATATTAACCTGTTCTTATTTTTAGGATTCTTTTAACTAGAATTTGTTTCTACTACTTTCCCATAAGATTAAACCTTCTTTTGTGTTTTCCTATAACAAATATATTTACTCTTATTATATTTTATGTAATGCTTAGTTTTCATTTGTTTTTAATACATTCAGCAATTTGATTTGCTTTAAAACTTATAAATGGAACCAAAACAAAAAAAAGTTGAGTAACATATTGTCTAATTTTAAAATCTCCTTCTCATTTAATAGTATAAAATTTCTATAGACATTCTTTCTACTCTATTAGGTGTTAGATATTTATGAGTAGTAAATAGTTGATATAATTGAGGAATTTAATTTTTATTTTTTTAAATGTAATTGACTTAAATATGACTGCTCACATGTACTAGTATCTTATATTTAACAAAATAGCTAAGGTTTCCACACAACTTGTTTTCTATGTCTGTGTACTAAAACAGAAATTATTAGACTTCTAAAAATTAAACGGGGCGGTTAACAAGACTTGTGTGTTTTAATCGTCTCATCTGATGTAAAATGCACAATAAAATCTTGATCCCAAACAACATTTTATTCATGAGTCACATTAGAAATTGATGTATCTTTGTCAAACCTTTCAACATTTGTTGACTATGGGGTTGACAGTCTTGAATTTGTTAATGATATATGGAAATTTCCATTCTGTGATACTGTTCTATTTTCATAACTTATAATGTTTAAATATGTGACCCTGATAAACAGATATGAATTAAATTTAGTTTCACTGAGTAATATGAGCGACATATGCTTCAAAACATTATTTTCACTTATGTTGTTCTTGCCCCTGCTTCTCAGATTCAGTGTCTAAAGGAGGCATCATGCTTCATTGAGTGACAGAAGAGGGCATTTCATGGTAATAACTCAGAAAAAGATTAAAAACAGGAGCACAAACAGACAAAAACAGAAAAAGATCAAAGTTGAATTAATGGATGAATCAATAAATAACTAGGCTTATACTCTGAACTTCTGATACATAAAAATAGAATTCTTTTATCATACTGCAGAAAATTATTACAATGCTCATACTCCATAATTATCAAGATTTTACTGTTCCTTTGTGAAATATTTCAATAATTTATCTCACAATCTCTATTATGCAGAATAAATAAATGGTAGGCAACGATGTGGCAACCTGAAAGCTAAAGATGTATTATATTATTGTTCTCAAAATAGAAGGTGATTATAAGTAAAAATTCATAAAGAATTAACACTTATTAAAAAGAAACTTTAAATCTTGAGTTTTAGAGACTAGAATCAGATATTCCAGTTATTACCAAAGTCCTCAGGGGTTTTCTGAACAATACTTTCCAAAAATAAAAATCTCATCTTTTGGTAACACATTAAAATACCACTGCAGTGCTAGTAACAGTGCAGAGAAGATAAGAAAATAGCTTTAAGAATGTCTGTGAGCATAGGGGCCTTTCACAACGAACGTCCTTTAGGATATTGTCACATTGTTAGACTACGAACACAATAGTTCCTTTATGAAAAGGCACTGTAAGAGGGATTAATTTTAGAAGTACAGGATCAGGGAAATGTCTCTACTGATTCGTTATTTGTTGAACTCCAAAAATGTGTAAAGAGTAACAAATCGATATGGCATGTCCAGTCAAGGTTCTGTTTAAAGCAGAATCCATGGTTTTGCAGGACACTGCTATATATTTAATTTTAGTTTTTCAACCACAAATAGGAGTCTTTGTTTGCAGTCAGGGTGAACACCTGTGTAATCTTTAAACGTTTACAGACATGTCTTTAAAAGCTCACTGGTACAGTAAAGATTTAATCTATCAAAGAGGAATAAATAATGCAGACACAGCCTTAGGTGCCAATTCTTCCCACAGCAGGTAGAAAAACATAACAGTAAGGATTTCTTTGCTGATTTTCACATAGCTCACATAACACTGCCAAGAAGAGCAGAGGGGAGCAGTAAAATTCTGGAGATGCAGCCTTGGTTTATTAATGATATGCTAGCATCTACAAGTTGAAAATAGGTTTCTGGCAAAGTAGCATTATGCACAAAACAAGATTCATCTGATTTTGTGTTCAAATCAGGAATCTCATTTGAAAAACCTTCTAACTAAAAAGAGGATGGATGATGTAAGAATGATCTTACAGTCTCTGCACCTGGGCACAGCCCTCTCATAATTTTTGTAATCTACTATGAAAACAGTTCAAGGTCATCTAACCCATCAACACATCTCCTTTGGCATGAGACATTCAATCTCAATTGTAGGGTAACAATTTTAAAACAGGAAGCATAATGTAGAAACATTATGGTGTCTTGTATAACGGAGAGTGAAAAGAGTAAGAGGTAGGGGTTAATCTAAATACTAGGATATTGCATGGAAGACAGAATATTTGAGTAGTAACTATGATTCGAGAGAAAATTGGTCATGGGTCAGTTGTTCTGGGAAGCTTCACTCAGGGGAAAGATGAGAATTTACAAGGACAGAGTTTGGCATAGGCTGTTGAAGTGGCAGAGAGTTGTTTTTTTAACAGGCATTAATGAAGAACTGAAAAAAAATAGCATAGTAACTAACACAAGGCAACTTCTTTTAGCTGCAAGAATTAATCTGATAAAGTAATTGAGAATGAACTCACAGATATTTATTTTTGAAAAATCCCTCAGAGGTTTAATTTCAAGACTGGAATTTAAAAGAAAAATCATAGACTGATTTAAAGAAAAATTAGTCTCTAGGAAGATTTTCTCTACAAACAGACACCAGTGCAGAGCAGTTGCTCAACAAACACTTGTTCCAAAAATGAATTACTTGGAGTATTACTAATAGGTATTTACTATCTATTAAAATCTTAGCTTAAGTGTTCTACATAGACAGAAATATATCAAAAGGACCTACATTTCTAATGTATGTCTTCTTTCTAAGGAGACCTTCATTCTGTTTAGAATGGATACAAAATAAAATCTGGCATTGAATGAAAACATGCTTGCGATTTCTATGATTGGGTAGGGCAGACCAGTCAACTGTTTTCCCAGGAAGTGTAAGCTTCAAGCTCCCTTAGCCTATTCCTTTACCCAGAGAAACCTGTTGTTTAATATTTAATTTTGTCTTCTAGAAAACAAAACCAATAATATATGTTTTCCTCCGTTCTTTCTTTTGGAGGGGCGACATGTATGTTACAGATCAGCCCTGCTACCTTATTCCCTGACCCCCTGAACTAGTTCACACTGTCTCGTGCTCTTCACAGGAACACCACCCTTTCTTATTCTGTTTAGCGCACTTCACATAAATGATTATTTCCCACCATTGATCCAATATATCTTGGTATTCTAAATATAGTTCAAGGTCACTAAATTTCGATTGCATTATATATTTTCAAGTGTAATAGTATTAACACCATAGTGGAAAACTTACTAAATGGTAATATTTATGGATTAAAATATATGCTGAAATTTCTTACTATCAAGAGGGGAAATATTAAAGGAGACCTCAGCTCTAAGTTTCTTTGTGAGTCTTAGATTGTTGCAGTTTTCATAATATACTTTTAATTTTAGATATTTCATTCTTCTATATGAATTTAGGCACACACATATATGTCCTTATGTGTTTGCTGCATGGATGTGTCATATGCTAGAACAGCCATCTGTATATATGTGTGTATTCTCGTTAGTAGTGGTGTCTGCAATTCAACTTGTCTTTAAGTAACATAAAGAAAACTTGAAACATCAAATATCTACCAAGCCAGGCTTTAATTTGTTGGATTCTTTTTCAGGAGGTGTACCCATGAAACAGATCATGCAGTAATTTCAGAGAAAGGAGGACCCAAATGTTCTACATTAGCATTTTTCATATCTTTGGGCATTTTTCTTTGTTTCATTCTGTTCAGGAAATCTCCATCTGGACTTCAGAGCCTCTGTGTTGCATTTTGAAACATGTGACTTTTCTTGGGAAACAATTTTGTCTCTTTAATTCTTTTAACAAAATCAGAAGGTAAAGATGAACTACAAACTAAAAAGCATCCTATTCTGTCTTTTCAATGTATTTAATAGTAGGAAATGTATTTTTAAAAAGCAATTTCAATAACAATTTATAATAGAGATAATTTCAATTTGATTATACCATATAATCTTAAGAAATGCACTATTTTATCTTTTTATTTCTGCTGAAATTGAAAATCAGATATCAATCATTTCTGCCAAGGCTGAACAACTTATTGCACAGTAGACAATAGAACTGAATGTCCTATCTCCATATCTCAGAGTCAGTCCAGGAATTGTTTCACACTCCTTAGGAATCCTTTACAAATGTCTTCCTATATCCAAAAGCATTGAAGCATTGCTGAAAAGCTTGTCCAGCCTTGCCCAGATTAACTTCCTCCCATGATTCTGAGTCTACAGAGAATGGATGGATACAGGGAAGAAAAGAACTGAATTGAGACAACTGATCTGTGTGCATATATGTGTGTGCAGGGGCATGCAGTCTTGACCTCACCATGGAATGCATGCATGTAGAGGTCATAGAGTGACTTTCAGAGTTCAGTATTCACCTTCCGCTATATAGAGAATGGCTGTCACTTTCTTCTGTTGCTATATTGCATACGTTAGGCTTAGACTAAGTTACCTAGATTGCCAGCTTCTGGGGAGAGTTTCTGTTTCCACCTTCCATGTACTCCAAAAAGTGCTAGGACCACAGATCTATCTGTACTAACATAGTTGTAATTTTATTTGTCCAAGGCCTGAAGATGAGTTACCAACCTTGTGATACAGAAACTTTTAGCAGCTGAGCCATCTCCCTGGCTCATAGTTGATGTTTCAGCTGATGACAGGGAAGCGCCCTATGGCTCATACATCACTGTAAGGCTCAGAGTCACAGTGTTTGGGATAGAAGTAGAGGATTCGGAGATATGCGGGATAGAAGTGGTGGGAGAAATAGGGTTAGTGAGGGGGTAGGAGTTGGATACTTGTGTGAAGGGAGTGTAAGATCCTCAAATATTGTCAGGATTTTGTGGGCTGCCAATATTGTGGTTCAGGTTGTAAGGCAGAGACACAAGCAAAGCGGTAGAGTTAGAACCAAGGTGGGGAAGGGAGCAAAGGGAAAGCAGATCCCCTTAATGTTAGACCTATAAAACTTCAGCAGTGCATAAAAGGCACATTTCCAGCAGCGCTAGGTGACTCTTTTCAATGTAAACTGAAGTTTTAAATTATTTTCTTTGGGCTAAATGGAAAAAGTACGTCAGAAAGCTGAGGCCAAAGTCATTCACCTAACCAAGCACTCTTGGGAACTTTAAATGTCTTAACTTATTTCTGCCTTTACATAACATACCTTCTGAGTCTATTGGATCTACATGGGGTGAAACCCTGTTTTGATTGTTTTTACTCTTTGCCCTTTTGACTCTTTGCTCTGTGTGGGGTCCATCACCCACATCCCAAATAAATCACACAGAGGCTTATTCTTTATTATAGTTCCCCAGCCTTAGCTTGGATTTGCTAGCCAGTTTTTTCTTAAATTACTCCATCTACCTTTTGCCCCTGGGCTTTTATCTTTCTCTATTTCTGTATACCTTTCTTTATTCTTTCTCTGTGGCTTGTTTTGTAGCTAGGTGGCTGTCCTCTACTGTTCTCTTTCCTTCAGTCACTCCTCGATATTTTCTTATCACATTTCTCACCCTGTTTATCCTCTCTGCCTGCCTGTCCTGCCTCTCCTTTCTCATGCCTTGCTGCTAGCTGCTCAGCTCTTTATTAGACCAATTAAAGATTTTATACAGGCAAAGTAACACAGCTTCACAGAGTGAAGCAAATGCAACATAAAAGAATGCAACACATCTCTGCATCATTAAAACAAATGTTCCACAGCATAAACAAATGTAACACACCTTCAACCAATATTCTACAACAAAACCCTATTCATTTTCTCACACAAACCAGGCATCCTACATCAGAGTGGAATTGTGGGTGGTCTTCCTCTCTTCTTTTGTGTCCTTTTTCTGGAAATGTACTTGGTAAAAGTGAAGCAATTAAAACTATCACAAAAGTCTGAGAAGGAAGTCTTGCTTGGCCAATGTTTTCTGAAGACCTCACATAATTTTATCCCGTTCTTATAGTTTATAGTAAGTCAAGAACAATATTTGTGCTATCACTTAGTGGGAAGCTGAAGCCTTGAGTCTTTGGATGCCTGGCACAGAGGCATTAACTCTGTACTATAACATAGTCACTATAAATCTTACCCATAAAGAGTTAGCTAAAAAGAAGGAAGCTGCTATTGCTCTTTCTTAGTATCTAATTCAGCAAGTACTTTCTCTCCCCAATTCACTGACATATGAATCCACAAGTTTTGGAAACAGTTATTAATATTGATGAATGCACCAAATTAATCAGGTCAGTGTTTATTTTTGCTAAAGGCCATTTAACTCCAGTATGTGAATTAATGAGATTTTGTGACTGAACCTTTCAAAGACAGTTTCTGCAAGTGAACCTATAGTCTCCACTGCTATGAGAATAGCACATTTCATAAATAAGTGTTTTAGTATTCAAAGGACACAGGAAGCATCAGGATACAACTCATCACTCCTGCCTGCTGAGTCTCCTGTCATCTGGGAATGAGCCTAAGAGAGGGTGAGCAGGGGGCGGGGGGGGGGGAGAATACACCAAAGTGAAGCCATACCCACCAGAAGAGCAAATTTCAGGACTTTTTAAGTTTTTATTCCTATTTTTCCTTTATGATTTCAGTTTTAAAAACATTATAAAGCTCTGTATATGATAAGTGTCTGGAGCTCTGATGTCAAACCTCTTTTTCCTGCCCAGGTAGCCAGTTCTGTCAGACTCAGAAATGGCTCTCCCAGCTTCCTGAGAGGATGAGTGACATAATTTGTGAATATGATCACCAAAGGTTGCTTAGTTATCTAATTGTAAGAATAAAGTAACCATCATAGCTAATATATTTTCTCCTCTTTACCCTCCTGTGGGAGAAAGTGATTTGACATTTGATCTTAGTTTTTAAAACAGGAAGTTGAAAGTTTACCCATGGGCTATTCTAGGACTGCCATGAAAATTCCAGGCCGTGGATAACTGAAATAGATGTTTTGTTTCTTCCAGTCCTGGAGGGTGGAAATTCAAGGGAAGGATGCCAGGAGACTTAGTCTTCTGCAAGATATGAGAGATCTCTTGCTAGCTGGCAGGCATATGGCTGGAGAGAACAAGAGAATAAGAACATGAGAACAAAGAGAATGGTGCGTATGTGAGAGAGAGAGGGGGAGGTGGGAATGACAAATACTTTTTAAATTTAATTTATTTTATTTTTTTTTAAAGAAAAGAAACTATCTTTTTTCATTTTACATACCAATTCTAGTTCCGTCTCTCTCCCCTCCTCCCATTCCCTCCACCTATTTCCTCCATCCCACTCTCATCCACTTCTCAGAGAGGGTAAGGCACATTGCTTTGAGGAAGGTTCAATGCCCTTCCTATTATATCTAGTTGAGCAAGGTATCCATCCAAAGAGAATAGGTTCCCTAAAAGCCAGTACAAATAGTAGGTATAAGTCCTGGTGCCACTGCCGGTGGCCCAGCCATCTGCCCCAGCTGTCACCCATATTCAGAGGGCCTAGTTTGGTACTATACTGGTTCCTTCCCTGTCAGGTCAGAGTTGGTGAGCTCCCATTAGCTCAGGTAGACTGTTTCAATGGGTGTCCCCATCATGGTCTTGACCTCTTCGCTCATATTCTCACTCCTCGCAATCTTCAACTGGACTTTGGTAGCTCAGCCCAGTGCTCCGATGTGAGTCTCTACCTCTGTTTCCATCAGTTGCTAGATGAAGTTTCTATGATGATTTTTAAGATATTCATCAAGCTGAATACAGAACAAGGCCAGTTCGGGCACCCTCTCCTCTATTGCTTAGGGTCTTAGCTGGGGTCATCCTTGTGGTTTCCTGGGAATTTCTCTAGGGTCAGGTTTCTTGCTAGTCCCATAATGGCTCCCTCAATCACAGTATCTCCTTCCTTGCTCTCATCCCTGTCTTTTTTCCATCTTGACTATCCCATTCCCTCAAGTTCTCATCAACCCTCCCCTTCTCCCCTCCTCTTCCCCTATCACCCTCCTTTCTCCACCAATCCCCATGCTACCAGTTTTGTCAGGCGATCATGTCTATTTCCCCATTCCAGGTAGATTTATGTATGTTTTTCTTAGGGTTCACCTTGTTACTTGGCTTCCAGCTAGTGGATACCATGTTCATCTTTTTTTTTTTGGCCTAATATCTTTTTCATTACAGCTAGTGGATACCATGTTCATCTTTTTTGTTGTCTAGTTCCATCCATTCACATGCAAATTTCAAGATGTTATTGATTTTACCACTCAGTAGTACTTCAATGTGTAAATGTTTTTTTTATCCATTCTTCAGACGAGGGGCATCTAGGTTGTTTCCAGTTTCTGGCTACTGTAAATAATGTTTCTATGAACATAGTTGAACAGATGTATTTGTACTATGATTGAGCATCTTTTGGGTATATTCCCAAGAGTGGTATTTCTGGGTCCTGAGGTAAGTTGATTCCCAATTTTCAGAGAAACCACCATACTGATTTCCAGAGTGGTTGCACAAGATTACACTCCCACCAGCAATGGAGGAGTGGAAAACAACATCTTATAATAGGATTACTTTTATTATGAGAGTCATATTTTCACAACCTAAACCCAATATAATTATTTTCTATGAGTGCCAGATCCTGATATAATCAGGATCTGGGGTAATGGCTAAAGTTTCATTATTTTCAGAAACAAAAGCATATTGTCCATAATATGCATTTAGTTCGAGGAGGAACTCAGGTGGAAAGACTGTAGGTCTTCTAAACTGAGTACAGTTGGAGGAAGGTAGTATACCTCATTAGAGCCAATCTGGAGAAATGGGACAGTAAAATGAATGTTTACTCCATTTAAAAGTGAGGAGCAGCAACATATAAGGAAGGTTTAAGCTTCACTTCTTGGATTGTTTCATCCCCACAATACTGGATGGGAGTTTGCTGCGGTAAACATCAAGGCCAAAAGCCACTTGTGAAGAAAAGGATTTATTTGACTTATATTACAGTCTATCACTGGGGGGAGTCAGGGCAGTAGAAACTCAAGGCAGGTCCTGAAGTCAGGAACTGAAACAGACCATGGAGGAACAATTGCTTAACAGGGCTTGCTCAGCCTGCTTTTATATTCAACTTAGAGCCACATGCTGAGGATGGCCTCAGCTGCAGTGGGAGAAGCCCTTCTAACTCAGAAATTATTAATCCAGAAATTGGCCTACAGACTCACCTGCCAACCATTCTGATGGAGTTAATCCATCCATAATGATCATCTCTTAACAGAAGCACCTGGATGATGTCAAGTTGACAACAAACCTAATCAATAAAATAGGAAACCCCGGGAACTTCTTGACTTCAACTCTCAGTTTTCTTGTCTGTAAAAAGGAGGCAATTTAACATCCTTCTTAGACTACTGTTAGGAGAATGACATGAACATGTATAAATTATTTAGAACAATGATAATAGATTAGTAACTCTTTGATAAATGGAGTGATTATTTTTATTCTGACATTTCTCCTTCCTGTCTCATTACAGCCATGTTTGCTTCAGCGGTACAAAAATAATTATTTTTATTCAAATTAAGCATAGCTTAACATCTATGCTTAATGGTGTGTAGCATAAGAGCTGTTATACATATTATTAAGTATGTGTCTGATTGACTTTGTAATAATTTTAATTGCAACATGAAATTCCTTTCATGCGTCCTCAGTCATCAAAGCCCCCTGCTTATGACACGTGGTTGGCTGCTTTCAAACTGAAAGGATTACAGAGACCATTGGCCAAATATAGTATAACTAATGGACCTGAGGCAAGCAGGACATCAAAGAAAAAAAACATGAGGTTAGGGATCATGTCGATCTCAGACTGAAAGGCTGTAGTTCCATTACCACAACTTACTCAACCTTCCAAAAGCTTTCCTGTATAGAACAAGGCTAGTAATAGCTAGGACCAAGGGTTTTATGAGGAATAAAAATGCAACCAAAAAAAGATGATTAATGCCAATCTGGGACTAGAAGTAGAGGGATATAGTAGACAGACAGTTAAGCCAGTTATTTCTATTTCATCATTGTATACTTTTTCTTGAAATCTATTGCATTGACCACCCCAGTTTTGCTTATAAAATGTTATCCTCTCCTCTTCTCTAAATTTCTACAAAGGCAGATCAATAAACAGCATCCCAGCCTGGCTGGTATTGTGCACTTCGTAGACGAAGGAGAGCTGAGGCTGTAGCTGTCGCTCCACCTCTTTCTTACCTTTCTGTTTCACTCTGCAGTTGGTAGAATGTCCAAAGTTACACATTCCGGTAGAGTTGAAGTCACTAGTGCTTTCTCAAAGAAAGAAAGCGCTTTTGAGACAAGAGGAAATGAGACTGTCAAGTAGGAAAAGAGCTCAAAGAATAGACAGTCATTCTGTGTTGTATAATAAATATGTCAAAGGCCAAATAAGAATGTTTTCTTTTTGAAACTTTTATAATCTGTGTCTGAGTCTGTGCTACACTTCCAACAGGGAAACTGAGGCTTCTCCTCTTCAATTAGAACATATTTTCTCCTAGTTTGACTATCACATTTTCAAAACTGTGAGTATATATTATGCTAGCCTGTGCACAGTTAGATTGGGTGGTATGAGTTATGAAGATGCTGACTCTAAACTGTCATCGAGGGAGAAACTCCTCACTAGGATGGCTGACCTTGCAGGAGTAAGCCTGTCTAGGAGCAGTCAAATACTTCTCAAGAGGCAAAGGCTTCCAGTTTGCACCTTGTCTCAGAGCCTCTAACTGTGTGTGTATTTGACCACTGTTTGTTTTCCTGCTCATCTTGACCAACTCTTCTCTCTGAGATCTTTGAAATAGTGTAATATGATAGTTTAAATCTCAACAAATCTAGTTGCTTAGATGAATGACCAAGAGTACCAGTGAGATATTTTTAAAGATTTATTCATTATATGCATATGATAAACTATATCTTCTTGTATGTTTATGTGTATCACATGGCAGAAACCAGGAGAGGGTGCTAGATCTCATTATAAGAGGTTGCAATCTCTCAGATATAGGTGCAAGAAACTGAACCTATGTCCTCTGCAAGAGCTGCAAACACTCTTAACCCCCGAGCCATCTCCCTAGCTCTGCCAATGGAATATTGCTATCTTTCATAGCTGTGACTAACACTTCTTACATAACACAGTGAGAAAAGTTGCTAATGACCTCTAAGATTGTTTTTTTTAATGTATTTCCTTATGCCATTTCTGTTTCTATAATAGAGCACTGGGGCTTGATTATTTATAATTTATGTGGGTGTGTTTGTTTAGCTCACGTTTTAAGAGCATGTGATCACATTTTGTGAGAGCATAGTGAAATATTACAACGTGCTGAAGAAGCAGGTAGCCAAGTGTATACATTCCAAAGAGACAAAGCACTAGGTGTTGACTAGTTGCTTTATAACACGGAGTGGAGCCGGGGGAGGAGAGGGAAATGGGAGGCGGGGAGAAGGCAGAAATTTCTTCAATAAAATAAATAAATAAATAAATAATAATAAAAAAGGATGTTCTCTGGAGATAAAATTCACACTCATGAAAGAGTTGAAAATTCATCTTAGTTAGCAAATCACTTTTTAAATCTTAAATCTTCTAAACACTCAACTGTACAATAATACCAATCATATTTCAACAAGTTTTCAAGAGACAAACCTTATTTATATCATAGGAAGCGTAGTTGAACTATTGGACTGAAAGATTTAGGGTCATGTGTAAGTGTAAATGATGTGAGCCAAAAAAACATGTTTCTTGGGGACCATCAGTGTTTGTTGCAGTGGTGTTCAACTTGAATACCAACAGATAACAGAATAACCTGTTTAGATTAAAATCACCTGAGGGCAAATGCTTTTATACACTCACAAATTCCACTGCAGCATCCATGTTAGTGTTTGGCCAAAAGAGGAGGAATTGTAAAACTCAACAGATGCAATTGTTATGAAAATGCCAAAGGCTGAGAACAAATCTTGGGGCAGAAGGAATTGTTTTCCCAACCCTTTACTCTTGAGTAGATGTGTTGTGGTTGAGGTGTGTTTCTTGTAAACAGCAGAATGTTGGATCATGATTTCGTATCCAATCTCTTAGCCTGTGCCTTTCTATAGGTGAATTGAGTCCATTGATATTAAGTGATATTAATGACCAGTGGTTGTTAACACCGGTTATTTATTTATTTATTTATTTATTTATTTATTTATTTATTTTTGGTAGTAGAGTTTGTGTGTTTCCCTTTTTTGAGTTGTGCTGGTGACCGGTCACTAGATGTCTGAGTTATTGTGGGCATTGTTGGACTCCTTGGTTTGTGATTTTCTTTCTATTACTTTTTGTATGGTTGTATTTGTGGCTACGTATTGTTTAAATTTGTTTTTATCCTGGAATATTTTGTTTTCTTCATTGATGGTGAACTAAAGCTTGGCTGTGTAAAGCAGTCTGGGCTTGCATTCCTAATCTCTTAATTTCTGCAGAACACAAGACAAGGTAGGAGAATTCTTTAAAATTCCTGCTTCACAGAAAAGTCTGTCTGAAATTCAAAGCCTGTAGGCCAAGGATGAATGCCCCAATGTTGCAGAAAAACCTTGGGTGACTGTCCAGTCAGCTGGATATCTCTGCCATTTCTTAATTTGGTAAGTTGCTTGTTCTGTACTTCCTGATTTTTCAGGTAATATTGTATCCTTTTCAGGTCTGGGTTGGAGTGAAAGACAAGATTGTTATAATTACAGTTTTTCTTCTTACCGAATTTGTGGTAAAAAAATCTGACAAAAGAGGTATAAAGATTATAAGGTTGAAAAACATAAAAGTTTAAGTTGTTTATCTAAGAAGATGTTTTAAAATTTAGAAAGATATTTTTAGGATGGTATCAAAAGTTATGATAGAAATTGGTTCAGGTATAAAACTTTGGACTCACTAAAATAGGTTAGATAATATATAGTATTTCTTCCAAATTTGCCCAATACAAATGTATTGGACATTGAGAATGTAATTCTTACCTGATAATTTTTCTATTATATACAAGTTTACTATGTTAGAATTAAAAGCTTTCCCTTTTATTTAGACAAAAGAGGGAAATGTTGTAGGAAATATGTACATTGTGAGAATATATATTGTTGTGACTGGTTTAATAAAAAGCAGAACAGCCACTAGCTAGTCAAGAAGTATAGGAGAGACTTACAGGCAGAGAGAGAAAAAAGAGGAGGAATCTAAGCACTCAGGAGGTGAGACACAAGGAGAAAACAGGATGGGCAGTCTGGAGATAAGGTTAAAAGCCATGAGGTAAAACATAGATTAATTAATATAAATTGGTTAATTTAAGTTATAAGAGCTAGTGGGACAAGCCCAAGCTAAGGCTAAGCTTTCATAATTAATAATAAATCTTCATGTTATTATTTGTGAACTGGCTAGCAGGATGGAGGATAATTCATTATAGATAAATCTAAAGCCTTTGAGCATTCCAACAGTCAGGATACTTAGAACTCTAAATATCTTTTCTTGCTTGGGCATGTCCATTTTTGCTCTATGAAGACCTTCACCCAGTGGGAATGGACAGTGACATTTTGAATGAAATTGAAGTTAATCTAATGTGTAGAAAACCTCTCTCATATACTCCTGCAGAATAATGTTTGACAAATAGCTGGACGCTGTGTCTTAGCCAAGTTGACCTCTGAAATTAGCTCTCTCAGAGTCTTACCTGATTTAAACTGTAAGGTGAAGTAATTTGTAGAATGCAAATGGGAGCCTCTAAAGAAGAGATGAGAGGTTAAATATGCAGCTCTTCTGAACTGAAAATCATGTTTTGTTTTCCAAGAGCTTTTAGCGCTCTTAAGTATAAATATAATTCTAATAATAAGTACAATAAAAAGGTCCATGTAAAAAGAAAATGAGGGTGGAACACCAGTACAACAGTGTTAGTCCAGGAGACAACAGGTGATCCTTTTTAGCTGGCAAAATGGTGATATTCATCTCCTCACTGATGGGTACCCTTTGTGCCTCTTCTTCCCCAGTGAGTAGAGCTGCTGAATTATGTGTGATGCTCCATTCATGACTGTTCTACACCTGCTTGCCTATCCTGACAAGACTACAGTAAGGTAGGGGTTGGTTTGCCTGTGTCTGCAAACTGGTAGTACCTTCCATAGCATAGGAGGTGGCTAAAATCACTTTGAAGTTCTGGGTTTCCTCCCATGACTATTGCAGACCATCCTGGCTCCATATTGTGTTGTTAAACTGGCTGCAGTGAGTTATAATGATGCATTCATTTTTCTACCACTAACTACAGTTCAAAGTCATAATGGTAAAACATAATAATTGTAATCAGCAAAGACAATTGCTTACTTACCCATCTTCCTGGGGTTCTTCATTTTCTCTATCTATCATCAATCAGAAACTGAAATTGGATGAAATTTGGAGAGCCTCCAGACTTCTGTACCCTGGAGAGTTTTGCCTTAGACAAAGAGGGACATCTGTTGAACACGTTCATCTCCTTCACTACCATGTTCCTCACTCCTGCCAATTTAAATACATGCATAGAATAAATGAAACAGAACTCATCAGAGGATTAGAGTGATAGTTCAATGGTCTAGTACTTGCTAAGGATGTGCAAAAGGTTGGTTTCAAACCTACCTATTGAGGATGAGGGACAATTACACAACTTTTCAAGATCTACTTATCAACATTCACATAAAACTTCTATGCAGACACATTAAGTTATTGACTTTTGTCAGCATATATTATGCATCATGGAAAATGAATATGGAATTAGATGTCACATCAAGATCAGTAGGGTTTTCTTCCTTTTATAAAAAAAATGATTTAGTTATATCTATGAGAAAATTCAAGGATGCTTTAGAACAATTTCTGCTTGCACTTCTTTAATGCCCTCCTGTAAGTACTTTAGTGATAAGAAACATGCATACATTTTGTGCTATATAAAATTAATTAACCAGCTGAATTTCTCAATAAAAGTAGTTAATTTAACTAATGGATTCTCTCTTAACTAATGGATTCTCTCTTAACTAATGCACCAAAGCAGCCTTGTTTAATGTACTTACATTTATTCTTCTATTCCCAAAGCTGATTGCATTTTAATCTCCTTTTTATCTTACCAACTTGTATTAATGAGTATATTTAAATACACAAGACATTAAGTTAGAAAAAATATTATCACACAGATAGTTATTCATAATTATCTAGCCATAGTTTAACTACCATCCTTTGTCTGTTTAACTGACCCTTTTATTAACACAAGGAAGTTTTTGCAAGGTGAGTACAAAGATGGATATTTCCCCTATTAACAGACTTTTATTTTACTGAAAGATTTCCACACACAATTTGATTGTGTGTATGTGTAGTGTGTGTGTTGTATGTTGTGCCGGTGTCATTAAGATTCAAGTGGATAGTACAAGTAGCATCCTAAGGGATGTTGATTCTGAAATACAGACTGGAAAACAGATATTATTAGGGAGACTTTATGACTGTTTTTTAGTAGAAACATGGAAGAAACAAAATTGCCCTTGACTGGTACTCTCTCAAACCCCAGGCAATTTCCAGTGATGATTCGTTCACAAGTTAAAAATAACAGACAAGTATAGAAGAGACTTTCAAATATTAAAGATTCAGTATCATGGTTTCCCTTTGTTTATTTTAGATTTTGTGCAAATAAAATTCTATTTAAATTCTTAGTGCCCTTTCCAATGTTCCGACTTCATCTATTTATTTTGGGCATATATTTAGATGACACTAATAGAGAAGCTGTCTGAACATCCTGAAATCCGAAACCCAACTATTTAAGTGACAAAAATGATGATATAACAGTCTGTATAATCTTCAAATAATCTTTGTATGAATTTTACTCAACAGCCTATGATTTTGCACATATTTCTTTTCCAGTTGATCAAAACATGCTACTGAGTAAATTTGATGATATATTTCAATATGATTTATGCATTAAACTATAATATTAATATTTCTGAGTAACAAATTTAATTATGAGTTTTTAATAACTGTTAGTTAGAATACAATTATGCCACTTCCCTTTTACTTTTTACATTCTTGCCACTCCCATATCTCCTTCCTCCAATTTCTTCCATGTCCTTCCACACTCTTAGATTGATAGCCTCTTTTCTTTGATTATTATTGTTACATATATACATATGTATGTGTACATGCACAAATATATAAAGATTGATTTCATTTTGTTGTTTATATGTATATGGCTGCAAAGCTGTATTAGATAAACAATAAAGGGGCTAATTCCTAAGAGGTGATAAAAATTTTCCCAGCTGTCATTAGTTGCCTGTAGTCATTTGTCTAGTGTTGGGGCACTGTGAAATTTCCCCCTATCATGTTTGCAGTCATATTGATATTGCCCTTGTTCAGGTCTTATCTTTTCAGCCATTTCTAGGAGAAACTGTTTCACTGCAAAGTCCCTGGTATTTTGGTTCTTTCCCTTCCTCTTTAAAATAAAATTTAAAACAATCTTATTTTACATACCAATCCCAGTTCCTTTTCCCTCCCATTTTCCCACTCCCCCACCTCCCCCTACCTTGCCCTCAGTTTACTTCTCAGAGAGGGTGAGGTCCCCATGGGGGAGTGAAAGTGAGTGGAGAGAGTCAAACAGGATTATTTAGAAAGAGGAAAGGAAGGGAGAACTGTTTTAACTAAATTACAATCTCAAAAAAAAAATGTTAAAACTTGTTTAGAAAAAGATGATATATTTTAAATACATTTACTTGAACAGTACTTAAAATATATATTTCCACTCAAATCTAACACATTTTCTCAATTATATAAAGTTTTGAAATTAGAATAGCAAAAAGATTTATACTTTTATCTTCTCATTGGACAAAACAGGTGCTTCTGCCTTGCCGAGGGTGAACAATCAGGAGAAATTAAGTAAAGGATTGTTACAGTAGAATAAAAATAACTTTATATAAGTAAACTTCTATAAAGGGAGTTTCCATATGTCTATTGATAATACTTATCTAACACTCAGTCATGACTGAGACTATGTTAAATTGTTGAAATTATCAACACAGTTAAAATTAAAATCAATTTAGTATATTGGTAAAAAATATGGGCAAAAAGGACACCGACAGACTATCAGTGTTGGAATTAGAATACAGGACCTGTCTTTGCCTTTGAGAGGCATCAGGTAATATTATGTACTGGAAATAATAGTGGAGTTGTATTTTTCTGGATAAGAATCAAACTGTCCCAGAAAGAGGAGAATGGAGATTTCATCCTAAATCACAGTATGCATCAGCAAACACTACTAAGGATAATCTTATGCAAATCAAACAATAAGCACTATTTTTAGATCAACTTCTAAAAAATGCCTATTTTATGTCATCTAAAGACTAATCTTGTAATCTGTATTACAATTATAATATTTGTTATATTTTCCTCACTTTGATGTTGTCTCTCCTTTGTTGGAAGTAAGTAATTTTTCTCCAGTCAACATTTTTAGACATCTTCTTTGTGAATACTCCACTCAATAATTTACCTTTTTTTTATTTTTTGTATGTACTAGTTTCAATTAATTTTCCATTAGCAGAATCAGTTCATTAAATGTTTCTTGCTTAAAGATGAACTGTTTATACATATATTGATCTATACTTTCCCAATATCAAAAATAATATTTTGTCTTAATAATTGTAAAAGTTTTACTAATATTTCAAGGGTAATCTCAATCTCTATTAGGTATTATGTTACCATAGTGTACATTATTATTTTTTTTTTTGTCATAAAGGAAACCATTTAATTGGGGTGGCTTACAGTTCAGAGGTTTAGTCCATTATCATGGTAGGACATGGCGGCACATGGCAGCATGCAGGCAGATGTGATGCTGGAGAAGGAGCTGAGAGTTCCACATCTTTTTTTTTTAATTAATTTATTTATTAAAGATTTCTGCCTCCTCCCCGCCACCCCCTCCCATTTCCCTCCCCCTCCCCCCATAAATCCCCCCTCCCTCATCAGCTTGAAGAGCAATCAGGGTTCCCTGACCTGTGGGAAGTCCAAGGACCGCCCACCTCCATCCAGGTTTAGTAAGGTGAGCATCCAAACTGCCTAGGCTCCCCCAAAGCCAGTATGTGCAGTAGGATCAAAAACCCACTGCCATTGTTCTTGAGTTCTCAGTAGTCCTCATTGTCCGCTATGTTCAGCGAGTCCGGTTTTATCCCGGGTTTTTTCAGACCCAGGCCAGCTGGCCTTGGTGAGTTCCCGATAGAACATCCCCATTGTCTTAGTGTGAGGGTGCACCCCTCGTGGTCCTGAGTTCCTTGCTGGTGCTCCCTCTCCTTCTGCTCCTGATTTGGACCTTGAGATTTCTGTCCGGTGCTCCAATGTGGGTCTCTGTCTCTGTCTCCTTTCATCGCCTGATGAAGGTTAATATTCAGGGGAATGCCTATATGTTTGCCTTTGGACTCACCTTCTTATTTAGTTTCTCTAGAATCGTGAATTATAAGCTCAATGTCCTTTATTTATGGCTAGAAACCAAATATGAGTGAGTACATCCCATGTTCCTCTTTTTGGGTCTGGCTTACCTCACTCAGGATAGTGTTTTCTATTTCCATCCATTTGTATGCAAAATTCAAGTAGTCCTTGTTTTTTACTGCTGAGTAATACTTAATATGTACATAGTGTACATTATTATAGGTAACACAACACTTAGTCACTTATATTAATAAGTAAAAGGGATATATTTATTCAAGTGTGCCATGAGCCAGTTTTTGCCAATGATGGAAATGTGGTTCCTATTGAATTTGTAAGTAAAGATACATAAATAAGTATGTTAACATGTTATTTAAATTCAGATCAGTACATAGAAAAATAAGTGACTGAAATTAAACACATGAAGATACTGAAAAATCATGGAATGAGATAAAGTTAACCACTTCGTTATCAAAACAGAAAGAAAGAAAGAGAAAAAGAAAGAAAAACAGAAGATAAAAACCATTGCAGTACTGACACTTCCCAATTGAATTTATTATTTTCATGGTTTACTTAAATAATTTACCTTCTATGCCAAATTCAGTTACTATCAGAATTTACAGAGCAGAAGTTTAGAATATCTTTTGCTATCTGCATATAACCTTGAAAGTAAGAGAAGTTCAACTTATTCTGAAGATGTTAACTACGCATTGATTCAAAGCCTCTGGATGATAAAACTTGAAATCATCCTTATGCAAGTACTAACAATGTGTTGCATGAAACTTTAAGAAATCAGATTTCAGAACTATGTATATCTGAGTGGTGCAGTTTTGTGTGTGCATGTTTGTGTGTGTGTGTGTGTGTGTGTGTACATACCTGTGTTTATATTAAACTCAATAACATTACAAATAATGTGTGCTAGCTTTGGTATTTGTAACAAATCTTTTGAAGCACAGTTACATGAATTGGGGTGGCCTAAAGGTTCAGAAAACCAGAAACTATGAAATGAAGTTCAAGCAAGTGCAATCTTTCTTGGCTGGCAGAAGAACAAATATAGTGGGTAGTTTGGTCATCATTTTCAACAAACATTTTAAAAATCTTATCTCTATATAAGCATTTTAGTACTGAACTGTTGTGAATAGTGAAAACTAGGTGTCTCAGCCATCATACACACACACACACACACACACACACACACACACACGTGTATATATCTATCATGGGGATAAAAATCACCCAGTTATTGAATATGTTTGCTAACGTTACTGCCAATTTGAAATGGATTAATAATTGATGTAGACTGGATTTACTACCTTTCTTTGCAAATACCTTTGCACATTATACCAGGATTATGGGTTCAGAAATGAAGTACGTATAAAGCACATTTCAAAAATCCATCCTATCATACGTTATTCCAAATCTTCATGTGCATTTCTTTTCAAAAGTTTAATTCAATCATGGAAATAAGACTGAAAATAAATCTATCTAAATTACTCTTCTATTATTTGTTCTGTGATTCTTACAGGTTTTTTGTTGCTGTTTTGGAAGTAAAAGTTTAAAATCAAATCCTTTGAGTCAAATTATATCTTAATTAGAGCTAAGGAAAAATTCTTTTGTATTACCTGTCATTCAACAAAAGTATTTTGACATATTATTGCTGTGGTATGATGGTCTTTTATCCTGTCACTTGTATTATTTTTAATAAAATGCTGATTGGCCAGTAGCCAGGCAGGAAGTAGAGGTGGGGCAATGAGAACAGGAGAATTCTGGAAAGGGGAAAACAGTCAGTATGCAGTCATCACCCAGACAAAGAGCAAGCAAGATGTTACTGCTTTGTCAACAAAGGTACCAAGCCACGTGGCTAACACAGACAAGAATTATGGGTTAATATAAGTTATTAGAGTTAATAAAAAGCCTGAGTTTTATTGCCGAACAAAAAGCAGGAAGTTGTTTGGAAAGAACTATGCCCAAATTCCTAAATATTGTTTATAAATGTTTGTTTACATTTAAAGGGGATATACTATAGAGATAAATACTTTGCATTGGTATGAATCATGGTTTATTGATATAAATTTAAGGTCAATTTTGCTATATGTATAATTCTGCTCTTTATTAAGGTATTATGTTTGGACAGTTCATTTAAAAATGTAACATATAATTAAGACATACAGGTTAATAGATAGTCATCTATAATAGTCAAGCTTGTAGACATGTTAGTTAGGTTTTCTAGTTATATAGAGATATATTTCAGTTAGATAAATAATCTACAAACCTTTCAAAGACTAACAGAATATGGTATTTAAGATATTTTAAGAACTTAGGACTTTTTATGACAATAAGGCACATCTGCTCCTAGCAGCACCAAATACCTCAAGAGAAAGAAAGGCATCAAAGAGGCTCCTTATGGAGTTTGTTAGCCATTTGGACAAGAAACTGTTCTTGTCTGAACTGCTTGATGTTATTCTGTATGAACTGGACATATGGCACCCACAAAACATTGACTGCTGAACTTGCCTAAAGGTGAGATGGTCCTTTGGGGTTCCTGTTTCATGAAAGAGTATACCCGTAATTCTGCAGGTCACCGAAGAAAGTGATGGACAAACTGTCAATATAGGCAGTCTGTCTTTGAAATTTCCTGCTTCATGAAAAAGCCTGCCAGATATTGTAGGCCTATAGGCTGAAGATGGATGCCCCAATGCTACAAAAGAACTTTGGATGACTGTCGATGCAGAAAGATGTGTCTGTCAATTCTAGAGTTTTGGAAGGTGCTTACAATGTATTTCCTGTTAACTTACATAATATTCTATTCTTCTGGAATCTTTGATAGAGTTTAAGAATAGATAGTTACAGTTTTCCTTAGTTATATAATATAAAATGAAGTAAATATAAATAATATAACTATAACTCTTGCCTTATAACTGGTTTGTCATATGTAATTTTACTATATTAAAATTAAAACCTTTCTTTTTATTTCATCAAAAATGGGAGATGATGTGGGACTCCCCTCTGTATTCTGTGAGTGTAATTTATAGCCCTGTGCCAAAATGTTGGAGACAAGTCATCATTCAGAAAAGTTTTTCCTCTAATTGCACATGCTGTGAATGTAGATGTCATTTTAAAATATCATTGTTTTCCTTTTTGATTTTAAGTGTTCTATCTTCAAGTATCTGATAACCTGTTTGTGATAATCCAAAAGAAACCAGAGAACAAAGCTCTGGAATAGCGTGTGGGAAATCCAAACCCCTTCTTTGAAAAAGAAAAAACAAAAGGCCTTAGAACAAACAACAGGTGTGACCATGCCACAGGGGGCCTATGGAAATTCCCACATTGGCTTTTAGGTGTGAAAACCTAGGAAGAATTAAAATTTTGTGTGTGTAATAAAATCAAAGGTCTTTAAAGTGCACAAAACCATTCCTTTATGTTTTTTGGAATTTTAAAGACTAAATAATGTATTTAGGATAAGGGAAAGAAATAAATAACATAATGGGAGACGTGGAGAGAACTTCAAAATGTTTCGGCAACTCAGGACAGTGAATTCGTATTTTTTTTTTTTGTGTGTGTGTGTGTGTGTGTGTGTGTGTGTGTGTGTCTGTGGAATATTGGGAGAAGGCAGGTGAGCACAGACCACAGATTTCCTACGTGTGAGATATGTGTGAGGTCCAGACTGCTGTAGGAAGCAGCAATTCAAAGAAGAGAGATGTTAACTACACACAAATGAGGACACCGATATTGACAAAATGAAAGGGATCTCAGGAAATGTAGACAACATTTCCAAATTTTTTTTTCATGTTAACTTAATTGATTTACTTTGTTCCCCAGTAGATGTTTTACCTTTACAGTTGTTTGCCCAGGGCTATACCACCCTGAAGTGGGATCTTTTCAAGATTTGTAGATTGAGAAAAGCTTATTCCAAAGGTAGGTTGCCTGGGGAGAAAAAGACCACCTAGGAGAACTGGGCATGGATTCACTTATCAGCAACATAACTAATGCAATAAGAAAGACAATGAAGAGCATACAGATAGGAAAGAGAAAGTCCAAAAGGGGGAAGGGAGGAAGGGAGGAGGGAGGAAGAGAGGGAGAAAGAGAGAGAGAGAACAAACCAAAATAATGAAGTGGCCCAAGAATACTAGCATAGTTAGAGAGAAGAAAGTTGGAGAATTGGTTAATAGGACTTAACTGATGAAACACTATTATATTTAGATAGTTAGACTGTTAGGAGTCTGATGACTTTAGAATAATATACAAGTTGTTTTGGGTTGTGTAATTAAGTGAGTGTGCTCCTGAAAAGCCAGCATTTAGACAGAATGTTTTGAAAATTATTTGGTACTCTGAAGAGATGATGAGTCTTTCTAATTGCAAGGGCATGAAGACCTCACGATTTATGCTAGTCTCCACTTTATCTAAAATTCTTCCCACAATTTCATCATGTTACCAGCTCTGACTGTGAATGAATGAGTTTGCAGAGTTACAGAGAATATTGCTGTGCCATTGATCAGGTGCGATCTTCAAAATATCATAAATTCTAGTGATCAATGCCAAGTCTCATTTGGAAGACTTGGGGACGACACCCATGGATCAACTTGACAGAGACAAATAAAAAGCTAAACAGGGATGTGATAGTCTTGTCAGAGGTGATAGTGACTGCTAGATTTTCAAATGTGTCATTCGTAAAAGATGGTAAATAATTTAAAATTCCACATGTCTATCATTTGTGATTCCTTGTGCTTCAAAACGAAATTTTGTGTCATTCCTAGTAGATTTTTATTTACTTTGGATTGAAGCCCCCAGTATTATTGCTCAAATAGTTATTATTCAAAGCATATGTTATTTCTGCCTAAGCTTTGAATGAATTAGAATTAAGAGCACTACCAAATATGTACAACTAATTTCTTTCTTATGGTTTCTCAATTTTACTTAGACATTCAATGAAATGATGAAAATGATTCAAATCACATTTTTCCTGACAAGACAATTCTTTTGATAACTGAAAAGTTAACATTTAAAAACAATGGGAATTAAAAACATATCTGACTTTAATATTGTTATCATAATATTACAAATTTTATGGATATTTAAATAAACATTTAAAATGCACTTAATTCAGTCATAGACTAAAAATCTGTGGCAGATGTCATGTAACTTACCATGCTTTTTCGTGTGTCAGTCATCACTTGGTAAAGAACATAGAAGTTCCTAATTATGTCTAAGATGATACCCAAATGAAAAGTAGTCTATTTGTATGAGATTCAAAAATGAAAGTCAGAGAATACTACAAACCTTCAGAATGAAATTTGTGGGTTTCTAATACAAGTTTACAAGCTGTTTTGGATCACACCTGCTTCTAAGCACCTCCAAATAGTCATACCTGTTCTTGGATAAGTGATTTCTAAGAAGAATTGAGAGCAATCTCAGAGTTTTAGCAACCTCTAAGTGGGTATTGTGTAGAAGTTCACCCTGAATTAGTTTGGAGTTTTATATCTGATATTCACTCATTTGCCTGGTTCAGTACAAAAAAGATTTTTTCCCTATTACCTTCCAAAACAAGGGAGAGAGTCGTAACTATACAAGAAAACATTCTGGTGAATGATATCCTCAATGAAAAAAAAAAACTACTGAGGACCTGACAATGTTGTTAAAAGCAGTAAAACCTAACCAATCTACCAATATTTATTTTTATTGTTACTATATTTTTAATGACTCAAAACAACTTTTTAAATTTAAATGTATTTTGGTCATATTCTTTCCCTACCTCCAAGTCCTTCCAGATCCCCTACCCCTCCAAAAAACCCAAATTCCCCCTACTCGAAAGCCTAATACAACAAACAAGCCCCCAAAACTCAAGAAAACGATACTTAAACATAAAAACAACCATGAATCCCCACCAACTTGTGACAAAACAAAAACCCACCAAATAAAAACATGCGGGTACGCGCGCGCGCACACACACAAACTGTTGAGTCTATTATATGCTGATTATCTACTGAGCATGATGCCTTTATTGTAGAATATTATTTTAATATGTGTTACATTTGTTAATGCTGTGGAACATTTGTTTAATGATGTCAAGATGGGTTGAATTTTTTTATGTTGCTTTTGGTTAACTCTGTGAAGCTGTGTTACTTTGCTCATTAAAACACTTGATTGGTTTAATAAATGGCAGAATGGTCAACAGAGAAAGAGTATGTGAAGTTGACAGGCAGAAAGAATAAGGAGAAAGAAGAGAGAAAGGATCAAAGAGCAAGAAAACCAGGAGAGAAGGACACTATGGACCAACCACACAGTCAACCATGAAATAAGAGTAAAAGTAAAAAAGACAGAAATAAGAAAAGGAGAAAGCCCAGAGGCAAAAGGTAGGTGAAATAATTTAATAAAAACTGATTAAACAAGCCCTTCAATTGAAGACTGGTTAAAGAATATATGGTACATTTACACAACGGAGTATTACTCAGCAGTAAAAAATAATGATATCAGGGGCTGAGAGATGGCTCAGAGATTAAGAGCACTGACTGTTCCTCCAGTGGTCCTGAGTTCAATTCCCAGGAACCACACGGTGGCTCACAAACATCTATAACGGGATCTAGTGCCCTCTAGTGGCCTGCAAGGATACATGCAGGCAGATGCTGTATAAATAATAAACAAACAAACAAATTAATTAATTAATAATATCTTGAAATTTGCAGGCAAATGGATGGAACTAGAAAAAACTACCCTGAGTGAGGTAAAGCAAACCCAATAGGACAAGCACAATATGTACTCACTCCTAAGTGGATATTAGACCTAAAGCAAAGGATAACCAGGCTACAATCCACAACTCCAGAGAAACTAGGTAATAAGGAAGACCACAAGAGGGAAACACATGGAGGGCCCCACGAAGAGGAAGTAGTTAAGATTTCCTGAGAGGCCAGCAGAAGAGAGAGGGTGGGGGATGGATGGGAACATGAGGGATCCAGAAGACAAAGTTGGGGGAATAACAGAGAGGGAGAACAATGAAAAACATATATTGATAGAGGGAGCCATTATGGGGTTAGTAAGAAACCTGGTGCTAGGGAATTTTTCAGGAATTCACAAGATGATCCCTGCTGAGACTCCTTGTTGGAGAAGGTTCTGTAGTAATTAGGGGCGGCGGGCTGCATCCCCAGCACCCCAGCCGCCTGCTCGGCTAGCTAATGCCCCGAAATAATTATACGGACACTGTTTTCTTTTAGACACTGCTTAGCCCTTTAGCTCTAGCCCTTACTGGCTAATTCTGATATCCCGACTCCACAGGTCTCCTCTCGGGAGCAGACGCCTGAGAGAGATGCCATGCTCCGCTCTCCCGGGCAGAGGCACGCGATGAAGCAAGCCACCAGGTTAGACATGCTGAATCTTTCCCGGTAAGACCGGTGCTCACAGATTATTAAAGATGGGTTGATCGGGATATCAGAATTAGCCAGTAAGGGCTAGAGCTAAAGGGCCAAGCAGTGTCTAAAAGAATACAGTGTCCGTGTAATTATTTCGGGGCATAAGCTAGCCAAACAGGCGGCTGGGGTGCTGGGGATGCAGCCCGCTGACCCTAATTACTATAAGGTTCCTGAACAGGTCTTCCCCTAAGATAAGATTAGTGATTACCCTAATAGGCATTATAGAACCTAGATCCAGTAACTAATGGAAGCAGATTCAGTGACCCACAGCCAAGGGTTAAGCTCCTAGAGTTCAGCTGAAAAGAGGGTGGAGGCATCATATGAGCAACGGGAGCAGTCAAGATCATGATTGAGAAAACCACAGAGACATCTGACTCGTGCTAGCTCGAGCTAGTGGTAGCTCAAACTCTGGACTGACAGCTGGAAAAACTGCATCTCAATGAACTAAGATCCTATTAATATGAGTTTTGGGCAGGGGGTTGGGCAGGGGGTTCCTGGCAGTGGGACCAGTACTTATCCCGGTACATGAAGTAGGTTTTTGAAGCCCATTCCCTATAATGGGATACCTTGCTCAGCCTTGATACAGGGGGAAGGGCCTTAGTCCTGACTCAGTTTGGTATGCTAGACTTTATTGAGTCCCCCAAAACTTACCCCCTCTGAGGAGGGAAGTTGGGAGGTGGGGGGAGTGGGATAAAAGGAGGAAAGGGGATCTGGGGTTTGTATGTAAAATGAAAAAAAGTAAATTAAAAAATAACTCTAAAAACATGCTGGCGAGAAAGAAGGCTGGGCATTTATAATAACAATAAAGATTCTTGGGCAGCTGAGGAGAGGGAGCCTGAAATGGCCCTATCCTATAGCCATACTGATGAATATCTTGCATATCATCATAGAAACTTCATCTGGCGATGGATGAAGCTAGAGACAGAGACCCACATTGGAACACTGGACTGAGCTCCTAAGGTCCAAATGAGGAGCAAAAGGAGGGAGAACATGAGCAAGGAAGTTCGACCTCGAGGGGTGCCACCCACTGAGATGGTGGGGCTGATCTAATGGGAGGTCACCAAGGCCAGCTGGATGATGGAGCATGTGATCAAACCGGACTCCCTGAATGAGGCTGACAAGGAGGGCTGACTGAGAAGCCAAGGACAATGGCACTGGGTTTTGAATCTACTGCATGTGAAGTAATATGGGCGGCAGCGGGGCTGCGTCCCCAACACCCCAGCCGCCTGCTCGGCTAGCTTATGCCCCGAAATAACAACACACAAACTGTATTCATTTAAACACTGCTTGGCCCATTCTCTTCTAGGCTAATTCTCACATATTAATTTAGCCCATTTCTAATCATCTGTGTGTAGCACCCCAAGGTGCGCTTACCGGGGAGATTCTAGCCTAGTCCATCCTGGGTCGGAGCTTCATCCCGGGAGCGGGGCATGGCGTTTCTCTCTGGCGTCTGCTCCCGAGAGGAGAGCTGTTGAGACTCTGAGCTCACTTCCTCTTCCTCCCAGCATTCTGTTCTGTTTACTCCTCCCACCTATTCTTTAACCAATAAAATGGGCCAGGGCAGTTCCTTTATTAGCCAATGACCTTCCTCCATCATGCATGTAATGACTTTGTGGGAGCCTAGTCTGTTTGGATGCTCACTTCCTAGACCTGGATGGAGTAGGGAGGACCTTGGACTTCCCACAGGGCAAAGAACCCTGACTGCTCTTCAGACTGAACAGGCAGGGGAAGGGGAATGCGGGAAGCGGGAGGGAAATGGGAGGAGGGGAAGAGGTGGAACTTTTTAATTAAATAATAAAAAAATAAAAGAAAAAATCATTATGTGTATTTTCTTGGGAGCTGGGTGATGGGCCCCTCAAAACAGCCAAGAGTAAAGGGTAAAAGAAAACAGCAACAGGATTATCCTGGAGTGTTTAATAGACTGGGTGTCACTCATTTGGAGAAAATTAATTTTTTCCTCTCCCAGCTGGTATAAATGATAGCTCAGTTGTTAACAATTTCCCTAGTGGTTAGGTTTTCATTAATTTATTCTTTTTTAAAAAATAAACTATATTATAATAAAATAAAAGGAAAAAAAACTATCATATGAAATTTTGACAAAACAAACCAAGAGAAGGAAAACAGCTCAAGAGAAGGCACAAGAATCAGAGACCCACTTGTTTGTTTATTCAGGAATCCCATAAAAATATTAAAGTGGAAGTAGATTCTGATTCAGTCCCTGTACAATCATAAGAGCTTTGCTCATGTTGATTTAGAGGATTTTGTTTCCTTGGTGTCCTCCATCCCTTCTGTAGCTTAGTCTCTTTCTGCCTTGTCTCTGGGGTCTTCTGAGCTCTGTGTGTAGAGATTGCATGGGAAAATCCCATATATGGCTAAGAGTTCCAAAGTCTCTAACTGTCTGTGTAAAGTCTGGGTGTGGTTCTCTGTATTTGTTCCCATGTGCTGAGGAGGAAACTTCTCTACTGATGGCTTAGCAAGAAATTGACCTGTGAGTATAGTAGAATATCATTAGGAGTCATTTTATAACTACTTTTTCAATTTTTTTTCTTTTTTAGGCCAGTATTATTTGGTTCTACCATAGGTGCCTGGGATATTTAGTTTCTGTTTCTTGATTATCCAAGGGTATCACATATGTATTCTGTCTATGGAGTTTGCCTTAACTTGTGTAACCATTGTCCTAACATCTTGCAGGCAGTAAACTACAGATGAAGCATGTGTCTGATTTTGTGTTTGCATTTCTCTTTTTCAATCTACCTGGTTTTTTTATGATTTAGAACCTTTATATTCTTTATGTCAAACTTCTGACCACCACCTTGACCAACCTTATTTTTAGTATTATATGTGTACACCAAGTACAATTTGTTGGGAACAAAGGTGGATACAAATTCCATCATATATGTCGCCATGTTCATCTCAAATCATATTCATTTTGTTCCTGTATGGCTCAAATCTCTATTTTATAACATGTCACCTGAAGAACAAATTTTTGAACAATGTAGGTTATAAATAAAATCTCTCTGAGAAGATATGATAGAAGAGTTTTTAATTAGTCCTGCTTTGAGAAAACTTCACCTGGAATTTCAGAAGAGGCAAAGTTCAGAACTCCTGCACAGTGGTCTTGAACTGTAACTGCATGAACGGATCCTTTCAGAGAAGTCCAGTGTACTTGCAACAAGGAGGTGTATTTCATGAAGGTCTAGTGTCTACCAAAGTACCAACATGACAATTTGCTTATCTTGTGTTTTCAGGTGAGGCTTGCCATTGTTTTTCTGTCCTGAAGCTCACAGCAGTGATGTGGACAGTCAGATACTAGAAACAACCTTTGCCTTTGCCTACGTATTTGTCAGAACAGAGACCAAGAAGTCTTATTTCTCATCTTATAAAATTTTTCCCACTTAAAAATCTGAGGATCATTTGCCTTCCAATAGTGTGTGTCCTGAAAAGAATCAATATTCTTTATTCAATCAAATTAGGGTATGAAGAGACATCATGACCATGGTAACTGTTTTAAAGGAAAAATATTTACTTGTGAGTGTGTGCAAGTACCTGAGTATCCTAAATCTTTACTTTCAGGCAACAGGAAGTGGTCTGAGATACTGGGCACAGCTTGAACATATATGAGATCCTGAAGCCTGCCTCCACAGTGACACACTTCCTCCAATAAGGCTGTACTACTCCAACAAGAATAATCCTCCTAATAGTGCCATTCCCTTTGGGGGACATTATCTTTCAAACTATTGCAACAAACTTAATGCTGGGAGCACAACACGAAGGTCCATGATTCCATAGAACTCTAGGAAAACCAGGAATATTAAGTGAACAGTGTTGTACTTTCTAAGGAATGAGCATAAAACCTGTTCTTCCATTAAGAAAGCTAGAAATAGAGGTGATTAATAGTCACATGTTCTGCACTATATATGGGCCAGGCCAAATCAAGTTCGTACAACCAGGACTGTAGGTAGCTAGTAATCTAAATCATTCTTACATTAACTGAATAGCTGGGGACTCCTTCAAGCTTCCACAGCCAGGACCAGACATAACTAATAGCCCAAATGACGTATCTACTATCTGTGTGCCAAGACAAGACCATATTCTTCTTTGGGCAGTTAAGCTAATACAAATTGCCTATCTCTAGAACTGATCTTCTTGGATTATATGGCGGACACCATCGGTTGAGTTTCAACGTATTTCTGCTTCCTTTTGCACTGGGGATTGTATTGCACCAGGAAATTTTTTCCACATTATACCATGTTTAAATACACTGGCAACAAAGCCTGTGGCTTCAGACTATCTCAAAGTTTTGATCCAGATTGACAAAGTCAATCTGAACTGAGTTTTCATTTTCACTTCTTCACGTTTCATTTCTCTGCCTACACCTGCAGGGTCCCCATCAACCTAGATTTAGCATTGGCTTTTCTGGGAAGTACACTGATGTAAACTACATGGAAGATTAATCAAAAGAGTCAGGTCGTAATAGCCACGCTTTATACTCAAGTTTTGAATTCCAATTATGAGCTATACAAAGTGGTTATTATAACTACCTAATAGATTTATTATGAGGTTTAATCAATATGTCAAGGACAAAAGTTGCTAAATATATAAATTGTTTTCAATATTCGTCTTTATTAATTTGATAGGTGTCTTGAGTCAGGAACAGATTTAGTAGTTATTATTTAACTCCATACAGCAAGCATGCGGCATGCTTCTGCCTTGTTTTGTTAATTATTATCAAGAATATATGCTGAGGGTCAATGGAAATTCTTGTCACATGAGTGGTTTAAAATCAAATAGGAAGTGTGTGAAGATAATTTTTATATACTAATGAGAAGATGTGAGAAAGTTGTCTCCTGAACCCCAAAAAGATTTCTTGAAATGTAAAAAGATAGCAATTCTGGTTTTCATTTGACATTGTTTCTGACAAATGCTTTGAATGCATATGTTTTAGTTTTAATTTGGCATCTGTTATTTTTTTCAGGGAAACGTGTGTCCAGTTTTCCTAATATTTTAAATTTATAAATAGAAAATATTTAATTGTCTGAATATCATGGCACAATTTTTCCCTCTGTACCATCCCATTTAACTCTGTTTTTTTGTAAAAGATAAAATGGAAGTTTTAATAGCTGGCAGTGTACAACAGGCCGTGGTTTGTAGCCTTGGCACAGGGATGTCTCTGCAGGGAATATTCCTCTGAATCTGACTAAAAAGACGTAGAGCATGAAAACTCCTTTTCTAGATGAGATGAAACCCATCAAAAAAAAAAAAAAGCAAATAAACAAACCACTCCAATTGTTGGCCTCCTTAAATTCCCAGAGAACAGAGAACACCAGTCAGGAGGCCGTGGTCTTCCTAGTTATCTCTAAATTGTAAATGGCAGCTTGTTTTCTCCATCACAGAATAGTTCTCTAAATAGATCTTTCCTGATTTTTGCTTCTGTCTGAGGGTTTGATTGCTTCAGTAGAAAGAACTTGCAGTTGTGAACTAGCTCCCTGACCAGAAGGGAGGATTGCGTTTTGGTTATTACAAGGTGAAAACCTGACATGTATTAACAGTTCCATTCCCTGTAATTGCTGTCCCTCTCTAGAAGTGTAATAAATCCTATGTATGTGCCACCAGACAAAATTCTGGCTTATCATAGTATATAAAATGGCTTTCCTTCCTGAAAAATCTTGCAATCCTTCGATGTTTTCTTCCTAGATGGGATCTCACAAAATAGCCTTGGAGAGCCTGGTCTCATTCACTATCTAGGCTAGGTTGGCCTCACTCTTGCTGAAATCACACTGCCTCTGTCTCCTGTGTTAGATATATGCCAGCACACCTGGCTGGAATCTTGGGTACGATTTCTATCTTAGATTATATTAATAGGGTTTAGAAATATTTTGTAAGCATTTGAGATAAAATATTCATTATTAGTCAACTAAAACCATCAGTATATTTTTATGCTATTTTAATAACTGCATTTATTTGTAGTAATAGGAGCGGCAGGGCTGCGTTCCCAGCACCCCAGCCGCCTGCTCGGCTAGCCTATGCCCTGAAATAATTACACGGACACTGTATCCTTTTAATCACTGCTTGGCCCTTTAGCTCTAGCACTTACAGGCTAATTCTCACATCCCGATCAACCCATCTCTAATAATCTGTGATAACCGGTCTTACCGAGAAGATTCTAGCCTATGTCCATCCTGGGTCGGAGCTTCATCCCGGGAGCGGAGCATGGCGTCTCTCTCAGGCATCTGCTCCCCAGAGGAGAGCTGTCGAGACTCTGAGCTCACTTCCTCTTCCTCCCAGCATTTTGTTCTGTTTACTCCTCCCACCTATCCTCTAACCAATAAAATGGGCCAGGGCAGTGCCTTTATTAGCCAATGACCTTCCTCCATCATTTCCCCTTTTTTGGTTTAAACAAAAAAAAGGCTTTAACAGCAAAATTACATATAACAAAACAGTTATCAAGTAAAAGTTACAATAATCTTTATCATAACTAAGAAAAACTATAACTATAACTAACTATTCTTAACTCCATCAAAGACTCCAGAAAGATATAATATTACCTAAGTAAACAAGAACTAAGAAACTTCAAACTCTAGAAATGACAAAGACATCTCGCTGCCTGGACAGTCACCCAAAGTTCTTTTGTACCGTTGGGGCATCCATCTTCAGCCTTCAGGCCCATGGTATCCAGCAGACATTTCCACAAAGCAGGAAAATTCAAAGTCAGTTCAGTCACTATCTGTTGTGTCCTGCAGAATGTCTCGCAGACTCTTTCAAAATGAATCAGGAACCCCGAAAGATCATCTCACCTTAGGCAAGTTCAGTAGTCCTCTCTCTGCGGGTTCTCTGTGTCCAGTTTATGCAATAGTCCAGGCAAGAGCAGTTTCTTGCCCAAATGGCTATCAAACTCCATAAGGTGCCTCTTCGATGCCCATCTTCCTCTTGAAGTAGATTGGTGCTGCCAGGAGCAGAGTGTCTCATTGTCATGAAAAGTCCTAAATTATTAAAACATTTAAAATGCCATATTCTATAATCTTTGAAAAATATGAAGAATGCCTATCTAAAATATATCTATGTACATCTAGAAAATCTTAACTAACATGACTACAAACTTGACTATTATGATTATCTATTAACAATCTATATTTCTAATTATACATTACATTTTTAAATGAACTACACAATCACAGTTCCTTAATCAAGATCAGAAACACATATACATATAACAAAATTGACCTTAAATCACTAAAACAAAATCCATATCAATGTAAATTATTCACACCTATATCATTTCCCCCTTTAAATGTAAAAGAACATTTATAAACATTTTTTGGGAATATGGGCGCAGTTATTTCTCTCCAAACTGCTTCCTGCTGAATGGGGGCGTCGTTAATTAGGTCTTTCATGGTATAACCTGTGTACTAGTTTCATCTCAATTGGCAGTTGAGCGAAGCAATTTTCTGAAGATGTTCACTGCAACCCTTCAGGAGGGCGTGGTCCATCATACCACATTGGAATAGAAGAAATGAACAGCATCTCATCCTCTGTGAAAACAAAATAAGAAACTCCTCTCCAAAGTATCATATCCTTATATCCAAATTCAAAATATCTATGTTGGGTTAGTTCAGCAGCATTTATAAATAAATATCTTTTAGCAGCTGTTGCTCCTTCCTCAGCATTCAAATAATTTAAAGAGAGCATAATAGCATACAGTATCAAAATTCTCTGTTTATTTTCCATCTTTGTACGCTTTATTTTAACCTCTATTTTGTTTATTTTTACTTTTAACTTTTTGCTTTTTGAGACAGGTTCTCTGTATCTTTGACCTGAAGTAACTCTGTAGACCAGGCTGTCTTTGGACTCTCAGAGATCTGCCTGTCTCTGCCTCCCAGGCATTCGGGATTAAAGGTGTACACTATTACACCTTGAACTCACAGAGATCTGTTTGTCTCTGCCTTCTAGGCACTGGGATTAAAGGCGTGTGCTACCACACACAACAACTCTCTTCCTTTTTTTGTTTTTTACTTTAAGAACTTCAACTTTTAGTTTGCATATATTTTTAACACATTTAAAACCATTTAGAAATTTTCTTTGTCTTTGAATCTCTCTTTACTGTATATCTCTTTTTCTGACCACAAGAGTCTTTCATTTACCAAGCAATATCAGTAGGATTAAAGGTGTGGCTTTGCCAGCTAGATCCAGTCCATTCCTTAGCTTTCCAGCCTCATGGCGATTATACAGGCTGTAGCCATGTTTACTTCAACAACTGTATGGCATTTCAAGGTCCCTGCCAGCAAGTGAGCTACAACAGACAACACTCAAGTCCTCTCGGTAGCAGGCCCTCCTGCCTCAAACAGTCAGAGTTTGCCCTGGCAGGATGGCCCAGAAAGCTGGCATTTTTAAACGGCGCAGCTTTTTTCCTGCTATGGCTGAAAACCGAAAAGCATGCGTTCAGCTTTTCGTCAACACCGTTTAAGTGTTTCGTGGCAGGACCTCTTAATGAGCTGCAGGCTTTGCAGCTAAAGCTGAGTCAGGAAGCCTCTCTTAGATGAGGCGCTTGCTTGCCTCTGGCAAGCAGAGCAGACCCGAGAACACAGCGAGTCTAGTTGCCATCAAACAAATCATAGCACTTTACTCCAAATGCTCTATTCAAAAGCTCTGTCTCCGGCAGGAGCCAGACAAAGATCGCAATGGTGGCACAGCCCCAGGAAGTCACGCTTTAAAATGACACAGCATTTTTTCTGCTACTGTTGCCAAATCAGGAAATCTCTCTACAGCACGCCACCAACAAACAGCAAAAATCTGTGTTAAACTCTCTCTCCCTTATTTTTAAGCCTTCTCAGGTTTTTTAAATGGGTTTTAGTTGTCCACACGTCTGGGCGCCAACTGTAGTAATAGGAGCGGCGGGGCCCCAGCACCCCAGCCGCCTGCTCGGCTAGCCTATGCCCCGAAATAATTACACGGACACTGTATCCTTTTAATCACTGCTTGGCCCTTTAGCTCTAGCACTTACAGGCTAATTCTCACATCCCGATCAACCCATCTCTAATAATCTGTGATAACCGGTCTTACCGAGAAGATTCTAGCCTATGTCCATCCTGGGTCGGAGCTTCATCCCGGGAGCGGAGCATGGCGTTTCTCTCAGGCGTCTGCTCCCCAGAGGAGAGCTGTCGAGACTCTGAGCTCACTTCCTCTTCCTCCCAGCATTTTGTTCTGTTTACTCCTCCCACCTATCCTCTAACCAATAAAATGGGCCAGGGCAGTGCCTTTATTAGCCAATGACCTTCCTCCATCATTTATTAGTTTCAGAGAATTGTCAAGATTTTTCCTTAGCAAACTTTGATATTGAAATAACAATAACTTTTTATTTTGCTAAATGTATGTCTCAAAATGAGACTTCTGTTTTTTTACTTAAAAAAAAGATATGACTTTTTAAGTATTGACAGTGAAATGTGTTTTCAGCTGTAAGATACAAATTTCAGGTAATTTCCATAGAATTTTTAATTTAGATTGTAGCACAAATAAATTCCTTGCACTTTTATTCATTTAGCTTTATATTTACAGTGTTTGATTTTTTTTCAATTTGTATTTCTTTGGGGGGGCAGGGTTCCTTCCATATATGTCTGTGAATTGCATGAATGTAGTGCCCACATAGGCCAGAGGAGAGTGTTGGATTCTCTAAGACTTGTGTTACAGACAGTTGTAAACTGTGACATGTCAGCTCTTTTAGAAGAATTGACAGCACTGTGAATCATGTAGCCATCTCTCTTGCTTTTGATCTTATTCCTAACATTGCTTAGGAATAAGCACTTCTTCTCTGTTTGTGGTCATAATATAAAACCATTATTATGATCTTAATTAAAGTATTATGACCATAATTCAGGATACTACTGAATTACTTATAATTCTCTAGGGATATAAGTCATCTACATTTCTATCTAAAATATATTTTTCAAAATGTTTATGTTCTAAATAATATCATAAGTCATTATGTCAGATGCTACTGGTAGATAATGTTCTACATCCCAGCTATTGAGATGTTGGAAAAATTGGGCCGTGTAAAGGGGCTGTCTTAACCCTACATCTCCCCCTTTTGTCTAAATAAGGCAGAACTAAACCAAATATAACTATAAATGATAATAACAAGTGATAAATATAACAAACAATATTGAGAACAAAAGTTTTGCTAGAGAGTAACTACAATTAAATAATCTTCAACTCCATCAAAGATCTGAGAAGGGAGTAAATATTACTTAACAAATGAGAGATATCCAAAATGTGCAACAAATGACAGAGACAACTGACTACCTGGGCAATCACCCAAAATCTCGTTTGCAATGTTGAGTCAACCAACTTTGGCTAAGGCCTAACATAACTGACATACCATTATCAAATGCAAGGAACTTTCTTAGAATTATCCTACCCTGTCTTGGCAAGATAAGACAATCCTGTTTCATATTTTAGTCAGTAGTTGAGGTATGGGCTTTTCTTAACCCAAAGGCCAGTTCTGCCAAGAAGACAAGCTCCCAGTGGAGTGTCTTTGGTGCTCAGCGTTCTCTCGGGAGTAGAGTGGTATTGCCAGGAGTAATTGTGTCTCATTGGCACAGAATTCTAGGTTAGATTAAAGGCCATTTTCTACAGCTCTTCAAAGAGGCTGAAGATTATACTATTTATACTAAAAGGAATCTCTATGTATTTAAAAGGTCTGATTATCCTAAGAATAAATATGACAAACATATAATTCTCAATACCTACCTATTTTGAAACTAAGAGAATAAACAACTGTGCAATATATGAAGACAATTATCTTCACCTGTAAACAATGTCATTACTTATCGAATGTAAACAATGTTATTACATAAATAGTACCAGAGGTAGAAATGTACATTGTGATATGATAGATGTATCCATACAATATAAGCATACTCTTATACAAAAGTAGAGGTAGGAACACTCATATTCAATATATCAATATACAAAAAACAGCACCAATATAATTTTCTAAAAACAGTAAATCACCAATACCAATCATCCCATCAAACAAGTTAATCCCCCTCTTTTTTTTAATATACCCCTAATTCCATACAATATCTCCCCATCCCCTCAACCCTAAACCAACCACTAAAAGATGTCCCTAACCCTGTGGGCAAACTCTGTTGGGAGAGGGGACGTCGTCCTCTTAGATTGCTTCCAGCTGACATGGGGGCGACGTTCCTCTTAGGGCCCCCTGTGAAGGCAAATGATGGTAAAATTCCCAAATTAACCTTTGACTTAAGAAAATTATAACTAGTCTCTGAGTGTTTTGAGAAGGTCCGGTCAGAGCGTTGTCAAAAATGTGCATCATACGAAATTGTCTCTTGCAGTTGGTACCAAAAAACAGGTCTAAAATTAGTGCTTAAAAAAAAAAATTCATGATGTCATAAAAACCAGATTGAGTTGATGTTGTGGGGCCCCATCTTCATCCTGGAAACTTCAAAGATTACTGTAGGAAAGTATGTTGCTTGTTATGGGAAATTTAAACATTAACAACAAGGACATATACCGACATATAAAGAAAGACAAAGATATGAGGAAAGGCAAAGAAAGCTTATAAAGTATCAAAATATTCTTATTCTGTCCCATGTCATGGCTCCTGACCTGAGACAGAAACTCTGAAATATCCCTTATTAACAGGCTTGGAATTGAAGAGGGACTGAGCCATAGTCCAACTCCAAAACCAGCTCTACACATTTATAAAGAAGTGTTCAATAAAACATATAAATATATATAAAAAAATCAATACTTACAATATGTATAGAATTTTCTTGTTGATGTTTAGTGGGTCGTAACTATTTTCCATCCATCAGTAATTAAATATTCAGGGTCCTTTAAATTCTTTGAAGATGAATATTTTCCTGTGGAGATAAGAAAAGAACCCTGCCCCCATTCTATCAGTAATCCTTACCATCTGAATGCCGGTCATCCTTGTGAATGAATTGTTATCTATCTTTTCCAAGTGACTTCTCTTCCTCAAACCGAACCTTTATTAATTTTGACGGTATCCACAATTTTTCCTCACCTGTGGAGATAAGAGCAAAACCCCTTCCCCAACGCAGCACATCTCCTGGCTTCCATTGTGAGGTCAGCACATCCTTGAAATAAACTGGTTGATTTAGTTCAGCAGACTTTTCCATTATCCAATGTCTTTCTGCAGCTGTCGTTCCCTTCTCATTAGCATTGAGAAAATTCAAGGTTAACAAAGCATTATGTAACCTATTTCTGGGGGTGTTTTCCACCCCTTTCTGTTTGTTCAACATATCCTTTATAGTTCGATTAGATCTTTCTATGACTGCTTGACCTGTAGGATTGTATGGTATACCTGTAACATGCTTGATATTGTAATAATCAAAATACCGTTTCATTTTTCTAGAGACATAAGCAGGACCATTATCTGTCTTTATTTGTGTAGGTATACCCATGATAGCCATGACTTCTAATAAATGAATGATTACTGAATCAGCTTTTTCTGAACTTAAAGCAGTTGCCCACTGAAAGCCTGAATAAGTGTCGATGGTGTGATGAACATACTTCAATTTGCCAAATTCTGCAAAGTGGAACACATCCATCAGCCAGATTTCATTTCAATGGGTGCCCTTTGGATTAGCCCCTGCTGGCAGTGGCGTTTGGTTATAGAAAGAGCAGGTAGGGCATTTCTTCACAATCTCCTTAGCTTGTTGCCACGTAATAGAAAACTCTTTCTTCAAACCTTTGTTATTAACATGATGTTTTTTATGAAATTCAGAGGCTTGTAGCACACTACCAATCAATAATTGATCAATTTCTGCATTACCTTGTGCTAGAGGACCTGGCAGACCCGTATGGGATCGGATGTGTGTTATGTACATAGGGCAAAGCCTGTTCCTGATCAAATCTTGAACCTGGATAAACAATGAGGTTAGTTCTGTATCATCAGGTATAAATTCAGCAGTTTCAATATGTAAAATAACTCGTTCTGCATATTGTGAATCAGTAACTATATTAATAGGTTCTTTAAAATCTCTTAGTACCATAAGAATGGCATATAATTCTGCCTTCTGGACAGAATCATAAGGACTTTGTTCCACCTTACCCAAGTCTTCTGATTTGTAGCCTGCCTTCCCCGATTTATTGGCATCAGTATAGAATGTACGGGCTCCAGTTATTGGAGCATCACGGACGATTCGAGGAAGGATCCAAGAAGTTCTCTTTATGAAGTTGAGCCGCTTGCTTTTTGGATAGTTGTTATTAATGTCTCCCAAAAAATTAGCACAAGCTCTTTGCCATGGTTCATTATCTTCCCATAATTTCTTTAGTTCATCAGCAGTGAAAGGCACTATAATTTCTGCTGGGTCTATGCCTGCTAGTTGACGAAGTCTCAGCTTGCCTTTTATAATTAACTCAGAGACTTTTTCCACATAAGTTTTCAGTTTCTTACTTGGTTTATGTGGTAAAAAGATCCATTCCAAGATAATATCATCTCTCTGCATTAAAATTCCTGTAGGAGAAATTTTTGATGGTAATATGACAAGAATACAATCGAGCTCTGGATTCACTCTGTCCACATGTGCCTGTTGTAATTTCTCCTCAATCATTGTCAGTTCCTTTTCTGCTTCAGCTGTTAATTCTCTGGGACTGTTCAAATCTTTATCACCATCCAAGGTTTTGTTCAAATGAATTATTAGATCAGGTGTTATCCCAATAGCTGGTCGTAAACTGGAAATATCTCCTAACAGTCTTTGAAAGTCATTAAGAGTCCGTAGGCGATCGATCCGAATTTGTGCCTTCTGTGTCTTAATTTTTTGCAAACCTATTTTATAACCTAAATAATTAACAGAATCTCCCTTCTGAATCTTTTCAGGAGCAATTTGCAATCCCCATTTAGGTAACAGTATCTGTATTTCTTCAAACAGTCTGTTCAAGGTATCTATGTTTGAATCAGATAACAATATGTCGTCCATGTAATGGTATACTATAGATTTGGGAAATTTCTTGCGTATTATTTGCAATGGTTTGTTCACAAAATATTGGCACAGGGAGGGGCTATTTAACATACCCTGGGGGAGGACGGTCCAGTGGTACCTCCTTGAAGGTTGAGAATTGTTATAAGTAGGCACTGTGAAGGCAAATTTTTCTCTATCTTCTTTTTGCAAAGGTATAGTGAAAAAACAATCCTTTAAATCAATAACTATGAGAGGCCATCCTTTTGGTAATAAAGAGGGCAAAGGAATTCCAGATTGCAGAGGGCCCATAGGTTGAATAACCTTGTTGATGGCCCTGAGATCTGTCACCATTCTCCATTTACCTGATTTTTTCTTAACCACAAATACAGGGGAATTCCAAGGGCTGGTAGATTCTTCTATATGTCCAGCATCTAGTTGTTCTTGTACCAGCTGTTCTAAAGCCTGTAACTTTTCCTCAGCTAAAGGCCATTGCTTTATCCATATTGGTTTCTCAGTCAACCATTTTAGAGGCAAGGCTGTTGGTATTTCTGAAGGGACATCAATTGCTTGTTCTTGCACAGCCTTAATGGCCGGTTTTCTCCGTTTGTAATGACTTTTAATATTATTTTCAGAAATATGGGCTCTGGAAGTAGCAGGAATGTTAATTTGGGTATTCCATTGTTGTAATAGGTCACGACCCCATAAATTCATTGCAATATTGACTACATATGGCCTTAATTTTCCTATTTGTCCCTCAGGCCCTATACATTCAACCCATCTCATGCTCTGCCTTACTCGAGATAGGGTTCCAATTCCCAGGAGCTGAACATTTACATTCTGAAGAGGCCAATATGGATGCCAAGATTCTGGGGCAATGATACTTACATCAGCACCTGTGTCCAGCAGGCCAGTAATAAAAATGCCATTTACACACACTCTCAGCTTAGGTCTTTGATCATTTATAGAAGTTTGCCAAAACACACGTAACTCATCTTTGTGATTACTATTGCTTGTAACAGTAGGCGTGTGGCTTTCTAATTGTCCTGACGAGGCATGTTCTCTGCAGAAACTGGAAATGACTGAACCATGTTTGCCATGGGGGCCTGAGAGGCCCCCCCTCTCACGTTTCCCGTCTGTATCAGGTTGCCTTGTCTATCTCTTGTAGACCTGCATTCATTCGTCCAGTGTCTGCCCTTTCCACATCTTCTACATAAACCTGAAGGCTGAGTCCTTCTATTCCTGTTATTTCTAGAAGATGCATTATTATTATTTCTGAAAACCCGTTGTTTACATTTCCTTTTCATATGACCCATTTTGCCACAATTAAAACATTTGGTATTCTGGTGTCTCCTTTTACCATTGGAAATTGCTTCTTCTACCCATGCTTCAGTGCCATAGTCAAATGTGTCAACATTTAGTGTATGCAAAACCCATTCTTCCAAGGACGCTGATCTGAACTTTAAAGGCCCCAAGATCTTTTTGCATTCCACATTAGCATTTTCGTAAGCCAAAGACTCTATTATTATACGTCTTGCTTCTGGGTCAGATATCCCTATTTGTACAGCCTTAGTTAATCTTTGTAAAAAGTCACTAAAGGGTTCTCTCTGACCCTGTTTAACTGCGACAAATGATTCCATTCTCTGTCCTGGGTCTTGTACTCTGTCCCAAGCCCTTAAGGCTGCTGTAGTACACATGGAGAGTATGTTTTCATCCAAATTAGCTTGTTCCTGAGGGTCGGAAAAGAGCCCTTCACCTAGAATTTTATCTAGGGAAACGTCAATTCCATTCACCTTTTCCTGCTGTTCTAAAAGTCTAGCCTCTTGCCTGAATAAGCATTTCCATTTTAATTGCGGTCCACTCTTAAGGACCGCGGAGCTCAGCTGGAGCCAGTCCGAGGGGGTTGCTCTGCTTGTTGTGGCCCAAGATTTTAGCATCTCTTTAACAAAAGAGGCGTGCATCCCAAAAGTCATGACGGCCTGTTTAATTTCTTTGAGATCATTCATACGGACAGGCTCCCATGTATCTTCCTTGATGACCCTAGGGTTTCTGGAACCAATCACCTTTTCTGTTGTTATTACAGGAAAGGCATGTAGAGCTGTAGGTAGAGCTTTGTGGAAATTGTCCCGGAGTGGTTTATCCACAGATGTAGTTAAAATTCGCCTTTCTACCCTTTGCTCTTCTTCATCAGAATTTAGAAATTCCTCAATCTTTTCAATCCTATTCACCATTGCTTTTTGTAATGTCTGAATCTCCTGCCCAGAATTATGTTCTAAAGCTTTCATTGAGGATTGTAAAGTATGAAATTTGTCCAGTAGAGATAACTTGTCATCTTTGGACATAATTTTTATGGCATAAACCGTGCCTTCTTGTATTGACAATCTTTCCGCCAATCTGTCATAAGCTTTAGACAAAATCTGATTGTCACATTCAGCAGTTTTGATTCTCTCAGTTAATGTTTCAGTTCCTACAGAAAGGGACTGCTGGAACTTATGATCTAATTCAGCTGTTCCTTCTTCCATCGTAATGAGTTTCTCCTTAACATCAGCCTGTACCTTTTCTAGATTTTGCTCAGTTAACCGAGTCATGTTAAACAAAGATTTGTTTTCTTCCTGGAGAACTTCAAACTGATTCTTGAGAAGATTGTTGTCATTCTCAATAGTTCTTAAACGTTCAACCTCTGCCTTAAGAGATTTGATCATTTTCCTATTATCAAACCAAATAGTGCTAAGGAAAATTAAAAATCCCAGGAATATCCATAGGTGTGGGGTGGTAGACACCTCTTGTAAGATCTCCCAAATGGTGCATTCAAAAAAACTGTTGAAATTCGAAATTGTCACGTTGTCAGACATTATTTATAAAAGAAAAAAATTCTCTTACCTGTAATGACTGGTTCCTGCCAGTGGTGGCGAAAGAGTCCAGTGGAATCTACGTGTCCTAAATCTGAAATGAAATGACTCAAAAACAAAATTGAAACAGACACCAGGCTGATAAGTAGCAATTGGGCCAGAAAGGGAATAAAGAAAAGTCAGCAAAGTAAACAAATCAAAGGGATGCTGGCGTTTTTGTGCCGGGGCTTGCAGGCCGCTGTCATGTGACCCGAGCGCAGGTGGAGGTGGGAGGTGAACGGAGATTTAGGCGGTGTTAAAAAGGCTCTGTAGATTTTAAACCTGCTGCTTGATTCTCTAGCAAGCAGCAGGGAAAATCGAGTTGCTCAGAATCTCAGCTGCTTCCATGCACGCCCAGAGAAACCGCCGCAGTGGCCCGGGGTGCAAGAGACTCCGATTTTGGGCCGGTTCTCGGCAAAGCCCCCCCCCCCCCCCCCCCCCCCCCCCCCCCCCCCCCCCCCCCCCCCCCCCCCCCGGGGAGGGCGCCAATTGCCTTTAATTCTAGCATTAGGGAGGCAGAGGCAGGTGGATCTCTGTGAGTTCAAGACTACCCTGGTCTACAGGGTAATATTGCTGCTATGCTTAAACTTTGTGAGTTCAAGGCTATCCTGGTCTACAGAGCTACTTCTAAGACAGCTGAGGCTACACAAATAAAACCTTGAAAAAGCAATAACAACAAAAATGTTTTTAAATAAAATTTGTTCGATGTTCATCTTAATAATACTTTTTAGTACTAATAGCTTAAATAATAGTATGACAAAATTAAATTATGAAAACTAAAATTATATCATAAAATACTAATAGAATGTTGACATCTCTTTATGTAATAGCCATGATCAGCTATTTAAACTTAAGTGCCGAAGGGTGTACTTTATGTTTTATTTGTTTGTTTATTTATTGTGATGAGATTTGAAGTTAGGATCCTATGAATGAATGCTATTATTGTTCTACATCCCAGCTATTAAGAAGTTTTGAAAAGCTGGGTTGTAGTGGCCTTTAATCCTAGTATTAGAAAGGCAGAGGCAGGTGGATCTCTGTGACTTCAAGACTACCCAGGTCTACTGGGAAGTATTGCTTCTATGATAGTTAAAACTACACAAAGAATCTCTGTCTTGCAAAATATGTTTTTAAAATAAAAAATGCAGAAGCTTTATTTCCAAGAAATGTGAATGACTATTTTTGTGAAAGGCAATCCTGGCAGAGAAAAAACTATGGGTCAATTAAATGAATTAAGAAAATTTGCTGAACCTTTACAGTAACATGACTATGTTTACTATTTTCTTTGAAATTAAAATGTACCTATATATATTTATATATGTATATATTGCTTTAAAAAAACTATAAGGAATTTAACTCTGGACTAACCACAATAGTATTTGTCTGGGCTCTGTTCATATGAAATTTTGCTTCTATGTAAAATTGCAAATACTGCCCATTTTTCTTTATTCTGGAAGGAAAAATCTGAAGTAAAAGTACTCAGAATTCTCAAGATTGGACAAATCATATTTCTTAACTTGTTTGTTTTTTTTTTACTACGATCTTATTTTGAAATCCTGACACATTCTTCAAACTTAGTTTTTTTTTATTTTTATTAGAGACATTGTCTAACAAAAATTATATCAAGTCCAGCGAGTAAAATTTAGATTTATAGGAAATCTGTGATGCTTAGTAAGATAAAGCTTTTGAGGTTTAAACCATAATTCATAAAGCAGATTATATCATTAAGATATAGTCTTAATATTGACAAAAAAAGATATTGACAAAAATTATCATCTTGAAATTAGCATGATGTTATTAAAGGTAACTCCATGAGAAATCAGCATTTGTTATGAAGAACACCCCAGTCACTTAGAGATGTTCTGAGTATTCTAGTGCAGGTCCCAGTGACATCTTCATCCATGAGGTGACAGAGGTGAACTCTGAAAGATGACGTTTCTTCTTGCTTCTTTACTTCTGCTTTGGATAGACAGAAGGCTCATTGCCCACCAGGCATCATACAATGACTTGACAACAACTTGTCATTTTAATATTTAATTTGATTCATAAAGACATTTGGTCATTTTCATAATTGGCTAAACTTCTTTTCAGATATCATGGCAAGTTCAATTAAATGACACCAAAAAGTAAACATTCTTATTCTTTGTTCAATCAAGTATAATGGAATTTAATTATTTAACAGTCGGAGTGGAATAGTGTTAAGAAGTAAAGCATGGCTGAAGTTTAATAACAATGAATGAAATACAAAAATGTCAAACCATATCTTCTTTATTACTTGCTAACAAAGAATATTTCAATTTCTCCTACACACCGGCCACATTCTAATGAGTAAATACATATATTATTTTTTTAAATCCACATGGACACATAATAAGGTCACTAATAAGCCAGTGTTCTCTAGAGAAACAAAATCTTGTGTGTGCGTGTGTGTGTGTGTGTGTGTGTGTATTAAGCCAGTTTATGTTAATATAGCAACAATAGATTAATCATACCTGAAAGGCTAAGAACCCAGCCCAGTCCAAGAGGCTGAGTGCCTCAACAGTCCAAATATGCCTCTTAAATCCTGGCACAACAGACGCCTGAAATTGTCCTGGTATCAGGACTTGAATCAGTAGCAGCAACAATAGAATAAATTGACAAGGCATCAAGAGAGAAGACCAAGAAAGGAAAAGATGAGTGACTGTCCTTTTCTGCCATATCTTTTCTACCTGAAATACTACCAGAAAGTCCTGCCCAAAGTCCATGTGGAAATCCTTCCATTTATTGAGTCAATCAGGACTATCTAAAATTAAAGTTTTCTCTTCAGTTGGTTCCAATTTATGCTATGATGAAATTAAAACCAGCAAAAGTAATCGATCCTGTCAACTAGACACATAAATACATCTCTTTAAAATCTTATGCACACCATCCCCTGCAACCTCAGAGGAACTCTGAAGCACAAACTACAGATGCAATCATAACCAACAGAATACAAGAGATAGAAGAGAGAATCTCAAATGTTGAAGATACTGTAGGATAAATAGATTCTTTGGTCAAAGAAAATGTTAAATATAACAAATTCTTAATAAATAAAAATCCAGGAAATCTGGGACAACATGAAAATACCTAACCTAAGAATAATAGGGTGAGAAGAAGGAAAAGGTATAGAAAATATATTCAACAAAATCATAGAAGAAAACTTTCCCAACCTAGAGTAAGATATCACTATAAAAGTACACGAAGCTTACAGAACACCAAATAAATTGGATAACTAAAAGTCACCTTGCCATAAAATAATCAAAAGAAAAAACATACAGAATAAAGAAAGAATATTAAGAGCTGCAAAGGAAAAAGGCCAAGTAACATATAAAGTCAGACCGATCAGAATTACACAGGACTTCTCAATGGAAACCATGAAAGCCAGAATGTCCTGAACAGATGTACTGAAGACACTAAGAAATCATGGATGCATGCCCAAACTGCTATAACCAGCAAAGCTTTCAATCACCATCAATGGAGAAAACTAGGTATTCCATAACAAAACCAGACTTAAAAATTACCTAAAACCTAACCTTACACAAAGTACTACAAGGAATTCCAACCCAAGGAAGCTATCTGCACCCATAAAATCATGGGCAACAGATTACTTCACACCAGCAAATCTTAAATCAGGGAAACACACAAACACTACCACCTAAAAATAGCAGGAAATAACAATCACTGATCATTAATATCTCTTAATATCAATGGACTCAATTTACTTATAAAAAGACACAGTCTAACAAAATTGACACTAAAGCAGGATCCATCCTTCTTCTATATAGAAGAAATACACATAAACCTCAAAGACAGACATCACCTCAGAATAAATGGTTGGGAAAAGGTTTTCCTATCAAATGGACCTAAGAAACAAGTGGGTATAGCTATTCTAATATCTAACAAAATAGACTTCAAACTAAAATCAATCCGAAGAGATAGAGAAGGACACTTCATACTCATCACAGGAAAAATCCAACAAGGTTAAGTCTCAATTCTGCACATCTATGCCCCAAATACAAGAGCACTGAAAAATGTAAAAGAAGCATCAATAAAGCTTAAATCACACATCAAACCCCACACATTAATAGTAGCAGACTACAACACCTCACTTTCATCAGTGGACAGGTCAACCAGACAGAAACTTAACAGAGAAATAAAAGAACTAAAAAATGTCATGACTCAAATGGGCTTAACAGGCATCTATAGAATATTTCACCCAAACACAAAAGAATATACCTTCTTCTCAACACCTCATGGAACATTCTCTAAAATTGGCCACATACTCGGTATTGAAGCAAACCTCAACAGATAAAAAAAAAATGGATTAACCCCCTGAATCTTATCAGATCAGCATGGCTTAAAGTTAGAATTCAACAATAACACCAATGTAGAAAACCTACCAATTCATGGAATGGAAATTGAACAGTGCTCAACGGAATCACCCCGGGTCAACGAAGAAATAAAAAAATTAAAGACATTCTTGAAGTCAATGAAAATGAAGGCACAATGTATGCAAAACTATGGGACACTATGGAAGTAGTGCTAAGAGGAAAGTTCATAGAACTAAGTGCCCACATTTAAAAAAAAAATGGAGAAATCTCAAATTAGCAATTTAACAGCACACCTGAAAGCTCTAGAACAAAAAGAAGCAGACTCACCAGGAGGAGTAGATGACAGGAAATAATGAAATTAAGAGATGAAATCAATAAAATGGAAACAAAAAATACAAAGAATCAATGAAACAAAGAGCTGTTTCTTTGAGAAAACCAACAAGATTGACAAACCCTCATTCAAACTAATCAAAAGGCTAAGAGAGACCATTCAAATTAATAAAATCAGAAATGAAAAGGGGGAATATAACAATGGACAAGGGAAAAAACCTAGAGAATCATTAGGTCACACTACAAAATGTGCCACAAAAATTGGTAAATTTAAAGGAAATGGATGGGTAACATATCAGAATTAAATCAACCAGGTGAACAATTTACATAAACCTGTAACCTGCAAGAAAATAGAAGCAAGTATCAAAAGCCTCCAAACCAAAAAAAGCCCTGTGCCAGATGATTTCAGTGCAGAATTCTACCAGAATATAAAAGAAGAGCTAATACCTATACTTCTCAAGTGGTCCACATAATAGAAACAAAAGGGTCGGTAATGGAAACAGCCTGGTATTGGAATAGAAACAAAGAGGCTGACCAATGGAATCAAACTGAAGCCCAGGATATTAACCCATACAGCCATGTACACCTGATTTTTTAACAAAGAAGCTAAAGTTATACAATGGAAAAGAAAAAGCATCTTCAACAAATGGTGCTGGCATATCTGGATGTCAACATGTAGAAGAATGCAAATAGATCCATATTTATCCTCATGCACAAAACTCAAGTCCAAATGGATTAAAGACCTCAGTATAAATCAGACTACACTGAACCTTATAGAACAGACAGTAATGCATAGCCTTCAGTGCATGGGCACAGAAGACCACTTCCTAAATATAACCCCAATAGCACAGACATTGAGAGCTACAATAAATAAATGGGAAATTCTGAAACTGAGAGTGTTCTATAAAGCAAATGACATAGTCAATAAGACAAATAGGTAGCCGTCTGAATGGGAAAAGTTCTTCTTCACCAGCCCCACATCAGACAGATAACTGATTTCCAAAATATATAAAGAACTCAAGAAATGTTTTAATTGATTTTATTGAGCTATACATTTTCTCTGCTCCCCTCCCTGCCTCTCTGCTCCCCTTCAATCCTCTCCTGTGGTCCCCATGCTCCCAATTTACTCAGGAGATCTTGCCTTTTTCTACTTCCCTTGTAGATTAGATCCATGTATATCTCTCTTAGGGTCCTGATTGTTGTCTAGGTTCTCTGGGATTGTGTTTTGGAGACTAATCCCAGCACTTGGGAGGCAGAGGCAGGCGGATCTCTGTGAGTTCGAGACCAGCTTGGTCTACAGAGATAGTTCCAGGACAGGCTCCAAAGCCGCAGAGAAACCCTGTCTCGAAAAAAACCAAAAAAAAAAAACCCACTATGAGTGAGGACATATCATAATTGTCTTTCTGGGTCTGGAAGAAATTAGACATCAAAATTTCACATAATCTAAGTTAAAAAAAATGGGGTGCAGATTCAAACAGAGAATTCTCAACAGAAGAATTCCAAATAGCTGAAAGAAAGTAAAGGAAATGTTCAACAACCTTAGCCATTAGGGAAATACAAATCTTACACCAGTCAGAATGACTAAGATCAAAAACACCAATGACAGATTATGCTGGAGAGGATGCAGAGATGCAGAGTAAGGGGAATACTCTTTCGCTGATGGTAGGAATGCAAATTTGTTCAACCACTCTGGAAATCAATATGGTTGTTTCTTCTAAAATTGAGAATCAACCTACCTCAGGACCTAGCACTACCACTCTTGGGCATATACCCAAACAATCATACTACAGGGTCCTTTGCTCAACTATGTTCATAGCAGCATTGTTTGTAATAGCTAGAACCTGGAAACAACCTAGATGCCAATGGTAGCTGATGTGCAGAGACTGAGCTGGTAAGTGCATTTTTCTCTACAGCAGTCCCTAAGTACCACCAGAAATAATTTGCTTTCTGTTGGCAAGGCTATCATTGTACCTTAACAGTTATACCTCAAGGGTGTATTGAACCTCTAGCCTTATGTTACAACTTAATTTGAAGGGAGCTTGACTGCTTGACTCTTCCACAAGGTATTACATTGATTCTCTATATTAATGACATAATGAAGATTGGGTCACATGATCAGGAGGTAGCAATTTCTTTGCACTTGGTGATAAAATATGTGCATATTAGAGGATGGGATGTAAAAATCCAACCAAACTTCAAAGGGCTTCAACCTCAGTGAAATTTCTAATATTGTCTGATTTTATTGTTTAAATATTTAACATCTCCTCTCTGAGTGATATAATTCCTGTACATTGTCTTTTTATCATGCTTTTCTCTCTTCCACTTGATCCAGTTTATTGGTGAGGATTTTTTTTTCTGAGCTTTTAGTTTGACTCCTTGAATTTTTCATGTTGATATTTATTTCAGCTTGACTTTTCTTAGAAGCTTACTTTTTTATTAAGTTCTATTTTCTATCTTGAATTGTTTTCATTACTTTATTCCACCCTTACTGTTTGTGTTTTACAGTATTCATTCGGGCATTTATGCATATCTTCTTTGAGTTCCTTGAATATATTTATAATTGCTATTTTGAAGTCATCATCTTGTACATAAACTAAGTTGTTTTTCTCGGAGACTATTATGATAGGCATGCTATTTCTGGGGAGACATACTGTCTTGGGTATTCCTGTTTGTATTATTCTGATGGGGCCTAGGCATCTAGAGTTAGATTATTGGTAGTGTCTCTAAGTATGGGTGCTTCTGCTTTGTTTGTTGTTATGCCATCTTGTCAGGTTGCCAACCAACTGACTGGTGCTTGGGGTTCAATCTTGAAGTTACTGTCTCTTCATGTGAGAATGGGATGCCAGAAGAATTCATATCTCTGCTAGGGATGTATGTAACTTCAGAGCACTAGAACAGATTTCTGTCGGGCCTATAAGGTACTATTCCTCTTCAGAAATCTGTGAGGACTGTTTGCAGTCTTTGGGATCAGCTGGTGGGGTAACAGTAGGATTGGTGGACGTGCTGTTAGGGTTGCAGGATACTACACAATTCTCAGGTAAAGGTGAGTATGGTTGAGGTCAGGGTGGGGGGATCCTATATGGGCTCAGGGATGCAGAGTGTCATGAGATCTCTGAACATCTTGGTAGGTATAAGGAAGGGCTACCTTTAAAGATCTCTTCCTGAAGTCATGTTCTCAGGATACCACATGGTGCCAAGAATGAATTCTGGTGTGTTAGCTGGATGGTAGGTAGGCAGATTGACTCTGGGGATCTCTACCTTGCTTTTAGGACTCCACCATCTTTAACTTTTCTAATTGCCTAGAGTTGGTTAAGAATAACTGAGCAACTTCTTTGTAAGTTATCAACAGAATTAATTTTATGGTTGCTGGGTCAGCTTCTGTGTAAGTGCATTCTGTGTCTGTTGGTAGTTGGTTACAACTTTCTGATTGCCCTTCAAATTCTTAGTCTCTTGTTATTTAACCTATTTATCTTACTTTATTCTTTTCAAACAGTCTTTGGTCTATGCCAAATATTATTCTTCATTTTGCTTGAAGACCACATATCCCGGCCAATCTATGAATTCTTCACTTCAGTCTTTACCAAATCTGTATTTTTCAAAGTCTCATTTGTTCCTCCATATCCTATTTCATTAATGTAAACTAATTACTGCCTCAGCCTGGGAAGTATATGTGTAAACTGGCATTTCTGCATTATTCTCTTCTACTTGTCAATAATATATTTCATTTATCTCACTTTGAACATACAGAACGTTTACTGCACCACAAAATGATTAGTGTAAAAAATCAAAATTACTTTTGGGAACTTAGAAAGTCTACTATTGATGATATTAAATGGTTCTGGAGAGAAAGAGAAAGATATGTTTATTTTTTAAATTAAGTGAGATAAATAGACTAAACATGTAATTTTTTAGCTTTGCCATGGAATAATTGATGTGGTTATCTTGAATTATGGTCTAGAAAGCTTGCTTTTCTATTGCAATGCAGAAACAATTAATAGAGTCAGTGTTAATAGTAGATCTGTCTCCAGGAATAATATAGCACTATAACAGAAACTTGGGCTTTACACAGAATCACAGTATCTATATAGGTAGATATAGACAGTTACCAACCTGTGATGGTTTAATTTACAAATTTTGACTTAATAGTAATAGTGACGTGGTTTCAATATCTTATATATCCTTTCCAGGGAACAGCACAATAGAGCACAGTATTCTGTCAGCATTTGATGAAAACCATACACTCATTTCGAATTTTGCTGAGGTATTTTAATATTGAGGGATGCTGACCAGCAGCAGAAAGCTGTTTTCAGATAGACACAAAATCAAGAGAAAAAGCAACGCGAGTGTGCTGTGTTTCTAAAGCTACAGAGCCTATTGGGTTAATTAGATTCTATGCGTTTTCATATTATTTTCAACATAAGGACAATTTCTCATCTAACTTTACCATATTAAAGGGACATCTAATCCAGGAGCTACCCTAGATCTCCTTTCATAATTTCTATACTCCTTATAGTCTTTCTTTTAAATTTTATTTTGTGTTTTCCCTTTAACATAATTTCTTTATTGATTCATTGGGAATTTCACATTTTGCTCCCTTATTCCACTCACCTCCCAGTCCTCCCATATCTTCCCCTCAGTCCTGAAGCACCTCCCACAAAGAAAAAAAAGCAAACAAACAAACAAGCAAACCAAAAGCTATATTTCTTATAAGAACTTGTTGTGGTGGCAGTTCTGGAACTCAGTCTTCTGTGTGAAGTCTAGGTGAAACTTGTCAGACAGGGTTGCTTTTCTTTTTTTCTTCATAAAATAAAAAACTTATCTGTTCCACCATGCATGGGGTGACCACAAAACTGTCATCATTATGAAGGATGGGACAATGGAGATCCATAATGGTGCTTGATTCATTGAGATTTTAAAATCCTGGTTAAAAAAATATTTTTCACCTCTGAATGGAATAGAACATGCTAATCACATAAGACAATAGTGTGCTCCAAAAAAGCACTTCTTTTGATATTGTTGTTGTTCATGACAATTGTCCCATTCATCTGCTTTCATCTTTGCCTCTGATATTTCCAACCTCTCCAGTTTCCCTCCATTGACTTGAGACTTTCTGGACCTATTTTCTGATCTCAGAACGTCGGGCTAGCAGAGGTCTTTTCACAATTTGACTAAAATTAATTCTTTTAATTTCAATTGATGACATTTTTATATTTATAATTTTTGTCAAATCGTGGATTTAGGCATACTTTGTGATACCTTATAATTATTTTTAAGTCAATGTTTAAATCATGGTGTCTATTTAGAATTCCTGATATTGATTTATGGTTGAACTTCTTTATGCTCACTTTTAGAACCTGGAGAAGCTGTTTTTAATATTGAGATAGATTATTATATAAATGTTTTTATGATTTTATATTTTTAAACAAAAGATTGCAGAACTGTAATCTCAAGTGATCATTTTTCTCGGTTCTCATCTTACATAGAAAAGATTTGTGACTAGAAATACTAAAGATGAGAAACAACTTTATTTTCTCACCCAGAAAATTCTGTACCCTCTGTATTCTCCTAAAATTCTCTTTGCAAGCTGGCCAGTTCTTTATTTAGAACTTTTCTTTCTTCTTATACCTATATGCAGCTAGGACCAACCATCTGACATTTCAAAATTCTGAAAAGGTCTCCCAAGCCAAAATCAAAAGGTCATTATATAGATTAGCTGTCTTTCATGTTCCTGGAGGCTCCGTGTTTGCTAATTGTTTTATTCTAAAACACACACACACCACCATTTTCCAACCTCCAAAAAACAATTTGCTTTATTTTCTTTCCTCTAGCATTTGTGAAAATTTTGTTTGCCATTTTTCATCCTCTGCTCCAAGCATAACTGCCAATGGCCCTTATTTTAGATCTTTGTTATGGCAGCACCTCAATTCTAGCAACCAATTATTTCTGCATCAGTTAGCTTTTGCCATATGAAAAGAAAACCATCAAATTTAGTGTCTTAAAACATGACAATTTCTTTTACATTATAGTTCCTATTCCTCTTGGCCACTAGCATAGGCTGGGCTCAGCTGCACTGTGTGGGCTATCAGCAGTCCATCTAGATGGAGACTTGCTGGTTCATAAAGGACTCAACTGGGACTGTACCTCTGGCTTATGTGCCTGTTATCATTCCGCAAATCTTGCGCTCATGCTGATTCACTAGGTTTCCAAGAGAATGAAGAGATGCAGGCTGAACTTTCTGAAGACAAGACTCAGAACTGGCACTCATCACTTGTATTGAATTGCATGGACTAAAATAAATTACAAGGGAAAAGTTGTAAGAATGGAAACTTGACTGTCACTAGTTCTTCAAGTTGCTCTAAGGCCAAAGAGTAAAGGTAAAGGGACTTAGAAAGATATAGAAAGAAGAGCAGAATGAGGGCCGTTTTTCAACAACCCATATGGTCCTTCCTCACTCTCAGTGACTTTTGCCAGAACTACTATGTTCACGAGAAATACGACAAAGTAATATCTTTCAAAAGGCATGACTATGGCCTCACTCGATCTTTATTTTTATTTGTATTTTTTACTATTTTCCTGGAAATAGATACTGACTCTTTGGCCATATATTTCTTTTTTTTTCTATATGTTCACTATCTACTTTTTATTGTCCTCATTGATATTTTTTATTTACATCTAGAATCAAGTCTGTTTTTTTCCATTCTGTGGCTCTTTCTTTCCATGAGTTGAGTGGGTCTAGCCCTTGGATGAACTTCTGTTTGAATGATTCCAGTGCTTCAACAGCCTTCATTGTGATGGCTAATCTTGGTTGTCAACTTGACTTCATCTGGAATCTTTTAAAACACAGTTGTGAAGGATTTTCCTAATCAGATTATTTGAAACAGAGACAACCACCCTTAATCTGGACCACACCTTCCTACGGCCATCCATATAGGAAGACACAGAGAAGGAAACTTTGCTTTTAGCCTTTTGGCCTTTGCTTTCACTCTCTTTGACAAGTTCATTTCTGTTTCTCAACTGGTATTACAGTCAACGTCTTCAGTATTCTAATATAAACTAAAGAATAGCATCACTCTGGGAATCCCTTTAGTCTCTAGCACCAAATTTGATGATAAAACATAAATTTAGGTACCAAATGTTTGTTGAATGATATATTAATAGCACCTACCTGCCCTGTCCTAGGTCATAATGTTAAAATAATTTATCTAATTTTCATAATTTAAAGAGTTATATTTTTACCTTTTTTTACAGTGATAATAATAAAGAGGAGGAAGGTAAAGAATTTGTTTGAAACAGGTCAGTGTTTCCCAATTGGGAGCATTCAGGCTGTCTCCAGTGCTCTCTCACCCATGGAGCCCAATGTGTATTACATCATTAAATGCAAATAGCTTGATCTCTCACATGCTGTAGGGTAGAAATGTCAAATCTTGATATCTTCAATGAAAATGTGAAGGCTTTAGAAAATGGTGAAAAAGGCAGTGGATTGAAATTTCAATGAGACAGCAAGGTTTTAGTGATGTCTACAGAAAGTAGGAGAGCACTAAGGAAAAGGAGGGTGGTTGTTAAGAAGATGTAGAAAGGCAGATAGCAGTGGAGGCATGGAATTTAAACTTTAATGAATTGAAGGATCTATAGTTTCCCTTTAGTAGTCTGGAAGCAGAAGTGAAGGTACGGAATTGATTAATCCAAATGTGTGTAAACATCATTAAAAGTTAATAAGCTACTATTGGATTTAAAATAGTGGATGGTATGGTTCTCTATATAAAACACCCTAAGGGTTCTACCAGGAAACCTTTATAGTTGATAAATATATTAGTAATGTAGCAGGCTGCAAAATTAATACATAAAAATTCAACAGATAGACAACAAAAATTTAATCACTTTCATAATATCCTCAAAAAACCTTACACTATTTAAGATAAGTATGATCAAGGATGTAAAAATCTTGTACAATGAAAAATCTTAGGATAATGAAGAAAGGATCTGGAGAAGATCTCAGAAAATCAAATAATGTTCAACATTCTTGGCTTTATATGATTCATATGATAAAAGTGTCCATCCAATCAAAAAAATCTACAGATTCAATGCAATACTCATCAAAGTGTCAGTGATTTTTTTTCATAGAACTTGAAAAAATTATATTAAAAATTATATGGAAACACAAAAGTCCCAATATAGCTAAAACAGTCCTGTACAATAAAAACACTGCTATAGAAATCACAATCCCAGTATGAAGTTGCACTACACATTACTGTCATAAAAAATTTCATGTTGGGCAATAGAATAGAATAGAGGACTGAGAAGAAAACCTATACTTCTACAGACACCAGAGAAAAACAATAGTTCCTCCAACCAATGCTGCTGGTCAAACGGGATAGCTATATGTTGAGAAGTGAAAGTAGATTATTAACTTCCCATCTGACACAAAATCTAACTCCAAATGGATAAATGACTTTAATATATAATCTGACATCCTGAATCTGTTATTGGCAGAACTAGATAATACTCATCAATTTATAGGCACACGAAAGGACTTTCTGAGCAGGATTAAGGTAGCACAGACATCAAGACCGAGAACTGAGAAATGGGAGCTCATGAAACTAAAGGGCTTCGAACAGTGAAGCAAACTAATCATGCACGTGAAAAGTTGACGGAATGCGGAAAACCTTTAGCAGCTATGTATCCAACAGAAAACTAGTGTCTAGAATATACAGATAACTCAGATGTAAAACACCAGAAAATTAAATAAAATAATTAAAATATTTGGGCATGTCATTAAACAGCGTATTCTCAGAAGTGGAAATACAAGAGAACAGCTTAATTTAGGCACCTTATTGTTGAATTTGATTCTGAATCCTCACCTTAAGCCTCTCTTCCAGGCCCAGGCTGGAGGTACCACGGGATCTCTCCTAATAAATCCAACTCTGTCTCTTTCCTATGTCTCTAGTGCAGGCCCAAGCCAAGCAAGCACCCTCTTACTGTATCTGAAACAGAACTTTAACACCACACTAGCCTATATTCTCCCTCCAGGCTCAGATCGAAGCCACATAATCAAGTTCGGTTTATGAGTCTGACTCAGTGTCCTCCTTCCACACTACTCTCACCCATGCCCAGGACCACTCCTGGACCTCATCCCTGTGTCCATTTGATTCAGAACCTCCTTATATGTCACCCCCCAAGATCCAGGCCTAACCACGAGATTTTTCTTCCCCAGCTGGGAGCCACATCCACATGATCTTTTCCTGAGCCAAGCTCAAACTGAGAGACATTCACACTGACATATCCAGGTCCAGCGGGGAGCTAGTTCTGTGGGCTAAAATGTGATTGCTGGCTCAGTCATCTGTCCTCAGAGAGAATCTGATACTATTTTTCTGCTAAGTGGACTTAATAACAATTTACCTCCTAAATTCTAATCTTTAAAACCGTAGAGTAGTGAAGCATGATTAATAAAAACTCAGAGAGAGAAATTGGGGTTCAACCTGAGGATCTGAAAAGCAAAACAGCCAGCCATTGACTCTTACCTCATCCTCAGTCTGAAATGATGATTCTTCCTCCATGTAGTTCAGAATGAGACTAAGCCTGAGAGCTGTCTCGTTCCACTTTATAATCTTCTCTAGGGCTGGGATTAAAGGCATGCACCACTGGGATTAAAGGCATGCACCACCCGGTTTCTATGGCAACTAGTGTGGCTACTGGGATTAAAGGTTTGTGTTAACACTGCCTGGTCTGCAAAGCTGACCAGTGGGACTGTTTTACTCTCTGGTCTCCAGGCAAGCTTGCTTGCTTGCTCGCTTTAATTAATTAATTAATTTATTAATTTATTTATTTAAATACAATTGAAATGCTACCACAAAGTACCAGATCTCTCCATAATCATAAGAGATGTTTATTTTAGCAGTAGATTATGATTAATACAAAATCCTTAACTAGTCAGCATGCTTTAAATGGAATATCTATATCTCACACCTCTTCCCTCCAAATCTCAGGGACCATCTTGTGGGTGGGGATATAAAGACTGCAAAAACCAGAGGTAGTGGCATTTACAGCAAAACAGTATTTATGACAGGATATGACCTAGTCATTGCAGCAATGGACTCACAGTTGCTATGACTTCATTAATAAGATCTGCACAAAATGATGCTAGTCAAAATCCCAACATGGATGGGGAAGGAACTCATAAAATTCTACACCTAACTGCAGAGATATTAATAACTGATTGTTGCAAAGAAAGGGAGAGTCGGTTTTTTTCAAGAATGCCATCTTTGAGAGAGGCCTTTGCTCCAGTAGATGATGCCATACCCATGCACTCACAGGCAGCACTAAGTGAATCAGAAAGTTAAGACAACAAAACAAAACAAAGATCATGAAAATTTCGAGGGAGATAGGGGAGACTGGATTGGTATATTTGACCAAAACATACGATATGTGAAATGACAAAAGTCTTTAAAGTAAATAAATTAAAATAATAAAAGAAAGAATTTTCAGATTTGACAATATTCTCAAAATTTGTTTTAAAAAGTTTTATATGAAGAGATGCTCTAGTCTTGGTAAGCCAATGGTTCTTTAGCAAAATACACCAGATGACATTGTAACAAACTATTTGATGCAATAATGAACACAGAAACTAAACTTAGACTCATATAACGGTTTAACAGTTCTTATAAACTTGATAAAGGGATAAAGTTATTTTAATTTTCATACTTATTTCTTTTATTGTTTGTTTTTTCTTTATTTTGGTGGCCAGTTATTTTGAAAAAAGAAATATGAGTTGCCCCTGAAAATTTATAGTACTTGAAAATAACATGTTTCTTACCAGCTATCTAAAAATTCAATTCTATACATACTTGCAAATAATTTTTACTGTAATTTTAAGAGCAATAATTTTAGATGACACCAACATTTAAATTAAAAATACGCACAAATTAAAAATTTATGGATCCTTTGCATGTTTTACATTCAGATATGGATATGCTGGTATACATTTATACCTCTTTCTAATTCATATTTGTTGCTATACAGTGTAGATGATGAAAAAGATATCCTCCTTCATTATTCTAAATAGCTTCTCTAATTTTACTAGAGTTTTAGCTACAAAAGAAGAGCAGGCACACACACACAAACCTTGGCCTTGCTTACTCTATGTTAAATAGCAAATAGCTTTACTTTTGATTTGTTTAATTGAATCAGATGATAATTACAAAACCAAAAATAGCAGCATTTTAGAAAGTTGGAAATTAGCGCTCAGCACAGTATATTCATTTTTATTTTAAGCAAATGAGTGTTTTATGTGCATGTTTTCTGTGCACTACGTAAGGGTCTGCTGCCAAGAGACACCAGAAAACAATGTAGAGAACTTGGAACTGAGGTTTCAGGAAAGCTGTAAGCCTTCGTTAAGGGTGCTAGAAATGAAATCCAGGTCCTTGGCAAGAACATAAAGGGCTCCTAACTACTCAGCCAACTCTCCATCTTTCATATTAAATTCTTATTCTTCTGATGTAATATTTACAAATAAATATTAATTTTTAGATTAGTGGTAACACAATCAATTTTTCTTTGGACTATATTTAGGTATATAACTTACAGAAATTTCTTGCCATGCTAATGCACCTACTTCAACATGAACTCTTGTAAAAATCAACATTTAGTAAATGCAAATGAAAAAAATTACTAAAGCATTTAAAAACTATATAAGATATTGTAAAGTTGTGTTTTGCCAGCAATCTAGCTAGAGACAGCTTTTTATTGTTTCCTAGAATAGACTGCATAGTCTTAAAATAAAGTTGCATCTGATTAAAAGTACTTGTTCTTTATGCATGTCCTTTAGTCACAACTTACATAAAATAAAATAACAATGTGAAGCTAAAGTTTGAAGAACCAGCCAATATTAAAATGAAAATGAACTTCTTAACCTTGTGAAATATACATTTTATACATATTCATGCAAGAACCTTTCTTCTCAAGTTTATAATGTCCAGGTAAGCTGAATCTAAACATTGACTTCCAGCACGGAAGCATGGAATCAGACTGCAATGAAAATGCGAGAAGGTTCTTCAGAAGTCAACCTCCCTCACATCCCTAGTCAAACTGTCTCTTAATAACTCCTAGATGAGACTCCAAAGTGCTCTCTGCTAAAATTATTAACAGTTTCCAATAAGTTTGTCTAAGAAGTAAATATTCTTTCTAATATTTTACCTATAAAAGAACTGTAAGGTCAGAATGATTACAATCTCTTTGACAGTGAAATATCTGGAAACGGAACAAAATTATTTTCAACTATTTGCCAGTGATCTACAGATGTTAGTGTAGTTCTTATCCTTTAGGGAATGAGCGAGATAAAGAAAGCTGGATGGCTGAGAGAGCTAAGCTACCATTTCTGGAATTACCATAAAAGGTTATACAGTATTCATGCAAAGTAGTAAACTGTTCTGAAGTAGGAAAGTTTGGAATTACCCGAGGCATGAAGCAATTTGCTGCTGCTTGAGAATTAACTGGTCTTGGGCTGTTGCTGGCTCTAGTCACACTCAGACCTCTGCTAGGTCAGGACAAACGGGCAAGGACAGCCCATCTCAGATAGGAACACTGTGAATTCATTCACAGATGCTTCTTGGCTATGCTATGTACTTTATGTCACAGATGTGTGACTATAAAAGGCTCCGTCCAAGGAACGTGTAGAGAATGCGGCATGCCATAACACCACATGGAATACCTGCCATGTTTTTTTTCCTACTAATATATGTAATGAGATGTGTTTGTCATCTTTGTAAAATTTTATTACCTGTTCATTTGGACTTATAAAATCAAACTTTTATACTGCATCATGTATATCATGTGAGAATAATCAGCCTTATCACCTGGACTTTGGGACTTACCAGTCAATATATTTTATTGAAAATATATCTAAATGTAAAGAGGGAGACTGCCATAGTATGAATGATTGTAGCAACAGCTATTATTTCTGGGGTATAATTTTATTATACATATTTTATAATATCTAGGAATCTCCACCCACTTCCAGCAATTGGGCAGTATATTACAGTTTGATTACTTTCCACCAAGCATTGAAATCCACAAGAACATAAGTTTTTAAAACAAATATTAGGTCCCATGTAATAACTATGTTTCTGATAAATGTGTAATAAGAAAAAGCACAAATTTTGCTTGATCATTTAATTTACTAGTTTAATTATTCTCAAACCAGAAACATTTTGTTAATGAATTAAACAACCAAAGTGAATTGTTTGACACTTTAACATGTACTGTTACTAAGTGATTAATTATTTATTTATTGTGTTGTTTGTTATTTCTCATAGAATTTTTCAGGGACAGTCACAATACTTTCTTGGCAAAGCTCTTGTTGGTATCCACAGATGCTGCTTTTACCACTTTCCTCATTGCTGAGCTAAACTATCCACCGGAAAAAAAAACCCTAAGGTATGAAGAGTAGACTTTGGCTCACAGTTTGGGACGTACAACATGATAGGAGGTTGAAGCCACTTGTCATAATGTGTCTGAAGTAAGGAAGAAGAGAAGGGTGAACACTTTGTGCCTAGCTCTCTCTCCTTTAAGTATGACCCAAGACAGAGCAAGGTGCCGCTCATCATGTTAGAGTTTATTTTCTAAACACTATTACGTAACCAATATCTCACAATCACGACCAGAGACTAACCTAAACATGTTAAACATGTTAATCCCCACAAGTTTTTCTGGAGGCTTTTCTCCTAGGCAGTTCAAGGTTCTGTCAGGTTGGTAGCTAGCACTGACTATTGCGATGGCAATGAGTCTAGGGGAGCTGATCCCCGCTGCCAGAGTGTATCAGCATTTCGGCAGGGAGGGGATGAAGTCTAAGAATAACAAAAAAGGACTTTAGAGGCTTAACACACAGGGCTGGAGAAAGTGTTCGTCATCACTGTCCTTTGGTAGGAGAAATCTGAGGCATCAATCCTGTGATTTTCTTTTTTTTTTTTTTTTTGATTTTTCGAGACAGGGTTTCTCCGTAGCTTTTGGTTCCTGTCCTGGAACTAGTTCTTGTAGACCAGGCTGGCCTCGAACTCACAGAGATCCGCCTGCCTCTGCCTCCCGAGTGCTGGGATTAAAGGGGTTCGCCACCACCGCCCGGCTAATCCTGTGATTTTCTAGTCTTTTCTTACAGCAGATAATACAGCTGGAGGTGTTTAATGGCCTGTTTTCTTGAAAGGATAACATACATTGCCCATAACTTTCATATTGTCAGGCTTGGGATGAAAATCTTGTTATACAGTTTATTTTTATTTCTATTTGGAGAAGACTGGCTTGCTCTACACTTCTTGTCATTGAGAAGAGTGGCAATATTACAGAAAATATAAATAGAATAGATGTACTTCCTTTCCAGTAACTCATTTCTTTAAACTTTCTTTTTAATTGCAAACTTTTGGAATCATTTTAGCTATCTCTTTTTTTTCCCCATTAACTAAATTAAACTAACATGAAGTAAGCTAGCAAAGTTTTCCTTTGCGGTATGCATTTCATTTGTCATGAAATATTTAATACAAATCAGAAGTTCTAATTGTGTGAGTTGGTCTTGACACAGATTATCCCGCAATGACAAAATTGTAAGTTACTATCAAGAGAATTTTATATAATTAATTTCCCTGACAATGTTCAAAAAGTGTAAAAAAATTTCAAGAGTTTTCTATACAAACTTTTAATTACTTCTATAAAACTTTTCATATTTATATAACAATATAGCCAAAGGATGCTCAATCATGCCACAAGGACATGTGCTCAACTGTGTTCATAGCAGCCTTGTTTGTCATAGCTAGAACCTGGAAACAACCTAAATGCCCCTTGACCAAAGAATGGATAAGGAAAATGTGGTACATTTACACAATGGAGTACTACACAGCAGAAAAATAGCAACATCTTGAATTTTGTGGGAAAATGGATGGAGCTAGAAAACATTATTTTGAGTGAGGCAACCCAGATACAGAAAGACAATTGTCACATGTACTCACTCATAGGTGATTTTTAAACATAAAGCAAAGAAAACCAGCCTACAAACCCCAATCCCAGAGAATTTAGGCAACAATGAGGACACTAAGAGAGAATTACATAGATCTAATCTACATGGAAAGTAGAAAAAGACAAGATCTCCTAAATAAATTGGGAGCACGGGGTTCTTGGGGAATGGTTAAAGGGGGAGGGGAGAAGCAGGGAGGGGACCAGAGAAAAATGTAGAGCTCAATAAATATCAATAAAAAAGTCAGAAAAAAAACTTTTGTCATTTATTGATGTAGTTAGATTGGATATGTTGGTTTAATACAAATATAGCTAATAACCCACTTGATATCTCTGTCCCAAGACTCTAAATATTATTAACCATTCATCTAACCAGAAATGCTCATACATTGATTATGAATTGGAGCATTATAACAAGATCTCTAGGATAAAAGGGATTTAAGGGATTGTCCTGGCCCATAAGAAGCCATAATTTAAAAGAAATGCTGTCCATTTTTTAGCAATGAGGCAACTAAATTGTCCTCCTCTGTATTTTGCCCTTCCTTTTCCTCTTTTTCTTTATCATCTGAATTAAGAACATAATCACTTTTTAAAATGACAAAACAGCATATATTTTACTTAGTGCCTAAATGTCAAAACATTAGACAATTTAGATTTCTATTGTTTAACACATAAAATGAATAATTCTGCTCAGCATATATTGGAAGCTTTACAATATGTTTTGCTTTGTTTATGAGACATGGTCACACAATATAGCATTAGCTGGTATTGAACTCACAGAATTCTGCTTGTCTCTGACTCCCTCCTGTTGGGTTAAATACAAGGGCAGCCAAGGCTTTAAAAACTATTTATGGGGCTGGGCAGTGGTGGCGCATGTCTTTAATCCCAGCACTCGGGAGGCAGAGGCAGGCGAATCTCTGTGAGTTCGAGGCCAGCCTGGTCTACAAGAGCTAGTTCCAGGACAGGAACCAAAAAGCTACAGAGAAACTCTGTCTCGAAAAAGAAAAAAAAAAAGAATAAAAAAAACTATTTGTGGTATAAAAATGAGAACCTTAAAGTTCTTAAGATGAAATGTATTGATTTAACACATTTAGCCTTGGTGACTGTATGGAATACTTATGTTTTAAGGAAAGGTTCATCCAATCACATATTCTATTTTCAACTGTTCTAAGTGCTTGTGACTGTTACTTCCTGGAATATGTTGAGTTTGTCTTAATAATAATTTTGTGTTCATATAGTTTTCTTGCATGGAAATGGCATGATTTGTAATGATTGTAATATAATTTTTGTAGTGTTTTTTCACAACAGCCAGATTATATGCTGTGCTGCCTAGTTTTATGCCAATTTTATACAAGTTAGGGGAAGCAGGAAACACAATCTAGAAAATGGACCTGAACTATTTGCCTGTGGACAAGACTGTGGTGCATTTTGTTGATTGATGATGGATGCTACAGGTTTCATCTCACTGTGAGATGCCGCCCCTGGACCAGTGTTACTCGGTGTTTAAAGACAGCAGTCTGAACAAGCCATGAGGCTAAAGCCAGTAAGGAGCACTCCCCTGTGATCTCTGAATCAATTACTGTGTCAAGGTTCTTGCCCTGCTTGAGTTCCTTCAGGGGCTTTCCTGGATGATGACTTATAGTCATAAGATAAAGTTAATCCTTTCCTCTCTCATGTGCTTTTGGTCATGGTGTTTAATTCAGGAGTAAAGCTGATTAAATATATGTTAAAGACACAGTGTCAAACCTGAATGTTACAATGTAGTCTCCTGATGAATGGATTAGAAGGCCTAATTCCAAGGATTAGAAGAATTTCTCAGGAAAAAATGAGCATTTTAGATTACTAGAAGAGTAGCATGAATCTTTTTCTGTTAGAACTTTTTTCTAAAAGAATGCATAAAACTAAAAAGAAAAGAATCTATTACGTGTGGGCATTTTTAATCTCCTACATATTACCATTCTGCATTTTGTTAGCTGAAGGTGCTGATGGCTGCACAAAATTTCTACTTACAAGTATTCTTCTTGTGTAATTCCTTCAGATATGTACATGCCTTGTGACCGGCTTTCCACCAATATAAACGTGGAAAGGAGGAGGGATTTCACATCTGTGATAAGGTAGTGACAGCAGTTTCCATGTTGATAGCTAAGACTATGGTCAACATCTCAACATCTTGATAGACAACTTAAAGATTCTTCTCACCAGCATTGATGAAGTAACATATCTTTGGGAAGACCACATGGCAAGATAAAGTTTCTGGCTCACGGTCTATGATGAACTGTGATGTTCAGCTCCAGTGTTCAGTGAGGCAACAAGATTCTTCAGCCTTATGCAAGTGAGCTTTGAGATGAGCCCTTCAGACCAAAACAGTTGACAACCTGTAGGCTGCCTCGTGGAAAACCCCAAAGCAGAGGCTCAAGTTCAGATATACTCAAACTCCCGATGCACAGAAACTCTGAAATGATGTTTGCTACGTTGTTAAGTTTGTGTTTTTTTGTTAGACAATAATAGATAACTTGTAGATTTATTCATTCTGTTATTAATTTAGTGACCAATCTCTTCAGTGTGGCATGGATCCAAATATGTATTATCTATGCTACATATTTAAACAAATCTCAGGCTTATTAAAGCCTCTTACTGATCCTCGTCTTTATTCTTCAGACAGAGTAGGTTTTGGTTGGTTTGTGAGATTTCACACTTCTAAAAAGCTCCCAACTGTATTACTTTCCTGTTGCTGTTATGAGAATTTGCCACAAACCCCCTGATTTAAACAGCACACATCCATATTGCCTTACAGTTCTGGAAATAGATCTGTGCAAGTGAAAACAAGTGTCGTCTTGGAGGCTGTGGGGAGAGATCATAGGGTCTCTCATTTTCCTGCCTCTCCAGGCTGTCTGCTTTCCTTAATGGTGGCTCCTTCTTCTGTCTTCAGAGTTAGCATTGTAGCATCTTCAAATCGCTTTCTAACTCTGGCTCTTGTTGCTCCTGGTTCTCTCTTTCAAGTATAGCCACAGCTTACAGAAATTTCACTCTAAAGTCCAGTGGTTTGCTTCTGTTGCTGTTGTTTGTTTTGTTTGTGCTACATTTATGGCAGCTTAAATGTTCTTCTATCTGGACATTTTAAATGGTTTTCAATATTTTATGGCAGAAAAATTTCTTTTTCAGTTGTATTGTATTCTGATTTCTGTGGATAAATTTTCAAATAGGCTTTGAAGTACTTTACAACATTGCCCAGGAATTATATGAAAGGATTTCAAGGAAGGTTAATATGCCAAATTTGTCTACTGTAAAAAATGATTTCATATTTTCACCTCTGGTTTCCTGAAAGACTGTTTTCTCTTAGTGTATACACACAAGCACACATGTGCACACAGACATGTATATGTACCTATATTATTTCTGATTCTAAAATGTATAAACATGGAACTTGAGAGATGGTTTGGTGATCAATTAAACTTGCTGCTATTGTAGAGGACCTTAGTTCAGTTCCTAGAACCCATGTAATTCAGCTCATAACTGCCTGTAATCCTGATCTGATTCTTTCTTCTGATCTTTCTAAGAACTTACATACAAGTTCTTGCATGCATGTGTGTTTGTGAAGAGGAGAGAATAAATTAAAAAAATACCTGAACCATAAAGTATTTTCTTACTTCTAACTTTATGGGGAGTATAATTGCTAATTAGTTAAATGTTCTAGGAGGCTGCTGGTTTGTTCCCAGCTGCTCAGCCCTGAAATAATCACACAGAAACCATATTATTTGCAATACTGTTTGGCTAATAACTTAAATGTTTTTCTTCCTAACTTATATCTTAAATTAACCCATCTCCATTAATCTGTGCATTGCCATAAAGTTGTGGCTTACCAAGTAAAGTTTCTGTGTCTGTGTCTGTCTCTGGCAGGGCTACATGACTTCTTCCTGACTCTGCCTTCTTTCTCCCAGCATTCAGTTTAGTTTTCCCCACCTAGTTCTCTTTTGCCCTGTTATAGGCTCAACGCAGTTATTTATTAATCAATGGTAATCACAGCATACAAAGGGGAATCCCACATCAGTTAAGCATGTTAAGACTGAGTTTAACAATTGTCAACTGTTTTTATCAGTGACCTTGTATAATGGCACAGCCTTGGAATGTCGGGCACATGTGTGCCCTAGAAAATATATCCCAGCATTCAGGAGCATGGAATGGCCTTTAGTTTGACTTTTACCTTTATTCTTTCATCACATGATTCAGAGGCTATGGATTTGTGCCCTTTTAGGAAGTGTGCATTTAGCAACTGACTCACATTGTTATTCTAACTTCCAGGGTATTTGATAGATTCCATCTGGAAGTATTATGGATATCAAATGTTAAAAAAAAGAAACTTGTAATCGTATATGTACCACCATTATTTATCGCTTAAGGATCAGTATGATGACTGTCACTAAATTCCAGCTGTACAGGATCTAGAAGCTTCTAGGAGACAGAGTGGTCAGCATCATCCCATGAGTGGAGATCCCAAGCTGAATTAAAAATAAAGCAGGCTGAGCACCATCATTTGTTTCTCTCTGTTTGCTGACTGTTAACACAATGAGACCATGATGGAGACACCCTCAAATAGGAGCCACAATAAGCATTTCCTTCCTCTAGTTGCATTGTCTCAGGTACCTGGTCACCACAAAGAAAAGTCACTACTGCAATCAGTTTCTTACAGTTAGTGGGGTTAAGAACTGTGTCTTTCGAGAGAATCCCTTCATAATATGTCAGGCTGCAAGATTCAGAATATTTAGGATTCTGAGTTTTTGTTTTTGATTTTTTTTATCTATATCAAATGCTGGGAACCTTGATGGGCTCATTTGAATTCCTACTTTCAACTTCGTGGTCTTTTGTATTTAGAGAAAAAGAAACAATAGCCACATTTTGATTCCCAAAGTTACTAAAAATTTGGGTTTTCATTTTTTGTTTATTATTGTTTTATTGATGGCATGAAAATGAAAGGGACAGAATAAAATCTTCTCGTGTTGTATCAAAGAAAAAATAAATTATATTTAGAAATTCATGTCTCACTAAATATTTTAGTGTTTCCAGATGTACTAAGAATGAGAACATACATAGACATAGAAGAGGAAGACAAGACACATCTTGGTAGATTTTTAAATAATGTCAATAGCATGTCTGACTTTTTCTCAGAGAGGCAAAGTCCAAAAAGAAAGAAAACAAAGGATGTTGTCTACATCAAAAGGCATTTGGATGGGTTTAATGTATGTCTTGAGTGAAATGTAAATTTTCAATTAACTTTCTTTTAACTGGTGATGACAACATTTGAAAGATTCTTCTTTACCATTCAAAATTTAGAGGCTATAAGATTTTTGTTAAATATTCTTCTAAATTTTAGGCCAATATGTCTGCTTGATTTCGTTATATTGCTCTTTGAATGCATTGATTCTACTCCTTCCCCTTGCTGCCTCCCAAAATAACTAAACATGACTAGGAAATTTGTTGTAATATCATTTATATTTTATGAAAATTTCCTATCTTGTGAAGTTATTACTGAATCAGGAAGCTGAAATTTTCTCTTACTAAAGCTTATATCATCAATAAATTTTACTTAAAACATACAAGAAATACACTCGTCAAAGGTATAGTTAAAGCTTTGTTCTTTTACACCTAAATAAATTATTTTCTGAATAAAAATAGATTTAGAGATACGTGATTCTAATGCATATATTATAATCCATCTCCAGGGAGTTTTATTATATTTCTGATTTATTGGATGTGAGACAATTTCTATGTTACAAAAATAAAAGAAATGGCACGGGTCACATTTGTACTAGAATATTAGTCACCATGTTACTGCATAGCATGGAGCATCATAGAAAAGAGACCTTATGATTATCACCAAAAATTGACTTAGAATTGAGTAGATTTGATTCCTATCTGATACAGAGCTTCTGTCTCTTGGTATATATCTGTCTAACGTTAGTTTCTTGCCCTTCTTGTCAATCATTGGTTAATAAATACTGACTAAGCACTGATTATGAATGATTTTTTTAAAGGGATAATCAAGGTGAATATTGCCCAGCAACATACAGATTGGAATGGCTGCTGACTGAAGAAAGATGCACACTGTAAGAGTACCAAGGACATTCTAAGGGAAGTGATTTTATAAAAATGGTTTACGGGGTACTTACAATTACTTAAAAAATTAAATAAACTAGAGAAGCTAAATAAGAAGGTGAATCCAAAGACAAACATATAGGCATCCTCATGAATATTAACCTTCATCAGATGATGAAAGGAGACAGAGACAGAGACCCACATTGGAGCATCGGACAGAAATCTCAAGGTCCAAATCAGGAGCAGAAGGAGAGGGAGCACGAGCAAGGAACTCAGGACCATGAGGGGTGCACCCACACACTGAGACAATGGGGATGTTCTACTGGGAACTCACTAAGGCCAGCTGGCCTGGGTCTGAAAAAGCATGGGATAAAACCGGACTTGCTGAACATAGCGGACAATGAGGACTACTGAGAACTCAAGAACAATGACAATGGGTTTTTGATCCTACTGCACGTACTGGCTTTGGGGGAGCCTAGGCAGTTTGGATGCTCACCTTACTAAACCTGGATGGAGGTGGGTGGTCCTTGGACTTCCCACAGGTCAGGGAACCCCGATTGGTCTTCGAGCTGATGAGGGAGAGGGACTTGATCGGGGGAGGGGAGGGAAATGGGAGGTGGTGGCGGGGAGGAGGCAGAAATCCTTAATAAATAAATAAATTAAAAAAAAAAAACTGGCCAGAGACATGGCTCAGCAGTTAAGAGCCATTGCCCGATTGCCCTTCCTACCAAAGGTCCCGAGTTCGATTTCCGCTAAAAACGTATGGTGGCTCACAGCCATCCGTCATGAGGCCCACTTGTGGCCTATGAAAAAAACTGAAATAAAAAATTGGATATTATATAATAGTATAAAACCAGGAAGAAAGGAAGCCAGAGATTTCTCCTAACAGTATGGGTATTAATCCATACCAGGAAACTATAATGTCATTATTCATTTGAATTGACACATTTTCTTTCTAAGTACATTGATTACATAAGTGACATATGATTACAATTGATGTCACACTTTAATATTTTAATATAATATGAAAACATATAATTAGAAATATTTATGAAGCATAGTGGAAATCAAATTAGGAGAAAGTGAATATTAGAAGAAAATGACTTTATTAGTGTTTTTCATGAAAACAGACCCAAACATGTTCTCCTGTGATTTCCTTTTCAGACTGTTAACTGAATTTCCTGCATTCTGAAAAGAGGAGAGTACCTAGATAATGCTCTGTGTGGAAGGTTTGGGGGCAGAGGGAGTAACACAGAGAGGAGTGAGGTTCGATGAAGAAAGTGTGTTACAAACCCCTAAAGACTATGTGTCAGTTTGTCATTCTTAGTCGAACAAGGGAAATTTGCCATGTAAAAGTCAGTTACCTATTTTTTTGAGTAATGTGTGTCTGTATATAGCTAGTGAAATTTTCAGGTAGAACTGGCAAAATTTGTCTGCTTTTAATTGGTGTCTAATTTTCATAATAGCTGTGTCCAGACTATGTATGGTTTCATGAAATGAAGTCAGCTGCTGTATCTACCCTGCTGTGGCACTGCCTCTTTGCTTGATCATTAATTCAATTTTGTGGGTGTGTGTGGGTTGTCAGGAAACAGTTGTTCCACCTCAGCTGTCCTGCTGCCTTCGCACTTAACATTCCGACAATTTATTTTCTGACATTTAAATGAAGTGCTTATATTAAATAGTAGCCAAATGCCATATTCTACAGCCATGGGTAGTCAGTGTGAGGTGGGCAATTTTTACTAGAGAGCTGGCCAGAGATGCAAACTGAATTTAAGTCCAAATGCAATTCACAATCCAAAAACTGTATCCACATATCAAATAAAAATTATTCAAGAGCCACAGGATGAAATATGGCTTTACATTTTTAAAATCACCCTAAACAGTAAAAAGTTTAAAATTTTTATTCCTCAAAATTTAAAAATTAGATAAGTTTGTCTATTTTCAATGCTTCTTTTTCAAATTATGTGAAACTAATTTAATTAAATAAAATTTTATCAAAATTTTTAAAGAATTTAAATTGTCCCTATTTGAAGACAACAAAATCTTTTTCATAAAATCCCAAAACATGCCAATAAAGTGTAATTAAAAGTGCTGAACAAATTCAGTAAATTTAAAAGATTTCAAAGTCAACATACAAAAATCTTTGGCATTTCTAAACATGGACAATAGACAGTCTGAAAAATAAGTCAATAAAATGATTCCTTCTCAGTGTGGTCAATTATGCCAACGCTAAAAAAAAATGGAGTGTCTAAGTTAGGTGGATCCTTTCTAGAGTCTTGGTAAACTTAGATCAGAGAGCTAGGGTCTCCACACACTCAACAACTACCAGCACCACCATAAGCCAGTGTTTGTGTCTTATGAACTTGAAGAATTATATGCAATAACTAGAGGATGAGTTCTCGAGTGATTCATATCACAGATCCGTAGATGGGACCTTAGGATAGAGATGATTCAGTCCTGAAGCAGGACTGGGTTCCCAGGGATGGTGTACATGCAAGGATTTTTATGTGCTTTATGGTAAAATCTGGGGTGAGACTTTGGGACTTTTGTCTTTCCTTGTTCATAATCTATTTTGAACACATGCTCTGATCTCTACTGGGATCACAATCAGATACTTTGTACAACATTCCGCTACCCTTGGTAGGTATATCATATGATTAGTATTAAAGTTAGAACTAAAATTTGTATGAGTTACATCTGTTTTCGAAGGTGACCATAATTTACATAAACAAGATACAATGCAAGAGGGAAGTAGGGAGAGATTTTATAACTTAAATTACAGTATAAGTTCTTAGAAATTTCATAGAGAATAATCTTAAAATTATAACCTGATTTGAAAGCTTTCTCCTATTTGATTTTAATAATCCAGTATATGACCCCCTGAAAAGTCCATATGTTGAGTTTGTGAAAATACTAGATATTATCAAAAGGAACTCCACATGGTTTCATCCTTTAATGATAATTACATTCAACAGATAGAATTAATGCTTTAAGTACTAAAAATTAGAAAACTATTTATAGAAGCCATCCTTATTGGACATATTTTATGGACTTTACAAGTGGGAGCCAATATGGTTATTAGCCTGGTGACCTTTTTGCTACCTCTATGACCAAGACAATATTGAATGCTCCTTCAGATCTTTACGATGTCACATGTAATCAATCTATTGAATCCACCTTTGTGGAAGAGGTCATATGTACTTTATAAAGAGTTTCAATGTAGCAATTCCTTAAACCTTATTGAACACATGGGTCTGAGTCAAATAGTATCAGGAAACTTTCTTTTTCCAAATCATGATGTGCTTAAATATGACTAAAGTAAACTGCCTAGTTTCACACTCTTAAAGGTTGAATCAATGCCAGCTTCTAAGTTTTGTTGAACTGGACTTCCTTTTGGTCTCACGCAATAAACACTCTGATGACTAAAGTATTTGCAGAGATCCCCACACAGGATCCTGGTGAGCTCTTTCTGAGACATGTAAGTGAGAATCACTGGAAGAAAGTTGTGTCTGCAAAGAGTGATTGACTTATTAGAAGTGCAGTGGAGTAGAGATGTTAGATAGAATGTTGTAAGTCCAGACAATAATGACAAATAAATCTAGGGAATAGGTAGGTATTCTTTGCCTCATTTTGTATGGGAATTAATACTCTGTAACTATCAGATAAACTAGACCTGATATCTTAAAAATAAAACCCTTTGAAATGTATTAACAAAACCCTTCCATTCCACCAACCAGAGGGCTAAGAATATATTCAGAGTTTTTTTTTTAAGAAAAGAATATTGTCACTGTCTAAGTCTGATAGAGTTCTCACTGCTTCCCTTTGTTTTTACTCATCAATCTGCTCTACTCACCAAAGTATTTGAAAAGTGTCTTGACTTGTTGATTTTTTAAATTGTGTTATTTTAAGATTTCAAGCTCATTGAATCATATCATATGGAGAAACCTAAATCTATGCACCTGAGATATTTTCAGCTTCTATCCTACCTGGTCTAGGAGCCATTCAGTACCAAAAAATAATATATAAGAAACACATAGAGGCTTATATTAGTTATAAACTGATTGACCTATTTACTCAGGCCTATTATTAGCTAGCTCTTACAACTTAAATTAACCCATAATTCTAGTCTATGTTGAGCTATGCGGCTTGGTACCTTTTATCAATGAGGCATTCTCATCTTGCTTCTTCTGCATCTGGCTGTTGACTGTGCTTCTGTCTTACTCTTCCCAGAATTCTCTTAGTATGGTTGCCCTGCCTATACTTTCTACCTGGCTACTGACCTATCAGTGTTTTATTAAACAAATACAAGCAACAAATCTTTACAGTGTATAAGAGCATTACCCCACAGCAGTCACACAAATTTAGCTCCAGGATAATCCATGTCTTTTAACCTTTTGAGGGAAGAGGTGTTTCTTTTATCAACAGACAATTCTTATGAAACTTTGAGGAATAAACAGAATCTGAATTATTTTCCTTATGTGGAAATGAATAATATGGGACACAAAATTCAACAAGTTAAAGCTACACAATGACTGCAAGTAACTCAATAAAATAAAATGATCTAGACTGATTAACATTTAAGTCCCTGGTTACACAGTTGCCTGGGGCATATTTGGTGGCAACAGAAAGGCATGTTTGTTCTTGAAATGTGAGAAAGAGTAAGGCATTCTAAAAATGAGGTTAAGCAATACAGTAACACAAATAATCCTATAGGAATTACGGAGACACAGCAATATTCACTATTTTTCTTTCCTGTCACTTAAACATGACCTGCATGCATGTTTGTTGTAATGAGGGGGTAGATATTTTGCAATTATTTCCTTTACATTAACCATAAGGTTATGGCATTTCTGGGAAGTATGGATGCCTGTGTCAACCTCAATTTACAGAAACAGAATAAAAGTGTTTCCTTTGCCTTACAAAATTAGCAACTGTTTCTTGATTTATCATCTAGCTACCCACTTATAACAAGAGCTTGCTCTATGAAACAAAAAAATGATGTGAGATAAATATCAACATAACCAGTCTCTTATGCTGACATCTATATATACATGTGTGTCTGTCTATAATCTATCTGTCTGTGTGTCTATCTAGCCATGTTTGCCATGTGCAAATGAGAACCAGGAAATCAGTGATTCAGTTCAAACTGAGCATGAAGACCGAGAAACAGATGAGCTGAACTGATTGTGTACATTTTACTTGTAGCTTGAAGTCTTGAGACCCAGGATCCCCAGATAAAAGCCTCAGAAAATGAGATCTGAGAAACCCAGGGTTTCTGTCTAGCTGGTTTTAGAAATAAAGCTTATATCCTAGCTTATCGTGGAGTTGAGGCAAGTAGAACAAAAGCTTTGGGCATATGTGCATTATAGAAAGAGTTCAATTGGCTCCTGTTCTGCAGGATGAGTTCCAGTATACGTGTCTGCTAAGGGATTCTCTGTCACAGATTCTTAACACTAAAGAGAATGCATATACCCAGGGAAAGACTTCTTCCCACTGTGCGAAAGTTCAATGTCCAGTATTGAAACAACAGCAAAATTCAAACAGACAGTAGTTACAATGTCCAAAGATTGAGGAAATATGGTTCTCAGTTGGAGAAAGTAAATTAGGAATTTGTGGCCTGAATTTTTTGTTCTGTTTGTGCCTGGAGAAGCTAAAAAATGCTTGCCATTACTGATGATATTGGCTCTTCTTTTTTTCAGTGTACTGAATGAAATAATTTATTGTGTGATTTTTTTAAATAAAATAAAAAGAAATACTAGTCTCTTCCAGTAGCATCTTCACAGACACTCCCAAAGATAAGGTTTCATCAGTTTTTTTTTTTTTTGTACATTCTTTATCCCAGTCAAGGACACTCATCCAATTGCTCATCAGAAGGTGATAAGTGATTTAAAAGAAAAAACAGGGATGGAGCAATACTGTGTGAGATAATGGAAATTTGTGGACTGATAGTATGACCCTGGGTTTAAAAATCTCAGGCTTCTCATTCTCATTGCCCAGCTGTCTCTCTAAACCTCTTCTAAGGATCTGGCAACACAAGACATGCAATGGTGGATTAAACAAGCCTAATCTTCAGTTTCATTAGAGCTGTAGATACGTGTGAAATCCAATACAATCCTCTCAATTTGCTCTGAAGATTGCAGAATCCCGTGGTGCCAGAACTTAATTTAGTTTGTGCTTATCAGCAGCTGTGGAACTGAAAAGCCGACTCCTAGCCTTCAAACTCAGAGCAGTCACCTTTCCCATAGAGAGGGGCCATGTTAATTCACTGCAAATCCAGCATGCAAGACTCATGGGTCATGTGCACAAGTTTCCTTTACACATCGTGTTCTTCAAAGGTGCCTCACCTCTTAATCCAGTAACCCACCCCTCAAGCTGTGCATACACAAGCAATGTCCTTAAACAGCTTTATTTGAGTGTTATTAAAAAATTTTCAAAAGCATTCTCTGTTCAATTTATTTTACAATTTGCTCCCCCTATTTGCGAAGGGTACCACATTGGAGGCAAAAGTTTTTTAAAGCTAAAATTTCCTGTTTAAAGTAAGTTACTAAAATTGCATTTTGCCAAAAGATAGAGAAATTTTTCCAGACTTTTGTATAAGAATGGGCTATGCCTGAAATAAGTACATGCATACTCTTCACATCTTGTGCGAACATGTTATAGCCTGGGAGGACATGGATCATAGCTTTAAAGTGTGTGCCCTTTGAGAGCTGGTTTTCATGTAGTTAATCGGTGGCAACATATATTGATCACATAGCAGAGTATAACTGTTTGCCTTCTTGTACTTCCCAGATGGGCATAAACTTTATTATTTTCTTCTTCTGATTCCTCTTGCCATCAACCATTACTCACTCCTGAGGCAGGCACAGCACTTCAACGGTTTGATCTCCTGCCTTTCCTTTTTAGCTGAAACACATGACCCTAGGCTACAAATGTTTCATGGTTTTAATGATCAATCTTCATTAAAGGGAAACTGCAAATTCCTACATGCCAAGCTGCTTTTGACTGGAAATGAAGGGACAGTGTGTCCAGGGGGCAACTTCAGGAAAGCACTACAAAGGATCCTTTCTCTGGAATACTATTGGTCACAATTAGTTTATCCCATTGTTTTTGTTGTTGATGTTAGTAGAAATTTTACTTTATGATTTTTCAGTTAAACATAACCCAGAGATTTTCATCTCTACTGCAGTTTCTTCCCCTAATGGCTAGCCTTGTCACAATGAAGGAAATTCCACAACGAGTTTCTTCAATATCCATGAACTTCTGTGAAGTAATTGGTGCTGCCAGAAGCAGGCATGTCTTACTGCCAGGAAAGTCTAAGTTCTTAAAACCTTTTAAATACCATAGTCTGTAGGTTTTTGAAGTATTGAAGATTATCTATATAATTGAAATATATCGCTGAATATCTAAGACCTCTTACTAACATGACTAAAAGTTTGATTGTTATCGATGACTATCTGTCAATCTTTATTTCTTGATTACATATTACATTTCAAATGAGCTGTATAAACATAATATCTTAAAGAAGAGTAGAAATAAATATATGCAGTATAACAAAATTCACCATAAGTTTGTATCAATAGGCCAAAATACATACCAGTATATAGTATTCATCTCTGTATCACATCCCCTGCTTTTTTTAGAAATTGACTGTGACCAGTCTAGAAACAAGTAGGCTGATGATATATCTACACCTGTGCTTCTGTTCCCCAAAACCAATTCTGCCAGTCTCATCACCAGCTCTGTGACAGAAAGCCTGCTGTGATCTCCTTTTCAACTCTGACTCCATTGTCAAAGGGCCACAAAAATAGTCTCTCCAAATTTCTTTTGCCCAAATCCTCCCATTAACCCCACCTCCTACACCAAGAAAAATTCACTGGAAACACAGCTGCTAAGTAAGCAAGGAAAGCAGGTAAGCCAACAGAGGACCTTCATTACTGCCTCTTCCCCTCCAAATCCCTCAGTCTCATCTCTAGTTCTGCAACAGAACACCAGATGCAATATTCCTTATTCCCCAGCCCAAATCTCCTGTGGGTCCTACAGACCACTTCTTCCTAAGCCCCTTCCCCATTGTTCATTTTACCTGGGACTCTAGCTCCAGTGGAGAACCCCTGCTAGCCCACAGGTCATACATGTCAGAAAACAGGAAGGCTGACTGTACATCTTCAAGTGTCCTTTAGTTGCTCCAGCTCTAATCCCCTCTCAGCCTGAAAGGCAGATGTATAGCAAAACATTTGTGGAAGCTTTCCCTGACTCCCTTTCCTGATCTCCAGTGGATCAATGGATCCACCAGATCTTCCCTTTCAAACCTCCTTGCCAGGCTCATTATTTTGTCCTGGAACCTCGCAGGTATTCCGTTTACCAAAGGGTCACTCCTGCCAGGGAAACATGTAGGCCAACAAGAATTCACATCTCTCCTTCTGCTTCTCCAGATCAAAATCCCCTCGTGTCATTCCCCAGCTTTGTGGCAGGACATCTGCTGTGTTCTCCCTTTTCTCTCTGAATCCATCCCAGGTAGATCCCAGAACTCTCTTTTCTACCACCTCATTCCATTATTCCAACCCCCACAAACAGCAGGCATACCCTGTGAATACAGCAGTTGAGCATGCCAAACATGTCTGCAAAATGATGGGAGCATGCTTGTTAAGGTTTCTGTCCTGCCCAGTTCCCACAGCCAGCAAGTCCTAAAGAAATTACACAAAGTCTATATTAATGTTAAACTGATTGGCCCATTAGATCAAGCCTCATATTAGCTCTTATAACTAATATAGCCCATTATTCTTATCTGTGTTAGCCACACGGCTCAGTACCTTTTTCAGCAGGATAGATCACATCTTGCTTCTTAGGTGGTTGAGACAGGACTGGGGAGAGAGCTTCCTTCTTCCCAGAATTCTCCTGTTCTCATTGTCCCACCTCTACTTCCTGTCTGATTTTCTCACCTATACTTCCTGCCTGGCTACTGACCAATCAGTGTTTGTTTATAACATAATTGACAGAATATAGACAATTCTCCTGCACCACATGTCCACAGAAAATTTCCTACCAAGCCACTCACAGCCACCACATTCTCGTAAACTCTAGAGTGGTAATAGAAACAAAAGAACAAAACACTCCATAATTTCTAGACAAAACCAGGTATCATCACCTAAACCTAAAATTATCCCAATTCTAGGTGCTTAGGTGTGAGCATGGAAACACAATAATAGCTAAAAGTTAAAGGAACAGTGGGGAAAGGCTATGTCAAGGCCCAGCAGTAATAATTAACAATAAGTCTTTGTGTCTTTATTTGGGAGCTAGTTGGTGATCCAAAGAAACTTCCAACTCCATATGTTCCTATTGGTCAAACTGGTTTTCAAATCATAGACCATAAAGATAATTTCAGAACAGGTCAACTTGACCTTGAATATAAGGCTTTCTGAAACCGGTCAACCACAATGATGTCAATATCATTTGACAATGAATTTGTCCTTAATGCTAACTATCAAAGTTCTATTTTATAATAGGTTTTGTTTGCTTGCAAAGTCCATGAAAGACCTATATAAGATTCCTCTTGCTGCAGCTGAGAGCTGCTTTCTTCTCTTACTCTAGAGTAGAGCAAGATGACCTGGACACAATAAACTTTTTGTCTCAGAACAGCTCTGTTTATGAGAGTTCAGATCTCACATTCTGACCCTACAACACATAGCTAAGCTTCACCATGAAAAATACAAGAGATGGAAGAAAGAACATCAGGCATCAAATATATGGCAGAAAAAAATGGATCCATCAGTCAAAGAAAATGCTAAATTTAAAATTCTTTTGATACAAAAAGTCAGGGCCTCTATGAAAAGACTAAATGCAAGAATAATAAGAAGGCAGGAAGGAAAAGTAACCCTGATTTAAGGTCCAGAAAATATATTTAACATAATCATAGAAGAAAATTTTCTTAACATAAAAAAGAAAAAGCCCATAAAGTCACAATAAGTATACAGAACAGCCAATAAAGAGGACAAGAAGTAAATACTCTTGATTTATAATCACCAAAACATTAAAAGTGCAGAACAAATAAAGTATGTTAAAGGTAAAAGGGAGAAATACCAAGTAATGTCTAAAAGCACACCTATTAGAATTATAGCTGACCTCTCAATAGATATGAGAAAAGCCAGAAAGTCCTGAGCAGATGTGCTTCAGACCCTAAGAGAACAAAAATGCCAGCTAAGACTTTCAAAAAGGACACCCACTAAAACTTTCAACTACCATACATAGAGAAAATAAGATAGTCCATGATTTAAAAAACCAAATCAATATTTACTTATAAATACAGCCCTACAAAGGTTACAAGAAGTAAAATCCCAACCTAAAGAAGTTAAGTACAACTGTGAAAACATAAAGAATAAATAATCCTTGCTCAACAAAATCAACAGAAGGGAAACTCACTGACACAGACAAGTACACACCATCACCACTAGCACAAACAACAAAATGATAGGTATCAACAGTCATTAGTAACTGATATCTCCCAATATCAGTCACCTCAATTCCCAATAAAAAGACACAAACTAACAGAATGTATGCAAACAAAGGACCCATCCTTTTGCTGAAGCTATAAAACATCAAAGCATTAAAGATAGATACTATTATATTGTAAAGTTTTAGATAAAGAGATTCTATGCAAATGGACCTAAGAATCAAGCTGGTGTGGCCACATTAATATCTAACAGAATAGACTTCAAACCAAAATTAATCAGAGGATAATGAAAGACACTACATACTCATTAATGGGAAAAAATGTTCCAAGATGATGTTTCAATTCTTCATATCTATTCCCTAAACACAAGGGCACCAAAATTTATTAAAGAAACTGTACTACAGCTTGAATAACATATTGACCCTCACACACTGATAGCTGAAGACTTCAATATTCCACTTTCATCAACAGACAAGTAATCTAGATATAAATTAAACAGAAATATTAGAGCTAACTGAAGTTATAAAACGAATGAACCTACCAGATGTTCACAGATCATTTTACTCAAATACCAAAGAATAAAATATATAAGGAACTCAAGCAACTTGACACCAAAAAAAACCAAATAAATAAACTAGGTAAAAATGGGGTTATAGATCTAAACAGAGAATTCTCAAGAGGAAATGCAAGCTGCTAAGAAACACTAAAATGCTCAAAATCCTTAGCCAACAGGGAAAGGTAAATCAAAATTATTTTGAGATTACACCTGTAAGAATGGCTATGATCAATTATACAAGTGATAGCTCAGGCTGGTAAGGATATGGAACAAGGGGAAGACTCATGCATTTTTGATGGAAGCGCAATCTTGTGCAGCCACTATGGAAATCAGCATTTCAGTTTCTTAGAATGTTGGGAATCCATCTACCTCAGATCTAACTATACCAATCTTGGGCATATATTGAAAGGATATTTCATCCTTTTGTGGAATAACCTTTTTCTACAATGTGAAGTTGTCATTCTGAATGGCTTAATAAAAAGCTGAACAGCCGTTAGTTAGGAAGGATTTTTATGCACAAAGAACACTGAAGAAAAAGTGCACGGTCACCAGATAAAGAAGGAGCAAGACACACAGGTGGATAGGTAAAGTCAAGAGTCACATGAAAATATGTAGATGAATATAATTGGTTAACTTAAGTTATAAGAGCTAGTGAGGCAAGCCCAAGCCATTGGCCAAGCTTTTATAATTAATAATAAATCTCTGCATCATTACTGAGGAGCTGATGGTCCCAACCAAAAATAAAAAAAAATCCGCCTATATCTTACCACAAGGACACACAGCCATTTCATTGCTGCTCTATTCATAATAGCCAGAAATTGGAAACAACCTAGTTGTCCCTCAACAGAAGAATGGATAAGGAAAATGTGGTACATTTACATAACAGATTATTACTCAACTGTTAAAAAATGCATCATGAAATTCGTAAGCAAATGGATGGAACTATAAGAAAATCATTCTGAATGAAATAGTCCAGAAACCCCAAAAGAAATATTGTATGCATTCACTTATATATTGTTATTAGCTGTTTAATAAATGACAACCAAGCTAGAATCCAAAGACCAAGAGAGGATAGACGTAGAAGAAGGGACTAGCAGGATCACATTGATCGCCCTGGGAGAGAGAAATAGAAAAGATTTTCTTTTTGGCTGGAATGGAGGGACACAAGCACAGAAGGACCAGGTGGGAGGAGAAGGGGAGATGGAACTAAAGAAGGGAAAGAGAAGACAGACAGCTAGAATTGAAGGGTAATTGAGGGACAGTATGGAAATTTTGTGCTGTGGAAAATAACAATGAAATAATGCCTAATAATATTCTGCTATACGAATATCTTGGTGCCTATTCAGTCATCATCGGAAAAGATTCCCCTTGCAGCAGGTGGGAACAAATAAGAGAGCCACCTCCCCACATTAATCAGAGAGAGAGGGAGAGACCTTGGAACTTACCACTCTAAACTAGATATCTCCATCAAATCCATATCCTGAGACAGGGAACCCTGTGGAAGTGAGGAAGAAGATTAGGGGAGACAGAAGGGAGGGAGAGGACTAGGATAACAAACCCCTCTAAAACAACAGAGCAAAGCTCCTATGAACTCACAGAGACTGGAGCATGAGTCTCAGGGTATACAGTGGTCTGCACCATGTCCCTTGCATATGTATTATAGCTTTTCAATTTAGTTCCTTTGTGGGACACAAGTATGTGTGAAGAAGTAGGTCTCTGATTCTTGTGCTTGCTCTTGATGTTCTTTTATTTTTCAGTTGACTTAACTTGTCATCAATATGATGAACTCTGTTTTATCTTATTACATTTTATTTCTTATGTTTTGTTGATATCTCTTTGTTGTTTTTCAATGAGAGGCAGAATGGAAGTGGATCCAGATGTGTGGTAAGAAATTGGGAAAAACTTTATTTAAATAGATTACATTGTATTAGAAAAGAAACTATGTTTAATAAAGGAGGGAGAAAAAGAAGTTACAGTCTGTTATAGAAAGCCAGAGCAAGAACTCAGGACAGGAAAAGAGATAGAGGCCATGGAGGAACACAGCTTAATGGCTAGATCTCTACGATTTGCTCAGCCTGCTTTCTTATACAACCCAGGTGATGTTGAGTGTGCATTGAATAGGAGGAACACATGTTCAATAATCCCAAGCTAACTCTGAATAGTGTATTCTAATGCTTTTCTTTATTAAAAGGGAAAATTCACATTACAGGAACAGGGGTCCAACATCAAGGCGTGGAGTGTGGGAAGAAGGGACAAGTTGGTGGGACCACAGTCTTTTGATACCCCAAAGCCACACCTAAACCTGGTCCATCCTCTCAAAGGCCATTGGCTGAGTAAACTCACACTAATCTACCTATTATCCCATTCAATTTTTCCTTTTTTTTCCAAAGTGATTTCCAAGCCTTCATAATTTTCACCCCAACCCCCAACACTATACCAGTAATAACCAATCCCTAAATAATGTCCTTAACCCTGAGGACAATTTTTTTGGGGGAAGAGAGGGGACATCATTTTCTAGAATTATTTCAGCAGTCATGGAGGCAATGCTCTTTCTATCGGATCCTGTAAAAGTAAGATGATAGTTGAGATTATATGATTATACCATCTGGTATAATTGTAAATAGTTTCTGAATAGTTAATAGGGGTTTTTAAGGTTCGTATTTGGAATTCTGGCTAGAACATTGTAAAAAGGTGCAGCATTTCCATTTCAGCTAACCAAGTTGTAATCATCTTGAGCAGCTGGTACCCAAAACTGGTCTTAACGTAGTGCTACCAGCATCATGACATCATATCAATGAGGTGGAGTCATTGTTGTAAGGCCCTATCTTTTTCCTGGAAACTTCAAAGATTACTGTAGGAAAATCTACCGTTCATTGTGGAAAACTTAGAGATTATTCATATAGACATATATTCTATGAAAAATATGATATAGACAAAATAGGTATTGAGAAAAATAATTTTTTCCTAAAAGCTTTCTTTTTTCTATTCTATACCCAGATGGCTCCTGACAAGAGACAGAAACTCTGAATTTTCCTTGTAACAACAAACTTGGATTTGGAAGACAGCCATTGTCCAAATCCAAAGCCAGACACACTGTACACACACACACACACACACACACACACACACACACATGATTTTTACCCTTACATAACTTGTCCTCATAAGTCATATTTCCTTTTGCTTGGTGATCCTTTGTGGATAGATCCAGACTTCATTGATGTCAGATAAGATCATGATAGGACACTGAAAAGGAAATTTTTATTATTTTTTTCTCTAGTTAACTATGAATGATAAGAAATGTGGATTGAATACTAAAAAACATTTTTTTTAAATTTTATTTTTTGGCACAGTAAAATATGAGTGATAAAAATGGGTAAATAACATTTTTGGAATTTTAGAAATTTACACCAAACAACAGAAACACATCCCAAAATAAAACAAAGTAAGGTCATGAACATAAATCAGTCTTCGAGAAGGTGAAAACATTTGCCTTCATATAATTGGAGCCCAGTTTGACTCTGAGGATTGTAATTCAGTTCACAAACTCTAATTGCTAACTAAGGAAGGACAGATTTAATCAAGAGCTCAAGGGTTAGTTGGTAGGTAAGATGAAAGGAACTTGAAGCCCCTCATTACATTCCATCCACAGCAAGGAGGGGGAATACTGATACTCGGTTCATTTTATGCATTTCATTCAGTCTGTTTCCAGCCCATGAGATGTTGCCACCCATTTAGGAAGACTCTTCCTACATTATTATATGTGATTGAAAAATTGCCATGAACTAGCCCAGAGGATTGTCTTTTAAGCGACTCAGAGTTATCAACCTGATGAACACATTTTACTTCTATAGGAATTGAGGGACTTTAAATTTTAATGAAGTATACTAAGGCTACTCAAATTAAGCCCTAAAGAAGTTTTGATGTTTCTTAGAATGGAGGTAGTGCACCAGTTTCTAGGACTGGGGAAGGAAACAATAATCTCTATAGAAGCAGTTATTCCTAGAGAATTTTGCTAAAAAGTTTAAGAGTTTCGAATGTAGTTCAATGGTGGTACATTTGCCTAGTGTGCTAGCGGCTTTGGGGTTGATCTCCACCACCACAAAAATGTTCTGATGCAATCTACAATGTCACATCACTAGAGAATAAATAAGAATGGCTAGTGATGCTTCTATTACATTGACAAGTCACAAAATAATCATACTGAGAGAAAGAAACTAACGATAGAAGAATCGATACTAGGATGTCTTGCTTAGATAAAATTCTAGGAAACATAAACTCATATATTATTTCAGAAAGCACTTTTTTTGCCTAATGTAGAAGGAAATTTTAAAGGCAAGGCTGTTGTGAGACGATAACAAAACACATGTGAATACGTGAAGATGATCAGAATGAGCCATCACTGCAGAATGAGGAAAGGATGTCAAGAGCTGAGGAATGGCTACACATGACACATAAATTTTATTCCTCCCTTATATCACTCGGGAAAATAGATCCTAAGTGAATTGTGCCATGAATTATAAAAGGTAAGGGAGATGCGGCACTGTATCAATCAGATGCTAACAAAAATTTTTGGTTTCAGTTACATGCTTAATACCTACAATTAATTTTCTTTGACAGTATACCATTATTTACTATAATTATCTCATGATATATCATCCCTGTTAAAAAGACAAGGAAATGAAACAAAGCCAGTGTAATACTGAGTAATTTTGACACTAATTTCTCTTGTGTCACAAAAGTTCTAAAGTAGTATTTTAATAGAATCAGAAATGTTAAATCCTAACTTGCATTTATACTTCTTTATTTCTGTGATAACAGATTTAAGATGCATAATCTTTCCAAGCCTCAGTTTCTTCACATTCAAACAAGAGTAATACATTTGGCTGATATTAACTTAAGGAGTTGCAAAGGTCAAATAAAGCAAGCTGTGTGAAAGAGATCCGTAACCACGTTCCCATTAATAATGGAAGACGTGTCAAAAAAAGTATAATAGTCACAGGATTAGGACTCAAAATTTCAACATTTGAATCTCATATGCTTCTCTTTTTGATGAGAGGATTTTGGCAAATTACCTGGTATGCTTCTCATCGATACATCCAGCTATAACTATGTGCCAGAAACTCTTTGCTTTACGTTTATCAACTCATTTAACTATTACACAGCCCTACATATATACACACATCTCAGTGTAAGTCTGCAGAAATAAGACAGAGATATCCTTCAGTATGCCCAAGCTCATAGCACTAATAGTCATCAGAGCCAGGATTTTTCAATCAGTGATGCAGTAAGACTACTATTGTTTCAGTTGTTAATTGTAAAAATTAAGGACGAAATATGGAAAAATAAATATAGTGCCCAATATGATATAAACAATAAATTATGACTATAATTGTTGCTTTAATCAACTAAGAGTTTGCATTTCAAGGATGAGAAGAGGTAATGACTAGCGCAAAACATAAACTGGCAATGAGAAATACAGATGAATTTGATTAAATGTAAATGAGCTAAACGGGTTAGATTTGATCTTAGAAAGTGAACAAAGAGAAGCATGCATATAGTCTGTCTTGCAACGATGAGCATCATTAGATGATGAAATATCAATTGGATAACCATATGAAATTAGACAAAGATATACTACCTGACACCAAGAGCACAACCAATAAAAATCAGTGAATGCATGCTAGTTGTCAAATCAGCTAAATAAACACCCTTCTTTGAGGTTGTTAAGGCTTGGGAGCTTGTCGCCATGGTTACTTTAGGCATGCATGGAGTATATCCTGATAAAGATTCTTAAATTAGCTTATCTTTGAAGCTTTGTGTACCCCATAAAAGTTACGTGACTCTACAGAGTGCTTATAAATAAGAATTTGTACATCAACCAATACTCTCCCAACATCTTCACATGAAGCTTCTTAGATTAAACGAAATAGAGCAATCTGTCGCTTGACTTTTCTATGACATTCAAGATACCAAAGTTTTTAAGAAGAGATTGATTTAGACACAAGTTTAATGGAATTAAAAATGTGTGATTAATGACATCTGTTTTTCAGGCATGATAGCTGCGGTAAAATTAATTATTGCCTCATATAAATTATACATTATACTGTACTTTGCTGAAAAAGAAGTATAAATTCGTTAATTCTTTTACATTAAAAATCATTATATCTACTGGATAGTAGATCATATAGTAGGATGATTTTAATTTTGTCCTACTAACTCCTTTGGACTACAGCATTATTAAAACATTACGAATCTATATTTTAGTGCTGTATCTGAGAAACCCAATAATATCCAGTTTTCTTAGCTAGCCAATGCAAAGGAAAAACTCAATAAGAGCCTTAGAGGTTTGGCCTCTAGGCAGCAGACTGTGCAGTGAGCTGGTGGAAAGGTGCTCTCTTTCAATATTTTTGAAGTATTTAAAAGAATGAAATAGAGTCCAGGGGATGCAGTATCCCGGTAAATGTCCATATACCACCAATATAAAATATACATAGAGTAAACAAAGCACTCATAATGTTTTAACTAAACTTCATTTAAAATCTGTATGAAGAGTAAACCTAAAAATACACACGTGCTATTTGATTCAGTATTAAATAACACCCTGATTTTATTATTACAGTAATAAATTTTCAATTTTTTTCTAACCAACAAATCAATGATATCCAGCACATTTGATTTGACATAATGAGAACCACCTGAAGCTTCTCAAGTTATAGGTCTTTGGAATTCTCACTGGATAGTAAGAGTGCTAATGCCCATGTTCCTTTATACTAAGAAATGATGTTTAACTCTGTACTAGTGGCAACAGATAAGGAATAATTACAATTTTTTTTTAGTATTGGTGCTTTTTAATGATGAAAACACTGTGCTTTGTCATATATATGCTATCAAAAGGAAGCTTCTACTTATAAACTGTAACAACTTTCAGAAAATATAGGTAATTTGTAGACATGCATTGTATATTATTAAGAAACATCGGCAGGTTCATTATTGGCATAAGGGCTATATATAAAATATGTATGACTAGGTAGTACTTTTAAGCATAAATCACTGTATTACATAGCTTTACAATTTTTCATAGTAGCCAATTTATTTGAACAAATTGTTTTGTGTACAACTAATTTGAGATTAAGAGTAAATAAGAAAATTGCATTTGTCTTAACTGATGAATAATACTCTTCTGTCTTCTGTACAAATGTACAGCATGTTCAATCTTCATTCATCAATTGATGGACATCTAATGTGTTTCCATTTGCTGGCAATTGTCAGTGAACACCAGTGATCATGGAAAAACAGATATTCCTAGAGTAGGATATGAATGAATTTCCTGACTCATTTGTAATAATGTTCTGCACAAGGGGAGAGAGATAAGGATGTATTTCATTCATCTACATAGCTATTCAAATTGCACCTGCATCTTTTGGTTGATGATGCTATCTTTTCTGTAATGTGTAATGCTGACTTCATTGTCAAAAGTTAGGACTATGGGAACTTGGGTTTTTGTGTGGCTCCCCAACTTGATTCTTTTGCCAAGGAGTCTGTTTTATGGCAATTCCAACCTGTTTTAAATACTGCAATTAATTTAAGTTTTGTAGTATGGTGTTACCTTTAAAAGATTTTTTTGTTGTTTTCCAGAATTATTTCTGCTATTCTGAGTTTTGTATTTTCATAAAAGTTTAAGGTTCCTTTTTATTAAAACAGAAAAGAGGAAAAACATACATATAAATAAAATGCCACTATAGGATGCTGTGGGATTCCCCTTAGTATGCTGTGAGTATGTTTTATTACCATTGGTTAATAGAGAAGCTGCTTTGACCTATGGCAGGGCAGAATATAGCCAGATGGGAAATCCAAACAGAGATATAGTGGGGGTAGGTGGAGTCAAGAAGATGCCATGTAGCTGCCAAAGGAAAACTTACCAGTAGGCCACAGCCTCATCATATTAGTAGAAATGGGTTAATTTAAGATGTAAAAGCTAGATAGGAATACACCTAAGTTATTGGCCAAACAGTGTTGTAATTAATATAGTTTCTGTGTGAATATTTGGGTCTAAGCAACCTGGAAATGAACGAGCAGTCTCCTTCCTACAATAGATAGTAACATCTGTTTGCTTTCTGAGACATATGACTAGAATGCTTTTGTCCATCCTTTCACACTAAGGTGATTCCTCACTTTCGAATTGAGATAAGTTTCCCATAAAAAGCAAATAGACAGATTTTTCTCTTGATCCATTCATCCATCTATCTTTTTATTGAAGAATTGTGTGTAGTAATATTTAATATTATTGTTGAAATGTGTGTATTGATTAAAGTCATTGTTTTAATATATGTTTGATGTCAGTGGTATCTGTTTCTGTTATTTACAGTTTTATTTGTTTTCTTTCATAGTCCCTTGTGTATGTTTATTTCTCTCTTTTGTCTGATATACTGTTTAATTTTTAGATTGTTTATATCACAGAGAGCTACTAATTCTTCTTGTACTATGTCAGATAGTTTTGCTGGATATAGTAATCTAGGTTGGCAATTTTGTTACAGTAGAACTTGGAATATATTGTTCCAGGCTCTTCTGGATTTTAAAGTTCACACTGAGAAACTTGCTGTTTTTATTCTGGGTTTTTCTTTATAGGTGGCATGTGTTTTGATTTTCTCTTTGTTTGCTGCAGCTTTCCATGCTCTTTATTTGTTCTGTACTCTGAATGTTTTACCTACAATATACCATGGGGAGTTTGTTTTCCGGTCAAGCTTACTTGTGTGCTCCATGTATCTCTATGGCTATGTCTTTCCTTCATTGGGGAAGTGTTCTTCTATGATTTTGCTGAAGCTCTACTCCCTTGACCTCTGTTTCTTTTACTGCTTAAACTTGAAGGGTGTGACATTTGATGGTGTCATGCATTTCCTGAATATTTCTTCCTTGTGTGATTTTTAAAATTGTTTGTTAGTTGTTTTATCTAGCTCCTTTAGGTTCTCTTTGAGTTCTAATATAATTCTACTTTGAAAGACTTCCTTTGAATTTCATAACTCGGTTGTTGAGTTTTGCATCCCCGTCTTCATCTCAGATTGAGTTCTTTTTAGTGTTTTTCTGTATTGAATCTGGTGTTCAGCTTCTGGCCCGTCTTAGTCACTTTCATCAGCCTTATGTTGTGTGAGTTTTTTGGACATCACTCGGGCTTTATTCCCTTCAAGTTCATTGAACTGTTTCCTTGTATCATCTTTATGTTTCTGGAGTTCACCGTGAATTTTATGATTATTTTTTAAAATTCTGTGTCAATGGGTTCAATGAGATAATTCTCCTTGGAGAACATTCCTATTTGAATGGTATATTTTGCAGGGGACACAAAGAATACTGCCTTGATCTTTCGTATTGATTGTATTTTTGTGGTGAGAGCTGCCCTTGTGGAGTTCTTGACTAGCTTCGTTTCTAATATGAACACAGCAAGCTCGAAAAGCCAGTTTGAAATTTGGGAGTTGATCTGGGCATGACAAATGTGTTTGGAGGGGCGATGCTGAATGTGGGCCCCCTGTGAAAGCTGAGTGTTACAGAGGTCATGGGAAGGAGAATCAGGCCAACTCACCCAGCTAGGTACTGGCACAGGATGTGGAGGATCTGACTGGAAGAAGGGGATTTGTGAAGCATGAACTGTCTGAGGGTTGTCAGCTGGTAACACAGATCCTGGCCAGAAATGGACGGTTCAAAGTCCATTTTTAGATGCTTGAATAAGCTTCATTAGCTAGTCAAAATTTTACTGGTGGTTCAGAATTCTGTTACATTATAGCTATGGAATATAAAGCTTTTGTTATTAAACAATCTTTTATTATTTCATATATTTACAACTACCATTTTTGTGCACCCATGTCATCTTAACTCATTAGCTTTTTGGGTTTTGACTTTGGAACCTAGCTTTTAAGAAATTTGCATTTGGTAAGCTATATTTGTGGATGTTATCATTGTATGCTATTATAGCCAACATGCAGCAATTTTTGACAGATAGACTATAAATATAAAACATGAAGTTAAGTTATAAAAATTAACTTAATGATATTTCCATAGATTTATGTGTGCTTAGATTGCTGTTACTTATTTCTAAAATGATAAAGGATTCAGTAGAAATGAATTACAAAAATAAACCAACAGGACAGTAATGAAAAGATTTACAAGAATCTATCAAAGATTAATGTGAGCTAATTTTAGACTAGATCTTAGAAAATATTTCTATGAGAACAATCTCATAATTACATAGCAGTAGAAGAGGATAGTTTTTCAAAATTCAATTTGAAGACTATAAAATCCGTAAAATGTTTTTTCAATAATCTTGAATAATCTTGAGAAAACACTGGGTAAATGTTTGCTTTATATATCTATTTTGTACACCGACATATTCAGGATCGTGTAAGAACTGCTCAGATGGAAAAGATTTGTAAATGGAAAAAGTTTAAGAAGCCTGATGTAGGGAAAATGAGTTTGCCCAGCAGGTGAAAAGTGTTTGCCACAATGGCATGATTGTGTGGGTTCAACCCCCTTAATTCATGACAGAGGGGGACTAGTTCCTAGAAACAGCTGTCCTCTCTCTTCCATATGTGTGTGCTTACTCTCTCATTCACACCCATAGCAAATTAAATTACAAATTAAAAAAGAAGCCCTGGTATATTTATACATTGAAGGCAAAATAATTCTGCTCCCAATAATAAGAATTTCAGACGTTGTTCAAAATTTTATATTTTGAATATAAATGGAGTGTTTATTTTATTTTTTGTGTTCTCAAATCCTAGCAAAAAATGCCAGTGAGACACTTAAAACATTGAGATTAAGGTAGATCAAGAAGAACTTTTCTCCCAAATAGTTTCTCACTGCTTAAAATTGTGCTTTTTCAAATTTTAAACTTTTAGATAGACTGGAAGAGGAGTTGTTCTGTATGTAAAAGTCTCATTTAAAATTTTTCTGACTGATACTTTATTTTGTTCTCATCCAATAGTCCCTCAAAGACAAATTTAAACAGATCCTTAACAAATGAATATTAAGCAAAAAGTTTTGTTCTCTTACTATAAAATGTATCTTAATTTATAACAATCATCTTGTAGTAATTGTATATTAACTTGGTGTAATGCCTGCACCTGTGTTACTCTTGGTACAGTTCAAGCGCCACTGTACCATACGTGAGTTGGGCAAGAGCCTGGAGATTTAAAGAACACACAAAAGACCTGGGTCATTGGAAAGATCAGCCAAATGCCGTTTATTCAAACTTAGGAAAAACCTTAAATACCTAGCTGCTGCACAATGAAATACCCCCCAGGCAGGTGGGCAATTACCATGCCCAAGATGTAGTCAACAATGCCCAATAGCTGATCACCAGGCAGAACAGAGAGAGCGTAGCAACGAACAGGAAACGCTGGCTGGCCAGAAACTTCCTCAAAATGAACCTCAGAAGCAGGGGTAGACCCATGGGCTCTACAACTTGGCACAAGCTACAGACATTTTTGAAAAGGTAAACTCAATCTAGAAAATACTCCCAAAGATTGATCCCTGGGTATGCATTTTCTTGATTGATGATTGATGCGAGAGGGCCAAGGTCACCGTGGATAGTTCTCCCCACTGTGTTGGTGGTACTGGGTGTTCTAAGGAGAAAATCTGAGGGAGACTTGGGGAGCAAGTCTGAGGGTAATGATCTTTCACCACCTCTGCTTGAGCTCCTGTTTCCAGATTCCTGCCCAACTTGAGTTCCTGCCCAATATTCTTCAGTTGTGAACTGTTACCTGGAAATATAAACTAGAATAAACCTTCTATTACCCAAGTTTATTTTGGTCACAGTGTTTTATTGCAGCAATAAAAACCCTAAGACAATAACATAAATCTATATTGTTATAATTGGTTATTCCTTCAATTTTTGCAATTGTTTTAAATTCTGAACTCATTTTCCATATTTCCCAAGAATATGCATGAGCCATGGTTTTATGGTGCTTCTAAAGGTGTTGTCTCTGATGTCAGTCTTTTTCTCTCGCAAGTGCTTTTGTTTTGGTTGTTCTGGTAGCGAGGTGGTAGTGGTAGTAGTCTTGATTTTTTTTTTCTGAGGTGTATCAAGTGTGATTATCTTGAAGAAAATATGAGAAACCTTAGTGTGACTGTAATCAAGAAGCTGGGAAGAGTGCACAATGTTCCATTTGTCTCTGATTTTTCACCAGTTCAGTTTTGGGGCAGATTATTCAAACTTCCAGGGTATATCAACTAGTTACATACACTAGATCAGGATTCCCGAAACTTTTCCCATTATAATCCCTTTTATCCTGACAATTTTTTTACATGATCCTTGACATACATGTAAATAAAAAAAGAATATATAATTCAAACACTTACTGATGCTACACCACAGAGAAATGTATTTCTAACAATTCATTAGAATACACTTAATTTAATCATTTATTGAAATCACATACTGTATAAATGTGCTTGTTTAATTTTACACTAATGATTAAAATCTTAGCTGAGTATTTTATACAGCATCCTTAAAGTTGTTTGGAATTTAGCATTAATTTATGGTCATCACCTTGGAAAATGCTGCTTTGTAAGAATACATACTATGAAGAATCAGAAGTATGTTTACGGTCATTTCAGAAATCACTGGAAATTCTGTACCCAAAGTAAAATCCACTTAACAAATTTTCAAATGAAACTGAATTTAGAAACTTTACAAAGCAATTAAAAAATCAAACATTCTGACATTACAAACCAAATATAAACTAATTTGATACATGGTGAGGAATAAAATAATCTTGTTTTTTCACAAGTAACCCATTATGCTTTTTTAGAGTAGCAAACTTGGTATGTGCAATATCAACACAGCAGTTCATGGCACATTGTAATCCAATCTGAGCCGAGGTATTTCAGGCCGTGTTCTCTGGCAGTGTGCGGCACGACAGCATGCATACATAGAGCAAAGTGTACATGTTTCATGGGCAGGACCCATTCTGCAGTGAAGCTCTGTTATGCAGCATGGGCAAGGAAGCTGAAATACCTAGGATTTGTTATATGTTATAATTTGAGTTAATTTTTGTCATTGTACAGTCATAAATCTTTTGCGATTGCCAATTTCCTATGACACTCACATTGAGTTATTGTCCCTAGTTGGGTTCCCAGCCACAGTTCAAAACCTGAGTAGTTGCTGTGGTTCACAGGAATCATGCAGGGAGATTTCAGCTGATAAGGCAGAGGGCTGACCCACCGGAATGAATGAGGCCCTGGGTCTACCACCTTTTGGATATAGACTGAGTCTCACAGAGGATCTGTTGTGAAGCCATAAGCATTCTCCCTTGGTGCAAGATTCAGTAGAGTGTGGATAAGTAGAAATGACTTTTTCCCCATGTACTGGTATATGGGGTCATCCTCTACATTCTGTGGAGCTTCCAGTGGGAAGTTCAGTCCTTCAGTCGATAACCTTAGTTCCCACAGCCTAATCTTGCTTCATTCCCTAAGATACGTTAGAAGCCACCTCCCTGCAACTATCTTCCTTTTGGCAGAACATGCATTCAGGAAAGGCGTTTTCTGTATAGATCACATTTGGGACCTTCAAAGATAAAGGGATATCCAAGCTCAGAGAATTGCCTTTTTGGCATATATCTATAAACAGAAAACTTTATAGAATAAGAGGAGAATAGCAGGAGAGGAATAAAGAAACTGATGAAGAAAAGAAGGTAGTGGAGAATTCTTTTCACCCTCAGATATAAGTCTCACGTTTTCTGTAAGTGGTGTAGGATGTCCTTCTATCCATGTTTTGCTTTCATTGGTTAATGAATAAAGAAACTGCCTTGGCCTAGTTGATAAGGCAGAACTTAGGTAGGTGGGGAAGACAGAACTGAATGCTGGGAGGAAGAAAGGCAGAGTAGGAAAGATAGACCATGGAGCCACCAGAGACAGATGTGCCAAATCTTTCCTGGTCATTGCCACGTGGTGATACACAGATTAATAGAAATGGGTTAACATGAGATGTAAGAGTTAGCCAATAATAAGTTAGAGCTAATGGGCCAAGCAGTGTTTTAGTTAATACAGTTTCTGTGTGGTTATTTCAGGGCTAAGCTAGCAGGGTGGCCAGGTGAATAAGCGGCTTCCTCCTTGCAACATGTAAGCATTCTTCTGGACCCTGAGAGAACACTGAGCCTGGCACTCAGAGGTCCCTGATAGGTAGTAGACTAATTTGATTAGGATCCAAATTCTTTATTCAAATAAACTCACAGACTGTATCATTGTAGCTTGTCTTCCTGTTGAATTTGTCTTTAATTTGATACAATTAATGTGACTGCTTTGCAGCAAGAGACCTTTGATGTGTTTTGTATTTAAGACTTCTGTGAACTGGGTTGTTTCAAATCTTTCAGAAGTTCCTTGGTTCAGTGATAGAAAGTGGCCAGTGTGGAGAACTCTGGCTCCTCCATTAATTTGTCTTCACAGTTGAGTGAGGACAAGAACTGTGCTGTCATTTTGGAGATGGACATACATATCCCATCCTCCAAGACTCAAATATTTAGAGCTGCTGAACTGGAACTACTGGAAAAAAAAACAAGTTTATTCAAAACATCTTCACCACATAAAGATGTTCTCCATAAAACTTTCCTTTCAGAAACAGCAGCAACAGAGAAACCCTGTCTCAATACACACAAAAAAATGCTGGATAGAGAGCATAAAGGAAGATTGTGACACCTTTGGCATGACAGTAACACAAGCATCTAGGACTGCCAACATAGAAACAACTGGAGAGCAGCCATAAATGAGCTGCCCATGCATTTATGTTTATGCGTTTCTATTTATTCCAAATCTTTCCTTCTTAGACCTGTATCCTGAACACTGTTTCCCTGTGAATAAGATCCCATTCTTATGGCAAAAGTCACAAGGGAGTTTCTGTCCCTGAAGCTTTGTTGTTTCTACTGTGTTTAAATATGTAAGAAAAATAAACCACTTGGTCAGACTCTGGACATTTTGACCTAGCATCTGCTAAAGAGGTGGTGACTTGAAGCGAGTTTCATTCTTTACCTCACATGGATCGTTTACCTGCCTGCTGGGACCTCCAGGGACCCCCCCCCCCAACCAACACTGCAATCTTACCTTGCCTCTGTACTTAATTTTTCTCCGTGGCTTATGTTATTGTCTAACTTATGAGAGCTAGGCATATACACATACATAGCAACCCTTCTTTACTGGCGTAGAGATGACTCCTGCATATCTTGTTCATTGATCTACCCATAACTCTTTGGCATAGTGTTGATACAGAGTAAGCACACACTAATCATTTCTGAATAAATGTACCTGTATAGAAACAAGTGAAACCTAAGAATTTAAACAGCTATATCCAGGGCTAGTGACACAAGCATGAAGTGCCAGCTACTTGAGAGGTTGTAGCAGGTTTACCATGAGAAAATACAAGGCCTACCAGGGTAATTTGAGGAGGCTTCTCCCAAAATAAAGTGTAGAGAAAAGAGAGATCATAAAGGTAGGTGGTAAAACATATAACTAGTAGATGCTGGATCCATTATTTATTGCCTAAGATGGTAAAAAAAGAGAATATATAATTAAATAAGTAAAATAATATAAACAAATAAATAAATGTACAGCTGTCCAGTGCCTAACAGTCATCATGAAAACATAAATACAAGTAACCTTATACAGACAAAACCAGTTATTTTTAGGAATATATATGTATATACATATAGGCATGTAATAATGTGAGAAAAGGGACAATAAATTTGAAGGAGATGGGATTTTATATAGGAGGATTTGGAGAAGAAAAGGGAAGGGAAATGTATTGATGTTATAATCTCAAAAGAGAAGTCTAAATTAAAATGTTCATTATTCGAGAGAATCTAAGAAAAAGATCTGGCTCACAGGAATGTGTTCCAGAGGAAAATGTGCAAAATATTCCAATTTTTTTTGTACAAGCAAAACAATTTCAATTTTCAGTCATATCTTTGAAAAGGGTAATTGGAAAACAATATTCCATCAAGAAGATTCTAAAGACAATATTAAAATGCATTAAAACCATTTAGAGATCATAATTAGACTGAAATAATAAATTGAGAAAGTTAAAGAAAATTAATGTGCCCTACACTGCTAAGGTGTTAATAAAAGTAAATTAAACTTATAATGAGTAGATTCAGGGAAAAAATCCTAGCAGTAATGGGGGAATACTGCCAATGTAAGCTGAATATCTGAAGCCCTGTTTTCAGTATTCTATAACAATTACTATTTAAAATTGCTTACTCTCTGTCAGTCATTAGGAAACTTCTCGTACTGGACAATACTGAAGCCAAGTCCAGATGGCCAACTGACATGTTATATCTCATGACACTAACATCCTCTATCTTTTCCATTCAAAACCATGTTATATGCATCACTATATTAGTAACTATAGAGTTATGTTTCTATGTACACATAATTATAAATGACTATATATGCATTCATGTGTAGATGTATGTATGTGCATACCATATGTGTACATACGCACATATGTAAATATCGGGTTTTGAACTTTGCAGATGTACATGTTATCCTAGAAAGCCCTGCATTCCATACAAAACACATCTTGCGGCATCGTCTTTTGTTTCATGTTCAGAACTCTGGAATTGCAACCCGTTCTTCCTCATTATTTGGCTTGAGATCAGAACATGATCTTTTCCATGTGCAAAAGCCTGAGAATGAGGAGCTAACTTCGGACCTTTGAGATTGGGACAGAGCACCAGCTTCGTGTCCTTGCCCTGCCTTTCACACAGTAAGAGTCTATTGGCCAGGGTAAGACACAGAGAGATGCTATTTTACCCAGAACACATCCTCAACTCCCTCTCCCACCACACCGTAGATCATCTATATTTTGTACTTTACCTAACAATTTATGTAGAGCCGTACATAAAGATACCTTTATGTGTGTCTGACTTGTTCCTTTAACTAAATAGAAAAAAAACAATTCATTGATGTCAAAATCTAGACTCTCTCCTTTTTCCTAACAACAAGTGTTTATTCTGACAAGACCATTTCTGTCCTCCAAAATGTAAAAGGATAAAGCAGAACAACTTTTCTGGCTGAAGCCAGCTCACTCTGGTCACATTTATGGTGAGAGTGCGCCCTCGTGTGGCAATAAAATGTTATCAGTAATCTGAAAATTCGCTCTCTAAAAAACCTCAGACTTTTCTTTCCAACCCTAAAGATGAATGTGTAAGTCTGCAAAGACGGCTGCACTCACTGGATTTTCACATTTGCAATTGGATATTTTTCAACATTCAGGCCGTTGTCTCCAAAACTCTGTTAAATGACAATGTAAAACTGTATCATATTTAGCTTATGGGGACACATAATCTGTCAATTCAACACAACATTCTGTTATTTATCTAAGTTTTTATTATACCCATAATTAACTTTTCTCAAATCATATGGAAAATATATAAAGAGTTCTAATCTTATGGAAAATTGTACATAAAACTAGGTAGTTCAAAACAAAAGCAGTTGAAATGTGACATTATCTATTCTAAAATTATTATTTACATATATTAGCTAGGTCCATTGTTACAACATAATTGAGAAGTCCCACTAAAACGGGAGCAGCTAGAATTCTCCTCTCCTCATTATTTCATCATGTTTGGGGAAACCAATTTTCCTTCATTTGGATCTCATAATGCATGCAATAAGTTTTGTGAAAAATAGTCACCCCAAAGTGTCATTGAACTCTAGAACGTGTGTCCTGGAACTTGATATCCAACTGCCCTTTGCCCTTCCTTCCCATAACCAAATGAGAGATTTATTTATGAACTGGAGAGTAATACCCCCTGGTTGAAAATATTTCTGAGGGCACAGATTGTGGGAAATCTCATACTTTCTAATAAACAACAGCAATAACTAAAACTGAAAGAATAACTGAAAAGTTAAACATCAAAACAGTTTCAGAGCTTATTTGTCTAAATTGAAAGGGATCCCAGCACAATAATTGTCTATATATTGTATGTAAATTTATCAGATTAAAACAAGTGAGAGCACAATAATTTTGAGTACTTTTAATAAAACTTCTAGTCATTTACAATCAATATTTTAGCAATTATCCATAAGTGTTATACCAAGGGTTGTCATCTTAAGGTACACCCCCTCCATGAACAGTCCAATGGGGAAAACTTATCTAAGCACTGCTCTCTCAAAAATTATCAAAGGTTGTTTTCAGAAATTATAGAAAATACTGAAACTTGGATTTTTTTCTGTCAAATATAATTTCATGTTTGGAAAGTGAAACTTCATAAGGCATTATCAGGTTTTAATTTGGAGCATCAAAACTACCTAGCGAAGGACAATTACTACTGTTTTCTGCTTCATAGAGAAATGTGCAGAAACTTGAGTAAAGTCTGTCCCTTTCAGTAAGCTGGAAGCTGGCCTCATGCAGGCTGCAGTGTGCTGTGCTTTCACTTTCTGTTTCAAAACATTCTAATATTCAGAAAACAGACACATTATTGATGACAATAGTTAGAGAGATGATTATAGACCATAGGTACTGGCTAAGTCTCTTATTCTTCAAAAGAGACACTTGAATTTTAGTTCCTAAAATAGGCTGGTGGGTTCATTATCAAAATTCATTTATTTATTTTGTGGAGGTTGGGGGCAAGAGAGAGGGAGGGGGGGATTAAGGGAGGGAGGGAGGGAGGGAGGGAGGGAGAGAGAGAGAGAGAGAGAGAGAGAGAGAGAGAGAGACCTTTAAGGATTCATTGCTTCTACCACGCCATTTCTGGGAATCAAATTCAGGTGCTTAGGTGTGACAGCAAGCACCTTAAGTCCCTGGTCTCTTTTGAAAGCCCTGAGAAAATGTTATTAATCTTACAAATCCCTGTAGGATCTTTCAAAGGAGAACAAGTAGTGCTTTGTAATCTAGGTGATAGCATCTATATGATTTAAAACCTTCCTGAGAAGACTGGGAACCAGTATGTTACAAATCAACAGTGTACTTAATTGTTCCCACAGTTTATCTCCAAGGAATAAAGATCCCCGTGTCTTACACAATATATCAGTTCTCCTCTCAAAGGCTACTCCACACCTGCCAGTTAGTAAACTCTCATTGAACTAATTATTTGGTTTGCTAATTACACAATTAAAAAGTAGTGGGAAAATCTTTCCTTATGATTTTCAGTAGGGAAGAGCCTTGTACAGGCTGCCTTAAGATAAACCATGTTAATGTTTTGACACTAATTTAGAGTAATCATGTTCAGAACTTGACAATAACCAAACTCAAAAATAACCAAATAATAAAAACACCTAAAAGCAGGATTCTAGTTTGCAACCTGCCCTTCTTTCACAGAATGACAAGAGTCTAGCTAAGTGCCCTCCAGTTTTCCATCCGTCCCAGGTAGGTAGACTGAACCATGAGATGGGAGGGTTCACAGTAGATGGATAAATCTTTATGTGTCGATTCCTGTTTAAAGTTCAACATTCTGGGATATTGTGTGGGAATGCTCAGAAGGTAATATAGAAATATTAAACTTCACGAGCTTAATCGAGGCTGTCAACATGGCTCTTGCTTTCTGGTTTCCATTTGTTATTTATATTAACTAATGGAAGCAGAGGGTGGTCATGTGTACAGCAGCTGTATCAGTCAGTGGACATACACACACACACACACACACACACAGAGGGAGAGAGAGAGAGAGAGAGAGAGAGAGAGAGAGAGAGAGAGAGCTTCTTCTCGATTCAGTATCGCAGGACTAAGCACAAAATTTAAGGGCAAACTTGTTTGAAGAAAATTTGAACTAAGTGACTTTGGAAATCTTGAAAATTCTACCACATTTTTTTTTGTCTTGATATATTTTTTTCCTTTGTGCTCCACTAACTATGGAGAAAGGAATATTGATTGGATTTAATTGTCGTATGTGTTTTCTACCCTTCCTTGTTCTCTATGCTTGAGAATTCACCAAGTCACTATGATTGTGCTCAGTTTTGCCACCCATGCCAGAGTAAAATAAATAAATTTCCTGAAAGTCTGTCTCGTTTATAAAATATAAAGTGGAGGAAAAGCGTTGAGTGGAGACACAGTAAAATTTCACTCTTTAGTCACACTGTTGAATATTGGCCTCTCACAGGAAAAGGTAATTGGCTGTCTTGAAGGTCTGCAGATGCCATGCTTTGTTGGAGAATTATCATTGGAACAGTCACCTTTGAGATAGGTCTCCTTGTCTCTGCATTAGCTTGAAATTCTGAGCTCTGTTACAACCACAGACATCTTCCGTTCATGTCTTGTGCCTCAGTGCCTAAAATGGGGCCTGGCAAATATTAGACACGGTGTAAATGTTTGCTGAATGAATACTGTTATGACTTAGAATGATCAAGTTCTACAAAAATTGTAATTATTAGTAATGATGATAATCAGACATGTTAAAATCCGGGAGGAGATGATAGCAAAGGTGAAGTTTCTGACAGCTCCGCTAATGGGAAGATGTCAAGAGAATCTCAGCTAACATAATCAAACGTGTGACACGGAAGGCAGGTGTAAGAGCTGTGCCGGTTAGCACTGGCTTTTCACGTGGGTTCATGACCTTTTCCTTCAAATTACCTGCATCTTGCCAGTACAAATAACTTCTCATATTTGAAAATGCAAACACAAAGTCACATCAAAAAAAATCATTCAATGATATAACCCAGATTAAAGGGCAAATGTCTGCTTGTATAAAGGGGCAGGTACACCCTGAGTATTGATTGCTTCATGATTGATTTTGTGTGCTTTCACACAGAAGTAAGTTTAATACCCTCATCGGTACTTAACACTCTGACTCAGCGTTTTCCAATGTTTATCTCACTTTTCAGATTGGTTATTTGCCCTTCTTTGCTTTTATTTTTAAAGCCATACTTTGGTTTCTGTCATGCAATTTCTATGTACTTTATGCATTTATAGCAAAAGCCAAACCTTCTGTGGGCAAATTTCAAGCATGCATAACAATAAATTCATTATTAGCCATGCACTACTCAACACTTGCGTCAATCACTCCACTCATCTGAAGCACATGGGACGACTCTGTACTATTTAGTCTTAAGAAAGTCCATACATTACATTGGCCATTAGGTCCTCTGAGACTCTTTAATATATAATAATATCTTAATATGTAACAATAATAACTATTTCTCTTTCCTCCTGCCATTGGCTAGTCAATAAATTCTAGTTTAAATTTTTAATTTTTCTAATAATTTTGTGTCATTTAAATAATATTTTTATTTCTTTCAAGTCAATGTACTACAGAGGTGGAAGTTGTTTTCACACCCCGACTGAGGTTCAATTACATTTGTAACGTTTGTAACATTCTTTATTAATTACCAACTTTTTATGTAATGTTTCATCAGTGTTAGGTTTCCTCTATAGAACTTTGAAATGTGTATTCAGTGTCTCTTTATTTTCACCTTCATATGTTAAGTGGAGTTCTCTGTTTTGATTTTTCTCGTTTTGATAGACAGTTACCGAAAATTAAGTTTATAAAATGAAATTTGGATTAAATATTTAATAATTTTCTTGTTTTTTGTCACTCCCCAGAATTAAAGACTGACAGGTAAATTTGACGCCCCAAATTTTATTTTCTATTATGCTGAAATAAAATATTATGTTAAAAACAATTTTGTATTAACAATATTCTGAATAGGAAAGGGGGGATGTTGTTTCTCGGTGGTTCTCAACGTGTGGGACGTAATCCTTTTGATAAACCTCTATCTCAAAAAATATTTGCATTATGTTACATAACAGTGGCAGAATTATAGTTACAAAGTAGCAATAAAAGTAATTTTATGATTCATGGGATTGCTACAACATGAGAAACTGTATTAAAGGGTCACAGCATCTGGAAAGATGAGATCCACTGACTTAGTTTATGCTTACAATCTCAACTTCTCAAAACATCGGCAATCAAAACATTGTGATGTAAATCACTTATGGGAGAAAGCTTTCTAATGTATGGCTAATTTTATTCACATGCATTTGTTTTATAAATTGGGGTTTTATAAATTGTATTTCCTATAATTTTATGTTTGGAATAAAAATTCATATTTACAATGTTAAAGTTTGTGGAAAGTTGTAAGAGAGCATCTCACTCTTAGACCTTGTGAGTCTTTCTCCCAAGAGAATGCTCTACAATATTCAGATATATTCATGCTTTGCCAAGGCAATGGTCACTCTGCCTGTGTTGCTCTTCAATGCTTTTATTCACTTACCTGTGTGTCTGGATTATCATTCTATTTCTCAGGATATATTGGTGCTTCTATTTTTGTTTTTTTGTTTTGTTTTATCTGGTTTTTCTTTCTTTTTTAAATGCTTTTAATTGAAATAAAATTCCATGTCTATCCTCCTCTAATCACTCTTTTTTAGTTATACTCCCTCATTCCCAATTCATTCTCCCTACCCTCAAGTCAGTAGCCTCTGTTTGTTTGATTATTACTGGTACATTTATCTGTCTTTCCACCTATATCTATCATCTATCTTTCTATCCATTCATCCAACAACTATCTGTCTGTTTATCTATCTATAGCTATCTATATCTATATCCATATCCATATCCATATCCATATCCATATCCATATCCGTCTCTCTGTCTGTCTGTCAGTCTGTCGGTCTGTCTGTCTGTCTATCTATCTGGATGTACAAGCACACACACACTCAGACATACACTGACATGCAACATGCTGAGTTGGTTTTCAGTGTGAAATGTGTCATTCTTAGGAGACATTAATTTTTTTTCACCCAACTGGCATTAGTTGTCTGTAGTATTTTGTCTGGAGTGAGACAACATAAATTTTTCTCTATTCTTCATTAACCTGTATACTGATATTGATGTTGTTCAGGTCTTTTGTTGAAGTCATTTCTAGGAGAGATTGTTTCACCATAGGCTTCCTGGTATTCTGTTTTTTTTCCAGTTTTTTAGCTTCCTGCTTCTATGAGTTCCCTGAAATCTTAGATGTGAGAGTTATTTTGTAGATGCATCCACTGGGACTGGGTTTCACCACTCTGTAGGTTAGTTGTTTGTACTTTCTGTAATTGCCTCAGACTACTGCAAACATTTTTATTGACTCTCCTTAACAAAAACTATTTTTGCTTTGTGTCAGTTTGTAGGCCAACTGAATATATTTCTTGATTTTAAAATTGTTTTTTCAATGTTTTGCTTTGTTTGTGACTGGAAATTAATTAAACCTATTATTGCTATTTATGGTTAATTATTGGTATTTTCAGGTAAAATTTTGATCTTAATTGGCTACTTCAACAATTTTCTTTAATAGTTGGCAGATCAACGTTTTTGTGCCTAACTGATCTGTTATTCTTTATCATTAATGAGGCATCTTGAGGTCATTAAGTGCTTTTGATTGTTCATAGCATTATGTTTTATTTAACAATAGTGTTATATTTTAGAAAGTGACTACCATTGTTGATTTGAATGATACTTTATGGTCTTTCTTTCTTTCTTAGTTTAAATTTTTATTAGCTTTTTGAGAATTTTCAGTTTTGTAGAGAGTGTTTTGATCATATTTACGTGCTAAAATCTTCCCAGATTGACCTCCTTCCTTCTCTACATAAATTTGCGTTCTTTTACCTCTACAGGTATATTTTTGCTGCCTCAAATGGTCAACTTTTCTCTACCTCTTAATCCCTCTCATATTTATGGCTTTTTTCCTTTATTATTCTAACACACACACACACATACACACACAAAACATATACACACATAGAGTCTCAATGAAATTTGACGTTTTCTTTTCCAGACGTAAACTTTTTGACAGACAATTGATCCATGATTTGGTTTTTGACTGTGTGTACAACTACCCTCTCCATGCTCAGGTTTTGCCTGACTTAAATTTGGGAAAGTTTTCTGCATGCTCTCCCAACCACTATGAGCACATGCATTCAGGTACATTACTGATTCCAGAATATATATATATATATATATATATATATGTATATATATATGTAATATTCTAGAAAAGTTAAATCTATAAACCCAAAATAATAATAATAATAATAATAATAATAATAATAATAATAATAATAATAATTAGGGGCTCACAAGAGCTAGTGCAGGGAGTACAAAGGATCAACATGGATGTTGCTATGTGTGTGAGATATACTGATAGGTGTAGACCCTATAGGTTTCTTTAAACTGCTAAGAGTACAACAAAAAGTTAAAATCATTACATGTATTAGTTTACAACAATTATTTAGCATAATTAGTTTGTCAAAAGTAACAATATGTAACTTATTTTAATGGGAATTTAGTAACAAAAACTATGCAAGTGTTCCTGCATAATAGTGAGCATGTGAGAACTATGTTCAGGCTAACCTGATGTTGTAAAAAATATGTCAATTAACTTTTTTAGATGAAGCTGACTTGGATAATTTTACTCAAATGTAGAACCCTCTTAACCATACCTTAAACATTTCCAGACCAAAAAAAATCAAATAATGGTAGCCATATCTTAATTTCAGTTGATGAAAGTGAGAGGTCTTCTTTGATCAACTCTTATTTTTCTTAACCAAGAATGAATCCAGAGCCTCTCATTTACTGTAGAAACTAAAGCAAAACCTCTTCTCCAATGTAGCAAATCTTTTGACTTAAATTTTGAAATCAAGTTAATTAATTACAAAATAAATATTTTTGATGAGTGGGTTCAGTGTTCAGAAATTGTTAATTTAGGAAAATAGCAGTTGTAATTCTTTCTTTGGGGTCTTTGACCCCTCCAGCCATGGATAATGGGTTGTCTTTACAGTAAGAGACAAGAATTATCATTTAGTATGCCTCAAGTCCAACTAGACAGCTGTTGGTCATCCTGAAGATAAAGGGGCCTGCAGCGCACCATTGGAGATATCTTTCCAGGTCAATCATTGCTGTGGTTCAGTTCACAACTAGGTAAGTTCATTCATCATTTTTAACACTTGGAAGCTTGCATAGTACTCTCAGGTTCTGAGCTACCTATCAGAGTCAGATGTTCTCAGGAAGGAGGCTTCCATGTCAGTTATGCCTGAAAATTTTCAAGTACTTTGTCTAAAGTATGGAGTATCTTCAGCAATAGGGTCTTTTTAAAGTTTATATTCCATGAGAAAGCCAGGAAAATTGAAATAGCTCTCATTGTTTGGGGAGACTTTTGGACTTCCCTCATCACTACCTCAAAGGAAGGTATCCCAGTCCTGACCCTAGGATTTTTGGAAACATTATCAACCCTTGTATCATAACCCAATTTATGTAGATTTTAGTGAACTTATAAAACAGTACATTTCTCTATATGACCTTTGTAAAGCTCCAAGACCTTTATTTGTTTCTTTCTCCTCTCCCCCTCAATATTTTCTCCTCTTTATTTAGAAATTCTTGTGAAGAATTTTCAAAAAGCTAAAAGCAGATCTTTTATATGACCCAGCTATACACCCACTCCTTGGCATATGCCCAAGGAACTTGACATGCCACTTCACAGACATTTGTGCGGCTATGTTTGTTGCTGTTCTCTTTACAATACCTAGAAAAAAAAGCAAGCTAAATGTCCTTCAACTGGAGAAAGGATAATGAAACACATTGCTTCTACGCCACAGAATTGGGTTTAGCTGTATAAAATAAATAAATAAAATCATGGATAAAACTTGAAAATATGCTCAGTTAGGTATCCTAGATCAAGAAAGACAAACACTACATGCTTCTTAAATGTGATTTTCAGTTATAAATCTTTGAATGTCAGTATAGAATCTGAACTTGAAAAACAAAAAAGCATAACAAATACAATGACAACATACACACAGACACACAAACAGAGAGAGAGAGAGAGAGAGAGAGAGAGAGAGAGAGAGAGAGAGCAGGAATATAGAGATGTGCTATGGAGAATGTGGAGAAGAGGAGCTCTAGGGAGATTATGGTTTTGGCATTTCACAGTGCCTCTGTTTCTTATCAATTTATCCTCCTTTTTTCTTTCTTTATTTCTCTCTCTCTCTCTCTCTCTCTCTCTCTCTCTTCTCTTTCTCCCTCCCTCCCTCTTTCATAGGGCTTCATATATCTAGACTGGCTCCTATTATGTAGCATCAACTTCTGATGTTCTTGACTCTACATCCCTGGCATTGAGATGATGCTCTTGAACTACTATGCACAGCTTATGCAGTGCTGGGGATTAAAAGCTCTGTTTTATGTATGCCATTACATTACCAAGTGAGCTACACGAGTAGCTCCTGTACTGTCTTTTAACAGCAGAATGTTAAATTTCAAATAATCTTTCATTTATTAGTATTTTTTTAATTTTTGATTTTGTTACTATATCTAAAGTTTCCTTTCCAAATCAGTCATTTAAGGTTTTTTCTATGCTAATTTTAAAATTAGGTTTAGTCTCTGATCAAGGCACTTTTTTAAATTTCACATTGTAATGTTATTGAGGAAATTTATGTCTATTTCATAAATTTTAATACAATGTAAGGTGAAAAAGTAGTGAATGGCAATTCTAAATTTCTTACTTTTATAAATAATGTAGCAATGATAAACCTACACTCAAATCCTAGGTACTAATATTAAATAAGTTCTCCCAAGAACCAAAAGAATAAACTATCTTCCCTACCTTGGATATTTATGCAATGTAATGTTTCAAGAGTAAGAATAGCTAACCGTAGCAATATACTTGGTATTGGGATTATCTTTTGCCTTATGAGAAATCAACACTGAAAATAAATAAATCAAAAATTCTCACAACCTATAAAACTATTGGTTTCAGGCAACAACACACACACACAGGATGAGACACGTGTGTGTATGTGTGGGAGGATGTGCTGGACTGATCATGTGTATATGTGGTGGTTATATGTACATGTAGGGTTCCAGAGATGATGTTGGAAATCTTTCCCATTATCTACCTTATTTTCTGATGCAAGGTCTATCAATTAAATCCAGAGTTTAGCAATTAGTTTGTCTCATCAACTTACTTTGAAATTCCTGTGTCTCCTGATTCTGGAATTTCAGGCAGGCCACCAAGACCACCTGGCACTTTCATTTTACTGTACAGCAATTGCTTTAAGCACTAACAAAATTCTTGCCTTAATGTTGTTTTCTTCTTTTCTTGTGTGGAAATACGATATGTTCATGTATGGATGTCTTTTAAGAAGAGGAAACTGAAAGTAGATGAGGAAGGTGGAGGGCTATGTGAAGAGCAGGTGTCCGCTATCTAGAAAGAGAAACTTGAAACACAACCTTTCTTTGTGAAGTTTGATGGAAAGCAGCCACAACAGCATGATAACCTGGGATTTCCTATGTCCTAAACCGTAAGAAAATAATTTCCAACTGCTTAAGCCAATCTGTGGTACGTATTGCTGTCCTAGCAAAACAATTAACCTGCTTAGTGAGAAAGGAAATTAAGAATATGAGTTATATATTTGTGTAACTGGATTATCTTAAGGTTTTGCCATATAATTCTGAAAACAAAATTACACATTTGTCAGTTTTGCGACTTTATTGTTCCCAAACAGGTTTTTAAATTATTATTGTGTCTAACATCTGTCACTATAATCTGACCTATTTGACTTCTAAGTACAGATGTACATGCTTTATTTCACTTTATTGTCTCATAAAGAAAAAAAATATTCTTTTCCCACTTTAAAAATGAAGACATTGAGGGTCAGAGACTGATGACCTGTCTTTGGAAGCAGCACAGATGACCTAACTGGTACTGTAGCTCCAGACTGTTTTCTTTTTTTATTTATTGCTGCCTTCTCAAGTATTAACTCTGGAGAAACCTCAAACATCCCTTACCCTCTTCTAATTTAGAGGGATTTGAACTTCCAAAGAGATTGTCAAAAGAAGGTTTGATTTCTTTACAAATTGTCTGTTCTTTACCTTCCAATTTTATAGATCTTTCTTTTAGATCCACATTACTTATTGACTATCTGATTAAATATCCTTTAATTCTGCATGTCAAATTGAAGAAAAGTTTATCTGAAATCTGTTACAAACACCTTTTGTTGATATGTTTTATTTTATTTCTATTACTGATATTGTACAGCTTTTTTTTCTTACATAGATTTTTATCATGGAAAGAATAGTGCACATTATTAAGTACATTTTTTGATTCCATCTCCCCCCTTTAATTCATGACACATAATAATCTTCTTTTATTCTATAATTTTTAATGTCAAAAATATGATTAAAGTAAAAGTAAAATCTATATATTTTTGATATTGAAAAGTCACCAATTTGTTGGTTGCATCTATAAAAGGTAAAATTTCTGAATAGAATCCAATGAGTTGGACATGCCAACTTACCATGAGAATTATTGTACAGCTTTTTAAATCTATGTGACACCAAGCAGCAGACTGAAAATGAAAGCAGTTCTGGAGAAAAGCACTGAGACATCTTTTGGAGCTCCATGCAGGGGCCTCCCTTCATATACCAGCACTCAGAAGAATGGGATGAAAAGATCATGACTTTATGGGCATTCCAAGATTGATGGGGATGTCTCAGAAAAGAAAAAAAAAAAGAAATCTGGTCAAAAATTAAAAAAAAAATAACCTTAATTAACTGATTGTTTGCTAAGAAAATAAACTTTATAAACTTTATTATTTACATGTTTATGACCCTTGATCTCATAAAACCAGTTACTGTTTGACACAATGTACAGTCTCATCCCCAACTTATATTTTTGTTTGTCATCAAGAAAGCAAAACAAATAATTTTGTTCATGTTGCTTCTTGACTCACTCAGCAAACTGAATTTTTAACCTTCAAGAAAACTGAGTATCAACAAACATAACAAACAGAATATAATAAGATAAAGCAAAACCCAACACATCAAGGCTATACAAGAAGCTATGGGGTGGTGGCACATGCCTTTATTCTAAAAGGTAAAAGCTGACAGAGCTCTGTGGGCTCAAGGTCATCCTGGTCAAGAAGGCACAAGAATCAGAGACCCATTGGTTTACACACTCAAACGTTTTATCAAATATTATGGTTTATTTTACTGTGTATTTTTATCTCTTAGAAGCCTGTACTTTTGTAATGAGAGAAAGAAAGGGAGTAGAATGAGAGGGAATGTGGAGAGGAACTGTGAGAAGTAGGAACAGAAGAAACTGTAATTAGAATACATTGTATGAAAAAAGAATCTAATTTCAATAAAGGGAAGAAAAGACCAGAAATTGGAGAAACAAATATTGGTATTATATTTACCTATGAGCAATGACCACACGCAGAATTTCACTAAACTTTACAACCCACATGTGATTTATTGTTGTTTATAAATATGTAGGTTTTATGATGCTATTGCTTGTTTCTTTGCATAGCTAGTCACACACCTTGATTAGAAAACAAAAGCATAGTTTTCTTATGTCCTGGTTATCTAGAAAAAAAATCTGACTTTCATACCTCTTGTTAATTGTTCTTCCTATATAACTTAGTAAGAGGTGTTTTCTGAACAAAACAATTAGGCTATATATATTAGACATATTCAAAACATTCAATGTTATCCAAGTTGGAAGTTTTTAATGAGAACTTCTATAGATGAGAACACTTATATTTTAAAATAAGTAAGAGTGATAATAACATTGGTGAGTTGACAGTGAGTATCTAGTACCAGGAGCGAGGTATAATCTTACACATTTTAAGTAAAAAAGCAACATACAATATTTACTTAAGAAAGACCCTGTCCATCAGGTGGCTTCTATCTTCTAGCATAATGTAGACTGCAAAACACTCAAAAAATTGCTGTGTAGAACGTTGGCTATCCATGCTACCATTTAAAACTTTAGATTATGCAATGGTTATTTTACTGCCTTGAAATATGTTGTATTTTCTCCGTTGATGATTTTATGAAACAATTGCAATTGAAACAATTATTTCAGCTAAAACTGTAAAATTACCCAGTTTTTATTGACTAAGTATTGAATGCACTTAGAAAATTAATGAGACACTTTTAGAAATAGAAAAAGAAAAATTAAGTATCTACAAAACACTTTACAAAAAGAAGGGCATCAATATTTAATTTGCTTGCCCAGAGGAAGTATTAACATAACACAAAAACAGTTTTTGGAATTGACCAAGTTTTTGGCCTCCTGATTAAATGTAGTTACACTTTATCAGTAGGAACATTATATGTTAGATTTATTATCTTAAAAATTCTAATTAACCTTTAGTAATTGCTGAGGAACTGAAACAATTTCTGGTGTGCATTGTTATAGTTCTCACAAATGTGCAGAAAATTAATAGAAAAAAAAACTAATACTAAACAAAATTTAAGTCAACTTAGTTTTCATTGTATTTGAAAAAAAAAAACACAAATACACCCACATAGAAATGTTTGTAAAGAAAAACGTATCAAAAGGTTCTCAGGAATCCCCAAATTCAAAGTCTAAACACACATCAACATGATTTTTTTTTCATCAGTTTTCTTTACCAAATATAAATTCTGAATCATTTGTGTCTAGCCTTCTCTTTGGTGCTCAATGACACTAAACACATTATAAAGGGCATGTGTTATGAAGATGCATGCACCAAATCAACCTAAATAAATGACTGAGATTAATTTTAACTTCACTTAGTTTCATAGAATAATACGATGTTACTCAGTAGCCATTTGTTTATGTCATAAAAACTATTACAGTGTTTTTTTTTTTAAAAAAAATATTTGCCTCAACGTTTTTTGAAAGCAGATATCTTCAAGATAGAGATGTCATTTATAGGGTTGAACTGGATTGAGTCATTTGAAATATAATAGTAAAAAATGACAAGGAATACTTGAATGACTTGGCTAGAAACAAAAACAAATAAAATATCAATACTTGACTGATTTATGATTACTTTTGAAATACGAGTATAGTTGTGATGGTTTGAATAAGAATGACCTTCATAGACTCACATATTAGAAAGCTTGGTCATTAGGGAGTGGGGCTACTTGACAGCGGTTAGGAGATGTGGCTTTCTTGGAGTAGGTGTGGCCTTGTTCAAGGAAGTATGTCACTGGCGATGGGCTATGAGTTTTCAAATGTTCAAGCCAGTTCCAGTGTCCAAATCTTCCTCCTGACTGAAGTTCTAGATATAGAATGAAAGAAGCAAGAAAAGGAAAAAACTCAGAGGCAGAAGATACAGATACATGAGATAATTTAAGATAAGGAAAACTGGCTAGAAACAAGCCAAGATAAGGGTCTCTGCATGTGATTTATTTGGTACCTCGGTGGTCAGTTCCCAAAAATCCAAAAGAGAAAGAAAAGCAACAACTATTTAAATTTAAAACATAGCAGTGAAGAAACATTAACCCAATCGATACTTGAAATGTGCAGGACTAGTGTAGGAGGTCCTTCTATTTATGTGTTGCTTTAATTGGTTAATCAAGAAAGAAACTGTTTGGCCTGATAGTGCAGAACTTAGGGTAGACAGAGAAGACAAAACTGAATTCTGGGAGGAAGAAAGCAGAAAGAGGGAGAGCCACCATGGAGACGCCAGGTCAGACATGCTGAATCTTTCCAGGTAATCCACAACCTTGTGGTAATGTACAGATTAACAGAATGGGTTAAATTAAGATGTACGAATTAGCCAATAAGAAGTTAGAGCTAACAGGCCAGGCAGTGTTTAAATGAATGCAGTTTCTGTGTGATTATTTCAGGTGTAAGCTAGCCAGACAGCTGGGACAAACAAGGGGCCACCTCTCCTTGTAACAATTAAGGGACCCTCTCTCCATCAACACAAGATAAGAAACTTTCCTTGTGGAAAGATAAGCCAAACGTTTCTTATTCCTACATTTATTATTTACTTTTTTAATTGTTGTGGTCAAATACCAAAGAAGAAAACACATAAAGAATTTACTTTAGTTTACAGAATGAAGCTACCATGCAAGATGCTGGAGAGGGCCTGATAGGGGGTACCTGAGGCAGATGGCTACACTCTGTTAACTGAACCATCTCACAGCCATTGCCAGCACTTTTCTTAATTGTGCCGTTATCTGCACTTGTTTTGTTTTGAGCAAATGATACCATTTAAAATTTAAGCCTAAACTCTAAGCTTTGAGATATAAATTTTCATTAGCTCTCATAGTTTCTAAGTGTTTTATTTTTCTTTACTATTCCATTCTAAGGGAATGTTTTCTAAGGATGAGAAAAAGAAATCTATTGGTAATTGAGTCATGTTGTGAGTCTTTTACCCATAGATGTTAGTCAAACAAAGTCAGCCTTTTGAGTAGATGATCTTAACTTGATCTCTTGGGTAGATGATCTTCTTGATCTATCAGTGAGAATGTCAGTTTACATCCAAAGTTCTCTTAGAAACTGAAGGGCTTCTTAAAAATGCTTTTGAAAATTGATTTTGCTGACACAAAGATAAAACTGAGAATGAAGACTTTCAAATCTCCTCTCCGTGTCTTGATGACTATCCATGTGCATTTTATATATGTGTGATTTTTTTCCTCTAAAATGTGTTAATGAGCCCTAGTTACTTGACTTTAAGCAGATAAATATTTATAAACTAATTATTCTCTACAACACTCAAAAATATACAGAACGACAGTAGATTCATATGCACACAAGTACATCATATTTGATGACTAAATACTATTTTTAGTCTGTCAAGTTAATTTATGATGGCATTTCAAGTTCTCAACATTGAATTAATATCTGGATGTTCTTTGTAATTTAAGTAGAATTACTGGTAAATTAAGTTTATTATCATAACTTGATGTTTAAGATTGCAAAGCTATAAACTAAGCTTACTAAGTAACACAAAGCTGCAGAACTCATCTGGCAATAGACCAAACACTGCACATGTATTCAATATTTTAGCATCTTTGCTTTTTGGATGACTATTATGGACATCCTATTAAAAGAGTTTGAAGCAAAGACTTTGAGATGATAACTAGCTTTGTCTAACAGCTCATAAAACCATCATGAATAATCCAAACAATTGTTAAAAGATGTGATTTAAATAGATGTCAGAGCATAATGGCTCATGAGTATACTTTCCAAACATAATTATATTTTTTTACAATTAAACTTAAAAAATAGCTTAGTAAATATCTTTGATAATTTACATTCTTTGAATTTCGCTAAAATAAATAATAGACATTCACTGAGCGTTTAGTTCATTTCCAAATCAAATAAAGTATTGAATTATTAATTACTAATCATGAGCCTGAGCATATCTACTTTTGAATTATTACAGAAGAGCTAAGTAACACTTGGCTATGGGGAAGAATTTGATTGGGGAACCTATGAAATATACTTGTAGACTTGCCAGTAGACAGAATGTTGCATATCGCTTATCTATTTATTTATTTTTTTATTGAAAATAGATTCTTTGCTCATCAATATAGCTGATGACAGTATTCTCTCCCTTCATTCCTCCCAGTTCCCCTGCCCATTGCCAGATCCCCTCTTCCCCAGATAAACCCCTTACTTTCCCCTTCAGAAAAAAAGAAGGTCTCCAAAGGACTAGAACTAAACACGAAGAAATAAATTATAAATAAGATAAGGCAGAAGTCCTCATAATGAGGCACAGTAACCCAAAAGGAGGAAAAAAAGAGTTCCAAGAACTTATTTTCTAGTTTTCTCAGGAAAATAAATTTACCGTGATTTAGAAAGTCTAGTGCACAAAGTATAATTAAATTCCTAGAAGAAAGTGGAAAAATAATTCTTTTTTTTTTCTTTTGGTTTTTCAAGAAAGGGTTTCTCTGTAGCTTTTGGGCCTGTGCAAAACTAGTTCTTGTGGACCAAGCTTGCCAACACTGCCCGGCTAGAAAGTGGAAAATAATTCTTACACAGTGACATAAATAATATAGTTGATACACACTAATTACATAACTTTCGGAGAAATATTGGTTTTCCTGTTTCTATTGTTTTAAGAAAATAGTTCTAGGATCAAAAACCCACTGCCATTGTCCGCTATGTTCAGCGAGTCCGGTTTTATCCCGGGTTTTTTCAGACCCAGGCCAGCTGGCCTTGGTGAGTTCCCGATAGAACATCCCCATTGTCTCAGTGTGTGGGTGCACCCCTCGCGGTCCTGAGTTCCATGCTCGTACTCTCTCTCCTTCTGTTCCTGATTTGGACCTTGAGATTTCTGTCCGGTGCTTCAAATTGGGTCTCTGTCTCCATTCATCAGTACTGCACGTACTGGCTTTGTGGGAGCCTAGGCACTTTGGAAGCTCACCTTACTAGACTTGGATGGAGGTGGGTGGTCCTTGGACTCCCCACTGGGCAGGGAACCCTGATAGCTCTAAGGGCTGACAAGGGAGGGGAACTGGATTGGGGGAGGGTGAGGGAAATGGGAGGAGGTGGCTGGGAAGATACAGAAATCTTTAATAAAGAAATAAACGGAAAAAAAATAAAAAAAGAAAATAGTTCTATTTCTGTTAAAGTAGAATCTCTTGATGTTTCCCAATAAGGAACAAAACAACAGGAAATAGCCTGAAGAAAGCTGTAAAAATCTTATGGAAAGGACTTCTTGAAAAATGAATGTTACTTGTCTTTTGCTGCCAAAGAGTTAAATGAATTTATTTTTAAGACTTATTTAATCAAGTTTCAATATTAAAGTATACTAATTGATATGAAATAAAATTCACTGTTTTGTTAAAAATAATGGAGTTTCTTGACATATACTTTCCTCTTTTTATGGATTCGTCTAACGTTTTTGCTGGCATTTGATTATTGAAGAAAACTGACTCTCATTATTATCGAGAGATATATTGTCTTAAATATATCTCTGAAGTTTAATGCTCCCAGGAGTTGTTTCACAGTGAGTTATGGTGATACTCAATCATTTTTAAACACTTAGAATTTTGAACAAAATTTTAAAAGTCAAACTTTTAACCCAGCATTTATTTTAAGACTTTGTAGATGAGTCTCTGCATTGGAAGCACATACTTACATTGTTTGTATTTTTTTTCTTTTTTAGATCTATCTTATGTGATTGAGCGTTTTGCCTCATTGGCACAGATGTATGTATGTATAGCATGTTTATGCCTGGTGTCTGAGGAGGTACAATGAGGGTACCAGAACCTTTGAAACTGCATGCGGTTAAGGGTAGTTATGAAGCCATAACAACATAGTGAAAATATGGAGGAGCTTGTTCCTGCCTCAGGCTTTTTGACACCTCAAGAGAGGACTTACCCTCTCTGGGGAGTAAGTAGTTGGTGTGTGGGGGCAGCAGGAGGAGGGGAAGGAGGGGTAATTGTGGTAGGTATGTAAAATGAATATTTTTTTTTTAAAAAAAAATGTGCTAAAAGCCGGGTGGTGGTGGCGCACGCCTTTAATCCCAGCACTCGCGAGGCAGAGGCAGGCGGATCTCTGTGAGTTCTAAACCAGTGTGGTCTACAAGAGCTAGTTCCAGTACAGGAACCAAAAAGCTACGGAGAAATCCTGTCTCGAAAATCCAAAAAAAAAAAAAAAGTGCTAAAATATGCCAGCTTGCATGAAGGAAAAGGATTACAGATCAATTTCCCTTGTGAACACTGGTGCAAAAATGATCAGCAAAGGGGCTGGAGAGATGGCTCAGTGGTTAAGAGCATTGCCTGCTCTTCCAAAGGTCCTGAGTTCAATTCCCAGCAACCACATGGTGGCTCACAACCATCTGTAAAGAGGTCTGGCGCCCTCTTCTGGCCTTCAGGCATACAGACAGAATATTGTATACATAATAAATAAATTAAAAAAATGATCACCAAAGTATCAGCAGACTGAATAAGAAGATACTGAAAAGTCATCCAGCACAATCAAGTAGGTTCCATTCCAGAGAGGCAGGGATGGCTCAACATGTGAAAATCAATCATTGTAATCCACCTTGTAAACCAACTGAAGACAAGGCCTTTGACAAATTCCAACACCCTTCCATTAAAAAAGTCCTGGAGGGATTAGGGATACAATAGGTAACTTTCTTGATTAGTTTCACAGAGGTAGTAATGCCTACCACCTTTGACAGTCTAGAGATTAGATTGAGAAAAGCTTTGTTCTTTTCCTGCTTTCCTTCATGTCTCCTGGATGAATTTATCTACCCTTTGGGCAAATTTATCTCTTCTGCTGCTGCCTTTGTCTCTGCTGGAACTGCTATGACCATCATCCCTCACTTTCACCAGAACCCAGCATATTCATCTTTCCAGCACAGAGGGGCTCTCCAGGAGTCTCCCAGCCCTTGAGCACTATACTGGGACAGGTGAGGAGTTCAATCTTCTGTGCTCCACAGCAATAGGTCAGTGTCCCCACTGTCCCTGCAGCCATCATTAAACTACACGGATTGTATCATGTAAGTAAGTCAGTTCAATGCATGCTCTTTTAATAGATTCATTCAATGGGTTGCCCCCTCTAAAGAATCCTAATAAAATCTTGATTAAAAAGTTCTGTTATAATTCCCATTATTGTATAAGCTGGTGAAAGCACAATGGCATTCTCTCCAACTCTAGTGTAAAAAACACTCATATAACTTCCCACTATGCAACAGCATTTTGTTAATATAGTCTCTTGATCTGTGGGTGGATGTAGGCTGGCAGTGGCACCAGGACCTAGCCCACGTGTGCAAACTGGCTTTTTAGAGCTCATTCCCTATAGTGGGATACCTTGCTCAACCTTGATATAGCAAGTACGGGCTTTGATGTGCCTTAACTTGGTATACCAGACTTTGTTGACTCCCCAAGCAAGGTCTTATACTCTTATACCCTCTGAGGAGTGGTGGGGGTTTGGGAAAAGGGGAGAAGGGGGACAAGAGAAAATGAAAAATATAAATTTTAAAAAATGCATCAAAGTTAAGGTACCAAGAAAAAAAAAAGCTTTTTAAAAATACTAAAACAAAACAAAATGGAGATTCGTAGGAAAGATGAGGAAGAGACCTGGTCAGTCATCCTCATCAACTTAGACCATGAAACCCAATATAGACAAGTTCAAAAAAACCACCTATAAAATTTCGTAGGAAAGACTGATAAATGTTTTTATGGCCAAATAATTGAACTATATGAGGATTTCAAAATTCTAATAGAAACATTGGATTTATAAAGCTGCTGTTCATAGACGAAACAAGGTGAAAATTTTTCTTCAACCTGTTCATTCCAGAACTTAAAAGTCACAGTATTTTTTTTCCTAACAGTGTACTTACATTTATAAATTCACTAAGAATTATTTTTAGTTACTTTTTGTTGGGAGGTATGTAATTTGTGGGCTCTGGAAAAGCAGTATGTGCTATTACTGCTGAGACATCTCCCCATTCTTTCATTTTATGATTTAACTGTGTGTGCATGTGTGTGAGAGAGACAGAGAGAGGAGGGCAAGAGAGGGAGAGAGAGTATGTGTTGATGATGTAAACAGAAACAGAAGAATCTCCTATTGAAATAACAGTGCACATTTGGAAACTAGAGTGTACAGGAAGGCTTCAGTTATAGTGACCTCTTTGACAATATGCATAGGATGGTATGTGCACAGACATCATCATAACAAGACTAACTCTATGGATTCACTAAAACCCTTTGGATAATAAAAAGCTTGGCACTATGTTATAGCATTCTGTGTCATACAAATTGATAAGAAGCTCACTTTCTGATAGTTCCATGAATATTAGGTATACTTTGAAAACTTGGACAAAACAGAAATTTATCTACATCTCAGGGATTTATTACATGGAGTGAACTGAGAGACTGGGTTAACAGTTTGTTCTGGCCATTAGCTATCAATTTGCTTCATCCTCCTAGGTTATAATAATTAAATTTTTGGTGTTGCTCTATTAATTTGTGAAGATGTTGCATAGGGGACATTCTGCAGCCTCTGGTATGATCTTCTTGACAGTTATCATTGTAACCCTCCTGGTGTGCTATGTTCCCTCACCAGTTTGAAATGTCTGTTTTCATCCATCAACAGTAAGCCAGATGGTCTTTCTTCTAGTTGAATGAGAAAACAAGGGCTTGGTTTTACAACTTGAGTTCCAAATAATGACAAAGAAACCAAGCCTGATGATGACTGGCAGGCATGACGTTTATGCTGGACTTTTGATCAATGGTCCATGAGGGAGGGGCTTGACTGTAATAGTCTATTATCTGCGGTTACAACAAAGTATCTGAAGTATACCTACCTTTTTAACAGGATTGCTTAGCCCACGGGATTAGATATTGAAAAGAACAATGCTAGCATTTATTCAACAACTCTTGTAAGGAATTCTTGTTTGGGCCACAATACTGTGACAAGCAGAAAAGAAAATAACACATATAAAAGAGCAAAACATGGCATAAATATTCATCACAATAAAACACTCTCGAATTAACCATAATTTCATAACTCCTTTCTAAGAGAAATTCCCCTGACATAATTAGCTTATTTTAGACCTGAACTCTTAGCTACTCCTCCACCTTCCAAAACTTCAGCACCTATCATTTAGAATAGGAATGTGGGGAAGAAACACATCTGAACTATAGCATTGAACAAAGTAAGAAGAGATTGTGAAAATGGTAAATTGTGAGGATGTTAAACTGACTGAGAGTCTCTAAATTGTTCACACCCACACAATTAGTGTTGCTCATAAGCATATATGTTTAGGATTAATCAAGGGATTGGATATTGATGGAGGAAGGTCATTGGCTAATAAAGGAACTGCCTTGGCCCATTTTATTGGTTAGAGGATAGGTGGGAGGAGTAGACAGAACAGGACGCAGGGAGGAAGAGGAAGTGAACTCAGTCTCAACAGCTCTCCTCTCGGGAGCAGACGCCTGAGAGAGACGCCATGCTCCTGGCTCCTGGGCAGAAGCACGCTATGAAGCTCCGACCCAGGATGGACATAGGCTAGAATCTTCCCGGTAAGTGCACCTAGGGGCCCAACACAGATGATTAGAAATGGGCTAAATTAATATGTGAGAATTAGCCTAGAAGAGGCTAGATAGAAATGGGCCAAGCAGTGATTAAATGAATACAGTTTGTGTGTTGTTATTTCGGAGCATAAGCTAGCCGTGCGGGCGACTGGGGTGCTGGGGACGCAGCCCCGCCGCTCCTATTAATACTACAGGATATCTTATCAAGCACCTTGTCGTTGGAGAAAACATATTCTTCTTCATCTACTATTGATTACCTGACGTTTTCCATCTGGACATGTGGCCTTGTGAAATTCCCAATTCCCTGTGGCATTGTGACTCCTGTGCTCATTGTTAAGACTTGTTTGTTGAATTACATTTTTGTGATTTCATGGGTGTGGCATTCCTCTCAAGTGTTCTTGTCCTCCGGCTCTGACTATATTTCTAGCTGTTCCCCTATAATATTACCCAAGATGTATATGTGAGTTTTATGTTATAGATGTATTATGTGTGTCTGGGAACTGCATGATCATTCATTTTCTGCATTTTTACCAGTAGTGGGTGTCTGAGTTAGTTTTCATCTGCTGAGAAAAGAAGCTTCCTTGATCTGTGGTATAAGATCTAGTGTTTAAAATATAGTTGGAAGCTGGAGGCTGTATTGTTTTTACAAAAGGATTACTCACAGTTCATCCTCTAGGATTTTTGAGCTCTTCAGCCATAGGTCTTCAGGTGGCTTTGTAGTGCCAGGAATGAATACCCTTGCACTGAGAGGACTTTAAATCCATTTCAACATCTCTTGGTTAACCCCAAGTGACAAAAAAAAAATACAATTGCACCATTGGTGACATCATCCTCGGTTGTTCATTGCTGTTATTTTCAGAGTGAAAACTTTCTTTGTTGGAAACTTCCATAACACTTTCTTAGACTATGCAAGCTGATGTTAGAGGTTTCCAGGTCAATTCCATTTTGATTTTCTCAGGTCTGTGCCCAAAGTGGGCAGTTTCTTCAGCCACAGAATATCAGACATTCTTTAAATACTCCTTTACGTTTCTCTAATGAAAAAAATTATTCTGGAAAGCAAAAGCACAGGGGTTAAGATACCTGGAGTCATGCAGTGTGATTTTGACATAGTAAAGGGTTACATTGATAAGAACCAGCTCCACATGTCATGTCATATCTGTTGCTCCTATCTACACATTCTGTATTTCTGGAAAACACAATTATTGTTTTTGTTTGTTGGTATTTTCATAACAGCCTGTTTATGTATATTTAGGTAGAAAAACACATTCTTTATAGGATGGAATTTGAATGCAGACAGCTGTTTCTCCTAGATGCTTTAGATTTTTCTTTCTGTAATATATTTAAATTGCATGATAAACTTTAGGTTGTAGAGAAAAATACAAAATAAACTTGTTTATTCCTATGGCCTAAATGGACTAGTCTTAGCAATGTATCACATGCCAAAAGATTGCAATACAAGAAGATTATAAACTGATGACTAATAATGGTAACACAAAACATTAAGGCAAATGACATTTACATAAGTATCTTGATCTTAATACATGTAATTTACATATGAAAATTTAATCACCATAGAGATAAACAGCTGCAATGTTTAATTAAACTCTCCACACAAAATCAGCCTGCAAGACGTAGTTTGCCACTGCTAATTCATCACAATTCTCTTAAGTGTTCTTTAAAATAAAAATGCAAAATAAACGACTCTTATTGATAATTTAACTTCTGGTTACTTTGTATTTTAATTGTATCATCAAAGCCTGTTGAGAATACGATAAAGATTCTGGGGTCATTTTCACTCTGTTTAGAAGGCAAAAGCATAAATATATAGAAAACAAATGTATTTGTTTACCAACTTGTAAGGGTCATCAGCAAAATAGCACAAAGGGTAATTTAAGGAATTTTAATGCCAAAATAAGTATGGGTAGCGAACGGATGTAAATGTCCTTCTCTGTGGAGCTTTTAAAGTAAGAATGTATTTTATACGGAAATTAATGTCAGCATTAGGAGAGAGAGAGAGAGAGAGAGCATGCTTGCTGTGAGCTTAGAATACATAAACATAAAAACAGACACTAATTGCACTTTTAGAGTATAAAAGCAGTATCAAATGGAAAGGAATAGCCTATCATATAAATACTTTAGGAAGTCATCTTTAACCAGACATTGCAAAAAGAAAACTCATATTTTGCTTCTGGTACATCTTACTTGTCTAAGAATATTATTTGTCCATATATTTATTTGAAAACTAAAACATGTCCTTTATATTAATGAGATACATCAAAGTGAATAGTGCCTTGTAAAGACAATTAGCTAGAATTTGTATTGTTCAGCAACAATGAAAGTGTCTTTATAGAGACAGAAGGAAATATGAGGTAGTCAGTTATATTCTTCACAAAGCAGTAAGTTTTCAGTATTGAAAACTATGCTTCAAATCTTTAAAGTTTTGCATGGAATTTTAGGTGGTAGGGACATAATAAAAACAAAATGAACACATTCTTTCCAAAAAAAAAAAAAAAGACAAACCCAAACTAAACCTTGGAAATTACTTTTATCCTTTGGTTGCTAGGATATGCTTTGATGTTCAAGCATCCAAGTTCTCTCACAATATGTTTCTAAATTGGTAAGAGTTGTCTAGACTAAATAAAAGTTGTCTTTACAAGTATATGATGATACATTTTTGATTACATAATCAATTTCAATAATATGGTTTTCTCTTGAAATGACCATTTGCAAGCCCCATGATGTGGGATGCACTTACAATCGCATCACTTGAGAGACAGAGTCAGGTAGCACTCTCGGAGTTTTAGGCCAGCCTGGAAAACAAGGCTGTCTAGTGAGATCCAGTCTAAATGACCCTTTGCCTTTGTCAGTCATAAGCATATAAGATATTAGTCTTATATCTGTGCTGTAATTAATCCCCAATCAGAAAGAAGAGCAAATCTGGAAGAATAGACTATACAACTTAGTGTGCAGCAGCCAATTATATGTGAAAATCATTATAGTTACTCATATTGATTTATATATTTTATATAATGCAATGATTCTTGGAGCTAGGTGACTTTCAGTTTATCCTTTGAAAAACATTTCTGTGGACTCAGATAATCTGAAACTTTATGAACATAATGTCCAGAATTTTATACTTCCTTGCATTTTAAATATTCAAAGCCACTTTTGGGAAAATAGACCAAGACAAATTTGTGATATACCATATATGTCACTCTTACGTTTTCCTAGAAGTTATTCATGTCTTATACAAAGGGTTTAAAATCATAATATATTTGACATTACAATCTATCCTGTGTGGCTATTCACATGTAAATTTAAGGAAGTAGAGAAAGTGAGAAATGAGTATTCTAAATAATTTATCTAATATATATTTATTCATCTTTATTTTCTTGAAGTTTTGATGTGGAATTTCCCTCTGTATGCTGTGGTTACCATTGGTAAATAAAGGAACTGCTTTGGGCCTATAGCAGAGCTATAGGGGAACAGAACTAGGTGGGGGAAACTAAACTGAATCCTGGGAGAAAGGAGGCAGAGTCAGAGAGAAGCCATGGGACTATCACTGGAGACAGACACACTGAAACTTTGCTGGTAGGCCATCCATGACCTTGTGATGATGCATAGATTAATGGAGATGGGTTAAATTAAGATGTAAGAGTTAGCCAATAAGAAGCTAGAGCTAATGGGCCAAGAGATGATTTAATTAATACAGTTTCTGTGTGATTATTTTGGGGCTAAGAGCCTGGGAACAAACAAGCAGCCCGTCTTCCAACAAATTTTCTCCCTCCAACAAAGCTTAAGCATGCTAATTAGAATACAAAGTATACTACACGAACAAATGCTTTGATAAATGTAGCATAGATTCAACTCTTTTCTTTGGATGTAGGTTACTTTTAAATATACCTACTGTAATATGAGTAACATATTTCTTCATATTTTCCAACTTATATACATGACTTTCCCACATCCAATTATGCATGTATACCCTCATATTCTAGTAGTTTATTTCCTTATTAGCAGAAGCACCCACATAATAACAGAGGTATAATACAGAGAAGGCTGTTCTTAGCTGACATGGCCTGTAGTGAACAAGGGACTCACATCAAAGCATGGAGGATAAAGGCTTTGACAAAGGTAGATCACCTCAGAACAGATTGTTATTGCACTTTTTCTTTTACTTGGCTTATGATTCAACACATTCCCAGGCATATTAGCCCACTCACATAAGATTAGGAAATGATATTGAGCTTTAGAAAAATGTCAAAGGTATATGCATTTCCCAGTAACACAAAAATAGGCATACGTTAAACTCCATTTATTTAATGAGGATCTATTTCTAACTTAGATTAATAATTTGAATTTTCAAATTAATCCAAGTAAAAATGTATACGTCTCTGTCTTTCAATGATTTCCAATCACAGAAATGGAATCACTGATGAATTATAGAGCTATACAATGTTGAACCCAGTGTTAAAATAGCTCACGAGAAATTCTGTTAGGTTTAGTAGCTTATCCTCTTCCAGATTAGCATAAGGAAATTGAGGAAAATTATCATGTTAGTGATATATATATATATAATCTCACCACAGAAGGTGAAGGCTTAGGTGTAAAGTTTTTTATATTTCATTTTAGAAGATAATCTTACAAATTGGTGCTAATGTTTTCACAAGTATTTAGGTTCATAGCATTTTCTTGCCTTTCGCCTCAGTTGGATCTCTCTCCTCTTCCCTCTGCTCATTTGTAGAAATTGAACATGCATGAGAACGTGATCCATTTTAGATTCATTCTTAATTTCTACCAGTTAACTTTTCTAAATTATAAAATACAGTTTTTGAAGATTTTGTAATTCCACTTTTAATTATATTCTAAGTCTCCTGGTATCTCCCTGAAATCACAGGGTAGTGTAGAAACGTTTTAAACTATAATTTTCCTTACACATAAATACTTACAAAGTTAAATTTATGATTGAATTAAATTAATTTCAGTAAAAGATAAATAAACCTTAATAAGAATTCAAATATAACTACACATTACACTAAATATATGCAGTAGGATCAAAACCCAGTGCCGTTGTCCTTGGCTTCTCATCAGCCCTCATTGTCCATCATATCCAGAGAGTCCAGTTTTATTCCACGCTTATTCAGTCCCAGTCCAGCTGGCCTTGGTGAGCTCCCAATAGATCAGCCCCACCATCTCAGTGAGTGGGTGCCCCCCTCGCAGTCTTGACTTCTTTGCTCATGTTCTCCCCGCTTCTGTTCCTCATTTGGACCTTGGGAGCTCCGTCCATTGCTCGAATGTGGGTCTCTGTCTCTATCTCCATCCATCTCCAGATGAAGGTTCTATGGTGAGGGAGGGGGAGGGGAGTGGGGCGTGGGAGGAGTGGGGGGAGGGGGAGGGAAAAGGGAGCCTGGGAGGAGGCGGAAATTTTTAATAAAATAAAACAACAAACAAACAAACAATAAATAAATATATGGGTGGAGACTGTTTTTGTAGTGGATGGCTTTTTGACACACTTTATTAGAGAAGCACACATTTTCTGAGATACTGGGGTGCAGCTCATGTGGTAGATCTCACAAGTCTACATACTTTGTGGTTTGGTCTTGATCCACAGCACAATACAACGAAACACAATTGCCAGTCCCATCCTCTATCCACAAATTTAATGCGTTTTTGCCTCCTAGCTAAGCATTTGATTACACGTTGTGACTCTAATTTTTCCATTTGAGATACACTAGCATGTGTCTCTTTTTCTTTTTATATTCTATCATAGAAGATTTGTCCTTTCCAGAAATTTCAACAGTGCCAAAATGTTCTTATTTACTAATAACTAAACCATTTGATGAGGTCTAGGCAAGTGGAAAATGCTAGGTCAAGAAAACACAGTGTTTGAGGACCACTACTAAAAAAAGTCCTTGCCTGTAAACATGCATACTGGAGCATTCAAACCCATATGGGTATCCACACATATGTGGACATCCCTTCACATACATGAATATCTTCCTATTCATGAACACCCCCCCACACATACAGAGAGAGAGAGAGAGAGAGAGAGAGAGAGATCAACAGACAGAGACAGAGAGAGTTCATCTGAAAAATTTAAACAAGTACTTGATGGCTTTAATTTAATATTTTTAAAGTCACCACACTTCTTGCACTTTGAGGTTATTGTTAAGGAAAATCAATGCTATTTGAATATAAATACTGTAACGTTATGTGATAGTCACTAGTGGGTAGGGAGTATATACTACAAGGACACTCTGGACAAGAGATGATTCATGTTCATGAGTAAATATAGGAAAATGCTGTTGTATCACATACCATGAACACAATTTAAATTTACCTATTGTTTATTTCTGCTATCTTCTACATAGGAATTTGCTATGCTTGAGCATAAGTAGTAGGTGTTCTGAAAAGAAAATCACAGGCAAAGGCTGACTACTGGAGTATTCAATGAGACAAATTAGCCTGAATTAAATGTTGATTGTTTATCTAGTGTCAGATACTTAGATTCTCTTTGACCTTTCCTTCTTGATAAATGAGGATAAGACTAACTGAAGAAAAACTACAAGTGTCAATGCCATGACAAATATTATTTTCTGTATTGGTAGCTAATTTTTGGAATTATGTTAAAATAATGGTGACTCTCCATGAATAGAATGGTTTATTTGTCTATAACTACTAGATCATTAAGTGATGGCACTGAAATCTCTGTTTATTATGTTTTTCTCCCCAAACATTTATACTAATAGCTCTTGGTGTGTGTGTGTGTGTGTGTGTGTGTGTGTGTATTGTTTTGGTATATGTGGCACCTGTGTGTGAGGTTTGTGGATCATGTAGAAGCCAGAATGGGATGTTGGTGTCGTCCTCTATCATTCTCTGCTTTTTATCTTTAGGCAAGGTCTCATATCAAACTGGAACCTCTTTCCTTTATCTAGGCTGACAAGCTATTGAATGCTTGGAATCTATCTGCAACCATACTGCTATGCTGAGGTCACTGGCATAGTCTGTCATGCTCAGCTATTTTTGTGAATGTTGGGGATTCAAACTAAAGCCCTCAGCTTGCAGAGAAAGAGTTCTTATTAAGTGTTCTGTCTTAATTCACCCTTTTCGGATAGTCCATGTAATACATTGCCCAAAGCAACCTTTTAAAAGTTGGTTTTACATAGATTGTCAAACATAAAATTTATATTGTAAATTCTTGTCTTTCTTTGGTAGACTGTTACCTTCCATTTCTTTGGGGCTCATTTGAATTTGTGTGAACATTTCATGGTGTGTTTGAGATGACTTCTCTGAAAATGGGTGAATTATTAGGGAATTTATTGTATCGGCAACTCTACCAACTGAAAACAAGAGAATACTTTATTCTGCTCTTTTCACATTGGGATAAATATGAGTCATGGCTAGAAATGCTTTATAGAAAAGAAATATTGCTAAGCTTACATTCCCCCCTCCCTGGATTACTGAGCCAAGCGTTACAGCTGCCCATGCTGTCAAAATGCCATAGGAGAATTTAGTACAAGAGAAGCCAATAGTGTAGTCAGTTTCTGACATTTAAATAAATGTTTTTGCTGTTCTGTCAAAATTAATCATTAACTTTAGCATTAGAAGCTTGTATTTCAGTAGTAGAGGGAAATTTTCCCACCATTACTTCAGAGCAAATGTAACCCCATGGTGTTATAAATATATATTTCTGACTTAGAGAAAAGATGGATCCCGCAGGACATCTTCCTCTCCATCCATTGATGATGTCAGCGACTCTCTGATTAGCTACTGACATTTGAAATTATGGTGGGTCAGGAAGGTTAATGAAAGTCTTCTTTATATAGCCATGGTTCCTTTGCCTTGGTGCCTTCCTGAGGTTTTGGCTTGTTTGCTGACCTCAAGACACAAGGCAAAATAAGAATAAATATCAACAGTGCTATCGTCTGAACACTCTACTGTTGTTGATTTTAGATGCTGCTGTTTAACACAAAAGAAAAGGTTAATGCATAGCGGCTTATCTGGGAAAGGCTTAATATAAAGGCAACCTTGAAGAGCTTGTGCAGCGGAGGCTCTGTTTGCATGAAAAGAACAGTGAAAATGGGAGCTACAATTACTCCTCTAAGTGACAGAGTATCATGAATTTTTCAATTTGTACTATTGAGTCATCCTCTGTTGAAGCAAAGAGGGGGTATAAAAGTGAATTAGATGTCCTGACCCAACAATCACAGAGTTTTAGTGCTGGAGTGAGCCCAGTCCAGCATTTCAACTAGCATTCTATAGCACTGCAGAATTCCCTGGAGAGGACCGGTATCACTGTAGGAGGGAAGGCATGCCTTGGCCTCCCATTTTTGCTAACTTTGAGCATGTCACTTAGTCTGTCACAGAAAAAAAATATATTTCTGGAAAAATATTTTGAAAACAACTGATACATACATACATACATACATACATACATACATATATGTGTGTGTATACACATATATATGAAAAATTCATTTTATCTTTCAGAAAACTGTTTAAAAGATGAAACACGGGTGATTTCAGTATTCATTGGACTGTACTACCAGTATTGTTCTGTGGTTTCTGTATTATTATTTTTCATTCATCTTCATATTCTTTAAAATATTTCTAAATTCCCAAGCCCCTACCCTTGCAAGAGGTGTTTTTGTCGAGGCCGGTCCTCAACATCAGAGAAAACTATTTTTTTTCCTTTTTGTCATTTATCAATTAGAGATAGTTTTTGGATTAGTGATAGGAATTTGTGTCTACTTCTGTTCTCAGTGCGGTTCCCCATCTGACTTAGACCTGTGAAGGCCCTATGCATGCTGCCATAGTCTCACTGATTCAAATGTTTGCTGGTACTGCTGTGTCTCGAAGACCTTGATTCCTTTGTGCCCTCCAACTCCACAGGCTACTACAATCTTTCTGCATTCTCCTCTGCAGAGTTCCCTGAGCTCCAAGGGGAGGGATTTAATGGACACATTCTATTTACGACTAAATGTTCCAAGGTCTCTCTCTCTCTCTGCACATTGTTCACTTGTGGTCTTTTGTATTTGTTCCCATCTACTGTAGCAGAAAGCATCTCTGATAATAACCGAGTAAGATACCCACGTGTAAGTAGAGCAATAGGTCCTTAGGAGTCATTTTATTGCTATACTCCTTTAGCAGAATGGTGGTATTTGGTTTTTCCCAAGGCTCCTGGCCTACAGCTTTCAGGTTTTTGACCACCCAAGCGGTGACAGACATGGGTTCCATCTCATGGAATGGGGCTTCCTTCCTAACAGATAGTGGTTGGTTCTTTCCGCAACTTTTGTGCCACTACTGAACAGCAGGAATCTCTTTACTCGAGTTTTCTCTGAAGGCAGAATGTTTATTTACAGTATAACTCTATATAAAATATTTTAATTCCTTACTATGATAGAAGCTGATTTTGGAAGTAGAGAAATTTTCGTTGCCTCCAGTAAAGACCACGTGGTTCTCAATTGCTAGACACCCACAATACATGAACAACATCTCACTGTAAGATCAGGGAAAGCAGGTGATGACTCGCTGTTAAAATGGTAGACTCAGATAATGGGGAAGTACAGATTGGAAGGTAACTGTGAATCACCCACATATCCATATTTGGTGAAGTCAAACTGCAATAAAGGACTTGAATATGCCTTATGGGCAGATGTTGGTCCGGTGTGTTGACATCAAAGGTCATCCCCTTTTCAGGTTGGCAATATTTTGTACACAATTTACTACATATAACATTAGTTGCTACATATTAAGTGCTGTATATTTGGGTTGTATTTTTGATAATGTCTTTATTTTGCTGCATAAATAATTAACCCTGACCAAAGGGTCAATCACATTCACATTTATTTTCCGAAAATATTTTACAAGCAAGTATGCAAAGGTGTCCTCAAAGTATTTTACAATGGAAAATAGAACAAAATCTTGCAGGCTCATGGAATAAAAAAGCGTACACGGTTTTAGTTTATAGCAGGTATGTTGTAGGTGGTCATCAATTGGAGATTGCTTCTGGGTATGGTAAGGAGGCAAGTGCCCATTTCTCCTTTGATCTTCAGGTCCCCAGCTAGTCCATACCCATGTAGGCCCTGTGCAAGCTGCCTCAGTTTCTTTGAATTTATACTTGAATCTATACTATTGAGAACCCTGCTTGCTTGGTTCCATCCCTTGTGGCACTTACACACTTTCCACCTCCTCTTTTATGGAGCTCCCTGAGCCACAAGGGCAGGGATTTGATGAAAATGTCCCATTTATGGCTGGGTGTTTCAACGTCTCTTACTCTCTGCAATGTCTGGCTATGAGCCTCTGTATTTGTTCCCATCTGTTGCAGGATGAAGTTTTATTATAATGACTGAGCAAGGCAACAACAATTTATGAATATAGCATGACATCATTAAGAGTCATTTTATTGCTGCAGATTTATTTTCGTTTAGAAAAAGTAGTATTTAGGTTCTTGATGCATCTAACCTCAGGCTCTTTGTCACAGAAGCAGTGTTAGTTATGGATTCCAACTCCTGGAGTGGGCTTTAACTCAAATCAGATGATGATTGGTTACGCCCACAAGTTTTTGTCACTAGTACACTATCATATCTTACAGAGAGGACAACATTGAAGATCAAATGGTTTGTAGCCATCATGGTGTTTTTGTTTTCTGTTAGTAGCATTCAGAATATCTTCTTGCACTAAACAAACTAGTCCAGACAGAAGAAAATTCTTTGTAGGCATTAGCTCAACTTCTTCATGTTCAACGAACTCTTTAGGTATAGTCTTTGGCAATGAGGACTTGCTAACAGTTTGTGGTGAACAAACTACAGCTTTGGCAACAGCCCTGTTTGTTTGGAGGTTCCTTTGGAGCCCCTCCACCAATAATACAATTAGATGTAAAGCCATCTCTGTATAGGAAACTTGATTAAGTTTCAAGAAATGTCCAGTTGTTTTGATGTCTCCTCCATGATTTAACAATTTCACTTAGATAACTTTTATAAATGCACATATTTTGGGTAACTTAAACCATATTAAGGCTGAATATTATCCCTACAATGGCCTTTTAATATTAGCTGTCTCTTCCCATAATCCTCTCCCTCATCTCTCTCTTCCCTTAATCTTCCCCACTTCACCATACTCTTCTAGTCACCCCAACCATCTACAACAAGCTATTTTTATTTTCCTTTCCTAGAGAGATCTCCCTGTGTCCATCTAGTCCCTTACTCTACATCCAAACTCTGTGGTTCTATAGATTTCAGTTTGGTTATCATTGGCTTAATAGTTAATTTCTACATATAAGTTAATAACACTATATTTCTCTTTCTGGGTCTGGGTTAACTCTAGTTACATCCATTTACTGGTGAATTTAATGACTTTATTCATTCTTTTAATGACTGAGTAATATTTTATTGTAGAAATTTAGCACATTTCCCTTATCTGTTTCTCAGTTAAGGGGCATCTAGGTCATTCCCAATTTTTGGCTCTTATGAATAGAAAGCCGTGAGCATGGTTGAGTAAGTGTCACTGTGGTAGGATGAAGTGTCCTTTGGGTATATACCCAAGAGTTGTATAGGTGGACCTTGAGGCAGATTGAGTCACATCTCTCTGAGGAACTGCCTCACTGATTTCCATAGTAGTTTTACAAGTTCACACTACCACAAACAATGGATGAGTTTCCCTGTACTACATATCCGCAAAAATCATTTGCTTTATTGATCTTGGTCTTTGTGACAGAAATAAGAATAAATCTCAAAGTAAGTTTGATTTGCATTCCCCTGGAGGCTTAGGATACTAATCATGTTGCTGTGGTGTCTCATCTATATGAGTTTTCTTTTTTGTCTTTAGATCTGTACCCCACTTTTGTTAGGTTTCTTGTTTCCTTGATATCTGGTTTTTGAAGTTTTTTATATTTCTTGATATTAGCCCTCTATCAGAGGTATGACTGGTAAAAAAGCTTTTTCACATTCTGTAGTCTGCCACTTTATCTAAGTGATGATGTTTGTATCAATGCAGACATGTTTCAGCTTCATGAAGTCACATTTATTAATTGTTGCTTTAGAGCCTGTATTAATAGTGTTCTGTTCAGAGAATCATTTCCTGTGCCAGTAAGTCAAAGGCTATTCCATATTTTGTCGTCTATCAGGTTCAGTGCTTCTGGCTTTAGGTAGAAATCTTTGATCCACTTGGACTTGAGTTTTGTGCAGGGTGTAAATATGGATCCATTTGCATTGTTTACATGCCAATATACATTTAAATCAGCACCATTTTTTGAAGATGCTGTCATTTTTTACCAATTGTATTTTATATATATATATATATATATACACACACAATGCACACACAGAGTTATCCATATGTATATGCATTTAGATGTATCTGGGTCTTTAGTTCACTTTCATTCATCAACATGGCTGTTTTTGTGTTAATATCATGATGATTTTTATTATGATATCTCTGCAGTACAACTTGAAGTCAGGGCTAAATATTCCTCCAACAGTTCTTTTATTATTCAGATTTTTTTCTCTTAGCTGTCTTGGGTGTTTTGTGTTTCTAGATAGGTGAAAATTCTCTTTTCAAGATATGTGAAGAATTGGATTAAAATTCTAATTAAGGCTACCCTGAATCAGTAGATTGTTCTTGATTGTATGACCATTTTTAACTATACCAATTCTTACTGATTCACTAATATCAGGGATCACTCAATTGTCTGATTTCTTTTTCAATTTCTCTTCTTAAGGGCTTGAAGTTTTATTGTACAAGTCTTTCACTTGCTTGGAGTTACCCCCCCTCATATATATATATATATATATATATATATATATATATATATATATAGTGGTTATGGATAAAGGTGTTGTTATCCTGATTTCTTTCTCAGTCCATTTGTCATTTGTATATAGGAGGGCTACTGATTTTTGCTAGTTAATTTCATGTCTCCCTACATTGTTTAAAGTGTTTAATAGTTTAATAGTTGTAAGTATTTCCTAGTCAAACTTTTAGGGTCACTTATGTATACTATCATATCTCATATCATCTGCAAATAATAATACTTTAACATCTTCCTTCCCAATTTGTATCCATTTCATCTACTCCAGTCGTTTTATTTTTCTCACTGAGACTTCAAGTACAATATTGAATAAAGATGTAGAGAGTGGACAACCTTATCTTGGTCCTGATTTTAGTCTAATTGTGTTGAGTTTCTGTTCATTTAAGTTAGTGTTAGCTATGGTCTTGCTGCCAACTATCTTTATTATTGAAGTCTCCACAATCTTTCAAGGACCTTTATCATGAAGGGGTGCTGGTTTTTATCAAATGCCTCTCTGTGTGTAATGATATGGTCACTTGGTTTTTGTCTTTCAGTTTGCTTAGATGGTGGATTACTTTTATTGTTTTAAACATATTTAACCATTCTTGCATCGCTGGGATAAAGATACATGATCATATTGGATGGCCTTTTTGATGTGTTCTTTGATTTCATTTGAAAGTATTTTATTGAGAATTGTTGCATCTATATTCATAAGTGGAATTCATCTGTTTTTTTCCTTTGTTGATATTTATGTGGTTTGATATTTATGTGGTTTGGGTAACTTGTGAACTCATAAAACACACTGTACAGTTTGTTCTGTTTCTTTATTGTGGGATAATTTGAAGAGAATTTGTATCAACACTTCTTTGAAGTCATGTAGAATTCAATGCTAAAACCTTCTGGTTCCGAGTTTTTTGTTTTTTTTTTTTGTTTTGTTTTGTTTTTTGTTTTTCTTTCTTTCTTGGTTGGGAGATTTCCAATTGCTGCTTCTATTTCACTGGGTGTTATAGGTCTGTTGAAATAGCTTGTTTTGATCTTGTTTAACACTTTTGGTAAGTGGTATGTGTTGAGAAAATTATCCATGTTTTTGTATTTTCTAGTTTGACAAAATGTGGAATTTTAAAGTATGTCCTTGTGATTTCCTGGATTTCCTTGGTGTATGTTATTACCCCTTTTCATCTCTAATTTGATTGAAATGAATCTTCTTTCCAACTTTTAGCTATTTTGGATAACAGTTCATTAATTTTATTGATTTTGTCAAAACTAGCTTTTTGTTTCATTAATTCTTCTTATTGTTTTAGTTTTAACTTCATTGATTTTGGGTTTGAATTTGAGTATTTCATTTGAAATATTCCTTTTGTATATAATTTCTTCCTTTTATTCTAGAGATTTTAGATTTTCTGTAATCTTCCTAGAATGAAATCGCTACCATTTTTTAAAATGTAGTCACTTATTTCTGTGAACTTTCTTCATATAACCAACCTTCAATGTGCCCCGTAAGTTTTTGTATGTTATATATTTATTTTCATTGAGTTTAGAGAGTCTTTAGTTTCTGTCTTTACCCATTTCTCATTTGGTAGTGAGGTTTTAAATTTCTATTATTTTACAAGTTTTCTATTGCCATTGACATTCAAGTTTAATCCATGGTGGCCAGATAGTTCCAGGGTATTATTTCAATTTTCTTGCATTGATACTTGCTTTGTGTCTGAGTATGTAATCATTTTTAGAGAAATTCCATGAGGTCCTGAGAACAGGGTATATTCTTTTGAGTTTGGGTGAAAACTTGTGCACCTAACTGCCAGGTCCATTAGTTTCAGCATTGCTCTATTTACTGTTTTTCTGAAAGACCTGTCTATTAATAAGATTTTTTACCATGATGTGATGACTATTCTTGATGATAAGTTGTATTTCAGGAGAAGAACAGATCTTGCTGGGTTTTTTTTTCTTTTCTTTTTTTAAAATTCGTTGTTAGTCTGTATCTCTTTATTAGGGAATTGAGATAATTGATATTGAGGATTTTAATGAGTAGTGTGTGTTGATCCTTTTTGTTTTGTTCTTGTGGTGTGTGTGTGTGTGTGTGTGTGTGTTTCACCTCTTCTGATTTGCTTATTGTTGACAAATTTGACACTTCTACAAACGAGGGAATTGTGTTGTGTAACATATTATCCAAAGGAAAACATAACAAGCTATAAAGATACTAAGCAACATAATGGGAAAATGGAAAAAAAAGAATAGTGACCTGAAATATAGTAGATGAAGCTCATTTTAAATAAATGTAATTAAAAATTGGTTTTCAATGCATTGTCCTTCCTGTTGTCCATATCCTGTGAGATGTGATAAATCAGCTATTTGGAATGATGCAGAAAAAAGGGAAGTCTAACTGTGAGAGTCTTTCCTATCGATCTTCTATAGAACATCAGATCCTCAAAAATTCTCAATACAATAACATTTGGAGGTAGAACACAAGCTAATACATTTCTCATATATTTAGTTTAAATAAATCCTGTAATGCAAATTTTCAGAAATTCAAGGTAGCAAAAATGCTTTGTGAGTCTTCTGGAAATAGCATACATGTGTGCCCTCAGTTTGCCGGCACTAATAACCACGATGATGTAGGCATTTGTCGCTTAATGGTTAAAATTCTCTTCTTACCAGATGTGGTCTTTTGGAAAAGCATTCTAGCCACTTGGCAGGTCAGTGAAGGAAAAGCAAACTTGTCACTGCAAGGGTCCAACCTCCTTTGGCTGTAAATGAATGACTACTTCCCAAGGTTGTCAGTCTTCTTATAAGAACTTACATTTAAGTCCAAATAATGATGCCACTTAAACTGAAGTTCATTCTGCCAGCGCTTGATTAGTAAGCTACTGAGCACAGTGATGGAGAGGAAGGCAGGTCTTCATTTCATCCAGGGTGTCATTAGAGCTTACCCTGGCTCCTGTATTACCATTATTACTACTGCTAATTATTATTAGTAAAAGCTGAAAAGATTTCTGCCATTATCGCCAATAGAGAAGATGGCATTCTTTTTTTTTTTTTTTTTGCTTGGAAAGTTCTTCCTGGTCTAAGTTAAATAAATGTAGACATTATTCTAAGCCAGATTTGAATAAGAAAGCTTTGATTCTGATATTTGAATGCAGAGGTCTGAATTTAAAAGAGCTAATTTTGGATAATTACACTCAACACATGGAATGCATACATTTTCAGAATCATATCATACATGATTGTATATAAATATTTACTTTGACATGTAACTAATCCTTCCACTTGTGCAGATAGCCTTTGTGATAGCAAATCACAGTCCACAACCATCAACCTAAATACAAACAGACTTGACTTACACCCTTTATCTTGTTACAAACGTGATGATAAGGTAGAGTTAATACAGTAAATGGAATTTTAGTTCTGATTTTAACCATTGTAAATGTAGTGGTGTGAGTACTTTGGAGAGTCACTGGTTGAAGATCACCAACTGGTCTCTTCATTTGTCACTCTGAACAGTTACAAGGACATTTTATTGCTTGAATATGATGAAGTTCCTAGTTCCTCCTTTACTAATTTTCTTAAAGTAAATTTGAAACCAATTTATTACATGTATTTCCCAGATAGGCTCATATTTTTGTTAATTAATGATTTAAAAATGAGTTTTTGGCTTAGAATTTTTTTAGGTGCTGGGTAAATGACTCAGTGCTTAGGAGAACCTTCTGCCATCAAGATGTCTGATTACTGTTGGTGCCTCATAATGTGGCATAGTCTCTCTCTCTCTCTATTTCTCTCTCTCTCTCTCTCTCTCTCTCTCTCTCTTTCTGTCTCCCTTCCTCTCTCTCTCTCATGTGCACACACACAAAATGAAAGACAGACAGACAGACAGGAGAAACATGGGAGGCAGAAGAAAATACCTAAATTAGCATTAATGTTAAAATATTGATCCTAAGTGAATGACATGGTACCAATATCTCCTCAGCCACGTAAATTCCCATTTCAACATCTTGCATTGACACGGTACCCTTGCCATCAATGATGAGCCAATGCTAATTCACTAGTAAAAATGAAAGTCTACAGTCTGTGTTAAGAGCTCACTGTGTTGTAAGCTCTATAGACTTCGACACATATGACACACACACATTTTTATAATGTCACTGAAAGGTAGGACCGTAATTTAGAGTACTGAAGGTACATGTCCTGTCTTTCTTCCTTCTCTCACTCCAGCATCCTGCAACAATGTTCTCATCATTTTGTTTCTGGAAGCTTCCATATAGTTAGAAATTGTGTAGGTCTTATTTTATCTGGCTTCTTTCACTTTGTGATACCCCATTAAATACTCCCCTTGTATTTTTGTGTCTTAAACTCATTTATTTAAGGATTTTGCTTGCTTTTATGTTTCAGTCATTATGCATAAGAGTTTTACAGATATTCTTTTGCAGTTTATTATATGGATTTAAGTTCTTGCTGTCTTCCAAGGACAATTGCTGAGTTCATATGAGTATGTTTGATTTTTGTGGGAACCTGACAGAGTACATGACAAAGACAATGAAGCAGTCACCGTTTTGCACTCTGCCAACACCAAGTGAATGTGCCTGTTGCTGCTCTCCAGGCGTTCTTTTGACGGTGTCGCTGTTCCAATAGACATTTTGGCATTCTAGTAGACATTTCCCTTTATCTCTTTGTTTAAATGTGCCATGCTCTAATGGCATTTTATGAACACACTAAATTGTTTGTCTTCCATCAGAGTGTCTCCTTTGGTTGAGAGTCTGTTTGGAGGCTTTGCCTATTTTTTGAGTTGTTTGGTATTTTTAAAGTTGATGTCAAAGATTTTTTGGATAGTTCTAGATATTTTTTGTGGGATTTGTAATATCAGGATAAATATTTTGCAAAGTTTCATTCCCATTATATGTAACCCCTCTTGATTCTTACCACTGTTGCTTCTTCTTCTTCTTCTTCTTCTTCTTCTTCTTCTTCTTCTTCTTCTTCTTCTTCCTCTTCCTCTTCCTCTTTCTCCTCCTCCTCCTCGTCCTCCTCCTCCTCCTCCTCCTCCTCCTCCTCCTCCTCCTCCTCCACCTCTTCTTCTTCTTCTTCTTCTTCTTCTTCTTCTTCTTCTTCTTTTTCTTCTTCTTCTTCTTCTTCTTCCTCTTCTTCTTCTCTTTTTTACAGAAAAGAACATTTTTATTATAATGAAGTCTGGTTGTCATTATTTTTCATTCGTAAAAACACATTTTTAATTTTTTAAATTAAAATTTAAACAAAGACAAAAATAAAATGGGATTTATTTAGAATTTCTCCTATGTTGTCATATCAGATTTTAATAGTTTTAAATTTAACATTTTGATCTGTAATTAACTCTTTAAAGTGTTATCTATAGTTGCATTCTGACATGCAGAAATACACAGGAATATCATATTTGAATCCTCCATTAACATGGTATAAAGTCATCACAAATAATGCTGCTGTGTTTAAGTCAGTGGAGAGAATATATATATATATATATATATATATATATATATATATATATATAAAGCTACTGCGTATAATAGATACCCATTCCCAGTAAGCACTCCCAAAGTCAGTTAACTCTCTCTGTGTCACATAATGTATGATATGCAACTAAGGATAATGTGTCTCTGGTTTCCTCATGGAGCTTCACGACAATCTTACAAATGATAAAAGCATGCTGCAAATTTAAAAGAGAAAATAGGAAATCAAAGTGTTCATTGGGAGCTCCTAGATTTCCTTTACTCAGCAAAGCACAGGAATAATTAAAATTGAAGTTATAGCATATGGCTAAATAACCCAAATAAGAAATATATTCTAATAAAGCCCAAGTGGCCAGTGAGATGTTTTGATAATTAAGTTTAATGTAATTTAAGTAATAAATCAATTATTGCTATTGAAGATAATGGTGATTTAGTAAGAATAATTTAAAGATGCAAAATCTTTTTTAGGTTATAGGCATGTTTGGCTACTATTGAAAGATAAGAGAACACATAAATAATACCTGAAATATAAATAGATTTAATCGGTAATATATACAAAACCTAGTAACATATACATAATTGCTCAGTTTCATATGATCAGCCTATGGCAATAGACACATTAAGGTGGAAAGAGGAATCTCACAGAGCACCACCCATAGACAAAGAGCTACAGACAGCTAATGAAAGTGGGAGAAAAGTTTCTCTCTTGAGTATGTGTTCCTTGGTTGGTTGTCAGTTTCCAAGAGCTCAATTCTGAAATTATATACATGAGCAAACATTGGATTGAATTGTTTGACTGTATCTATGTATGTGAATGTGTATATTTGTGTGTGTGTATGTGTGTGTGTGTGTGTGTGTGTGTGTGTGTAAAACAATAGCTGTTGAAGAGTAAGGGGCCACAAATTTGCCGGGAGTGTTAGTTGCACATGGGGCTTGGGAGAGATTGGAAAAAGAAAAAGGAAGAAATGATGTATGCAATTATGTTATAATTTTGAAAAAATTTAAAAGAAAAGGAAATTTCAAACTTTGTATGATGTATGGAAATTATCATTGCCTACAGAATAGATTTATTTGTGTTCCAAGCCCTATTTCAGAAATGACTAATTGTTCTAATTGTTGATCAAGTGTTGAAATAGGAAATTTTTAAATATATAAAAAACTGGGATGATTAAAGAACTCAAATATAGGCTAGATCACTTAAAGTGGTATAGATTATAAAATAAGTTTGACATGGTATTGTGTACATTCAAAGCTTATCACTGGCTTTCAAATTCAGGGGCTTTTAAAGCATTCTTAAATATATATATCAAAAGCCCCATCACAGTCCTGGGAGATCCATACTCCCTGAACTCATTACAATAGAAATACAAGAACCCACATTGATCCTTAGAACCTGTGTTTAAAAACCAAAGGACAGATGTGGCAGAACTTGCTTGCAATCCTAGTACAGCAATAGTGGGGCAGGAAAATCCCTGCTTCCCTAGCCACTAATCAGAAAATTCTGGGTCTGTCTAATAAAACAAAAGAGATGGTGCTTGAAGAATGACAATCAAAGTTGACCCACAAGTCACACATACCACACACACACACACACACACACACACACATACACACACACATACACACACACATACACACACACATACACACACACACATACACACACACACACACACACACACCACACAAACTTTTGATGGCAGATCCTTCCTCTTTATTCTCCTTCCAATTATGACAAAAATATTCCTTTTCCCTCCCTTTGTCTTTATACTCTCCTTTCTCGCCCTTCTTTTTTTTTTCTGTCCTTCTCTTTTCTCCTTTCGTCTAGCACACAATACACTCTAAATATATGATATTCAGACTTGATAACTTCCATGTTAAATTATTATATAGTGCAAACAACATAAATTACAAATATTAATACATCAGTACAGCCATGTGGCACAATGGTCCATCTACTCTTAATATATTCCATCTCTTTATGTAATCTTTTCTTATTTTCTGGGCAAAAAAAATCTTATTCTCTATATTTTTGTCATTAAAGAACATTGACTATATCAAATCCCCACAGTTCAACTTTTAAATCCATCTGAGAATTTCTTTAACTTGGTTTACTATCTATAAACACCAGAAGTAAAAACTTTCCAACATGTTCAAAGCTATTGTTTGAACATTGTAGTTGACGGGTGATCACCTGGGCATTGACAAATTAGTTGAATAAATATACTGCACTACTTAAGTGATGCCAAGATGCCCTTGCCCTGATGATGTTCAAATGCAGTGCTGATGTCAGAGAATAAACATTGTACAGTCTGAAGACTGTACATTGGTTTATGGAGTCAGGGCCTACAGCAATCATGGAGACAAGAAACACATTGCTGGTGCTGGGGAAACAGATGTAGTGGTGCCTTTGCCTACGCAATAGAAGAAAAGCTGAGAGAGGTCTGCGAGGAAGAGTTGTTTTCTTTCAGTAAAGGTCTTAAGCACAATCCTGTTTTAACAGGATTCCCAAATTGCATTTTGAAAAGCTGGCAGAGTTTCCTTAATAAGGCTATTTACTGATCTTGCCCTTTTGCTAACATTACTATGTGTTTGTACTGAAGTCTATTATTAAATGAATAAATAGTATGAAAATGAAATATTAGATTAAAAAGTTGGACTTTCAAATGGCAGACAAATGTGTTTTTTTTTTAAATGTCTTGCTATTTGAATGATGTCTTGCTATTTGAATGTGGCTCTATGGGCTTCTGAAAGACCATAAATGAAATCAAAGAAAATCTCCAAAGCATAGATAATTTGTTATGTGGCTCTGTGGGCCTCTCAAACAGCTAGTTTATGGAAATATGACAAAGGTTTTCTCTGCCAGGTACAAAATCACATCATTCATGTTAGCATATCTATCTCTATGAGAAAAGTTACTGATGGAATTCTGCTTTGGCAATCCCAAACTGGTTAAAAAAAACCCCATATTTTAATGCCATTTTGCCTCTTTATCAGTATAGCATCTTTGATTTTCTTTCTTTTTAATATACCAAATCCCTTTTGATAACATAATCCAATCTACAAACACATCTTTCTTACTCAGATTACAACAAGCTACTATGTGACTTGGTAAGCAAGAGAAAGATGGCTACTGAAGGCTGTCCTCAGAGTCTGTTTGGCTGTTCCCTGTTTCTGATTGGTGGGCTGATGGAAAAAAATCAGGGCTCAATTTTATGCCGATTTTGTGCCCCAGTTAGCAGTGCTAATTGGGGCACACAAGTAAATTGCACTCTGCCCTGTGGAAGTTTTCAGTTAGCCAACTAAATCAGAAAATCATTGAGAGCGTTAATCCATCGTGCACTCCCTACTTAATTAGGTGCAAAATCTATGCTGCCTCTAGGAAGGACAAAGTTCAGACATAGTATTTCAATGACCGGTTCTTTGGAAATACGTATAAATAGATATGATATATGTTACTTTTTGAAAAAGAAGGTTGGGTTGGAAAACAAATATGTCCTTTAGAGGTGTAAGACCACTAGGAATCAACATTTTAAGTTTTATTAGAGGTGACAGGAGAAAAGGTCATTTGGTTTCTCCCACACTTCAAAGGCAAAATTTCTGGAAGAAAATAAAATTATCTTACCTATAGAACACGTAAATTCCAGAGAGAAATTTAAGAGCAAATGTTCCCTATTTCATAGTTCCAAGCAAAAGCTTGGGCGAAACTCAATGCCGATATTAGAGCCATGTAGATATGAGAGTTATTTTCATATATCTGTTTTTAAAATGTTTGTATTCATTACTTGATAATTCCATCCAGTGTATTTTGAGGATACTCATGCCCCAACTCATACATCTACCTCTCTCAACACTCCCTCTCTCCCATTCTTCCCAGTGAACTTTGATTTTATTTTGGTTCTCTCCCCATTGATTTCAGTTCGTGTTTTCTGGCTAGCCCTGAAGCTAGAACATGCTTTGGTGTGTGGTCAATATATCATGTATGGGTCACATTCAAGGAAACTGACTCTCTTTGTGCCAGTAACCATAAATGCCAGTAGCTCAGCCAGTGTTTAGGATTATGTGCCCTATGGCCCCACTTAACCTGCTTTATAACATCTCCCATCTTGAGTGTGAGAAGGTCTTGTGCATGTCGTCATAAGTGCTCTGAGTTTGTAAGTGCATCTGCCCTGTAGTGTCTGAAAAACACTATTTATATAATGTGCACTGATGCCTATTAATATATAAGAACTATTTTTAAGTGAGTAAGTGAATGAGCAGGAGCATATGCCTATGCAAAATTTTTTAGAAACAGTGTTTACACTGTGTTGTTAAAATATGAAATGAAATGGGCAGTGTACATGTTGCAGTGTTGCTGGTGCTTAATGTACTTTTATATTTGGTAAATGTCTCAATAAACTACTTTTTGCTAAAACATAAAGCAGTAGTTTGAAGGGCGTTGTGTTAAATTAATCCCCAAATTCTGTCTTAAATACATTTTTAAGTTAAATATAGTTTTCTAAAATTAAAATTCTATTTTTGAAACATGTTGTTAATAGCTTATTGTGAACTTGAAATTTACAGTGTGTAGATGACTTTTTCATGTATAAATATTCCTTATAATTCTAGAATTGCTAGCCCCATAAGAAAAGAGATTGCCTATTCTATAAGATTCTCAAGTTCATCTTTTAAAAAAGGACTGGAAGATGGTGTGATTTGAGCAGATACATTTTCTTTCTCAGCATCAACTTGATTTAATAAGCAATTCGTAAACAAACACGACGGCAACGCCTGGGTGAGTTCACAAGCAGTGCTCAAAGGACCTTAAAAACCTTCATTGTTTATCTCAAGATAACCTGTGCATTAAAATGATATCACTGTCAAAAACAGGGTCTCCCAATTATTGGTTAGATTATTTACTCTTTTAGTGTTTAAATTTTTAATATTGTTGTATAGTCTAGACATTAATCCCATGTCAAATGAAGAGCTGGTAAAATTTTCTTCTATCCTGCCTCATTTTACTGATTATTTCCTCTGCACTACAGAAGAAGCTTTGTAATTTCATGCAATTCCATCTACCAGTTCTTGCGATGACCTTATAAAAACAATAATAAAATTTAAATTTATATTGTAAAGGCTGGAGAACAATGACTACTCTTCCAAAGGACCAGAGTTCACTTCCTAGCACCCACATGATGGCTCACAACAGCCTGTAACTCCATTCTCAGGGGAATTTGATGCCACCCTTTCCTTGTTTCTCCAAGAACTGCCTGCATGTGATACAGAAACCAACATGCAGGAAAAATATACATACACATAAAATAATAAAGTATTTAAAATTAAAAAAATAAATCTAGATTGTAACATTTTAGTGTTGTTTTGTTCTTTGTATTTTAAATTGAGTGAAATGTCTCTATAGGTATTTAAATGATCATATTTGTTCTTTGATTGTGTTGAGACATAAGGACTTCCAGACCTGTTAGAAACCATTGACAGAGCAATAAATAATTTTGCTGTCTTAAAGATAAAGTAAATATACAGTCATATGTATATCAACAGTGAGAAATCAAAAGTGAAAAACATCAAAAAGAAAAGCTGTTCATAGAGACCTAAAAGTGATTTTGTTTTTTTAAGAGCTAGTGGTCATGAACTATAGTAAAGTAACTAAAGCAAAAGGTCTTTGCTAGAAATTCTAAAAGTCATTCCTGATTCTGTGACATCTGTGACATCTTGCATTAAGAGTGATAAAAATAAAAAAATCAAATGTCAGGGCATTTTTGTTATTGTTTATGATTTTGTTTTCACCCAGATATCTAAGTTCCCTAAATATGGAGTAGGCTGAGAATTTTAATATATTGCAATTTGCTGATCGCACTACCTCACTAGGTCTCACAAATACTTCTTGCATAAAATCCTTTCCTTAAATAGTTCAAACAATCAGTGTTAAAAATAGAACAGGGCGAGGATGAAAGTTGTCTCTATATGCTGACTTGCTCTTAAAAACTTTGTTAAACTTTATGCAGCTATACAATAGTTATATCCCAATATTTTTATGTCATTTCCACTCAATTTTATAAGAATGCATATTTCAAAGCTGTTTTTCTAATGTAGATTCTAGAACTTAAGTAGATCCTTTGTTCTAAATAATAGCAATTTGTTCCTTTGTTTACAAACAGAATTCAATAGAGCTGATTAGTCATGTAGGAAGTAATTTAGAATATATATTGTTTCTCCACAGCAGAAATAAAAGAAATGTTTAGTTAAAAAAAAAAAAAATGATATCACTGGTCTTATCTTTTATATGCTGCCAATTGCTCTGTACACTTTCTGAAGTTTAAATTGAATTGGCTAACTGTGATGATCACAAGGTCTTGAACGAGAATTCATATTGTATCTGGGAAGGCTGGCAGTGACAACATCCATCTGCATGCAACCTTTTTGTCACTTGAGCCAAGATTAGGTACTTTGTAGTTTTTTAGTCCCCCAATTATCAGGCTGAGTGCCAGTGTTTATTATTGAAGCATATTAAAAGTATTAAGTCTCGAGAACATACTGTGCTTTATTTTTCTACCTTCTATATGTGTTAAACTATTCACTAAAATACAAACAATTAAGTTCCTACAGACAGCGTGCTCTTAATGACAGCATCAGCCTAAATCTTCATGGAAAACTGTTCATGGAGACTCACAAAATGGTCATACCCATAAGCTGAAGCTGAGAAATACATGTGACTTCTGGTGCACTTAAAACAAATACACTGCATTCTCTTACAATGAGATACAACTTATGTAAGATTTTGCACATGCTACGTTGTATTATATGCATTTATGCACATGTATATTTCTAAATCATTTCTATATGTTTATGGAGAAGACACCATACATACAGTGAAAAGCACTTATAACAGTAATTGAACATCGTCAGTTTAATAACTGTTATCTGAAAAATAAAGAAATCCTCATGAAATTTAAGCATCCCAATGTCTCTCTTTGCTTATCACACTAAATCACAGCTATTTTGCTGTTATAGGAGACCAGGATTTAATTTTAGGAAAGTAGAGTTTGAAGCTCATCCCTGCTCAGCCCCACAGTTGAGAGCTTTGGGGAGTATAGGAATCTCTCAGAACTTCACTCATGCATACATTTAAATGCTTCATTTTCTGTATGTCTACAATAAGAATAATTTTTCCAGAAGTGGGTCGAGAAGATTCTACAGACGGTCTTACAATAACCTCCTGGGTGAGTGCACGTGTTATGTCCACAACTTTTCACCCAACGATCAGCAAATTTTTCTATGTGTGTCTGCTATACTGCAGCTACATTTCTCTATAAGGCCCTGAAATCTCATTATAGCAAGTCCCTGATGAGCACTTTGATACAAGCCCCCAAAGCTGAATGGACAAACTTCGTGTGTTGATGCCTTATTACTACTGTCAGGAATTTGGCAAGTTCTTTATTTGTCAGTCTTCATTTTTTACACTTGTGCATGAGAGAAATATGATTGAATTGATAGATTCTTGTTTATGTCAAAAGTTTTAATGTGTTTAAACTGTACAAACATGCTTTGTGTATGATAGCTATATATAGATATAAATATGTATGTTCATATGAAAATAAACTGTGGGAAGTGATTCCCTCAATTTCCATTTAACCTTGGAGCCAGGTGGCTTTGAAAGATTGCATAGTGCCTGAAACCTGTCTTTTGCTATGATAAAATAAAAATGATCCTGTAGTCATTCATAATGTGCCCTTTACATATTACCAAGAGTTTTAACAGCTGTATTCAATTTTTACTTTTTAAAAAACTAAATGTGTTTTGCACGTTTGTATGGTGTGTGTGTGTGTGTGTGTGTGTGTGTGTGTGTTCATGTGCGCTCTCTCACCCCTAAAGGCATAGAGGCCATAGGTTGCCAATAAATGTCTTCCTCAATCACAGATGAAATAGATTCCCTAAGCACAGACTGGAGCTCCCTGTTTGGGTTGGACATTAAGTCTATGGGATCTTCTCTTATCTCCCGCCCTAGCACTGAGGTTGCAGGCAATCGCCTTCATATTTTGCTGTGGACCAAGGTGCAGGGGACTGGAGCTCACATCCTCATTCCCAGGCACTTCACCTGCTACCCATTTCTTACACTCAAAAATCTTACTCATTGGAAACATGGGTAAGCAGTTTTATAAGTTTTGAAATGCTGTTATATTTTGAAATCGGCTACATCTGTCTAGTTTGTTGCTATCACAGTATCTAAAAGAAGCAATATCAATTAAGGTTTTTGAAGATAACCTTTATGTTGTTTTTCCCAACCACATTTAGGAAAGATATCTATGTGATGACTTCCTATTTTGCCTTTTCTGCCCAGCAGATGCAGAGCATTCCCGCCTCTGTTGTCTCACACCCCCAGGTGAGGGCCCTTCTTCATCAGGATGGAATCCTAACTGGGTTCTGTGGAAATTTGTGCAAACTTTCGATGTGGAAGGGCTCTTTGCTTCTTTGTCTCTGCTTCAGTTTCACTTGCTGCCATGTAAAACACCACTAGATGGTGTTAAAACCACAAGCTATGTACTTTGATTTTATTTTTTTTTAAAAAAAATCAGTTATCAAAGGAGAGTTCTTACAAAATTTCAAAGGCTGTGTCCTGTCCATTTTATTAACCAGAAAGTGAGAAAATAAAATACAATAGTATTTTTTTCCATGCAGCTCAATTGTCATTATGACATGGAACACCTTTTGGCCCTCAATTGTTTTCCAATATGCTGCTTTCAAAATTAAGATGTTTGGTCAGGATAAATACCAAGGAAAATGGTTATGAATCATCCTGGCAAGTTTTAATGCAGATCATAAAGTAAATGAATCCAACTCTGTCTGACTCATCATGTCGCTTTTTTTTCTTCAGATACAAATGAAGAGTAAACAATGCTTTGGCAATTCTCAGGTTAATCATGTGGGACTGATTACTCGAGAATGCTATTAACATTTAGTCAATTTATAGCCTTCAATATGACAAATTAAAATTAATGTTGCTGTTTTTAAGATATCAAATGGGTCATGATTTTCAGAAAAATGAGAATTGCTACAGAGAGACAATACGACTTTGTCCGTAGGTCTAGTGAATCCGGTGATGTAAAATACCCGCTTAAACCTCTCCAAGAAAACAGCAAAATAATTAAGCAAACTCTGATTGAGTCCATGTCTGTCTTTACTTTAAGCAGGTTGCCTTTTGAAGTGCAATGAAGAAGAATAATCAATTGTCAATGATTCCCTGTGGAACAGCTGTGGTTAAATCTTGCCAATAGCTTAATAACAAAAGAAAGATATTCTTTTTTAGATTGAGTGTGTTTGCCTGATGAAGCTCCATTTGATATTTTTTTCCAGTGTTTATAATCAGTTGTTCCCTTTAGTATTCATTTAATTAGCTCATTTCAATACTCTTACTTGATGGCATATGTATGTAAGTATATATTTGAAATCATCATTCCCTTTATTTCCAAAGTAATTGATGTAATGAAAATATGGAGCTATTAACTTTGAATCAGGTTGAAAACAATACAGAGAGCACATTTTAATATAAACTACATTGTGCGAGAGGTTTCTTTTTATTTTGCACAATTAAACATCGCGATTACCTACCTGCCACCTTTCCACAGGATGTACGCCAAAGGTTCCCAAGCTCCCCTGAGTGTCTTACTTTCAAGATGCATTTGATAATGATTAGAATCATCTGAGTGTCATAGCCATTGACCTTTCTAAATTGTCAAAGTCACAAGTGTCCCCTGAGAGATAGTCTATGTTTTCTTCCCAGCCTGCTTAGGAACAGTATCCATTTTAACATAATCTACATGATGCCATGGTCAATGACGAGTGATGTCATCTTTGACAACATCACAGCTCCTCCATGACTTGACAGACTCAAGCATTTTTAAAGCCCTTCAGTTGTAACATTTTCAGTGTTACTCTTAAACTTAGGAAAGAAGCCTGGAGTTGCCCTCTTGTTCAAGGTGGTGGCTGAAGTTTTCCATAAAGACTCTGTTGATCAGCAAAGCTTTTCTGAAGATACTACTCAACTTACTCAAGCCTATTCAGTTCTGAATAGATGGCATACATCTAGTCCAAGGGAGAAAGTGAAACATCTTGGATCCTTCTGGAAGAGTGACCACTGCTGTATGTTCTAATGATGCAATAAACACAGCAGTAGGATACTGCCATTGCAACTTATTCAAACACAGGATTAGGAAGTTTCAGAGATTTTATTCATTTCAAAGAAGTCTTGTATTTCTCCTATGTTATGGGTTTGGAAAAACATTATTTTATGTCTTCAAAGACTGCCTGTTCTGAAATTAAACATAAACAGAATTATACAACGTACTGTCTTTTGTAACTTGCTTGTTTCTCTTAGCAGAGTGTTTTCAGGGCACAATGTAGTTTGTGTTCATGGGTGAGTAACACTTCACCATTAAAAACAAAATTCCAAAAGTTTTTCTTTGCACCTCTGGTCATATATACAAATGATTTTGTAATTCTATATGGTGCAAATGCTTATGCGTGTCACTATTCTATTATTTTCATGCACATTTTAACCAAGGAGTGTTAATAATCAGGAATGGAATCGGTGAATTTTAGATTATCATTAGCAAGAGTATAGTGACTCCCCATCCTCACAATACCAACAAAATTGTTTACATTACTCTATGATTGTCATTTCCTTGTTACCTTAAGACTGAAACCAGTAGGTTTTATTAAGCACACCACTGAGCTTCTGTGTAAACGTGCTCCTCTGAAACAACAGATGAGGGAGGAAGATCTCCCAAAATGTGAGTGCAGTGTCCCATGGGCTATGGGACTGGCTGTGACAAAGGGGAGCAGAGGAAGGTGTGTGAACACAGACACACTCTCTCTTCCTGTACCAAGACATAGTCTGTTCTCCTCCATGGCACCTCCTTGTCTTTACAGACAGAAACCTAGGAAACTAGGAGCCCAAAGAAACCCTCTTCTAACCTTCCTGACTCAAATACTTTGTCTCAGTCCTGAAAATTCTGACCTGAACACCATACTGCTATTTATGAAGTGGTATCTCATTGTAATTTTGATTTGCATTTCCCCAATGACTAATTATATTCCGAATCTTTTCATGCAGTTATCATCTATTTGCATATCTTCCTTGGAGAAATGTCTGCTGAAATCACTTGCCCATTTTCCAAGGAGCTTTTTCGTTGAAACAAATGCTTTATGTCTTGCTGATGTGAGTCTATTATGAAATAATTGTTTGAAAATGCTTTTCCATCCAGTGGTTTGTTTTGTTTCTTTTTGATAGCACAATGACTTTAATTTTGATGAAGTTTAATTAATCTATATTTTCTTTTGTTCTTTTTTGGTGTCACATCTAAGGGAACATGGCTTAACCCTAGGCCATGAAGATTCCCTGCTATATTTTTCCACAGCAGTTATACACTTTCTGTTTCTAAATTAATAAATAGACTATATGCAGAAGCTCTTCTTTTTGGTGTCCTCCATCTCCTCTGGCTCTTCCATCCTTTCTGCATCTTCTACAACAGGGTTCCCTAAACTCAGAAGGGAGTGGTATAATAAAGACATCCCATGTAGAGCTGAGCATTTAAGGTCTCTCACTCTGAATAATGTGAGGTTGTGGTTCTCTATATTTGTTCTCAGTTGTTGCAATAGGAATCATCTCTAACAATCATTAAACAAGGCATCAGTACATAAGTACAGCAGAATACCATTAGGAATAATTTCATCATTGATTTTTTTCCCCTTTAGAGCAGTATTATTTGATTTTACCCTAGTTCCTTGTGCTATCTAATCTCAGGTTCTTAGTCAATATTGGGTATTTGCTCCATCACATGGAATGGGACTTAAGACAAATCTGTCATTGGTTGTTTACTCCCTTTAGTTTTGTACCACCATTGCCCTAGAATCTTACAGGCGGTGTCCCATTGTGGATGAAGGGTTTATGGCTGGCTTAATGGTTACATTTTCTTTTGGTAGCAGGCAGAGTACACTCCTATACCAAGGACCCTGAAAAGCAGGTGTGGAGGCTCTATGTAGACACTGGCTCAATATTCATCTTCACTGAGTCGGGTAAGTGTATGTGTTGTCTGTGTATATGTCGGGGTTTCCAGTTCAGCATTTGGATAAGATTCCTGAGTGTAAGGATGAATGGGTCTCTGATTACTGTGCCTTCTTTTGGGCTCTTTTCCTTCTGCTTATTTGCCTTAACCAACTTTGAAGTGATCACGTTGTTTTATTTATTTATAAGTAAATAAATGAAAACCTAGCCACCAGGATAAAGGCTATCAACTGAGTTTTCACTTTTAAGTGTGGGGATTGGGAAACTCCAATTGAATTTTCTCCAGTAGTGACACTGGATCTATTAACCATTCCAGGGTAGGCCTAGTGTTAAGGAATAGGTGACCAACATATAATGGATTTCACAGTTTGTGTGTGTGAGGGTGGTGGTGGGTGTTTGTATGTGCACATGCTATTATTTGGTTACAGTTTGGTGTTTTGGGGGGAGAGGATGGTTATTTTTTCTCAGTTTTGATTGGTTTGGTTGTTGACTTAGATTTTTGTTTGTTTTTTCAGAAAAAAACTTAAAGTTAGTTATGGAGGAGTCAAAGAGTAGCTGGAAGGACTTGGAGGAGGGGAAGAATATGATCAAAGTACATTTTAAACTTTTAAAAATTGTTTTAAATAATGAAAATTATACAAATAAATAAATATGTACATGTTTTAAGACATAGTATTAGTTTTTTATCCACACTTATTGTGTGGATAAAGTATTACATCATAAAATGCTATAAATTGATGTCATACGTAAACCTTTTTATTTCACAATGCTCTCTCTGTTGGAGTAAAATATTTAGACTGCTAAAAATGTAAAAATAAAAATATTGCAAAATCTAGTTTTGTACCTACTCTTCATTTTCATTTTATTTTTAAATGTATTCCTATTTTTTAGATTAATATAATTTAATCATCCCATCTTCCCATTTTTCCCTCTAAACCCTCCCATATAACCATTACATCACTTGTTGTTATGGTCACACAGACACATGTAAACATACACACACACACACACACACACACACACACACACACACACACACTCCTAAATACTTAAGTACACCCTGCTCAGTCTTGATAAGATTACTTGTATGCATGTTTCCAAGGATGACTATCTGGTGTTTGGTAACCAACTAGCTTGCTTTTCCTTGAGTAAGACTACTTCTCCTCAGGTTGAAGATTTGTTCTTTCCTAAATAAACTTGAGTTGGAATTAATTCTTGTAATATCCAGGCTTAATAATGAAAATATCTGTATTTATGTTTGTTTGTTGTTGCAGAAATGCTATACTTATCTAAACTGTGGTATTTGATAGAGAAGATACAGATAAGCAATACAATCTATGTAATTTTTTGTTCAATACAGGGTTTTTCTGTGTATCTTTGGCTGTACGGGAACTTACTTTGTAGCCCAGGCTGGCCTTGAACTCACAGAGATTTGCCTGTCTCTGCTTATTATTTAAGGGAGCCACATCTTTGTAGATTTAGTTGCAATTATATGCGGACTTCCTGGGGCTCCAGAGGAAGGGTTGCACTGTAAACTTGCCCAAGTTTCACAGAAATATAATGGATTTTATTATAAATATAATATCACCTGATATGTAGAAACACAAATGACTCCAAATTGAAGGAACAATTGTATTTAAAGACCCGGCTCTCTTACATCATCTCATAAGTTTTTCATACTTATAATGATAATGTTTATTATTAATCGGTGAAAAGTATTGATTGGGGAATTTTGAAATGTGAACAGCATTTGAAGTAAAACATTGTCAGGACTTATGAGGCAGGCAGTTTTTTTATATAGTTTTCTATATTAAGCATAAAACTTGGAACACCTAATGTATGACACACACACACACACACGAGCGCATACTCTTAGTGTTCTACTTCTTTTCTGGGTGTTTAGAATTGATTGTTTAATATTTGGATTGAACAGAACATCTGCCATTTGAACTCAAATGTCTCAGATTCTGAATTGCAAACTTATTTGGTTTTCTAAAGCACTGGTATCACACAGACTCTGCTCATTGTACAACATTTCATGAATTTGAAAAGCATTTTGAATGTGTAAAGTTTTGAACTTTCTAATACCAAGTATGACTCTCATTTAATGCCAGTTAACCTCAGATTATGTTTTCAAATTCAAGATTATAGGAACCAAGAAGAGCTGAAAGTAGGAGAGAAGAGAAACGTTTCTGCTATGGTCCATGCAGAACTTACTTAAAATTGGACTGAAGGTAAGTACTGAAAGGATAAAATACCTCAGCTATATTTCTTAAGTTTAAACAAAATAAAAATCAACAAACTCTGTAAGAGAGAGGTCTGGGATAAGCTGATATGAAAGGTGTTCACAGACATTGGACCAAGGATTGCACTTTCTTACACTGTGCATACACCCACATGAGGTACAGCTGAAAGCATTTATAGCATGTTGGGTTTTAGACTACCCAGACAGAAATACTTAGTTATAGCCAAACATGATTTTGACTCTTTTCTTGTTATCAGTTGCTTGGGAGTGTCCCTCAAATCCTGTTCTCATGATTTCTTTTCCAGGCATCTTAAAATCACTGATTTATATATACATACACATATCCTTAATATAGTATGAAGCTTATAATCATGTTTCTAAATTAAATACATTATCCTTTAGTATAAGGCTATGTTTTGATTTTACACGTTTTACTCCACTTCAAGCAAACAGGCTTTTGCATGCAATATTAATCAACCACAGTGTCAGTCAAAAGCTATTGATTGACCATCTGCTAAGGGGAGAATAGTGTACAAGAACCTGCATGTTTTATTTTTTTGGCCTGACTCAAACTGTACCCTCAGGAGGTATTTGGCATATAGATGATTGTGTCTTCAGTACCTGTCTTGGAACATGAAATCCCACACTGTTAGAATAAAGGAGTGTTGGATCAAAAAAAAATTTCTGCATCCAACCACATATTCATTGCTATTGGGTTTGAAAAAGATTTGTATGGTATTTGGTAAAGCGAAACGATATACATGTAAAATGACTAATATGGAGCCTGGTACTCAGAATGCTGTCTCAGAGAGGTGACATTCTACACTGCACTGCTACTTTCCATCTTGCAGAAAGCTACCGAAACACACTAGTTTCTCTGTTCCTTCATTTTCATAGCATCTCTTAACCTATGGATTAGGATAATACTGACACTTGGTTCACAGACTTCCTGTGACAATATGGCAAGCTGAAATGCACAGCATTTAATAAGGTGTTTCTCTTACAATAAATTTCATTTTTATTTTTGCTAATTTCATAAATGTAGATATTTTTCTTGTTGTATAAAGAGTCTTAAACTTCGCTTTATACAGATAATATGAAAATTAAGCTTTCCCACAGAGCTGATTGAATCTCTTCAAGAAAGAAAGATGTGCAATCTAAATCCAGCACTGTCTATAATTCCTTAAAAGGTGCTGGGAGGTAATGGCTCACACCTGTAATCCCTGCACTCGGGAGACAAAGGCAGAGGCAGGTGAATCTCTATGAGTTTAAGGTCAGCATGGTCTACAGAGGTAGGTTCAGGAAAGGTTCCAAAGCTACAGAGAGAAGCCCTGCCCCCAAAAAACTAACAAACAGAAAACAAAACAAAAACAAAAACAAAAAAACTTAAAAGGATGGTAAGGTTTAGAGAAGTAGAGGAATAAAGATCTACCAGAATTCCAAAAGTTTTGTGAGTAAAAATGTGTTCATATAGGAATACTGACTCTTTTGTTTTTTTGGGGTTTTTTTTCTGGATATCAAGGTGGCCAATGTCTACTATAAATATGCGACCCCTGTGCTTGCACCTCACCTGGATTGAGGGCTATGCTCACTCACGTGTCATTCTAAATGGCAAACTCTTACTGAACTTCCTATGCATTACAACTCTTCACCTTTGAAAAGAATTTCAGAGCGGGAAATTTCACAAGAGAATTCTGGGAATACAGATGTCAAAAGGACTCACAGCACTTTTTTAGACCACAGTATCCTTATAAAGTGGACATCCTTATGGTCCTATTTTAACAATCAGGAAACTGATACAAAGATGGGGTTGTGACCAAAGCCATGTCATAACAAAGTTCAGCAATCCTGTTATTTATCTACACCCCGATTCCAATAGAACAAATCCTTCAGGAGTTCTATACATGTGTTCTATACATTTCTATACATATTTCTTCATGGGGTTTATGCATCATGGTATATTAAAAAGACCATTTATATTCACAACAAAATTGCAAGACAGGTATAGGCATTTCACATGAGCCCCATTTACCTAAATCACTTCTCCCATTATAGTAATATTTTTGTTAGAATTGATAAACTATTTACTCTGGCAGTAGATAATGCTAGGATCCACTATTACTGATGTTCATTCTTGGACAAATTTGAAAATGACATCTAAAGTTTGTATTTTGAAAAAAAAATCCATATGATTGTTCTATTTCTCTTTTTTCCCCACACTGCCAAGCCACTGTAGAAATGAATCCTCTGACTAAATCTATACATTCAGCATTTCTAGACTTCTGTATAATTAGATATTACACACTCCCATTATGGTTAACAACAGTTTACATATTCATAAAAGGCCCCATAAGGTTTTATCACCTGGTGGCATCATTGCATTTATTAATTTCTTGGCTGTTTGAACTATGACAGAAACACCTGGTGGACACATTTGTGTGATTTTATCCCCATGTCTAGGTAATGTGTCTCTTCAGTTAGAAGCACACCTATGTCTGATTAGTGACTTTGCTTGGTAATTCACGTTCAGTATTGCTTCATGTCTTTTGAGAGTTATTTTATGTTTACTACTGAACAATGTCCCATTATATGAATGTATCACAATTATATGTTTACCTCCAGAGGGAAATCTTATTGCTTCCATTTTTGGCAGTTGTGAATAAAACTGCTATACACATTTATGAGCTAGATTTTGTATGAACTTCAGTCTTTACATCTTTTTGCTCAGTGCCAAGGATTGTGATTATTGGTTCATACTTTTAGAGTATGATTAGCTCTCTTCATATGCATCCCTTCTTCTGAGTAATCAATGGTTGTTTTTCATCCTCTCCAGCCACAGCAGCATTTGGCGTTGTCATTTTCAGAGTTTGTGCTTCTCTACTTAGTTTGCAGTGGTATACCATTCTTCTTTCGGGATTTATTTTTGTTGGTTTTTTGAGACAGGGTTTCTCTGTGAGTTTGTAGCCTGTCCTGGAACTAGCTCTTGTAGACCAGTCTGTCTCAAACTCATAGAGATCCACCTACCTCTGCCTCCCAAGTGCTGGGATTAAAGGTGTGTGCCATCACTGCCCAGCAGGGTAAATTTTAAATTTGTTTCACATTCCTTGGTCTTTCATAATCGGTGCTTAAATATCTTAGAGAAATAATAGTCTCTTACTTTATGAAAAACAAATTAAGTTTCTGTTGTGAACAAACATTTTATCAGTTTCAAGCTTCCTTGAGATTTCCAAATACTTCTTGTAGACTGATTTGTTCATTTTGTGAACTTTTTCATTACTGGGACAAAATACCTGTCAAGAAGCAACTTAAAGGAGAAGGATTTAATTTTCACTTGGGTTCATGAAGATACTCTGTATCATAGTAGAGACAGTGTAACAGCATTAGCAAGAAGTAGTAGGTGACATTGGATCAACAGTCAAAAAGCCAAGAGGGTTGGAATCTAAGGTTCAGGTAGTTTCATACATTTTCTTGAATTTGGGCCCCAGAGAATCGAAATTTATCATCAATATTTGAGTTAAATATTCCAATGTTAGTTAAGCCAATCTTGACAATCCTCACAAGCATGCACAGAGGCTTTGTCCATGGTGATTCAATTTCTTCTCAAGATGACAGTTTTGGTCAACACAATCTCATCCTTGTCGAGTTAACATTAAACTACTAAGTCATAGCCTTCCAATCCTATTCCTATAGGTTCATGTAGTAATATGAGTGGCGGGGCTGCGTCCCCAGCACCCCAGCTGCCCGCACGGCTAGCTTTACCCGAAATAACAACACACAAACTGTATTCATTTAAACACTGCTTGGCCCTTTAGCTCTAGCCCTTACTGGCTAATTCTGATATCCCGATCAACCCATCTCTAATAATCTGTGAGAACCGGTCTTACCGGGAAGATTCTAGCCTAGTCCATCCTGGGTCGGAGCTTTATGGCGTGTGTCTGCCAGCGAGTGGGGCATGGCATCTCTCTGAGGCGTCTGCTTTCGAGAGGAGAGCTGTGGAGTCTGAGCTCACTTCCTCTTCCTCCCAGCGTTCTGTTCTGTTTACTCCTCCCACCTATCTTCTAACCAATGAGGGCCAAGCAGTTTCTTTTTATTTAACCAATGACCTTCCTCCATCAGGTTCACATCTATCTTGACAAGGTGTTTTGAGTCTAGCATCAGAATTTTCCAGAGTATTTTAACAGTCACTGCACTGTTTGAACATTCAAAGAACAAGTTTTATCTAGTCAGAATCACTAGGCATTTTTTAGCTGTGAAAAAGTGTAACATCAAAAAAAAAAATAAGTTCCATGTTTCTAATATCAAGTTCCATGTTGCTAATATATATTACATAGCAAACTTCCATATTCCCTACAGGAAGAATGGGGGCATAGCAATTAATGATCAGACCACAGCAAGCACAAAGCCAAGCATAGCTACAAATAAAACCAGAAGCACCATGTTCAGCTTCTTGTCTCATGAAATAATCACTTGGACTCAACAACGCTTATATCTATCTAGTTCTGGTACATATAGAACATAAAGTCTCTCTCTGAGGCAGGCTTCACTCCATTCTTTTATATTCTATCAGGCAATTCTGTGGTCCTGACATCTCCCATATCCTGGAGTTTCCATTGAACATAGGCTTCATATTCACAGTTTCATGTATTGTCTTCTCAGTGGCCTCCCTGGAGGCTATAAATCCTGTCACATGCTATCTTCAGGAGCTATATGAAACAATGATGCAAGATTTCATGCCTTTTCAAACATGGATCATTCATGTCTTCAAAACCATTGCTTCATGGTCAATGGTGTTGAGTTGTCATTTGGAGAAGAAGCCTGATTCCCTTGGACCATAGCTGCATCAGCATTTCTATGTTGATCTTGTGGAACCCTGCTAGATTGTTATTTGATCAATTCATTCTCCAGCAGCAGTTTTTATTTGTTTAAGGTTTTTCATTCCAAACAAATTTTAATCTTTTTCTTATTTCCATACACATTAGAGTGTCCCTTCTACCACTCCACCCGACATGTACATTAGAGTACTCAAGACACAGGTAAAATTATTTCTTCTTTTTTTCTGTGTATGAGTTTATAGGAAGGTCCACCCCTGGGCTGTTGGTACTGGGTTCTATAAGAAAGCAGGATGGGCAAGCCAAGTGAAGCTAGTAAATAAGCAGCACCCTTCATGATTTCTGCATCAGTTCCTGTCTTCATGTTCTTACCCAGTTTGGGCTCTTGCCCTCACTGATTTTGATAATGAACTATTATATAGATCTATGAGCAAAATAAACCCCTTTCTCTTCAAGTTGTTTTCAGTCATGGTATTTCATCATGGCAATAGTAAACATAACAAAGATAAGTGGATTGACAGAGTTCATATCTTATATCCAGCCCTACACTCTGAAAAACAAAGTCCCCTTTAACATTTCATATTGATAGGGTAATTTTGGCCCCAGAGTTTGGATCATTGTAAGAACAGATATGTTTGTTCTATAATTCCCATTTTCATTCTATTTCATACCATACCAAATATACCTTCTAATGCCCCATTCATCTCCACTGTAATTCTTGAACTTAGTCTTTAGAAATATGTCTCATGTATCTTCATTATATTTTATTTTTTATACATGACCACTTTTTTGAAGCACAATTAATAAAACATCAGGAAGAGAATCCGGGGTTCCACCTGAAGATCTGAAAAGCAAAACAGTTAACCACTTGCTCTTACCTCAAGCACATTCCAAAAAATGGCAATCATACCTCCTGGAATCTCAGAATGAAAATGTGTTTGAGAGCTGTTTCCTCCCGTTTTATAATCCTCTCTAGGGATAGAATTAAAGGTGTGCACTGCTTAGTTCCTATGGCAACTAGTGAGGCTATTAGGATTAAAGGTGTGTGTTATTGCTGCTTGGCTATAAGATTGGCCAGTTTGACTGTTTTCTTTTCTGATCATCAAGCAAATTGTATTAAAATACAAGTGAAACGCCACTACACCATCTTTTGTGAGGATACAGCTTTCTTAGTGTCAGTGTTAAACTGATTATCTTTTTTCTAATATGTGATTTTGACACTTTCATCAAATTTAGGTGGATCTATATATGTTTTTCCTTAGGTTTACCTTATTTCTTAGCTTCTCTAGGATCATGAACTACAGACTCAGTGTCCTTGGTTTATAGCTAGTATCCACTTCTGAGCGAGTACATACCATATTCATTTTTGGGGGTCTGGGTTATATCACTCAGGATAGTGGTTTCTTATTCCATTCATTTGCATGCAAAATTTAAGATGTCATTTTTTTACTCCCAAGTAGTACTCTAATGTGTAAATGTGCCACATTTTCTTTACCCATTGTTTGGTTGAGGGGCATCTAGGTGGTTTCCAGGTTCTAGCTATTACAAATAATGCTGCTATGAACATAGATGAACAAATGCTTTTGTAGTATGATTGTCTGTCTTTGGAGTATATGCCCAAAAGTGGTATTGCTGGATCCTGAGGTAGATTGATTTCCAATTTTCTGAGAAACCACTATACTGGTTTCCAAAGTTTTTCTACAAGTTTGCACTCCCAGGAGCAATGGATGAGTGTTCCCCTTAGAGGGAGGATGTGTGGCAGAAGTAAAAGAAACAGCTATTTGACAACAAAGTTGAAAGTAAAATATATTTCAATAACACATCTACTAAGATTAGTGAAAATAACTAGAATAGTATATTAGGGTAAATATTAGGTAAATATTTTTAGTGTTAAAAGTATTAACATTAAAGATATAAAGATTAGAGACCTTTGGGATAGGGCAAAGCTTGTAGTGAAAATGAAATATAGTGCTTTAAAATACATACAATGAAAAAATTGGACAAAATTGGTGCACAAATTCTAGTCAATTATGATAAAGGAAAAAAACAAAATGACTAAAATTTGAGTATAAAATTTAATATATGAAGTAAAAACTATAATATAACATCAACATTTCTTTCTTTGAGAAATCCAGCATCCCTTTTTTCTTCTGCAGCAGATTCCACAGATGGGAAGGAGTCTGGTATTCTCTCTGTATTTAAACAGAGACCACAATGTATTCTTCCCTAGAGTCGAGGCTGGCATAAATATCAGTCCTGCATAGAACTTTCCCAGTCCTCAGCATCTAGTGCTCCCCTCAATACCAAACCCTTGATGCCATCTACCCTTTCCAGGTGCGGCTTTCATTTGTAAAGATACAGTTGTGGGATGTGACCACACTGGTGTTCACCTTTGTTGCACCCAGATTGTGATGACCTACAGTTTTTGCCTTAGCACATTTTTTTGCCTGAGGAGTGTTTATCCAATTAGCCTTCCTTCTCTGGTGTTTTAGGGATTGTCGTGTCATCATTTGCTTTGTCAGTGGAAGGGACGTGAGATGTGGGGATGAAATAGTGCTGAGATGTTTGCCTTCGCTGGCAGAGCATTTCAACAATAGAGATCTCAGCCTCTGTTTTTATCTCAGCCTGAAGAAAAGAGGCCTAGGCATATTCAGGCCGCTTCTGATTCATCTGTGCCACTGCTCACATACAAAACTCCCACCCAAAATTTGCTTCTTGAGATCTGTCTGCCTGCGTCTGTCTCTGCATTACTGCCTCTCTCTCCCTTTCCCTCTCTCTCTTCCTCCCGCCCCCTCTCAAATGCCCTAAGTTGGAGTCTCTTGTTTCCTTTCCAAATCTAACTTTTAGTATTTCTTGATTTTAATCTTCTCATTCTCTACTGTTTACTGTGGCTTCTCAGTTCCCCCTGGAGGCATGGATCAGGTGTTTTCCTGGGAGGCAGTCTAATGCTCTCTCTGTTCTGCCATCTTCTTGAAAATCGTAGATGTCTTTACGCTTTTTACATTTTTTATATTGAAATATAATTACATAATTTTCCCCTTTCCTCCATCCAGCCACTCCTAACCCCTTGATCCCTGTCAAATTTATGGCTTTTTTCTTTAATTGTTTTGTAGTTATATGTAATTGCATAAATATAACCCATTGAGACCATTTCATGTTGTTTGTATTTGCATGATAGCAGAGTTTCTCACTTTGTATTGGATAATCAATTAGGGTTCGTTCTGGAAAAGAGTAACTCTCCTGCTCTCAGCAATGCTTAGTTGCCTGTGGCTCCTTATTTATGAATGGGACCCCCTGTGGTAACTCCCCCATCTCCATGTTAACATTCTATTGATTGATATTGTCCTTGTTTTTGCCTTGTTAGGCAGTCATACTGTTGAGGTGTCATGGGTGATGCTTCCCTCTTATTTCTCAGCAGCACAATCTAACAGCAGGCTTTCTAATTCCTTCAGATCATACAGTCTTTCTGCTCTGCATTGTGTAAGTGCTTCAAGAGTTTTGGGTATAGGATCTGTGTGGCTGTGGAATATCCAGTGGTGTTTAACTCCCTACATTAAGTTGCCCTATGTATTTTGATCACGTGTGTGTGTGTGTGTGTGTGTGTGTGTGTGTGTGTGTGTGTGTTTTAAATGGTCTCTATCTGATGCAGAGAAGTTTCTTTGATGAGGGATGAGAGCTACACTTAGCTGTGACCGCAACGATAAGTTTTTAGAATGTAGTTGGGAATTATACTGGCTGAGTAAGGGAGTAGTAGCAGATCCTCTTCTAAAAAATACACCATGATCATGTTATTACTAATATTTCAACTATAAATTGTGAGAAAATTTGGAGCATAACTCTGTAATATCTTCTAAAATAAAAATTAGTCTGACCAATATAAGTTAGTATACACATTCAGTCATATAACTGGGATTTTTCCAAAAGTGGATACTCCAATATGTTGATGGTCTATCAAAAAAGTAATCTTGTGAAGTGTACATGACTGGCATGTTGAATTATAGACTAGAAATTACAGCAAGAGTATTTAAAAAGTGAAGCAGGAGCAAACTGTGCTTGACCACCACCTGCTTGCCCCTAGAGGGCCTAATTTTAATATGCTTAGTATGTTTCTGTTTTTGAAATGAAATAGTTGTATTATTTACTTTTTACAATACAGCTTTCTTTATCCAAGTGCAATGCTAACATAATAATCAGATACATTATTTTAACTTTGAAGTTCTGAAGAAAACTGTAGTTTGAAAGAAATATGATGCATGTAACTTAGTAGCTAAGGACAATTTTGAATTCAAGTTGCTATTTCTTCTCTTTCCTTTTGTCTTTTGGTTCATTCAAAAATTTACTGAATGTCTAATGTTACAAAGGCCTTAAAACATGGTCAAGGAAGCCGGGCAATGGTGGAGCAAGCCTTTAATCCCAGCACTCGGGAGACAGAGGCAGGCAGATCTCTGTAAGTTCGAGGCCAGCCTGGTCTACAAGAGCTAGCTCCAGGACAAGAACCAAAAACTATGGAGAAACCCTGTCTCGAAAATCCAAAAAAAAAAAAAAAAAAAAAGAAAGAAAGAAAAAAGAAAAACATGGTCAAGGAGATGAGCCCTACACACAAATAGCATAAATCAATAATTTTCTCTACATCTTAAGAATGATGGAAAAATGATTTAGGAAAACAAGAGATTGCTTCCAGCATGCATGGGGCTGGGGGTCGGTAGGGTAGATGGACAGTCCGGAAAGCGATTGATATTAAAATGGAAATCTTTGGTCTGGGTTGATGATGGTATTCAGTATGAGCTGTATTTTTATCTCCTTTTCCTCTTTCCCCATCTATGTCCTTAATTTACCAGTAGTGTACAGGATTGTTCGATGTGATTTTTCTGCCCTTGCTTATATTTTCACCTTAATGTTTTCTATGGGAGTAGAACCTTTTAGTGTTTTAGGTGCTTTTTCCTGTTTCTTGGAGGATCTTTTTACCTTAATGATGATGCCTTTAAGTCTCTTTCATTTTGGCTTGATTTTTATGCATTTTTGGCTGAGGTATCTCATACAATTTTCTTCACTGGAAATTTTTCTGCAGTTTCCTCATCATTAAAATTGTCCTCAACATCTTTGTCATCCATTGTTTATTTATTTATTTATTTATTAAAGATTTCTGCCTCCTCCTGGCCACCACCTCCCATTTCCCTCCCCCTCCCCCAATCAAGTCCCCCTCCCTTGTCAGCCCAAAGAGCAATCAGGGTTCCCTGACCTGGGGGAAGTCCAAGGACCACCCACCTCCATCCAGGTCTAGTAAAGTGAGCATCCAAACTGCCTAGGCTCCCACAAAGCCAGTACATGCAGTAGAATCAAAAACCCATTGCCATTGTTCTTGAGTTCTCAGTAGTCCTCATTGTCCGCTATGTTCAGCGAGTCCAGTTTTATCCCATGCTTTTTCAGACCACACACACTAGTAGTAGGAGACTTCAACACACCTCTCTCTCCAATGGACAGGTCAATCAGACAGAAACCTAATAGAGAATTATTGGAGGTAATGAAGCAAATGGACTTAACAGACATTTATAGAACACTCCACCCAAATAAGAAAGAATATACCTTCTTCTCTGTAGCTCATGGAACCTTCTCTAAAATTGACCACATACTCAGAAACAAAGGAAACCTCCACAGATACAAAAAATTATCAGTGTCCACCTGTGTCTTACCAGATCACCATGGATTAAAGTTAGAAGGCAACAACAATGCTTTCCCCAGAAAGCCGACAAACTCATGGAAACTGAACAGTCAACTACTGAACAACACCTGAGTCAAGGAAAAAATTAAGAAAGAAATTAAAGTCTTCCTTGAATTTAATGAAAATAAAGAGACAACATACTCAAACCTATGGGACACTATGAAAGCAGTGCTAAGAGGAAAGTTCATAGCACTAAGTGCCCACTTAGAGAAAACGGAGAAAGCATGCATTTGTCATCCATTGTGCTTACTATCTTCTTCAAGGTTTTTCTGTAAAAGCTTGTTACCATGGCCAGGGGCAGATATCTTTCCAGACATATTTAAGAGTTTTAAATCCTCCTCATCTTCATCTTGACTCTGCATTTACCTCTACAGGAGTTGTTCTCAATCCATGGGTTATGACCCCTTTGGAAAACCTTTGTCTCAAAAATTATTTACAATATAATTTGTAGCAGTAGCTAAATTATAGTTATGAAGTACCAGCAAAAATAATTTTATAATTGGAGGTCACTGCAGTGTGAAAAAATATGTATTAAAGAGTTGAAGCATTACAATGCTTGAAAACCACTGCTCTACAGCTACTATGTACTGTCCTGCTAATGTGTACATGTCCTGACCCACGTTGAAACCTTAAGACCACAAGTGGTATAATCCCAAAGCACCTACGGTAATGTGGTGGTTGTACAAACATTTTAAAAATTGTCAGTGTTATTCTAATTGGACTACCTTCATCATTTATAACTTACAGTCTGTCTTTGCCCCTGTCCCTAAATTGACTGATTTTAATGACAATTAGTGCTCATTTTCATCATTATCTACCTTAAAGTGACAATTTTTGTGAGTTATTTCCGATTCTTAAGAGTGCCAGTGTTCCAAGTCCTTCCAAGTGTATTCCATGAGGTAGAGGCACAAACTTCTGTCTGAGAGAAGTCAGATGGAGAAAACTGCCTGCTGCTTTTCAGAACAGAAACGCAGGACAGAATCATGGCAGCTAAGTTTCTATTTCTATTGTACCCATGTCTGTATATAGTCTGATGAAAGATGGTCAAAGTTCTTCTCAGTACATCTTGAAAATTGAGCAGAATGATTCAGTCCTTTTTGTATGAAGCTTATTTTGTTACCTATTTTATTTTTAATGTTTATATTTTATTTGTACAAATATAATATTTATTTAATTTATTGTATATTATGGGTGTTTTCCTTGCATGTATGTCTGTGCACCATGTGTGTTCAGTGCCCATAGAGGTCAGAAAATGCCATCAGATCACCTGTGGCCAGAGTTATAGACGGTTATGAGTCTGTAGATATGAAGTACCAGATATGAAGCAGGGACTCACATCTATGTCCACTGTAAATGCAGCCAATGCTCCTACTGAATCATGTCTTCAGCTCCATTTTTCTCTCTTATTACAATTTCAAAAGTGAATTTAACATTCAATTAGCTGACTGAGAGCTAACCTAAGGTATGGATTATTGGAAATATCTTTACCATATGAGAGAAACTGGACCTTCCCTGCAGAGCCTCATCGAGACCGACAAACAAATGCTGAGCCTGTTTCAAGCACATGGTTAAATTCTAAGCAGAGAGTATGGTTTTAAAACCATTAAATCTTGACTTTTTGAGTTCTACATTAGATTTTTTTTTTCATTTTGCATCAGATATTTCTGGAAGAACTGATATCAAATCTAGACCTTTGTTACAGCAATGAGTAGGGGGTGCAAATAATATCTAATACAAAAGATAGCAGAGGAATAAATTCATCATCATGTGAGACAGTTTAAAAACTGTTAAAGCCAAGGTTGGGCATTTACAATTCTGTTAATGTCCATATGTATGCTGTATAAGTACAGTTAGATGTTAAACAAGAGAATATATGTACTCAGGAGAGTTTAGCAGCAAGATAGCAGCTAATGATAAGATTAACTCTCAGGACAGACACCCAGAAAGAAGACAGGCCCAAGGCATTAACTTTGTTATTATATATTCATATTCTTTATAATGTGTTGGTTCTTTTTAATTTTTAATAGCACTTTTCTTAAACGAGTATGATTTAATTGTCATGAATGTTCAGGTAGTTCAGTCTATCATCTTCTGTCAATGCTATCTGTCTTATGTGTATAATACTGTGATTTGTCACTTGGCCATTATATTACCCATTAGTTTCCTTGAGCACATTCTTCTCCATACTAATGAGTCAATGTCAAGACATCCTGTGGTAAGATCTTGACATAGTTTTAACTGGAGGACTCCATTAAAAAATGAGTCAATGATGAGGGATTATCTTGCACTGAAGGAAAAAGAGTAGAAACATAATGAACCTGGGCTTTGACATACCATCTATCTTGTGTGGAGACACACAAGGGTTGTTGGAGAACATTGGAAATATGCCAGGAGTCACTGTGGCAGGATGGTGGCCAGGTTGATGATGATACATTATCATTTTACTTTTGCAAACTCCAGTGAGGCTCACTATAGAGTCTGGCAATAGCAATTACAATTACTGTACTTCATTTTATTCACTTGGGCAAAATAATGTCATTCCACTTAAAACATACAAAATTACAAACTAATAATAAGGCCCTCTTAATGGCCCTTAAAGTGAGGAGTTAACCTTGATGATAAAGTGATGTAAGGTTTAATAAACCTTGTTTCTGGCCGAGTCCCAGGGAGAATGAATTCCCTATGACTCAGCTCTATGGAGTCACTGATAACTGACTCTTGCTTGGCATTGAATTTTCAGGACAAACAAGATACTGGCTCAACTATAGGAACTATAGAAGCTCTCTATGCCACCCTTACAATGTGTGCTCAATTTTGTTTTCAACTATTAGACAGTATATTTGACTATGCCTTTCTACCAAGGATTACCTCACTTTTGGATATGAATTCAACATGGTTAAATGACCCAATTCCTTGATAGACTATGGGACACTTAAGGCAAAAGAATGCTTCTATTAATCCTTAACTAAAAAGGGTGTAACATTTACAGATTTGAGAAATTGCATGTGAAAGACAGTTGGATATCTAAAAGAATACCAAACTGGACTATTTGGACCATATAATTGGTGGCCTGCTGCTATCTTTTGAATGCTGTAGCCTCTAAAAGTTTGTATGTTAAATACATGGATAAAACACTCATTATCAAGAAGGAGATAAGCCTACTCTAATACACACTGAATCTGTTGGTGTTTTGAACTTAGTTCAGCTTCAGAACTAGAAAACATACAATATAGTTTAACAATAGATTATTATTATTATTATGATATTATTCAAGTGAGAACGGACTTAGCTAGAGTGGAGACTAATTTATACAGCAACTGCCGTTGTGGAAGAGAAATAAAAGCAAAGACACAGAAATGAGCAAATAACTTACTGCAGCCGCCATGGGCAGAAATGAGTCTCTGCTCAGACTCTGAGGCCATAGACAATTCATGTGTAGATCACTACACTATCTCACTCACAGAGAAGGAATAGAAAAGGAAATTATGATTAACAGAGTTAGCTATTGAACTGACTAGGAAAAAAATGCTAGAAGGGTCTGATCTATTTTAAATACTTTTAAGTAGATTGCTATATCTATTAGGCCAAAAAAGTTTTCACATATTTCAATAGATTTTGACATTTAATAATCAAAGTGGATACCATAGCCCAAGAATACTAAACAAAAATTGAATAAGAAAAAATGTTATAAAAACTTCTTAGAAACAATATGGAGTTTCAAATAACTAGAAATATTAACATATATGTTAGAAGATATCAGACTTTACTAACACACAAAGAGTGTTTCAGCATTGTGCTACCTGAGTTCTTGAGTAATTAGATGTTCCTCCTAGTTAGATTTGATTAGAGGTTTTAGGACCTCTGCTTAACAAGCTTAGTTGTAAATATTAGCTAACTATGTTTCAGAGCTAGAAAAAAAATAGCAGAGTATTACAGATGATTTACAGCCAGTTTGATTTTATTTTATCTTATGAGCAAGAAGTCACAGGATACTGAAAATACAAATGGTGGCAAAAGGTAACAGCTGGCTTACTATATACAATACCATAGAGAAATGGGACCTGTTTAGTCCTTACCATTTCCTAGATATAATTCTGAACTCTGAGAAAATAAAACTGCCAAGGCACCAGTTTTTCTGTCTGTGAATTAATATTTTTTGGAAGGAAGAATTAAAATGAGACTAGAGCCCATACCAGAGAACACCTGATAGCATGTCAGATGCCAAGCACAAAGAAGACCAAGTAAACAGCTTCAACTGAGTTGCCGGTGAGGATCAGTTGCTGGTTTAAGGTTCTATGGTAGTATTTAAGATTTCTAATTCCATCCAATTTCATGCAAAAATTCAAGATGTCATTGTTTTTTACTGCTGAGTAGTACTCTAATGTGTAAATGTGCCACATTTTCTTTATCCATTCTTTGATTGAGGGGCATCTAGGTTGTTTCCTGGTTCTTGTTATTATAAATAGTGCTGCTATGAACATAGTTGCAGAAATGCCTTTGTAGTATGATTGAGCATCCTTTGGGTATATGCCCAAGAGTGGTATTGCTGGATCCTGATGTAGGTTCTTCTTGTTCTTCTTTTTCTTGTTCTTCTTGTTTTCCTTCTTGTTCTTCTTGTTCTTGTTCTTGTTCTCTTCCTCCTCCTCCTCCTCCTCCTCTTCTTTTTCTTCTTCCTCCTCTTCTTCCTCCTCCTCCCCTCCTTCTTTTCCTACTCTTCTTCTTCCCCCTCTTCTTCTTCTTTCTTCTTCTTTTTGACAGGGTTTCTCTGAATAGTCTTCACTGTCCTTGAACTCATTTGAAATTCACCTGCCTCTGCCTCCCACATACTGGGATTAAAGTTACCACCCAGTCCAGGGCTGTACATTTCTAAAGCATACTTTACCTTATTACCTTGATTGTGTTGACATTTTTTTCAAGAAAGAAAAAGGGAAATATAAGTTGATTATGGTACTTGAAAGAAATATTGACATTAACATTGGTCTGGGTCAAAGTCGAAGGCTATATGGACCTTGACTAGGCTGAACATTTAAGGAGATTTTGTGGTGGAAATAAGACTGTGAAGCTGGGTGATGTTGGTGCACACCTGTATTCCAAACACTCTGGATCTCTGTGAGTTGGGGGTCAGCCTGATCTATAAAGGCTAGTTCCAGGACAGGCTCCAAGACTACAGAGAAACCCAGCCTCAAAAACAAGCAAAAAAAAAAAAAAAAACAAAAACCAAGGATGTATCAGGATCAGTCATGGTACCTAGAGGAGTTTTGTTTAGTTGACCTAAAAATACCTGACTTGGAAAAAAAAAAAGCCGGGCGATGGTGGCGCATGCCTTTAATCCCAGCACTCGGGAGGCAGAGGCAGGCGGATCTCTGTGAGTTCGAGGCCAGCCTGGTCTATAAGAGGTAGTTCCAGGACAGGAACCAAAAGCTAAGGAGAAACCCTGTCTCGAAAAATCAAAAAAAAAAAAAAAAAAGGAAATCTGTAATGAAAAACTGCTGAGGTAATTTAACAACGAATAAATGATCACAGTGTAAGGATAGAAACTACACAACAAAGATAAATAAGTAATCCAATAAATAAATGAGCAATTATTTGAGCAAATAATTCTCAAAAGTGTTACAGGTGGTCAAACAATGTTGGAAAGAAGAAAAGTTTTGATAGCAATTAGGGCAATTTGTAGACTAAGTTATATTGAAATTCTATTTATTCCCAATAAAACATAATGGTTCTTACCAAGCAACCAAACCTCAGCAAATGTTTCTGGAAATATAGGGGATGAAGAACACTGCTGTTGAGAAAGTTAAATAGTATGAAAGTCAGTATGGACTTTTGTTGCGTATCTCTTTTCTTCTTCAGTCTTAGAGAAAGACTACAGTTTATAAAACTTTGGAACCTCAGGAACCCTTCCCCCCCCCCCCCAAAAAAAAAAACCTCAGGAAACTGCAAAATTCACAAGGTCCCTCTCTGAATTTATAAAGGCAGCACACAACTGCTGGATAGGAATATGCATTCTTTCTCTGCTGGGAAATAACTGCAGCTTGTCAGGGAGTTCTTGAGATGCAACTGTTAGTCATCATGCTGAAGTCATCCTTGTTTCCTAATTCTTCCAAATGAAGGCATATGTCCACCAAGTCAGACTAGGATGCGATTGTTTCTTCAGTCCTCTAGTTGTTGCCTACTGAGAATAAATAAACATTTGCCACCCCCCTAGGACAGAATGAAAAGGAACACACTTCCAACACTCTATGGAAGATGATTCTTCTCAATAAAGTTTTGGCAAGTAATGGTTGTGTGTTTAATTTCCTCAATGTTTTAGCCATGGGTAAACTGTCCATTCATCTTTAAGAGGTCCCCTAACCAAACTCGTGCAAGCAACTCTAATTAAACTGACAGGAGGCCAAGAAATTATATAAAATAAAGAGAACTAGTTGGGACAAATGAGGGTAGTAGAATAGGAAGGGAAAGAAAAGTAATGGAAGTAACAGAGAGTGGATATGATCACAATACAATATGGACACACATGTGTATGATTGTCAAAATGGTTTTAAATATAAGAAACCAGTTAAATAAGAAAACTAAACTGAAAGTTGAATTCTCACATGATTGAGATATACTCAACCTGGGTATAGATATTAAAGAATTTAAGTAAGCATACATCAGAGATACCATCATTTGTGTGTGTCTGTGTATGTGTGTGTGTGTGTGTGTGTGTGTGTGTTAGTGTGTGTGTGTATTTATTATGGAATGAACAAGCAATCACACTAAGCATCTACCAAGAGACAAATAAATAAAGCAAATATGTTATAGGTACACAATGGGGTTTTCATTAGCCACAAAGAAGGAATTCATTGCATTTCAGGAATACGGATCAAGCTGGAGATCATCAGAAACCAGGTTGCAAGGGAGACAGTAAGAGGGACACACAGATCACCCAGGGAAGGGGAATTAGGTGAGATCTCCTGGGTCAACTGGGGCAGAGCAGGGTGGTAAAAGGGGAGGGGGTAGGAGATGAGAACATGAGGGAATGGGATGATTGAGGGGGAAGAGGGACAAGGGTTGAAGTGGGAGAACAATGAAAGAGAGATCTTGGTAGAGAGAGAGCCACTATGGGGTTAGGGAGAAACCTGGTGCTAGGGACATTCCATAGAATCCACAACAATGACCCCAGCTAAGATTCCTTGCAATAGTAGAGAGGAAGCCCCAACTAGCCTTCCCCTTTAATAGTTTGGTGAATAGCCCAACTATTATCATAAAGCCTTCATCCAGCAACCTAATGGAACCAGGTGCAGAGATCCACAACCAAGCACTAGGTCGAGCTCCGGGATCCAATTAAGAGAGGAGAAGGGAATATATGAGCAATGGAGATCAAGATCATGAGGGAGAAATCTACAGAGACAGCTGAGCCAAGCCCGTGCAAACTCGGGAACTCCAGACCAACAGCTGTGAAGCTTCCATGGGACCCAAATAAACCCTCCATATGTGGAAGACAGTGGCGACTTGGACTATATGTGAGGTACCTGGCAGTAGGACCAGGATGTAGCCCTGGTGTATTACTAGCTTATTGAAGTCCATTCCCTATGGTATGATGTCATGCTCATCCTTAATGCAGAGGGGAAAGGCTTGATCCTGTCCCAACTTAATGTGACAGACTTTGTTGACTTCCCATGGGAGCCCCTTCCCCAGTGGGAAGAGTGGATGGGGGATGGGCTGGTTGCAGGGGTGGGTGGATGGGAGTGGGGTGAGAACTGTGGTTAAGAAATACCAAGTAAAATTAAAAAAATAAATTAAAATAAAAAAACCCAAAACTTTTAAAAACAAAAAGAAGGAGCACAGGCCTGGAGACTAGTCTTACACCTGAATTACTAATTGCCATATGGCCTCCGACAAGTTTCCGGTTTGCGATATACCAGTTTTTTTTTTTTTTTTTCCAAAGCAGAAAACACTTTGCACACTTTACAGATTTCTATTTGGACTGTTTAGAGAACTTCCTGAGGAGATTCAATCTCATTCGCTCTGACTTTCCTTCATGTAAGATACAGAAATGAAAATAAGTAACAGAATACAGAAACAAAATACAGAATACAGAAACAGAATACAGAAAGGAAAATAAGTAACTTGGAATTCATGATGAAAACTGCATATTTCCTGCATGTCTGGGATTTCAGTTGAAAAATAGGCAAAAAAAAAAAAAACCCAAAGCATTGTAAAGGCATCTTCTTAAAATCATGGTTATTTTGTGCTACAAATATCTAAAATTCAGAGAGAGTTGTGCACACTAAGACTGAGGTAATATGTCCTGAAAGGACTATTAAGACTTGGCATGGAGTGGTTCTAATATAAAAAGTCACATCAGTTTAACTTTTTCTTGTCTATGAAAATTAAATTTTGATGCACTTAAAGAAAGAACAGCATTTTTCTGTACATTTTAACCATCAAATAAAACTAAAGCTTTAAAAAACATAATTAAAAATAACAATTGTTGTGGAACAGTCTTTCAGTTTTATTTCATACCATTGTCCCCTGCAAAGCATTTTAAATTCCTCTAAAATATTGTCTAAATATTGGTGACAGAATGTTATTAATACTTACTGACTGCTAGATGTATGCTAGGTACTTATTGAAGCCATTTGCTTCGGTCTCAACTAGGATTAATTTTGCTGCAATGAAACACTATGACCAAATCAACTTAGAGAAGGAAACATTTATTTGTCTTACATATACATAATCATAGTCCACAAGTGAGGTAAGTCAAGGCAGGAAGATAAACTGGGTGCCTGAGGTGATGCAAGGGATACGGAGTGTTGTTGATTACTGGTTTGCTCCCTTTGATTTGCTTAGATTATGTCTTAGGGTTTCTATCGCTGTGAAGAAACACTGTGACCACATCAACTCTGATGAGGAAAATATTTACTTGGGGAAGACTTGCAGTTCAGAGGCTGACCCATTGTTATTGCAGGGAGGATGGTGGTATGCTGGAGAAGAGCTGAGAGTTATACATGAAGACCCACAGGCAGCAGGAGGAATGACATAGCTTGAGTGTCTGAAGCCTTAAAGCCCAACCCTAGTCACATACTTTTTCCAACAAGGCTACATAACACCAACAAGGCTATGCTTCCTAATAGTGCCTATTGGAGCAATTTTTGTTCAAACCACCAGCTTCCACTCCCCAGCCCCCCAAAGCTTATATCCATATCGCAAGGAAGAGATATATTTAATCCAACTTCTAAAGATCCCATAGTCTATCATAAGTATCAACTCTATTTTAAAAGTCCAAAGTCTCTTTTGAGACTCATGGCAATATCTTAACTATAATCACCTTTAAGATCAAAATAAAAAGCAGATCATAGACACATACTTCCAACATAAAATGACACAGGATATACCTTACCATTCTAAAGGGAGCATAGAGGAAATATGAAATACTGGACCAAGGTAAGACTGAAAACTAGCTGGGCAAACTCCAAACACTTCATCTCCATGTTTTATGTCAAAACACTCTTCAGTTCTCCAATGACTTACTTCTTTATTGACTGAAAAAACACTTGTTTCTCTTTGGCTGTTTCTACTCCTGGTTAGCAGCTTTCTTCAACTGTTATCCCATGACTCTGTCATCTCCAACGTCTTGGTTTCTCCAACACAAGCCAAGCTTCGCCTTTGCACTTTCATGCAATGACCTCTCTAGGCCTCTATGTTGGGATGCTAGTGACATATATCTGCCCTCAGTGACGTTCCTTAGTTGTGGAGTGAGATTTCATAACCTTTTTATTATATCCTTTACTCTTAAGCCAGAACCACATAACTGAAGCTACCAAGTTATGCTTTTTCTGAGACATTACCTGCATCTAAGCTTTTTTTTTTAATTCCTTTAACAAGTTGGAAACTTAACTGGGTGTGATCTTGCCTTGAGGTCTCCAGTCCCATTATTTCATTTAACACCAGTCTCTTCTATTTATCTCCTTGAACACAGAACTTAGCTCCATTCCATTTACTGGTGCCCCTTTTCTCCTCAAATTGTATTGTTTGTGTATTTTTTCTTGCTCTTTTTGATTATGGATCTCCATAATAACGGCCACTAATAATCAAGCTATATAGTCAATGCTAGGTTGTTTGAAATGTTTTTAGTCAGTGGTATCGATCCATAACTCTTCAAGTTAGCCTTAGGCATTTTTCGGGACAAGGTCAGAAGGTAGTCATGTTCTTCATGAAAATATCACAAGAATGGTCTCCCATTCACATATTAATATTCTTTACCTCTGAAGCCTTTTAATGTAGGTATCCCAGTTCAAATTACCCTTAGCACCACTGTCTTTTATTTTGCTACTACAATGTCCCAATAATCCCTGCTTAAAGTTATCAGATATTTTTCTATTTCAAAGTTCCATAACAAAAGCATGGTCCAGACAGTCACAATATTCCAATCCTGTAATCAACTTTTGTCTTAATTGGGGTTTCTATTGCTGTGAAAATACACCAACTCTCCTAACTCTTATAACGACATAATTTAATTGGGGAAAGGCTTACATTTAAGAGGTTAATCCTTTATTATCATGGTGGGGAGCATAGTGGCATGCCATCAGACATGGTGCTGGAGAAGAGTTGAGAGTTCGACATCAGTATCCAGAGGCAGCAGGAAGAGAGTGACACTGGTCTCGGCTTGAGCATCTGAGACTCAAAGCCCACCGCCAGTGATATCCTTCCTCCAACAAAGCCATACATCCTAGTAGTGCCATTCTCTATGGGCCTATGAAGGATATTTTTATTCAAACTTCACATAGAAACCTTGTCTCGAAAAATCTAAAAAAACCAAAAAACCAACTTCTATAGCCTGCTTTCTCATCGAACACGGGACCACCATTCCAGGGGTGGCAGCATGAACAATGGACTGGACCCTCCCATATCAATCACTAATTAAGAAAATTCCCACAGTCTTAGCTACAGCCCTGTCTTAAGGCAACATTTTCTCAGTTGAGGCTTCCTCTTCCTCTTGTCGCATGGCTCTAGTTTGTGTCATAAAACTATGCAGCAAAACATCTATTAAGTACTTAGTATCTCAGGAGTTCTTTGCATAGTTATCTACATTTTAACCATGTCCAAACTGAGGAGGAAGCATGTTTATGACTTTCTCTGCATCATCTGCTGTTCTTTCTTAGTCAAGGTATGGACTGTGCCTCCAAGGCCATTCTTTCTACAAGACTCTTATGCTGAGCAAATATAGAAGCATTCTTCTGCCAGGTTCATTCTGGACTCTTCACAGTATTAAAAATCAGAAAGAGGAAATTGATTCCAGACAATGGTTCTCAAAATCCATATATATCTAAAGTACCCAGAGGCAGCTCCAAATTGAGCCCATCCTGAAAACTAAGATTTAGAGGCCAGGCTACACATTTGCACAACTCCCCAGGCATTAATGGGCTTCAGACTCTACTTTGAATATCATTAAACTTAAAGTATGTTAAATCTATTTCTTAATAACAACACATTCCAATTACATATATTTAAAATTCTGACTTCTAACCCATGTTCAAATTAGTTAAGACTTAAGATATGAGCCTAATGTGAGAATCAAAATCAGTATTACCCAGCAGTGATTTCTTTTGTATTTTTCTTAGTTCTAGAAGAAGACATTGTGAGTAATAGAGATAGTCATTAGAAGAGTGAAAGAATTTTCCAGACCATTTTCTCATGGAATGAAAAAGCATAAGAAAATGGGTAATACTTGTTTATTTTGGGAAGCAGATCTTGAACCTAATACTTAGGTTGTTATACAATTTGTTGGATTAAGAACATTATAATGTTTGTTTTAGTCACATTACTGTTTCATTTTGCACCATTTTTGCTCCCACATCAAAATTCCCAGCCGCCATGGCTGGCAAGCGAAGTATAAATGAGAAGACTGGCAAACATTTGTAGGGGTAGGAGAGGAGTATGTTAACGTTGTCATATTTATCCCTAGCCCTTTCATCTCCGTGCTGGCATTGTTCAAATATTCCCCTAAGGTATTAAGTTAGCAATGAACCAGTTAAAAAGAAAAATAATTTTTTAAACCATCTCACTCCACTCAGGCCCAAATAATTTTTTTTCCCTTTTGGAAAAAGACATTTTAATATGTCACGTTTCAGTTCCAGCTCAATAAACAACCATTTATTTACAATTTTAAAGCAATCTTCAGCCTAGTCAGGTAAGAATTATTTCAAAAGAATAAAAACATTTTCATTTCCTGTCACTGCCAGAGAAGAAAGGAACATGAGTTATGAGTCTTGCTATGTTGTCTTAAGTTGATTACTATGGAATGATTAAAAAACTAGCCGTGCTGTCAGTACGGAGGACTACATTATAAGTGTAATAACAGCTTAGGGATACAATCCATCAATGCCGCACATGGAAGAAGAAAAAAAGTTGATCTATTTCTTTGGTCATCATTTTCAGCATATTAGATGACAAATAATTGTACATTCATCAATAACAATAGATTAAAGTTGAAATGATTTATTGCTATTACACTGCTGTTATGATGGAGCACTGGGTCAGTCAAGCATCAGCAGGGTCTGTATTTAATTTTCACGGGTCTCTTAGCAGAAATAATAGACAGAGAGTAAACCACCTGAAACAAGGTAGATCAAAGTTGTTGACAAGTGATTTGTAGGTTGGTTCTTCATGAGTGGTGGAAGAGAGGCGGTAGAACCTCTTTGACGGGCTTGTTGAACCACTAAATCAAGTAGACCTCTCTGGAGCACAGGCTGACACCTTGCCTAGCAGCACGTGGAAATATCAAAGCTATGCAAGTATGACATTAGTTTAATATTACCTGAAAATAATGGAACACAAGACATGTTCCTGAGACCAAATCAGGCAGCTACAGCCATAAGTAAATCTATAGGCTAACAGGTCTCTGCCTTTCAGCAGGAAGGTAATTGCTCCTATACAACCAACTGCCAGAGATGTGTGAAACTGCTGGTGAAATATGTATTATATTCATTTTAATATGTTTTACTGCTATAGTAAGGTGAGAACCATTTGTATTAGATCAGATTGGACATTTCAATGTCAACTCATGAAGAAATTCAATGTTAGATTGGCCACTTTCCCTCAAAGTAAGGTCTCTGAATTTTCCCTTTGAGAATCACCTGCTATTCTTTCAAAAGCATATGCTACAGAAGCCTGTGCAGAGGTGCAGCAACAATCCTGGAATGAAGGTTAAACCTTGCATTTTCGTACACCTTTTTGGATATCCCTGATGGAATCCAAACTTTAAGGAACAACATTTTAAGCCCATATATTTCAAGGAACAAAAATAGCAGTGCTGTCAGTGTGTTGGAAGAGTCTACCAAGCTTGGGCTTACAGGATCCTCTAGATCAGTAAATGTAGATCGTAAGAATTCAACCATACAAAAAAGCTCAGTATGCCTTACATTGGCCGGGTGGGCTTTTCTTTTCGATATTATGAGATAATTAGCACTCTTAGGTGTATCATCATGACATAATAGTGATTTACTGTAGGTGTATTTTGTTAGATTATGAAATAATCTTTCTGTGTGACACTTCATCAAAATGCATTATTATATTGACTTGTATTTCTTGATTTCTATGGATGTTAAAGTTTATTAATCATGTTTAATTTTAGCACAATATAACTTTACTGTTTATTATAACTGTAAAGTAAACAAATAGCATTATTCTTTAAGAAAATGTGTAGTGATGTATTTTGTAGAAAAATATTTATTTTAATAAAATTTCCTGCTACTAAAAATACATATCACTTTTAAAATTCAAGGATGACTATCATTTTCCTTTTAAAGGTAATGGAAATTTTATCATTCTGAAAACTTGCCCTATGTGGAGTGGGAACTTACCCAGAACTACTTGTTCATAAAAGTTTTTTTTTTTTATTTGAACGGTTAAGTATAAAAGCTTGGACTAGACTGAGCCAGAAGAAGTCTCAAATTGTTTCTCTTCGTATTTAATCACAGAGAAATGACTGTGTCAGAGTTAATGAAAAGAGAATGATAAGCAGTGCTATTTGATTTCCTGCCTCTGAAGGAGAAGTCAGATTATAGTGTGACCAACAACTCTATTGGAACACTGTTACCTCACAGACAGCTGTGGGAGCTGGAGAGAGCTATGTAGGACATATTGAGGAGCTGCCTCAAAAGTGACTCAGAAATAGGCAGTTTATGTAATAGGTGAGGTAAGAAAGAAAAGAAGAAGGGAAGGAAGTCATTAAATCACTACCCTGGGCAAATGATATTCAGTTTTGCTAGGAATTCCCTTAGCTTTGTATAGACTACAGCCAGGCAGGTCGGCATATAGGGTAGAGAGTTAAGTAGTAAGAGTCACCACCAACACACCGCATTTGATGGTTACTCCTTCAGCTTCTTCTTGAGATTTTTTTTAACACTTTGAAACTTCCTGGTCAAACAGGCTCCTTACTAATAGGCACTTAAGGTGGAAATATTGGAAATACTGGAATTTTCAACAGAAGTGCAATATGACTTCGGGTTCGGCCAAAAAATATATAGGCAAAATGCGAACAATGTTTGCTTCTAAAGATTCTTGTGTCCTGCACAGTTTCAAGTCAGAGACTGATTCTAGCATTAAGAGGAGGAAGTGGATACAGACTCCTACTCCTACCCTTAACCAAGAAACTTTTTGCAATTGACATCCAATGGTAAAGGGGAAAACCCATTTTCTCCAGTGTATGGCAATATTAATCACAATCCAGGACAGGTGAACAGAAAACAAACTCCATACTTTGTGTGTGTGATTATGTGTGTGCATGTGTTTGTGCATGTTTACGTGTGTGCATGTGTGTTTTCAAAAGAGAGAAAGGGACCATAAAGTCTGTTGGTTAGAGAGGTGGAGATCTCGAAGGACTTGGGGAACTGGAAACATGTGGCCTACATATAGTGTATGAAAAACTTTAAAGAAGAAAATGTTTTAAAACTCTTCTTTCTAATCAGTTCTTAATGGATGCAAATGAGTCATCAGAAATCCTGAGTGCAATTGCCTGTCTATGGCAATCTTCACCTTATTATTTAACCCCTATAAGCCATGGAAACTAAGTCTCACCAGATTTTTTCTGCACTTTTTTTTTTTTTCTGAATAATCGACTGATGTGAAGTGCAGTACAGAGAGCAGTGTGATGGCTTAGTGTTTACAGGCATTGACTGATAGGTCTGAGCCCTGAGGTCTATCCCTGGAATCCGTGTACAGTTGAAGAAAAGAATCCTCTCCTATAAGCTGTCCTCTTACCTCCATATGCATGCATCTGTACCATTTGTGCCTCCCTACACAAACACACTGAGAGAAATAAATGGGCTAAAACATTTTCAAGAAAAACTACCTGGGCTGGAGAAATGGTTGATGGGTAAGAATGAGTAAGGATGTTGTAAAGGAGTTTAGTTCCCAAGACCTAAACTGGGATACATACAACTGCCTTTATGTTCAGCTCAAGGAATTGAACAACCTCCAAGGCTCTGTGGGTACCCGCACTCATGTGCACACACACACACACACACACACACACACACAAACACACATGCATACACAAACACACATAACAAAATTAAATATAATATAAATATTTTAATACAAAATCAAAGAGGCAGATAAATGCCTACAATGCCTATAACTAGCAAGATCACTAGAGACATAGAGAAACAATTTGCTCAGATGAGAAATACATGTTTACATTGTTACAATTATTAGATGATACCCTATAGAAGAGAAGAGGCTAGATTCTCAAATTTAATTTGGCAAATATAGTTTCTTTTTCTGAATTAGTTGTGATAATACTACAAACATTTGAAATTACAGATTGCGATCCATAAATTAAGGCATTAAAAGTTGGTACACTCACTAGTCTTAGCTGAAAGGCAACAGTGACTAACAAGAATCTCGCTACTGATTTTTATAATTTATACCATTATCTGGGTAAAGAGCAGTGCACTAACAATGCCGAATAGGATTAATTAGTTCTTTCAGTTTAAAGAGGAAATGAAAAGTGCTTAATAATCAATCTCAAGTTTATTAAGAGCTAAATTCCATTGGAGGTGAGAGGCAGCTTTGTGTGAGCATAACAGCAGAATAATCCAGTGTGGCCTGGAGCAGCACAGAAATTAAAATAATTACAAAACAATTAATGCATGTAGCTTTAACCAACTAAATGGCTAACTGGTTGGATTCAGTTTGAAAAAAATTCCACACCTGTCAATATTTATCACTAGTAAAGCAATGCATATAGTGAATAAAACGTTTTAATTTTCTGTCCAGGCAGATCTACGTGTATCACATTCAATTTTCCTTCCTTAGTAATCTAAATAATTTCCCACCTTGCTCATGATGAATGTCTTGCCAGTTCCTACTCAGTTCTTCCACTTTACATGACCTAATTAAAGAAAACATTCCATGATTGCCTATTTTTTCTCATGCATGACAACCTATTATTTTTTCTACCACCTGATTAGGGCTTTATTATCCTTGGATTTAGATTGATTTGCTGAGCACTTTAATAAAGCACTACTTAGTTTGATTTAAAGGGCTACAGGTTTCTTTCATTCATATAATTATTCTTATAACCGTCTTACACTCAAAGTCTTCTGTAGTCCCTCCAAAAAAGAAAAAAGCAGCTTTCGATTGCTGCTAAACAAGGAAAAAAAAAAAAAAAAACAGAATCACAGGTGAAATTCCTGTTGAATCAGGCAGTAAGGTTTATATTGTGGGCAATCACGAGAGGATATTTTGCAATATAATTTGTCAAGAGTGATGAATCTGTTTCATTGTATCTGTCAGGACTTGCTCCTATATATTAAAATCACTATAAAGTTTGCTGAAGATAAACCATAAGTTTCATATGATTAAATAATAATCTGTTTATGATGACAAATTGCATTTACTATTTTATCTACAACCCAAGCCAGAATTAGATAGTTAGGGATCAAAGAGATAATGATGTATTCTGATTTTATACCCAGTGATTTTTTTATTAAATAAATAAGATGGCTAATATTTATAAAATTGTCTTTTATTTTGGGCCTTGCACTTGTAAGCTGGGTAAGTTCTAATGTTAAGAATAAAGTGACACAAATGTACACTTTGGCTTGCTTACTAATTAAGTCATAGTGCAAGCAGAGGAGTAGTAAATGCGATTTCAATATTGACTGGAGAACAAACTGCTCTGTGGAGATTCAGGAGCTGCAGATGGGAAGAGCATCCCATCCTAAAACAGAAGCGTAAATCCTACTCTGTAGCAGTGAAGGACAAAAAGTGTTCAATGGTAGTGTGGGCAAGACATCCCAGTGAGTGCGGCTGGAGTCCAGGGATTAAAGAAATATTGACAGAAGATTCACTTGCATATTATTTAATAAAAGTTTCAATCCATTGTTTGTTAATAAGTGCATGCTATGTGTAAGGCTCAGAATAAATGGTTTCTAGGGTTTTAAAGAATCTCAGGGGCCCCAGCACTCCGGAAGCAGAGGCAGGCGAATCTCTGTGAGTTCGAGGCCAGCCTGGTCTACAAGAGCTAGTTCCAGGACAGGAACCAAAAGCTAAGGAGAAACCCTGTCTCGAAAACCAAAAAAAAAAAAAAAAAAAAAAAAAACACCACACTGGGATAAGTGAGAGTTTAAAGAGGCAGGATTAGAGTGTGTCCCCTTGGTATTCAGATACCTTCTAATTCCTAAATATGCCACTTTTTTAAGAGTTTGTTATTATAAGGAAATCAAAGACTGCAAATGTAAAGAGTGATTCACTGAAATGGTAATAGCTATAAATTTCTGTAAATGTTTATAACAAATATCCCATAAACCCAACACATACGTCCTATATCCAACTTTACTAAAATGAGACTTGAAAGTTTTTCCAACTTGGTAGTATCATAAATCATATCTCTTTGATCCCTAACTATCTAATTTTGTAGTAATAAGAGCGGCGGGGCTGCATCCTCAGCACCCCTGCCGCCTGCTAGCTTATGCCCCGAAATAATTACACACAAACTGTATTCATTTAAACACTGCTTGACCCATTTCTATCTAGCCTCTTCTAGGCTAATTCTCACATAATAATTTAGCTCATTTCTAAGGAGACACCATGCTCCCCTCTCCAGATGCAGATAGCTCTGCTCTCTGAGACACACGAGATGAAGCTCCTACCCAGGATGGACGTAGGCTAGAATCTTCCTGGTAAGCGCACCTAGCTGTGCTACACAGATGATTAGAAATGGGCTAACTTAATATGTGAGAATTAGCCTAAAAGAGGCTAGATAGAAATGGGCCAAGCAGTGTTTAAAATAATACAGTTTGTGTGTTGTTATTTTGGAGCATAAGCTAGCCAGGCGGCCAGGGTGCTGGGGACGCAGTCCCGCTGCTCCTATTACAACAGAATGGTCCTTGGACTTCCCACAGGTCAGGGAACCCTGACTGCTCTTTGAGCTGATGAGGGAGGGGGACTTGATAGGGGAAGGGGGAGGGAAATGGGAGGCGGTGGCGGGGAGGAGGCAGAAATCCTTAATAAATAAATAAATTTAAAAAAAAGAGAAAAAAATATGCACACAACAGTCCAAATATCAAAGCCAAAAAAAAAAAGAAATTAAAATGTATTTATTTCAATTGATAAAATAGATGCTTATTTATCATGTCCAACTTGATGTTTTGTACTGTTCATGTCGGAATGAGTTTATGGAGCTAATAAAGATATGTATTAGTCATATATGTTTCTTTATGATGAGAAACCTTAAATTTTACCCTCAATAAGTTTTAAGAACACATCATTCTTAGGTGTGCCAATACATCTCACTGAAATGTTAAATCTTTGACTAATATTTCCCCCAGTCACATGTCCAAATCATGGAAAACACCATTCCATTAACTTCTATGACCCCAACTATTCAGATTCTTTATATATGTGAGTGCATATAGTATACATGTTTCACTCCCTCCCTTTATAGGATAAAGTTATCCTGATCATGGTAGATAATTGCTTTGAAGCCTTCTTGAATTTGGTTTACAAGTATTTTGTTGATAATTTCTGCATCCATATCCTATGAAATATTGCCCTAAAGTTTGCTTTATATATATATAATTGAATCTGTATGTGGTTTAGGTATCAGAATAATAGTGATTACCAACTTAATTTGAAAATGTGCTTGCAGCTTCTGTTATACGAGTAAATTGAAGAATGTTGTCCTTAGTTTTTTGCTGACTGTCTGAGGGAATTCCTTCCACTTTTCAATATTTCCCCTTTTACAGGTATAAGAGGTATAAGACTACACAGTTTCTTCCCCCTGTATAGGTTTTGAATAATCTTTTTTTTTCTTTAAAGAAAGAACCTTTAAACACTCTTAACTCCCTTTTCAGTTGAAGGTTTGTATGTCTACTTGCATGCTTTGCTTTTCATGCATATTTTATATAGCTATTTTTCTACACATGTTAGTGTATAGAAACTCAGAAGTCATGAGGTACTCATTTCCTGATCGAATCAGTGAGGTGAGTCCATGCAAAGGTTATTTATTCACCCAGAGAAGATATAATAATATGATAACTCTGGAGAGTTGAAATTTTGTGAAACATGGAATGTAGAAAAATCTAGGCAAATATTACAGGGTACTAATGGCAGAAATACACAGATATGGTAGTATGTAAAGAGTTCCCGGTCCATTGTGTGTTTTCAAATCAGAATAATTTTGAGAATAAAAATTAATGTTAGCAATAGTTTTGTTATGATATCCAGCATGTTTCAGATGGCCCTGACTAATATGATGTCATGTGACTATAGGCATATGCTCCCATGTACTCTGCTGCCTGTGTCCCGAGTTATTTCTCCTCTACCAAATGATGGGTTATTCATTATATTATCATCCTGGTGTGTTGACTGAGCTTTCTGTTTTGCCTGGTTCCTGCAGTCATTAAGTCCCCCCAAAAAATCACACAGAAGTCTACCTTAATTATAGACTGATTGGCCTAGTAGCTCAGGCTTCTTATTAACACTTATAAGTTAATTAGCCCATAATTATTGTCTGTGTTAGCCACGTGGCTTGGTACCTTTTTCATTGAGGCAGTCACATCTTGCTTGTTCTGTGTCTAGGTGATGATTGCAGACTGAAACTTTCCTCTTCCCATAATTCTCATTCCCATTCCTCTAATTCCTGCCTGGTTGCCATCGATCTGTCTATACTTCCTGTCTGGCTGCTGGCCAATCAGCATTTTATTAAAAATAATACAAGTGACAGGATAAAAGACCATTGTCCCACAGCATTGGTGTTCATTCTCTCTCTTTTCCTCCCACCATTCCTCCTCCTCCTCTTTCTTCTTCTCTCCCCTTCTATCCAAGCAGGCTATCTTTAAAACAGTCTATAAAAATATTGACTTTGCCAGTTCTGAAAATTCTATCTTTCATGATTCTACATTTGGTAAAAATTGGGAGAAATAATTGTCCATACCCATAGCCTCACATTCCTTCTTCCTACATGATATTACTACTATATAGAAATTCATAGCACAATTATCATCAGCCTTCATGGCAAGCCTAAAACTTTACTATGACTTACCTGTTGTGTTATTTTTACCCTTTTATTTATAGTTGCTACATGGTCTATTTTCCATTATGAACCTACTTCTAAATGCAGGAGACTGTAGGAATTTGATTTCTATTTTATTCTTCTCTATCTACATCTTCATTTCTTGTGACTTGAACCATCTCTATATTATTATTTTTCTACTGGAATATATACAATTTAAATAAAATATAAAATTATTACCCACGAATTATTTTATGATATTTAGTTTCATTTACAAATCTTTATTTGACATTGCCTGGGAGGCAGAGGCAGACAGATCTCTGTGAGTTTAAGGTGTGGTAGCACGCTCCTTTAATCCCAAAGTTTGTGAGGCAGAGGCACACAGACCTCGAAAAATTCAAGGTGCGTTGGCAGAAACTTTTAATCCCAGCACTGGGGAGGCAGAGATGGAGGGATCTCTGTGAGTTCAAAGATAGCCTGGCCTACAGAGGGATTTCCAGGACAAAGATACACAGAGAACCTGTATCAAAAAGCCAAAAGTTAAAAGTAAAAATGAAAGCAATAGAGGTTAAAATAAAGCCACATAAACATGAAAAACACACAGAGAATCTTGATACTGTATGCTATGATGCTCTTTTTGAATTGCTTTAATGCTGAGGAAGGAGCAACAGCTGCTAAAAGATATTTGATTATAAATGCTGCTGAATTAATCCGAGATAGGTAGTTTGAGAATACCTTCACTTCAAAATTAAAATCAAAATGTATGTTACTTTGGAGAAGAGATTTTGCTTTTGTTTCCACAGGAAATAAAAGACTGTAGATTAATTCTGAATCTGATTAAGAAAAATCAGGTTCGATCAAGGAGGACCACCTGAGAAATCTCTGGTAGGAACAGACAGCCCAGATGTCTGAGTTCTACATTCAGAACAGATTCAAGATACTGCCTGAAATGATCAAGCCTCATAGGATACTGCAGTCAAGACTTGATCATAATTCTAAATTTTCTGTAGGTCCCCATAAGATTAGCAGTGTCCCAACAAGCCAGAAGTAGCCTGAAATACTACACCCACATTCCCAAAAAATGGACTATAGATATTTTCCTTTGTTAAAAAAAAAAGAGAGAGAGAGAGAGAGAGAGAGAGAGAGAGAGAGAGAGAGAGGAAAGTGGTGCGGGAGAATTGTCTGTAGTCTGTCAATCATGTTTTAGATAAACGCTGATTGGCTTGGCAGGAAGCATAGGCGTGTCAACCAGACAGGAAGTAGAGGCTGGGCAGTGAGAACAGGAGTATTTTGAGAAGAAGAAAGCTGTTTCTCGAGTCCTGCATAGATCACTGAAGAAGCAGGATGTAATCTACCCAGCTGAGAAAGGTGCTGAGCCATGTAGCTAGCATAGATAAGAATAATGGGTTAATATAAGCTACAAGAGCCAATAAGAAGCCTGAGCTAATGGGCCAATCAGTTTTATAACTTATGGAGATCTCTGTGTGATTTTTCTCTGGAACTAAATGGCTGGGGAACTGGGCAGGACAGAAACCCCAACGATCCTGGCCCTCATGTGACAGACATAGATCACAATGTCACTCTTGTTTCATTGGCTGTATCTATGAGCACTAAACAGCATCAGCCATCTCAGAACTGTAGAGCACAAAATCACTAGTATTTTGCCTCTATTTCAAATATGTTGTAGACAATTCTCTCCTGTGGACAAATGGCAAGATATGGTGCTATTTGAGGTACATTTCAATTTCCAGCATAATACTGGAAAGTATATAAAATTGTGTTAAAAAAGAAACTTCTGCCGGGCGGTGGTGGCGCATGCCTTTAATCCCAGCACTCGGGAGGCAGAGGCAGGCGGATCTCTGTGAGTTCGAGACTAGCCTGGTCTACAAGAGCTAGTTCCAGGACAGGCTCCAAAGCCACAGAGAAACCCTGTCTTGAAAAACAAAAACAAAAAACAAACAAACAAACAAACAAAAAAAGAAACTTCCCAGGAAAGACTGTGGGTTGGTCCCACTGCGGTTTTTATGCTGTGCTGATTTATGACGTCATGGGAATACTCACAGACTTAGCACCACTTATAGTATATTAATAAAGGAGAATGAGGAAGCTCACATGTGGGAAACACACCATTTTAATTCTATCACCCCTATGTAAAACCTCTATACCTGAGGTTACTCAAATGCAAAATAACTGCACCGAAACATTGAAACATGTCATAGATTTTATTTTATAAAAATATGAAGCAAAGGTGCCTAACCCAAAACATGACTTTTTAAAATCCATAATATTAAAAATATTTTTCTGTACTTGTAGACATCAGAATAAGGGGCTTTGTCAGTGTAGCAGTTGAAAGTGACATGCTCTAGTAGTATTTTGATGAATTACATGATTATAGTTAAGGGAACAATTTCATCATGCTTGGATTAATAATGGTACTGTGATTTGGCAAGTCTCTTGCAGCATTCTCTAGCTCATCACTTCAGAAGACAGGCTTCTCCAGGCCATCCATTGTGAAAAAAGAAAAAGAAAAAAGAAAAAAAAAATTCAGGCTGCTATAGAGCTTCAAACGAAGGGCCCGTAGAAACCTGTCAGCTATAGAAAGTAATGCATTTCCAGATGCTCAGAATATCTTAGCATGACAACATTACCTCTCATGACTCATTTTAATTTCCTGTATATATAATAGAAAAGAGTAAAGAGGTATTTTTGAACATTTTGTTGTTTATCAAATTTAATTGAAAATACTGTGCACTCTGCAGTGCTACTGGGACACAGAAATTGTATGAGTATGGTATTATTTTACATCTAGATTTAAGTGGATTAGGAAGGATAATATATAATCAATGCAACATTCATTTGGGTATCAATCAAGGAAAACACACACAGAGCTGAGTATTACATAATTTCAGTTATAAAGGGTACAAATTGTGAACTGATTTAATATATTCATAACTAAGTACTCTCCTTTAATGTAGCTTGCAATTTGTTTCACAAAATTATTCCATTCATTTCCACTAAAATCCTGCATGCCTAGATACATTTTCTTGAATGATACATATTAAGACAATTTTTTAAAAGATTTATACTTACATCCAACATTGTGGATCAAAAATAGTCAAAACGAACAGTTTATTTTCTATTTCACAAAGATATTTGGTCACTAAACTAAATTATGAAAAGTATTCTTCTTTACTGAAACAACTTGAAAATATTTTATTAGATTTTACCATATGTAGATACACAAAGAACATTCAAAACCAATATATACTAATAGCTTTATTCTTCTTGCACATTTAAATTGGTGACCAGTATGGTATACATATTATATTTTATTTTTAAAAGTACAACTAGTGGAATGTTATGCCTCTATTCTTCCAAAACTAATTATTTAATTCACTTTCTTTCTTATCTCTTTTCAAACTCAAAATCTAGGTCTGTACTTGTCAGGTAAGATGTACCCACGTAAGCAACAGCTGCGGTATTCTTAGGGGAGCCAATTGATTCCTGATTTGATTTGAGACCTGCTCTTGAGGAAGGAATCTATGCCTGTTTCTATAAACTAGGCACAACAAACCAAAGCAAGTCACATTTTAGGCAGTATGGGGGAGGGAGCTGGAAAAATATTGTTTAATTAAATAAATGAGCATAATGACCAACTAGCCTGGAAAATTTTTTTTATTCATACCTGTAGACAAGTCCCATTCTCATCCATAATCACGAAAGGCTCTCTTTCAAGAGAAGACTGGAGAATGACAATACGTATGACTCCACAATGATGAAGATTATGTGTTGGGCCAGTGCACAGACTTAAAGAAGACATGTATGGCATCCTCTTTAATCACAAGGGTGGATGATAGAAAGGTGTAGAATAGGAAGCTTTTCAAAATGCTGTCTTCTGGGCAAGATATTGTCTTTACAGTCTTAGATCACAGCAGCAGGGTGCCTGCAGTGGTTCAGTACAAGAATGTGCCAATCAACATACAGGCAGGGATAGAAGTAGAAGTCAAGGAGCCCTATTCGTTATTATGAAAATACTTGCTAATGGTAGAATTTTTGAGAATGACATAAACATTTCCTCCTGTTGTATACCTAACAATGACCCTATACAATAGTTAAAATAAATAGGTCATGAAAGCAAACCAAAATCACGGGTGGGGGTGGGGGGAGTGGGGGGAGGGCTGCAATTTGCAGGAATGGGGATGAGATTACAGAAGATGTGGGGAGAAAGTAATCAGAATAATTGTAAGCATGAATATGTCTTCCTTGACAAATTACAGTCTCTCTCTACAGTAAGATGCCTGATGGCAGAAGTCAGGCTGAGCATCAGTTGGCTAATCTGGTTGCTATGAGTCAATCAGAATTGCCGAACTTTGAGTCCCACATACTCTCCCAGGGTTGTAGTATTTACGTCTTGCCTCTTAAAAAAAAATATTTTGAAGTTAAAGAAAAGAAACCATACATCATAGTTTCCCCAATACTTATTCAGATCAAATGGAAAACTGTGCTATTGAATTTTGTATTTGATTCATAAATATAAATAAATGCTATCAACTGAGTTTCCCTTTTCTAGGTAAATTAACTTTGCATGCAATTTATGAGCTTAGGGGCAAACCATATTTAAGGTCAATAACCACTGAATGTGTGTGTGCAGTGTCTGTAAGGTACACTAGTATTAACTATGTAGTATATTCCTCTTGAGTGGAATAAATGATAACATATTCATTTTTACAAATCTGGTACAAATGTAAAGTTCTCAGTGATTGGCAAAGTAGGTTTTTAAAAAATGCTCTTCATTAACATGTTTACCTTTTTAATATTCTACCACTAAAAACCAAACAATTGTTTTCAATTAATTCAAATTACTGCCCACTGCAAAATTTAATCCCTCTGTGGTGTTCTTATGGTGTCCCCTGCTTAGGACAACTGCTTTAAAGTACTATTGTGCACAGTATAATGATGAGTACAAAGACTGAGAAATGCACTACATGCCATAGAATTAAAACAGAATCTGATGCCCAGGATACAGTAGGAGGAACTAGAAATTCTCAATGCTGTGTTGCTTCCTCCAATGGATCTGTGCAGATGCCCACGGTTGCAGCTACCATTTGGAGTAGGATGTTGCCTTCGTTTTGGCTAGAGCATAGTAGGGCTCACAAAGGAGTAAGAACAGAGTGAGAACAAATCAGGCTGAGGCAGATGTCAGCTGGGCTTTGAGTCATTGGAATAGCCTAGGAAATATTTGCTCCACCAATTAGAGTAAATTTTTCTGAACAACAGTTTTCACGAGACATTAAACAAACCAAAAAGAAAAGCACCCTACATTCCAAATTATACCTAAAATAAGCAATACACAAAGCACCAACCTCCTAAAAATGAAAACAAGGAAACAAGCAAATAGGAGCGATAGCCAAGTAAAGTTGAAAGATAGGCATATAAATGTCTATTTTCAGAAATATCAAAACAAATTTTAAAATAATAAGATGTGTCAGATCATTTGTGCAGGAACTAGAAAAATCGTAAAAATAATAAAAAAAATTCAAAGAGATAGACAAGTGAAAATTCAGGGAAAAAGAAGTACAGCAGATTAGAGTGAGTAAATGGAGTTAGAAAACTTTAAGAAATACTTTTGGTTAACAGCAAAGGAATCATGGAGAGATAAAATGATTGACAGTAGAGGAAGAAAAGCAGTATGATGATTGATTGAGCCTCCTCACCTTTCACTGTACCACACACATTGTTATGAAAATGGTCATTCTTTAAAATTTATCTCGATAGATAACCCAAACCCAATAAACTAAAATCAGATTGGAAATAGTGACTCATACCATGGTGGCTCAAAGGAATCTTAGGAAGAAACAGAACTAGTGAGATGATCCTAACAAAATTCCCAACAGAAATAGAGGGAGACAAAGTCACCTAGATGGAGAAATAACCAAGACTGTAATGCTCGCCAAACACATCAGCGGAAGCGAGAAAAAGGAAACTGTCCTTCTTGTATGAACAAAGAACAAGAATGAATCCTTCACTTATTGGTTCAGTGAACATTTATCTCTGCCTTAAAAGCAAAATAAAGATGGCTTCAATGAAATTGGAGGGGTAAGTATAAAGAATTGCAAGCCAAATACTTGACTTTCTTCATTAAACACAATTCCACAAGGTATAAATTGGAGTAAAGAAATCAGTTGTTGTTTGACTTGAGCATATGATTATAATGGATTTCTGGCTTTTATATACCTTTTGAATATTCAGTTATAATCATATATATATATATATATGAATATGATGGAGTGTCGGCGGTGGTGGCACACGCCGGTAATCCCAGCACTTCGGAGGCAGAGGCAGCCAGATCTTTATGAGATAGAGGCCAGTCTGGTCTATAAGAGCTAGTTCCAGGACAGACTCCAAAGCTACAAGAAACACTGTCTCAAAAAACCAAATATGTATGTACACACACACACACACACACACACACACACACACACACACACATATATATGATTTGAGCAACAGAATGTGGAATTAGAGCCCTACTCAGCTATATAAAAATGTGGAGTTAGCCACATGGATGAAATTAAGTCATACCTATCTAGTCTATGCTCTATTGAGCCCTGGTAGGTCTTACAGTACCCATGTTGAGGTCAAGTCTTGCTCTGTCATGTTCTTGTGAGCTATGTATACACTGGGCAGCTTAATCTCATGCCTTCACTTCTTGCTTAATTCTCATTCCCAGTAAAGTGGGAGCAGGAAAGTAGCAATCAAAATTATGGTTTGTCTTTATATACTCTCATCTAGGATAAGAGAACTTGGCTGAGAAATCATGAAATAATAAGGTCTAGGAGTAAGTAAATAGGGAAGAGTAGCTGTGGAACATAATCTAACAATGTTAATCTCTAGTATTAATATTAATCTAGGCTTTCTTCAGAAGCCTAGTATTGGACAAGCGTTTGGTTGTTTGTTTTATTTTGTTTGCTTAAAAGTTCTCCCTCTAACTTTAATATTTTTTCATCTAGGAAAGATAAGGGGTCTCAATGTTTAAGTCAATTTCTCCTGTGAAATATTGTATTTAGTTATTACAATGAGTTCTCATTCCTTCTGAGGCTACACTTAGAAAGTGTTGCTTCTTCCTGGAAGGCTCTTTGAACCAAAAAAAAAAAAAATCCACATTTCAGAACGTAAAGATACATTTTTTTAGGAGTTTGGAGGCTCATCTCAAATTGTGGTTATTTATTAGTCATGGTTCAATTTATTTATTCTTTAAGTGATCCACAGTTATTTGCTTTTGAATGATAATATATCTTTTTTTTAAAACCATGCAATAAATACAATACATTTTGATCATGGTTTTCCCTTCCCCTTCTCCTCTTAAATCTGCCCTACCTCCCCATCCAACTTCTCTGTTCTCTCTCTTTACAAAACAAACAGGCAAGTAAAAAAAAAATAAAAGTAAAAGAAGTTAAAAGACAAAAGAAACAAAGGAAACACACAATCAGAAACCATAGTATACAAGAAAAATACCAATGAGATAAAATCACCTCTACAAAACAAAATGAGACAAAAAGTCTACAAAAACACCTTTGAGGACCATTTTCTGTTGGCCGTCTACGTTGGGCGTGGAACCTACCTTGATGTATGGTAAAAAACAGTTAGTGGTCTTCCATTGGTGAAAACTATTTTTTTTTCTTTTCAAGCAGTTATCTCTTGGAGATAGCTTCTTGGCTAAGGATGGGAGACTGTGTCTGCTTCATCATTTCAGCTCTGGGCCTCTGTATGACTTAGGCATGAGCAGGCCCTGTGCGTGCTGCCACAGTCTCTGTGAGTTCATATGTGAATCAGAAAGGTGGGTCTTGGAGAGACTGTTCCAAGGTGCTATCTATCCTCTCTGACTCCTGCAGTCTACCTCCTCTTCTGCATGGTTCCTAAACTCTAAGGGAAGGTGTTTGATGAAGACATCCTATTTACTACTGAGTATTCCTGGTTTCTACACATTATATTGTTGCAGATCTGTCTGTATTAAATCACCTGTAAGAAAACATTTCCTTGATGATGGTTAAGGAATACTGATCTGTGATATTGAAGAATGTACTGAGGGGCCATTTTATTGCTATGTGTTTTTAGCAGAACCATGCAATTTGGTTTTTCACAAGCCCATGGTCTATCTGCCTCAGGTTCTTGGTCACCTGGGCAGGGCCAGGCATGGGTCTTAATTCCTATCAGATAGTGGTTGGTTATGCCATTATTGCACTAGCATATTATACAGAGAGGTCACTGTTGTAGATTTCAGGGTTTATAGCTGGCTGGTACCTTTCACCCCTAGTTGTGCACAGAATACCATCCTGTGCCATAAATGCTAGTCAGGAAGGTGAAGGCTATAGTTAGGCACCAGCTAAGGGCATTATCTGTGAAATAATACTTAATTATTTCTTTGAGAATTTCTTATAGTGTATTTTGATTGTGTTTACCTACCTCAACTCCTATCACATCAGCCCTCTCCACTCTCACTTTCCCACCCAAAACTAGGATTCCTCCCCTCTCCCCCACTTATAGTCTGGTTTGTGTTTCCCAGTTACACTTGGGAGTGATGATGTGGAATCTTCTTCTGTATGTGTGTTCTGTTATTGATTAATGAATAAAGCTGCTCCATCCAATGGCTTAGCAGAGGAAATCCAGGTGGGAAACCTGAAATATATATATATGTGTTTGTGTGTGGGGGGGTGTTAGTTGGCTATACATAGTGTTGTGCTTGTGTCATAGAACCCCATCTACCTGCAAATTTCATAATGCTTTCAGTAGACAAGTAACATTTTGCTGTGTAAATGTGACTTGTTTTGGTAATACATTCATCATCTGATGAACATCTGGGTTCCCTCCACTTCCTAGTCATGGTGAATAGAAGAGAAACAGACAGAGAAATTCAAGTATCTCTGTGATTAGTAGTGTTCTTTGGGTTTATACCTAAAAGTAGTATAGCTGCATATTATGGTGGGTCAATTTTCAGATATCTGAGAAATGTCCACACAAATTTTCATAGGGGTGTTACCAGTTTGAACTCCAACTAGGAGTGACTAAGTTTTCTCACATCTGTGGCAACATCTTATGCTGCTTGTATTTTGATATTAGCTATTTTTAATAGAATAGGATAAGATAGAAAAAATAGTTTTAATTTGAATTCCTCTGATAACTACAGTTGCTAAATAGCTAAAAATGTTCAGGCAATTGTATTTGATCTTTTGAGAATTGTTTATTTCCATACCCTTTTCTATTTCGATTATTTGTTTTCTTTATATGTAAGATTTTTTGATGTTCTGCACGTTCTTGATATTAACTCTTTGGGAGACAGATAGCAGGAAAATATTTCTCCTGTTCTCCAGGCTGCCTCTCTACTCAAATAATCATGATGTTTTGCCATACAGACCCTGGTCTCACATGGTCCCATTGGACAATCACTAATTGTCATGCCTGTGCTACCCAGGTCCTGCTCAGAAAGCCCTTTCCCGAGGTTACAGTTTCAGATTTTTCACCAATATCTCTTCTATCTGACTAAGGATTATCATATCTTATATTGATGACATTGATGAATTTGGAGTTGAGATTTGTGCAAAGTGAGAGGTAAGAATCTAGTTTCACTCTTCTACATGTAATTATCCAGTTTGCCCAACATTATTTGTTTTATTTTTATTTTTTTTTATTGAAAAAAAATTTCTGCCTCCACCCAGCCTCCCATTTCCCTCCCCCTCCTCCCACTCCTCTCCCTCTCCCCCTACTCCTCTCTCTCTCCAGTCTGAAGAGCATATTTTTTAAAGAAGGTGTTAGTTGTTTGTTTTAGCATGTTTGTTTTTATTTCTCTAGTATGAATTTTTGGCATCTTTGTCAAATTTTAAGGGACTGAAGGAGTTTGAATTTAAAATCTGTGTCTGTAATTCTAACCCATTGCTCAATGGTTTTGGTTTTATGAAAGTACCATGCTTTTTATGGCTATTGCTCTATAGTATAACTTAAAGTTATAGATGACAATAGTAAAATATCAGGTATTTTATTATTCAGGGTTTTTTGGGTTTATTCTGGGTATTTATGTTTCCAAATGAAATTATAATTAATGTGGGATGCAATAAATCTTTAAATTTCTTTTTCTAGGCTAGTCATTTTCACAATATCTATTTACATCCAGGTACACAGAAAGCCTTTACATCTTCTGGTCTTCTTCAACGTCTTAAAGTCTTAATTGTGTAATTATTTTACTACCTCAGTGAGACTTATCAAAGAAATTTAATCTATGTTTAGCAGAGAATGGAATTATTTGCCTGATTTTTCCTGCGTATGTTTATTATTTGAATGAAAAGGAAGTCTACTAATTTTTATGTGTCAATTCTATATTCTGCTAATTGACTGACTATATTCCTCAGCTGTAGGAGTTTTCTTGTTCTAACTGATTATGTTCTTAAATGAATAGAACCATATCATTTGCAAATAAGGATAACTTGACTTCTTTTTCCTGTTGTACTTTACTTCCTTCATCTTCATTGTCTTTTTGCTCTAGCTAAGATTCCAGGCACTATACTGAATAGGAAAGGACAAAATGGGTATCTTTGTCTTGTTCCTTTTATTAGTGAAAATAATTTTAATTTTTCTTGATTTAGCCTAATGTTGGCTACAGACTCATTGCATATTGCCTTTAATAGGTTGAAATGTATCTCCAATATTCCTACATTCTCCAGGAACATTATCATAGAGAAATATTGAATTTTGCCGAAGGCCTTTTTACAACTAATAAGAAGCTATGTAGTTTCTGTTGTTTTTAACTTTAAATCGAATCTTTAGGGGTTTCACATCATGCACCCAAATTTTTTCACCTTCCAGTACCCCCATATCCCCCTTATTCCTGTTGCATCTCCCACAAAACAAAGTAAGCAAACAAACAAAAAAAGCAAGAATAACAAAAACCCCAATAAACCAAAACAGCACAAAAAAACACACCCCAAACGGCAAAATATCTGTTTTACCGTCTCCCCTGATTCTCCATTACCTCTTCATCCATCCTGACAGCATGGAGGCTTCAGAAAGTCATATAGTATACTCCTTTGTCTCTTAAGTTTGAAGGAAAATTGTTCATTGCAATGAGTCCCTAGTCCAGTTCAATACCTCTGGTTTGGGGTACATGATTCTCACTGGGTTCTCACTTGAACTCTTCTGGGGTATGCTGTGTCTCAGAGATCTTACAGGTGTCTTTCTACAAGATCAGTAATTTCATGAGCTCCAGATGGAGATCTAGATGGGGCCAATTTTAGGGTGGGTCATTCCAAGGCCCATTTGTGAACTGTGTGTTATCTAGGAAGATTAGATTGAGTCACTGGTACCACCTGCCTCAGGCACAGTGATGGATCAGCTCCCCTACATGCATGTCCTCAGTTAGGAGTTTATGTTTTATAATCAGATTGTGTGATGAATTACATTTATTGATTTATGTATGTTGAGCCATCCATGCATCTATAGGATCTGAATAATTGCTGTGGGACAATGGACTTTTATCCTGTTACTTGAATTATTTTTAATAAAATGCTGATTGATCAGTAGCCAGACAGGAAGTAGAGGCAGGGTGAGGAGAACAGGAGAATTCAGGGAAGAGGAAAGGTCAGTCTGCAATCATCACCCATACACAGAAAACAAGATGAGAATGCCTCGCTGATTAAAGGTACCAAGCCACATGGCTAACGCAGACAAGAATTATGGGCTAATATAACTTATAAGAGTTATAAGAAGCCTGTACTAATAGGCCAACCAGTTTATAATTAATGTAGACTTCTGTGTGTTTCTTTTGGGCTGGACAGCTGTGAGACCGGGCAGGACACAAACCTCAGTCAACAAATAATATTATATGTTATTTGAGGTTTGTAACGATGTTAATGAGAAATTTTGCTTCCATTCTCTTTAGAGATTGGCTGATGATTTTCTTTGTCATAGTTCTTTGTCTGATTCTAGTATCAGGCTAATGCTTGATTCATAAATATGTCTAGATGTGTTCTTTTCTTTTTATGAAATAAATTTGATTATCAGTGTTGATTCTTCTTTGAAGATCTTGCAGAATTCTTCAGTGAAAAAAAATAGTTCTGAAAATTTTTAGTTGGAAGATTTTTAAATTGCTCATTCTTTCTCGTTTGTTTTTGCTGTTGCTTATTCTCTTATTACAATTTTGATAGGTCATGTGCATCTAAAAATTTATCTACTTCCTTTAGATCTTCCAGTAGAGTGATATAGACTCTCAAAGAAACTTAATGATTCTTGACTTTCCTCAATATCTTCCATAATGATTCCCTTTTTGTGTCTGATTTTTTATTAACTTGAAGCCTTTCTCTTTATTTTGATAATTTGGCTAAAAGTCTGTCAGTTTTGCTAGTTTTTCATAGAACTAACTCTTCCTTTCACTCATTCTTTATTTCTAGCTCATAACATTGAGCCTAGTTTTCATGATCTCTTACTATCTATTCCTTTTGAGTGTTTTTCTTTTTGTTTTATTTTCTAACAATTTCACATGCAACACTAAGGTGTGAGATCTTTCCAGGATTTTATGTAGGTACTTAATGCTATAAACTTTTCTCAGAAGAATACATTCATTTTAAATCATAGATCCTTCGTATACCATATTTGCATTTTCATTTGATTCCTTGAATTTTAAAATTACTTTTTTGATTTTTTCCATTCATGAAATTCTTGTTTAATAGTATTTTTATTTTTTAGCTTTTGTAGTTTGTGTAGTTTCTATCTGTACTTGTTAGTTTGAGGACAACTTGACACAGTCATTTTCTAAATGAAACCTCAATTGAGAAAACGAGCCCAATAGATTGTTCTGTGGGCAAGCCTGTTGCGCATTTTCTTAATTAATGGTGTTGGAACATGCAGTCATCTGTGGGAAGAGTCATGCATGGGCTGGTGTTTCTGAATTCTTTAAGACAGCAGGATGAAGAACAATGAGAATCAAGACATTAAGAAACATTCTTCTATAGCCTCTGTATTAGTTTCTGCCTCCACATTCTTTTCTTAAGTTTTTCCCTTGACTTCCGAGGTTGATGAACTACAAGTTGTAATATGAAATAAACCTGCTTTCTCTAAGTTTGATTTTTTATGGTAATTGAAAAGTTACCAATACATTTTGTCTTATGTTATTGTTTATGTCCAATTTGATATCTGTTTTTGCATCATTATGCAAGATATTATTTTAAAGTTCCATGAATGTGTTGAGACATTCTTTGTGTCTTAATGGTAAATTCTGGAGAAATTTTTATGGCTTTCTAAAGAAGATGTTATATTATTTTGTGTTTTGGTGGGATTGCAAATTTATCTTAATTATTAATGTCTCTACAGAGTTTTGTCTTGAAAACTTGTATTTCGGTCATAGTGTTTCTCTTATGGTGTTGGGAGCCCTGTGCTTGTTTCATGAAAATTTAGAGCTGTCATTTGCTCTAACATGCCTTTTTCTCAATGAGTATGAAATGATAACCACTAGCTCTTCTCTTTGGATTTGAAATGTTTTGTGGAATATTACAATAATTGCGTCTGTTTGTTTCTTAGTTCCATTTTCTTCAACTATATTGATTTTAGCCTTTTATGCAATGGTATTATCTATCATGGATGGTAATGTATGTTTCATAGAGGTAAAAGAAAAACTGATCCTGTTTTCTTATCCAGTTTGTTAGTCTGTGCCCTTTTCTGGGGAGGTATGAGGCTTCATACTGAGAGTTATTGTGGAATTGTGTTTATTAATTTCTATTCTTTTTGTGTGCATGAAAGAGATGTTGTTTTCTTAAATCTTTATTAGTTTACCACTCTAGAATTATATATTTCACACACATTTTTTAGTTTGTTAATATTCTCTTCATACCAAAGTATTCCTTCTACTATCTTCTGTACAACTGAGGTTAAGACAAAAAGTTCTTTAATCCATTTTTATCATGGAATTTTTTTCTTCCATCTTCAATCAACATTAATTTGGACTGGCACCTATGGTGTCATAAGACTTATGGAATATCAATCCAGGCACTTCTGTGTTTCAAGGTTTCCATAAGGGATCAGGTTTTATTGTGATGGGTCTGCCTTTGTGACTTGATGATTCTCTCCCATCATTTTCAACATCTGCTTTTCATTAGGTTTACTTGTTTTGATTATTATGCAGTTTTAGAGTTTCTTTACTAGTTCTATCTATTTACTGTGCTGCACGCATCTTGAACATTAACAGGTATGTATTTCCTTAGATTTTGAGACTTTTCATCTATGATTATGTTGAAAATATTTTGTATCACTAAGTAGGGAAGCCAGCCTTCAGTCAGCCCAGGGTATGCAGAAAAAAAAGTCCATGAAAGCTGCAAATGCTTAGGAAAAATTCTTATCTTTCTGGGTGTTAGACTTTCTCTATCTGAGGAAACACATGTGTTTCTGATGGTAACTTTCTGTTTTACTTCACCCTAAAATGCTCTATCTACACATAGCTACATTCTCTCCATACAGTTACATATCTCTTCTTGTATATATTCATCTCTCTCCTAAATGGCCATACATCTCTATGCATACTTACACTTATTTTCACAAGACCGCACATCTTTCTTTTACATATATTTTTTTCTACACCCCTTTTCTATATAGCTTCATCTTCCTTGCTTCCAGTTAGAAATCTCCACACACTCATAGCTTTCCATCTCATGTACATATCTCTCTCACCATACAGCACTTTACACAGTTACTTTCCATAGCCACACCACTTTCAGGCCTCTCTCTCTCTCTCTCTCTCTCTCTCTCTCTCTCTCTCTCTCTCTCACACACACACACACACACACACACACACACACACATTCTACATCATTCACTCACTTGTTCATTCTTGCACTCATTTTCTCACACTTCTCTCATGCTTCATCTCCCACTCAGTGCACATGAACGTGTGAGCATGCATGTACACGGGTGTGGTGTGCACACACCCACTTCCTTCATATTCTGCACAGCTCTTTTACTGGCAGCTCTATATAGCTCAAAACAGCTGCCTCTTCTTCACTGATGCTCCTCACACAGTCAACCTCTGGATAATTATATGCCAGATTTTCAGGGCCCAACAGTCTCTTAACACATGATAAGTCACATAGTTTCTCTTTGGCTAGTGATGTCACATTGATGGGCCAGTGATAACGCTTGGCCATGCACATAACTCTAAGTTGGTGAGGGTTTGAAGACAGAAAGTAAACAGTTGGTTGAGACTTTAACATAAACTGAGGCTGGGACTATGTGCAAATTGTCAACTACTGAGAAAGTTATGTCTACTAAAGTTGCTTCTATCCTGACCTTGAATCAGCAATAAACTGGGAATATGACCTTGTTTATTTGTTGCTCCAGGCAGTCAAATATTCATCTCTAGGAGTAAGCAGTGTGCTTTCAATTTGTTCTTAAGTCTACAATTAGCTGTGTTTGTGACTGAGAAAACTATTACTTTATTATGTCAGTCTGAATAATGAAAAATATATTATTGTTATTTCTACTCATCAGAATTATACAGTTAAGCAGAAATTACCTTCCTGTCAATCCACATCTTTATGTGTGCTCAATAGATGGAATATATACATAAGATAAACACACATGCCCTGGGAATACACTCAAAGCTTTTTTTAGGGAAGGAATGCAGGTCTTAGGGAAGAAATGAAGTAGGTCATGAGAGAAATTACAGACAGAGACAGTTAACTGCAGCCAGTGACCCCCACAGCCTTTTCAGGTGCTGCTCCTTGTCAGAGAATCACTCTACGGGTGGGTTGGCCTATTGAACACTAGTTGTCACTTACTGTATACTCCCACAGTAGCTCTCAACAATTTCATGAGCCTTTGGTTTGGGTTTCTTCTCCTTGTGTAAGTACCAAGTATGAAATTGTTCTTTATATAGTATTTCATAGTTCCTGAATATTCTGTTCAGTGGTAATTTTTAGATTTAACATTTTCTTTGACTAGGTGCTTCATTTCATCTATACTTTGCTCAAATATTATTTATGGACTAGGCTGGCATTGAAATCACTGAGATTTGCCTGCCTCTGCCTCCCAAGTGCTAGGATTAAAGGTGTGCACCACCACCACCTGGATCAATTCTCCATTGTCTGTTTCTGCTCCTGTGTCACGACCCTTCCCTTCTGCTCTTAAGAATAAAGTCTTTAATTTCCATTTTTCTGCCTTGTTCTTAAGCTGTATCTACTGGAATCATGAGTTGACATCTATTTTTAACTGATGTTTTCCTACTCAGAATGCCCACCTGTCATAGTTGTTATAATCTATTTTTCCTTCCTTACAGATATACAATAGTCATTTGTGCTCATTTAGACACATTTACTATAATAATTTTTAACACATACATCAAGTTTGCATTATGTAGTCTTCAGTATATATTTGTTTCCTTTTAATTTTCTGTGTGTGAGTTTATGATGGAGGAAGGCCATTGGTTAATTAATAAAGAAACTGCTTGGCCTCATAGCTTAAAACATACGTGGGTGGAGTAAACAGAACAGAATGCTGGGAGGAAGAGGAAGTGAGCTCAGACTCGATAGCTCTCCTCTCTGGGGCAGATGTGATGAAGCTCTGACCCAGAATGAACGTAGGCTGGTTACCGAACCTCAAGGTGCTACACACATTAATAGAAATGGGCCAGGCAGTGTTTAAAAGAATACAGTTTGTGTGTTGTTATTTTGGGGCATAAGTTAGCCAGGCAGCCAGGAGCCAGGCTGTGGGAAGAGGCCCACAGCTCCTACAAGTGTACACTGCCTTTGAGGATTATTCTCTTACTGGATTGTGTCCTTGGCAAAAGGAAAATAATACTAGGAACCTCCCAGCAACTATCCTTTAAAGCAGCTTCTCCACCTCTGTAAAAGAAAATTGCTTCTGAGAAAGGAATTTCTTTAGTCAGTAACCCATGGAAAGTTCCTTAGAGGGCGAATATTCAATCATTTAAAGTTATTAGCACCCTCATATTTTTTACCTCCAAACTTTGGATTCATAGACTTACACAGTACCCCAAAATTAGATGAGTAAACACTTTCAGGAGATCTCAGAAGTCAAATGGGGTGTGCATCCTTTTGCTCACTTCTCATATCAGGATTTTCTATAAGGTATCATGTCCATATGCATCATTCAGTCACCTGTGAACAAATTTGTATAGAATGTTTAATTAAATTAAATGATCTTATAACCAAACAGATTGAGACAGTTCTGAAAACAATATAAAACAACTGTATGCATCCTGAGTGCTAATTCTCACCTAGAACTGAAAGTCAGGTAATCAGTAATCAAACGTGTTTGCACTGGGCACCTTTACTGATGAACATTGCCTGGAGTTATTTCCTCCACACGTGTCAATGTGTGTGTAACCACGTGTGCCTCAGTGATGTTCTTTAATATTCAGGTTTGTTGATCTTAATCTGCCGTGGTCTTTATGCCTTTGGAAGTCTGTACTAAGCCCATAGGTAGGAAAGAAGAGAGGTGAGGATTTCCCTAAGAAACTGATAGGGATGATATTTGATTTCCTCCAGTTCCTTATGGTTGTTAAAACCTGAGACGAGATGGCGCTCGCCCAATCGTTTAAAATAAGGGTTCTATTTCTAACGTCTGGAAAACTCGCACTTGCAGTGTTCATTACATTGGAAGTGTCACATTTTCTAGTATGACAAGATGTATTATGGATAGGAGGTCTTACAGATGTGGAGAAATATCTCTCCCAGTTGTTTATTTGATTTTCTCCCCTTCTGCCTCTGTGTGCTTTCTTGGCCAACCTTGGGATAATGGGATTACTTTATGCCTTCCACAGCAGGCTCTGGATGAGTGCACAGAGGCCAGTGGCAAAGAAAAATAAGATGGCTGTAAAAATGCAAACACTGGAAGTTAAAAAAAAAAAAAGGTGCACCCAATAACTTGCCCTTAAATTTAAAAGGAACTAAATGAGGAACTTCTGGACAATTTATCTTGCTGTTTACTGATAACAAGTCACTTTGTTTTTATGTGCTCAGTCTAGTATTCCATAATTTATTTGAAAGAAGATGAGAAATAATGTAGATAAATGATGAAGTGCCAGGGTCTGACGCTCTTAAATGAAGCTATTATGGTCAAAGAGAAAACGTAAAACCTGCGGCTCATTATGGGAGTGTTCTACTTGTCAGTTAAGTGAAAAGGCCTGGAATGATTTCCAGTTTATTTGTCATTGCAGTTATTAAAGCTGTCTTTTTGGTGCCATGAAAATGAATTGAAGACTTTATTCGAAGTAAATTTGTACTAAAGCTTTCAGATATATCTTATGTGAGCTCAGTGAGGCAGGGCAGACGCTTAAACGCTGAAATATCGCAAGGAGACAGTCCCCAATGTCTTCAAAACACTCTCAAATATATAAGTGCCTGTAAGTGAAGTGTCATCTTGACAAAGAAACAAACTTTTTGACTGATGTGTATTAAGAGCTCCAGTAGAACAGAGTGAGTATAACTGTTAGGAAATACTTTATTCCCACTGGAGTCTCACTGTTTATGCATTTGCAACACTGAGCCACAAGGCTCTGTTTCCTAACATGGATTTACAAGAAAAATTAAAGAATAGCTTTACTAATAATTAATATGTAAAAAAAACCTGGATTGACAAATCAAACAAATAGATAGATGTTTCTTAGGAAATATATCAATAGCCAAGCTAGAACAAGTGCTTCTTTCAAAAGGTGAGAGACACAGGAAATGTGAGCTGTAGAATCTTCATTTTTAAAATCAGCTATTGGATTTCATCTTACTACAAATAATGCATGCATTGTTGATCTTTTCATGTCACTGCCTATTCTTACACGGAAGAACACACCAACTGGTTGTCCCAAGCCTAATGCTTAGCCCTGAGGTTGTGCATGCAACTAGCATTCTCAGACTTAGTGGATTATGTTTGGGAATATAAGTGTATATAAATAGACGCATATAGAAACAGTTACAAAGTAAGAAAGGCCATTAATTTAAAAGAGAGTAAGAAGGACTGTATGGGAGGATTTGGAGAGAGGAACTGGAAAGAAGAAAAGATGTCATTATATTGTAATATAAAAGGAAAAGAAATAAAACCACATGTCCTTGCCAAGGTGTGAAGTTAATTTGCTCATGCTGAAGGAACTGGATGACTAGTGCACGGCTTGAGGTGGATTTTTTATCTTAAAATATTTATCTGTCATGTCTTCCCTTATTTCATGACCAAGAAAAAGGCTCATGCCTCTTCTCTGAGCAGCTTTTAATATTACAAATGATTTCTGCATATTTTAGCTATGTTTTATGAAAATGTAGAAGTGAGTATGATTAGGCATATCGAAGGTAAAATAGATAGGGGTTGTTCTACATTTTATTTTTATGCCGAGTATTTTATTTCAAGCCCAGGAAGTCATGGCATTGACTCTTTATTGTGGATATCACAAATGTTTTGACACATCTTCAGGGTCAGTTTAGAAACAAAATGGATTCTGCATCTCCCACAGAAGTAATCTTTCAGTGTTTCCATCAGATTTTATAGCCATTTTCAGTGATCTTGTCAGCGTGAGTGGTAGACCAGACTCTTTACTGGATACCTTATTCTCAAGCATTTAAATGTGTGACAAAACTTTCCTTTAAAATCAAATTAAAGCTATATTTGGTATATGTGAAATATTTTTATAACTTTTATATGCTAATATATACAAAGCCCAATCATCTCCAAATGAATGTTTTGTAAAATCCTGACTGTGATGTGAAGGGGAAGCCACATTACAGCAGGTAGCAAATAAAGGGGGATAGAGTTCAGTCACCCTACTGCTACAGAATCAGACTGCTTGTTTATGTGATTAATTGATTAATAAATTGACATTATTGAGATAGGGTCTCACATTTGTATCACAGGCTTGCCTGGAACTTATTCTGTCCCTTATACTGGCTTCAAACTCAGGGCAATTTTCCTGCCTCAGTATACATGTGAACTATTTCACCAGGCTCAGGATTTCTTTAAGGTACCAAAAATAGCTGAATAAGTAAACAAAATATAATTAATATTGTGCATAAACAATTATTTTGAGAAGATATTACATAATGTCCCCAATTAAATATATTTTATCGCAAGTCAGGTATAAAATATACAACATACATAAACTGTATAAGCATTCAATCTTTCTGAACTAGAGGAAAACCTGATCTGTACAATGAGTTTCAGAACAGTCAGAGCTATATACTGAGACTGTGTCCCAAAAATAAAAATATAATGTAGTTGGAGACTGTTTGTTTGTTCCTGACTGCTCAGACCCGAAATAATTACACAGAAACTATATTATTTAAAAAAAAAATAAAACACAGTTTGGTTTTCTGGTAAATTCCTGGGCATCTGTCTCCTTCGGCAGAGGTTACATGCATCTCTCTGTCTCTGCCTACTCTCTCTCTCTCTCTCTATATATATATCTTTTTCCAGCCTGCCTATATTCTGTTAAGCCATTGTCTAAAGCAGATGCTTTATTAACCAATAACAATAAAACATATTCATAACATATATATCACACATCAAAATAATATCTTATTTTATAATAAACAACACATGTGTGTTTACACACATATATGGAATATATTTCAACTTATTTACTTAATATGCAGATGTTAAACATGAAATTCATTAAATTACAAATAAAAAGTTGTGATTTTTATTTAGCTCATGAAATAAAAAGAGAAGCAGGATGGTAAAATAAGAAATGAACAAAATTAAATAAAATGTAGCATGTAGATTCAGTAGCTGCTAATTTATAATAAGTTTTTTTCCATAATAGGGTGTAAAAGCATAGCCTTTGGAATGGATCCCTGGCTTTGAATGTTAGAGAAACAGAAAGTTGATACAATGGAATGGCGCCAGAATTGTTCTATATTGATATTCCCTGACCTCTATAGTGAGACACAACCTCTGCTATGAGGCTGGCATATTAATCACTTAACTTTCTTTTCCCTGAATGTTCCTTGATTTAATGTGAGACTCCAGACACCTGAATAATATGGATTGAAGTATCTTTTAAGTTAGCCACAGGAGCAAGAACTGGTTTGCTTTTTATATTCTTCTTCCTTCATGAATATATATTTGCATTACCTTCAGAGTGAAATGATCAGTAGATACTTGTTATGGATAAGTATTGGAAAATGGTGAGTAAATTCAGAAACATATATAGTTTTTCTGCACACATTTTTATTGGACATTTTTTCAAATTAAGAAAAAATGTTTCTGTTATTTTATTCTTGTGAGAATTCTATTCTACTGTAATATCATCACTCAAAAACATGTAGATAGGAAGTAGGAGAACAGCATGAAATTCAAAATGAAACCCTAAATGTATTTTTTTACTTAAATATTATTTTCCAATTCCCTTCCCTTCCCCCTTCTGCTCCCCTCACCTTCCCATTTTCTACCCCATCCACTCCTTAGAGGGGGCGAGGACTGCCTTGAGGCATCAATGAAGTCTGGCATACCAAGCTGAGGCTGGACCAGGCTCCTTCTCCACATCAAGACTGAGATAGATATCCCACCATATAAAATGGGCTCCAAAAAGTCAGTTAATGCACCAAGGATAGGCCTTGATCTTACCTCCAGGGGTCCCCCAAACAGATCAAACAACACAACTGTCACCCACATTTAGACGGTCGAGTTCCCATGCAGGCTACCCAGTTGTCAATCCAGATTCTGAGAGTCCAATGGTTTGGGTCAGCTGTCTTGTGGTTTTCCCCGTCATGATCTTGACCACTCCTTGCTCATATGATCCTTCTCCCTCTCTTCAACTGAACTTCAGGAGTTCAGCCTAGAGCTTGGCTGTGGCTAACTGCAACTGCTTCCATTAGATACTGGATGAGGATCTATGATGACAATTAGGGTAGTCACTAATCTGATTATGGGGGCAGGTCAGTTCAGGCACTCTCTGCAGTTCCTGAAGCTCCAATGGTCACTGTTGCGGTGGGGGATGGTTGACAGGGGAAGGATGTTGCTTTGAAGTTATTGGGGAATGAAATGGGCAGGGAAGGGCTATAAGACATCACCAAGGGTCTAGGACCTAGAGAGCAGGGGTGTTCTGTCAGGAGTTCAGACACATACCTCTTTTACCAGTCAGTGCAGGTGGGGCCTGTGGCACTATGGTCAATGATTCTGTGGAGGATTCCCTATGGCTAGAAGAGTGAACTCATAGTATTTTAAGAAGAAATTTTAGGTTAGGATACTTGAGCTATATATAATTGTTAATGACTTAAAGGCCAATAAGCTGGAACTTTCTGAGTCACCTTAAATTTGAAAAGAATAATTGCTATTTTATGAGAAAAAATAACGTGTTAACTTATTCTTATTATTACAATTGCAATTAAACAGGAAGCCAATAATATAATAATAAACAACAAGTAGGCAATATATTGCCTGTCTCCAAAATCAAGACAATACTGCTGATAAATACACAAGGCACTCTCGTATTATCCAACCCTGAATCTTCTAAAATCAAATCACTTCCCCTGTATCAAAGTGTGATGCAGTTGAACTGTGACTGACTTGTGTAATAACCCAGATTTGGCAGGTTGTTGGCTTTTAGGTTTATTCAATTACTTGCAATTAGGGGGCTAGTTAAAGTCTAATTGGTATTTAAAAGTGTTTTGAGTAAATTTTCTAAAAATGACTTGATAAATCTAGTCATCCATACCATTAATACTTACATCTTGCTGGATGTGGTGGATCCTGATAATGTCCCAACATTTGGGTTCATGAAGAGGAGGAGGACTTTATGTCGGAGGCTATGCTGATATATATATATATATATATATATATATATATATATATATATGTGTGTGTGTGTGTGTGTGTGTGTGTGTGTGTGTGTTTGTGTGTGTGTGTGTGTGTGTGATACTCTGTCTTATAAAATCAACCAACCAACCAAACAAACAAACAAAAAAGAATCTTGCCTTAGTGATGTTTATATAAAGGGGGGGGGTATAAGAGTGAGAAAGTAGCATCCATCTAAAGTTATTTTTGGTGTGTCTTTGCTATTTCATTCTTATTTGTTATGGACTCGATTATGTCTTTCCAAAATACTTATGTTGAAGTCCATGTTTGACAGTTTGCCATTACTATACCAAACACCATGAGAACATGTAAAAATAAGAGGTTTACTTTCAGCCACAACCTGGGAACCTCTCACAGTGATTGCTTCCTTCCACTGATTTGGGGACTAGTGTGTTAGCACATCATAGTATGTGCAAAGTGGCGGAAACCAATTCCTCTCCTTTGGGAAGTAAAAGAGAACAAAGAGGCTCCCATAATTTCCTTTGAGGTCCTGACCCCTATATCTCAAAAATATTTCAGCAATCACTGACTTTTAAATTTTCCACCACCTCCTAACAGTGCAACAGAATCAGTCTCTAACACAATACATTCTATTTTGTAGATATTTGTGAAACAAACTGTAGACAAAGCCATCCTCTCCAGTTTTAGTACTTTTTGATACAAAGCATTTAAAGGAGTAATTAAGAAAAAGTTGTCTCATAAAGGTGAAGCCTGAAATAGAATAAGTTTGGTGTACTTACAAAAGGGAGAGTCAGGGAAATGTGAGCACAGAGGAGAAGGTACAAGATGACTTAGGAAGAAAGCAGCTATTAGCAGGTCAAGAGAGGGCTGAAGAGAGAACAGTCCTCCTGGTATCTTATTCTGGAATTCTAAAACCAGAATATGTTAAGTCACCCAGTCTGAGATATGTTGTTATGGTAAACCTATAGATCAAATAAAATATTTATGTGGTGATATACAACTTATTACCCATGAAAACTGAAGTTGAAACTTTACAGCAGATATTATTATAGATTCATATGGTAATAATAAATTCATTATTGCATACATAGATAGCGTAGAAGAAAATAAACCAAATAATGTTGTGTGATAAACCCTAGCAAAATATTTATTGGAAAATGTCTTAAACTTTCAGCTCATTTACTTTGCATCTAGTCTTATTTTAAACTTGGTTCTCAAAATACACTTTATTTCCTCTCTGAATTGAAGCACGAATATATTTTCGATGTATTTCAATTATGTATCGAAACAATTCCCCTAGTGTCAGGGATCCAGACTCCATTGGCAAGCTTTTCAAGTTTCTTGAGTCCACTTTGTATTGTTCCTGGTGGGTTCTCAGCCAAATATATGGAATAATACGGATAGTTTAAGTCACAGTCTTGCTTCAGTGAAGCTGAATTCGACATTATCTGTTTGTATTTCTATTTAAGCTTCTAAATAAATTAAAACTGACAGAGATGTAGTCACTTTCCAGGCTTCCGGATATTTGAAAACTATACAAGCAAACTGACAGATTCTATCTGATATCTTTCCTCTATTAGAAGTTTGAGAAAAACATTAAAACATAGAGTTTTATGCCTAATATTTCTGTCATCCTGGATGATTACTTCTCTCAGCTTTGTTTCTTTGTGTATCTTCTTACCTTCCTTTACTACCTCTGTGCACTTACTGTCCTTTTTAAAGAGATACATTGCTTACTTCTTACCTAATCATTGACAGGTTTGGCTTTTTAAATCTTCTCTGGCAGGTTTCCCAAATAATGAAAACCCAAAGCACGGATGCCGAGGGCTCTAAAACTCTTCTTTGTGGCCTAGGATTAGCGAACCAGCCATCACCATAGTGAAAACCTATTATAGGAAATAAAACATGACGACACACGTATTTGTGTGATTTGTTCCTTTGAGCCCCACTTTCCCTTCCGAATCACGAGCAGGGTTGTATGTAAAATGAATGCTTAAGAGGAGGTAGCACAGGTTCATTGGCACATCCCCCCCCCCTTTTTTTTTTCTGAAGAGATAAAGGAGCCTTTCATCTTAATGGAAGATCTTTTCTTTTTTTGTTCACTTGAATGGCTGAGGGAGTTGACAGATACAATTTACATGGCCCCATATGTTGGATGCATAAACTGAGCCTAGGGGAATTGAAATGGGTTCTTTAAGAACACCCAGGAGCCACAGGAGGAGTCTTGCTCCCAGACAATGATTTTTCACTTTTTCTCCATGGCAGAAGGAAACATGTACCTGCTCTCGAGGATATTTCTCTAAATAAAAGGCAATAAGTGGTCAGACATGTAGTGAATATATTAGACTCCTACTTTACTCTGGTGTACTATTATTTGGGGCTTATGAATAGGAAATGCAAAGTAATCTCCGAAGGAATTTTATTCTAATGTTCTTTCAGGAAATGAAAGCTTTTCTTTGTAAGGAATTAGGATGACAAAAGCCCCAAGATTATTGGGAACCTGGTTGCAGATCTTTCTTTGGCAAGATTAGAGTGAGTTATTACCAGTAAGTGGTTCACAGGGTTCATTCATTTTCCTTTTGTAGGTTGAACTTCAGAGGAGCTGTTGCCAAAGGCATTGCAGCAGATCATTAAGTCATGGAGTTGTCTGGAAGAAACATGACCCCCTCTTAGCCTTTCCATCCAGTATTCTACCGCTCTTTCTACCCACACTGGGTATTCTGACTGTTCAGATTATAACACAGCCACAGGTGAAGGAGAAATTTAAGGCATTTGTGTTTTCAAGTTGCTCTCAATCGAGGACCAATGTCCCAGAAATTCCTTGATGCCACTTACATACGTCCACATCACCAGGGTTCCATAGAAGAATGTTACTATTCTATGTATATCTTTTTTTTCTGAGTACCAATGGTAGTCACTTAATTTAGAGAGCAAGCACTATAAAGTTTCAAGCAATTAGATTTACAAATAAATTATTTCCATCTTTTTGGCTTCCTTATGAGAAATGATTTTTGTACCATTAAGGTTCATGTGCTTCTGACATAAAGGTTGGTTTCTGTTGTGTCAGATGCTTTCTTGTTAAGACTCCTTTCCCCCCAATTCCCAAAGTTATACCTTGACATCTTTATGGCCCCTTTGTTTTGGTCCCATTTACAGATGGAGTGAAACAGTTTTTATCTTTAGATCTTGTTCATGGAATTGTATAGAGCGATATTTAGGACACTAACTCTCATAATCACAAATTATATTAGGAGGTACAATAACAGCAACAACAACAAAGACATTTAAGAGATGAAGTCAAATCCTCTAAGATGATCAAATTCCTATCATCAGTATTGTTTCTTTACATCCCAGTATATCATCAAAAATGCAGGGCAGGAGGATTTAAGAAAAATAAAATTACTTACTAAAGAAAGACTTATTTGATATTTGTATAAGAGAATATATCTAAAAGTGCAAGTTCTGTATGCCTATTCCAAGGTAAATGTTACATTTATTAATTAACTATAAATTGGATTCTTACATATGTTTTAATTCCATGATATTTTAATCACATATATTCACTAAAATGATTGAACATATTTGATGATGATTATTTGTTTGCTTTTTTATTGTTTGCTATTTGTTCCCAGCATAAATTCCTATGAAGCAGTTGTTTTACTCACTGATATACAGTTGTTCTACTTTAAGTTGTTAAAATTTAAGTCTTGAAGACCTGTAAGCTTTTAAGTGTCTACATTTTAAAGATTGCATTGCTTATTTTGAAAGTGAGATTCTAATTTTAGGATTAGATATTAATACCAATGAATACGGTAGTGAATGTATTAGTTAAGTCTCTTGGAGTTATAAGCTACTGAGAACAAAGTTTTAACCCAACAAAACACAGCTTGACCAGCCATACAAAGAGAATTATTACAGAAACATTAACAAGTTCCTTGAAGAATCAAAGGATATGAACAGCAAGAGTAAGTACCAAAGAAGTGCAGCTGAAGGGTCTCTGTATTTTGAAATCCTGAACTACTTGACATTCAGTTTCTGGGGGGAAGAAGCGTGGTTTCCTTGCTTTGTTCAGTTGTTCTCCTAACCAGGAGAAAGATTTCTATTTAACAACTAAATGTGTTTATAAACCAATGTTGAGTCTTTTCATGGCAAAGAGTCACCAAATTCTTAATCATTAAGTTTCTTTGTGCCCTTTACTTCTAAGTTAATCATGCATGTTTCTCATCTTCCCACAAAAGCAGAGCGGTGGACTCATCTCCAAACAGGGGAAGGTTTGCCCTGACACTACCATCCTCACCTCTTCTTCCATACTCTTCTTTCTGTGGGAGGTGACATGAGGGTCCTTCTGCCAGTTCTCTATGCATGGTGTAAGAAAAGAAGTGACTTTCCGTGAATAGTAAAGCCCAGAGTCTTGAAGCCAAATTTGGTTGTTAATGCTTTAAGAAACTAACATAACGAAGTAACTGGGAATTTTCTCAAGGGTAAAGAAGGACATACTCTTCCACAAGATTTTGCTAAACATCACATATTTCAAGAGTAAGGCTGAATTTGATGGTGTACACTTTAGTCCCAGAACTTGGGAGATAGAGGTAACTAGATCACTGTGTCTGAGACCCAACTTGTCTACCTAAAGAGTTCCAGGTCACCCAGGGCTACACAGAGACCCTGTCTCAATTAGTGAGTGAGTGAGAGAATAAATTAGCAGTAAAATATTAGAGTAAATGTTAGGAAATAATGAGAAGAGGGTTTTTTTTAGGTCTATTTTAAAGGCTTGTCCTAGCTAACACACATCATTTTCCAAATACGCCATTTTTAATAAGCATCAAAACAGATTCTGCACAAACTCACATTACATTCAGTAGTCCAAGATGGGTCCAAAATCTTTAGAGGCTCTAACATGCCCTGCCTTGGGCAGCTGAGGAGAGAGAGCCTGAAATGGCCCGATCCTGTAGCCATACTAATGAATATCTTGCATATCACCATAGAACCTTCATCTGGTGATGGATGGAGATAGAGAGAGAGACCCACACTGGAGCACTGGACTGAGCTCCCAAGGTCCAAATGAGCAGAAGGAGGGAGAACATAAGCAAGGAAGTCGGGACCACGAGGGGTGCACCCACCCACTGAGACAGTGGAGCTGATCTATTGGGAGCTCACCAAGGCCAGCTGGACTGGGACTGAAAAAGCATGGGATAAAACCGGACTCTCTGAACATGGCGAACAATGAGGGCTGCTGAGAAGCCAAGGACAATGGCACTGGGTTTTGATCCTACTGCATGTACTGGATTTGTGGGAGCCTAGCCTGTTTGGATGCTCACCTTCCTAGACCTGGATGGAGGGGGGAGGACCTTAAACTGCCACAGGGCAGGGAACCCTGATTGTTCTTCAGACTGGAGAGGGAGGGGGAGGGGAGTGGGGAGTGGGGGGTGGAGGAGGGAAAAGGGAAGTGGGGAGGAGGCGGAAATTTTTAATAAAAAATATAATTGTTTTTTTTTTTTTTTTTGACAATGAGGACTACTGAGAACTCAAGATCAATGGCACTGGGTTTTTGATCCTATTGCACATACTGGCTTTGTGGGAGCCTTACTAGACCTGGATGGAGGTGGGTGGTCCTTGGACTTCCCACAAGGCAGGGAACACTGATAGCTCTATGGGCTGATGAAGGAGGGGGACTTGATTGGGGGAGGGGGAGGGAAATGGGAGGCGGTGGCGGGAAAGAGACAGAAATCTTTAATAAATAAATAAATTAAAAAATAAAATTAAAAAAAGAATACTGTAAAATAATAAATACCCAGCTTTAGAAGTTACATCCTAGCACAAACCAATTAACTAAATTGTACTTCATGTAGTCTGTAAACTTCCACGCCAATCTCACCTTTAAGTGCTTTTTACCAATAAAAGTATATGGCTGCATATATGTGTCTAATTATGTAGCACACACTAATTGGCAGTATTTGGTAAGTTACATATGGAAATTGATACTCTATCTCAGCTGGGAAGTATTCGGCTCTGCTAGTTTAAAATTAATGACCAAATGTTAAAAGCCTGTGTTTGCTTTAATATTAAATTTTCATTCTCTCATCATTTTCTTCAAGAATGATTCCACCATAGTTACTAGTAGTATGCAATCTCTAAGAGTTTCCTAAGATGTTCCCATGTATAATTAATAATGTAATCAGTGAAAACTATTCTATAGGGAGCTCGGAATCCTAAAGTTTCATGAGAATTAAGGACGAAATCTGATGCATTTTACTAGTTTCTTTTTTTCGAGTCTGATCCATTTATAATTTAGATTGCCTAACTAATCTTAGATACTAGAGTTAGGTATTTGTAAAGCACTCGGCTGACAAATACAGAGTGTTGGCTATTTTTTTTTTTTTTACTGGGAAGTCAAAGATCTGAGCTATTCATTTTGTAGCCTGACAGTCATCATGACAATTCGGTGAATTTCCAAAGCTTTTTCATGTGGCTTCCTCAAGGACGGCTATCATGTTGTAGCTACTGCCATGACAGATGGGATATAACGTGTCATGTGATGGATAACTCTGGAGCCATAGTACTTAATCCTTCTAATACTAATAGCTACATTATCATAGAGATTTATGAGAATGTCAGTTTCAAGTTCCCAGTTCCATTCATGGGTTTTTAAAACTTCAGCTGCAAAAAACATGCATCCATCCCATTAATTCTAATTATCATGGTTCATCTTCTCAGCAGTTTTGCACTCCGGAACCTTTCAGTGCAAATTAACGTACCAAAAAAGTGTATTAATTAATATTTGTAGCTTTTAATTTCTGCAAGAGTGTTGTCTGGAAGCAGCTGGCAGTACGGGGCCTCTGCTATTGAATCTTCGCCAAACAAGTGCAGATGTAATTTTGTTATCTCTTGCTTAGTCATTTACGCAAATTAATTTGAACAATTAGCCTTTTACTGGTCCTTCATGAATCATGCAAAAGGGATCTGCCAAAAATTGCTAGTTGACAGAAAAGAATTGGTTAATGTGCTGCATTTTGTCCGAAGGTAATGTAGAGGGAAGCTCAACATTTTTTTAGACTGTGGACAATTGCCTAAATATTCTGCAATAAGATTTACTTAGCACTTACCAACAATAAGAATTAACCTTTATAGTGGTGAAGTTTCTGTCCACAGTTGTAAAAACATGATATCCAACTCAAATTCATCTTAAATATGAATTTCAATGAAGATAGCGATTTCATTAGGAAAAAGGGATTAAAGAGTACTGTCTACTCTTTTGTAGGTCACCATTGTTTTATTTTAATCAGTATTATGTATATATGCTTTAATATAGTTAATCATTTGTTATATCAGGTAAACATACACTTTCTAACCTGACTTGATAGCCTACCCACTTTCTGAAAAAGAAGTCATCAACATTTGTTACAATACTTAAATATGAACTTATTATATTTTTAAGAGTTTGCTGGAAAAGGCTTTAAGTCATGATTAAATGCTCTCAAAAAATAAAAGAACAAAATAAGACATCAACTTTTGCTGTTCTCATTAAGTCATTGGTACCCAGAATGAAAAAAGTATGCAATTGCAAAATATGCTCAATTCTTTTCTTTGCAACTGGTTCAAATGACCTCTAATTGTACGTTTTACTTTAATTTCAATTTGCCTATCTCTTGCTTTCTAAAATTACTGATTATAAGGATTATTTTCTATAATTGTATTAATAGGTCATAAGTGACTGTAATGTCAAAATTTTATTAAAGTTTTTTTCTGTGTATTATTAGAACAGTTTAGAACTGTTCTGGAGATTACTTATGGTATATGCCAAGGTGCAGAGGAATAACGATTGTATATATTTATGTATTTGATGCCCATATACGTTCACATCTGTATTTAAAGTGGGTTACTATTTGGCATTTGGCTATATAGAAAAGAGTTAATGTCATGTTATAGTTCTGGAAAAACAATTTTAAAGAGACAATATATTTACTTATGTGCCCCTCAATATAAATATTTCTTCAAAGAATTCTGGGAGGACTGGACTAATAAGTCATCTGCCACAGAATGTGTTGCTGATCCAAGTCATCTGTCTCTGTACAGGAGACAGTTATTTTAGTGATATATTTCAAAGTCAACAATGAAACTTAAAACTGAAAAGTGGTAGGTTTTTAATCTGTTTGTTTGTTTCTTTTTCTTTTTTTCGGGTGGCGGAGTTACAAAGAAACAAATTTTCCTATTAAGACTTCTACAGGTCCAGCATTAGTGCAAAAATATGTGTCAAATATTAGAAACGTAAAAATTCTCATTTCGGAAAATCTTTCTCTCTCTCTCAAGTCTTTTTGAAATTTTTTTTTTTTGGTCCAGAGAATCTTCAGGAAATGTAAAAATCTTTTAAAATGTAAGCTGCTTGATTTTTTCAGTGTGGTCAAAGAAGCAACAATGTTCACAGACAACATTTGAAAGCTGCAGCACTGAAGAAGTAAATATTTAAACATGCAACATTAATATCACTCTGCAAAATGAACTCATTCCCATACTTTGAAAAAATCATTAATTGTAAAATGTTAATTAAAATAAATATTACTTTGCTGTAATATTAAAATATTATATTACTTATAATATTTTATATATATTATATATAATAGCTTTTTAAATATCTCTATTTACTTGACTTTTTAAGACTGCTACACACTAAACATAGCTATTCTAGTTAAAACATATAAAGAATTGTTATCCATACTTATAAATATTTACTATATTTTAGCTAAATTTTGAGATTCTCTTCATAATTTCTGATAATGTCTGATAGGCAATTTTTGGACCTGAAAAAGATATTAAGCTCTGCAATTTTGTGGTAAACTTTTAGCATGTAGTACAGCAAATGTGAAATGTTGTATAAATATAAGCTTTCAACCACACATGAAAATCAATGAACAGTTTCATCAGCAAATCTGAATTTGTAAGCCAATTATTGCTGTACAAGTCAACATAAAGGCAGTAATAAGCCAATATCTATAAAGTTAGAGATTTTTTTTATTCTGGCTAAAATTCTTTTCTGAAAATTGATTCTTCCTTATGTATGCATTTGAGACATTCTGGTTAGTATATATTAGTAGCAATTTCGGCTTCATTTTGACATTGTCATGTATGTCTACTATGGGTAATAATTTTCACCCATATTTTTTAATATAAATTAATTTGTATAATAAAATTGTCAATGTTTAAAAATTCAGAGAGAGTGGAAGCTGAGAATGGGAAGTATTGCATGGAAGAATAATAATGATAATAATAATAATAATTCAACTACATATCAGCCAGTTTTTAAATTTTATCTCACCTCACTTATATTAGCAAATATTACCACACATTTTCTTATTGTTTCAGGCTACTTGTTTATCTAGGACATAGAGTAAAAATTCTCTGTCTTAATAATATTAAAATAATAACTCCTCCACTCAGAAAACAAAACTTGGTTGGAAAAAACGAATTAACAAATATTTTTCATTACAATACTGACCAAAGTAGTTTAGTGATGATCTTTATCCTTCACCAAACAGCTGAACAAATTGTTAACACTATTTCACAAACCTTAAATAAATAATAGTTCCCGAGCATTATTAAAAGAAGGATATGGCTTGAAATAATAATCACTAAGTTACTATATAAAACACTGAAGCAGAAATAAGAAGGACCAATCCTACATTTTTTGTAACAGTGTAACGATATATACTAATGTATGATGAGAGAAAATTATGCCATTTATCTAATTCAGAAGAGTTGTTTTTGATATTTCAGATGCGAATGTGATAAAACAAAAACTTTCAGAGTTAAGAAGATGAATATGAGCTCTACTTATCAAAATATAAGCACCATCTTTCTTTTTTGTTTTTGTTGTTTGTGCGTGTGAATAATTATACTTGCATTTGCATAAAATTTAACAAAACAACTATTTTTCTGCTCAATATAAGTACTTCTCATTTTAGTAAAAAAAAGTACTATAAACATATTGTGATATTATTTAGTTATTTGAGACATGATCCATAATTTATATAAGCAAATTTAATTCTTACTCTTCATGCTGCTCTAAGTATTTGTAATAATGGACAGTATCAAAACTAACATATTTATGGACACACATTTGTTTATACCATCATCATTTCTTTGTATGGAATTCCACAGTATATTTTTTTTTATTTTAACATATGTCTTAACGACTGCGGTTTTTCTTATGTTAATAATAATAGCTCATTCTTAACATTGACTACCAAGGAATTCCAACTGTGCTTATTACAAATGATTTATTTAAAATTATTTAAATATTTTTGTTTCTTCTCACCCAATATAAGACTTGTATGCTTAGTAATGTATAAATCAAGTTTTTTATTTTATTTTATATTTCTTGTTAACTGATCAGGGAAAAACAGAAAGCAAAATAAAGAAAGAAAACAACTTCCCTTGTACCGACAGGCAGACCGACATAAAGCCCGGTGGCTGTATAATTGGAAGTATCGGTGGCAAACTTGGCTGGAGCTTGATTAATGGTATATTAAAATCAGAGTCTTCATGGTAAGTGTTCGATAAGGAGTTTGGGGCAATTTACTTGGTTACTGGGAAGCTTCTAAATTTTAATCATGGAAGTACTTCAATGTCATTAGAAACTGAAAGGCCGGGGAGTCTGCTGGCAGGTTCTCTGAATCCTGTGACTCAGACACTCCTTCTAGGGAGCAATTGAGAGCCAGGCATGGGCGGCAATTGAAAATCCTTTTGCTCCCCATGACTTTGATTGCTATTATTGTAATTTAATATTACACAGGATCTTAGGATAAAGTAGTCCACTGAAATTAGAAGTGATAATGCAGGGGGTGGGGGTGAGGATAGAGACTCAAAGAGAACTCAAAATTCTGTAAAACAGATTAACAGCCATATGTATTTTGTCAAGCTACTGTGGTTCTAAGAAGGACGGCAGGACAGAAAAGGAACACGGCATATCTGGTTCCTTTAAAGAATTTACCAAAGTGTAGCACCTCCTGGTGGAAGCTGAGAGATGCGAGGAAGTGGATTCTTTCCTCATTCGGCCTGCTTGAACATTTGCATGTGGAATTTAGCCAGAGCAGCACCAGTTTTATCCAAATGAGAATCCAAACTTTATGGAATCATAGGCACGACTTGAAACTCTTAGATTCTAAAAGACAAGTGAGTCATGGCTCCTACAGTTTTAAATAAGGAAAACAAAGGTTCAAACCAATGGCACTCAGTTGGGAAACTTAGAAATTGAGTTAATGGATAACTGTGATTATATCAAGCAACCAGAAGGGAAATAGAACAGAAACATTATCTGTTGAGCCTTGGATTTTAAGCATAAATTTCTGCTGGGGACATTGTCACCCCTGTTTAGAAGCTCGGGTGTTCTTCTAGTGTGACTGGCTGTCTTTTGAGACAGCTTTCCCAAGAGTTCTTCTCCAGATGATGATGCTGCAGTTAGTTTGTGAGACTTGAGAAAGAAATCTGTGAATAACTATGAAGCAATGCCATTCCCCTAGCCATGGCAGGGATATACAACACGCTGTATTCTGCTGAAATGTTGCTTCAAATTGCTGTGTCTTTCAAAACTTTCCTTGTTATTGCAACAAAGATACTTCATTTACAATATGGTTACCAACAAAGTGTGACCAATTTTAGTATATTTAATAACACATATATCCCAGAATAGCTGAATAAGACACAGCACAAAACTGTCAGCATGCTTAATATTTTACAAGTGTTTTGTGATTTTTTTTAAACTCAATTCCTTGTAAAGCAGAGTATATTAGAAGAAAATCAGATTAATAGAAAAGGAGAAACCATGAAAGAGAACTTGAGCAACTGTGTTGAAAGTGTACAATGCTTGTTAGTATGGATAAAGTGTGTGCACATATCCAGAGCTGAGATAGAATTTTGTTTGAACCAAGAACAGCAACATGGCTTACATCTTTCTCAGCAGCTATAAGCAGTCTTCCAAAGGATGGTGTTCAAGGACTCTAAGCCCCTTTGACTTCTGATGGCTACTGTAGTTATCCATAACAATCCTTAACTGTCCATTCAGACGGTCTCTTCACTCTACATCTCCAAAGTACACATTAGTTCAATTAATTAGAAATATCAGAGTAAAAACTCTTGACCTCTGAGATGAAATAACTAGTTTCTAATTGTCTAACTATTAAATGACTATCAAGACTGTTCACTGTTAACATATGGCTATGCAGAAAATACAGATAAACCATAGAACTAAATAATCTCACACATACAAAAAGTTACCATTCACTTAGAAGTTCCCCAAGATCATGCTCCCAGAAATTCAAAATTCCATTTGCACAGATGCCCAGATTTTAGCCTGTCTTAAACAAGCATATTGGAAGCAGAAATAACCACACTCTTCTTTGCTTTAAAATATCTTTCATAAGAGAGAGAATAGATTGATTTCTGACATGTATGTAATTTCTACCTACCTTGCCTAACAAGATGACACAGGACAATTGAAATGTGACAATCCACATATTTAGTGAGATATTGATTTGGAAACATATCTCTAGAGAAACTATTTGTAGAGAAAATAATCTTAGGTCATATTACACTTAATACCTAATCATTTATCAATGAAATACTGAAGTCATAACACTCTATAACCTGATGTATAGCAAGTTTAGTAAACACAGAATGTTTATAACATATTGTAAATTTAAGAATATAAGATCTCCCAATAGCGAGATGCATTTCTAAGGTTCCTGACATTAAAACCATCAGTCAACCACATTACAGATACCCTGGTTTTTATTGTCACTATGAATGTAATCTTTTTTTTTTTTTTCGAGACAAAGTTTCTCTGTAGCTTTGGTACCTGTCCTGGAACTAGCTCTTGTAGACCAGGCTGGCCTCGAACTCACAGGCCTGCCACTGCCTCCCAAGTGCTGGAATAAAAGGGGTGTTCTACCACCGCCCGGCTACGAATGTCATCTAATGATCCAGTTAAATGAATTTTTTACTTTCTGTTCTTTTTATCATTTATCTTTTAATCTATTTTTTTATTTTTGAAGGAGAAAGAATTGTATAAATGCTTGCAAGAAGTTTTTATTTTCTTTGAGGATGTTTGAGGCTGCATTGCAAATATTATACTAATATGCCCACTCCTTACAGTATATTTCCTCGTGGTTTTTTTTTTTTCCACATCGGTCCTGAACTCTGTATCCTATGTCTCCTATTGTTTCTTTCTATATTAGCTCATCAGCAAGACTTGAAGAAACATATTAAATCATGTAGGGCGAATTCTAACTGATCTTAATAATAAAAAACCTGAAGTCAGCTATTAGGGGGTGAAAGCTGAGCGGTCAGAGAAACAGGGCAGCCAGCCACTAGAGAGAAGTTTTACCTCTAACAATTTCTCAGACCGAAGGTGTAAGATCCTGTCTCCATGAATCCTCAAGCTAGCTCAGTTGGTAGAGCATGTGACTTTAAATCTCAGGGTTATGGGTTCAACCCCATGTTGGGTGATAGATGTAGCTCAAATTCTAATTGGTTTAAATAATGAAAACCCAGAGTCAGATATTAAGGGATGAAAGCTGAAAGATCAGAGAAGCAGAATATTCAACCACTAATTCTATCGAAACTTCAGACTGGAATGGCAATCCTATCTCTACAAATCTTCAGACTGAATGCCTTAAGCTCCTGTCTCCTTCCACATTTCTTGGCCCAGACATATCCCTTTCTGTTTCTACCTCCCCAATTTTGGGATTAAAGGTGTAAGACTCCCAAGTACCAGAGTTATAGGTGTAAGCCACTACTGTCTGGTTCTTTCTCTTTGAGACTGGATCAATCTAGTGTAAACTAGGGTGGCCTTAAACTTACAGAGATCCACCTGTCTCTTGTCTCCAGATTGCTGAGATTAAACATGTGTGCTAACACTGCCTTCTATAGCTAACTACTGGCTAGCTCTAAACTCTGATATGCAAGCAAGCATTAGTTGTTAGATCACAAACAAAATATCACCACAAAAGTTTGCTGGAGTATGGCAGCAATACATAACAGGGAATGTACATGCATGTGTCCATACTCGTTGGTTGTTATTTTCAAAGATAATATTATTCTCAGTAATGCTCAAGTTTTAAAGTTGAGACAGGTTGAGGGAAATAATAGAAGGAAGACCAGTCAAAAATTAGATAAAACTGTGTCAGATCAGTGCATATTACTCCAGTGACTTCAGGAAACGCATGGGGAAATCCATGCAATCTTACTTATGACTGAAAGGAGATAAAATCAGAAATAGTCACTGAAATTTTTGCACACAGTGATGGATAGCTCTTGGGGGATTTTTTTCAATATTTCTTATTTCAAAAAAATCAGCATATTTCTCCATGCTTGTTTCCCACACAATAACAGAGTTGGGCTTCTTATAAATGTGAATAACTTTCATTGTAAATGTGAAAGACATGATCAGCTCTTTTGTAGTTGATAAAGTTATACTTGGAACTTTTAAAGTTTTCAGGCATAATTGGACATAGGCAGTTGTAAATTTACTTCAATTATTTCAGTTAGGGGTGAAATGTAGACCTCTTTAAAAACAAAATGAGGACTCAGTTCTGATTAGCATGAAAGATCGCCACAAATTAAGAACTGAAATTATGGTGCTAGTGCTTCATTGAGAGCAGGTCATTTAAAAATCATGGCGAGAAACTCAAGAAGGCTGGAAAAGTTTGGAATAGGCTAGAATAACTGTGGGGAAGGCTCTGTGCTAATCTGCTATAAGTGTACAAATCAATCTGCCCGATAGGTAATGGGTGACTTGCGTTTGATATCTGAAGTTTTCAATCAGCATTTTCTGAACATGATTTTTCATTATGATCATGACTGAAGGATTAATTATCACATCGAGTACAGAAATAATAATAGCACTTTGAACTGTACTTGTCACCATGTGACACAGGCTATTACTTGTTTTTAATTTTGAGAAAGATATGGGTATCTGGAACTGTTTGAGCCACTTGGCGAAAGGGATACTGTGAAGTTATTGGAATTCAAGGGTGGGGAGCTGCATTTTGAAAACACTGCTTTCGTACTGACCGTCCCTTCACAGTTTTAATTGACCAGTTAAAGCAGGGAATAATTAACAGTATCAGTGCACATGCTTATGTCAAATAGATAGTTCAATTAGAATATTTGCTAGTTTCTTCTAAAAACCTCTACTCCAGCAGATAGAATGTTGTAAGCAATAACATTGCGAATTACCTTTCCAAAACAATATCCTTCACTTGCTCAAGTGCAACAGATTAGATGTTAGGCATTTAATGAGAACAGCATAGCATACTGGATTTTAATTTTAGATTATTGGATACATGCATGGTAGGCAACGATATAATTGAGAAATGACTATGTTGCTAATTGATACTAATGGAGGCAAACTATAGATTTTTGGTATCATCACTTTTATAGGGAGTAGGAACAATGTTTATTAAAATAATCAAATTAATTATGTAAATGAGTACAGTCTAGAGTGCTCCGCATTTGCCATAATAAGGGAAGCTGCTGAGTAAAAAGGATAAAACGTCCTGAAGCTCTGGTTGCATTTATTGCAACAGCTGTCATGCTTTGATTTATATGGTATCCTTGCTGCAGCATGATTAAAATAACCACTGGGCGGTTGTGAGTGTTACTCTTTAGTGTGTGTTCTCTTTGGTCAACTTATTAACCCCCCATGGTTTGGCTTCTTTGCTTTTTAAACAGATCACTGTAAAGGAGGGTTTTCAAACCCTGCTGGCTTGGTTCCATAGCAAGAAATATATTTTTGTTTTATCTGCTGTGGTATTTTCAGAGACACAAAACAAACAACTGCACAGAATATCTTCCTTTCCTTCCCCTTATCTTTCTTTTATAAATAGTAGTGGTTATGACCACAAGCTAATGGATTATGACTTGCCATAAGGAAGACCCCGGTGTAAAGATTTTTAGTATTGGAGCAGTGTTTGTGGGGGGATAAAGTCAAAAGTAGGATGAGATAGGTTTATAACTAAATAAGCTTCCACGCAGTGCACAGCATCTTAGGTGGGTAAGAAACAATTAGCAGATTGCTGAGGAAGAATTATCAGTGAAATATAAATGTATTTCACTGTTAAAAAGATTATCCTTCAAAGGTTTTTGTTTTAATTAGAAAACAAAACCCTTAAAATAATAAACAATTAACAGAGGTGAAAATAATAAAAAAAAATGACAATTTAAGGAGTGACATGAAGTTGAGGTATTTCACACGTATGCATACTGATTCATAAAAATTATTAATCTTATTATATATTGCTATATTGGCTATTTTACAATATCAACTGACAATTTTAAAATATCATATGTGGCATTTTAGCATACATACACCATAACAAACCTTATTAGAGGAAATTCAAATATCAATAATAATTTTCATGATCTTAGTTGCCTGTGAGAAAAGTTAAAACTGTAAATGAAAAGTTGAGGGTCTTAGCTTTGCCATCACACACACACACACACACACACACACACACACACACACACGCGCGCGCGCATCCTGAAACCATGAAGAGATTAGTATGGCCTCTGCTCAAGGCTGACACTCAAGTTCTTGAAGTATTTCAAATTTTATAGTCTTTAGTAAATAGGTTTCTCATGCAGTAATGACTTATTTAATCCGAAACAAGACAGGAAAGAACAGTAAGTAACAGTCTTGATTTGGTTCCCTGCTTGCTCTTACAGCAACTGGCTATTTCAGGCTATATTAAGAATATGTGGATCTCTTTTCATAATTATAAATGAATTCATCCTTGAGTTGTAGTATTAATTTTTTAGGTTGAAGCTAACAGGTAACAATTTTAGAGTTCATGAAATGACTGGGCAAGAGTCCAGTAAAAATTTCTCAATATTAAATTAACTGTAAAAACTGCTGAAAGACTCAAGAACATACAGAAGTTTTTGCTTTGTTTTGAGACTCAGTTTTTCCGGCTGTCCTGAATCTCACTCTGTATACTAGGCTGGACTGGAGCTCTAAAGGATCCACCTGCTTCTACCTCCTAAATGATGGGACTAAAGGCATGAGCCACCACCATCACCATCTGACTCTGGCTAACTTTTATGATTGCAAAGCTGTACCTTTAATGTGTGGGAGATAAGCAAGATTTGGGAATACAAGGCAATGGCTGTTTCTATTAGTTGGATTAATCTGGAAACAGTTGTCAGACTCGACAAGCCTGGCCTCAGGATGCATTAACTATCCTTACAACACACTAAAGGTGAACCCGTTATTGTGAATCTCCAATATAATCATTCTGACATCTAATTAACTGATCAGTGTGTATACATAATACACCGCTCAATTAACATATGAACTATGTACTAGCAAACCAAACTAACTACTCACTGAAGAAACTGAGTTCAGCATTCTACTCTGAAAACCCTTTACTATCACATACCAATATTCCACTAGAAAGTAATGTATATGTTCTTGGGCTTCGACAGACTTCATCATGTTTTATATGTAACACAAACGGGGCCTGCTTGTTGGGGTTTTCTGTCCCTCCCAGTACTTTACAGCCAGCAAGCCCCAAATAAAATCCCACATAGGTCTCCATAAATTATAAGCTGATTGGCCCATTAGCTCTAGCCTCTCACTGGTTAACTCTCACATTGACTAAACCATTTTTCTGATCTATGTTAGCCATGTGGCTCAGTACCTTTTTCAGTGCGGTAGAACACATCCTGCTGCTTCACTGGTCTTGGAAGGAGTGGGAGTAAATCAACTTCCTCCTTTCTGGAATTCTCCTGTTCTCATTATATCATGTCTACTTCCTGTCTGGTTTTCCTGCCTGTATTTCCTGCCTGGCCAATCAGCGTTTATTTATAATATGATTGACAGAATACAGACAATTCTCCCGGATTTATACATTGTTTTTGCTTTTTTTGAATAAATTATTATCTATCGTGTAGTATAGTGAAACTATGTTTAAACTGTAATAATACATTTTTCTGATAAAAAGAATATCAATAATATTGTAATGACTCCTTCTAGATGCCAACCTCAACTTCTAACCATTAAAATAAAAATATTGGTTATGTGGACAAAGACTAAGAACTCTGACTTCTTACAGCTCTGGCCTATCATACTTGGCACATAAGAGACCATTTTGTTAAAAGAAGGTTTTTAAAAATACTGCATTGTTATCCAATTTGTCTTTGATGATGTTTCCAAATGTTTACTTTTCCAAATTAAATCCAATTAGTGACAATATAGTAAAATAGGTCATATCAGTATCTGCAGATTACGATTTAAATACTAAGAATCCATTTTTTCCTAGAGTTACAGCTGACTACTCCATATGAAGTTCTAGCTATAAGATCATACTGGAGAAAATAGAACTTAAAATGAAGTGCATGAACATAATATGATGATCCTCTACATATAAATAAAAAAGTTCTTAGGGTACAAATAACTCTAAAGACAGGGAGCATGTGTAAATTCTTTTTATATGAAACATAGATCCTGGTTGCATAAAATGCATTTTTCCTTCATCTTTTCCTTTATTCATTAAGGTGAGGAGTATTCTTAATTACCTTAATTTTAAGGTTTAATAACAGAATTACATGTCACATGTTAACATGTGTCATCGACAGAGGGTTAAAGAGAATGCCGAGTCTGGATTCTGGCCAATGCTTCTGATAGACTCAAGGAATTTCGCTCTAATACCTTTGCTAACTATTCCTCTCCCCTCAATACTGTTGTCCTGTCCACTAGTCAGCCTCATCTACATCAGATTCTAGAAGCAAGTCTTTCTAGCTAAGTAGAAAGGAATAATAACAGTCCCCTCCCCCCTGTGTATAAAATGTGGTTCTGGATCAACAAAGGGAACTGAATTATAATCCCTGGAAGGCAGCAATGTCTGTAAAGATTCAAGCTGTGTCTGTAAAGCCCAGCTGATTACCACCTTAGTTATGCACATGGGTTGGCATGTTGCAGGTGCAGTGTCTAATTCCAGTTTATCTTGGACTATCTTTAGCCTTCCAAACAGGCCTTCCTGTTCAACCTATGTGTCAGCCCTGACATCTTGTAATTAACAGATAAAAACATTTGGAGTGTACTAAATACTTAAAACCTTACTTTTCCACTAATAAATAAATGATAAATACTACAAGATAATATCTAAGGTCTATAGCAGATTCCCCACTGTTTTAATGACTCACCAATCTAACATATACACTTATGTATTTGAAAATTGTCTTTATTTATGTCTGTGTTTTGTTACTATTAAAGGTTTATGAAGTTGATACTTTATTTAAACGTGTAATTCCAGATAAACTAAATCTGTGTTCCCCGATCATAATCACTTACATTTGGTTCCAGAATTACCAGAGAGAGAGAGAGAGAGAGAGAGAGAGAGAGAGAGAGAGAGAGAGAAAAGAAAGAAGGAGAGAGAGAGAGACCCAGAAAGGGAGGGAGAACAGGAAGGAGGGAGGGAGGGAGTGTTGGAGAGAGGGAGGAAGGAAGGAAGAAAGAAATAAAGAAAGGGAGAAAGAAAGAAAGAAAGAAAGAAGAAAGTGCAAAGGGTATTTTTGTCTAGTTTGCTAGACTTACACTTGCATTTTGAATTTTACAAAATTGTCCTTAGCATGTAACCACAACCAGCTCTGTCTTTCCATTATTTGATTTTGGAGGGAAGTTTATCCACTTGAACCTGCCATTTAAATGTTTCTTTGATACATATTTTACTCTCAGCGCGTGTGTGAGGGACTGATGGGACATCTAATTCTGGGATTCAGTTTTGTTTCAAACCCTTCAAGACAGTTTCCACTCTTCTGAACTTACTTGTCCTCTTCCTGTCTTCAGTATGTGATTGTGCTTAGCATTCTGGCTTGGATATGAATGTAAATGTAATGCTCACCCCTCTATTTGCTTTTGAGGAATAACAAAATATTATAGCAATAATAATATTATTGTTATTACCAATAACAATATATTGGGAAGGCCTTCTTGTTTTCAAACACCAGTTCTACTCCATCCTCACACAGGGGTAATTCATAATGTTGATCTTCATTTTCTGTTCTACCAAAAAAGAAAGGAAAATAAAATAACACATCTCTTATAGTATATTCGTGAAAACTAGATGAGCAAATTCACATAACGCACATTCATAGGAAAGTCTGGTGATGTTACCTATCTCTGCAAGCTATTATCTAATAGCATATAAAAGGCAGACATAACTGAACCAATTTTATAGGATGAATGAATATCTATTACAGCTGAAATAGCTCCAAGATATCTTGTTTGCACAATTACTTTATGTGGCAGCTTAAAGATAAAACATCTTATTTTATATTCCCTGAAACACCTAGCGTTTTATTCCACAAATTCTATTTAATGAATAGGTTGCAAGGAATGAAATAAGCAATAAACGTTCAAAACAAAGTGCATGCTATCCTATAATAAAAATATTTATCATAATTTTCCATGTAAGTTACATAAAAACTGTATTCTATGACTATGAAAGTTATGTCCTTTTCAGAAAATGAGTTTAGATGTGTACTAAATTACAAATACACATGCATATATGCATAAACAGATATTTATATATTTATATGCGACATATATTGGCTCTTGCATTTATATTTTCAGGAAGTAAGCTGGAACTATGAGATGCTTTTGAACTTCAGGACAGTTTGCATAAGCACAGCATTATTCAAATATCTCTGAGATGTTCCGAGAATAAATTCCTTTTGGAAATGGATTGGAATCCAGAATTAAGACCTTTATGTTCAAAGTAATTAGCAGTACTTAGTAGTTTTAGCAGCTTGACCCTGAATTTGTGGTCTCCTCTCCAGACTATGTATAGATGCTTGTGTCAGGCAGTATCTAACCAGGGTACAATAGATATCAAATTACAGGGAACACATAATAGAGGTCTTGGAGCTGTTTTGGCAGTGGGATGTGCATCAGAAACTTAATGAGAGCTGGTGAAACTAAATGGATACTCAACTTGCCTCTGTGGGAAGCTGGGAGTTGTTTCAGGTCGTTTTAGAAATTCGTAAAAGTACCTCCTTCCTTGTCTTTAATGTGCACTATAGTAAGTATGCTCCTGAGTGTAATTTTAAAATATGTGAAAAGTAGTAACTATGTGGTTTGAACATTGTCTTTAACTGCCAATGTATTTCACTTACGACATTAAAATATTTATATAATGAATTAGAAATAATTATTTTTTGTGAAAAGATAAGATTTTTGACAAAACCCCAGAGTACAATTTTCCTTAAGCATTTGAGTACTGGACCAGGAAGGCACAGCCTGATGCTAAAATATATATGTTATAAAATAATAGTGTATATAAGAATACAGGTTAATTTATTCAGAAGGAGGAAGAACATGAGCAAAGAAGTCGGGACCACGAGGGGTGCACCCACCCACTGAGACAGTGGAGCTGATCTATTGGGAGCTCACCAAGGCCAGCTGGACTGTGACCGAAAAAGCATGGGATAAAACTGGACTCTCTGAGCATGGCGAACAATGAGGGCTGATGAGAAGCCAAGGACAATGGCACGGGGTTTTGAACCTACATAATGTACTGGCTTTGTGGGAGCCTAGCCAGTTTGGATGTTCACCTTCCTAGAAATGGATGGAGAGGGGAGGACCTAGGACTTACCACAGGGCAGGGAACCCTGACTGCTCTTTGGGCTGGAGAGGGATGGGGAGAGGACTGGGGGGAGGGGGAGAAGGGTGGGGGGAGGGGGAGAAGGGTGGGAGGAGGGGGAGGGAAATGGGAGGCTGGGAGGAGGTGGAAACTTGTTTTTTTTTTTTCTCCTTTTCTCAATAAAAAAAAAAAAAAAATGGACGTGCCAGGACAGGCTCCAAAGCCACAGAGAAACCCTGTCTCGAAAAACCAAAAAAAAAAAAAAAAAAAAATGGAAAAAAAAAAAAGAATACAGGTTAAAAAAAGAAATCCGAGGAAGCAGGAATGTGGCGATACGAGATTGTCTTATTATTGTAGTCCTTAGTTACAATGTAGGGACGTTGGAAATGTTTTGTGCCCATGTTAATCATACATTTGTGAATGTCTTGAACGTGTTGCTTGCATGCATGCGGCCATCAGATATAATATTATATTCTAAGTGTATAAAACTTAGAAACCCTTTTTCAACTTCATTCCCTTTCTTAAATTACTGTGAGTTTGACTAATTTGGAACCAGTAGACAGTGGGAGACTACTCGTTGAAATAATTGAATTTCTGATTCAACAGCTATATTTCATTACCCCACACTTCCCTCTCCTCATTTTCCTGTCTTCCTTATGGCTATAGTTTGTCATTGTCCTATCTATAATTTATTCATCCCACTCCTCTTTCATTTTGTCTTCTTTATCTCTTCCTCTCTCTTTCCATCTCTCTCAATAATCCCAAAGACCCAAGCTTTATTCATGTAGCCTCTGGTTCTTCTGCACAAAAACATAAGCAATGCTTAGGAAAAGGGGAGAATAAATCTCAGGGCCTGATTTCTGGTTACTCATGCTTAGTAGCTCCTGAATGAACTTTAAGCTTTGTAGACATTTTTGTGGCTGATCAGCAGTTCAAGAAACTTTAGTGTGAGTTTTTATGAATGGAGGAAATGGCAGGCTGCACCAGTGCTGGCTCCCATCCAATCTCAGGGTCCTTCATTTTAGCTATCCCATTGTATTTGTGTTTTTACTCATCTGCAAATTTTACAAAACCCCCAAAGACATGCCTGATATTAATAGAAATGTCTTAGAGATGCTGTCGATAGAATGGTATGGTGTTTTTGCAATGATAGTAAAGAGCCTTTGAAAGAGAGAACCTGGATTAATTAATCAAAAAAGAAATGATTTTATTAAATCTGTATTCTGCCTAGAAAAGAAGGGATTCAAATAGTGACACTAAGAGTGATTCTTATATTTATTGTCTAATTGTCATACAGTAAGACATTAGTCTGCAGTGTCTTCGTCGTTTTAAAGATTTTTAAGAATCTATAAAGGTTTCAATGTGAAAGCAAAAATACTTTTATAAAAGTATGCATTTTGTATATCAACAGATTGTCTCCTATAAATTTTTAAATCACTCATATTATCAAATACAAATTTTATATAGATAGCTTCAACTCTTAATAGGCATATCTGCAAAACATAAAACCTTTTCTTCACATAAAATTTTATGATAATATTTCTAAATATAGTCTGAATTTTTATATTTTTCCTCCTGTTTAAGATTGAGGCTCTACTCTAGTCACTGGCTTCTTTATCTCATCCTTCTACTTCTTTTATTTCAAGTACAATGATAAATAAGTTCACCTGAAACATTTAAATATCATTGCTCTTATATAGTCTACTAACAGATCTCTTTAAATAGACAGATGCATATCTGATACCTTCTTTTAACCACTTTGCCTGGTGGTTTGGCTGGATGGGTTCTTTGTAAAGAGGTGCAGTAATGTGGTATCTGATATGTCTCCATTGAGGGAAATCTTTTTTCACATCTTTCTGGAGTAAATCTTCTTCAATTTTTTAAATTAGTTCTTTGATAATTCCAAACAATGTGTTTTGATGATATTCCCCTTCCCATTTTTCCCCATATGCCCTAGCTACACATCAAAATCAGTATCTTCTATTTTTTTTGAATAAACTATGGTTGGTGATGTTCATATACTATTTGATATATGTCTTCCACTAGGGCACGCTTAATCCATAAAAACACAGACTGTCCCTTTCCCAGGAGCTATCATTAGTCAATATCTCTTTTGTGAGGGAGTAAGATGTTTTGTCCACTTCCTCTTTCCATGTTGGAATTTTGTCTTCCTTGACCTTGCATGGCTCTTATATATGCTGTTTCAAGCAATGTAAGTTTATACATTGCTATTGCAACTGTCTGATGTTCGCAAGAAACATTGTAATTCATTCCATTGTAGACCTTGGAGACATCCACCTCCACTGGCTTTCACAGACTTTCTGACTTTCTGTCAAGTGCCCCAGAGCAAGTCTTAAATCTAATTCCAAGTTTGTTGGTTACTCCCATGACATTTTAGCCACTATTGCACTAGTTGGCACATCTTGCTATGCAAGTCATCATTGTAGCTGTCAGAGTTCACAACTTGGTTAGACTCATAATAACTTCTCTCTGGTAGTATGTAGAGCACCATCTATCACAATGAGAGCTAGGGAGTAAGAATGACACTTCTAGGTAAGTGACAACATGATTTTTTCATGGTCTGTGATTAACTATGTTATGTCTTCAGTAATAAGATTTTAGCATAAAGTTCGGTAAAGTAACCATTAGTGTTTGGAGATCTGTAGTATCTTGGTAGAAAATAACTTCCAATGAAGTAATCCATTCCTGTCACTGGAATCTCTCTTTGCTTTTAACTTTTGTGTTCAGTAAGAGATAGATACATGATTATCATTTTATTAGTTTGTATCTGTTTATCATTTGCAGATATCATTGAAAATAATATGGAGAAAGGATGAAAAATGAGACTAGTGATAATTTAAGTTAAACCTATTCATTTAACACCCAATATAACTTTGTTATTTGTGAGTGAGTTAAACAGAATATAGAAGTCTTGACAGTTGAAGTGAACATTTTCAAATTGGTCAAGTTATGTAATATGTTTATAGTAAGGAGTGTCTTAAAAATTTATAAGGATTTAGAATACCAAAAAGTAATCCATGTCTTTCCAGCTTTATTGTATGTCTTATATGAGGTGAGGCTATCCATCTATCACTCCATTTCATCAGTAAAATAGAGAAGGAAAGAGAATCTGCAAGAAAAAGTAAAGATGTGTTTCTTCATCCTCCTTTTCTACCCCAGAACAGTTCAATGGTGCTTGCACAGGTCAAAGCCATGGCTCTTACACATTCAGCTCCTTTTTATACCTGAGCTGTGAACACCAATGTGCTCCTGAAGCAGAACAATACCAATAAAGGTTTCAATAATCCCTCTGAAGTCTCGCAATTTTCATTTGAGAATATCACCTAGCAATCATTCACTGGGCATGATTTGTCCTCTAAAACACTTATAATAATCATATGGCTTGTATTTATTATCTGTCTAATTCTCAACCTATTTATCTATCATTTAATCTACATAGTCTATTACATTCTACTCTAGTATGTGTTGTGAAAAGCCAAAGATATTAATGACAAATTTTAGTACTAGACCACAAATAAAGTGCACCCTAATTCATAATTATATTTCAGACTAGGAGAATGCTGTTTTGAAAGTTTATAGATTATTATATACATTTATGTTTTCAGATATATTTACTCATTTTCTTTCATTAAATTAGAGAAAAGACAATTTAATAGTCACTAATATTAATAATTGATAGAAATATTAGGAAATACAGAAAATATAATTAGCAAAATATTATTCATAATTATTCCATAATGAGATTTCAGCTTTTATTTAATATCTGTAGCTTAGCATGCTTACTTTAAGTCATATATATGAATGTTTAATTCACTTTCAACCATACATATTTCTTTTGTTTTCATTTTGAAAATATTACAAAATCATAAAAATCAATTTGACTACCTAAGTTAATAATCAATTATGCATGAGACTTGAAGCAGGTAGGGGAATGTAGAGGATATAAAAGAATTTGGAGGAAGGAAAATCATAATCAAAATGTTTCATGGAAAATTTTTTTAAAAACCTAAATTAAAAACATGGTGGACAATGAAGGCTGATGAGAAGCCAAGGACAATGGCATTAGGTTTCAATCCTACTGCATGAACTGGCTTTGTGGGAGCCTAGCCTGTTTGGAGGCTCACCTTCCTGGACCTGGATGGAGGGGGGAGGACCTTGGACTTCCCACAGGGCAGGGAACCTGGACTGCTCTTTGGACTCAAGAGGGAGAGGAGCGGGGAGAGGGGGAGGTAAATGGGAGGTGGGGAGGAGGCAGAAATTTTTTTCAACAATAAATAAATAAATATTAAAAAAACCTAAATAAATAAATAGCAACAATAATAACTGCCAGTTATAAGAGGGAAGTGGTTAAGACATTCTTAAAACTCTCCTATCTGCTCATATAAAAATAAATGAAGTAAAACATTTTAGATAATTTGGCCAAAATTTCACAAATATTATTAGCCTAAAGACACCAAATTAAATTATTTTAAGAATTTAACCAAAACTTTTCCACTTCATGATTTTGTATTTTATAATTTTTTAAAATTTTAATATTTTAGTTAAAATTATCTGCATTTTTTATCCCTTTACTTTCCATCCTCCAAATCATCTTCCGAAGTCCTCTCATCCTTTTTTCTTTTATTTTTTTAAAGAAAACAAATATCCTTTTTCATTTTACATATCAGTTGCAGTTTCCACTCCCTTCCCTCCACACACTCCTTCCACATTTGCCCCCAAAGCCCCATCAACTCCTCAGAGAGGGAAAGGACATTGCTCTGGGGGAAGTCCAAGGCCCACCCTACTATATCTAGGCTGAGCAAGGTATACGTTCAAAGAGAATGAGTTCCTACAGAACCAGTACAAGCAGTAGGGAGAAACCCTGGTGCCACTGCCAGTAGCCCCTCAGTCTGCCCCAATCATACAACTGTCACCCACATTCAGAGGATCTAGTTTGGTCCTATGCTGGTTCCCTCCCTGTCTGGCTGGAGTTGGTAAGCTCCCATTATCTCAGGTAAACTGTTTCAGTCGGTGTCTCCATCATGGTCTTGACCTGTTTGCCCATATTCTCATTCTACCCATTCTTAAATTAGACTTTGGGAGCTCAGCCCAGTGCTATGATGTGGTCTCTAATCCTTCTCATTTTTAAGGATTCTATTTTATGATTATTGTTATAAACATACATACACTTGTGCGTAAGAATATAAAGACAATCTGCTAAGTTTGTTTAAAAACTTTGCTTATATGTAGGTGATTTCAGTGTTGGCCACTTGGTAGTAGAATTATTTAGGATACTCATTCCTAGGGAAGACTAGATTTTACACTTACCATTTTAACTGTGTGTGAGAACATTCCACAGTATGTGTGGAGTTCAGAGGTCAATTTGTAGAAGTGAATTTGTTTTCCATTTTCTTGGTCCCAAAGCTGAACTATGGTCATCAGGCTTGGTGGCCTGTACCTTTAACTGCTGAGCCATTTTCAAAACACTTGTAGATAATTTCAGATTTTGAGGATATTTTTACAAGATATAAATATAAAAGTGAACTGAAATGACAATCTTGATATACTTGATAAGCATCTATTGAAACAGTTACAGTCAAGAAGCTGTTAATTTGTTCTATAGAGGTTTTAACTCAAATAAATCACTTCTTCCTAGAGGACCAAAAGTCTTCTTAATCATCAGTACATGATCAAACTTTGCAAGGCACAGGAAGCAAAATAAAACAAGTTCAGAAAGCTTCTGAAAATTATAAGAGTCACAAGGTTCCAGTATAATACAATCAGTAAGAAATGCTTGGGAAAATGAGACACTCAAGCCATCTGAACTCCTACAATTTGTGTATTGAGCTTACTGATGCATCTTACAGCCCATCCTGTGGTAAGGCTGTTTCATGATCCCAATTATCTTGGGGTCACCCATGCTACTGTAAGTAAATCCCTACTTATCCCTCTGTACTTAACCACAATAAACTTACTGATTCACTAAACTAGATAGACAAGGCATTACTTCTTGGGCTTGTCTTTCATGGAATTAAAACAAAAGCTGTTTACATTGGCTCAGGAAATATTAAACAACACGGCACATAAGTAGAAAATATATTTTAAAAGACATCTTATTGAAATTATGAATTGCCTGAATATTTCTGTATTTTACAAATGTTTTGTAAAACATATTTTGATCACACTATTTCCCTCCTGAAATCTTCCTCACATCTCCTCCCTATTCAATGAATTTCATGTGTTTTTTTTTTCCCTCTCTCTCTTTTAGAACTGCCCTTTACAAATACACAGTGCAGGGATAAGGAAAAATGACAATCATAAATCAAAACAAACATCAAAAAGACTAGTAAGACAAAAAATACCAAACAAAAGAAAAAGTATACAAAGAACATGGGGTCCACTGATGGTCAGCTACTTTGGGGATGAGACCTGCTCTGGATGTACCCAGTGATCATCTATTAGAGAAAACTGATTTTTCTCATTGACAAGTATCAGTTACGGCTCTCTTTGTCAGGAAACATCAAATAACTTTTGTCATGGGTGGGATGTGGTGTCTATTTCTCCTCCTTGTTACTAGAATTTTATCTGGCTTGAGTTTCTGCAGGACTTGCCACGATATCAAGGTCTTTGTGAGTTCGTAAGTGTTTCAGTCCTTTTGAGTCTGGAATACACTGGCGCCATCTACTATCTCAAGATCTCACAATCTTCCTGTCTCCTCTTCCACCGAGATCCATGAGTCTTGAGAGTATGGTTTTGATGAGGACATTGTATTTAGGGTTATGATCTTCAAAATCTTCTATTCTCTGCACATTGACAAATTCCCCAATCTCCCAAAGCATGATCAATACCATAGTGGGACCACGTGTGCAAATACAAGAGCTTTTTGAAGAGATTTCACATCCAGACCAGAATAGAGGAAAACAGAGGTCCTGCGTCCTTTGCTAGTCACACCCTGAAACTGGAGGCAAGGAATGTAGATGACATTGAAGGATATTATCCATTTAAAAATGTGTTTCTATATGATCAGTTTTTTTTTTTGGCAGTGGCTGAAATAGAAAAATATGACCTGTAAGTAATCTTGGGACAAAATTTTAAATCTGTCATTTTATTCAACATGCAGTAATTGATTTGCCATTTACTCTTGGGAGATACATGTGTTATCTTCTGATGTAATTAAGGATTTCTTTTATCAATTAATAATAATATAGCTCCAAATATGAGTTTGATTTTTAAAATAAAATTGCAATCAAATACATACTTGGAAGACACATGATTATAGCATTTACTGTGCTATGATTCTAAGCTGATAAAATAACTGCCCGAGAAATTACTTTTCTATGGCTTTCTTTCCATGCATACGTGATTTATGTGAAGCCAGTTGTCTGTCTCTTTCTCCTTGATTCTGCCGTCACCACCTTGCTGTCTGAGGAAGAAAATGGGACACTACCATTTTGCCATCTCCTGGTTTTACCAATCTTTTCTATAATGTTACCAAGCAAAGAACATAAATTTTGTCAGTATTTAAGATATATCTTCAAAGTCCTCAGAACTCTCGTTACTTTTGTTGTTTTATTTTAGCTGCTTACTTTTCAATTCCTTAGATCAATTGGAGGTTAAGATTTCAGTTTTTTTTTATAGCCTATGCAAAAGAAGGGACTTCTGAACTTTTGTGATGTCCAGGTATTTATAATTTAAAATAAAACGGGGCCCAAGGAGTTTATTTCTTCATTTGCTTTTTTTGGGTTCTTTGCATATTTTGTGGGAGTGAGTGAATAACAGCTGTTCACTGGATCCCATCAGAACACACTAATTTCCCGTTTTCAATTAGCAAACTTTCTGCTTCAATATAAAACAATAATTGTAACAGAATCACCAGCGGCAACCTTCAGGAAAAGTGCAACAAAATATATGCCCTCAACCCAGTAGCTTTATGTATAACTCATTTTCTCTGGCATCTACTGGCAAAGCTGAACCTCAATAGCATCTGAGATGCATCCTAAATAGCTTGCCCGAAGACTGCAGTGCACTCGGCTTATATACTTTCCGAAATCTATCTATATTTTATTTTGTCTTGGAAAAAGATCAAAGAATAGAATTATATTAGATCTGGTGGAGGCATGATCCATGCCCCCTTGATTATATTGAAACATTAAAATGTCATCAGCATGTTAATTTTGTCATCTCAACTGCATGAGATTTATTCAGCACTTCTATCTATTACATTACTCTGAAAACACAATTTATTCTGATTGTGAAAATGTCATAGGCAGCAACGAAAAACATCTGGAATTCTTAGTTTAAAAAAAAAGAATGCCTGGTTTCAATAATGTTATTTCTAAATTAATTTTATCTCTGAAGAAGGCAGGATTCAAAGATTTTCAAATTATTCAAATTGAAATATTCATTTGATCTGCCAATTTTAATATAAGAGGTCACAAAATCAAGAAACGAAAAACAGAATTACCACATAAAGGGTTTTGAATTTTTTTTTCTTAATAGTTGAGAGAAATAGAATTTCCTATAATGAAGATATTATTTCAGAAATAGTGACCTGGCTTTGTGTTTGCTTGCCTTCATCTTCATTATTACAAGAACTGCTTGATTAAGCCTATGATACACCTAAGAAGTAAAAAGAGAAGTAAAAAGAAGGGAATTAGGTACATAATTAATCCCAAGAAGGCCAAAGACCACAGAATGGTCAAAATAACCAACAAATATTATTTTAGTATTTAGTGTTTGCTTTTATAAAAATCATACATAGAATCAAAAATAAAATTACAAATATTTGTTGCTTGGGAGGTAAAATCAAGTCCTTTGCTGTGAAATTTTATCTGGACATAGGACTGAAGGGAAAAACACATTCTGGCTGACGTGCTGGCTGATTGTGATTGGGAACATTGTTAGCATGCAAACGCATTGTCTGTTATCTTAAAGTCTGCATCCTGATACTCACTCTAGGCTGAAAGAAACACCCCTGACTTGAGCTTGGCAAAACAAACAAGGGGCCAATGTTATCCATATATGTCTGCATGCATGTATGCAACTTATATTCCTAAACATTCATATATTTTACAACAGAAAATCATGATGGTGATTTTAGACGATGCTATCTCTGACCTCACATGGGCTTTTCTGTATCTTCTTTCCTAAGATTTCAAATATTTTTAGTTCTAAAATTCATGTCTTCCTAGCAGATTCTGATAAGGAATTGAGTGTGTGTATCAAATTCTACAGCACTCCCAACGGCAGATGCCTGTGCCTTACCTGGACTCAATGTGTCAGCTGCCGTGAGACGACATTCTTTTCATCCTCTGTGCTCACATCTTAGCTGTAATTCAATTTGGGTCTCACGCAGTAGAGAAAATAGTTTTGGCAAAGTATATGGAAAATAAATATGTCATTATGCTTATTAGACATATGTAGCTGTGGCTTTTTTTACGTTTTATTTTAAAAACACTTTCAATTTGGAAATATTTTTAGATTTACAAGAACATCATGGAGATGTTACAGAGAATTCCCTTACACTGTCACCTCACTTTCTTTCCTACCTTCCTTTTAATTAAACAACAACAACAACAACAACAAAATGTGGTTTACATACAGTAAAACCCTAAAAGCCTATTTGTTTGCTGAGAAGCCCTGAGCTTAGGTTACTGATGGAGAGATTGATAATTTTAGATATCAAAGAACAAAAGATTATATCCAGCTTCTGAAGATATGTTAAAAAATCTTACTTCAAATCTGTTCCTGTCCCTGGGTGTCTCTGTATTCTGTTTATAATCCAATTATCACAAAAGCGTCAGTTTTTCTCCTAGACTCTTCACAATTCAAGGAATTCAAGAAATTTTCTATTTTTTGTTATCCCACTTCTCTTAGCTAAGGTCTGGAAAACTGATAATAGTCTTTCCATTTTCCATATTAGAGGTTTTGTTGTGTGAAAGGCTTATCTAGGGCTAGCAGGTCTAAGACAATCGAACCAGGTGTGTCAACTGATAGCTGACTGCCTCTGAACTCTTTCCTTTCACAAAGCACCCTTTTCTTCAGATAGTACTTGAGAGGCAAAAGGAGAGCATTGGCAAAGTTTACAAGTCAGCCAGAAGCAAAGTACAATTTGATTTTTGCTACTTCTGGACCAGAGTCTTTCCCACTTATTCCTCTAAGTATGCACAGGCTTCCCTTTACCATTGACATGCATTCTTTGTCTTCTAAGTGCGAGAGACACAGGGTAGTGCTTTAGAGCCTCCTTTTTTAAAATTGATTTTTATTGAGCTTTATATTTTTCTCTGCTCCCCTCCCTGCCACTCCTTTCCTGCCTCTCCCCTCCCCTTCAACCCTCTCCCAAGGTCTCCATGCTCTCAATTTACTCAGGAGATCTTGTCTTTTTCAACTTCCCAGGTAGAGTAGATCTATGTATGTCTCTCTTAGGGTCCTCATTGTTGTCTAGGTGAAGAATGAAAATAGACCCATATCTACCACCGTGCGCAAAACTCAAGTCCAAATGGATCAAAGATCTCAACATAAAGCTAGCCACACTGAACCTTATAGAAGAGAAAGTGACTCATACACTTGAACGTATTGGCACAGGACACCACTTCTGAAATATAACCCCAGCAGCACAGACACTGAAAGAAACAATTAATAAATGGGACCTCCTGAAACTGAAAAGCTTCTGTAAAGCAAAGAAAATGGTCAACAAGACAAAACGACAGCCTACAGAATGGGAAAAGCTCTCCACTAACCCCACATCAGACAGAGGTCTGATCTCCAAAATATACAAAGAACCCCAGAAATTTCTCATCAAAAGAATAGAACCTCCCTTTTATATGTTCTCCCTTTGTATCTGGAAGGACAAGCCATAAGAAAACCCTTAGAAAAGCACTTAGGAAGACTGAAAGGAAGAATTGTGAAACTATTGCTTTTTCTATTATTGTTTTTAGCACATTTTATGGTTTTAAACAAGTATAGTCCGGAGAGAAACTGCTCAGAAGCCTGGGGTGGAGCAGAGGTGACTCCTCCTCCCCAGGGTTCCCACTGCTCTCTGATCCCTGTGCAAGTAGTAAACTGCCCTTTGGCTCAGAGACTACATCTGAAAGGTGTGGTCAGAAAATGTGCACTAGTACTCTTAAAGGGTCAATAGTTTGTGTAAGTCTGTCTAATAATTCTATCATTATGCTTTCAACAGTTCATAATTATCATTGTTTCCCTCTTATCTCCCTTCTAAATTGCAGGATCAGAGCCCCAAATCTGGATGTTTCAACATATCAGATTACCGCCCCCCCCAAAAAAAAAGTAGAAATAATGATCAAAAAGCAAGGAAGGACTTTGTTCAACTTTATGCATAATAACTGTTTGCAATATGGAAATTAAACATTTGAGCCCATCTTCTTCGTATGGCATTAGCTTGAGGTTTAAATAGAGGCAGAATAGGGTATGGGACAAGAAGTAGCCATAATTAAGCAATCTTTGCATAACTAAGCTCTGGTTTATCACTATCTTATTTTAAATTTTGAAAGATTGCTTGAATGAGTTTTTGCTGGGTGTTAAAACAGTCCAGGTCCCAGAAGATTGCCTTATGTGGGGGGATTTGTCTGCTAAACTCACCTCCCAGGGGACTGCAGGTTTGTGACAATGGCTTTGAAAAGATCTGGAATAAGTCATTGTAAAGTTAGCAGACAGACCTTTAGTTGTCATTCTTCTTGTTTCATTAGCATTGAAGTGAAATGAAACAGGTCAGATATTGTTTGGTGACCAACTCACATATATGCACAGTCAATCAAGAGTCAAAACTTTTAATACACGATAGTCCATGCTTTGTTGACTCCCATAGGAGGCCCTAACTTTTCTGAGGAGTGGATGTGAAGGGTAGAAAGCAGGTAAGGGGAAAGAATTGGAGGAGAAGAGGAAGGAAAAACCGTAGGTGATATGTAAAATAAATAAAAATTTAATTAAAAAAATTTTAAAAAGAGAAAAATTTGATCAAATGGAGACAGGCACAAAATGAAGGAAGAATTTCAGCATTATTCTTGCTTAATAGCTCATGGACTCAATTGAGGTGTAAATGACATTGGCAGATGTGTACCTGTCCCAGTTCTCATACGAACTCCTCATGTAACAATTCTCAAATTAGCTGTGTGTACTCACAGAAGTCTGTGCAAACATAGTGTGCTTCATAAATCCTCGTGTTATAGAAATTATAAAGCATTACTTTAATATTTGCATAAATAGCTCACTCAAATTACCAAATATATCAATTTTCTATCTGTGGTTATTAGAACAAATTGATCAACACAGGTTTTCATCTGACCTGTGAGTGCTCATGCATGTCTTTCTACATAGCTCTGAATCTTCAGTTTCTAAGCTACCAAGGCAGGTCAAAGAAGCAAGAAAGAGAGAACTGCTGTTGGGAAATTATTACAGACCATCCTGGAGTGTTGGACGTTGAGTGTATCAATTCTTTCCATGCGACACTGAACAGATAGGGATTGCTAGTGCTCAAAATATGATGTCCCACACAACGTGACCAGCTAGCAAACTGAGCATTGTGAGTTGAAGTTGAAAGGACCATAGTGACACAGACTTTATTTGCCTTCTATCATCATTTCTTTGGTCCTAAATTGTCCCCTAATGTAGTTAATAAGAACTATTTTTTCTTTCTCCAGTAGGAAACCACAAATTCCGTGAAGGTCATTTTCTAGTCTCTCTTTCTATTCCTTGCAGGTCGTCATGTGCCAAGTGGCTTGTACCTTTTCTGGGTGAAGGCATCTAGTAGTGAGATGAATTTATACACAGTGACCTTGCTGGGTTTTGTTGTTGACTGATGACACTTTCTGCCTAGTAAGTTTTCTCTGCAACTCTTTACTTCTTTCATCATATTTACCAAAATAAGCAGCTGTTCCTGGGCTCCTGGGTCTTCGTTTCTGAAAGCTCCATTATTATTAAAATGTTAGCTAAATGCTTTCTTTATGCTGATTTGTTAATCTGTTAATCTTAGTTAATCCAATTTTTAACAGACAGGTCAGGGTTTAGTCTTGCCATATTTTCTTCAGTTCCATTCAGAATGGCTATTGCTCTGCTTTTCCAGGGGGAGAAGAAATACTCCCACTCTCTCTACAGTAAACCTCTCTTTGAAATGGCCCAGGCAGAATCTGTTCCCATATAATATTTGCTAAGTAAAGTTAAATTTCCAACTCCGTCAAAACCTCTTCATGCTCCCATTTTCACCATCTTAAAAATCTCCTTCTATTGTCTGCATTCTCTCCTGACTCTTGTCTCAAAACACCCTTGGTCTCTGCTTGCTTAGCATCCTTAGCTGCCTTCTTCATTCCACCTAGATCTATGGATTAGCCAGGCACTGCTGCTCTGTTAGATGCAGTGCTTGTGTTTCCATAACCAGCCACTGCTTCTTTGCTGTACAATGAAAACACTGATCATCACCACTACTGCCATAAACAGACTTTGACTTCATTATCGATTTCCTCATATTATTTTTCTGGCCCACTTCATTTATGTTGTCTTGTTTTACTTCCCAGGGATTCTTCTGATCAAATTGTGTCTGTTCCTTCCTAAACGTTTAGTCTTTTCTGCATTCTGCATTTTCCCCTGCTGCCTGACTTTGAATTCCTCATCCCACAAGTTACTCCCCTTGTAGGATTTTAAATTCACTTTGGAGAATGTCTAGGTGGTTGTACCATTACAGTACAGACAAAGTGTGTTAAACAAGGTAAGTTAATGTTTTCAGAGTTAGAGTCTCACATCAAGGTGCTAGAAAGTGGAGATTCATTTTGTTTCTTTTTGATTTTTTTTTGTTTTTTTTAAATTTATTTATTTATTAAAGATTTCTGCCTCCTCCCCGCCACCGCCTCCCATTTCCCTCCCCCTCCCCCAATCAAGTCCCCCTCCCTCATCAGCTCGAAGAGCAATCAGGGTTCCCTGACCTGTGGGAAGTCCAAGGACCACCCACCTTCATCCAGGTCTAGTAAGGTGAGCATCCAAACTGCCTAGGCTCCCCCAAAGCCAGTACGTGCAGTAGGATCAAAACATTTTGTTTCTTTTTGGACTTGTGCATGGCCTCCATCTTTCTGAGAGCATATGTAGCTTTTTCTTTGAGTGTATTCAGAGAAAGAAAGCACTTCATTGCCTCCCCTTACAATGACATGGCTCCTAAGAGACCAGGGCCAAATCTTTATGTTTTCATTTAATGTTAATTACTTCCTTTCTACCAATTTCTTCCAATATGATCATACTGGGGCTTAGGGATTCAGCAATTGAACTTTTGCAGAACACAAATATTTAGTCCACTACCTCCACAGTGAAGCCCTCTTCAGCAGAATCTGTTCCAATATCATTTTGAATAATATATTATACTTTTATAAATCCCATAAAGAACATATTTTAAAATATCATGCCTGGGCTATGAAGGAAGGAGAGATTTCTATCTTACAGTTAGTTGTGCATCCTATCTGATACTTAGCACAGGAATCCATGATAGATAAGACTCTCTGAAATTCAATTTCTTTTGTACACAGTTTTTGTGTTGAGTTATTTTATTTATTATGTATACAATGTTCTGCCTGCCTATATGCTTGCAGGCCAGAAGAGGGAACCAGATCTTAGTACAGATGGTTGTGAGCCACCAGGTGGTTGCTGGGAATTGAACTCAGGACCTATGGAGGAGCAGCCAGTGCTCTTAACCTCTGAGACATCTCTCCAGCTCTAATTGGAATATTATTGAAGCTGCTTCCTTAAATGTGACATTCATTCATTCTTCAGAAAAAGTTTTTAGTTCAATTGAGCTCTAAGATCATTTGACTTCAATACAATTTCCATATGTCACCTTGAATATATGTATAAATTCAATGAGTTGTAATAGAAAGTAAAACATTCATTCCATGGAGTTTCTTTATCTCAAAAGGCTACTAGTACAAAAAGTTTTGCTAACATGAGAAGGAATCATAAGTTTGGCACAGTATATACTTACAAAAATACCTTACCAGGGACCTGGGTACCCACACATACTATATAAAGCTCTGAACTTAAGGTCTATCGCTTTGGATTTGGCCTGATTCAGATATATGTATATGTATATGTATATGCATATATATATATATATGTTGATGCATATGAGTGTGTGTGTATATATTTTATAAATTACATTTGGGATTAAAGATTAGACAATTTTTAGTTGGCTGTTTGTGATTATTCTTACTAGTTCATCAACTCTATAGTTGTCAGAAAGCCATTTTTGCATGAAATTTAATTTCTGCAATAAAGATTGAAATATTATCTTGTCTCATCAATGTGGAAAACTCTCCCACATTTCTCCCCTTGTGTTCTGTCAGAACAGAATAATCTTTTGAATTATCTGTATAAAACATTTTGCATTGTTCTGGCAATGATCTGGCTCCATCCCTTGATAGGAAATTGGGCATGTGCGGCTAGGCATCCAGAGGAATATGTTTACCAATGAATTATCTTCCAAGGTTTTGACACCACCATCAGTTATGCCAGATGCAAATCATTTACTCTCTGTCAGTTCAAATACACAGTCTTGTTTGCATGGCTTAAATCTATGTTGGCACCAAAATACAGCAAGCAATATTGCTCAACTTTTGAGTTGAAAGCATAGACAAATGCACACAGTGCCAAAGCAAGGAAATAACACAGCATAGACTGAGTTTTGCTAAGTGTTAGTTAATGTTAGCATAGCATAAGACTGTCAAAGGAATAGTGATATTTCCCACTAGGAAAAGGAATATTCATTCATCGTGGTAGACCTAATTCTTTGACATGAAGGTCTTAGGAAAACTGTCATGTTCTATATAGTCTGCAAGTCTCTTAATCCTTAAGATTAAAAAAAATATAGTTCCTAGAAAATGCCTCAGAGAGACCCCAAATTTAGTTATGGAAAACTACTTTAGTGCAGCAATATTTCTGAGTTTTGTGTCATGTCTATAGTCATGAATTGATAGGACTATGGCCTCAGGAGGAAAAGTAAAATGAGTGATATTTATTTTCCCATTATGTTTGGGAATCAAAGTAATTCATGGTATGAAAATTTGGTTCATAAGTCAGTTATTGGCTTTTGAAATGAAGACAACTGACATGAACTGAAATGCCCAATACTCTAAATAGGTACAGTTTATATTTTTTTTAAAATAAGGGCAGAAATTAATAAACCCTTCTAGCTGCAGAATGGACAAATATTATCAATTACTGAATTGGAATAAGCAGACTTAGATGGGATGACTTGGAAGACAAAGAGCTTGCTTCCCGAGTATGGGGAGGCAAGTTTAGATATCCAACACCTATAGCCAGGGATGCAAATTTATAATTCCAGTGCTGGAGAGTCATAGGCTAGAGCATCCCTGAAGTTTGCTAGCCAAACAGATTAGCCAATCAAAGAGCTTCTGTTGCAGGAGCTCCTTCCAATCCTTCAGCCAATAGCCGCTGAGACACCAGCCCATTGTGGCATGGTCTCTCTCTCTTTAAAAAAGCAGCAACTGCCCTCTGTTCTCTCCTGCTTCCGCTCTGCTTCCAGCTACTAGGCTCCTTTCCTGATCATGCAGAGGGCTGTTGTCTGGGACAGTGATCCCCTTTAAATAAATAACCATTCTATTAATCATAATTCCAAACTGGTGTGGGATTGTTTGCGACTTATGCCTTCAAGCTTCAGGCCAAATGAGAGGACTCTTTCTCCAACAAAAATAAGATGGAGACATGATTGAGGTGGACACCTGTTATGATCCTCTGACTTTCACACACAGGTGTTCAGGCATGCACATGCGTCCATGTATATGTGAAAGCAACACGAACACACACACACACACACACACACACACACACACCAATATTTGAGTATTAATCCCACCACTTAATTTCAGTGTTGACTCTTCTATGCCTTAGTATTCTGATTTATAAAGCAGGTATGGCTCCTTCAAATTTGTAAAGATAATCCATTAACTTCATATATGTGATAATACACATATGTATGATTGTTCATGATAACTGGAGGTCTTTGTCATTAACATAAATAAGATCACAAGAAACATTAATTAATTGATTTGAGTGATAATTTGGATATAAAAACTTACATACATCCAAAAGAAAAATGGTTAAATAAAATTCTTAATGGCCATTGGAATTACTACAAAATCCATATATATATATATATATATATATATATATATATATATATGTTTTTTTTTGTTGTCTTTCTACTTCAAGAGAGTGATTCTTCATCAGACATGGTTTTGTCTTTCAGGAGACATGTGGCATTATTTAAGGTATTTATCATCATGCTGATGGTGAGGTACAGTTAGCACCTAGTACATTCATATTAGAGACATCTCAGCAAATCACACAAGGGCCCTTACAAGGAATTATCTGGTCCCAAACATCCGTAGTGCTTTTCCAGAGAAGTCCACCTCTGTTATGTTTATAACATCTGGAAGTGAATCTTGTTTTCTTGGATCCAGTCTGTCAAAAGTAAAGATGCTCTAAAAATCTGCGTGTGCTTTGACCACTCCATCACTTGACAAAGCTCGTAAGGAAATCTCACACACATTATCACTTTGTTCAAGGAGACTACCATTTGAGATGTTAATGAATTCTACTTTGAATCATGGGATGATAATAATTTATAGTTTATTATTTCTGATGGGAAAGAAGTTTCATATACCTGCTGCTAAAGTATTTTGCAACCAATTAAAGCAATCCTCTTTGGTTATCTGAAAATAGATTTAATTTACTAATACACTGTTCCATTTGAACAGCTTTAGCAAACATTTCCCACACTGAAGTTTGGTATACCCTGAGAAGCAGAAGCTTGAGTGTTTCATGATATCCATCGATGCCTTAATTTCACAGCTGAGAAAACTGAGAGTGAAGGAACCTGAGAAACTTTGCCAAAATTATAAAAATCACTGTATGAAGCCAGGGTTCTATTTCTAGTCCTGCTAGCTACTGGCCAATAATTTCATGGAATGCAGTCATTTGTCAGAAATACCTTTAAGTTTGCTGTAAAATGTTTCTCAAGGAACTGTTTGCCCAGTTTATAACCTAAACTACCCTTTCAAAAGTTTTTCCTATCAGTCTTTCTTTATCCCCTCTAATTTTAATGATCCAACAGTGGGGGCAATAGTGCGAAACCTTTAATTTGATGATTTGCCCAAGAGCTGTTCTGGAAACTCTAGGGCCAAGCCAGACACACCCATAGTCTTAAGGGTGTGGATAAAGTAGATTAAGCTGCCTCAAGCTGGCTGATGGTCTGCTTTGTCAGAGTTTGAAGTGATCTGAGCAGCAGTTCCTCCTTCTACAGTGGAAAAGCTCTTCTCAGATATGCTGTTTTAACATACAGAGACTTTAGTAAACTACAAAACAAGAGGAATATAAGATGCACATCTTGAACTCAGTTTATAAAGGCCTGTGCTTTCAGGAATGAAACTCACAGTGACAGTGATGTATGGTTTTCCTTATGAGTCCTGAAAACTGATGGATATGTGATCTTATAAATGCTTAGACAAACTAATGCACATAATTATATTTTCCATTTGAAGTCTATTGCTAGGCATTCTAATACAATATCATTAGTTGAAATGGCCACAATGATACAGCTTGGGCAGTTTGTCATGGTAATTACAGGGTGATTATTTTTGACTGGAATAAAGATTTCGGTTTTAGTAGGGTGGCAAGCATCATCACAAATTACAAACTGTCTTAGAAAATAATAATAAAAACTTTAGGATTTTTAATGCCTTTTTAGAGCATTATTCTGGAATAATTTCTCATTAAGGAAAAGGTTTGGAAGTTGGCTAAATAAATTACTTTTAAAGTGATTAAAATATGGCTTTGCCAAAAGGATCCCACTTATCTCATTAATGGTTCCTATGTATAAAAATGTCAACATTAGATAAAAATTTGCATGTGGTAAATAAGGCTTATGTCATAATTAACAACCTTTAAAGATTTTTTTTTCCTCCAGACACAAAAGTATGGCATTTATCTTCACTATTTTCAGAGTGCTTGATTAGAGTCGACAGCGTCCTAACATCTGTATTGAAAACTATATTAATCAATTGATTAATCATGGGACATTAATCAAAAGCCTTCCTAAGTGTTTTAGTATTTGAACAGCTCTTAGTATTTTCTATCTGATCCCTTTTAAGGTGTCCATTAAAAAGATTAAATTTGGGTGGTAAATATTGAGAGGCTGAGGAACTTGTGGCTTCTCACTGGAAGGTCACAGCCACCACTCATTAGTGCTACTTTTAATGGGATCAGAAGCAAAAGTTTTGAATATGTGACTGAATCCATTAATCAGTGCTGCAGTTGACTCATTCCAGGAAGCGGTTAGGATTTGCCGATTCTGCACTAGGGCCATCTGGATGATTTGTCCTCAGAGACTTGCCGTTACCATGAGAATATTTTTTACTTAGATTTTAAATTGAATTGTCTGATAAACTGGTGCAGCCATTGCTATCCACTCAGTTGGTTAGCAGAAGCTAGTTAAAAGTCAGCCTTTATTATTAAGAATGCATTTAAATGATCTAAGTTGCGCCGCACGATGAGTATAAAGCTTCCTATTACTGTAGTCGATGCTCCAAAATCAAGTGAATTATTTCACTCTTTAGTGAGATTCAGCTGGACTTCTAATCTTACTAATAAACTGTAAATTTTGGGCTTGGTGGCTTAAAACTGGTTAGTTCTTCATTTTTCCAAACTCCTTTATCTGTGAGATTAATCAAGAAAATTCCTTTAGCAAATGCACAGAGTGTCAGTATAGAAACAAATAAAAATATTCAATGTAGTTGTGAGAAACCACATTGTAATAAACATTCGTTGGGAATGGACATAATTATCCATCCTTTCAGAAGGAAGTGCTTGACTCTCTTTGTGTCCTTTATATTTCCACGCAAAGGGCAGTACTTTTTCTCTATCCACTTCATCTGATTGTTTTGCAATGTGACGACCAATGAGCTCTGAAAACAGTTTCCAGTTCACAACTTTTTTTATTATTAATAGAGATCAATTAAAATGTTCTTCTTTCTATTGCACATTGTATGTCATTCAGTGAAATTAAGCTTTATCATTTTTTCCATTTATAGTTTTACCAGTCTTTCCAATAGAATCTAAACTATAGACATTTTAAAATGTGGTATGGCCCATCTGTTTATCCCTGCTGTTGCTTAAGGAAAAATTCTCCAGACAAGAGAACTTCCAGATTTTGTAAAAAAAAAAAAAAAAAGAGTTTATGGTTCGGGGACTGTCTGGATTTTATTGTTTTTCGATTTTATTTTTTTGACAAAGTGATTAGGTGTGAGTTTTAAAATCTGCAGGTATATTTGAATACTTCAGCAACAGAAACACATAACTGGGCTACTTGAGTTCATTTAAACACACGCTGAAAGGCTTCATTTTTACACATCAGCCTTTTTTATTGCTAGTTCCTCGGAAGGCGAAAAGATATTTTAGTTTCTGTGGTCAAGTGATGTTCACCTAGAGGAAGATATTGGCAAGAGGTCTATATGCTTTATCTGGAAAGAAGTGTCTGCAGGAAAAAAAAAAGAATTATAGCTCTGTAGCTCTGTACATATGGCCACGAAGAAGATATTCTACCATGATTTTTTCAATCACATTCATTTTACAAAAATAACTTTAAGGTAGATTTTTAAATAGCATTCAGTACTACAGAAACATAATTTAGATAATTTATTTTACTTCCCAAAGTTGATCACCCAAGCGTATTACTTTCTTGCTCTTCCCAATTCTATGCCAGCAGCAGAATCCTGCTTTAAGGAGAGGTAAGAATAAATCCAATTGTGATAAGATATTATACAGAATTGGTTTCTGTTAGCATGCATGATCTACATTATAATTCTGGGTACGTGTTTCAGTATGAAGTATCTGAATAATATCTTAGTTGATTAATACTCAGTGCTATTCAGGTACCCAACAAATGCTTTAAACCTTTATTCTAGTCCTTTGTTGTCAAATAATTACATGAAAAAGAAACATGTCTAAAAATAATCAGAAATAGCTTGGGTTATGTCTCTGTGTTTATGTTGTTTCATATTTCAGTTATATTTTCATTTTGCTATTTACGTGAAGCTTGGTTGCCTTCAGCAGGGAAGGAAATGCAATCTGCATAATTCCCATTAGTTCTTCATTGGGCAAATGCATTTTGATATTTTATAGGAGGTTGCTTGGTGGCTAATCATTTTTGTACTTAGCAGCAGGTGTTGCTGCTATATAGAAAAAATATTACATATTTTAAAAAATTATGGATATAATTTATTTATGAAATAACAAAGCATCGTTATTTACCAATACATTAGTTGAGTCACTGGAAAACTTGCAATTCAATTAGTTGCTAATAAGATCATTGTTTTACTACCAGTATTACTATGCAGAAAACATTTTAGAGAGCTGTTCACTTTTGATCTGCTTCTGTGCTATAATAGATTTATGGGGCATAATAGACAGAAGGAATCTTTTTTTGTAATTATGGGGAGACTTTTTTTAGAAAAGGATGATGGAGGTATTTTAATTCACTGGCTTTAGCTAATATTTTAATTTTAAGCATCCTTATTTGGATGTTCATTTTATAATTTGACTTTGGTGGATTTCAAACTTGTGGACCCCTTATGAAATTCAAAATTGCAAATCTGAACTGGATACATCAGCTTGTAATTATAACCCCAGTTACTCGGGAGGCTGAAGCAGGAGGATTGCTTGAGCCCAGCAGTTTAAACTCAGGTTGAGAACAAAGCATGAATGTGTTTTTTATTCTGTTTCCATGAGAGTTGGTGAACTGCATCTGTTTCCACAATTTGCAGAAGATGGTCTATTATCGAATCTGCTGCCTACTAACAGATTCGGTGCCCAGCCTGAAGGAGATAAACGAGTTAATAACATTTTGTAAACATGTCTCCAGTGGTATGTAACTTATTGTTTTCCTTCTGCTACTAGTGATGCTACCAATTTATATAATGTTTAGAAACATGATATAAACAAGATATGGCTGGCTTCGGTCACAAGGTTGGGATTACATTTTGTGTTCCCAGCGAAAACTTTAAAGCCACAGTTTACACCCAGGATCTCACCTATCTCTACTTTCCTTAATGTCTGTATAGACTCATTCAAATACTCAGGTACTTACTGTTACCTCATATAGTTTAAGTTACTGCATAAACTCATTGAGGGGATTGGGTGATATAATGAGAAAAAAAAACCTGAGAATATGCAACAAATCTTTCCATACTATGATCCAGTCTATAACGCACACATACACTCTCACACATACACTCACACACATACTCACACACACACCCCTCATATTTGCAATGCTGAAGATTGTGTCAAAGATCTTCAAAATGCTAAGCATTTATACTCTACCATTGAGCTTAATAGCCTTTTCACTGAATTAAATTCTTGCATTGCTAGCTTGAACCAGTGATAGGAGGAAATTATTCAACATAGACTTGTTCATCAGATTCCTAAAGTACAATTCCTATTTCCCAAGAGTACCCTTGTCTTCTCTAATGTTAGAGACCTTGATAGAGACGTAGAAACATGAAGGAAAATTCATCTTGACCATTGTAAAAAATATGCATATTTTCCTTTTAACTTTCATTAACTGCATTTGTCTGAGGAGCTGTAAGATTATAACAAGAACAATCCTAGCTGTATGGCTCACCCAATAGTGAGCTGACTTTTTTTTTAAAGATTCTGCTATATTCAAAAGCATACAGACAAGATAAGTGGTTGATTGGAAAGTAATTCTGATCAAACGTAGTCCTGTCATTAGATCCTGCTCTCTAGTCAGATAATACGCAGGTTAACGATTTGTTTGTGCCATGATAGACAACACACCTACATTGTTTAATACAAATGCTCATAGAATTATCATTCCATTTATATAGTTAGGACAAACGCATGACATTAGTTTTCTGCTGTAATTTTATAGGTTTATTTTCAGTATCAAATATTATGAAGATATGAAACTATTTAAGGCTGCTACAGATGATAAAATATTAGTTCATGATAGAGAATCATTTTCTTCCACTCTGTATTTTTCTTGGAATTTGAAACCTACCGACAATGCCTTAAGACTGCCCAGAATACATTGGCTTCATTATCCTTTTTATGTTGTTTATATTTTGAGACATGTAGAAGGGACATTTTATTGTTTTACTGGAAAATGGTCCAAATTTGTTTTTAATTCTAAAAAGAGGAGATAATTGTGAAATGTATTATTTGATTCACTTTGGAATGACTCCAAACTTATTCCATTATAAAATGTGAAGTATTGATGATTACGCAAAGAACATACTGACACCATGCTAACCAGCAGAGATGAAACTTCTAGTTGGTGACCAGCTTGATTTCTCATGTTTTATGATATAAATAGTGTCTTCAGTAATAAGGACTTACCATCAGATTATGGGTAGTCACCAAATAGCCCTAATAATAGCCTCTGATTTTGGTGACAGTGGCACAGATGTATATGAGATTCATTTGGCCATTGGTTCAAAAAGATGTAGCCTATCGGCCTTCTTTTCCTTCTTTTCCTTCTTCTTCTTCTTCTTCTTCTTCTTCTTCTTCTTCTTCTTCTTCTTCTTCTTCTTCTTCTTCTTCTCCTCCTCCTCCTCCTCCTCCTCCTCCTCCTCCTCCTCCTTCTTCTTCTTCTTCTTCTTCTTCTTCTTCTTCTTCTGTGTAAACTCACAGTGTATCTCATATGCTTTAACTTCCTGCCTGTCACACAGCTACATTCAAGGGGAATAAGTGATAGCTCATAATATTTTTTAATTTTTAGACTAAAATTAACATCATTTTTTTAATACAGCATTTTGCCCTGTCTGTATAGGGTACTGTGTCTATTGAATAAAAAATACTATAACATTTTAAATTAGGAATTCTTTTTTCACTTTGTTTTGTTTTTGTTTTGTGAGACGGGGATTCTCTGTTGATATTAGAAATTCTTATAATGTCCAAAAATTATTAATAAAATCTATGTTGTCTTCTTTATTTTAATTGCCTTTATTTCACCTCTGTGGTCTTCTGTGTGCCTGTGTGCCTCTGTGGTGTGTGTGTGTGTGTGTGTGTGTGTGTGTGCATGCACACATGTATACATTTCAGCCTATTTGTATCATGCACAGTTCTCTCCATTTACCATGTAGGACTGAACTCAGGGTTTCGGGTTTGGCAGCATGTGCCTCTCCCTGCTGCACCATCTCACCAGCCCAAGCTTATCTTTCTAGTGATGAGAAGGATGATTTCATTCTTTTTGGTTGTGCATTTCCACACATAAAGTAGCTCTTTGATTATCCTAAGCAATTTTATTATTTGGAAGTAATACCTGCATGTTTTATACTGAACGACTTTCTGCTAATCAAACAGACACATATTGATTCCAAAATTAAGGCTCTTTACCCATGTAGTCATTATACTCTATTACAGAACCTTCAATGATGTGAAAATATGTACTTTTTCAAAATTGTTCCTCCAGAAAACTCATTTTTATTGTAGTGTTCATTGATTGAAATTTAATATTATTCCTCTTTCCCCTCAAAATGCTGTCACTTTTCTTTAAATATATGAAAAATACACTCTCTGTAATGAAACTCCTGTTTTCCCTTCACTTATAAAGCAGTCATCAAGCAATTCCTGTTAGGGGTTCAGGAGCACTCGAGTTTGCTTCAGAGCCTCTCCCTCCTAGGTGCCTCTCCTTGAATCTTTAGCCCTCTTAAGACATTACAGCTTGGCTTTAAGAATTCTTTCCAATTGTATGCCTTGTGAAGAAGACATTTTGAAGAGTAAACAGACACCTTGGTTGTCAGGACTTTTTAAAAGATCCCAATTTTTCTACATGTTCTGCATTAATATATAAATGAAAAATATAGTTCATTAGTTGTACATTTGTATAACCTTTTCTTCTCACATATGCACTTATTTAAATAAAGACTGGTATAAATTGCAAATACAGGCAAATTATTGCATTTCAGTTGGAGCATATGAAGGTAATCAATATCAGACCTTAGTTTATTTGAAACACTCTTTTGCTCTTCGTTGCTTTGTTTTGTTCAAAGCTTATGAAATGAAATTTGCAAAGAAATGGTGTGGTTTTAGCTGCAGCCATGCGTCTACCTGAATCAGTGTCGCCAGCTGGATTGTTATCTATTCTCATCCCAGACTCATTCCAATAAACCCTTGAATGTTTGTTAATTATTGCCAAGTAAAATTTTAATTTGCTCCAAAATTGCACGGTGAACACGGTTATTGCAATTAAGTTTATATTAGAAATTGGCACTAGAGGGAGCTAAGGAATTGTATCATTTGTGTGTTTAGGGGAACTGAACATTCATTTAAAAACTTGTATTTTTCTCAGAACCTGCTGATTTTACAAATACGGCAGCCATGCCTCAGCAAATTATAAGCAATAATGAATTAGTTAATTTTCTTTAGTGAAAACTGCTATGGCAAGATTATTAAATTACTGTATTTCTACTTATTGAAAGTAGCTACTAGTCAGTAAATTAGGATTTCTAGGACTCTTTAGGGAAAGGGTTTATTACTATTATCATTGTTCATCATTGTTTTGGCCCTAACAGAATTAAAATGCTCATAGTACCTGTTAAAATACCATATTTTTGTTCCCAAATTTATACTTTGATTAGAAAATGCTCTTATAGGATCGCAGTGTAAATAGGAAAGTGATTTCATTCTCATGGAATATTCTAGGAATTTAGTTACTTTGATTACTTTGAAGGCCTAATTCAATTCAATAATCTTCTTCATAAGCTAGCTTATCATGGTTTGAATAAAGTGATATTATTACCCCTTTTTATACTTATCTCAAAATTAACAAAAGGTAAAAATTGCAGGATGTTTAACTAACAGAACTAAATAGTTAAAAGTACAGTTCCTTGTATTTTAGTTTCTTAGTCCTAGGAAATTCATACAGTAAATATTTCAGAAAATGAGAAACTGTATCATTGTCATTACCTCATCTCAAGAAGGCATGAGCAGAAGGAATTTTTACAAGTCCTTACTTTTTAACTGCACATGCTCCTATTACAATAACAAGGCCCGGAATGAGAATGCAATTGTTATGTTAAAATAAAATGAGATTTCATTCTGATTTTCCTTTAATTTTAGAATACAATGACAACAAAAGTATTAACATAAACTAATTTAATTTTATTCTCTTAGTTAACTTTATTTCTTTGATTCAATGTACCAATAAAAGAAGTTTGATTTTTCTTCCCTATGGTTTGCAAATCAGAATACTTCTGTTAACACCTGGGTACGTTCAGACTATTTTATTTGGTGTGTGTGGTGTGTGTGTGTGTGTTCATATGTGTATATGTTTATGTGTGTGTGCATGCTTGTTTTAGAAGTCAGGAGTCAATAGCAGATGTCTTCTTTGATGCTGCCACCTTAATTTTTGGTGGAAGTTCACTCACTGAAGTTGAAGTTCATTGATTTGACTAGGCTGGCGGGTCTGTCAGATTCAAGGATTTGCTCTTCCACCACACTCAGTACTGGGGCTAGAGATATGCAGTGCTATACACAAGGATTATGAGGGTATGTAGTGAAAATTCCAGGTCTTAATGCTTGTGTTTCAGGCAGTCTACTGACTGAGTCATCTCCTTAGCCGAAGGCTTATTTTCAATATACTGATATACTGATAGGTGAACTTGAAAAGAAAATTAATCAGTGTACTGTAAGAGATATCCTATAATAACTTTTGACATCTTATTTTTATGGAAATTAAACATTCTTTACATTGTACCTTTGTTTTCTTTTAGGATTATTTATTCACTTTGTAAATATGCATATATACATATTTGTGCACATATCGGTGCATGTAGAGGCCAGAGGTTAGTATCAATTGTCTCTCTATGTTCCAAAAATAATTTTGAAAAGTTTATACATTCATATAATACATTTATTATTCATCTTAATCAACTACTGCCTCTTTCCAATGCTACATGGTATCCAGCCCTTACTCTCTTTCCCAACTTTATGCTCTCTCATTTTTGGTTATTAACAATCTGGGTCTAGAGAATTCTGCCCATATGCATGTGAGTATACGGCCACAAGCAACCTACCATGGCCCACATCCCTAGAGGAAAATAAACCTGTCTCCCTTTAAAGCTATCAGATGCAAATCATTCTTTTGAGAAGCTTGAGGTCTTAAGGCCCTGACTCCTCCCCATGATGGAATTTTGAATAATCAGAATCTTATCCTTTTGAAATAATTATTTTAATCAAGAAATACCCTTTAAATTTGCATATGGTATTTAAATGAAGAAAAGGGAAAGTTCCTTACTGAAAATGACTATTAACTAGAATAGGTTTCCTATCATCTGTCAACCAGTATATAACAAACATTAATGTTAATTTAAGGATTTTTTTTTGACTACAGTTTCTTATTCAAAAGATGGCCCCAGGTGATGCTGATATTATTTTCTTATTATTGGTGTTTTGAATACACCAATAGTTTTCACTTTCTCTGATCTTGATATGAATTATCCAGTTTGAAATGAGAATGGAAAGCAAAAGAGACAAATCTAGGAGCAGAAAAGAATTGTTCTTATCCTGGAAATCTGAGTTGTAAACTGCAGCTGAAGGGCTGGGTAGTTGCCCAGTATTGACCTCAGGAAGTAGTTCTATAGACACAGGGTTGTGCATACACAGAACTTTGGGTGACTGTACAGGCAGCGAGTTGTCTCTGTCAATTTTAGAGTTTTGGAATTTGCTTACAATTCACTTCCTGTTTACTTAGATAATAATATATCCTTCTGGAGTCTTTGTTGGAGTTGAAGAATTTATAGTTATTGTATAGTTTTCCTTAGTTATGATAAAAGATAAATTAGATATAAATATTGTAACTGTAATTCTTGTTAGATACTTGTTATATAAAATTTTACTATGTTAAAGCCTTCCTTTCTATTGAATCAGAAAAGGGAAATGGTGTGGAAGGTCCTTCTGTCTGTGTGTTGCTTTTCTTAGTTAATGAATAAAAAAAACTGTCTTGGCCTGTTGGTAGGGAAGAACTTAGGTAGGTGGAGAAAAGGGAACTAAATGCTGGGAGAAAAAAGGGTGGAGTCAGTGAAATGCCTTGGAGCCGCCAGAGCCAGGCATGCAAAATCTTTGTTGGTAAGCCTCTGCCATGTGGCAATATACAGATGAATAAAAATGGGTTAAATTAATATAAGAGTTAGACAATAAAAAGCTAGAGCTAATGGATTAAGCAGTGTTTTCATTAATATAGTTTCTGTGTGATTATTTTGGGGCTAAGTGGCCAGGAATGACCAAGCAACCCCCCAGCAAAAAAGTGTGTCAGGAAGTACTTCATGGGTATGAGCAAATCGATAATATAAGTCTTCTTTTCCTGAATTGTACTCCCACCTATCAAGTGAGAACTACTTCTAGATGTACATATCTCTAGGGATCTCTACAGAGTAGGAGTCTCATTGCCATGGTATTATTCATGTCTCTGATGTGTTTAGATTAGACATTTAAAAGTGTGTTATATTGATAATTTAAAAAATCCAAAACAATGAAGGAATTAGTATTAAAAAATCTCCCTGAGGAAAATTATTATCTGTACTTACACACCGAAGTTAATCATATGCAATTATCTTTTTATGAATTGAACCCTGTTCTCATGATTTTTCTTTTATCTCAGATTTGAAGCAATATTTATTGTTTATGTTTACTAAAAGTATTATTTCAAAATCTCTATATTTAAGACACTATACTTATTTAAATACTACAAACTGAATTTTTTCTTCTGAATAAATTCGGTAGTATCATTATCATCAGAGACTGGTCACTATAACTGACTCTAACCCATGTACTGGATTCTAAGCCCTCTTGCCAATTAAAAACAATTTTTCTCAATCAAGTCATATATCTTTAAATCATCTTTAAATTATTAACATATAAGTATTCAGTTCTTCTCAGAGAATTTCAGCCAAAAGTTTTCTCCGACACAAAGATTTCTCCACTATCACTTCCCTGTTATTATTTGATCATCTCTACAAACAGTCATGTCACTTTTACCCAGCCCAAGGGAGCATCTCCAATTACATTGGACCTTACATGGAGTTCTTAACTTTTGATTGTATTGGACATATTTATATGAGATCATAGATTATATTTGTCTCAATGTTCTAAATTTTTAAAAGAAATTATTATTTTTTGATTTATATGCATGACCTCTTTCTCTTCATATTTGTGGTGGGGTGTGGGGCCAGTACCTGTGAATGCCTAAAGAAAGCACTGGATCTCCTGGACCTGAAGTTACAGATGATTGTTACTTGCCATATGGGCTCTGGAAATTGAACCCAGGTTCTCTGGAAGAGCAGATGGTCTTTACTGCTGAACAACTACTCCAGCCCTTTAATAATTTCACTTTTTTTTTGAGGAATTTACTAAATGGTGCATTCATGGAGAGAGATATACTAAATGTGAATTAGCAAATGCCAATGTTGATGTACAAAATTATAGATAAGTGTTTTTCCTTCCTAGCTAGCTTGTCTTTTCTTTGTTTTCTCTTTTATTTTAAATTTAAATTATTAGTTTATATATGTATTATATATATAAAATTTAAATTATAAAAATAGTTGCACATTTTCCCTTCCCTTTTTTTCCTTTTACCTCTTCCTTTTCACCCTTCCCTATCTCCCCTTCCCCTTTTCCTGCTAAACTCTCCCATATAGCTGTCCATGCTTTTAAATCCATGGACTTTTATTTATTAATTGCTATGACAGTGCATATGAATATACACATGTATTTATATATAACCTGCTCAGTGGGTTTAATGGTACTTTTATGCATGTTTTTAAGGCTGGCCATTTTATATTTCTTACCTTGGTGGTAAGCAACATCTCTCTAACTGAGATTGCTCAACAAGTGGGAAACCACACTTAATACTCGAAACCTAGCTGACTATTCAATGGCAAAGAAGTCATGAATATTGTACTATATCCTACAACCACTACTTTACTAAAACACCATAACACCTAACAATAATCAAAACATTTATCCTCATACACACAGTTAGGTGTTCTTATCACCCCTCATCAGGAAAACTTCTCTTTGTGACAGAGAGAGACCACTACACAGAACACACAAAAATTGCAGAATTGTAGAGCCCAGTTCCAAAGGTTACATCTACAAAACACTATCTCACTTAAGGTTCAGGGAAGATTGCCAACGAGCATAAAGGAGAAAGATTTTAAGAGCTGGAAGATGAAGAAATTTTCTGTAAGAATGTGTCTCCTTGGATGCTTGGAAGCTATACATCTAAAGTCTCACCAACATGACTGCCTAAATTGAGCTGAACAAGGCCAACACCAATAGACATGCTAACGTGCACAGGAAAAAGTCAATGGGGCACCAACTCTCCAAAAAAAAAAAAATCTTGCAGGCAAATCAGCAATGCCAAGAACAGGAGAAATGGTCTTCATTGGGGGAAGAATAGACAACAAAGGTCATAACATTTTAATGTTTCAGTGTTCATTTTGAATCCAATTTTGAGGTTCCTAAAGTATATTTGAAATACATCTAACTTTCCTTCTAAAAGTACCTGAAACTCTTTGTTTCAATTCCAGCAGTGCACCAAACACAGTGAGATCATCACACGAAATAATAGAAAAATTTCAGAAATTCTTTATCAGATTTATTTGAAGTGGAACCTAAGAATGTAGTTCATACTTTTTTGCATGAATCATTTACACTTATTCCAATATTGGTTTATGGATCAATATTTGTTATCTTCTAAAAAATATGATAGTACTGAATTAACTAATTATCCATACCTAGTTCAGATAGAATAATTCATTTTTCATATATCGCATAGTCAAAAATTAAACATATTTATTATATTACCTATGCACACACATATGAACTATAAAATAAAACTTAGTTTTAAACTAGTACAGACTGTAGAAACCTTCAAATAGTTGAGTAGTTCTCAACCTGTGTGTATTTACCCCTTTGGGGGTCAAACAAATCTTTCATGGTGGTGACCCAAGACCATCAAAAAAACACAGATATTTTCAGTATAGTTCATTTTACAGTAGCAAAATTTTAGAAATAAAGTAGTAAAAAAATAATTTAAATTTAGGGGTCACTACAGCCTACGAAACTCTATTAAAATGTTGGAGAATTAAGAAAGCTGAGAACCCATGATGTATAAAAAACATATTTCTCACTAAAATCTATTCTTTGATTACATTATAAAATGAAGCAACCATGGTGTTTGTTTTATATCTTTCTTCTACTCCATGTATGTTCTTTAGTGAAAGTTAATGGAACACATTGTCATTACCTATTACTTAGTTTTCTAGAACCATGTTTAATTTAGGACTATAGTTGAAAATAACAAGTATAATCTTATTCTGTTTGTGCATATAATATTTTTAATTTGAAAGGATTAATAACACTTAAAATCTATGTGCATTGTTCTAATCTCATTCATATATGTACATAAGCATACACACAATCAAGTTTAATGATATGTTCAAATGAGAATCACAAAATGCTGGAATGACAATAGATTTTAAGCAGTCACCAACATTAATACTATGTGCAACAAAGAAGATAAACTGCAACAAATAAGACAAACTGATGGTCACAGGTACTTAGTGATTTGTAACATCTCATAATTGGTTGATTGAAGTGTTGTGGAGAGACTATATTATAAATGACTTCGATGTTATTCACATCTAGATGCATAACATTGGATTATAAATAATTGTTTTTAAATCATATGTATTTAATTTTTATTAGGTAGATATCTGTCATTTACTGCAACATCGATGAAAATTCTGTGAATATATAGAGTCAAAAGAGAAATAAATCTAGTGATTTTTGTCTTATGAAGTACATTCTAGTGTTATATTAAAGAAAGATTACTATTGTTAGCTAATTTTGCAAGTATATAGGCCAAGGAAATCTATAATGACAAACCTTTGAAGCATGAGTGATGTGGAGGAGTTATGGATATTAATTCAGTCTTTGCATGTGGTGTTCAGTGAAATATTAAGCCTTAGAATCTGTGTGGGAGTGTATCTAAATATAGTTGTTATTTTGCATTTTTATTTTGCAGTTTCTCAGACATATTCATTGCGGGGGAAAAATAAAAATGCATCTGTCACAAAGGCATAATTCTCAATTGTATGTTGTGAGGTAATTTCTTCAGAACCAACAGCACAGCCAGAAACAAGACACTGCTGAGTTATCTCCTGATTCATTCTTCCCAACTGTCCCTTCTTCCATTACAGTGATATGAGAAAGTCTGCAATGTTTTTCCAGCTATGTCAGCATCCATGAAGACATTTTGCATGGACAGTAGCTGATTAGTTTGATTTAAATGGATTGTTGATCCCTTCCCTGACATACTTGTCACCAATATGTTGTGCTGGATGACTGAGGAAGTTTAGTTTTTTTTTTTTAATTTTTTTTTAGGAAGTTCAGTTTTAAGAGCATGGATAGAAACTGGAAATTTTCAAACAAAGAACTCAATTTTGGTCCAACAGAATTTTGTTTTGGTAGCATTTTTTTTAAGGTTTCGAAATAACATTTTAAGAAATCTGTGTGTTGTTTTGTCATCATTTCTCATCATCGTTCATAGCTATTCTTTATGTGCTCATTTTGTTGTCTAATACTGAAATTTTAGATTGCAACCCCTGCTTAGATGAATACTTTTAACCACTGTGGTACATTGCAGAATCACAGAGGTTTATATGTCATGTTGTTTGTTTCTTTGGTTTAGATTTTTTTGACTAAACCCATGGTTTTTAGATTTTATTAAATAGGCATAAAGAGATGAAGGAACTTATAAACAATAAATAAACAGGAAGAAAAAAACATAAGCTAAAATTTGTAGTAAAAAAAGTTTAGGAGCATGTAGTAAGAGCTATGCAGATAGTTTGACCCCATTTAATTCTGATATTACCAACAAGAAAGAAGATTCTTATGCTAAATAGTAATATTAAGAAGGAGCAAAAAAGCAGACTTGGGTGTCAAGTGTTGGCTACCTTGGCTCCAGCACGCAGTCCTGTTGTTCTCAGAAACTTTTGACAATACCGTGTTGCCACTATATTATTCAATACACTTACTCTGACTAAACAGTCATGCTTACTTTGCATTGCCTAAAATGTGAGAACATTCTTAAAGGAATCTCAGACTTAAATCTATTTGATACCCTAGTTCTCATCATCTCCTTCAATAGGTTATCCAAGTCATAGAGATTTAAACAAACGCCAGCACATTTTCATTTCACCTGGATTACATTTCTCTCTATCACTTGTTAGTCTCTGCATTCAGTAGATGCTGGGTTCCACTGTTTGGAGGTCACATCAATGCTCCTCCTGTTACCATCTCAACCCATCTGGCTCTCTGCTGTTCTTACGCTCTTGTCAAACTAAGAAAAGGCAAAAAATACCTAAGTCATCTGGCAACTCACGCTAGCCAAAGCTGATACTTGTGCAAAATTTACAGCATTATTATAGAAGCACGGCAACTCCTGAGAATTTTTATCTAGATCACATGCCAGGTGGTAATATATTGTTGAACACAGAAAAAGGAAAGCAAATTTAGAAGACTTCTGTCTTCGTAACTTGTTGGGAGCCACTTTTTTGGGTGACCCCTGCTGCATTTCTAACAATGGCATGTTCATATGTTTCAGGGTAGGGGCATAAATACTAGAAATGTTAAGTAGAAGGAACAGAGATAAGATAGTAACACAGAGACATAGGATAATTGGAGGGCAACTTGGTGCCTCCTGAATACTGTGTTCATCTATGTTTATTTTCTATACACTTTTAAACCCCAATACAAAAGAGGGGATGAACTCAAAAGACTGTTTTACCATAATACAGAGAACAACAATGATGGAGGAAGGTCATTGGTTAATTATAATAAAGAAACTGCTTGGCCCTCATAGGTTAAAACATAGGTGGGAGGAGTAAACAGAACAGAATACTGGGAGGAAGAAGAAGTGAGCTCAGAGGCCATGCTCCCCTCTCCAGGGCAGATGCCATGAAGCAAGCTGCCAGGTCAGACATGCTGAATCTTTCCCGGTAAGACTGATGCTACACAGATTATTAGAGATGGGTTGATTGGGATATGAGAATTAGCCTGTAAGGGCTAGAGTTAATGGGCCAAGCAGTGTTTAAAAGAATACAGTTTGTGTGTTGTTATTTCGGGTAAAGCTAGCCGGTGGCAGGAGCTGGGTGGTGGAATGCAACCCACAGCTCCCTACAACACAACAAGAAGAGTTACATGTTCAAATACTTGAGACCTCAAGCCATTAATTCCTGAGAAAAATAGTTGATGTTTGAGGCAGTGAATCTACCCTAGATCAAGTATCCTGAAGGCAGCCACCCCCTAAGTAAAACCTCCTTCTAAAGAAGGAACGGAAGTGTGCTTGTGTTCCCTGACCATTGGTCAGAATGGAGTGGATCTCCCTCTATGGGTAATCTTAATGTCCAAAACACCAAGTAACCACACCCTAGGTCAGGATATCTTGCTTTGTAGCCATGTCTGTTCTTTACAACTTTGAAAGAGCAAAAATAAGCTCAAACATTTTGACCTTCAGATGAGGTGGAATAGGCTTGTATTTTTGGGTTTCCACAGTACCTAAGTGTCTGTCAGGTAATTCTCAGGCAGAATGAATAGCTAATGAGATATGGAACTCAAGAAAAAAAAAAAGTGAAATTCTATAGTCATTTGAGTTGGTCAACTTCTGAATGGATAACAGTCTTGAAATTTCCCTAGAAGTCAAGGTGATTCTTCAGAATCACTTAGGCAGCATATATGTTATTTAATATAATTGATATGAGATTGATTGTCTATGGATCTTGAAGCATGACCTTTCAAAAATGAAGCAGTTTGACTTGACTACTCAAAGGAGTTATTAATGGAAGATAAATTTGTCAATAGAGACAAACATATTGAGTGTATGAAAATAGTCTCAGGAGACAGATAATTTGGAATGTAGTACTCATGTATATGGTAAGAAACATTCTAAATGAAACAGCATGAAGTTTGCTAAGATGGCTATAAGATTAGAACTCACGTATGTAACTACACAATATCTGGGAATCAAGGTTTGAAGTAATGAACTCATAGTGGTTTTTTTCAGCTACATATATGCAAAGAGTTGATGTTTATTTGACGAACACATTTACCCAACTGTCTGATAGTTTATCTAGGTTTAACATTTCATATATGAGTCATGTTTTTAATATTATTTCCCAACTACTCCTTCCTCTGCACATTCTATTCCCTCCAAAGTCATCTCAAAATTCAATGCTTGACCTCTTTTTTCTTTAGTTATGTATATATATGCATATATATATATATATGCATCTGAACAAAACTTATTTGATAAGATCTAAACTTATGCACTGGTATTAGGATAAGTATGAAGAATTCAGTTAGAGATTACATTGATTTGAAAAAGGAGCAGTAGTAGATTCTCCTCTAGGTTGTATGGAGTCATTAACCATGGGTAGTTGGCTAGGTTTACACTACCAGTCAAGAATTCCTTCTTATGTAGAAAGTATTGACTCCAATTAGGCACCTCTTGATAACCTTCAGGATATAAGTGCACATAGGGGCTATACCACTGTTCTGATTATTGGTGTTCATGGGCAACACAGTTAGACGGGACTATTGATTATTTTCCTCCTTGGCAGTTTGTATAGTACTTAGGTGTACTATGATGGGTAACTTTCAAGTAAAAGGTTTTACAGTAAGATCTAGTACAATTATTTCAAGTTTTGAGAACAAATATTCAGTGCCTTCAGTAATAGAGACTTATCTTCAAATTTATGGAAGGCAACCAACACAATACCCTTTATTGTTCAGGGAGCTGCTTGTATTCACCTGACCAACAACTTTAAAGGCCATTTCTTGGTTCACGGTGGTGACACACATCTTTAATCCCAACACTCTGGAGGCAGAGGCAAGTACATCTCTTTGAGTTCAAGGCTGGTCTGATCTACACAATGGATTCCAGGACAGCCATAGCTAAATGGTGAAACCCTCTCTCAGTAAATTAAAAGAGAAAAGGAAAAAGAAAAAATGTATGTTTTTTGTACCTAGTACTGTTTTTTTTTCTTTAGTCTATGTGTCTTGAGAGGACCACTGTCACCAAAACTGACAAAACGTCTTTCAGTTCATTTAAGTTTTCACACACACACACACACACACACACACACACACACACACACGAATCAATTTATTTTAATATAAAATTACATAACACACACTTCAATTTTAGATGAAAACACAACAAATACCTATATTATTTTCAAATATTCTTGGTACTATTTATCTGTCCATCTACCTCTCTGTATTATCCTCTCTCTTTCCTCCCCAGTTAAAGTTTGCCACATCTCACAATGTTTCTCCTCTCTCTCTCTCTCTCTCTCTCTCTCTCTCTCTCTCTCTCTCTCCACCCCTCTCTCTCTCTCACACACACACACAGACACACAGACACACACACACACCAATTTTATTATCCATCTTTTGAAAAATTTCATACAAGTCAAAAATTTTTATATGCAGGAAATTCTTCAGTACTTACTTTGTAAAAGAAATTACCATGTGTATGTGAACACACAGGAAGACAAATCATAGACTTCCTTTGATTAATTTCTTCTGCTTATTTTATTTGTGTATGGGCATTTTGCCTCATGTGTACCTTTGTACCACATGTGTGTCTCATGCACACAGTGGCCATCAAAAAGATATCATTGGATCCCCTGGCACTAGAGTTACAAATGGTTGTCAGTGGCCATTCAAATTCTGTAATTTGAACACAGAAAGCTTGACCATGTGACTTTGGGCTTCAAGGTTTAGAGGCACTAACAGCACCAGGAATACTAAAGGGTTAATTTAAAAAGAGTTTTTCCATTTTTTAATTTTCTATTCTTTTTTTTTATTTTAATGAAAATGGATTTTTCACACAACGTTTTCTCATTATGATGTATTCTCCCCCAGCTCCTCAGAGATCCTTCCCACGTCACCTCCCATCATCATTGCCATCCTTCCTGTTTCTCCTGAAAAACTAAATGGGCCTCTAATTGAAGAAGATATTAGATGATGGAAAAATCTCCCATGTTCATGGATCAGTAGGATTAACATAATAAAAATGGCCACTTTACCAAAAACAATGTAGAGATTCAATGAATCCCTATCAAAATTCCAACACTATTCCTTACAGGCCTTGAAAGAACAATACTCAACTTCATATGGAAAAAAATTAAAAAATTAGCTAAAACAATCCTACATATTAAAAAATACTGGAGGCATCAACATTCCTGATTTTAGGTGTATTATAGATCTGTAGTAATAAAAACTGCATAGTATTACCATAAAAACAGACATGCTGATCAATGAAATTGAATTGAATATCCAGATACAAATCCACACACTTATGAACACCTGATTTATGATAAAGAAAGCAACCAGTAAATGGCACTGGTCTTACTGGTTGCCAGCAGGTGGAAGAATGCAAATAGATCTACAACTAACACCTATACAAAACTCAATTCCAAGTGGATCAACGATTTCAACATAAAACCAGATACACTGCACCCAATATAAGAAAAAGTGGAGAATAGCCTGGAACATATTGTCACAGGATACAACTTCCTGAACAGAACACCATTAACGCAGGCACTAAGATCAACAATTAATAAATGGAATATCATAAAACTGAAAAGTTTCCATATGGCAAAGAACACTGACAATAGGACAAAATGACAGCCTACAGAACAAGAAAAGATTTCCATCAACTCCACATCTAATAGAGGACTATTATCTAAAATATAGAAATAATTCAAGAAACTAGACATAAACAAACTAAATAATCCACCTTAAAATTGGGGTACATATTTAAACCCAGAAATCTCAACAGGGGATTCTCAAATGACCAAGAAACACTTACAGAAATGTTCAGCATCCTTAGCCATCAGGGAAATGCAAATCAAAATGACTCTGAGATTCCATCTTACACCTCTGAGATAGCTAAGATAAAATCACAGGTGATATCTCATGCTGGGTAGACTGTGGTACAAGAGGAACACTCCTCCAGTGCTGGTGGGAGTGCAAACTTGTACAGACACCTTGGAAATCAATATAGTGGTTTCTCAGAAAATTTGGAATTGATCCACCTATACTGCTCGTGGGCACATACTGAAAGTATTCCCCACCCTATCAAAAGACACTTGCTCAACTAGGTTTATAGCAGCTTCATGCATGCTAGCCAGAACTAGAAACATCCAAGATATTCCTCAACTGAAGAATGGGTAAAAAAAAAAATGTGGTAAATTTAAACAGTGAAGTACTGCTCAGCTGTTAAAAAAATGACATTATGAAAATTTCAGGCAAATGTATGTAACTAGAAAAAGGATCCTGAGTGAGGTAACCTAGACCCAGAAAGACAAACATGGTGTGTACCAACTTGGAGATTATCTATAAAGTGAAAGATAATCTAAACAGGTTATGTAACAGGCTTCAGGAGGAACTCAAGGATTTCTCTAAGGGAAATAGAATTCACTTCTTGGGTGTGGTAAGGGTTGGTAGGTTTGGGAATAAAAGGGATCAGGTGAAAGGGGAGGTAGGAAGAATATAAGGAGAAACAAGTGGAACTGGTGGCATTTCAGGGGTGAGGTGAAAACCTAGTGCAAGGTAAACTCCATAACATGTATCAATGTGACCCTAGTAAAAATTCCTAGTATTTGTGTACATAAAGTAAAGCCTCAAGTAGAGGGACTGGGGCATGAACTCAGCCTCAAAACCTTGACCTACAGTTTGTCCTGCCTCAGAAGGTTCTGGGACTAGAGGCTAGTTGAATTCTCATTAAAGACCAGAGAGAGAGACTTCATCCAGCAGCTGATGGAAGCAAATACAGAGGCCCACAGCCATACATTAGGCAGAGCTCCGGAGTCCTGAAGAGAAGGAAGAAAATGACTGGAAGCACTAGAGGGATCAGGGACATCACTAGATCACTATCCATAGAATCTACTGATAAGGATTCACGTTGGCTTGCAGAGAACAGAGAACATATAGGGCAATTACCTAGGTTCCTTGCATATATGTCATGGCTTGCTGTTCTGGGATTCCTAACAGTTGGAGCGTGGGTGTTTCTGATTCTTTTGCTTGCTTATTGGACCCTTTACTTCCTACTATGTTGTCTCATCCAATCTTGATGTGATAGTATGTGCCTGGTCTTACTGTAACTTGTTGTGTCCTATTTGGTTAATGTCTCTGGGAAGTCTGTTAACACTTTAATGTGAGGAGAGAAAGAAGGGGAGACGGATGGGTGAGAGGGTAGGTTGAAGGACAGAGACTAGGGGAGGGGATGGAGGGGAAACTGAAGTCAGGTTGTAATACATGAGAGAAGAATAAATTAATAATAATAATAGTAATAATAACAATATAAGATAAAACAATAACAGCCAAGTCAGAAGAGGAAAGAACAAATAGAAGAAAAAGAGCTAGAGAAAAAGCAGATAAAAATATATGTAGACTGTTGGGACTAATGAGTCCTGGCTAATTAGAAGTCTAGAGCCTTCTAATTGAAGTTACTAGAAGCTGTGCCTAGCTTAGAGGATCAGAGGATGACTGCAGGGTATGTAAGCCTCCATGGTGCTATTAAAGAGGGGCTTTTGGTACCAGTGTTGGAAGGTCTGTGTGTCGGTCTGTCTCTGCATGTGTGTTCTCAACCTCCAGCCCCTTGCCTGAAGCTAGCGAACTGGGTTCTAGCGCATAGAGCGCAGACAGGGCCCGCGGTGCGCGGCAGTAGACACAGAGTCTAGTCATACCTGTTCCCCACATCCAGAGATCCCATAACACAAAAGCAGGAGCAGCAATATATACACCAAATGACCTGTGAGGTTAAAAATAATATGTCCTGAGGAAACTTTATGTACGAGACTAAGATCATTGAATGCTGTTCTTGAGCTTGTTTGTGTTAACCATCTACTGCTGGTCATCGGGCCTGTCCTTAAGAGTAGTTCGTGTTTAGTGCCAAACTCTGTCGCAAAAAAACCTAACTTTTCATTTTAAAGTGGTTGTCAATTGGAGATAGTTTCTGGGTTAGTGATGGGGATTTGTGTGGCATTGATTCATCCAGTTCCCATAAATCCTGCCAAAGTCTCCCTTAGTTAACATGTACATTGTTCCCACCATGTTTAGAAGGCTTGTTTTATTGGTGTCCTCCATCGTTTTTGCCTTCTCTTCTGCAGAGTTACATGAGTCCTTAGGGGAGAAACTGATGGAGACACACAACTTGTATTGATAATTCCAAGGTCTCTTCTTCTCTTTACATTGTCTGACTGTGGCTGTCTGTATTCCCATCTATTGCAGGAGGAAGCTTCTCTGATAATATTTCAGCAAGAAACTGCCTATCAGCATAGCAACCTGTCTTTCAGATTCATTTTGTTGCTAGGTCCCTTTTGCAAAATGATAGTATTTGGCTTTATCCATAGATCCCTGGTCTACCTAGTCTCAGGTTCTTGGCCACCTGAGCAGTATTGAGGATGAATCACAACTCATGTAGTGGGCCCTTAATCAGTTCTGATATTACTTGGTTACTCTCACAAGATTTATGCCATTATTGCACTAGCACAACTTGTAAATCAAAAGGTTTGTAGCTGAATTAGTTTTTCCCTTCCTCCTTATGTAGCCTACATAGTGCCTTCCAGAACCATGAATGTTATCAATAGGGATGAATCTCAAGGAAAACACCAGTTTGACTTCTCCATGTTCAATGAGTTTTGTTGGTGTTATAGGGCCTTGATGGTACTGGTTCTATGAATGGGGCTGTGATGTTTGGACACAGAGCACTTCTCAGAATTTCAAAATGGCATGCACGTGTAATTTATCCATGGAAAGTCCTAGAGGTGTATTTCAAGTCTTCAGTGGGCGTAATAAAGTACCCAATCCAATCTAGAGCAGAGTAAAACAAACTTTCCCAGGTTGAGGCTTATATAAATAGTACAGCCCAAAGTCTGAACTGGTTAAGAGCACTGGCTCCTCTTCCAGAAGTCCTGAGTTCAATTCCTAGGAACCACACTGGGGGCTCACAGTCATCTATTATGAGATGTGGTGCCCTCTTCTGGTGTGTAGGCAAACATAGCAGGCCACTGTATATAATAAAGACATAAATCTTCAAAAAACAGTTAGGATATAGGTGAATAATCAGTCAAGGAAATCAAGATACCTATCTGTGGAAGTATCTGGTAAAGTCAGGACAGGATTGTCAGGGAGCAGATTGAGAGGTAAATTTGATTTTCTGAAACATGAAATTAGGTAACATATGTATCTATGAGGTATGGTTTTCCTTTCTTAAAATTTTAAAAGTTTTAGTGGGCTGTGAAAGCAAGTGAGCTTATATGCTGCTCATTTGTGCTTTTGTTTGTTTTTTAGAGAGAATCCCATAAAGTTCAGGCTGGCCTTGAACTTATTTGCCTCGGTCTCCTATGCATTGTTATCATTGTATAGTGTCAACTCTTGTTTCAGACCACTGATTTCTTCAATAAAAAATACGTTACTAAACAAAGAAGAGGGAATATCCTTCAAGAATATTTAGTAGAAATGGCTGATGAAACATATTTCTGATACACTTTTAGTAGACTTTAGGCATTTTCAAATATTCTGAAGCTTGTGTAGGACATTCCTAATTATATTTAATAAGTGCCCTGTTACCAGCATTTCTTCAGAATGAGGTAGTTGGTGCTTCTCACACAGAAAGCTGATCTTTGCTTCAAAATCAAGGCACTCCGGGAAGTTACAGGATCATACTATCATAAATTAGGAAAACTCTGTCCCACCTGCTGAAGAGGTACATGGCTGTGAGCATAACACATTATATGTGCCCTACCTATGGGTGGGTACCTACGTGAGAACCTGTGTAGTTATGATTGTTAACTGGGCTCTGTTTTCTACACAACCAAAATGGACCATTCCTGGCTAACAAAAACCAATGGCAATTGCATAAAATCATTGTGCCTTCTTCCTCAAGGAGTTTCATGCTTTCTTCATACTAAGAACTCAGAACTTTATTTTGCTTATTTTAAATATTTAATTTTAAGTTTTTATTGTTTGCATAGATCTATGTCTATGTGTGAGCTGGTGCATTTGAGTGCAGTAACTGCAGAGGCAAGGTAGTGTTAGAGTCCCTGGAGCCGATGTTACTGATAGCTGTTAGTTGCCTGACATGAGTGCTGGGAATCAAAATACTTTACAGCAATACTGCAAACTTTTAACCACTGAGCCATCTCACCAGCATCAGGAACTCAGTAATTTAAAATTCATACTAATGTTACCATAGCTAAGCTAAAATTATTTTTACATAAAGGATGGAAAGTATTACTTTCATTATGCCCATAGTTTGGTTAATCTTGAATGGATTTTTTAATTTTATTTTTCCCTTTTATTAAATATGGATTTTGTTTCTCATAGAATGTATCCTAATTACAATTTGCCCTGCCTCATTTCTTCCAGTTTCTCCCTACATCCATTGCTTTCTGTCTCTCACTGGGAAAGAATGGGTTTCTGATATAACCAATAAAATAAAATATAAAACAAAAATTGTCACACTGATATTGAACAAGACAAACCAAAAACAAAAAAGTCCCTCAAAAGAAAGCATAAGAATCAGAGACCTTATATAATTCACACACCCAGGAGTTCCAGAAGACCAAATTGGAAGCTATTATAAATATTCAGAGGACCAGGTACAGACCCTTGCAGGTCATGTGCTTGCTGCTTCCCTTTTTGTGAGTTCATATGAACTTTTCATTTGTTTACTTAGAAGGCCTTGTTCTCCTGGCTCTTACACTCTTCCTGCTTTCTCTTCAATATTCCCCAAATTCTGTGGTGAAGGTTTTCTTGATAGAGACACCCCCATTTAGGGCTGTGTATCCCAAGGTCATTCTTTATCTAATGTCTGAATGTGTTCTGTATTTGTTCACATCTGTTATAGGAGAAAGCTTCTTTAATGATGGATAAATAATGCACTTATTTTTGAAGGTAAACAAGTAACATTAGGGGTCATTTTTATCACACTAGGATTTTGTTTTGTTTTGTTTTTTAGAAAAGTAGTATTTGCTTTATGCTGGGTGATGTGGGAGTCCCTGCTGTGTGCTGTGATTACCATTAATGAATAAAGAAACTCCTTTGGACCTATAGCAAGACAGAACTTAGGTAGGCAGGGAAAATTAGGCTGAATGCTGGGAGAAAGAGGGCGGTGTTAGAGAGATGCCATTGAGTCATCGCCAGAAATAGGCATGCTGAAATTTTACTGGTAGGCTAAGATCTCGTGCTGCTCTACAGATTAATATAAATGGGATGAATTAATATGTAAGAGTTAGACAATAAGAAGCTAGAGTTATTGGGCCAAGCAGTGATTTAATTAATATAGTTTCTGTGTCATTATTTTGGGTCTAAGATAGCCGGGCAACCAGGAACCAACAAGCTCTCCCGTCCTACTCCTGGGTCTCTGGGCTATCTAGGCTCTGGTGCTTGGCCCCTCAAGCACTGTCAGGGCGCATGTTGAATCTCATGGAGTGGGCCTTAGTCAAATCAGACACTGATTGGTTGATCCTTCAAGCTTTTTGCCACCATTGCTCTATCATAATTTGCAGGCAGGACAACATTGTAGAACAAAGGTTTTTTTTGGCTGGATCGGTGCTTATATTTACCTCTCCTTTTTAAAAACTAAAAATTTTATTTCCGTTTTTTTTATCCAGCCATCTTTTACCCTCCCTCCTCTCCTTCCAGTTCTTTTCTCTCAGGTTCCCATTGTTGTCACCCCAGGAATATCAACAAAACAAGGCATATCAAGTTACAGAAAGACTAAGCAGTTCCCTATGTATTAAAGCTGGGCAAGGCTACACAATATAAGAAGTAGAGTTTCAAAAGCTAGTAAAGGAGCTGAAGACAGCACGTGTTCCTACAGTTAAAGGTCCCAGAAGGGGACCAAGCTATAAAACTGTAATATATGAGCAGAGTGCCTAGGTCACTCTTATGCAGGCTCCTTTGTTGTCAGTTTAGTCTCTATGATCCCCTTTGAGCCTAGGCTGATTCTATGAGTTTTCTTGTGATGTCCCTGGCCCCTGTGGTTCCTACAATCTTTTCTCCCCTCTTCTGCTGGATTCCCAGAACTCTGTCTGATGTTTAGCTGTAGTTCTGCATCTGTTTACATTAGTGACTGGATGAAGTCTCTCTGATGTCAATCGATAATCTTCTATACATTTATTTATCTTTTGGTATCATGCAGAATGTCTTCCTGTACCATAGACACTTAAAGATAGTGATAAAGGTTCTATGCAGGCACCAGCTCAACCTCTCCATGTTCAATTGGTTGTGTTAAGAGTTATCGTCAGCACTGGGGACTTGCTGTCTGTTTGTGAAGAGCTACTTATTATCTTGTCAACAGTCTGGGTTGTTTGGAAATTTCCATAGTACCCTTTGCCCAACAACTCAATTGGATGCAACCCAGTTCCTGATCCTGGCAGTTTCATTTGGTAATGAGAGGTGGTTAAGTTTAGACTCAAACTTCCTCATTGTTTGGAGACTTCATTAGGGATACCTTAGTATATTTTGAGAAATATGCATTGCCTCAAACTTCTTTCTCTTTGCCCTCCCCACCTTATTCTCCAGTTCCCATCCTCCTTGTCTTCCTCTTTTTTTAGTTCACTCATAAAATCTGATCTATTTCACCTCCCAGAGGTATCCATGTGTCTTCCTTTAATCCCCTCCTCTATACCTAACCTATCTGGGATTTGGAATTTTTGCTTGTCTTTTATTTGATAGCTAATCTCTATAAATAAGTGAATAAATACCATATATGTCTTTCTGGATATGGGTTACCTCACTGAAGATGATTTTTTTCTAGTACCATCCAATTGCTGGCAGATTTCATGATGTCGTTTTTTAAACAGTTGAATCATACTCCATTGTCTAAATATATCACATATTCATTATCCATTTTTCTCTTGAGGGACTTCTAGTTTGTTTCCAATTTCTGGCTACTATATATAAAGCAACAATGAATACAGTTGAGTTCTTGTGATAGGATGAAGCATCTTTGGTATACCCAAGATAAGTATATCCAGAACTTGAGGTGAACTGGCAAATTAAGTTTTAGATCACATGCTGCCACTTTGTATAGTTGAATATATATATATATATATATATATATATATATATATATAAAGAATTTTCAACTATATTTGACATTTTTATTTTGTCCTATATATGAGTGACAAATAGAAAATTGTAAATATTTAAAACATAGCATGATGGTTATATATATATGTATAGATCATATAATAGCTATATGAACCTAGTTATAATTAAATATTGCACATTGTTATAATTGGATTATAATGAGGATAGTTGAGGTTTAATTTGTTCATGACTTTCAAATACACAATATAGCTTAATGTATATAGTCATCATTGTAGACAATAGAATGCATGAATTTACCTTACTTTCTAAATAAACCTATGTGACCTTGAACAAATATCACATTGTGGAATATTAGTTTAATATGTGTCATATTTGTTTAGGTTTTGCAATATTTGTTTATTTTTAAAAAGATGTGTTGCATCCCTTTATGTTACATTTGTTTAGCTCTGTAAAGCTAGGTTACTTTGCATATATCAATCACCTGATTAGACTAATAAAGAGCTGAATGACCAATAACTAGGCTGGAGTGAGAAATAGGCTGGGCTGGTGGGTAGAGAGATTAGATAGGGAGGAAAAATCTAAAAAAGAGAGTGAGGAGCTAGAAAAGGAGTGGAGGACACCAGGGCCCAGCTCCCAGCCACACAGTCAATCACAGAGTAAAGAGGAAAGGAAGATATATAGAAAGAAGAAACATAAAAAGCCCAGGGGCAAAATGAAGTTAAGGAGAAATAGCATAATTTCAGTTTTAAAAGATGGCTGGAAACAAGCCAATCTAAGGTCAGGCATTCATCAGTAAGAATAAATGCTTGTGTGTTTATTTGGGAGCTAAGTGCTGGCCCCCAAAAATAAGAAGAAAAAGAACAACTACACATAACCCTGATATCATGTCATCATATTACTGATGACTATCACTTTAATTCTCTTCCTATGGGTTTTACAATTTTGATATTTTTATATATCTGAGATCAAGTGATATGACTTATTGTCTCTGCTTCCGTTTACTTAATACACATCTTTGAGATTCATCTTTATTGTCACAAAATCTAATATGCCATTTGAAAAGGCAGAATAATATATATATACATACATACACACACACACACACACACACACACACACACACACACAGTTTGCTATGTCCTTTAATCTGTTCATAAGCACTAACCTGATTTCATATCTTAGTTATCATCAATGGTACTGACATGAATCTTTTAGCACTTGCCCCTTTCCCCTATTGTGGTGTTGAAATACATATAATCATTCCAAAATCCTTAGCATAGAACACACCAGAAAAAGAAAGAAAAAGAAAGAAAGAAAGAAAGAAAGAAAGAAAGAAAGGAAGGAAGGAAGCCGTTCATGATATCCCGTGAAAGGATTTTAACTGGATTGTTTGAAGAGAGTTGGAGTGAGTTGTTCTGGGGAACAAGGTTCTTCATTGCTTAGTATTTTAACTGGTAACAAATAATCCATATGATTTCCTGAAGAATGTTGTAAATTTGGTAATAAATCACAAGAAAGAAAGAAAACTGGAAATCATCAATTACTTAGGAAACACCCTAATTATCTCCAGTTATTGATACTCTTTTTTTTAATAGTTATTTTTCCTACAACTAGGTAATATTTGACATGAGAGAAGTACATTTTATTTGAGTATCAAAATGTTGTTCTTTCGTCCTTTTTATCCTTTTCTGTGAGTAGTGATATGCATGTATAATCTGCATTGAGTATTATCATCTAAGTTAACTAGCATAGGGACTTTAGCACAGAACCATACACACTGAGTTTGATGAATGACTGTAGGATGTGTATTTGTAAATATCTACTGAAGACAGATTACAGATAGGACAGTAATCACAAGATATTGCTAGGAAGAAGACACAGGAAGAGAAGGAGTAAATTCAAATTTGAACTCTCTCCTCATCAAAGTAATCCAAGAAGTTGGTGTTTTCATTCCTTGATACAATATCTCTATATTTTGATGCCTTCTAGGTTATTTTTAATGCATTGACTGACACAGTGGCAGCCTTCTTGCCTTAATTGGTTCCATATGTGTTGGCATAGAGGAAAGAAGCAAATAATTTTTAGCCATCTGTGATAGACATGAATATATCCTATAAAAGGCCACACTCTTAATCTAAAGAAATTGACTTCAATAAGGCATCAATACACATATTAATATATATTGTCTTTTAAGTGTATCAATTTAGACTTGGGATAAAAAGAAAATTCTTGATGAGGGCATCTTAAGGTACACACAACCAAATGACCCTCATTATTGATTGAGCTGAGCACTGGAAACAGTCTAGGGAGCAGCTCTTTTAGTAGCGGAGATCCTATGCTGCTATAATTAGCACGATGATGGGTGCTAATCTGATTGCTACTACTGATAATAATAATTAAAATTTAATGCCTTAAATAAATCCTTTATAACATATTGCTAATTGTTTTACAAGAGATGTAATAAAAGTATTTTATTTTTTACTCTAGACTATGAACTAGTCTGCATGTCAGAAACAAAGTGTCGAAAATATTCCAGCAGAAGCCTTGCTATCACCCCTTTATGCCCATATATCTAACAGCTAGACGCTAACCTAAATATTTCTGAGATCTCACTTAATGTAATAGCTTCTGTTAGTATGTCCATTGTTAACGGGAGTATGACTTCATTTCAAATGTACGGCCATGCCTTCCCAACTAAAGATGACAACGCCAGGATTTTAATAGGTAAAATGCATTTGCTTTGTTCAGATCTACGCAGGTTGCTTTCTGCTCTTAAAAGTTTTTTTAGGAAGTGAATCAATGTAATAGTTTTACAGAATGTATAATATAAAATAGACTCAGATTAAGCTAGCAGACTTGTTATTTGACAGTTTATAAAATATTTTAGTATCTTTTTGGCAGTAGAAGTTTGAATGTTGGCAAATGGACACATTACTTGCAGTTTCCAAACCTTGTAATGAGTATTTTCCACTGTAATAGCACAGAACAGAAATTTGGATAAACCACTTAGACTTGTGAACTCTGACATGCCTGGTAACAATGTCTTTGTGAAAGAATTTTGTCAAGTATGGGAGCTCCTACTAATAGCACATCCATCTTTCTGCACACCATAAATCTTAAGAAAATTTCTATTACTCTGCAATTTGTCTGGCTTATGCTATTTATTAGCCATTTTATTCTGCTGCTTTAAGAAGTAATGTGATGTTCATTTTATTGCTGGTTCAATAAATTGTTAATTATAATGCAGTGATTGCAGCTGACGTGATTTAAAAGCCACATTAGCACTATAGCATTAAGTTTTAACTATTTTACCCTTCAGTTCCCTGTTTATACAACAGTAAAAGGAAAATAGTCTTAGACTAATATAAAAAAACGAAGGTACTTCTATCTATTGATCACATGACACATTAGAAATTCATTTTTAATAAAGGTTACACTTTTATCTTGAAAAGGGGCGGGTGAACAATGCACAGTGGAACATTTAAGAGGAAAGCATATGAGGCTAAGAAAGTAAAATACATTGAATTTACTTATGTTTATCAATATTCTGTTTCATAGGAACTGCTAAGAAGGAAGATCATGGTGATTTTGTAAACATTTTTCTTGCAGAATAATAAACAGGTACTCAATAAATAGGAGAAGTAACTTTTGAAGAGCAGTTTTTATTTTGCTTCCCAAATGTTCAGCCCTGGAGCAATAGTGAGCTCTTCTTCCTTCCTTTCAGTCTCAAATGAACCAAAAACTTTCTTTCTTAGAATGTGTGAATATTAATCTCACATTGTCCACCCTTTGAGATCTATTTAGTCACACTCTTTGAAACACAGAAATTGCGCCATTCTCAGTAGCAAATGTATTAGCAGTTCGCTATGTGCTGGTCAGAATAATTTAAATTGCAAATTCTGTCTATTCGTGTATGTGTATATAGCAAGCTTGTTTGACCACAGCCCTCTTTGCATTTTGCACATTTCATCATTATAGTATCTGTAGTTGGGATTAGGTAACTTCTCCCAAGGCTCAGTGTGCCCATTTGGATGCGGGTGGACTGGTACTGCATTGTCCTTTTCATATGATAAGTGAGTGGAAGGCAAGGGTGTTCATTAATTCTGAGAAAATCAGCGACTTTCAATGACCCTTATACAGCATTTTGAAACACAAGGAAAATAACAAGAATTCACATTATGTGAGTCCATTTGTGTCTTCTGATTCACCATGATATGTAAAATTAATTAATAATTAATTAATTAAATGTTTCAGTTTTCCTAATTCTTTTTTTTTTATTGAAAAAAAAAATTCCGCCTCCTCCCAGCCTCCCATTTCCCTCCCCTTCCTCCCACACCACTCTCCCTCCCCCCACTCCTTTCCCCCTCCCTCTCCAGTCCAAAGAGCAGTCAGGGTTCCCTGCACTATGGAAAGTCCAAGGTCCTCGGGAAGGTGAGGATCCAAACTGGCTAGGCTCCCACAAAACCTGAACATGAAGTAGGATTAAACCCAGTGCCATTGTCTTTGTCTTCTCATTAGTCCTCTTTGTTCAGAGAGTCCGGTTTTATCCCATGCTTTTTCAATCACAGTCCAGTTGGCCTTGGTGAGCTCCCAATAGATCAGTCCCTCTGTCTCAGTGGGTGGGTGCACCCCTCACGGTCCCGACTTCCTTGCTCATGTTCTCCCTCCGTCTGCTCCTCATTGGGACCTTGGGAGCTTATTCCGGTGCTCCAATGTGGGTCTCTGTCTCCATCTCCATCCATCGCCCGACGAAGGTTCTATGGTGTTATGCAAGATATTCATCAGTGTGGTTATAGGATAGGGCCATTTCAGGTTCCTTATCCTCAGCTGCCCAAGGCACTAACTGGGGACATCCCCCTGGGCACCTGGGAGCCCCTCTAGGTTCAGGTCTATTGCCTAGCCTAAGCTGGATCCCTTAATTAAGATATATGCTTCCCTGCTCCTATAACCATCCTTCCTTTATCCCAACCATCCCAATTAATTAATTAATTAATTAAATGTTTCAGTTTTCCTAATTCTTAACTCTTCACTCATTAAATACATACTGAAAAACTTCTGTGGTCCGGGAATTATTTTCTGTATAATAAGAGCCACTTCAGGATGATGTCCTTGTAACTTCAGGCTCCAGAAATGGTTCAGAATTTCTTTTTTCATTTTTCTTTGGCAACAAAACATTGATCAGAGAATTCATCAATATTAGTTTGTCATTCTGTATCATTGGAATTGCTTTATTTGTAGTGTCCTGTGTTACTAAAAAGTATATTGTAACTGATATAATCCATAGTCACTTTAATAAAAGAGTAACTAGTTCATTTTTACAGAGTCATGGAACGTTAATACTGATGTGCTCATGAGGCATGCAAGCCATTTGGTTCAAAATCTACTATCAGGAGAGTGAGACATTTCAAACCAGGCAGATCTTTGGATCAACGTTCTGAGTGGGTCCTGGAATCTGAGTTTACCGAACTCTCTTGAGAAGAAAACTACTGTTACCTTCCAATGTTCTGACTTGGAAGGCCAGGGCTGTGTCAAAATTTTGCAGCGGCATAGCTCTGTCTGAATTCCTGTTAAGCATGTTCTTGTTGAGGGCTCAGTGTTTGATGCTTTCCCAACCCTAAGTCAGCTTTGCTGTGGCTGGCTTCCCTTCTTCCTTGTATCTCAGGTAATAGTTTTACCTCCTTATGGAGGCTTTGGTTAAAGTTCCCCTTCCGTTCAGTTTACCTTAATCAGAAATCATCTCACTCAGTGCTTGCCTTGCTCCATTACAAGGAAAGTTCCATCAAGCAAGATCTTTGGCATCATTTTTTAGAAAACAAATTGCATCTCTGTTCCTAAACATACATCTGGGGATCAGCATATTATTGAGTGAATAAATGAACGAGAGAAGGAAAGAGTGAACAAAACATTAACAATGTGGGCTGTAGGACAAGATTCTGTCTTTAAAAATGAGGTACGAGAAAACAATCTTGCTGTTGTACTCATGTAGTATTTGTTATTGGATTTCAAACTGATATATGAATAGTAAAGTTGTGAGAGCAGAAGAGACATAGTTATCTGTGTGTGGTGGCTACACTTGTAACCTGGACTGGACCATATTTAGGAGAGTAATAGCATGCCTATTATTGTGGATCCCTGAAGATATTTCCTGAGACATTGTCTAAAATGCTAACAAAAGAAAAAGAAGGTGGAAGCATACACATACAAGCATTCTCTTTTCTGCTTCTTGGCCATCAGAAGGAGAGCATTTCTGTTCCACTACAGATTTCCTACCATGATGCTCTGCCATAGCACTGTCCACTACAATGGGGCAAGTGGTGTGTGCTGAAACCTTCTTTCAATGTCTTCTATCATGCATTCACCATAGCGATGGAAAAATGTGAACCACCATTTTCAAAATCATCGATTTGAATTATTCATATGATCAAGTTTATTCTCTAGAAGGAGACAGCATGGTCATCTTCTTCTGCACTAACCACATAAGCTGGTACAGTTGCTAAAATAAATATTGAAAAAAGGAATAAAATGTGAATTCTCACTTTATTCTTTCAAACATAGTTTTCAGCTATTACTTTTTCCTTAATCATGCCCACATGATACTTCTATAAAAGCTTTTTTTTTTCTTTTTGGAGCATCTTGTTCCGTTCTTGACAGCTTTTAAATAGTTTAAAAATAATTCTTCAAAGTTGAATTCTTGCTTGTAGTTTTCTTGGTTCACAGAGAACAGAGGAGGAAAATGGGTAAAAATTATTTCTTTTGAGGCTTTAGTTTAAGCTTGAGGCAGAAAATCTCTTGGACCAGCTGCAATCCAATCTGGCATGTCCAATATTTATGATAAAACATTTGCCACAAAGTATTCTATTTAATGGGAAAACTTAGGATGTGTCTTTCCCTGGATTTTTATATTACTTCCTCCATTTACATTACATGCAATGAGACATGGGGTGTGAAAAAAGAATCCAGCTATTTCATTACATATTAACATTGTATCTCCTGGAGAGAGCATCTATCATTGCTTTAATTCACTTTTAAATATGTTCATAGAGGAGGAAATTTCTGAGATTTTTGGTAATCTCTTTTTGAGGGGATATTCTCTGTGTGTACTTCTCTAACATGCCCCCTTGGTAATAAACTAGGCCAGTCAGCTCTTGTTTCATAACAAACTGAAATGGCAAGCACCAGGAAATATACATAGATATCCACATTGTTCCAATACACTAGATAGGCATTTGAATTTTCCAATAAAGGGTTGTTAGACGAGTTTTGACACTCCCTTTCTCTGTGCTAAAAGAAAAACTCTGAAAATATAAAGATTTACGAGATACAAGGGCAAAAGGCATGTCATCCATTGTTGAGTGGAATAAACTAACTCCGAAGTAAGGAACTTGAGAATTCAGGAGAAATAAGCAGCATCATTCCTTAAAAAAAAGAACCCTGTAAATTCAAGGCCACCCTGGGCTACAGAAGACCAATGCAGAAACAAATCCAGGTGATGGTGACTTACACCTTTAATCCAAAGAAGAAATCTAGGTACAAATGAAGGGATGAGGACATATAATGAAGGATGAAATTATTACATGCAATAAAGACAATACACATCCAAGATGATGGCAAGTGAAAGATATTTTGCCTTTTATTTAGTCATTGTACTTATTGTACATACTTTTTCTTATATTACTTATAGCCATCATTTTTATTTTAGATGAAAAAGGAGAATGCAATGGTGTATTATTTGTATTTTTATAAATACCTGAAGACCAGAGGCAAAGCTAAAGCCACGAGAGGTCAGACAGTGGTGGCACACACCATTAATCTTATGATTTGGCAGACAGAGTCTGAAGGATCTCTGTAAATTCAAGGCCACCCTGGGCTACAGAGGAACAATGCACAAACAAATCCAGGTGGTGGTGACTTACACCTTTAATCCAAGTCCTGGAGTGTCATACTCCTTTAAATCCAACACTAGAGGGAATATAAAATGGGAGGAAAGAGGGGCTTAGTTTGCTTAGTTTACTGTGGATGAGCCTTGGTAGAGGTAAGACTTCTCTAGTTTCTGGTTTATGGGTTGAACCCCAGTATCTGTCTCTAGGTTTTATTATTTGAGCTATAAATCTTTTTAATCAGTAAATGTTTATCTGGGCGTTAGTATTTTTAGCATTCATGAATGAATTCTCTAGGGACAGACCATGAAGGTCTGCATTCTGATTCAACCAGTTAGCTGATTATAATAGATAAACTACTCAAAACTGTCCATGCCTCAATTTCTCTTTCAGAGAAAGGCAAGTGTGCCAGCCAGTCATAATTTTGTACTAATGATCTCTGAGGACCAATGCATCTGAAGCCTACCATGAGCATTATTGTTTAAGTAAGTCAAAGGCTGCCCAGAACAAAATGTGAGCGCTGCTTCCCGGAATTATAAAATTTTACAGACTAACAGATGCTCTGTGTACTTTCTAGGTATAGTTCTGAGGAACTTTGTAAATATTGAAGTACCAGTGTCAGTAGCAAACATTATTTTTAAATACATATTACGTCACTGACATTGAACTAGGTGTTAGGGAGTTAATAATAGCGGACATATGCAATTCTTACTTGATAGAACTTTGTGTTGCATGGGGAGAAATTATAGGATGAGTTGCCATTTTCTTGAAGTATATGAGAAAAGAAAAGGTAACCAGGGTATAGTCAACACACTCATAAACTGCTATTCCTACATTCTCCTATTCTTTTTGTTATGATTATAGCTACACTGAAGGCAATGCATAGAGCTTTAAAACCACATAAATGATTTCATGCAACTTTTTATTTTCCAGATTTATTTAACTAGAAGTTCTTTTTCAATATCAAATAATTGTCTGTGATCTATCCTTGCTCTTTTCATTGTAACATTTATCAGAGATACATTTCTGTCTGTTTTTATGCTAAATAGACATACACCTTTCTAATTGGAGTTGACATACTCCCTAAATTTCAATATATTAAAAGTAAAATGTTGAAAATGTTACCCAATATTTTATAAACAAATATTCTCCTAAACACAACAAAGATGAAACATAAAAAAACCATATACATTTTTTCACTTATTCATTCAAATGCATGCAGGATATATGGAGATGTTGCGGAGTTCTACAAATCTAAAGCATGGGGCCTAAAGCCAAAGGATTGCCAAGTTCAAGGTAAACCTGGGCAATAGGGTGAGAATTTTTCTCAAAACTGCAAGACAAAACCAAGCAAACAAATAATCAAAAATGTGAGTTAAATTAGCCATAGAATACAAACATACACAATATAACTATAAAAATTTATTATCCCCAAAAATGTATTGCAGCATTTTTGTTTTAGCTATTGTAAAGGCAATAAATTTCTAATTAAGGGGTTGTACACATGATTCATTTGCATTTGAGTCAAGTTTATGACTCCTGAAAATAGACCTTTCTCAAGTGCTTAATCCAGTGTGCTATTAGTCCTTTATTTTTCTATATCTCTTGAATTAAAGACCTCTCATGACCACTTCCAAGTGTTATGCCTAGATATTTGTTCATGTTAGAACTTTATTCTAATAGTAGAAAATGGCCTATCGGATCTTGTGTGTAACTCAGTGGTTAAGTGTTTGTGTAGCATGTACAGGAGTGCAGGTTGAATCCTTAATAGGAAACATAGGCAAAATAAAGGAAATTAATGATGATCATAATACTTTGACAACTGAGTACAAGGATATGACTTTAATTTAGTGGGGGGAGGGGGAGAAGGGTGGGAGGAGGGGGAGGGAAATGGGAGGCTGGGAGGAGGTGGAAACTTGTTTTTTTTTTTATCTCCTTTTCTCAATGCTAAAAGTATACAATGGAAGAAAGAAAGCATCTTCAACAAATGGTGCTGGCACAACTGGATTTCAACCTGTAGAAGAATGAAAATAGACCCACATCTTTCACCGTGCACAAAACTCAAGTCCAAATGGATTAAAGACCTCAATATCAGCCCGAACACACTGAACCTGATAGAAGAGAAAGTGGGAAATACCCTACAACAGATGGGCTCAGGAGATCGCTTCCTATGTATAACCCCAGAAACACAGACATTAAGGGCAACATTGAATAAATGGGACCTACTAAAACTGAGAAGCTTCTGCAAAGCAAAGGACACTGTCACTAAGACACAAAGGCAACCTACTGACTGGGAGAAGATCTTCACCAACCCCGCAACAGACAAAGGTCTGATCTCCAAAATATATAGAGAACTCAAGAAACTAGACTTTAAAATGCTAATTAACCCAATTAAAAAATGGGGCACTGATCTGAACAGAGAATTCTCAACAGAAGAATTTCAAATGGCCAAAAGACACTTAAGGTCATGCTCAACTTCCTTAGCAATCAGGGAAATGCAAATCAAAACAACTTTGAGATATCATCTTACACCTGTCAGAATGGCTAAAGTCAAAAACACCAACGATAACCTTTGCTGGAGAGGCTGTGGAGGAAGGGGTACCCTCATCCATTGCTGGTGGGAATGCAATCTTGTGCAACCACTATGGAAGTCAGTGTTTCGGTTTCTTAGGAAATTCGGGATCAACCTACCCCTGGACCCAGCAATACCACTCTTGGGAATATACCCAAGAAATGCCCTATCATATGACAAAAGCATTTGTTCAACTATGTTCATAGCAGTATTATTTGTAATAGCCAGAACCTGGAAACAACCTAGATGCCCCTCAATGGAAGAATGGATGAAGAAAGAATGGAATATCTACACATTAGAGTACTACGCTGCGGTATAAAACAATGACTTCTCGAATTTTGCATGCAAATGGATGGAAATAGTAAACACTATCCTGAGTGAGGTATCCCAGACCCAAAAAGATGAACATGGGATGTACTCACTCATAATTGGTTTCTAGCCATAAATAAGGGTCACGGAGTCTACAATAGGTGAATCTAAAGAAGCTAAGTAAGAAGGGGAACCCAAGGAAAAACATATAGTTATCCTCTTGGCTAAGAGAAGTAGACAAAATTGCCAGGGAGAAAATTGGGATCTCGGGGGTGGGGTGGGATGGGGGTAAGTGGAGATGGGGAGAGAAAAGTTAGAAGGGAAAGAGGTCGGGCCTTGGGAAAACAGGAGGATTGGGATAAAGGAAGGTTGGACAGGGGAGCACGGAACCACAATTCTTAGTTAAGGGAGCCACTTTAGGGTTGGCAAGAGACCTGACCCTAGAGGGGCTCCCAGGTGCCCAAGCTGAGGTCCCCAGTTAGTTCCTTGGGCAGTTGAGGATAGGGAACCTGAAATGACCCTATCCTAGAGCAATACTGATGAATACCTTGCATATCATCATAGAACCTTCATCTGGTGATGGATGGAGATAGAGACAGAGACCCACACAGGAGCACTGGATTGAGCTCCCAAGGTCCCAATGAGGAGCAGAAGGAGGGAGAACATGAGCAAAGAAGTCGGGACCACGAGGGATGCACCCACCCACTGAGACAGTGGAGCTGATCTATTGAGAGCTCACCAAGACCAGCTGGACTGTGACTGAAAAAGCATGGGATAAAACTGGACTCTCTGAACATGGCGAACAATGAGGGCTGATGAGATGCAAAGGACAATGGCACGGAGGTTTGATCCTACGTAATGTGATGGCTTTGTGGGAGCCTAGCCAGTTTGGATGTTCACCTTCCTAGATATGGACGGAGGTGGGAGGTCCTAGGTCTTACCACAGGGCAGAAAACCCTGACTGCTCTTTGGACTGGAGAGGGAGGGGGAGAGGAGTGAGAGGAGGGGGAGAAGGATGGGAGGAGGGGGAGAAGGGTGGGAGGAGGGGGAGGGAAATGGGAGGCTGGGAGGAGGTGGAAACTTTTTTTTTCTCCTTTTCTCAATAAAAACGAAATGGAAAAAAAATTTCTTCTTTCCTTTCTGTTTTAAAGTCTCATATGAACTTCGGAGACCATAAAGCTATAGATGCTGTTATCAATCTTACTGAACATTCAATTTAAGAATGACCCAGTCAGCAGGGAACAGAGACACAATCTGGAAGACGACTTGGCCTAGTGATTAATTTGAGCTCATTGCTACTTAGATTATGTGATCTGATAAATTAATTAATTTATTTAAATAAGCATTACTTGCAACCCAAAGAATTCTGGCATAGGTTTCAAAATGGCAGTTTTCACTATCAGTGTCCCAAGCAGGGTATCATGATTTTAATTAAGACCAATTCAGTAGATGCTGTATTTTAGATGCAATGAACACTGTTAACAGTTTCATTTCTGTCTACAGAAATCATTAGATTTGATACAATGTAATAATTTATATTATTTTAGGCTTTATAATTATACAGTCAGATATGAATAAATGAGCTTAACTACTTCAACATTGATGATAATAAAATAATTAGGAAAACTCAGTAGTTACTAATATTTATTATTCATTAGAGACTATTTTGAAAAAACTTCCCCAGTGAAATTTGAAATATTAAAATATTGTTTGAGTCTAGATTAACATTCATAAATGAAACAAACTAGGACAATTAAGTACTCATATCAATACACAATCTGTTAACTTGTAATTACTGATAACTTTAATTTTGCATATGTATATCTATATATCTATCTAGCTACCTATCTACCTATCTATGGTGTTTAGATAGAATTGTGTCATTTTCAAGAGCTTACTGCTTAATTAATATAAACAAATTTTACAACAGAGATTTAAGTTTTAAAACAAAGAAACAAAGTAAAGTTTTGCCAAGTCTTGTTATCAACATGGAGTTTGAAGGATATACTTAAATTAAATATATATTCAGAATCCATCAATGAATCATATGAGATTAGTCTGTAATTGAAAATAGTGTTTATATTTAATGTCTTACCAGGGAAAAAGTACAGGAGGTCTATCTACTGGTTTAAGAATCCTAGGTTCCTGGAGTGTTCAAAACCATAGAAACAGGCAGTCTGAAGACAAGAAAATACCAGACTTCACTATGAATAAAAATATCTTATTCAGTAGAAACATATTCAATACATCTTCTGTGTAAGGCACGAGAGGCAGAAATGGGTTATTGAAATACATATGAATATAAATTGTATTTTAGTTAGAAAGCTACCGTAGATTGTTTATGTGGTGAATACTCAGTTACTCTTCGATTTCCTGTAGCCTGTTTAGTTATTTACTTCTTCCAATCCCTAGCTGAGGTGCTTTCTCAGGTTCTCACCAGATCACATGGTCCATTATCTGACTCTAAATTTGAAAATGGACTTAGTTTCTTTCTCCCTTATTTATTGAGTCTATACTAGAAGTTAAGATTTTTGTACCTTATTTTTGGAGAAAATAATTAATTGCTCTTTCCCTCTGAAATTTAAACGTGTGAAAAAATTTATCCATAAAAGACAGAATATAGATATCTAATGTTAAATGAAATAAATAACATCTAATATAATATTTCTTTTCAAAAAATACCTCTGAGAAATAATTGGGAACTCGTTATTGCTAGGAAATGTCTGTTATAGAACAATGAAGATTTATGATTGTAGGAGCTATAACATTTAATATCTTTTTGTATTAACCAAAGAATGAGCATAGAAACCTTTGGGAAATAGGTATTTGAATACTTTATCATATATTAAATGCTTCTATTATCTGAGTTAGAGTCTTATTTTTCTGGTTATTTCTTTTCTTAAAAAAAACTTTTGTTTTGTCTTTTTTTTTAAAGAATGTATTAATTGAACAACAAAATTGGTTTCATTTTCTATGTCTCTTCCAGGAGTACAAGAATGTGCTTTGATCAAATCCACCCCTGTCATCCTTCCATATCTCCTCTCTTACACCTTTGTCTCTAACTTAATTTAATGTTCATCCTCTCCCTGAAATCCATGTTAGAGAAGATATCCAATGCTTGCATTTGTGAGACTTGAAAATTAATGATTGATAACTCATTTTTCCCACAAATGATAGAATTCCTACTGTGTACCAGTACTGGTAAACATTTTGATGACCAAAGCAAGATTGCTGGAAATGCACACTACTGCAAAGCACAAATAAATCAAAAATAGCCAAAACCTATGCAAAGGACTATGAAAGGCAAATAGGCGATTTGAGAAGTATGTATCAGAGCAGACTTCCACATAAGGCTGACATAAAATGACAGCTGGAAGTCACATGCCAAGACTGAAAGGAAGAGTGCTTTGTAATAGAAATGCCAAACCAAAGCCACAGACAAAAGAATTTGGTTTGTGCATTAAATTGCTGTCCTTAGAACATGACTTTGAGATCAAAATTCACATGCAAGTGATTTATTTATGCAATGGTTCTTTAAAAAGAAGAAAAAATTTTTAAAAAAATGTGGGAATCCCAGAAGTAAGGAAGGATAAGGGAAAAGTCACGCACCATTTTGAATACAGATGTAGGGCCAAGCTCAGTTTAACGTAGATGTAATGGTACCTAAATGCAATTTCTTCTCATAGCCAAATGCTGATTTTATCTTTTGGCACAAGTCAATAACTGGGCATTCATCCCCTCCAGCCAATGTCCACCGAAAGTTCCAGTTAGTAGTTAAAGGATAAGGACAAGTGAACATAGAATGCCGTTGCACAAGAATGTAGATGCATGAACACCAAGCAAAAAATGGAAAAGCAAAGAAACCTATGTAGGCACTCTTGTCTGAAGGACTATAGGAGGGATCCTGAAGAGAGGCCAGAGTGGCTGTGTATGAGAGGCAGTGATGGTGAGCAGAAGGGAAGAGGCTACCTCATTCCTTTCTGTGCTACTGAAAAACAAAAAGAGATTTTTTTAAATTTACAGCACACAGATTTGTTAAACCTTTATTATTTTCATGTTTACTAGGATACTGAAGAGAAAGGATTAAATTCAATTTTATTCATTAAAAAAACCCTAATCGTTTACTGACTTCTTCATTTATAAGTGTGAATATAATGTGTGTTGATTGTAAGCTATGAGCCATATTTCATTATATCATTAATATAAATATAAGGAGATCAAATACATACTCATGGAACACATGTTTACCTAACATTTAGATAAGAATATATATATATATATATATATACTCAATGAATATACTCAATATATATATACATATATATACATATATACTCAATGAATGATCTTATAATAAGATGATCTTATAATAAGGATTAATATACCCATACACAATAAGTGGACATTATCATTATCCAAGGTTAGAAACACTAAAGATTCACAGATTTCAGACATAGTATCAGTGAGGTGAATTCTTGGTATGTGTTTCTTGGTACGAAGGGTAAAAGACCCAGAAAATTGAAGAGTTCTCATTTTATGGATGGGCTGATTATTCTTATTGCTGTTTTGAATATATTGATGAAAGACAATGCTTATGAAGGTGGAGTAGAAATGCCCTTTACTTTCTTCCATTGTCAAGACTCATCTCAAAAGGTTAGAGAGATCCAGGTAAGTCATTTGTGTAAATGAAATAAATGACAGCACAGGCAAAGATAAAATAACTTAAAGTATTTAAGGGAACAAAAGGAGAACTTGACACTACTGTGTAAACATCTATGAATGAGGTGGTCAAGTGAAGTTTGATGAGCAAAACCCAAGGGAACAAGAAGAGAGTCAAGAGACAAAGTCATCCTGGTCCATCATGAAGAAAATATGGTTATTTGTATTGAATACCGAAGATGGATTATCTAAGACAAAAATAATACATACTACACATTCCATGCAATATATTTTTCAAAAAGAGAATATATAATTTTCCTTTTGTCTGATAAAATTGTAAAGATAAATGCTTTTTCCATTGTTTGCTTCTGAAGTTTAAATGATAAAATGTGACTAGATTGTAGCATACTATCACAAACATTTCGGAAGGTGAATTATACAACTTTGTGTACTGAATGAAAACCATGATTCAAACCTGTTCTCAAATAACTGGAGTGAGAGTGATTAGTGTTCCTTGAGGAAAGAAGCAGAATATGACCCTGACTCAGCACGAAAGCTTATTGTATACAAGCGAAGATTTGTGCCTGCTCTGTGAACCAGGAGAAGAAAAAAGTGGGTCATGCACCTTAGTTGGGTGTAACTAAGGTAATGGCTCCTTCTTCTCCTCGATTTTCCTTCTAAAGCAAGACAGTTGGCTACGCTTAGCCCTGGGGAAAGACAGCTTGCTAAAAATTAAACTCAATTTTACATGGAGAATAAAGACAATGACTATCCAAAGAAAAGTAGGCTTATTTGTCAGTGACTCTGTAAGCTGGACCCGAGACTAACCATTTGAAGAGAGTCAGTGTCTACATTGAGATTCTGCCATGACCTCATCCCCAGGGTCACGTATGGCCAGCTTTCTTATCATGTCTGTGATGCTCTACATGCAATGTATTTACTAAATATCATTCTTTTAGAAGCAGGTTTGGATTCCTAAATTTCCCAAACTTAAAATAAATATACTAACTATAACTTAGCAATGACATGCGAGGTGGATTTGTTTGTCTGAATCTTTCAGTTTGTATTCCCCTTCTTCTTCAATACAGTAAGAAAAGTTTCAAGGTTTCAGACTTTGTTGACAGGAGGCCTTATCTCCTCTGAGGAGATGGTGAGTTGGGTAGAGAGAGGCGGGGGAGGCATGAGAAGAGGAGGGAGAGGAAACTGAGATTAGTATGCAAAAATTTTTAAAAAATTAAATAAAAAAATCACAAGAATAAAAAAAAGAAACATTTGTAGTTGTCAATGCATTTCTACAGGCAATTAAGATAACTTCTCTTCTCTAACCATTAAAAGAAGCAACATGATCTTACAAAATAGGCCCCAATCTCCTCACTGGAATTAGTGTAAACTAAAAAAAAAAAAAAAAAAAAAAGAGAGAGAGAGAGAGAGAGAGAGAGAGAGAGAGAGACAGAAAGAAAGAAACCTCCAAATCTTGGAGTTCTTAAAATATTTAAAAATGTTGTAAAACTGCATTGAACAAATTATTTTACTCTGTGTGTGTTTACTAATATAATTTATTTTAAACAAAAGTAGATCTAAATCTTAGACACACACACACAGTCACACTAGAACACGAGCATAAAATGAAATAGTAGTCATCAGTACCCTAAGAAATGGGTGTTATCAGCATGCTCTTCGATTTTCAGTTTTGAAGTATTGGCTACTGAGAATAATAGGTTACATTTTTCTTTATTTATACACTTTCCAATTTAAAACAGAGTTTCATAAGTTAGAGAAATAAGTGACAAGTTGGAAGGCTTCTTATTTGTTGTGTGGTGAAATTCCCAAAAGTCACGACTGAAGAGCACCAGCTCCACTCTTGTCCAGTGACAACAAAGTGAAATTCCAAAGGATCCTGAGGTGGCTGATTATCCCATTCAGAATGTGTTGACAAGTAATTAAATGAGAATATTTTTATTTAAAATACCTATATCAACCTAAAACTAAAAATAACTCTTTTATAAAATTGAAAGTTATGCATTAAAAAATGTTTTTTCCTCATTCCTCATTTACAAAACTTCCCTTTGCAGTGGGCTGAAATCATTACAGAAAACCACAGCAATCAAAATACAGAGTTGTGCAGACGAGTCTCAATAGATACATTTATAAAACAATTCTTGACCCTAAGTTCAGGGAACAGAGTAAAAGAGGAGACAGAGGATTGTAAAATTAGACGATCAGGGAGCTTACTATTAATATTAAATCGTCTCCTAGGATTGTCAGAATTTGCAACCAAACCATATCACCAGCATAGCTGTCTAAACATGAACTGAAGAAGGACAACAAAAATAGACATGTCAAATGGCTATACCTTTTACATGATGCTCACATGTGATCTCTTAATGAGATCCTTACAAACACTGTGGTCATGGTGAATACACTCTGGCAGGGCAGTACTGTTAAGATTAAAGGCAGAAATTTTTATTTCAATAAAAACGAAAAAAAAAGAAAAACATCATCTTCTCTTTTATGCTTTCCCAGATCTTTGATAGCAATAGGAATCTGAAAATTGATCTATTTTCTTCTTTAAACCAGCATGTGAAAAGAAATGGGATGCCTACCAATGCGTTATAAAATAACCCACTGAAAGAAGTTTCATGTTCTGCCAAACCTGGAATCGCCTGGAACACAGCCAATCTTTATTGTTAAGTTATATCTCTAGTCCAGGAGGTAGCATGTCGGAGGTACAAATTTAGACAATGATGCCTCAGACAGTTTCGTTTCATATGAATCATCTTTGTCAGTATTTCATATTACGGACACTACTGTGGGTGGAGACATTTGATACAGATCCTCAGGTCATATTTTAACGCCATTATTTGCAAGTTGATTTTCAGTGCTACCCTGTAGTACATGAGGGTGGCCAGGAACCGCGTATTGGTCAAAAGGGCTCAACAAACTAAGTTGCACGCTACTGTGTGTTGGTCATTTCTGTCTTCTTTCTCAAGGATAGAGGATTTCTAAAAACTTAATTTGATAGTAGTTTCATCATAGTTTCTAGCTTTCTTTGGCTACTTATACTTTTAATAAATTGATTTTTAGTAGTTTAATAGGGTAAGTAAAAACGGAAGCTTAAAAAAATCTAGTAAGTAGTTTTCATGTAATCTAATATTAAGATTCTATAAATTCTTGAGAAAAATTATGGCAACTGTAGAAATTTAGGCAGCCACCTCTTAGTGAAAAATGATGAGCTGAATACAATGTAATGTGGTTAATAATTTATACAATTCGAATTAAGGTCTGGCATAAAAATCTAATGGAGCTATATAAATGATGGCCTCATTTATTTTGTTAAATTATTTTTAGATTTATGTTTTGACATTTTATTGACATTAAGTTTCATCCCAGTTGTTGACATTATTTTTTATAATACTCTTTTCTAAAGAAAATAAGAATGGTGAATATTTTAATAATGCTATATTTTGGAAATCATTATAGTTAATGAAATAACTTGTTTAAGGGAAAATGCATTTAAAATGACCTCTATACTTCTGTGTAAGCAGCACCCTGAAAAGCAGAACATAGAATCATTTAGACATTAATTCATTTATCCTTGCTTTGCATGTATAGTTCTTAATTTCTCATTGGAGTCAACATGGAAGTCTTCCTCAAGCTGAAGGAATGAGCTGTTCATAGTTGCATTTCCAGAACAAATGACAACCAGAATATGAAGACCCTCTCTCCAAGATTGTTTCTGGATTCACACCAACTATCTATATATGTGCCTTTAACATTTTACCTACATTATTGCTCAGTCCAAGACTCAGAGACAAAGACAGAGTCTTATAGAGAAAATGAATACAAACAAAAGGAAGCAATCTTATTTCTAAAATAGTTATTGACAGTTAAGTCATGCATTTCTATTTCCCCCTCTAAAGTGGCAAAAATGGGTCCCATCAAAAATGTCTTTGTTTATAATATAGTTTAGAGATCATAAGAATGACTGGTGTTTATGGTACAATAGTTTGCATTTTTATTTTCTTCCTGGTGATTCTTAGATATTGGCTTAAATCGAGTGGGATATAGAAGTTCAAATGGCTCCAAAGTCCTTACACTACAGTCATGCAATTTCACAATCTCCCTGTATTACTCATAACTGTGAACATTAATAATCAAGCTAGATTTAGGGTGAAATTTTCTTTATAAAATATTATTAAGTCTTGGTGATTACATTTGTGGACTTGTACACATTCTATACCATCTAATATTAGGGATAAATTTAATGATCTTTTATACCCAAGAAGTATAGCCTTTATCTGCCACCTCTTCCTTTTCTTCATCTTTATCTGCTCCTTCAGCTAGGCTACACTCAAGCAATCACCTGTCCAGTGTCCAATAGAAAATTGTAACATTTGCATTTTTTCAAAGCAAATTGACTGGAGTTTCTTTTGCCTGTCTTTATCCTCTATACAATTTGAAGAAAAAAAAACCCAAAATATGTTTTAAAATACTATTGGAAATATATAGAAAAACAGGTTAATGTAAAGGATGCAGTGATTATATTTATCTCCTCACTCATTCACAGTTCATAATTAATTCAACAGCTGTATTTCCAACAATTTCCTCTATATTTCCAAATAAAAGTACATGAAAAGTAAGAGTATGACTTCAGTATGTCCAGGAGAAAGTGTCCATATCATGTCTAATTCCAAGTACGACTGCCTTTCACACTGTGCCTTGGGATATCTTTAGTGCAGTTTTTACATTCATGCCTGTGTTGTGACGATGATCTGCTATCATTTGTCAGAGTTGCTGTTGCTGTGTGGTTCAAGTTTGACTGCAGTTTGTACCATGAATGTCTCTCAGATGCCCAGATGTTGGCTGATGTTTCATCACTGAAGGCACAGACTCTAAGTGAGACTGAGAATCTATGAACACTATTTCTTCCACTCTTTTGTTCTCTGTTCCTGAGTTGGGTGGTTTTGCTTTTTCATGTACTCCCAACTTGATAACCATCCCTTGAGCCCCATTGCTTGGAACAGATCAATCAATCATAGACAAGGCCAGCTGGCCTGGGTCTGAAAAAGCATGGGATAAAACCGGACTTGCTGAACATAGTGGACAATGAGGACTACTGAGAACTCAAGAACAATGGCAATGAGTTTTTGATCCTATTGAACGTACTGGCTTTGTGGGAGCCTAGGCAGTTTGGATGCTCACCTTACTAAACCTGGATGGAGGTGGGCGGTCCTTGGACTTCCCACAGGTCAGGGAACCCTGATTGCTCTTCGAGCTGATGAGGGAGAGGGACTTGATCGGGGGAAGGGGAGGGAAATGGGAGGCGGTGGCGGGGAGGAGGCAGAAATCCTTAATAAATAAATAAATTTAAAAAAAGACACAAAATGGATCATTTGTTTTTATGAATTTGTTACCTTAGGTTGATTGCTGTAACAAGGGAAAGATGAGTGATGCAATTTTACAGTCTGTTTTATACTGTAGAATTAAACCAACATAAGTATATTTTGGTCTACATAAGTCAATAACCTTAAATAGCAGTTTAATGAGAAAAATTGGTAACAGTGAAATGTCTGAAAACTTATTGGTGTGGCCTTTTAAATATAGTAGAAATTATAACATTTATGGAAGTCTCATGGGATTTCTAGGGTTTATTTTAGTTTTAATAAGGATTATATTCAACAAAGTGTGTAGAGATTACATTATCAGGAATTAAGTACTTGGACGTTTTATGAAGAATGACTTATCTATTTCTAAAAAGTATTTTAGTTTCTACATAATGGTTTGTGGATCTTTAAGCCAATACATTCCTATGGCTTATTTACTTTTGTGTGTATTTACTGTGAGTTGGGAAGGTCTTTCATGTAGTTGAACAGTATTCATAATCTGGACAAATCAACAATGTTCTAATATAGAATTTTGTTCCCAAGTATTAGAGCACATTTGAACCAGACAATGGTTTTGTAGCAATGCAGGTATTAGTTTAGTAGATGTTTAGAAGATTTGGATCTATAACTCTACGTGAATTCTAAGTGCTCCCAAGTGAATCTGATGCTCTTAAGTAATGAATCATGTTCAAAATTCAAGATATTAACTCTTCATTGCATTCTCTTGCTTTCATTCAATTTTCACTTATGTGCCTTCCTTCTGCTTTGCATTTCGATTTGCATTGAGGGACTTTGCATTCTTCCACATTAAATTAATGTTAAGGACATATCAAAAATATCTCTCTCGAGTACAGACTATCCCACATCTACAAATGTCAAAACCTCAAAATTGAAAATAGTAGAACTTTCTGATCACACCCATTTCTTAAGGAACTGATAATTAGTGTTTCATTATATTTGTGTGTGTGCATGTATGTGTGTTTAAAGAATTAGGTCTACTTTTGTTTAAAATAGTTAAATTAGTAAACATAGAGAGAAACAGAGAGTAAAATAAATTGTTCAATGAAATTTCACAATATTTTAAAACATTTTAGGAACTCCAGGACTTGTAGGTCTATATATTTTCAGTATATACTAGTTCTAAAGAGACTAGCCTCTGTTTTCTAAGATCACATTGCTTCCTATAATGACCACAGTAAAAAGTTGTCTTTATTATCTATAGAAATGCATCGGCAACCAGAAACTTTTCATATAGTACACATGAAGAGAGAGACAACAAACTAGAACATTTGGGGCAACAGATCTTTAAAAGTGAATGGGCTCAGTTATGTTTAATTTAGCAGGAAATGGCCCTTCATGGTTCCACAGGATCCAGGGTCCACAAGTTCATGTAAGTGACTTTAGTGATTGCTCTTATTAACTATGGACCCATGTTACAAATTTAAAAAACAATGAAATATATGTAATACTTTCTGAAACAATAGACCTGTGTTGAATAGAGTCTTTATGAGTAACTAGAATAAATTGTCACCAACAGGAGAAAAATTTTATTTCAGATTGCTTCCTGGTTCTGGGTATTACAAATAATTCTGCTATGAACATTGTTGATGATGACTGAGTATCCTTTGGGTATATGCCCAAGAGTTGTATCTCTGGGTGTTGAGGTAGATTGCGTCTCAATTTTCTGATAAAAACGCTATACTGATTTAAAAGCGGTTGTACCAGTTTACACTCCCATCAGCAGTGGAGAAGTGATCCCCTGACTCCAACATGAACTGTCCTCGGTTTTGTTATCTTAGCCAATCTGACTGGTGTAAAATGTTATCTCATAGTCATTTTGATTTGCATTTTCCTGATGATTAAGGATGTTGAGCAATTCCTTAAATATCTTTTGGCCATTTCAGATTCTAATGATGATAGTTCTCTGTTAAGCTCTGTACCCCATTTATAATTGGATTATTTTGAACTTTGATGTCCAGTTTCTTAAATTCTTTATATAGTTTGGAGATCATCCTTCTGTCAGATGTGGGCTTGGTGAAGATCTTTTACCACTCCGTAGGTTGTTTTTCTTTCAAATTTATTTACTGTATCCTTTGCCTTACAGAAACTTTTCAGTTTCAAGAGGTCTCATTCATTGATTGTTGCTCTCAGGGTCTGTGTTACTGGTGTTATATTTAGGTAGTAGTCTCCTGGGCCAATTTGTTCAAAGGCTACTTCCCGTTTTTTCTTCTGTCAGGTTCAATTTAACTGGATTTGTGTTGAGGTATTCGATCCTCTTGGACTTGAGTTTTGTGCATGGTAATAGATATGCCCATTTGCAATTTTCTGCATTTTGACATCCAGTTAGACCACTATTTGTTAAAGATTCTTTGCTTTTTCCATTGTATCATTGGAGGACTCTAAGAGGGACACATGAATTGTCCTCGGGAGTGGAATTACATAATACCTCCTAGGTAAACTTTGAGCAAGGGTAGGTGATAAAATAGAAGGGAAGGGGAATGAGACAATGTGAGAATGGAGACCAGGGGGTGGAGGATGGAGCAGGAGAACAAAGGAAAAGAGATATTGATAGAATGAGTCACTACGGGGTTAGGAAAAGGCCTGGTTCTAGGGAAATTTCCAAGAACCTACAAGAACCCAGCTAAGACTCCTAGCAATAATCGAGAGGGTGCCCAAACTGGTCTGCCCCTTTAATCAGGTTGGTGGATACCCCAACTTTTATCAAAGAGCCTTCTTCTAGTAAGTGATGGAACTAGATGCAGAGATCCACAACGAAGCACCAACCTGAGCTCTGGGAATCCATTCAAAGAGAAAAAGGAGGGAATGTACGAGCGAAGGATGTTCAGCTCATGATAGAGAAATGTACAGGGACAGCTGAACCAAGCTCCTGGGAACTCATGAACACTAGACCAACAGCAGTGGAGCCTCCATGGGACTGAACTAGGTCCTTGGTATTTGGAAGACAGTGGTAAAGCTTGAACTATCTGATGAGCCCCTGGCAGTAGGATCAGGATATATCCCCAGTGCATGAGCTAGTTTGTTGGAACCTATCCCTATGTTGGGATGCCATGCTCAGCCTTAATGTAGAGGGGAAGGTTTTGGTCCTTCCCCAAATTAGTCTACCAGACTTTGTTGACTCCCAATGAGAGATCTTACCTGTTGGGAGGAGTGAATATTAGGTGGGTTGGGGAGGGAGATGGTTGGGGGCAGGAAGAGTGATAGAGGGGAGAACTGTGGATGTAATGTAAAATGAAATTTAAAAAAATTATAAAAAACATTTTATAGAATTTAAATTTTTGATCTTAATTCTTGTTTTATAAATTAAAAATGTAAATGTTCATTATTAAGAATTTGTTATTATGAAAGACTGATTAAATATCTGATTGTTGAAAAAGATTTATTAAAGATTTTACACACTTGTGAATAAATAATGCTAGCATAAATATACAATATGATCTATACCCAATGCCCACTAAGTAATACATGTAATCACATAAGAGTAGATTAATTTTATTTAAATACTCAGTTTTAATAACCAGACAATGTATGATGTGACTAAAACAACTTTGTGTTTCATGTATGTCCTTCAATAACATCAATTAAAGCATACTTAGGTTTATGTTGCATTTGGCACAAAACTCCTTTCAGTAATTTGTCTCTTATCTTCCACAAATATTTACTTTGTGTATGCAGTTTAGAGACATATCATAAAACAGATCATATCTATAATTTTAGAGACGGGAAATTCTTTTAGTGTTTTACACAGTGGTAATTAAGCGGGTATTCAAAGCACATGAACTGGAGAGATCAGCAAATTTTAGAACTTATATTGGCTTTTGTGAAATAGGGATTTCAAAATACCTCTCCCAGCTGCCAAAGAAAGGTCTAACTTGGTTAGACCATATCTCCAACCCATTTCTTTTGGATTTGCACATAGGTTCTATTCAGTACGACACATACACCACTCCTAGTTCTTGTTTTTGTGGGACTGAAAACATGGGTCTGATGATAAGTCTTATGGTAATTGCTTTGCGGGGGGTGGTGGTGTTCATTTTTTCTGGCATCCTCAAATTTGAATCCAATGAAATGAAGATGTAGACTGGAGTGGGTTAAGCTCCGTGGCACTGTTCCTTCTTAGAGCAAGAGTAGTTTCCTTCTGCATGATTGAAATCATGCCTATATCATCCTCTTAATGTCTGTAGTACGGTGCTTAATGGCTTCATCAGGATATATTACTTTCCTTAGCACGGAGCTGCCAGCGAAACACAAATCATTTAGAGAGAGTAATTGTTAGAGAAGGACAGGGTTCAGGGGTTGAAGAATCACAGCTGAAAGTAAGGAACTAGAAAAAAAACGAAAGGGTTTGTGGAAATTAAGGAACAAGAAAAAACCAGTGAAAAACAGGCTGTTTTAGTTTCAAGAGGAGAAATACAGGCAAATGATTTTTTACTCTATTGATACAAATTTATAGGTAATTCTTAAACATTATCAGAAATCCTGCACATTTTACGTATTTTTTATTGTCTATTTTGTCAGTTAAATATTATTGTTGTGGTTAGAGATTTAGTCTACTTTGTATGCATCATTATCAGAATGGTGCTTTCATGAGAAAACAATAAACATTTAAAATTTGAAAAAAGAGAGCCAGAAATCTATGCAATATGTAGGAAAAATTCCTTATGAGATATAGCATTATTGGCATATAACATGGCAAGTTATACCCTAATGGAATCCTTTCAATATTCTTTCTATATATCTAATCTGATTTGGGATATGTTAGTATTTTGTGAATATTTTCAGTGTACCTATGCCTTATTGATGACAGTTATTCCACTTGTTTGTCATTTCCTTATAAAATCAACCCAAATTTGACAAGATGGCGGGGGACTTGAATAAAAACAAAGACAAAGAATTTTTGGAATAATAAAACTGAAGCTTCCTGGGAGTGTTTTTTCTGAGAATGCATTTTCTGAGAATCTTCAGGCTGCTTTCCTTAGTTGAAGGTTTTAAGCAGCGACTTGACGAGAAAATCAGCTTGACATGTGCAGATACAATGTCATAGAGAATGGCTTTCATCAGAAGTAGAGGACAGACAAACTTGTTGATGGCAGAGCACCAGCGTCAGCCTAGTGTTGCACATCTCTGTGGATGGTGGCTTTAAAAGAACAGAGTAGCTAAATTGTGGAGTCCAGTTAGTCATGCTGGTTTGGGATAAAGGTTTTTCGAAGTTTTCTTTGCACAGTGAGTTCATGTCGAGAATCACCTGCTGCAAAGAAGTATGTGAAGCACTTGGAAATGTATAGCATTTTGGTGAACTTCTGTTTTGCTTCATATACAGAAGTCTAAATTTATGATGACTCTTTTAGTGGCAGTATACAGTGAAAGAGGGGAGGGTAGCAACTGTAGAAATCGAAACAATGATGGTCGAGGCAAAGAAAATAATAGTAAGTAAGAGAGTAAACTCAGAAGTGATCATGGGGATGAAAGCCTCAGAAAATACTGTGAGTACTTCATGATGAAGAAACAGACATCCGTAACTAAGAGACAGACTGGAACAAACATGGTTAATGTGAACTTTCAGAATTAATTATATTGATGTGTCTTAAAACACAAGGAGACAAACATTAGAAATAGGTAATCATCCCAGCAGTAGAGGTGCATACGTCTAATTCCCAGCCCTCAGGGGAAGGGCAGATGGAGGAGTCTCTGTGAATTTGAGGCAAGTGGTCCACAGAATAAGATTTATGGCAGGTGGGACTGCACAGAAACCCTGTTATAAAAAACAAAATAGAAAAAGAAAAAAATAAGTAATTAAATATCAGAATCATTCAACAAGTTTGGGGAGAGGTGGCATGGGATTTATTTTGGGGGAGAATCAAGCATAGGTTGGAGTTGTAAAGAATTTTATTTAAAGGAAAGAGGATGGAAAATCATCCAGAGAGGATTATCAAAATGAAAAGCATATTAAAATAATGTGGACATTATATATATATATATATATATATGTGTGTGTGTGTGTGTGTGTGTATTATGTAATAAAATGTTAAAATAGTGAAACAGTAGACATTTTCTGATGCTCTTCCATACATATGCTCATGTTCCTTCAATCCAAATATCAATCATTTTATAGAAAGTGCTCAATAATTTATTTTACTCTTAAGAGGTTCCTGGCTAAACTCAGATAAAAATTTGGCATATCACTTACCTACAAAATATTAGAATTGATATTTGCATATATACATACTGATTATAACACCCTTGCTTATTGTTTTTAATATTGAAAATCAGACTGGATATTAGTAAATATACTGAAAGTCTAATAATTTTATATCTCTCATTTATGCTCTTTAAGTTCTTTTTTATCTGTACATTTTCAAATTAAATACAAGTCATGATAAAAATAAAACCTTTTCAACAATTCAACAGATTTATCTACTTGAGTGTCAGTTCAAAAAATATTACAGACTGATCATTTATTTTTTTCTACCTCACTAATCTTTCGTTGGCTTTGGATTCTTGCAGACACTTTTCCACATAGATCACGAGAACAAACATGAGATTTTATTAGAAATATGCTGGGAAATGGTAATAAGGCTTGTAAATCTTCCTAAGACTTAATTGTGTATTCAAAAGAAGTGAAAATAGCAACATTACCTAATGGTGTTTAATACATATTTTATAATGTTCCTACTTTTATTATAAATGATTAATAGTTCCTTGCTCGTGCTCCGTCTCCTTCTGCTCCAGGAACTCAGGACCACGAGGGGTGCACCCACACACTAAGACAATGGGGATGTTCTATTGGGATCTCACCAAGGCCAGCTGGCCTAGGTCTGAAAAAGCATGGGATAAATCCAGACTAGCTGAACATAGCGGACAATGAGGAATACTGAGAACTCAAGAACAATTGCAGTGGGTTTTTGATCCTACTGCACGTACTGGCTTTGTGGGAGCCTAGGCAGTTTGAATGCTCACCTTAGGAGACCTGGATAGAGGTGGGCAGTCCTTGGGCTTCCCACAGGTCAGGGAACCCTGATTGCTCTTCGAGCAGATGAGGGGGGGGGGGGACTTGATCGGGGGAGGGGGAGGGAAATGGGAAGCGGGTGTGGGGACGAGGCAGAAATTCTTAATAAATAAATAAATTAAAATAAAAAATAAAAAAAAAAAATAAAAAAAAAAATAATAATAAAAAAAAAAAAAAAAAAAAAAAAAAATAAATGATTAATAGGTGACAATGAAATCTGTCTTGCTGTGTCTCTTAAAGGTATGACTTATATACAGTCCAACTTAATATTTCGCTGTTTTCATAACGTCTTGATGGCATTCACTATCTGATGCTTGCCATCAATTCTATAGTATCATAATGAATTATTTCTCCACAAGTCTGTTTGCTGAAATTGTATAAATGGATCTATGTATAATATAAATATTATATTCCTTCTGTAGTAAAACGTGTTCATTTTAAATGTGTTTTCTAGAGAAAATCGTATGTTTTTAAAAGAATATGTTTTTCATTTGTGATGTTTTCATCCCTTAGATCCAGAAGCAGCGAGAGGAACATGCAAGGAATAACACAAAAAGGAGAGAGAGGGAAGAAAGCAAAAAATCTAACTCAAAAAGAATAAACATAATTCATTTGCTTATAGTGACTTTCTGCATTTACACAAAGATTATTACATGGAATAAAGGTTTCTGAGTATCATTAGTAGTACTCTTTCTTAGAGGGCTCTTTGTAAATGCAGGATAATTCAGGGATAGACTACTGAGGACATAAGAAGTCACAACAGTTAAAGAGGCTGCTGCGACACAAATCATTTTCCAAGGAATGGTAAATGTTTCTGAAGTAAACAATTGAGAAAAAAATATACTCTCAATAAAAGGCAGATAGTCTAAGCAGAGAAGTCATGCACTCTTGGGAGAGACGTCTTTGAATAAAATGCTTATGAAGGTCTGTACCACATTGTCTGCAGCCCTCATAAAATGCAAGACAATGCTCTGCGAACAATTGCTCCTGAGACAAAGCTGGATTACAAATGATTCTCTAACTCAATCCAGCTGTGATTTTCACATTGTTCCTCACAAAGTGTGCAAGTTTAAAATAAGAAGTACTTTGCAAAGTTTACAGCTTGGTTAGTTGTTTAGCTGCGGCATTACCAACCTGAGTACACTGACATTTTCTGACCCCGGATTTCTGTTTTATTTACAATTAATTTTTAAAATGCGTGCGTCAGCATCATCACACAAAGTTTTCTTTCTATTATATAATGGATACTGAGTCCTGAGCCATAATAGAGGACTGTTACTAAAATTTTGGTATCACACAAACTTGGTTGAAGTCCTCCTTTGAAAAAACATAGTCTGATTTTAGAAAGAGTATTGATTTGGGACTTGTGAAATCTACAACATAACCTAATTTAGATGAAACAGTGAATAAGAAAGCTCTATCTCAGTCTTAGGAGGTTAAGGTCTTTTAGGAGAGGTATAAAAAATAAACATTAATAAAAAGATGAGGTCAGTCGAAGTCATAGAGATAGAGAACAGGTGATCTGTCACCATGAGTTGGGATAGGATGCACATGATGGAGAAATGGGTAGGACTCCAAGCAGGTGTCATGAGGTATGTGCTTGAGGTGAACAAAGGGATGTGTGTCTTGAGAACAGTTGCATGAGCTCCCCATGCAATAAAAGAGCATATACTTCTCACACTGTTTCAAATGTCATGGTGTTTGAAGTGTCTTAATATTTTTGTTTTACTTTGCCACAGTGTCTCATGCAATCATGCTGTCGTCATGCTTGCTTTGTAGCTGAAGATGATCTTGGACGTTGGATTGTTCTATATCTGCTTCTCAATTGGTAGGATAAGAAATTTGTCCCATCACGTATGGCTTTATGAGTTGTGCTGGGAAGAAAACCTGGTTTAATGTATGCTAGGCCAGTACGTTCTTATGAACTAAGTCTGAACATGAGTTAGGCTCCTTCAATCATTGTGCCTCTACATATTTTCTTTTGTAGCTGAATGTTATAGGAAGTCTCCTTATTTTAGTTCATATTTTGTGTTTTGAGTTATCATCATTACTTGGCTGTATGATTCTCAAAGAATAGTTAAAAGTACTTTACTTCCAGCATCCTCTTTTCTGAAATCTTTCATTTCTCATTGAAACTGTGTTATTGAAGAATCAAGTGGCAGATATTAATACGATGTGAAGGGAAGAACAATTTAAAGGACCAGATGGTATGGAACTCACAACTAACTTTACTGCCATGTGAAAAGATAGAAATGGATGTATTTGTGTCTGCAATATTTGTTTTAGAAAACAAGAGAAAATAAATGCTGTTGTAATTTACAAAAACAAAATCAGCACATGAGAGAAAGATGCCAGGCAACAGAACTCAGGTTGAGAAAATTTTTTATTGGGGGAAAGTGAATGGGAAAAGAGAGGAGAGAAGGTGGGACCTGCCTCTGGGGACAAGAGTTGCAGAAGAGAGGAGAGAGACAAAGACGGACAGAGAGACAGGCAGAGAAGAAGAAAGTGAGAGAGAAAGGAAGAGACAGACAGAGAAAGATGGAGAGAGAGAGAGGTAGGGCCCTTTTAAAAAGGAAATGGCCTTTTTAAAAGGAAATGGCCCTTTTAAAAGGGAATGTAGTGCTCTTAATGGCTACAGCTTAAGATGTGTCCTGTGAGAACCCTAGGTCAGGCCAAAACAGATGCCTAAACTAACACATACATTCTAAAATGGCTCCAAAATAGGTTCATAAACTATATATTGCCAATGTTTATGTAGTCATAAGCAAGATACAAGATCTAATTCTATAGGTAATGAATTAATATAGGTCAAATTTTTATGTAGCATGTGAAGCAAGGATAGTGCTTGGAAAAAGAGGCACCAAGAATAAACACCTGAAAATAGAAAGGTTGAGATAATTAATATATTTTGAATCTAAATTCTAATCAAGGGTGTCTGTGCCAACACATAAGGCCTGTTAGTGGAGCTGGTCCACAGTGCAGAGCACCCTGATTCTTATTTGCTCGAGTGGTACTTTTAACAAGACCCAAATTTCCTTGTGTTCCCCCCAATACTCCTTCAGAACTATGATTATGGTCAGCTCTTTGGATGCTGTGGAGCTTGAGTACTAACCCAGGCTTTAGTTGAGAACAGTTATTTATTGAATTATGAAACAGAGAACATGAGTCCTTACAGAAGGCAATGCAGGAAAGGAAGGCTGCAGATTAGAGCTCACTGCATTCTGTACTACAGGGCCAGTGTGCTATCTCAAGAGGAACCTGCTTCCCAATGATAGCCTTTGATGAGTGCAGTGGAGGAGTCTGAAATGCCACCACATACAGTAGCTAGATCTCTGCAAGCCACTAAGTAGATTTAGTGTGTGTGTTCACCTTACAGTACCCTAGCTATGTGTCTTTAGAGGAGATAATAACTTTCAACAGAAGATTAAGCAACAACATCAATGGTCCTGAAAAACCCATGTTGTTTATCTCTAATGCTGAAAGAAGGTGATGTAGATGGAGGGAGAAAATCCTCAACTTTAGTTGGAAGTCAGATACCTGAGGTCTTGAAGTTTCAGTGTGACATCTAGTTTGTCAAATGTTCTCCCAATGGGAACAGAGGGAAGGTGGGAAGAAACAAGTTTAACTCATCAGTAACTTCTGGATGGACTTGATGGAAAATTAATGGGGCAGATACTTAGGCAAGTCTTTCAGCACAATTAAAAATCTGAAAATTTGGTGATTTACAATTTAAATAATAACTATAGCATGCTAAACTCTCAATTTTCAAGTCATTTTTTAGAATCAGAACACTATAAATCGAAGAATGATGATTTCCCTCTTACAATGACCAGAGGACTGGATAATACACCAAGAGTTAGGTGTCTGCCTTTCAAGCATAGTGACAAACTGCCTATGAACTGATCCATAAGATTGCTTCTGTGTAACAACCAGAAGGGCAATCTAAAGATAAGTGTAATGAATGACCCTGAGCATAGTGCTCTTAGAGAGTTCATTTAGCCTCCAAATCTGCTCCCAATCATTAACTAATTTCTTGTGTTGTATAATGAAAATATTCCCAGCAACTTGAAAATCCCCACCTTGGTCTTCTCTGTGAAGTATGATAATGATAGGCCTCATCAATTTAAGGATTAGAGGACACATTCAACCGCAGATACTACAGAAACAATGTAATCTCTATTATCTCTCCCCTCAATTGAATATCGTATCTCAATACAGAAAACAAATTAGGACTTAAAACTAATTATGTTTAATAAAGTATTATCAGCTGTACAAATTATTTGAGACTTACTTTCAGTGGTTGATTAAACTAGCATCCTTAGAATGCTAGTATCCTCAATTATCTGAATATTGACCAAAAATCTTTTCATTTTTCCTAATCTAATAAGCTTAGAACTTTGCTCCTGTTTCTATCAATAGAATCATGGCAAGCTAAAATATGATGGTAGGTTGAAACTCTCTATATATAGTATGTCATGTACAATTTTGGAGACACAGTGAAATGATTTTATGGTAGAGAGTCAGTCAGCCTTATGCAAATGAAGAGGTCTAGCAGTTTTGTAAAGAGATTTGTAGTCAATAATCTAGGTCATATCAGAATACCTGGTGCAAAAAGAGAAACATCATGCTGACCAGTGGCTTCCTAGCTAAGAAAATCGAACAATATTCAGTAGATTCAATGAGAAAAAATTGTTGATTTTAAAGCTACCATTTTTGTGTGGAAGGCAGATTATGAGGAAATTATGTAACTAGCCTAATATATAGGCTTTTAAATTATTAACTATTTAGTCTTGCATAAACATATTTTTCTAATATATGTGCTTTTCATAGCTTTGTCAGAATTGACATGGTTATTATAGGGACTTTACTTTTTGATCCTCTATTAGTGTTTATTATTATACATGTTTTTCTTTTTTATTTTAAATTTATTTATTTATTAAGGATTTCTGCCTCCTCCCCGCCACTGCCTCCCATTTCCCTCCCCCTCCCCCCATCAAGTCCCCCTCCCTCATCAGCTCGAAGAGCAATCAGGGTTCCCTGACCTGTGGGAAGTCCAGGGACCGCCCACCTTCATCCAGGTCTAGTAAGGTGAGAATCCAAACTGCCTAGGCTCCCCCAAAGCCAGTACGTGCAGTAGGATCAAAAACCCACTGCGATTGTTCTTGAGTTCTCAGTAGTCCTCATTGTCCGCTATGTTCAGCTAGTCCGGATTTATCTCATGCTTTTTCAGACCCAGGCCAGCTGGCCTTGGTGAGTTCCAGATAGAACATCTCCATTGTCTCAATGTGTGGGCGCACCCCTCGCGGTCCTGAGTTCCTTGCTCGTGATCCCTCTCCTTCTGCTCCTGATTTGGACCTTGAGATTTCTATCCGGTGCTCCAATGTGGGTCTCTGTCTCTGTCTCCTTTCATCGCCTGATGAAGGTTAATATTCAGGAGGATGCCTATATGTTTGTCTTTGGATTCACCTTCTTATTTAGCTTCTCTAGGATCACAAATTATAAGCTCAATGTCCTTTATTTATGGCTAGAAACCAAATATGAATGAGTACATCCCATGTGGCTCTGTAATGTAATTTGAGATGATGAGAAGACATCATGATTCCCTCTGAGTTGTACTTTTGACTAAGGCTTGCGCTTTGGCTACTCAGGACACTTTGTGATTTCATATAAATTTGAATATTGCCTTTTTCCTAGTATTTGAACATACTTACTGGTATTTTGATAGGGATTGTTTAAAATATGTAGATTGATTTTGATGTTTAGCCATTTTACAATGATAAATTTTGAAAGTTTATTAACTTGAGAGTGCTTCTCACATCATTATCTTATAAACTTTCACTGTAGAGATTCATTAGTCACTTGGTTAGACTTATACCTATGTATTTAATGATTTTTTGTAAGATTTTATGAATGGGATATTTTTTCTGATTTGTTTCTCTACAAGATAGTTATTGGTGTTTAAAAGAATGGCTAGAAATTTCAAGATGTCATTATATTTTACCACTGAGTAATACTCCATTATATAAATATACCATATTTTCTTTATCCATTCTTTGGATGAGGGGCACCTAGGATGTATCCAGGTGCTGGAAATTACAAATAATGCTGCTATAAACATAGTTTAGCATATATTCTTATGGAATGATTGAGCATCCTTTGGGTATATACCCAATAGTGGTATTGTTGGGTCTTGAGGTAGATTGTTTCTTATTTTCTGAAAAATCGTCATACTGATTTCCAAAGTGGCTGTACAAGTTTGCACTATCCCTAGCAATGGAGGAGCATTCCCATTGCCCCATTCCCTCTCCAGCATAAATTGCTATCACTTGCCATGCACCGTGGCCCCTGTCTGTGCTCTATGAGCTAGAACCCAGTTCGCGAGCTTCGGGCAAGGGGCTGGAGTTTGAGAATACACACACACAGACCAACACACAGACCTTCCAACACTGGTACCAAAAAGGCCCTCTTTAATAGCACCTTGGAGGCTTAAATACCCTGCAGTCAATGGCCAACAGGTGAACATCCCATCCTCTGATCCTCTAGGCAAAGCACAGCTTTTAGTCACTTCAATTAGAAGGCTATAGACAGGGAAGAGCAGATGAAGGCCAGGACTTAATTGATCCCAACAATCAGTGTTTTTAATCTTGGTCATTCTGACAGGCATAAGATGAAATCTTAATATCTTTAATTTGCATTTCTCTGATGGTTAAGGACATTGAGAATTTCCTAAGCATCTTTCAGCCATTTGAGATCCTTCTGTTAAGAGTCCTTTGTTTAGGTCTGTACTTTATTTTTTATTGGATTATTTGTTCATTGGATGTCAACTTGAATTCTTTGTATATTTTGGAGAACAATCCTCTGCAGTCTAATGGATGGGTCTAGGAAAAAAAAAACATATTGAGTGAGGTAACACAGATCCAGAAAGGCAAATATAATATGCGCTCACTCATAAGTGGCTTCTAGATATAAAGAAAAACCAATTTATAGTCTACAACCCCTGGCAACTTAGACAACAAAGAGGACCCCAAAGAGACATACATGGATCTACACAGGAAGGAGAAAAAGACAAGATCTCCTGAGTAAATGTGGGATAAGAGGGTCACAGAAGGGGATAAAAGTGAAGGAGGAGGGAGAGAGGAGAGTAAAAAAAATGTATAGCTCAATAAAAACAATAGAAAAAATAAATAAAATGTAAACTTCATTGTTAAAATAAAAAGAATGGCTGATCTTCGTGTCGGTTTGTATCATGTTATACAAAAAGTGTGTATAAGTTCTAAGAGTTTCCTGGTGGGAAATTACAAATATAGATTCACATCATTTGAAAATAGTAATTTCCTTTATTCTCTTTCTATCTGTATCCCTTTTATGTCTTTATCTTGTTAGGGCTTTAGTTAATACTTCAAACAAAAGGCTGAATAATACTTTACTAGACACCCTTGATATATTCCAGATTTCAGAAGAAAGGATTTTGAATTTTCTCCTTTTAGTAAATGTCAGCTCTATGTCGAATATATCCTTATTTTATTCAAGTATGTCCCTTCTATTTTTAAATTTATTTAGAGCTTTTATTGCGAAAATGTGCTGAAAATTGTCAAAGGCTTCTTGTGCATTGATTGGGGTTATCGTGTGATGTTTTTCTTAGATCTATTTATATGCTAAACTTACCTTATTGATTTGTGTATGTTGAATCACCTTTTATCCTTCTCCCTCAAATGAAATTAACTTGATCATGACCTCAATGGGTTATTGAATACAATTTACAGGCATATTATTAAGATTTTTCAATCAAGGAAATTGGTTTAGAGTTGAGTTCCTTTCTTGTGTGTATATCTGGCATTGGTATCCATGTAATGCTAAATTTCTAAAATGAGTTTGGTTTTATTTCTTCCCTTTCTAATTTATGAAACAATTCAAGAACCATTATGGTAAGTTTATCAGAACTCAGCAGTGACTCCATCTTGTTCTGCACTTTTTCTTGGTGCATACTCTATTGATAGAATGAAGCCCATTCCCAGTCAGGAAGGGTGACGTTTTCTCTTCTGTACTTCTAAGCCCGAGCCCTTCTCCTATGTGCAGTCTTCCTGCCATCCCTACCCAGCACTTGACCTCTCTGCAGTTGACTCACCAGGCCTTTCTTCACACAAAGACTGGGGCAGCTGAGGATCCGTGAGGCCTTCAACCTAAGAACTCTTAAGATGGATTAGCTTTTATCAATATACACTCTCAAAATGGTGCCGAAAAATGAATGCAATCTAACAAAATGGCATCTTTCTGCAGCGCACTACTTTTTGAAAGGATCATCCTCTCCCCAACGCCTGTAACTTTGTATTTGCGGCTTGTGATAGTTGTGGGCTTGACCTAGAGTATACAGTGTTTGTCTGACTTACCCCTTGGAAGCAGATTCCCACATTTTCCTGTCCTGTCTGAAAACTATGGATCTGTGTCTGTCCTTTTGTTCTCTTCTCTGAGTTGTGTCCTAGTTTCTGTGTATGTCCATTATTCTTTCATTTTTCTTTTAGATTTCTGAAGTTCTTTATCAAATTTTCTTTTGGGGATGCAGTCTCCTTGCTTTCACTTGGACTCTCTCAATCACATGCTCACACTGAGTCAGCCTGTTTTCTGCCATCTTACCTAGTATCTTAAGCATGAAGGTCAAGTTGATTTGCCAGTTAGATTACACAATTTATCAGAATCACTACTTCTAGTGTATTGGAATCGTGCCCTAAACCCATGTTGTACTTCAACAAGAGAGTACACACAAAAAAATACACAACACCTAGAATGTGATGTAAGTTGTGAGTTTACTTCATTTTCAGAAGCAAATTTCTGATTGCTACTTAGCAGTGATTAGCAGTTTTGTGCAAATACCAAATTGATTTGCGACCCAAGCTTCCCACCATGAATGGTAGTTGCAATTTATTGATAAAGTCATGCCTGCCTTTTAGAAGTTCATCCTTGAGTGAAAACTGTTGTGCCCAAGTAACAACTCATCTCCATTTGAGAGTCTTACTTTGTGTTTATTGTTCAAGCACTTTATCCACCTTACCACTGAAGCATTCATACATTGCTAAGTAGCAATTAGAAATATATGTGTGTGTATGTATACATATATATTCCATATATACGGACATAAAATATCCATTTAAAGATACATAAAAGATCCATTTCTGTATGAATGGTGTGTGAGTTCATGTTGTGGGTATACGTAGTATATGCATGTGTGTGTGTATGTGTGTGTTAATGATAGTGGACAATGGGAAGGCCAAGGGAAAAAGTTGGATAGCTACTATATCACTCACTGCTTTATTTTCTTGAGTCAGGTATCTTGCTGAACCTTGAAATGGGCTGGCAGACTAATGACCTGTTATTTTCCTCAGTCTACATCTCTGGCTTTATTGCATTGTTTGACTAAGAGAAGATTGCAGAAGTTCCAAACACTCTGCTAATGTAGATAAACTCAGACTATATAACACATCAGACAAGTTGAAAATTTTCCTCACCTGTAGTAAAATATTTAATTCAACAGAATCCGCTAAACCAAACAAAAGAAAGAAATGAAGGAAGGAAGGAAGGAAGAAAGAAAGAAAGAAAGAAAGAAAGAAAGAAAGAAAAAAAGAAAAAAGATATGTGTGGTATACTAATGATTCATAACATTCCCACTTATTGCTACTTATATACTTTTATTTATTACTCTGGATTGGGTTTGCTCCTTATGAATGAGAGCAATACTCATCACTTACTACGTGCTTTGATTATTGGAAAAGTTTAGAGCAGGAACAGAAAAGAGTGGGAAAGAAGTGTCTGAATACTTCTTTTTCAAAGCTTGTATCTACCTGTCTGCCTTTTTATATGGAAGATTTTCCACATGTACAGTTCTAGTTATAGTTCCATCTCCTCTCCTCCTGGGAATAAAGGTTAGTGTTTGCTTTTTGGTGATGCAACTCTGCTTAAATATTCTCAGAATAATATTTTACAGATGCTACAAATTATCATTTGTGAGTACCTTTGCCCTGTTGATGCTTCATTGAAGCAAAATAGAAGGCCTTGTCCCTGGGATGCATAGATGGTCATCATAGAAAAATGCTGACCATAGAAAGAAAGTGAAGAAATTATGCATGTTAATCAAGGCAGACAGCAGTGTGCCAAATTAAGTTAGGAGACACAAAAAACAGGAGAATATTAAAATGTGGAGCTAACTTACATGGCACTAGATTCAAAACAGTCTGCCTAACCATCCCTTGATTTCAGTCAGGAGGAAACCTGATAGAGCAGATTCCAGTTGTTACCAGGTGGGAAGGGGCACACTTGAAAATCCATATTGTATGTGGAAAACTGCAGATGCTTTGAAAGAAAATCAGATACGGGTTTTCTGATGCTCAGTATCCTTTCTCAAGGCAACACATCAGTGGGCAGTTTCTCAACTCTGTTTTTGATCTGCTTATGAAGTATAAATTTCTTTTTCCTGTCTGAGACATTTCTTACAAGTTAAATTTTGTCTCTCCTCCTTTTTTGCTATATGTAGTTTTAGAAGATTTAGACACGTGAGATAGGGGCCATTGAATGGTTTTTGAAATCATCTGATCACCTAAGCAACTTATGTTATAGATAGACATAACTTTCATTTAATGTTGTTGCCTTTTCATATTTGATGACATTTTTATAAAATTTTAATATAGTACCCTGTAGTAATAGGAGCGGCGGGGCTGTGTTCCCAGCACACCAGCTGCCTGGCTGGCTCTAGCTTATGCCCCGAAATAATTACACGGACACTGTATTCTTTTAAACACTGCTTGGCCCATTTCTATCTAGCCTCTTCTAGGCTAATTCTCACATATTAATTTAGCCCATCTCTAATCATCTGTGTTGCACCCCAAGGTACGCTTACCGGGAAGATTCTAGCCTATGTCCATCCTGGGTCGGAGCTGAATCGCGTCTGTCTGCCCAGGAGCTGGGAGCCAGGCATCTCCGCTCCAGAGCAGAGCTGTCGAGTCTGAGCTCACTTTCTCTTCCTTCCAGCATTCTGTTCTGTTTACTCCACCCACCTATGTTCTAAACTATGAGCCCAAGCAGTTTGTTTATTACTTAACCAATGAAATCAACAGATTGATATATGACACTCCCACATCACTTCCCCTTTTTCTGTTTAAACAAAAAAAAAGGCTTTAACTTTAACATAGCAAAATTACATATAACAAAACAGTTATCAAGTAAAAATTACAATAATCTTTATCATAACTATTGAAAACTATAACTATAACTAACTATTCTTAACTCCATCAAAGACTCCAGAAAGATACAATATTACCTAAGCAAACAAGAAAACAGCAACTTTTAAAACTCTAGAAATGACAGAGACATCTTGCTGTCTGGACAGTCACCCAAAGTTCCTCTGTACCGTTGGGGCATCCATCTTCGGCCTACAGGCCCATGGTATTCAGAGACATTTCCATGAAGCAGGACATTTCAAAGTCAGTTCAGTCACTATCTGTTGTGTCCTGCAGAATGTCTCACAGACTCTTTTATGAATCAGGAACCCCGAAAGATCATCTCACCTTTAGGCAAGTTCAGTAGTCCTCTCTCTGCGGGTTCTCTGTGTCCAGTTTATGCAATAGTCCAGGCAAGAACAGTTTCTTGCCCAAATGGCTATCAAACTCCATAAGGATCCTCTTCGATGCCCATCTTCTTCTTGAAGTAGATTGGTGCTGCCAGGAGCAGAGTGTCTCATTGTCATGAAAAGACCTAAGCTATTAAAACATTAAATGGCATATTCAAAGACATAAATGTAGTCTTTGAAAGATATGAAGAATGCCTATCTAACTGAAATATATCTCTATCTATCTAATAAATCTAACTAACATGACTACAAGCTTGACTATTACTGATGATTATCTATTAACCTATATTTCTTAATTATACATTACATTTTTAATGAACTACACAATCACAATGCCTTAATCAAGATCAGAAATACATATACATATAACAAAATTGACCTTAAATCTCTATCAATAAAGCAAAATCTATACTAATGCAAATTATTCATATCTATATCATATCCCCCTATAAATGTAAAAGAACATTTATAAACCATATTTGGGAACATGGGCTCAGTTTTTTCTCTCCAAACTGCTTCCTGCTGAATGGGGGCGTCGTTAATTAGGTCTTTCATGGTATAACCTGTGTACTAGTTTCATCTCAGTTGGCAGTTGAGCGAAGCAATTTTCTGAAGATGTTCACAGCAACCCTTCAGGAGGGCGTGGTCCATCATACCATATCGGAATAGAAGAAATGAACAGGGTCTCATCCTCTGTGAAAACAAAATAAGAAACTCCTTTCCAAAGCATCATGTCCTTAGATCCAAATTTCAAAGTCAAGGCATTTTCAAAGTATCTATGTTGGATTAGTTCAGCAGCATTTATAAACAAATATCTTTTAGCAGCTGTTGCTCTTTCCTCAGCATTCAAATAATTCAAAGAGAGCATAATAGCATACAGTATCAAAATTCTCTGTTTATTTTCCATCTTTGTACGGCTTTATTTTAACTCTATTTCGTTTATTTTTACTTTTAACTTTTTGCTTTTTGAGACAGGTTCTCTGTATCTTTGACCTAGAATAACTCTGTAGACCAGGCTGTCCTTGAACTCTCAGAGATCCACCTGTCTCTGCCTCACAGGCATTGGGATTAAAGGTGTATGCTACTACACCTTGAACTCACAGAGATCTGTTTGCCTCTGCCTTCTAGGCACTGGGATTAAAGGAGTGTGCTACCACACCTTGAAGTCACAGAGGTCAATTTCCCTCTGCCTCCCAAGTGTTGGGATTAAAGGTGTGTGCTACCACACACAACAACTCTCTTGCTTTTTGTTTTGTTTTGTTTTTTACTTTAAGAACTTCAACTTTTAGTCTGCATATATTTTTAACGCACTGTAAATCATTTAAAATTTTTCTTTGTCTTTGACGCTCTCTTTACTGTATCTCTGTTTTTCTGACCACATAGTCTTTAATGTACCAAGCAATATCAGTAGGACTAAAGCCGGCTAGATGTAGCCCATTCCTTAGCTTTCCAGCCTCATGGCTGAGGTTCTGGCTGTAGCCGTGTTTACTGCCACAACTCTATGGCATTTCAAGGTTCCTGCCAGCAAGTAAGTTGCAGCATTATGTCCACAGACAACACACAAATCCTCTCTCTGTAGTCGGCCCTCCTGCCTCAGACAGTCAGAGTTTGCCCTGGCAGGATGGCCCAGAAAGCCGGCATTTTTAAACGGTGCAGCTTTTTCCTGCTACGGCTGAAAACCGAAAAGCATGCGTTCAGCTTTTCATCAACACTGTTTAAGTATTTTGTGGCAGGACCTCTTAATGAGCTGCAGGGTTTTGCAGCTAAAGCTGAGTCAGGAAGCCTCTCTTAGATGAGAGTGCTTGCTTGCCTCTAGCAAGCAGAGTAGACCCAAGAAATTGCCACAAGAAACATGCTTTACTCTATTCTTTTCCAAGCTTTCTCAGGCTTTCTGTGGACTCAGTTAGCCACACGTCTGGGTGCCAGTTCCCTCTGTTAGCAATATAGAAATACATATTTTATATATCATTTTTGTTTTAGTTTTTTTTTTTCGAGGCAGGTTTCTCTTTAGCTTTGAAGCCTGTCCTGGAACTAGCTCTTGTAGACCAAGCTCGCTTCAAACTCACAGAGATCTACCTCCTCTACCTGCCTCTACCTCCCAAGTGCTGATATTAAAGGCATGCACCACCACTGTCTGGCATATTTTATATATCATATATAAAAGGTTTTACATTTATTTTTCTGTACTAAAATTTCCTTTAGTTTCAATGCCAGGTAGCAACATCTTCACAGGTAAATATTTGGATCTTGGAAATATTATGCTGAGTGAAGTAACCCAGTTTCAGAACGACAAGCACCATATTTTCTCTTTTTCCTGTGGAACATAGATTAAAACATTTAGACATAATAGTATAAACTGGAATAATTATAGAAGTCAAAATAGTAGAAAGGGGACACTGGTGGAGGGTGGAGAGAATAATATCTGGATAGAGAGATAGCAGGTGCAGGTAATATGAAATGGCAAAGAGAAATTAGTATGTCTTAAGTAGGTACCTGAAGGTAGTGTAATACAGAAAGAGATAGGAAAACAAAATTAAGGATGTTGAGAAAAGTCATGGGGAATGTTATTATTCCATAATATTCCTTAAGAATGCACAAACACACACACACACACACACACTCGCACCCATATACAGACTCACTCACATTTATACATGCACATATGCATGCATGTTTCACATGTGTTAAATTATTTGAAATTCTGAGAAAATATGCCCCCATGAGCATAGACTATTTATCAATGATCCCCAAACAGAGGATACATTTCTTAAAGGTCAAGAGGTTCCAAGATATACCCAAAACAATATAGACTTTTGTCATTGCTCTGTTTTGACTGCCACAATATCAGGATAAGACCCACAGTTCCTTAAAGAAATTGAAAAGAATATATACGATGAATTATTAGAGTAATGTACAGGCTGGGGTCCAAGCAGGCCAATATGGCTATCTATGGGTAAAAAGGTCAAGGATCTTGGAGTTTTTCCTTGAAACAAGCTGGACATCCCAGAGTTCTCAATCTGGTAGTGGAGACCCAAGGGAGGTTTAGAGAGTTTAAAGTCTTCAGTCTGTGTTAAATTCTTAAAAAGTAGGGGAGTGAATCTGGGACCTCTGTGGGAGTAGGCAGGAACCAGCTATCTCTGCGGATCCAGCCATGAGTCTGGGACATCAGAGGGAGTAGGCTTGAGCAAGGACCTCTATGGGTTTGGGCATTGATCTGGAACAGCAAAGAAAATAGGAAGGAACAAGAAACCTCTGCAGGTCTGAGCATGAGTCTGGGACCTCCGAGGGAGTAAGCATGAACCAGATCCTCTGCGGATTCCTACCTGATTTTAGGAACTCCAAGGGGGTAGATCAGAGCCAGAGACCTTTGCAGTACCAACCCCAAGCCAGGGAACTCTGCAGGAGCAGATCCAGACCAAGAAAGATAAGATGTGACAGCTGTGTAGATTGATCTATTTGTGGGGCTTCTAACATTGGTATCAGGATCTGTCCCCAATGCTTGAGCTGATTTATTTATTTATTTATTTATTTATTTATTTATTTTTAGGAACCTATTTCCCATACTGGGCTGCCTCACAGAGTCTTAAAACAAACGAAGGAGCTTAATTTTACTTCAACTTGATACATCATCCTTTTGCCCGTGGAATTAATGACCCTTTCTGAACAGAAACAGAGGAGGAATGGATAGCAGAGGCAGATGGGTGGTGGGGGGTGGGAATGGTAGAGGAGGGATGGGTAACTGCAGTTGGGATGCAAAATAATTGAAAAAATTAATTAAAAAAAGATGGTCTGCTATACTATAGATCCTCAGTGTTTGGTATACCTTTTCTAAACATATTAGTCATTGGCATTGGTCATATCCTTCTTCAAGCTTTGCCCATGTTTATTAGACAAGTAAGGTATTTTTTACTATTTATAATTATTATCAATTAACTAGTACCATCACCCCGATGAGACTTAGAATAGCCTCTGAAAAGAATCATGTTATCTGAATGTGAAGGTCAGTTTGGAAAAAGAAAATGGGTTCAAGCATCTGACTTTCACAATATCCTCCAATCTTCTCAGCTGTTAGCATATATGCATACTTGTTGTATATGTATGTCTACTTGCATGCATATGTATATAGAAGTACATAAATGCATAACTAGCTAATTTGTGTATTTTGGATAAATGTAAAATTATCAGGTATCATTTTTTAAGATATCACTGGAAGTCCAAAACTGTGAGTCTATTTCTACCTTGTCTGAAGATCAGAGAGTTTCAGTTGTTCAAAGTTGTTGCCATTATACCCTGACCAAAGGTCAGAGAATAAATTGGAAATTACTTCTGTTACTTCAAGATTATTATCTGTTTCTACGTCAAACAAAGGTGCCACCTAGATTTAGATCAGAGAGTTCTGCTCTTTCGAGGTTATTGACAACAGGCGTGGCTAATATCTAGACCTTGTATTTCAGGAATGGAAAAGTAGATATGTTTCTAACCCAATCACAAATCTAAGGATCCTAATAAGTTCCTACTCCCTTAGGGAGGTAATAATGAATTCCACCCAGGGAGCATTTTGGTCTAGGGTTACTTGTCTTATTCTAGCAACAGAATGTTTAATTAAGAATGTTTAGATAAGTTGCCTGCAACCTTCAACTGGTATGTTCATTTCCTTGTATCATTTTAATGCATTTTTTTTGTCTTTCCCCTGCCTTTTCAGATAGGGGTATTTTAAGCAGGCAGAAATTTTTAACATGGGTGATTTTAGTATCCACTGAAACTCCGTCCTGGCACTCTCCTATGCTTCTGTTTTATTATTTTCTTTTGTGCTTTCATATGCTTTACTAGCTTTTCTAATCTCCATGGCTCTACCCTGGTAAGTGGTATCCTTGTTGAAGCTGGTCCCTGACAAATATCCTAACTCTGAATAGTTAAAATGTAAAATATAAGTAAAGTATTAAAGGATTGAGGAAACATTATAATGAAGGAAATAGAGAATGACATATTTGAAATAAAAAAATCAAAATATGCTATAAAGAATAGAAACTATGATATAATTATTTCATTTATCCTCTTCCTTTTCCTTTCTTGACTTCTTCTAGTACCCACTTGTAGTTTTTCATGTTCTTTTTCTTTAATCTTGTGCTTATATGCACACACACACACACACACCTATGTAATTGCAACCTGCACTATCTGAATAATGATACTTATATGTGATGACTTCAGGATTGACTAAAGTTATATTTTAAATACATATTCTTTAATTCCTTACAAATTCAGATATAATTTAAATTGTGATTTTAAAAACTATGTAAGTAAAGTCTACATGGTGAAAGTTGAATGGTCTCTAACATTACTTACAGGCTTCGTATATATACTAAGCAGGTAAGTTTCTCACTTCCATGAAGTCACTGAACATAGGGTTAATCAAAGTTATCTGCAAAGATTCTTATCATCCTTTCTAGTTCTCATTTTTCCTAATTAATTTAAAACTGAGTGAACTCAGTCCAGTGTTCCAGTGTGGGTCTCTGTCTCTATCTCCATCCATCACCAGATGAAGGTTCTATGATGATATGCAAGATATTTGTCAGTATTGCTATAGGATAGGGTCATTTCAGGTTCCCTATCCTCAGCTGCCCAAGGAACTAACTGGGAACCTCGGCTTGGGCATCTGGGAGCCACTCTAGGTTCAAGTCTCTTGCCAACCCTAAGGTGGCTCCCTTAACTAAGAATTGTGCTTCTGTGCTCCCCTATCCAACCTTCCTTTATTCCAATCCTCCTTTTTCCCCAAGTTCCCCCCATCCTCCCCTTCTCCCTTTTCTCTCCATCTCCCCTTACCCCATCCCACCCCACCCCCAAGATCCCAATTTTCTCCCCGGCAATTTTGTCTACTTCCCATAGCCAAGAGGACAACTATATGTTTTTCCTTGGGTTCACCTTCTTACTTAGCTTCTTTGGGATCACCAATTGTAGACTCCGTGACCCTTGTTTATGGCTAGAAACCAATTATGAGTGAGTACATCCCATATGGACTGAGCTCCCAAGGTCCCAATGAGGAGAAGAAGGAGGGAGAACATGAGCAAAGAAGACGGGGCCACGAGGGGTGCACCCACCCACTGAGACAGTGGAGCTGATCTATTGGGAGCTCATCAAGGCCAGCTGGACTGTGACTGAAAAAGCATGGGATAAAACTGGACTCTCTGAGCATGGCAAACAATGAGGGCTGATGAGAAGCCAAGGACAATGGCACGGAGTTTTGAACCTACGTAATGTGCTGGCTTTGTGGGAGCCTAGTCAGTTTGGATGTTCACCTTCCTAGATATGGACGGAGGGGGGAGGACCTAGGACTTACCACAGGGCAGGGAACCCTGACTGCTGTGTGGACTGGAGAGGGAGGGGGAGAGGAGTGGGGGGGGAGGGGGAGAGGAGTGGGAGGAGGGGGAGAAGGGTGGGAGGAGGGGGAGGGAAATGGGAGGCTGGGAGGAGGTGGAAACTTGTTTTTTTTTCTCCTTTTCTCAATAAAAAAATGGAAAAAAAAGAAAAAAAAGAAATTAAAATAAAAAAAAATAAAACTGAGTGAAGCTGGAGAACCCTATTTGCTACATGTATCTTTATTAAATAGAAAAGTTTTAGGTGTAAAACATGTGGGTCATCAAGTTTTCTTCTGTCAGCATGAGATATAAGTAAGCAGGTATTGAGGGAGAAACAATGGCCTTCCGAAAGAAGACTTCCCAGCTAACCAAGTGAGAGGTGAAGCTGCATAACTGAGATGCCCTGGCACATCTCAGGTTGAGAGGAAGATGACTTAATGGAGTAACTCCAATGCCACCAACTGCTTCCTCAAAGTGCAACAAAACTCTTAGTTCCTAATTTTTCTCATCTCATGTTTGTTTTTATTTATTTGTACCGATATCAATATCCAATCTCTTAATGAGTCTTTAGTCCCACATAATAACTTTGATATTAGACTCCATGAAATGCAAAATTTAAGGGAGAGGAAAATCTGTTCGTCTTCGTGACTGTATCTTCAGGCACTATAGCAAAGCTGGCCCACAGCAGGCATGCAATATTTATTACATAGATTCAGAAGGCAGAAATTATATTTTAGCAATATTGCGCTGTGTCTCCCAGGTGTACTACTATAGTTCTTCCTTTGCCAGGTAGTAGTAAGTACTCAGTTAATAATTGATGATTAAATGGATGAGGAAACTTTCTTTCCTGTGTGCGCCATCTACCAACTTGTCTTCCATACTTACTCATTCATTATTCATGTATTCATTCAACAAATATTAATTGAATAATTTCTGTTCCCAAGTTCTATTCTATTTCAATAACAGAGATCTTTACTCTCTACATGAGGGTAACTGAGTACTTATAAAGATAAGAATCCATTCCACTGTTAATGGGCATTGATGCTGGTTTTGCAAGGGCTATTTTGAATAGTGCCACAGTCAAAATGGGGATCTTTGTAATGATATTGTCTAGGGAAGCCTTATTCAATCACAAATTTAATTGTCTCTGCAGGAAAATATGTGGGAATGATCACCATCTGAAGGGAGCCATGCCAGAATTAGAAAGACAAATATGACATGTCCAGTTTCCTCCTTATAGATTCTGAGATATTAAAATAACAAAACTTAGAAGTGGATCAATTTTAAAAGAGAGAAAAGGAATAAAAGGTGACAGGAAATAGGAGTGCAAAGAGTGTAAAGAGGTAAACATGGTTAGAGTACATAATACACGTAATTTTAAAATTGAGAAGATAATTTTAGTCAATTGTGTGTTATAAAATAAAAATCCTAAAATTTTCTTAAGTGATTTCCTGATGGTTGTGGACAACCTGAAAGAGTAAGATTGAACATTTATCAATATAAGTCACAAAGATAATTTCTTCTTTCTTTTAATTTAAATTTGAGCCCGTGTTTCCATATTTGAATTGTTCCTCAGATATCCTGCATGCCAGAATCCTCAGTGAAAATTTTTAGGTTCTTTTACAACAAAAGCATTTATTACATGGTGAAACATTTGTTTATATGATTGAACACAATATAGTATTTTTTTCTTTCTTTTTAAAGCAATAGTAAATTTATATATAAAATAGGTATATATGCAGTAATAAGTATTACTAGAGATTATGTGTCCTTTAGTATAGTTGTATCTGTCATGACATGTTTAAAAATTGCAGAATCACAGCCAAGTTGCTGAAAATGAAATTTTTTGTTTCATTTACAAATACTTAATTATCATAGGTACTTCCGTGTACTTGCAGGCGTATGAATCTAGATACATGTAATAATAACACCTCCCTGATCCTTCCTCTTCCTTTGTTCTTCCATTCTTCATCTTTCCTTCTGTCATCAATGATTTCATTAAGAAGCACATATCAAGCAGTTTGTCATGTAACTGTTTCCTCTCTTTCTTATCAAAATAAATTTGTATGTACTGCCGTATTTAGAAGATAAAAGCATATGCAAGTGATAATAAAAGTTGTATAGTGTGAGAAAAGTGCAAGAGGCAGTTATCATTTATTAAGATAGTTTTGACAGTTAAAGATTACTTTTAATTATTAGCCAGATTCGTCTGTTTAGAATAGTAAATACATGCTCTGTTCTGGCATTTGAATTACCCAGATAGCATACTTTCAAATGTCGCAAAATTGCATGTATAATTCTGACTTCATATTACATTAGATCTGGTAATGAATATCATGGAAATATGCTGTAATAAATGGCATAGGGTGCTACTCATGTTACAAGCCACTTGTTTATCAGTTGCCTGGTGTTATCACTTTTTAATGATTTATCAGGTGTTCTAAAAGACCATGCAATTATTCTTGCATGGGTCCATGAAATTGGCCTGAAAAAAAATCTAACTGATCATTAAATTGAAAAGCAACCTCAAAGCCTTTAAAAATAAATCTATCATATAGAATTAAAACACTAAACTGTGAATGGCAGTAACTAGTACAGAAAGTGTGAAAAGCATTTCCCATAAATCACTGTGAACCTCCTGCCTCAGCATCCTGGGGCTACGACTGCATCCATGTGTGACAAATCCTTCTAACAAGGAGCAATTTTGATGCCTTAATTTTGACTTAGCTGGAAGTATTTGGGTAGTGACTTAGACTTACTGCCTTTTTCAAGTTTCAGTCCACTTTTGACTTTTCAATCAGTCTTCTTTCTTTTGCATTAATATTGTATCATCTGTGATACATGTGTTTGCTCTAACCCACTGTTTCATTTTTTTCCAAATGGTGTTTAACCACTATGAGGAAAGGGTTGTCTAATTGTCAATGTGTAGAAGAGAATTTGTCTGCTTCAGAACTCATGGGTTATGGGGCCAGAAAATTCTTAATAAAAAGTACTTTTTTGAGTACTTCAGTACTTAACAACATACATGCCCTATATCTGCTAGGTCCTATTAGTGCCCCAATTCTGACAAACAAAAAATGTTCCTAGATATTGTCATATATCATTTGACAGTGAGCAAGAGAAAAACTGAAACCTACTGGGCTAGATTATTTCCAATGTATCCTCATTATTAAAAAAAATATGTAAAATCAGCTTAAATTTGTTTTCTCTGTGTTAACAATTCTGGAGGAGTTATCAGTTTTATAAAAATCTAGAAAGAACACATACAATATTTTCTTTCAAGACATTTAGAAATATAAACAGCTCTTACAAAGATTTCATTATTGGTATAAGATCTCTGAAAACATACATGTGATTGAGCAAAAGATTGTTCAGAGATATGGATTTACATTTCTGCAAGCAAAAACAATTAGTGAGAAAAGAGGACATGGATGTGAAGGACAGTGGGAGGATTATATGGAGAGGTTTGTAGTGAGGAGATTAAAGGGAAAAACATAATTATATTATAATCACAAAAGTAAAAAAGAAAAAAATCATAAAATGCATGTGTATGAGTATAAATACCTAAAATATTTACATAGATAAGTTTATATTTAGACATATTATATGTTCATATATATGACATAAGACTTAGAATAGGCTTACATGAAGTGTTTTCCTTGATCTACCTCCACCTTTGTAACATTTGGGGCTGGGTTTGTTGGGGTTCCTGTCCTGCCCTGTACCCACAGCCAACAAGTCCCAAAGAAAATCACACAGAGGTCTCCAGAAGATTATAAACTGATTGGCCCATTATGTCAGGCTTTTTATTAACTCTTGTAACTTATATTATGTAGTAGGATCATCCCTGGCACCCCGGCTGCCTGGCTAGCTTATGCCCCGAAATAATAACACACAAACTGTATTCTTTTAAGCACTGCCTGGCCCATTAGTTTCAGCCTCTTAACCCATTTCTAATAATCTATGTAGCACCACGAGTTGCACTTACCAGGAAAGATTCAGCATGTCTGACCTGGTGGCTGGCTGCATCACTGTTTGCCTCAGAGAGCAGAGCAATCGTGTCTGCCCAGGAGAGAGGAGCATGGCATCTCTCTGAGGCGTCTTATCTCACTTCCTCTTCCTCCCAGCATTCTGTTCTGTTTACTCCTCCCACCTATGTTTTAACCTATAAGGCTAAGCAGTTTCTTTATTACTTAACCAATGACCTTCCTCCATCAATATTACCCCATTATTCTTATCTATGTTAGCCACATGGCTCAATACCTTTTTCAGCAGGAACAGAAATGGCTCAAAGACAGCTACAACACCAAAGCTCACCTTACCTCTTCTAGGCAGCTTGACTAGTTTCTGTTCCTCTAGGCAACTGATCTGGTCTCAAAGTCTTCTTTCCAGCTTGATTTGTACAAGAGTCTTTTTTGAAGCTCGGCTTGCCTACTCTTGTGAAGAAGCGGCCCAATAACTCTATTTTCAGATGTTTAGTTTCAGGTTTAAGGACCATCCCTAAAGGATGGAATGTTTCAATCTAAAAGGAAATGGATGCACAGCATAGTTGTATACACATACACATACACGCATGTACATTCACACAAACGAGTACACACACACACACACACACACACAGCATGATCTTTTGCGACAGAATCTCTCACAGAACCTAGAAATCACCACTTTGACCAGGCCAACTTGACAGGGAGATCCAGGCATCTCCTGTCTGTAGTTTATCATTGCTAGGACTGTACATGCTTGCATTGTTGATGGATGCTGGGGATCTGAACTCAGGTTCTCATCCTTGTAAGACAATTACTTTCCCATCTGAACTATCTTTGAGACCAGCTTTATTCATTTTCTCTACAATCTATGTTGAAAGGGAAGGACTGAGGGAAGAGGAAGGGTTGAGTTACGTTCCATGAGTACAGGAACATACTTCAAAATTAATAATAATTTTTTTCTTTCTCTCTTTTTTGTTTTTTATATAATCTATATTCAACCTTAGTTATCTGTACAACAACAGTTTCTATTAGAACACTACTATTTGATGATTGTAATTTGAAGGATTTCATGCCACACCAGCTTGTTGGTATCTTTGAATATATATTATCCATGCAAAAGTCTATGTTTTATTTTACTTATACTTTGCAGTTATAGATATATGTTCATTTTTCACCATCCTTGCTGTGGAAGCACATTCTGCTCCTTCAGCCAATAGCCTTTAAGATACAAGCCCATTTGGTTGTGGTCTCTTATACTGTAATAGCAGCAGTAAACATGTGCCTGCTCTCGTGCTTCCAACTCAGCTCCAGTTCCGGATGCCAGTCCGGAACAGTTCCTGTTCGCGCAGAGGACTGTTGTCTAGGACAGTGATCTGTAAGTTTTCTTCTTAAATAAGTAACCCTTTTATTTTTCATAATTCTGAACCGATGTGGGATGGTTTGATGAATACGTCATCATATTCTAATTGACACTTTAACACCATATTTTTGCTGAATAAGCCTGGAAAGGTGCTTGCTTCTATTGTATTTAGATTTGAGAGCATCTAGTTTGATTAGTTTCACAGAATTACACAGTCTTCTATTTAGGTCAGAATATATCAGTTTTAGTTAACTATATGCAAGATTATTGACTACTTGTGGCTGGTAGTTTTGGGAGACTGCCCCAGTCATGAGATTCTGTTTAAAGTCACCTCTCAAAGCCTTAAAGTGCTTGAGGGTCAAGAATTCTTATTAGCTATTATCAAACTCAACTCAAAGGAATCTAACTAAAAATGTTACCTATATTACTCCATTTCCTCAAACTATATAATGACACATTATTTAATTCCTTTCTGTTAATGCTTTGACCTCCCACTTACAAAATAGTAAGAAACCATTAAATGTTCCAACTCCTAAGAGGTTGAGCACTTCTACAAACAACAGTCAGAATCGGGGAAAAAAAAGAAAATTAACGGTTTTCTGCTAATGACTCATATTAGCCCTCTTTGGTGGTCTACAGCAATGGATTACATCTTTTTATCATTTCTTCCATCTGCCTGTCACAGGACTACTAGGGTGATTGCTAGTTTTGTTGTTAAAAATGTCACCCCCTTTTTTTCAGAATCTTTAAAAGTAAACACAGGAAAAGTGGTGTATACCTGTCATTTAGATCAAATAAAACAAAGGTCGGTGGGAATACATTTCTCGTTTGAAGAGGCTCCCCTGCTGATTTTGTTTATCAGAAAATGGCAAGTTTTTGTTCCTAATGGACTGAAATTTAAATAAAATCTGACCCTGGGAATAAAAGCAGCCATTATGATGAAATAAAATTATATACTTTGGAGGAGAAATTGAATTAGAATGCCGGCTTTCTTTGGTTAAATTCTTTTACATAAGGAAATGAGCAAGAGAGAGAGCGAGGAAGAGAGAACTGCTGTGTGGAATGAGCTTTTTAAAAAATCAATAATTGCTTTCAATTTAGTTTCAAAAACTTTTGTCCCGTACTTCACAGAATATTATGAATTACACAGAAATTTGTGAATTTCCTTAAACAGGATTCTGATTAACACTGAAAGAGCAAACTGACTTTCTCAGAAGTAAAATTCTGTATGCTGTCGACCATTCTTTCAGTATTGGAACAATTTGAAGATTAAATGCTCTTGGCAACAACATGCTTTTGAGCTGAGGGCACTATTTTAGATCTTCAGGACAACATTTGATTTTAGCTGAAATTCATCATGGAAATAAAGAGCTCATGGAATATGATTTTGGTAGAGTGTTTCTTAAAATTATTAATTATATGTGCAACTGTACTCTTCCTTGAAATGACCACCTTTCCCACGTCCAGCTTTCCTCAGTTGCCTACTTTTATGATTACTGTTGAGGCCTGGTAGGTTTTTCTTCATCATTTTGGCATGTTCATTGGTGTTATCCTTGTTCAGCTCAAGTCTGAGCAGTCAGGTTAGTGGAAATTTATGGGTGTAGCTTCCGATATTACCAGGAGACAGAATATCCCAAGAAACTCCCTGATCTTCTAGCTATTAAAGTCTTCCCACATTTTCTTCTGCTAATGTTTATTGAGTCTTAGTGAGAATGTATTTGTTGTATATGTGTTTGCTGGGACTGATATCCAGGGTCAAATATTCATCTGTGAAAACATACAGACAAGTAACATTACATGGACTTAACATGTCATATTTAGGACTATGAATACACATATGCGTGCAATAACATTTAGTGAAAAAAAAGATGCCATGAATTTGAAGGGAAATGGGGAGAAGAATATGTGGAGATTTGGAGAGTAAAAGGGAAAGACAGAAATGTTGAAATTAAAATATAATCTCAAAGAAAATGTCTTCAAGTGTAAACATTTTCTCTTCATCGTCTTGTTTTAACAGAACATACATTGACTTTAGTCACATTCAGGGAAAAAAACCCTGGCTTATATTGACAGCTCAAGGCAAATTTACATAAAAGCTTTAAGTTAAGCTCTTTCTGTAAAAATAAATTTATATTGTTTTGGAATATGCATAACTGCCCTTTTCAGTGTAGAGAATTCCTCTTGGGAATGCATAGCCAATGTTTAGCCACACTATAGCTTTTACTCAAAGCTATTTTTATAAATAATGACATAAGTATGGATAACATAAACAGCATAAACTGGAATAAATGTCTGAACAAAACCCAGTTCCCTCACTTACTACTTACTGCAGTTGAAACAAGGTGGTCAACATTTCAATTTTCACCTTCCTTTGCCTATATTTTCCTCATATAGCTTGAAGATTAAATCCATGGTGCTTATAAATGTAGCTGATAGGCAGTAGATGCTATAGAGCCCCAAATGGCTAAGTAATTCCTAAATAAAACAAGTCAGCATAAACTGCCATCTCCCAAAACACTCTTTTCAGTTCCCCAAGCTAATGGAAATGGTCTAGGCAGTCCAAGAACAAAATGTATAGATTTTCCCAGGTACACCAAAATTATATGGATCTGCCTCCTCCAAAAAGAGAACCAGCTTCTGAGAATACACCACGTTCACATTCACCGGGAAACTGCTCAAAAACACAGCAAGTTAATGAACTAGCTGAGTGTTTGCTTTGCTGGAAAAATATAACGTGGAAAGACAGCATATTGGTGAAAACGGGAGCTCCTTGACAAACTGGGTCATCCCTTGAGAGATCTTTATCTAGTCTGTGCCCCTCTAGCATGTTTTCTGTGGTCTCTCATTCCCTTTCTCCCTATTCCCTCTCTCTCTACCTCCGTGACTCCTTTCCTCCCTCCTTCCATCCTTTCTACCATTTTTCCTCCTTTCCTCTTTCCTCCTCCCTCTCCCTCCTTCCCTCTAACTCCCTCATACTTCCTACCTCCCTCCCTCCTTCTCTGTCATTCCTTCCCTCCTTTCCTTTCTCTCTTTCTCTTCCTCCATCCCACTCTCCCTTCCTGTTTTCCTGGTCTTCCAACCTCCCTACCCCTCTTCTCCCCTCCCCTCTCTTCTCCTCCCAATCCTGGTAGATTTAATCTACTTTTGTCTTGTTCACAATCTGAGTACCCCTGTGGTTTCTGTAGAGCCTATTGCATTGACTCAGTGCAGGAGGCTTAAAGCTAAATGTAGTAGTAACTAGGGTACAGTGGCAGGAGGCTAATTTACCATATAAAGACTTTCAAATGGAAACATACAGTTGAAGCAAAAAGTAAAGGTATCACAAAACTTTTGTGCTATACATGAACTATAAAAAGAAGCCATTACAAACATTCATATGTTTCACTAATCTAATTTTTAGAAAGGGACTAGAAATGGTATCAATTCCTTGAAATGCTTAGTTTTTGTGATTTTCTGTGATAAATTAGGAAAACAGCTTTTTTTTGCAGTTTACTATGTTTCATTATTGAATCTACATGAATAAGATTTCACAATGTATACAATATGATTCTTTTAAGCTATCATCTGAAAAGATACATCTTTGGGCCCTATGAAGACAGATCACTAAGATGCATATGAAATTTATTACAGAAAGACATTTGCATGATAACCTGCAATTTTCAAAGGCAGGTAGTACTCAGATATCACCCAGTTTCTCTCTTTCCACCTTGAAGCAATTAATTAATAAGCATGTATGCTCATGGTTTTTAGGAATGCCACCTCTCAACGATGTAGAGAAAATAATGTCTCCAGAATACTATCATAATTATTTCATACAGGAATTTGAAGGCCCTTACGAGCAAGCATTTTTGTTGACAAACCTCCAGAACTTCTGACCCAATTTGTATTTTTTTCCCATACCCTAAGTGAGCTACAGATTCACAACCATTGGTATATTGCTAGGAATGGGATCAGCTGATATACAAACTCTCATTTTTATATAGCCAAAATAAAATATACACTTTCAGTTTGTTGGGGAGTAGAAATACAATTGGGAAACACAGTAAACACAAAAATTGTTAAGCTAGAAAAAAGATTTCACTGGGCCAAGGAAATGTGCCATTGTTTCCTGCCCAGAAGAAATAACACAATTGTGAGAGAGTAGTGTTTGTCCTACCCAAAGGAAGGATTCAAAGTTCAGGTTTGATTTTATTTCCCCCAGGGTTTATGTTTTCAAAATCAGAAGTAAAGTGGCACATTATAAATACATTCTATCTGCTTTACAGGAGTTAGTTGCTAGAAAACAATTAGAGTCCATGGGACTAACTGTTTATTAGCACAAGAAAAGAGCCTCCTCACCTCTGTGACCAGAGCCGTTTGATGATTTTAATCTATAGCTTATGAATTCCTTAGGATGCACAGAAAACACCACAGCTAATCCAATTAGTTAAAGCCCGGAATGCCTTCCCTGCAGATTTTACTGCCTTCTTAAGTACTTATTCAAAATCCAGTATTTCATGTACATGTGCATGAATCAATTCTCCTTGCATGCATCCAGACTGGATATTTTCAGACTGCTTCAAAATGGACCACAACTCTGACTCAAATAACATGCATGATGGTAAGAATCTTATGCCAATGTTTGAAAAAAACCACCTTTCTGTCAAATGTTTAATACAATTTAAAATAATAATTATGGATGAAAACATAGTAATCAGAAATTGTAAATTCTCAGACAGGGCATATTTTAAGACTTGGTCCCAGAGATCTTTCTCTCTTTCTCTGTTTTTGAAACCCTATTTAGAGCTACTCAGAATGGTTTTCCAGCTAATATTTATGTTTTTCTAACTTAACAATTTTAAATTTTATTGTATTTCACTACTGCATTTTCCCTACAACCACCAATCTTAAAATGTATAATTTTTTTTATCTCCTATGGTAAAAATCCATCTGTATAGATTGTGACATTGATAAGGGAAACCATTTATGGTGAGAAGGATGCAAGTCATCTGTACTGTCAAATTCACCAATGAATTTGTCTGTGACTTTAAGGAACCCTTCAATGTGTGTCAAAAGACTATTTCACAGCCTAGTTCTGTCGCTAGTTCTATGACCATAAACATTACAGTCTATTCTCCCCAGTTGCAGTTTTCTTACAATAAGGGAGTCTCTGTGATTGCATCCTGTGTTGCCAGTTACTTCTTCACTTATAATTTATAATATTTAGGAATTATAAGAGTAAAGATCATGTTTTCTTCTACTTATCCTTCAGATACACAGTGTAGAGACTCCTTATGGGTACAACAGGGCATCCTATAGCCAGTTACTTAGACTTTTCAAGTATTTTGGATGCTTTTTAATATAACCAACACCTCAAACCCATTCTCTCTCTCTCTCTTTTTTCTTACTAAAGAGTTTTAATCAGGTAAAGGGAATGGGGGAAGGGAAGGGAGAAGAGAGAGAGAGAGAGAGAGAGAGAGAGAGAGAGAGGGAGAGAGAGAGAGAGAGAGAGAGAGAGAGAGAGAGAGAGAAAGATGAGGCAGGAAAGAGCCAAATATTTTCTCTTTGTTGGATCTCTACTCACTTGGTTCATAGTGGTTGTTGCAGATAAAAACCTTTTTATAAAGTTTGCAAATCACTTTGTAGATGAGATTACATATAATGGAAATATGTGTGTACTACAGGACATTAAAAATGCCAAAAAAAGAATCCAGATTTACTGAAAGAACAACAAAGATCCCAGTTATTCACCAAGTTGCATATTTCTGTCTTTTTTTCACTTGGCTTCTTTCTTCTCAAGAAGAAAACTTTTTGTAGGGTTCATGTTTCATTTGGGATGTTTCATGTTTTTCTACAGTTCATTTCTTGTTATTTCAGCCCAAATAACAGAATCTACATCAGTGTGTTCTGTTGTCATGTTAGGATGGTACAAATAAGAGCAATCTCCATAGGCTCATATATTTGAATGCTGGGCCACTATGGAGTGGAGCTCTTTGATAGCATTAGAAGGATTAGGAGGTGTGGCCTTATTGGAGGAAGCATGTCACTGGAGGTGAGCTTTGAGGTTTTCAAAAGGCTTCATGATGACCAGTGTTTCTGTTTTTTCTCTCTTTTGTGTAGGGGATGAGGATCTAGCTCTCAAGTACTCATTTAGCAACATGCATGACACATGCCACCATACTTCCCACCAAGATGATAATGGACAAAACCTCTCAAACTATAAACAAGTCCCCAATTAAATGCTTTCTATTATGAGAGTTGCCTTGGTCATAGTGCCACATACTGGCAATAAAACACTGACTACTATGGCACATGGCTGTTGACAGAGATTTCTCTCCTGTAGTCCTTCAGTCCCAAAGAAAAACACAGTGGTCTGTATTAATTTTAAACTGGTTGGCCTATTAGCACAGGCTTCTTTTTAACTCTTGCATCATAAATTAGCCCATAATTCTTGTCTGTGTTAGCCATGTGGCTCGGTACCTTTCGTCTCTGATAAATATTATCCTCCCATACTGACATACTCTCATCCCCCCTTAAGCAGCCCGAGTTCTCTCACACAGTTTAGACTTCCTTTGTGTCTTCAGATTCATCACTCTCTGTTAGGTGTACCATTCCTTATGTATTAAGACTCTTTTCAATATCCACTAAATTGCAAACCTTGAGAAGTGTGAGAGGAAAACTAACCTTGAGAAGTAAATCTTTATTCCTCCTATTTGCTGTTACATTGTGTAGAAGAGCAAATAGCGCATAGCAATAGGATTGATTAATGAGTGAGTACGTGGCACAATCTGTTAATCTCAACAGGGCAAAAGAAACCTAGATGACTACAAATTCTCATCTTGGTTAATATTATCAGTTGCTGGGGAAAATGTAATTCATTCTGCTTAGAACTCTTTTCCCTTAAGTATTGATTAGGGATCTAATCTGTTGAGGAGTACCACACTGCAGAAAGCTGTAGATGCAGAACATATTCCCTGGGTAATATATTGTGAAGAAGAAAGATTGCCATATCAAACCTTGTCCTCTTCCATAAAATGTTTCTGGCAAAACCAAGATAGAATAATTTGAGATTATTTATTTGTAACAGTATAGACATTGGTTTTTAATTAGTCTGAAAACATATTAGATACTTTTTAAAGAATATTCAGTTGGAAATTTGGTAATCTTGGATCATACCTGGCTTCCACCACACTGAGTATTTGAACATATCTCATTTTGTCTGACTTCAGTAACTGAAAAAGTAAAATGCTAAGGTTAAAGTTAATATCTCATCATTTTATCTATTTTTATGATTTACATAATTTCTACAAAATAGAAAATAATTAGTTCAGCTAATACTATGAGCAAAAGTAATGAACCAAATAATTTGTTTATGGACCTTCAACTTGTTACATATTCATTTCCAAAGTGAGAACTGCCATGCGTATCATTCTTCTCTATGCTGACCCTAACCAGGGTGGAGGTAGCTGTGTTACTTCTGTCAATGATATCCTTGCTGCTTTCTTGAGTGGGTAGCTGATATGTTTGCAGCTGAGCAACATTGCAGTCAACTGAGCAGATGCAGGCAGGAGAAAATGAAAAAGAAAATTAACATAAAACAAAAGATAAATATCAATTGCATATTTATGGTCTAAACATCTAGAAACACTAAGGACTGAGTAAATGGTTATTTTTTTTCTAACTGTGTCTCAAATGGATATGATGAAATGTTTTTGGAGGTAAATAAACCAAGAAGCTGATACTCTATTAAAATAGAAAAAGACTATTATAGCCACTGAGAGTAGGTTTCTAGATTTCAAATATCCTTATGTCTTTACAAGTGATTTATTTATATGTCCACAGTAAGTGCATTAATTCATGGTATCCACTGACAAGATAGGTGAAATGAAAGAGTTTATAAGTTTACAAAAGAAGGTTCTTTTATTTAGCTGTATGTTATAGATAAAAAATACTATGATGGAAAGGTTTCAAGAGTTTTTAGACTAGTTAAAGACATTATTGAATTCATTAAAGTATATACTAGTTGAAACCAGCATTTATTTTGTTAGAAAGAATTGAAATCAAATATTTTATTTCTTAGATCAAGTTCTAAAATATCCTGCTTCTATTCAACTGCAGTTTTATGTGTTAATGCTTTATGCTTAATCATTTAAATTGACATTATTACATAATCTCTATTTCTTAAAACCAGTAAATAATCATCATTACTAATAGAATTTAGGAACTGCAATAAAGATTTAACATATATAAGCTATGCCATCTCAATCACAATAGCCATTATATTCCACAAGATGAAATAAAATTGCATTAAAATACCATTATTACATTATTAGATTTCTCTTTTAATGATTCTCTTACCTGCTAAAATATATAAAAGAATGGTTACTTTTACCTTTAGGTGACTCTGATTGAGAAAAGCACAAAAGCTTGGAAGAGCAGTCCCCCAATACAGCTGATCAAGGCCCCTGCAGGAAGCAAACAACACTGTGGGTTCATATTCATCTATAACAACACCAGAAAGAATTCAAAACACTAAATTCCTATCTTATATGATAGATCAGATAGATCCTCACCAGAGATGCCTCTTTGTACCATGAATAGTAGTTAATACAGCCTCATAATTTAACAAAGAGCAGAATAAGTGCCTATGCAGTAATCAGCCAGACATACCTCTTTCCAACAATTCATAGGAAACTCTGAAGAAGGCAGGCCAGAAAGACAGTATGAGCCAGAGGTGAGGGTGGCCTGGAACATAGGCATAAGCTCTGGACACAATGGGACTTCACACTCTTAAACTCCCTGCACCTGTGATTTCTTGCACACGATCAAGCCAGCATGGAAGGGGCAGGAACACACAAGCTCTACCCCCTAGCTTTGGAGATATTTGGAGTCAGTGGCTGATGGGGGAGGACAACTCACTTTTATTTTAGAGTTTTGACCCCTGATAGGTTGACTGTGCTCCAGTGGATGCCCTTCTAGCTATGCATACGTGGATAGATTGAACTGGACTCAGAGGGATACAGAAAAAAAAATGTGACAAGTGCATCTCTAAGTGAGATATAGGGTTATCCAGAGAGAGGAGGAAGAGAGGTGGAGGGATTATGACTGAATTACACCAAATGCAAATATAAAAGGTGAAAATAATAAATTTAAGATGTTGTATTATGAAATAATGTTTTTTTTTTAAAAAACTGTCTCACCATTCTTATTTCCTGCCTTTCATAATAACTAGGAACTACAGTCGATGTTTGCAATTTAAGAGGCATTTCTCTATGTTTTCCTAGGGAATAGTAATGTATAAGCAAAGATGTGACTCCCTTTGGCAGTCAGTAAAGTGTGCTTCTATTACTAGTGTTGAATAAAACTTCCATTTTCCCTAGCAGTTAAATCAACAAAATCATGTACATTCTCACGCCTAAGCCCGCTGACCTCCTGTGTACAATTCAGCAATTACTGTTGGCAATGATGATGATGACGGTAGTAGTGGTGGTGGTGATGGTGCTGCTGCTGCTGCTGCTCTTCTTTAAATTTTGGAAATGATTATAAACACAATATTAATACTGTGGTATAAAATGTAGCATTTCTTCTTTTTCTGGGTAGGGTGGGGATATCTTTAAACTCTACTTGGCGAGTCCTTACAACATGCTTAAAATATCATATAGTCAATTATAAAAATCTTATTATCTCAGAATCTACCCTAAACCAAATAAATAAAAACTGAAACTGAGAATGCATGCAAATTCTTCTTTTTCAGTCGAATTGGAATAACAGCTTATTAAATAGTATTGCAGGTTTCATATTTTTCCTTCTGAGTCATACCACAGTGTAGACCACTTTTTTATGATTTCTTAATTTCCAACTGCATACAGAGGATGGAATGTCAAGTTAATATTATCTTCTGCAGTGCCATATATTTCCCATGTTCCCCACCTTGAGAAAGCGTGTGTGTGTGTGTGTGTGTGTGTGTGTGTGTGTGTGTGTGCGTGTAAATATTCTTCTGTGTTGGAATTTTTTGTTTGATAATTCTTTTTACATCTTTATTTTCTTCTTAGTGCAGAAGATACTTATTGGAATGAAGCCCTCTTAACAGACATGAGACCCCCAAGGAGCCTGGAGTGGTTTGGCAAAAAAAGAAATCTCGAGCTTGCTGTTCAGTGGGGCTTTGCCAAGCCAACAACATTCTAATTGCATCTTTCCACTGGCTTATACTACCCATCCCCCCCCCTCCTCACCCGCCTCTCCTTTCTTCCCAACAGTCTTTTGTGTGTACTGACAAAAATATGTTATTATAATGAACACTGTATGTTTACAATGAATTTCAGAGGATTTGGTAGCCAAAAAGATAAAGATATTTTATTAGTAGCTTTCCAATGGAGATAATATTTGTAGAATGGGCCTGCGTGTTTGTATTTTCAAAGATAAATAAAATGAGTAATATCCGAACATGATAATCAACATGTCAGTTTCTAAGTACATTGGCATTTAGCATGAAAGCTTGCTACTTATTTATTCTGTAAGGCTTAAAAGATAGGCATTACAACCCAGCTCCTGGGGAATAGTGTTTCAGCGTATTTTAGTATGAACAATATCCTTTTCTTTCAGGCAGGTATAATGCAACCCTAAGAGAAAAATAAAAAAATTACAAATGTATGCAAAGGTTTCATCAAACCTTTTGGCAGGAAATAGCTCTGTATTCCTTTCTGCTATTACTTCATTCACCGAATTATTAGACTATATTTGAAAGTGAGGGTTTTTTCCCTATATTTCTCAAATATCTGAGTTCTCCAGGGGCATTTCTGTTTGTTCATTACTTCATATGTGTCTAGAAAAGTTATATGATCTCTACCACCTCATAAGTTCTCTGATAAACTGTTCATATTAATTAGAATTCTCTGGGATGTGGACTAGGGATTGAAAATTACTGATTTTCTAGTCTTAGGATTCAAAAATGTCAAATACTCAAAGGCTTTTCGTAAAGAACTCCTGATCAGAATTTATGTTCTTCTTGACGGTTTTAGGCTCTTTAGGGTATAAAGATTACCCTTAGTAAATTCATTTCTTATAAACACCTTTAAGCTTGGGTTTGTGAATTAGAAAATTGAGAATGTTTCTCTTGTAATGGGTATGATTCTCAAAGGAAGAGACACGAAAGGGGACCCCAACACATGGCAAGCTCTTACTGCATTCTAGATCATTCTGTTGTTAACGTTTTGCCCATGACTACTGTATAAAAGGTTCAGGTGACTCTTACTGATGAGAGCAAAGGCAGAAGTGAAAGTCACTCTATGCCCTTTCCTAGTTAATTGACCCTGAGGTGCACACTTGGCATAATATTCTACCAAATAGTTACTGACTAATCATGGGGATAAATCTAAAGACCTTGCTTTGCAGTATCTATTTTTTTTTGTGGTACAAATACAACTACCACAGTAAATTTCATGTTATTAATGTGACATTTCTGACTGTCCAGTTGGTAAGAGATGTACATCATTACACAGTGTTCCCATGACACAAACGAAATAGGTATAAAGGACTTCAAGAGCTTATGTAACAGTCAGTTATAAATAAATAACTCAGAAGTAATTAATTATATTTATACATTTATGTCTAGTATATCAATCAACCAAACAAATATGTATGCGGTTTAACTTTTAATAATAATCATGCTAAACAACTGACTTTCCCACAAGGGATCAGCGGCGTGCTTATCCAGAAAATGGTTACCTGATCTATTGTTAGTTATTGGTAATTTTATTTGCTATGGTCATTAATTGACAATTATTGATTAATAAAATATTTTTGCCTTCTACTTGTTCCTATATGTCCAGTTATCATAAAGAATTACCTATGGTATACCAATCAGCATAACAAATACAAGTACATTTCGTTCTTTAACTATTTTTTGTGGGGGATACCTGTCTAGAAGACTAGATCTTGTTTAGGTGTCCAATCAAGAAGCCTGGGCTTAGGTGTTTCCATTATTCCATTTGTTAGAGAATGAAGAACTGGATCCAGTCTCAGTCCTTTTGAGGCTTTCCTTAGTTCACTTTGGAGTGACTTTTAACCCACCTGTCTTCTATGATGATGTTGCTTAATCCCACAGGAAGACAATTTATCTTTTGCTTGGTATAAATTTCACCTCCCAGGGTTTCAAACTCTATCCAGGCCAAGATAATTGATGACCTTATTACTGCTCTTTGAGCTCTGCTGGTGGCCTGCTGAGACTTATTTCCTTGAGGCAGAAACCTAATGACCCACCCCTTCCATCCTGAACTCCAGTGGAGATTTCAATCTCTTTGTAAATCATAATGAATATAAAATGTTACAAAGTGATTCCGGAGAAATGGATTATACATTTTCTTATGCCCATTTGCTTGACTGGTAAACTGTGTCAGAGAGCACTTGACTAGAGATTTGAAGTTTACTTCCATACTTGGCTCCAAGAATCTGTGGAACATTGCTCTGTGCTCAGAGTTAACATAGTCTTATACTCTTTTTTATTTTAATTGTTTGATGACTCTAACTTTAAATTTTGGTTCATTTCAAGTCAAGTAAAAGTGCTTTAAAATTTAATTTTTAAAACAACAATAAGACATAAACACGCTATATTTCATTTCTAAACATTTTCACAGTACAAAGAGCTCCTCTTATTTATGTCTAAAAAAATAGTCTGTATCAAAATCTAATATTTTCGAGAGACAAGCTCCAGAAAATGTTACAATAATTGTTTCATTAATGCATGTTTCACGTTGTATTGAAATCTCCTTAAGAGTGTCCCACCTGTACCACCTTTATGCCTCTGAGTCCTTTCTGTCTGTGGGACATGCAGACAGTTGCTTTTTCTGGCTGGGGCATGCTTGCTCTGGCTGCATGTCACACTAATATCAACAGCATGGCCCTACCCCATTATTCTACATGCTCGCTCCTCGTATTTTCCTTCTGAATCTCCAGGGTCTTTGGTGATGGATTTTTCTCGTTCAAAGCTCCATTAGTACTTCACAGGTTATCTCAAAATGGGTTTCAGGGTGATAGTCAGAATTAATACTTTCACTTTCATTGTTTAATTTTGATTGGCCAAATTGTTTCATGTTTGATATGATGCAAATTTGAATGTTTATTAATCCAGTTTTAATTTATATATCTCTTTAACTTAAAATATTCAGTAACATATGTATACTTTTAATTAAGGTTTTTATTTTGGGAGGAATTTCATATATGAGTTCTGTATTTACATATGCATTTATATTTCAACCCCCTCTCTGTCCTCCCTCCATGTCTTCACCTGAACCCACACACCCTCTCAACTTCAATGTGTCTTCTGCATATTTATTCAGGTATCCAGCTAGTCAATTTCGTGTTGCTTATTGTAGAATATTACTTTAACTTATGCAAAGATGTGGCAAGTTTGTGTATGCTATATTTGTTTAATTATGTAAAAATGCATTATTGTTTTACCTTGACTGCCTAAGGCACATTTTTGATCTAATAAAAAATGTGTCTCACCAATAGCTAGGCAGTAGAGCCAGGCAGGGTGGGTGAGTAGAGAGAATAAGTAGGAGGAATCATCTAGACTTGAGAGAGAAAAAAGAAAAGAGAGAATGAGACATGGAGTAGGACATAGAGAAGGAAAGCCCTAATGAAAAACATAGATAAAGGGAAAGAGGTTAAGTTATAAGAGTTAGCAAGAAACAAACAGAAGGTAAGACTAAGCATTCAAACCTAATAATAGGTTTCTATGACATGATTTGAGAGCTGGTGGGTGGATTGCTGTAGGGCAGTGGTCTTGTACTTTGTAAACATTTGTTACTTGCATTGTTTTAGTAAAATGCTGATGGCCAGTAGCCATGCAGGAAGTATAAGTGGGTGATGAGAACAGGAGAATTCTGGAAATAGGAAAGTTTCAGTTTGCAGTCGTCACCCAGAAACAGAGGAAGTAAGATGAGAGTGCCTCTCTGATAAAAGGTACCATGACACCTGGCTGACACAGACAAGAATTATGGGTTAATGTAGGATGTAAGAATTAATAAGAATCCTGAACTAATAGGCTAACCAGTTTATTACTAATGTAGACTTCTGTTTGTTTTTTTGGAACTGAACAGCTATGGGACTGGGCAAACAGAAACCTCAGTCAACAAATGGTGCCAGGATGGACAGCTAAATCTAATTAAAACCTAAGAGAGACTAAAAAGTAATTCTAGACACACAAGAACAGAGTTAAGCACGGCTTCATGATAGTAGCATTTTCTCTGGTGGGCTGCGTCTGCTAGAGGCAAGTATGTCTCATTTAAGAGAGGTTTCCTAACTCAGCTTTAGCTGCAGAAAACTTTCAGCTGTTTTAAGAGAACCCACCAGCAAACACTTAAACACTTTAATGGTGTTTATGAATAGCCAACAGCATGATTCTTGGTGGTAGCATGGGCCTTGAAACTCCATAGAGTTCTGGCAATAAACATGGCTTCTGCCAGTACCTCCATCATGAAGCAAGACTCTCAAAGAGCTAAGGAATGGGGCGGATTCATGTCAAAGCCACGGCTTTGATCATAGCCATATCACTTAGCAAATTAAAGACTCATGTGGTCAGAAAAAAGAGAGATATACAGTAAAGATAGATTTAGAAGAAGAAAACCTCAAAACTGTTTATAGTGTGTTTAAAAATAATATGTAGGCTTAGAAGAGAAAAGATAAAGTATAATGTCCTTAAAAAAAAGAAAAGAAAGAAAGTAATTGGATGTAGTGACACATACCTTTAATCCCAGCACTTGAGAAGTAAAGGCAGGCCGGTCTCTACAGAGTGAGTTCCAGGACAGTCAAAAATACATAGAGAAACCCTGTCTCAAAAAGCCAAAAATTAAAAGCAAAAAATGACATAAATATAGTTTTTAAATAAAGCCATGCAGAGGGATATACACAGAGAATCTGGATACTGTATGCTATTGTGTTGTCCTTGAATTGTTTGATAGCTGAGCAATGATCAACAATTGCCAAAAGACATTTGATTATAAATGCTGCTGGATAAATCAAACATATATATTTTGAAAATGTCTTGACTTCAAAATTTAAATAAAAAATCTCTTACTTTGGAGAAGAGGTTTTACTTTTGTTTCCGCAGGAAATGAGGGACTGTGGATTCATTCTAGGTTAAGTAAAATCAGATGTGATTGAGGAAAACTGCCCTGAAAAATCTTCAATAAGAAAGGATGGCCCAGATCATCCAATATTTCAGAGGACCTTTGTTGGAGTTTCCTCTGACACATCCAGAACAGCCTCAAGACTAGTGGCAGAGATAATCAAGGACTTGACCATAACACAGAATTTTCTTTAGGTGTCCATGAGATTATAAACAGCCCCAAACAGCAGGAATTAGCCTAGAAAACTAATCCTACATTTTCCAAAAATGGATTAAAAAACACTATTTGGCCATTAGCTCTAACTTCTTATCGGCTAACTCTTACATATTAGTTTAGCCCATCTCGATTAATCTGTGTATCACCACATGGCAGTGGTTTACTAGAGATTCTAACTGGTGTCCATCTTAGGCAGAGGATCTATGGCTTCTCTCACTCTGCCCGTCTTTCCAGCATTCAGTTCTGACTTCTCTGTCTACCTAAGTTCCTAAATTCTGCCCTATCAGGCCCAAAGCAGTTTCTTTATTCATTAACAAAAACAAACAAACAAACAAACAAAAAAAAAAGCAACACATGACACATTAACAGAAGAACCTGCTACACCAGATTATGGATTTTTTTAATTTAAAGTGTTAGTTACAAGTTGTTATAGATAATGATCAGGAAGAAAGCCAAACAAAGGAGATTAGATTCAGAGTTCTTATTTTGAAAAAAGTGTGTGTGTGGGGGGGGGGGTAGTTCTGTAGGGCAATTGTTTCGTACTTTGTAAAATTTGTAACTTGTATTTACTGCAGGACTAGAAAAGAAAACCTGATATATTTGAAGCTGAAAGTAGGGCCCAAATTTCAACACAGGGCGGAGATAACTGAAAAGAAAAACAGATATGGTTCCTTAAAGCTCTGCAGTGCAGCAAGCTTTTGAGTAGCCAGCAGGCTAAGTTGAAATATAATCTAAGTAGAAGCTGCCTCTCACAGTGTGGGACAACAGCTTCCTAAAACAGCTCCCAGTTGAATGCAGCCCTTGGTCAGTCTTGTGGGACATAAAGGTTGGCTTTTGGAACCCCACTGGAAAGGAACCAGCTACCAATGCAAAGCTACTTAGCTGTTTAAGATTTGCTCACATGGTTTAGAAAAGACTGAAAACATATAGTAAAGACAGATTTAGATGAGGAAAAAAACTCTAAACTGGTTACAGTGCTTTTTAAAATGTGCATAGAGTGAAGAAAGAAAACAAAATGTGTATAGACCATCATAGGAAAAGTAAATAAATAGTTTTAAAATAATAAAGTTTTTAAAGAGAAAGTAAAGTAATATAAAGGGGAAAAAGTCATGTCAAGGTGGGAAATACACAGGGAGTCTGGATGCTGTATGGTGCTATGTTGACTTTGAATTTTTTGAATATTGATCAGTGAACTATGAATGATGAGAAATGTTGGATTGTAGAAGGGACTGCTGAATTAAACCAACTTAGTGCTTTAAGGATGTCTTAAATTTAAAATGAAAGTAGGAAAATGTATTTCATTGGGAAGGAAGTTATGCTTTTGTTTTTTACAGATAATAGAGCAATTTTTCAAATTTGCCAGATACAAATGACCTGGATATTGAAAATATAATTCTTAGTTGATAATGTTTTTTTTTTTCTTTTGTTGCTGTTTTTGTTTATTGAGACAGGGTTTCTCTGTATCTTTCGAGCTGTCCTGGAACTCACTTTGTAGACCAGGCTGGCCTCAAACTCACAAAGATCCACATGTCTCTGCCTCCTTAGGGATTAAAGGTGTGCACCACCACCATCCAGCAATAATTGTTCTTATTGTATATAGTTTTATTATGTTAAAATTAAAACCCTTTTAATTTTGGCAAAAATGAGGAGCTACTCATAGGTATGTGTTTAAAATACCACTTGGGAGTGGATAACCTATAAACAAGTTCATTACTAGAGAGGACTGATTCTCCCTTTCTCCACAGTTATTAATTGCCAGTAGCATTTCTTCTAGGATTTAGGTCTTATGAGATTTCTTTCATTGTTGTCATCATGCAGGTCTTATTTTGGTGAGAAACTTGATGCGATTTTGTGAATTTAACTTCTCTGTGATATACTGAAAACATTCTTACATAAATCCTGGTTCTCTCATTGTTACAATCTTTCTCCATTGTATTGTGAAAAGTTTCCTGAGCCATAGGATGTCTGAAATGTGTTTTAGTTGTACCACTTGAGGTTGGGAGCCAAATAGTACCTTATTCTCTGCATTTTGACCAGTTGTAGATTTCTATAATAGTCATTATCTGTGCATAGAAGTTTCCCTGATGAGGGATGAGAGCTACACTTATCTGTGGGTATAAGTATAAATATTTAGAAGCTATAAATTATATTGGTTTAGATAATTTTTAATGTTTTTTTTGAGGGTTTTCTTTTAGGGTTCAGAATCTCACCATATTCTGGAAATATTCAGGAATGAGTATCCTCTTATTAAGTGGGCCTTAGACTCTTGTTGGTCATTTCATGTCCAAAGTGTAAGTATTATTATTTCATGTTTGGAAATACATTTTGTTGTTTGCATGCTTATTTTTGGACTGTATTTTAATTTAATACTTTTCCCTTTCATTTCCACTGCCCAAACCCTCCTATGTGTCCTCCCCCTTTATCCTTCAAATTCATGGCCTCTTTTTTTCATCAGTTGCTATTGCAGGCATATATGTAATTTTATAAACATATATATTTATAAACATAATAGTTTTAGTCTATATAATGTTACTTGTATATATGTTTCTGAGATGAACCATTTGGTACTGTATGACTGTTGTAGGAGGCTGTTTGTTTGTTCCCAGCTATTTAGACCCAAAATGACCACACAGACACTACTAATTAAATCATTGCTTAACCTATTAGCTCTAGCTTTTATTGACTAGCTCTTACACCTTAATTTAACCCATTTCCATTATTTTATATTTTACCAGGAGGCTTGTGGCCTATCAGCAAGGTCCCAGCTGGCAGCTTGCGTCTTTTCCCTTTAGTGGCTCCATGGCATCTCCCGACTCTGCATTCTTTCTCCGAGCATTAAGTTTAGTTTTCCCAGCCTACCTCTACTCTGCCCTGTGCAGGGCTAAGACAGTTGCTTTACTAACCAATGGTATTCACAGCATACAGAGGAGAATCCAACATCATATGACCAATTAGTATACTCTTCCCTGAAGATGTTTACCCCTCCTACTCTAAGCTTTTCACATTTGTCTGTGATTTATTATGTAGATCTGAGGCCTTATGGACTTCTTGCAATGCAATTGATATATTCTTTGGTGTCCTTCTTCAACTCATGTTTGGGTGGTCATGTTGATGACACTTTACAGATGATATTATTAGGAGACACAATCTCTGGCTCTTGCAATCTTTCTACTCCTTCTTCTGAAATGTTCCCTGAGCCTCATATGTGGGAAAATTTTTTAGATGTAACCATTGTAACTGGGTTCCATAATTCTACATGTTGATAGGCTGAGGTTTTCTGTAATGGTCTCTGTCTTTTTCAAAGAGAAGTTTCCTAAATGAGGTATGAACACTATACCTATCAGAGGCAAAAGGAAATATTTATATTGAGTAGTTAGAAGTTATACTGGTATTGGTGGCATCAGTGACCACAAGAAGCACAAATTTTACCTGCACCAAATGGCTGAAGAGGGGAGAGACAGGTCTCCCAGCTGGACAGCCCAATCTCTAAGTCCTATGCCCCAGGGCACATCCCATATTCCTCCCCCACCCATCATTGCTTCAATATCCTGTCAGGAAGTAAGACTCCTATGATCAAACTGCTCCACTCCCCACCCCACATTCAACCCTGTAATCTACAGGAAGTCCCACTCCACTTCACTCCATAAACCCAACGATACACCTTGGCATCAGCGGCCCCTGGAGGCATAGACACTGCCTTCACTGATTGGAGAAAGGGCAACTCCGAGAAGAACAGATGTTGATTGTCTGCACCCATTGAAGGGAGGGATGGGTAGAAGTCAGTGCAAGAATAAAGTCAAACACGAAGAGGACTATGTTACCACCAGGACCTAGTGGTTCTACAGCAGCAAGACCTGAACATTCTGAAGAAGAAGAAGAAGAAGAAGAAGAAGAAGAAGAAGAAGAAGAAGAAGAAGAAGAAGAAGAAGAAGAAGAAGAAGAAGAGAAAGAGAAGAGGAGGAAGAGGAGGAGGAGAAAATGATCTTAAAAATAACTTTATAAAGATGATAGAGACCCTAAAAGATGAAATGAAAAATTCACAAAACAAAAACATTGAAAGACTGAAGATGAGACCCCCCCATCAGAAGTGAGCGAATAAAGAAGGAAATGCCTGTCAGAATAACACCAAACTTTTCAATGGATACTTTGAAAGCCAGAATTTCCTGGACAGATGTTACTCAGGCACTAAGAAACCACTGATGCTACCCCAGACTACAATACCCAGCAAAACTTTCAATCACTATAGATGGAAAAAACAATATATTCTATAACAAAGCCAGAATTAAACAATACTAATCTTCAAATCCAGTCCTATAGAAATCACTAGAAGGAAAACTCTGACCCAAGGAAGTTAGTTGCACCTACGAAAACACAAGCAATAGATAATCCCATACAAGCAAATCTCAAAGAAGGAAAACACACACTACCAACAACTAACTAACTAAATAAATAACAGGAATTTAACAATCATTGGTCAATAATATTTCTTAATATCAATGGAATAAACACACTAATAAAAAGATAGAGGCAAACAGAATGGATATAAAAACAGGAGAAAACCTTGTGCTGCAAACAAGAAAAACACCTCAACTTCAAAGACAGACATTACTACAAAGCAAAGGGTTGGGAAACAACTTTCTAATCAAATAGACCTAAGAAGCAAGCAGGTGTAGCTATCGTAAAATTCACCAAAATAGGCTTCACAACAAAATTAATCAAAGAAGATGGAGAAGGACATTTCATATTAACCACAGGAAAATTTTATTAAGATGAAGTTCCAATTCTGAACATTTATTCCCCAAATACAAGAGCACCCACGTATGTAAAAGAAACATTACTAAAGATTAAATTGCACAGCAAACCCCACACACTAATACTGGAGACATCAATGCCCCACTATCACCAATGGACAGGTTTGCCACACAGAAATTTAATAGAGAAATAAGGGAACTAACAAATGATATGACTCAAATTGGGTTAATCATACCACAAGGACACTTGCTCAATGATGTTCATAGGAGCATTATTTGTCATCCCCAGGACCTGGAAACAACCAAGATGCTCCTCAACCAAAGAATGGCTAAAGAAAATGTGGTGCATTTATACAATGGAATATTACTCAGCTGTAAAAACAATTATATCATGAAATTTTAAGACAAATGGGTGGAACCAGAAAACATCATCCTGAGTGAGGTAACAGACACCAGAAAGACAAACATGGTGTATACTCACTAATAAGTGGAATACTAAATGTAAAGCAAGGGTTTATCAGAATATCATCCACAACTCCAGAGATGCTAGGTAACAAAGAGGACCCTAAGAGGGATATAGGGATCACCCTGGGAAGGAGAAATAGTTGAGATCTTCTGGGAAAACTGGAAGTGGGGGGTGGTAGAGGGAAGGGATTGAGGAATATAAAGATGAGGGACAGGATGGTTGGGGGAGATATGGAATGGGAGAGCAATGAAAGAAATACCTTGGTAGAGGGTGTCATTATAGGGTTAGGGAGAAATGTGGGGCTAGGAAACTTCACAGAATTTCACAAGGATGATCCCACCTAAGACTCCTAGGAATAGTGGAGATGGTCTATAGCAGTCCTCATTGACAAGAAGGATAAAAATCTTCTCTTAAAGAATACTGCACACACATGACACAATAATTCTGCTAATGTGTTGTAGGTATAGAAATTGGTGACACTTTTCTGACCCATCTAAAGGTTCCCAGCCTAGGACTATATAGCAAAATGTGGAATGACCAGAGAAAAGGATAAATAGATTCATAAATTAAATATATAATAAGGAAGCCCTAAAAATGAAAGCACAGTGACAGATGGGAAATTGTTCTTCGCATGCTTAGAACCAATGAAAAAATTACAAGCATGGAGAAATGTGACAGGACAGAAAATGCAAAACCTAATAGTAGGTTTAAACTGAGTAGTAAAATACAATGCCTGCTTTTTCAAATTCTTCTTAGCCTTTATGTAGCATTCTTTATTCCTCATATGGTACAGGGCCTCATCTGAAATGTGAATTTTATGACCTACTATTACATGAGGTAGGCTAAAGAATTTTCTGTAAACTGCTCTTACACGGAAAGTTTAGAGTAGTCAGATAAATATTTCCAGGGTCTAATGGCAACTTGAGAGAATGTTATACAGGATTCTATTGCCTCTTGAAGACAAGGAATTCTGCTTTGGAAGTACCTTGGGAATAAAGAGTAGGCAGAAGCACAAAAAATAGAGAACTGCTCGCTTCTGCAATGTCTTTCTGCTCAAAGAACCCAGCATGTGTTTATTTTAGTGTATTTTATCATTACACAAACCAAGGTGAGCTGGGCAGTGGTGGCGCACACCTTTAATCCCAGAACTTGGGAGGCAGAGACAGGCAGATCTCTGTGAGTTTGAGGCCATCTTGGTCTACAAGAGCTAGTTCCAGGATAGGCTCCAAAGTAACCTATGGATTACCTCAATATTATTAGCCATATTACTAAGGAAATTAAAAATGATAGTATACAGCCAATGGTCTTGTTCCCTGACTTTTCACATACTTGAATTAATGGTGCACTTGGTAATTATTACACCCAACTACCCCATGACTGATGGGAATGGGTTTGTAATTGGCACCTCCCTTCTCCTTTGTTCCTAGGCTGAACAACACTGAGTGACTAATGTCACCAATCCTAGATAACCTCAGAAAAATTGAACATCTCACTTCAAGATGGCTGTTTTGGTTACTGATTTCATTTCTGTTATCATTTGCTTTCTCCTGCCACTGTTCTTTGGGATTGATCATAACATGTATATACATTCACATTAATATGTACAATATATGCATCAATAATCATTTCTGTGAAATGTAAGCACCATAAAATAATTTAAAAACTAAATGGCAATCCTTGAGAACTATTCCATATATTCCATATTTTTTGCTAGATTTAAGGAATGCCTTCTTTCCTCCTTTCAGTTCAGACCTATTTCAGGCAGACTGTTATTTTCGAATACGTCGAGGTAAGCCCCATCTCTGAGAATTTCTAAAGGATAATTAGTTTCTTTGAAAAGTGTCCTAAACAAAAGGATATTAATATCCTGAGGATTTGAGGTCTGATGGAAAGTGTTGCTGGTGAGTTTCAGGACTGATCATTCTATGCATTAATGGAATCCTGGCAGAAAAGGACTTTATTCTCACACAGGCAGTTCACCAGCTCTGGGCTTCCCCTGCAGCTTTGTTAACACAAGAATTGTAAATGGGCTTATTGACTTTTTCCTAAGCACACCAGCACACCTCTCTTCTAAATAGCTTGTAGCAGAGACCACGGCGCTCCTCGGTTAGCAAGACTTACTAAAATCGGTAAATATAACACCAAGAGGAAGCTCACAGGGCTTAGAAAGCCCAGAAAACTGAAATATAAAAGTCCAACTGTGAAAAGCTTTTCATGATGTTTTTATCCAATATCAAAATGTGCTTTATACACTTTTTGAGTATTATTATAATTAACTGTAGCAGCATTTTGAGCATTTTCTTTTGTAAGGGAAAAACCTACCGTCACTTAGAGGTTACTAGTTCTTGACGTTGAGCTTTTAAGTGGATAATTATATTTATTGAGAGGTGATGCTCACTTGACCACTTGGTGTGTTCTCCTTCAGGCCACAGGGAAACGAGGCAGGTGAACTGTTTTTATTTATAATGTAACAGATATTGCTATTGTGCCTCCATTGCTCAGGCGGACTTTGTTAACTAAATCTTTATTTCCTGAAACTGAAATGCTCTTCACTTCCCTGTTCTTGGGAGATTAAAATGTTTCTACCTTAAAGAAGTGAGTGATACATTATCCACTCACTCTAAATTGAGCCCATTTGGAGCTATTTGCATCTTGTAGAAACCTACAGCTGAGTGCTCTGCTTAGAGGTGTAATGAGTGGTTGTCACAACACACTGGAGGTGGCCCCATAACAAAATGATCCCCTGTCAATCCCCTCACAGGAAATGCTTTGGCAACCTGTAATTCGGCCCCAGTATTAACATCCTGCCTGCGTTTTGTTAAATGGCACTTTCTAGGAAGCGGATCTGGGGAACTTGTGTTTAATAATGTTTTAAGAGGAATATTTGATAGAAGTTTCAGAAGGCATCACATGGGGTTAACAGTGATTTGTCATTTGTTTCTAATTAAAGGACCTAATCTCTTATCACTGAAGCCGTCTTTTTTTTATACTCCGGGCACAGATGTGAATGGAAACATATTAATGAGATGTCATACTACATAGCCATTTAGGGTTTTGTTTAACTTAAACATAGCAGAACACGTGTGTCTACGCAGACACATGCAATGACATCCTGAGAGAATTATAATTTCCTTCATTTGCATAATCTCCAGGAAAATCCACACTAGGTCCACCTTGCATTGCTAATTTCGTTTTGCACATCTGCATTGTTTTAGGAAGTTAAGGTCAAACCTAAAACACATTAAAATATAAATATTTGAGTGACAAGAAACACTCACATTGGCATGATGCTTTACATTTTCTGCTGCCGTTTAAAATGCCCTAGGTTCTATCATTCCATCAGCTTGCCAAGTCTTTGGTTTGAGAAAGAGATGAGATGTGAATTCCAGGTTTAAGAAATGAATAGACAATGTGCCTCGTTGGGGGATTTCATGAGATATAACTTCAAAAGAGTCAGGCATGCAATTGGGCAGGGAGAGAAACCACGGGGGACCCTATTTAAGTATCACCTAATGTGTACCCCATGGCTCTCTCTATTAGCCTAGCAAGAGATGTCAGGATGTCTGTTAAAATCAGGTGATCTGAAAATAGTTTGGGGATGCAGGAAGGCATTAAAATTAGCCATGTACATTGGATTGTTAGAGTACTTGCCAGTAGGAAGTTTTAATTATTCCCTGTTCTTGATAAGACACTATAAAGACTATCTCCTAAAGTGTTGAAACAGTATTGTTCCTGAAGGGTCCAATTCATTCATGTGTGTCTGTGTGCTGTGTATATTGCATACATATATACTGATAGTATCTTTTTATCAGCTAGACACAAGTCTAGGGTCATCTGGGCAGATGTAATTTCATTTCAGAAAATCCCTCATTAGATTAGCTGACATGTATTTTCTTGATTAATGGTTGATATGAGAGGTACAGCTACTGTGGGCCATGTCACCCTGGGGCAGGTGGTGCAGAGTGGCAAAATGCAGCAGTCTAAGTGAGTCATGAAAGCAAACCAGTACGCAACACTTCTCCATGACTTTTACTGCAGTTCTTATTGCCAGGTACCAGGTTCGCGTTCCTAACTTGACTCCACTTCATAATAAACTACATCTATAAAGACAAATGAACCCTGGACTCTCCAAGTTGATTTTGGTCAGGGAGTTTCATTAAAGCAGTAGAAACCAAAATATGACACTGTGCATTCTATTTTCATTTCTGTTGCTGTGATAAAATAGCCTTCTCAAAGTCAACTTAGGAGATGAAGACTTTATTTGGCTTATAATTAAAAGTTATAGTCCATTATTTCAGTCATTAGCAGAGAGAGAATAAATTCATCAATCCTTACTTGCTCAGTGCTTCTTACAAAATGTTTCTCATTTAGTTAGAGTTTTTTTCTTTCTGTGAAGAGACACCATGACCATGGTAACTCTTCTAACGACAAACCTTTAATTAGAGCTGGCTTACAGTTTTGGAGGTTTAGTCCATTACCATCCTGTCTGAAAGCATGGTGGCATGTGTGGAGACATGGTGTTCGAGCAGGAGCTGAGAGTGTTTTATCTGCAGGCCACAGAAGAGACCGAATCACACTGAGTGTACTCTGGTACATGAGATCTCAAACCGTGCATCTGCACTGACACATATCCCCCCAAAAGGCCACACCTACTCCAACAAGGCCACAACTCCTAACAGCGCCACTCCAACTGGGCCAAGCATTCAAACACAAGAGCCTATGGGGGCCATATCTATTCAAACGACCACATTCCACTCCCTGGTCCCCAAAGATTTATAAGCATAATATTAATGCAAACCGCATTTAGTCCAACTTGAAAAGTCCTGGTACTATATCACAATCTCAACAATGTTTAAAAGTCCAAAATTCAGAGTCTTTTCTAAACTTTTGTAATCTCTTATAAAATCAAAATAAAAAAGAAGTAGATTAAAAACCTTTCACATACAATGGCACAGCATATATATTCCCATTCCGAAGTGGAGGAAATGGAGGATAGTGAGGACATACTGGACCAAAGCAAGACCAAAAACCAGCCAGGCAAAATCCAAACTCTGCATCTACATATCTGATGTGAAAATGCTCTTCCTATCTCCCAGTCCTTTCAGCTTTGTTGACTGCTACACACTTCTTTTGTTTGGGCTATTTCCACTCCCTATTAGTAACTTTCCCCAGGAGGTGTGCCATGACTCTGGAATCTTCAACTTCTTGGCCTCTCCAAGGCATTCTGCGAATTACTTTCGTAGCTACACACAATGGTCTCTCTAGGCCTCCATGCAAGTTCATCCATTCCACATACCTGGCCTCAGCTGCTTTCTTTAATCATGGAAGGAGATGCCATAGCCCCTTCCTTCTATCCTTGATCTTAAAGTCAAACCGTAAGCCTGAAGCTGAAAAGTTCTGCAGCTTGCTGTGGTTGGAACAAGGCCCCCTTTTCAATTAAACCTTACCAGATTTCTAGTTTGGATGGATGGTTTCCTTCACTGTCTAAGTGTGGCTGTTCTGGAAGTTACTCTGAAAACCAGGCTGGCCTTAAACTCAGAGATCTGCCTGTCTCTATCTTTTGAGTGCTGGAATTAAAGTTGTACACTGACACATCTGGCCCCAAGCTTTTCTTCAATTCCTTTACCCTTTTCTGTATTTCCTTTGCACAAGTTGGAAGCTTAGCTGAGTTAGATCTTGCCTTGAGATCACCACTTTCTTTATTCCATTTTTTAATCTGTTCATCTCTTTTAACAAAGGACTTTACACATACTGGTGCTCCCAAGCTCCTCAAATTTTGCCTTTTGTATGTTTCTTTTCTAAGTTTTCTCTTCTTCATGTTAGATCTATATAAGTGTGGACACTAATAACCACAAGTCAAAATCGATACCAGGCTGCTTTGAGATTTCTTCTGACAATGCAAGTAATCCAAAACTCACCAATTTAGTGGCCACATTTATTTTCAAAACTTTCCAAGAATTATCTATAGGCCACATACAAATATTCTTTTCCTCTGAAACCTGTTAAGCCAGACCCCCCACAGTTTAAATCACCCTTAGCACCACTGTCTTCCAAGCTTCTACTAGTATGTTCCATTAAGACCCACTTAATCTGGGTTCAGCTGCTTTTCTAATCCAAACTCCCAAAGTCCACATTCCTCCAAACAAAAGTATGGTCACGCCTATCACACAATACTACAATCTCTGGTGCCAACTTTTGTCTTAGAGTTTCTATTGCTGAGAAAAGACAACATGACCATGGACACTCTTGTAAAGAAAAAAACATTTAATTGGGAGTTGTTTTACAGTTTCATAGGTTTAGTCCATAATTGTAATGGTAGAAACATAGCAGTATACAGGCAGACATGGTGCTGGAGAAAGAGCTGATAATTCTACATCTTGATCCGCAGGCAATAGAAGAGACCTGTGTGTCATAGCATAGCCTGAGCATAGATTAGGCTTCAAAGCCTGCCCCATAATGACACACTTTCTCCAACAAGGGCACACCTACTCCAACAAGGCCATACCTTCTACTAATGTCACTCTATATGGACCAAGCCTCCAAACACATGAGTCTATGGAGGACAAACCTATTCAATCCACCATACTCATTCATCTAATATAGGACCAATCAATGAAATGGTTCTACTCACATCAAACGCAGGTCTTCTCATCTCAATTATCAGTCAAGACAATCCTCCATATACATGGCTAGTGGCCATTTAATATAACGGATTCATCAATTGAAACTCTCTTCTCAGACTATTCTATATTATAGAAAACTGACAAAAATGAAAGATCATATACAAGCTGGACATTGTGAGGAACAAAATGATGTTTGTCTCTATCAATAAATGTTGTACTGCTTTTCACATGTTTGTGTTCTGTGCTAATACAAATGTCCACATAGCCTGTTGTCCCTGGAATTACTTTTAAGCTCTTTTGTCACTTTGACTGGATTTATACCACTAATGAAACCCAACCTTGGGTATATCTAAGATAAACGTTATAGAAAAGTTTAAAGAAGGAAAACTCCTTCTCAATGTGCATAACACTCTTCCACTGTTATTGTTTGGAATTGAATGAAAACGAAAAAGATGATACAAACAAGGTGAGCATCAACATTCATTTCATTCCATTTCCTAAAGTCAGATGCTTTATGAAAAAAGATCCTATTGCCATAGCTTCACGGTCATGAGGACTGTACTGTCCAACTATTATCTCAAATAATTCTTACATCTTTAATTTGCTGTTGTCACAGCAATGAAAAAGTAACAAATGCACTCACCTAGGGTCACATCACGTTAGCTTGTCTTCCTTTTCATCTCACGTCACTGTCTTCCCACTCCTCTCTCTTAGGGGACTGGATTTTCCAATTTTACACTGAAAACTATGTATAAGAATTAACTGCAGTTAGATTTATATCATGAATTATTATAGTGAGCAAAAGCAGCTCTCACTCCTCATTGTACACCAAAAATAGAGAGAGCTTATAAGAATATAAAATGGATAAGAAACATTTCAACTCTTAGAAGATATTCTGCTCTGGAGTTCACAGTAGCAGTTGGGTCTTTTGCATTGGTCACTGCCACTAGATCTCACTGTGAAGTATCATAAGACTATGTTTGAAGTATTTTGTTTGAATATAAACTTTTGTTTTAAAATTGCTTCACAACAGATGTTCTGAAAATTATTAATAATTACCAGTAAAAGTAATTTACATAGAGGTACCCCCAATCTGACTCCCGTAGGAACTTAGCCTCCCACTTAAGCAAACTTCGCACAATTTGACACCCCAAATGTGCTTCCCCAAGACTCTCCTCCTTACTCATTGGAGGACTCTGCCTCTCATTCTGTAACTAAGGTCTTATTTTCCAACACCTTGGATATTCCAATCTTACCATACAAGGACCTTTGTACATGGGTGGTATTTATCCACCCCTATGCACTGGAAAATCCTAACACATGAATCTTTTATAAGGATGGATATCTCAGCAGGTAGAATCATAGCCTGTTATTATATTTGCCTTTCTATTCCAACCATCTCAAGTTATGTGCTGAAGCACACTGTTGACTCCAAGAGTATGACTCTTACTTCTTTCCCCTCCAACACTCTAAACTCCCTACCTGAGTGCCAGTGTGAGGCATCTGCTGACTTTAAAGTAAGTGGATTCAGCTATTCCATGCTGTATGTGTTAAATAATCTCTAATCAATGTAGTCCTAAAAGTGTTATCCAGAACAATAAGAGAAGGAAATAAATGGGATAGAAATGGAGAAGACCAAGTGTCCTTTTTACAATGATACCATTGTTTTTTTTTTTCTTAACGTACACTGGAGTTCTGTCTGCATATCTGAGTGAGCATGTCAGATCCCATGAAAGTGGAGTTATAGATAGTTATGAATTGCCATGTGAGTGCTGAAAATTGAACATAGTTCCTCTGGAAGTGATTGCTGAGTTAACTCACCACCCCCTACAATGATATATAATTCTATACATAAGATTAAATTTTGACCCAATTTGAAAATTTTTGAACAATTAAAATGATCCGTCAAAGCAGCAGGATAAAATTTAACACACAATTAATGGCCTTTCTAGAGCTCAATAATAAAAATAATGGGAGAAATCAAGAAAATCATCCTATTCACAACAGGGGGGAAATGTAATCTAATCAAGGAAGAGAAGGACCTGTAAAAAGAGAAATTATAATTTGCAAAGAAAGAAGCTGAAGAATTTAAGAAGACAATGGGAAGTGGAAAGGCCTAAGCTCATACATGGAAAGTATTAACTTTGTGAAAATGAATGTACAAAATAAAAATCAAAAAAAGAAATAAAGGAAGGAAGGAAGAAGAAAAGAAGGGAAAAAAGGGAGAAAGACCAATCAACCAATCAATCAGTCAATCAATGAAACAAACAAAAACAGGAACAGAATCACTTAAATACCATTTAAAATCCTCATTCCAGGGTGAGTGTTGCTCTTGCAGAGGATTCTGGCCCAGCACACATATGGCTGCTCACAATCATTCTTAACTTCCATAGAATCCAAGACACCTTTATCTTCCTGAAAGAAACTGTAAACACATAACAAACATACAAAATACAGGCAAAAGATTTAAATATGCAAAATAAGTAAATCTGAAAAAGGTCCTCATACTACCATGGTAGCCTAAATTATCCAGTTGGCACACTGTCTCCACCATTACATGGTAACTCCCTGTAGATACATTTCAAATATCTGTATGCGTTAGGAGGCCTCTACAGTAGTAGGTTTCTATAAAGTATTTGAAAATCTTCAGTGTTAGCTGTCCTTCCCAAGATCTCTCCATTTATCCTCCTCCCCCATCCTCATTTAGCCTTGTCTAGTTTCTCCTTCATTTCACTATAGAACTATATTACATTTCCTCTTTCTTATATATCCTCTCCTTCCCTCCGCTCCCTTATTAGATAACTAACCTTTGTGTCTATTTGGATTCTAGCACACATATCGAAAGCTTTAAAGTACATCTACTTATGAGGGAAAGCATGATGTTTTTCCCTTTGGGTCTTGACGACCACATTCAAGATGCTTTGTTTCTAGCTTCATCCATTCACCTTCAAATTTTATAATTACACTTTTTTTCTATTTCTAGTTATGAACATAGAACTTAACATCTGAAGACTATCCAGTCTTAATTATATTTTTAAAGACTGAAAAATATTTATTGTATAAATTACAATATTTTAATTATCCATGCATCAGCTCATGGACATCTAGCTTCTTTCCAATTTCTCGCTGTCATGAATAAAGCAGCAACAAACATGGATGAGCAACTATCTCTGTAGTAGAATATAGCGCTCTTTTGTTATTTGTCCAAGAGTGGTACAGCTGGATTTTGAGAAAAGTCAGTTCCCAGCTTCCTCAGGAACCACCAGATTGACTTCCATAATGTAGAAATTTGTACTTCCAATAGCAGTGAATAAGTGTTCCTCTTCTCTGCATCTTTGCCAACATGTGCTGCCATTTGATTTATTGACCTTTGCCATTTTAAAATTCCCTGCCCAATGCTAACCAAAAGTCATATCTCTGAGGCTTTGAGTTTTTTATTTCTTGAATTTTTTTCATTTTTTATTATTGTTGAGGGAGTGGATGGGCTTTGTGTTTAGTTTCGCTTTTATTGAACTGATTTCAATTTTAAGCTATGAACTGGAGATTTCACTTTGATGCTATATAGTAGAGATAGAACTCTATTTCATGTCTGTTTCCCTCTGTCCCTCTTGCTCTATATGTGTGTATGTGTGTGAGTGTCTGTTTGCATGCAGACTTGCATATATATGTATCTATACATATATATTTATTCCAATTGTAGATTTTGGTTAGGAAACTATAATATGGTAGATGAGTTTTGTGTTTAAAGAGAGAAAAACTAAAACTATCATTAACAGAACCCCTCTTTCAGTTAAAGGAACACCTGCTTAATCTACTATATGAAAAACACCAATTTTGTTATTTTGATGGTCCACATAATATACATTTTGATGTTGTTCCAGACTGTCATGAGATGGGGGTTTGTTGTTTCTGACTATGTTATCAGTTAAAAAAATCAACTTGGGTTCTTCAAACTTCAAAATTGAGGAAATAATTAATGGATTTTATCCATTAATTAAAAGTTTTTTTTAATTCGATTAAACCAGGATGGAAATATTCCTAAAAGTTCTCTTCTTCTTTTTTCTTTTTCAGGAATAAAAGGTCATAACAACTTATTAACTAATTTGCTTCTATCATCTATAGTATTCATTAGAAGTAATGTTCACCTTCCAACCATATAACAACCTCTATAAAGCAACCGAGAGAGCCTTCCTACAGTGTCTGTCTATAGAAGCCATAAATGTTGCCAAGATGTTTACCTTCACAGTTCTGTTCTTTTATATTTGCTGGACCTTTGGAAAGATTTATAATCAGACCATTTCATTTTAGAGGTTAGCTTTTTAAGGCTCCTAGGAAAACCAAACTCCTTAAATATCCCAATTTTGAAGTTCTAGCTTTGTAAATTTGATTAAGGAACCAGATGCCATACCATTCAAAAAACTTTACATCTTAAAATCAAAGTTACTTGGCAGACCTCAGTATTCTGAAAACAAACTACTTCTTATTCCCTAAGTAGAGGCCATGTTGATAAATGTGGGTCTTTCTACCTTTTTAGTTCAGCGTCGCTGGTTGATTTTGCAGAGTGTTAGTTGTTGGGAGCAGTGAGACCCCAGATCCTGAATTTCTTGTAATCCCCTGATCTGAGTGCCTACAGCTGCTGGGAGCAGGAGACCTTCAGGAGTTCCTAATGGCAGGAAAGTGGTTTCTGGTAGGTTGCCTGGGGCGTGGCTATCTCTATGTAATCTGCCCCTGAATACAAAATAAAAGGGGCATTCTTGGGGAATTCAAGGATGACCTGTGTTGCTGTCTCTTTGTCTTTGTTTGTTAATGTATTTTAACCTCCAGACCCCTTGCCCGAAGCTCGATGAACTGGGTGCAAGTGCACAGAGCACAGACAAGGGGGTGCGGTGCAGGGCAGTTAGTGTTCCTGGAGTCGTTTTTATTTCTGTAGCAAAGAGAAGTGACAAGTTATCTGCTTGTCTAATCCTCTGCTGTCGCATACAGCTTTAGTCTGGATAACTCTTCTCTTTGTTGCCTTCAAAAGGCCCATGTCCTGGAACCATCTTTCCTTGGTCTGAATCCTACCTCTGAATGTTTGCTTTGTCAGGAGTATTGAAATACTTTACTTAGCTACAAATTGCTAACACCTGGCTGAGGATTGTGACCAAGCTTTGTGTTTTGTTCCCCCAGGTCACTGTTGGTTTACCTTCATAGCTTCTCTTTATGTCTTACTCCCCACATATTCCACCTCTAATATAGAATCATCCTTGTCCTTCACCATCTATTTTATAATCATGAGTCAGTGTCTCTTTAAAAATCAAAGTCATCCAGTGTTTCTCTGAGCCATCTTCTTCTCACATAAAAACTTCCCAAATGCCCACTGAATGAAAATGAGAAGATGATAACACCAAAGAATGGTTAAGGAGAAAGGCCCAAAACAAAGAGAGTGTGTGGACCAAATTGCATGTTCATAAAGGAAAGAGAAATTGTGTGAAGCAAAGGGAAAGTGAAACTTAGGTCCCACCTCCCATACCCACCCCAGAACCCCAGCTAGAGATTTAGAATAGGAAGAAAGGGGAAAAAAAGCTACAAGGATCACAGGTACTGAATGCTGCTATTGCTGCACTATAATTGGTCATCCGCTGTTGTAGGGAGTGGCCTGCTTGTTCATCCCAGCTGCCTGGCTAGCTTAGCCCCAAAATAATCACACAGAAATTGTATTCATTAAAACACTGCTTGGCCATTAGTTCTAACTTCTTATTGGTTAACTTTTACCTAATAGTTTAATCCATCTCCATTATTCTGTGTATCATCACGTGGCAGTGGCTTACCAGAGATTCTAACTGGCATTTGTCTCAGGCAGAGGATCCATGGCTTCTCTCTGACTCTGCTTTCTTCCTCCTAGAATTCAGTTCTATCTTCTTTGCCTACCTAAGTCCTGCCCTCTCAACTAGGCCAAAGCAGTTTCTTTATTCATTAACCAATGAAAGAAACACACAAACAGAAGGAACTCCTACACCAATACTCTCAGAATTTTTTTCTTTTCCTTTTATTTTTAGACAGACTTTCTCTGTATAACCATGCCTATCTTGGAACTCATTGTGTAGATTTGTCTAGTCTCGAACTCAGACATCTGCCTGCCTCTGCCTTCCAAGTGCTGGGATCAACGACCTGGGTCACCATCACCCAGTTTAGTAATAGGGTCCAACAAAAGTCCTTCACTGATTTTTGATTGGCCTATCTCATTCAGGTTACATCTTATTGAATCAAAATGGTCCATGGAACCCACAAATATCTCAGGCCATTGCCAAGTCCATTGGTTGTGATACACAACCTGATGGTAACCATCTGTTAAAGACTTTACTTAGGTCATCCTTCATAGAGAAGTCAAGCTGGTATCCAAATACAAGCTAACCTCCACTGACTAGCATTCATGATACAGGTAGGTATTCTGTATGCTATCAAAGAAGAAATGTAATCATCAATATTTCCCATTCACAGTCACTGTAATCTACAACAATGACCAGCCCATACGATAGACTAGAAAAACTGTGTCACAAATATTAAAACCATAACTAACCATGTTTTGATTGGATTTATGTATTACTCCATGACATGGAACCCATGCTGACACTGATAAGGTGGGAAAAAAAACCTCAGACTTGATAGGTCATAGGTATAGACAAAAAAAACCTATAACTTTTATTTGTTAAAGAAACAGGCATTAAAATGACTCCCAATGACATACTGTTATACTTATAGACCAGTGCCTCATTCAAACCATACAGGAGAAGCTTTTTTTCTTGTACTAGATGGTAACTATATACAATATATAGGCAAAAAATGCATCAACAATGTCTAGTCCATTAAAAATTGACAAATTCAGAGAAAATACTTTATATCTATCCTATCTTGATAAGTTCAAAAAATTGCATCTAGTTCATTTTCTCTTTTTACTTGCATTAGTAAAACTATCTTTTTATGTCTCTCAACCTTATACACTTTACATTCCTTTACTGAATTTTTTTTTCCTGAATCTGTGAAGGAGGAAAACTGTAACTATAAAGTCTTCAAGTCCATCAGAGACCTCAGAAAGGTCTCTGATAATTTTACCTGAGTAAGCAGAAATTGCAAGCAAGTGAATTTCAAAAAAATGTGAGAAATGACTGAAACACCTGGCTATCTTTGTTTTTCTTCTGTGCAATTTCATGTAGCTCTTCTGACATAAGACAGAGATTTAGGATTTTACATTAACAAGTGTGCTTGGGTGTAGAGAAGAAGAGAGCCACACTCTGACTCCAAAGACATCTTTAATTTTTAATTGGACTGAGACTACCAAAAGACCATTTGCATTATATGACTGAAGAGAAATGTGATAAACCAATAGGTCAAATTACTCTTTTTCTTGGGACATTTTTCTTTTTGGGGGGGGGAGGGGTGATTTGTTCTTTTTTTTTTCATGTCTCTCATTTGTCCAGTAGATTTCAGATTTCTTAGCTGGATGCTTTCATTCTACTGAAAAGACAAATGCAAAACCCTTTCTCAACCTTTATTTGCGGGAGGTTCCCTTATGAAATGTTATATCTGATAAAATGAAAAGCACTTGTTAGTTTTAAAGTTAGTTTTGATTGAAAGGACATGCTGTTTGATTAACTATTGCCTTTGTTAATCAAGTGGTGTCTCTTGTTCAGATATAATCTTTATCAATTTTGATGGTATCCATCCATAGCTTTTCTTCTCTTTTGGAAACGAAAACAAAACTCCTTCCCCAACATAACACATATCCTGGTTTCCATTCTGAGGTCCACATGTCTTTAAAGTATATGGGAAGTTTTAATTCTGTAGGTTCTTTTTCTATTATTCAATGTCTCTCTGCAGCTGTTTTTCCTTTCTCATTTGCATTTAGAAAATTCAAAGTTAATAAAGAATTATGTAATTTATTTCTGGATATCTTTCTTATGCCTTATTAAACATATATTTTAGAGTTCTATTTGATCTTTTTGTAACTAGCTGCCCTGTAGGATTGTGTGGTATGTGATTCTACCTTCCAGAATTAAGAAACTAAGAATACCTACAAAAGCCTAGAAATTAGAAAGAGGAGACTATGGGAGAATTTGTCAAGTAAAGAGGAATAATTGTAAATAGATGAGACAAATTAAAAGGAGGGACTACCAGAGCTGAAATGCTTAAACATAGATGAAAATCGGTGTATTGTTTGGCAAGGGGTTGGGAGTGTTTTTGAGATTTTTGTTTTTTTCTTTTTTTTAAACTGGGTAAATTGAATTGAGAAGACTCATCCTGAATGTAGGTCATTTCATTCAATGGGTAGGACCACGGAATAAAAACGAAGATGGAGCTGACAGTAAGCATGCATCCGGTTGGTGCTCTGTGTTGCTGATTATGTATGGGCTATGACGTGCTTCCTCAAGCTTCAACTGCTGTGTTTTCCCCACCATTGTAAACAGAGACTGCTCGCTGGATGCCCAGACCCAAGTAATCACACAGAAACTATATTAATTACAATACTGTTTGGTTAATAGCTTCGGTGTATTCCTAGATAGATCTTATATCTTAAATTGAGCCATTTCTATTAATCTGTGTATCACCACAAGACTATCACTTACCGGTAGGATCCAGCTTCCTTCTCCTTTAACAGTTACATGGTGGCTCTTTGACTCTGCTTACTCTATATATCTCTGTTCGGATTTTCCTCCTGGTTTTACTCTGCCAAGCCATTGTGGAAATAGTTTTATTCATCAATCAATAAAAGCAACATATATACAGAAGGACATTCTATATCAATCACGCTATGAGGGACTGCGACATACAACTATGAGCCCAAATAAGCCCTTTCTCCCTAAAGTTGCTTTTCTTGGGGTATTTTATCACTTCAACAGGGACGGGCTCTGAGACAGCAAGCATTCAAACAGAAAAGTCTAAAAGAAAAAATAAACTTTTAAATTTAATGTGAAAATGAGATTAATGGTGGCAAGAGTCAAAACCTCTTTTCATTATATATTATGTGTTCTGCATCTTATCAGACTGAATCTAAGATTAAATTCCAGGAAACAGAAGATAGGGAAAATTCCACTCAATTGGAGCTGAAGATAGTCTATAAAATGTAAAATAAATTCCCATGTTTCAGGTCTTTCTATAGTTAGGCTCAAAGGGTAGAGGATGGATACACCAAAATACTACAGGGCCTATTTCTACGTAATAAACCACATATGATTTTCATTTTCTTTTTTCATCTACTTTTCATTGTTTTTATAATCAGTGTGTGGTATAAATTATAGCACAATATAGATTACAAGAGAAATGGAAAATGTTTGAAAATATCTAAGATCAAAAGACCTTTTTATTCTGCAAGGAACAAGATACTGCTAATATTTTTTAAATATTTAAGAATATAAATCATTACATGCCTCACAATGTGTAAAGCAATCAGTGTCATAGTGAGACATAGTGAAATAAATGTTTGTGCCATGAATGAATCATCAAGACTGAGACTGAAAACTTACTTTCTGGAAACATTGTTAAAACAGTGCAAATGCTAGGGCTTTCGAAAGCCTCATGAAATGTACCATACATTACAGTTGATAATTTTTTTTTTTTTTTTTTTTTTTTTTTTGGTTTTTCGAGACAGGGTTTCTCTGTGGCTTTGGAGCCTGTCCTGGAACTAGCTCTCTAGACCAGGCTGGTCTCGAACTCACAGAGATCCGCCTACCTCTGCCTCCCGAGTGCTGGGATTAAAGGCGTGCGCCACCATCGCCCGGCAAAAAATAATAATAATTTTATGTGTATGTGTGTGAGGATGCAGGTCACAAACTGAGTGTAGGATCAGAGTACAACTCTCCCGAGGCATTTCTCTACCCATCGAATGCAGCCTGTTCTGCTCTCGGGCTCTTAGGTTCAGCTCTCTCAAACTCACACCACCAGGGCAACTCTCTCTCCCAGCTGCTATAGGAAGCATAAGGAAGATGGGAGAGAGAGGCACTTGGTGGTCAGCTCTCCTCCTTTCCTGCCTTCATGGGTGGCTCATCTTCACCTATCCCCCGACAACAAGGTCAACTCTAGTGTGCTGCCCAGGGGAGATGCACGGTTTGTTCTCCCATGTTCTTGCGGCACTGAGGGACAAGGATAATTCTCCATCTCTCTTGACCCCAAGGCCAGTTCTCCCCCCTGCTGTGGGCAGCAAGGTGTTGCCAGGAGGGCACCTATGGTTCACCTATGCCACCTCATGGCAGGTGAGAGGGAGAAGGTCTGCTCTGTTGCAGGTGGAAGTGCAGACCACCAGGTTTTGCATGGCCTCCGTGGAAGTGTGTCTCTCAGTCACCAACATGTCCCTAAGCAACATCCCTGACTCCTGGCATTCAGCACGGCCCTTGTTGGTGTTAGCAACCGTGGATATCAATGCAGACCGTGCCTGTGGTAAGGCCATGGACCCAGACATGGCCCTTAGCAGCAACTCCAGCCCGGATGACACCATGGCCCCAGGTGATAGTGCTGGCCAACAACTAGGGAGTTCTTACCTCTACAAAATCTTCAGACTGAAAAAGAGGGAGTTCCTGTCTCATTCTGCCTTATATTTCTCTCTAGTGCTGGTAATAAAGACGTGCACCACCACCACCTGGCCTCTATGGCTAACTAGCATGGCTGGGGGAATTAAAGGTGTGTGCCACTACTGCCTGGCCTGCATGGTTGACTAATGTGGCTAGCTTGGCACTCTGATCTTCAGGCAAGTTTTATTTGTTAGGTCATAAAGAAAATATCACTATAATGAAGTTTATTATTAACTACCTACATAAAATACCTTTAGAACATATAAGTTGTTTTATCTATCTATCTATATAGTTAAATGCATTTTTCCATCTGGGCTGAAAAAGTTTTCAAGAATCAAAGACCATCTAACAAAAACTTCAACACCAAGCATGAGAAAAGCTCTTTTTAGTTGTTCATGGATGTCCAAGAGACTACCAAAGCATCATAGGCTTTTGCTATTGTTCTTAGTGGCCACCATTTGTGGAAGTCCATTATATATTCCCTCTCTTGAAGTCCTTCTCATTGTGTTTCATTGATTTCCTGAGTCTGTCTGGGGTACCTCATTCAGAAGGGTTATTTCTAACTACATCCATTTACCTGAGCATTTTCCTTTTTTAGCAGCTAAATAATATTTCATGTATTTTTGACGCCCATCTATCTAGCCTGTTTTTTTTTTTCTTCTTACACTTGAGTAGAGCAGCAACGAAAATGAATGAGCAGGTATTTCTACAGTAGGATAGAAGGTACTTTAGATATATGTTCAAGAATGGTGCAGCTGGCTTTAGTGATTGAACTAATTCTAGTTTTGGGGAACTGCCATACTAATTTCTATAAGGACTATAGGAGTTTGTACTTCCATCTGCATGAGAACAAATGTTTCCTTTCCCCATATCTTTAGCAGCCTTTAACTTTGTGCGAGCTAGCTTTTGTCACCGTGATACAGATCTGAATCACTTGAAAACAAGGATTTTCAATGGAGACATTGCTCCCATCAAATTTTTCCTAGGCAGGTCTCTTGGTGTACATTAACTTATGATTTATATGGAAGAGCCCAGCTCAATGTGGACAGTGCCACCCCTAGAGTGCTAAGTTATATAAGAAAGCAAACTGAGCGATATATGGAGAACATACAAGTTAGCATCTTTCTTAATTTTTTTCATTAATCTGCTCCTGATTTTTCTACCCTGACATCCTTCAGAGATGGACTGAGATTGCGATAATTTAGGCACATAAACCTTTTATCCACAAGTTGAGTGTGATTATGGTACTTATTAAAGAAATAAATGCAAACTAGGGCAATCATTATATGATTTTTTTTCTGAGTGGGGGTTACTCATTCTGATTTGGGTCAGATGATATTCCACAGTAATTTTAATTTGCATTGTCCTAGTAAAGACAGTGAAATTAAAGAAAAATGTTCCTCAGCCATTTATAATTTTTTCTTTAAGAACTCTATTTTTGGTTCCACTCCCCATTTTTTCCATTGGGTTGTTTACTTTCCTAATGTTTATTCTTTTGAGTTATGTGAATATTCTAGATACTAACCTTTTGATGTATATGTGATAGTAAGCAGCTTTCTGCCATTCTGTATTCTGTCTTCACTCACACAGTGATATCTTCTGCTGTACAAAAACATTTTCCTTTCAAGACGTCTCAGTGATTAATTGTATTAATGTCTGTGCCATTGGGTTCCTGTTCATAAAGTCCTTTCATATGCTGAACTCACATGTATTTTCTACATTCTCATCTCATCAGGGTTTAAATTAACTTTCTTCATAAAGGATATCTTAATCATGTTTCCCCTCCCCAAACTTCTTCCAGTCCTTTCCAGCCTCCATACCAACCATCATGGCACATCATAAGCAACCCAAGCTGACACTAGAAGAAAAGTTAGCCCTCTGAAAACTGACAGCAAGGCCCCATTGCCAAGAACAATATCCACACAGCTCCCTTCTACTTTTAAATATTTGTAGTATGTCATAAAGTAATTCTTAAGCCCTGTAAAATGGGACATCAAAAGCCATATCTAAGCTATAATTTCTGGGAATATTTTGTTGCCACGGGATTAAAACAAAACAAAAACTGTCTCCTTAAAATGCCCTTATCCTAGCTTAAATGATCAAATAATTATCAAATATACTCTCAGATAGAATGTTATCTTTGTACTTCACTCTGGTTCTTAATGAACTTTAACAAAATTGCTAATGAAGAGCCAAAGTTCCTCCATTTTGTTCTTGGCCTCCATCTTGTACCTTGGGTAAATTATTTTCCAGTAAAATATTTCAGCCCTCATAAATGGCTAAGGGCAAAAGTAGCAGGGTAGCCATCTGGAAAGCACAGATAATCTCAGAATGTCTCCACCCAAAGGTCAGCCGATATAAAAAAAAAAAAAAACTTAACAAACAACAGACAAGGTTTGAAAATAAAATCTCTGAGAAGTCCCTAGACACAAGCCAATCAGGATTGAACCTGTCACCCCACAGTATACTAATATAGCTTTTCTGGTTTTTGACTTTAAATAATCCCTTTTAGAAGGGCAGGGTACCTCCTCTAGCTTCTGCACTGACGAGGTCCCTGCTGGCTTGTAATCATCCATGCACACGAAGAACCTTGCTTTTTCATTTCAGTGAGTCGGTCTTTCTGGTGGTCTTCTGTGGTCCCCATGGACTTGGCGTAACAGCTATATTGCTAAATTAATAAAAATATTTCAAAAGTTATAGAAAAGCATTGAACTATCAGAAATCAGAGTGAAAAACTGGATTATAAACAGAAATGAAATAAATATTTAATAAGAAGTTCTAGACTTTGCAGTTAAATAAAATCATCTGTAGAATTTAATTTTTCTTTTGGTTTGTCATGGAAAGGAACAAATATCATACTGCTTTTCACTGTGCTGTCCAGGACATTTCAGAAATGCCTTCCTTTTTATGACATGTCTAAAGTATACTGATTTCAAATAACTTGTATAAATAACAGAACTAATATATGATTTGTAAAAGGAAAGCTCAACATATTTGAGGGGATGTAGGATAACTGGCAAAGAGGAAATGTTCAGTATCTGATAAACCACAGTGACAAGAGAACATTTAAAATACAACACAGAAATTGCTAGAATGGCGTAGGACTAAGAAATACTACACTTATGGAGAAAGAGTTTTCTTAACAGTAAAGTGAATTATTAATTTGATATATAGAGATATTTTGATAAAATGCAAATCCCTAGTTTTTAAATAGTCTAGATAAGCTGAGAAAGAATTAACACCCATAATGTAGTTGAAGGAATTAATTAATAAACCAAGGAATGAAACCATTATAAAAAATTACATAATTTTTTCTAAAGTTTCATCATTTTCAGACTTTATAGACTTTTGAACATCACATCCAAGAATGACTTAAAAAGAAGGGCATCTAGGTTGTTATTAGGTTCTGGCTATTACAAATAATGCTGCTACGAACATAGTTGAACAAATGCTTTTGTCATATGATAGGGCATCTCTTGGGTATATATTACTGGATCTTGGGGTAGGTTGATCCCGAATTTCCTGAGAAATCGCCACACTGCTTTCCAAGGTGGTTGCACAAGTTTGCATTCCCACCAGCAATGGATGAGTGTGCCCCTTACTCCACAACTTCTCCAGCAAAGGCTATCATTGGTGTTTTTGATTTTAGCCATTCTGACAGGTGTAAGATGGTATCTCAAAGTTGTTTTAATTTGCCTTTCCCTGATCACCAAGGAGGATGAGCATGACCTTAAGTGTCTTTTGGCCATTTAAATTTCTTCTGTTGAGAATTCTCTGCTCAGTTCAGTGCCCCATTCCACGAGGGGTGCACCCACCCACTGTGACAGTGGAACTGATCTATTGGGAGCTCACCAAGGCCAGCGGGACTGGGACTGAATAAGCATGGGATGAAACCGGACTTTCTGAGCATGGCAGACAATGAAGGCTGATGAGAAGCCAAGGACAATGGCACTAGGTTTCGATCCTAATACATGAACTGGCTTTGTGCGAGCCTAGCCTGTTTGGATGTTCACCTTCCTGGTCCTGGATAGAAGTGGGAGGACCTTGGACTCCCCGCAGGGCAGGGAATCTGGACTGCTCTTCATTCTCGAGAGGGAGGGGGAATGGAGTGGGGGGGGAGGGGGAGAGGGGTAGGGGAATGGGGGGAAGGAGGCGATGTGTGCTAGGAGGGGGAGGGAAATGGTAAATGGGGAAGAGGCCGATTTTTTTTTTTTGCAACAGCTAAAAAGAAATAAAATATATATAAAAAAGAATGACTTAAATAAAATGTATAGTCAGATAGGCTTTCTCTAGGAGTAGACTCATTACAGTCTAAAGAAAACTGGTGTTTCTCTTCCTGAGGACAGTAATTCTCTCATGGCCTGAGACGTCAAATATATATATATATATATATATATATATATATATATATATATATATATGTGTGTGTGTGTGTGTGTGTGTGTGTGTGTGTGTGTGTATTTAAATGAGCGGGAAACTTATTCATAACTTGTTTATAAGTGATTCATAGATATATATTTTAATATATATCTCCATTTTCTAATAAGTTAAGTGCTCAAAGGCATGATTGTTTACTGTAAAAAAAAAAGAATTTCTAAAAATATTTGATCCAAGAAACAAAAACAGTTGGCACCTTAGGTTTTAGGACAAAATGGCTTTTCTTCCATGAAATTCAAAGTTCAAAATAAAGTGTTATTGTTGGATGAGTATGATATTTAGGATCATGTCAGCCTTTTGTGTAGATTATTGTTTTTAGCTCAAGTAACTAATAGACTGGAATCTTCATGTATGTTGGGTATGTTGCTGCCCATGGTGGAGTACATGATTAACACAATGTTGTTCATACTGATACAGCCTAAGATTGCTTCATTATGTCACAGTGAGATCAATTTTTAAATTATTATTTTATTTTCCTCAATATAACCACTTTTCTTACCATAACTGAGAGCTGAATTTTGCCTATAGCATATAAAATGGGATGCATAAGATCTATAAATTTAAACTTAATTTACACTAGTAGTCAGGGTCTATATTGTAACCTATTTTGGAACTTAGATTAAATGTATTTAGTTCATTTCAATTAATCAAGTGTCTATGAATGGCACTATTTAAAATTTTCCTGAAAAAAAGAATAAATTTATATATTTTCAAACTATATGTGTAAATTATATAAGTCAAAGTCAAATATACGGATATTGATGTTAAAGTCAATCAATATTTGCTCTTGAGTGGCATGCTATAGACCTGATACATTAGTCTAGGCATAGACTTGCTCTGGTTCTACTACCTAGCTTAGGAAAAGTGTTACCTCGGTTTTCCAACCTTTAAAACAGTGATTATTATTGAATGTGTTAATACTGTAAAATTGTTCAAAATTATTTAAACTAGAATGTGACCCATTATAAATTTTCAGTGCATGTCTACCTTGGTAAGATTAAGACTTTTCATGTTAACCTTATTTTTCACTGAATATGTATCTATACAATTACTGGAATCTTTGGAAGATGCAAGAGTGTGTTAGGAATATAAGTGTGTTTGTTTCCCTACTTACTGGGAATAGCAAATAGTAACATCCTGAGATTATTTCTCTTTCAATCGATGCCAACATTATGGTATGTTTTATAAAATTGTTTATTCATAATTCAAAGTCCACTTAGTGACAGTGAGAATTGAGAAAAGCGCTCCACTGTGTCGTTGCAAGTTGTTGGCACTTTCATCAATCCTTGATTGGTCAGCTGTGTGAAACTGTTAAGGTTCTTTGGTGTTCTTTTAGTCCAAAGACAAATAATTTGTTCTTTGGTTCCTCCCAGATCACTTAGTCATAATTACTTTATCTGTACATTACGTATCTCTTTTCTGTTGAAACATTTATAAACCCATTTTACTTTTTCGTCATTCATTTTAGGATTTTCTTGTTAATAGTCATAATACAGTCCCATAAAGATTTTAATTTCTATGACATTTTAAAGTCTTAGAAAGAATTTTTCTTGTGTACATTTGTTTTTTTTCCTAAAAAACATATTCTAATTTCTGCCTACTAAAATCTACACATTACATTTTATGGAAGTCTTTTCAAAATCATAACTTGGTCCTACATAAACATTTTTATGATTGTTGGTAAGATCATCTTTACTGTTTATTTCTAAGCTATGCTATTTTAGATAATGTTTTTCCTATTATCACCAAACTGTCATTTCTATTGTGAAAAACACTTATGAGAAAAATACTTTCCTATACTTCCTTCTAGCTCTACTTCTTCTTTATATTTCATGACTTCTCACATGACAAGAATTTCCAAAGTAATATTTAAAACTACATTTGTATAAAGCATGTTCAATTTTAGTACTTCACATAAAATGCTAAGTAGTCTAGTATTTCAGACACAAAGTAAAAAAAGATACTATTTTATTGAAGAATCTATTTTTCAAGACTTGTTATTAAATTATATCTTGTCTTTTATTTATTCTTTTTTTAGTTTATTCTTTTTAAAAATTGTTTGTTCTTAACCAGTCTCATACATCTATTTAATTTGTACTGATCGTTTTCACTTCAGCTCTCTATCACTATATACCTTCTTCTTTCCCTCAAACTTTTCTTACACTCATGTCTAGTTGTTTTGTTTTGTGTTCCTCTGAGTTTAACCAGGGAAGTCTGTGTGACCATGGGTTTGAGGCTACTCACTGTATACTAATGGAGTCATTAGTTCTTATAAAAACAAAGATAATGGCACTCTCACCCTTATAATTACCAATAGTCATTAATTCAGAAGAAAGTGTATAGGCCACTGAGTACCTCCTCCATCCATGACTTATTGTTGGCAGGGCATGTTTTGTTAAAGCCCAGTGAAAGTAAGTTCATTTGCATTTACTTAATGATTGCAATGGCTATGTCCTGTCAAGAGGATGGCATTTTGTCCCTTATCTTTCAATAGTGTAGTTCTTTCATTCTTCTCAACCCAACTACTTTGTAGACAGATACTGCTTATTTGTTTTCCGACTGTGCAGATCTGAATAATCACACAGAAACTATATTAATGACAACACTATTTGGCTAATGATACAGACATATTTCTAGCTAGCTCTTACATCTTAAATTAACCCATGTCATGGATAATGACAAAGAGATAATGCAAAGATGAACTGTGTATAAAGAGGTCTGTGAGCCAGTGTGATTGATTTGGAAGGGAAATATGTCTTTCTAAGTTAGTTGCACAGAAGTAGGTTCTACATCAGGCAAACTGTTTCCTCTAAGCACTTTCCCTGACTCTTGGAATATAGGCAGACAGATAAGCCTAATTTTCATAGCCACAAACCAGGAAGATAGACTTTGGGGAAGGAATTAAATGTTTTGTTTATGTATGAATTTAAAACACAGTATTAATTCCTCAACTTTTTATCATTATTGAATACAAAAATGTCAAGAACAGCAAATAGTCTCTTCAAGATGTGTCTAAAATGTCTTTTCAACTTAAATTTCCTCCTGTCTATCAATATCTAATGTTAATTATCAAACAGAGGAATTTAAAATAAGCAAAACAATTATAATTTATATCAATATTTAAATTATTTATCTGTTTGCTCAAATGAACTATAATGTATACTGTTCTCAATCACTGAGAACAGCAAGACCAAATTATACAGAAGTTCAGATACAAATATAATGGTAATGTTCTTCTAAGGTTCAGTGTAGGAGGGCATGTTCTAATTTTAATAATTATAATTCTGAACACAACAAACTATTTTTTATTCCTCTACTTTGAATCTCTCATAGCAAGATCAGTCTTTTCAACTGTTTGCTAAAATTATTTTTAAGCATGTCTTTAATAACAGTCTGTGTCTATGTTTTGGTAAGAATAATAGAGCCATCCCTTGGTATTCAGAGAATATTAGTATCAAAACTCCTAGTACTGCCAAAACCCATGACTTTTTGAGTATCTTATGTCGAGTAATTTATTATTTGCATACAGTTTCTGCCCATGGTTCTATATACATCCTATCAGTTATCTCTAGACTACACACAGTGTGAAAAAGACAAAGATTATGAAAGTAGCTGGTAAAATTTAATCTTTAAGGTATGATGAACAAAGGGTCTACCCATGTTAAGTACAATTTCTCAAATACTTTCTACTATTTGTTGATTCTGCAAGTAAACATAAGCAAAGGAAGGCTCTCTGTGTCCTAACTTCTATTAAGGTTGTTTGTAAAACTTTACATATGTATGCATGTACATATATATGTATGTATGTGTATATATATATATATACACATCTGTGTATATATATCATAATATATATCATAATCATATATATGATTATGATATATATCATATATATCATAATATATACATAATCATATATATACATACACAGATGTGTATATATATATATATACACATCTGTGTAGTTTATGATTTAGGCAATATATTTAGTTTTATTCTGCTCCATATTATTTGCATTCTTCTAATGAAAACAATAAGAATAGAAGTTACCTTCTATGTGAAAACCTTATGATAATTTTGTTGTTCTATGCTGCTCATTCTGATATAGACTCACTAGAAACAAACTAGTTAATCCATTTGATGTGTTCAATTAAGAATGAAATACCAGGCAAAGGATAATGATTTCTGATTATGATCATTGGCATCTCAATTTCTGTGCTTTGGTCTCTTCTGTGGATTTGAAGCTCTGCTCAACTGACACTAAAATCCTCAGATTGCTTTTGGAATTTGACATAGGACTATCTGAAGAATGAATACTCAGACATGTTCAGCATGAACATCAGTTTGGTGACGCCAATATTAATTTATAAAAAATTTAAACACAGAAAATTAAGTTGCAGTTTTGTCAATATTTAGAGAAATATTTAGATTGTGTCAGATCATGACATGTTATTTTTAACCTTTATATTTTGGTAGGTTTTTTCCCACTTAATTTCAGTGTTCAAAATTAGGAAGATTGTATAATCAAATTTAAAAAAATTCTAGTTCTTTAAGAACTTAATAAAACTATATTCCATTATTCTTTCTATGTTCACTATTATTATCTTTCCCACATTAAGTGATGAGCTGCTAGTAGCATTGCTTCCTTTTTCATCATTAATAAGAGGCTTTATAATTTGTGATTTTCCTTCTACATAAAATTGAAAATCAATGCATACTGTGTATTTTTTCCTAATTACCTACAGGCTTAAATATCCCTCAAGTGATCTACACAGGATGCTCAATTAAGAAATCTTCCAAAGATGTGATGTGTATTGAGTATCAGCATTCAGGATGTTTTAGTTAAAAAAAAAAAAAAAAGAAAGAAAAAACAAAAACATTCCCTGTATTTATTAAGCCTAGTAAAATATGCTGCTGGGAAACAAAAGATGCCTTTGGTTGATTTCAATATCATAATATTGTATTTTAATTCATTCTCCCTCTCCATCTGTGATTTCAAAGAAATGTATCCTCCCTTCCTTTCTTTAATAATGCTGTACAATATCTACAGTGGAGATACTCGTATCTCTGAATTGTTACAAGAGAGCTTTTCCCATTGTGTCCTGAGCAATTTCTGAATTGTTTGTGCTTTCTGACATCAACTGCATCTCTTTTTTCCCCTGCATGTTATATTAACGTTTTTCCCAGTATTACCTAGTGTGGTGTTGCAAAGAGATTTTAAACTTAGGCTTTTTTACTCATTGCGAAAGCTAAGGAATCAGCAGGAGAGAAGGAGTTGGAAAGATTGTTAATGTTTTCTTTCTATGTGCACAACACGAATTTAGGTGTCACAGGATTATTTTTTCCATGTAAAAGTTGTCTACAGTTGTAAAGATCAACATTTCAATTTTTCCACACCAATAAGCATTTATTTATATCATACTTTTCAAGTTTCTCATCATTTTCCTCATTTGCTTACAGTTAAAAAAAATTACTAGTAACTGGAAATAGGACACAGAGATCCAGGAAATGTAATTTGGTAATAAATGCTGTTTTTGAAGTACACTGCACGGTTTGTGGATAAATATTTCTTTAATGTGTGTAATTACTGGATCAGCAGAATAAATGTGGTCATGTCCTTGTAATTAATACATTGTCAAAAGTTCATTTAAGTATAATAATTTTACTCGGAAAGTGCTGTCTATGTGTTTCCTGCAATAATTTGTTAAATTAAGTGCAATAAATATAAAAGTACCCTTAAGAATATCTTTTGAAGCTCCTTTTCGATACATGTTAAATAAAGATTTTCAAACATAAATGCAGTCTCTTTTACTTCAGTGCGTGTTTGTTCACCAGAAAGTCACAATAGACTTTTCTGTAAATTAAGTTTCTTTGAAAAGCACTATATTTTAAAATAAATTCTAGCCTAGTTTGACAAATGTTTATTCGCAAATTATAAAAACTGCTGGTTAGCGATGCCCTTAATATCATGCAGGGCTAAGTAAAGCTTGCAGCTTTTGTGCTGAGCTGATAATTTACTTGTAGAAGAAAGCCATTGCAACCCAGAATGATAGGTTTGCAAAATCCGCTCTCTGTTACCTCTACATTTTGTGGCTTTGCCATATTGCTCCAAGCTGTTGGTGAAAGACTGGTCAGCTTTTGATGACAGAAACAGAAGAATGGGCACTCGGGACATGTGATGAATTCAAAGCACTTGCTTTATGATCTTCTGGCCAACAGTCTAGGAAACGGGACTTTATGTGTTAGTCATTTTACCTGTGTCGGACCTGTAGCTGAAAGTTTTATAAGTAAAAGGTAGAAAGGGAGCAAGACATCTTCAAGATGGTCAAGAATGAAGTGATATGCAAGGAAGATACTGTTTCATTGTACTGAGCCCAGCAAAGGTCTTTGACTTCTCACTCAATTAATTGTAGGATGATGGGAAAAAGACAAAAAACAAGGAACAATGGGGAGTAAGGCCAGTGAAACAGAAAATGACTAGTTTCTAAGCCAATAAGCCTAGGCTGTTTACATGATGAATTTGGTAATATCTCCACTTCCTCTTTGTTTTCAGCTTTCTTTGAATAAAAAATAGTATTCAAAACTATAGTTCTTGATAAATATTATAGTGTGTTTGTGTGTGTGTGTGTGTGTGTGTGTGTGTGTGTGTGTGAATCTCAATCAGTTTTCCCACTGATTTCAGTAGGCCTTTCTGGTCAACTTGCTCACAGAAAGTAGAATCCGCTTTAAGAAAGTAGCTACTTTGCAGTTAAATTAGACCTCTGTTTCCACAGTCTCTCTCGGCCTACAATAGGTCCTTTTTTGTTCTTACCAAGTGATACTAGATCAGATTTACTAGATATACTAGAAAAGGATAGGAAAAATATTCAGTATTTAAAATTTATTTGAATTTTCTAGAGGAAGATTATTAAAATTTTATTCTAAATATTTGCCTAACTAGATGTGTTTTAACATTTCTCCCTCTTTGACAACATACAATTACCAATATCTCAGATATATAGAGAGATCTTCATGTGAAACTTTTCTCAAATTATATTCAGTCTTGTATTCAACTTTTGCTCCCTTTACGTTTGCAGGCTGGGCTCCTCAGAAAAGAATTTCTTCCCCTCCTATTTTGCAATTTGGCAGAATCATTCGGCTTGTATATTGCCCTCTTTCTTAACAAGAATAAACTGAGATGGACAGCTGCAAACACTTTTAGAAAACTGCCTAAACAAAAATCAGTGTCCTCTGGCATAAATAATACACAGATATTGGTATTGATTCATTTTCTATTGCTACCACCAAACACTTGAAACTGTGTTTTTATGAAGTGTGGAAATGCACTAAGAGCATAGTTCTAGAGAATAAATAGCCCAAGATCAGAACCTATTATCTGTTTAGCTTCTGATGAGGCCCGAGAGTTGATAGCATCATAGTGGGAGCAGGAATGAGAAGGAAAAAATCAGAGAGGAAGCTTGAGTCAGTTTCTGGAAGTAGCTTGCTTCTCATAACAATGTGATTTTATTGAAGTATATGGCATAAACAGAACAGTCATTTTAAAGGGAGTTCCCCTGCCCTTCCAGTTTCCATTTCTGTGGACAGAAATGCTATTGAGAATACCGTTTGACAGTATATTTAAACCTTAGTAGACATAAATTTAGAATATTATGTGCCTATCTTCTCTTTAGATCCTATTAAGGTAACGTTTGAAAGCATATGGAGGGGAAGCAGGAAAGTCTCCTCAGACCTTGAGGAAACTTAAATCTCGATACAAAAAAAAAAAAAAGATACAGTAAGTGTCTGTGAAGAGTTAAGTTATAAATAAGCATGAATTTGTGTAATATTATCTGACTATATGAATTCACAGATAATAAAATATTTAGAATTTGGAAGCTTGTATGCAAAAACTTCCTGAGAAGTTAAGTAGGTGGTTATGGCTCTTTTTATAAGAGCAACGAGAATCTTTCATAAAGTAGTGAATTATAGAGATGGACTTCAACTCAGCCAGACTAAGCTTGAGGCATGTTCCCTTGCATGGATGCCTGTTTCTGTTCATTTCCCTGTTCAAATTTTTCTGAATTCATTGATTTATGAATATGGTCATAATGTTCCAAAAGTACATACATGTTTTTACCCTAATGGATTGATGTTGCCTCTGCTTTTCCTTATATTTTGTCCTCCATTGCTCTTGTCCTTGGGCCAGTTCATGTTGAAATGATCTTCATAAGTTCTGGCATTTTTCTCCTTTAGAAAAACGAAGTGGAAGAAAAGTTTATGTTGTATTAATGTGGCAATGGTAGATCGGAGTTGTGGGTTACATAGTAGCTTTTGTGAGCTTGCCAAATAATCTTCAGAATTGGATTTCCATTAGATAATCTATCAGATGAACAATGTATCACTTTTCAGTGAGTACTGCCACTTTTCTTGTAGCTGGGACACACAACGTTACAAAAGTAAATTGAATGAGAAAAGTTTTTTTTTTGTTTTTCCCCAGAGATTAAGAAGATATTATTGATCATTGTAGCAAATGGTATGGTGACACTCACAACAACAGTAGTATATATCTAGGATTCCTTGAAGTTCTAATTAGAAAACAGAAAGATGGAATTGGATACAGAAGTGAAACTCGTCTTCAAAGTCCATCCTCAGTGGTCCATATATGCCAATTAAACCCATATAATGGTTAATCTCAATTATATACTTAATATGATGTAGAAACAGCAGGGAGATAAAACTCTGAATATGTCTCCTGGGAATTATATACATTGGGTTAACTGAGATAGGGAGACCCTCACACCATGGGTGGCCCCATTCCTAGGCCTGAGATCCTGGACCTCAGGATCGCCTATATAGTAGGAGAAAGTAAGATGAGCACAGCATTCATTCCTGTCCGTTTTCTGACTACGGACACAAAAGGACCAGATGCCTTAAGCTCCTGCACCTTCACTCACCTCTATGACAGATTTTACACTTGAACTGGGAGCCAAATTAATCATTCCTTCTTTAAAATTTCTCTTGTCAGAATATTTTATGAAAGCTACAAGAAAGTATCTAAGAGAAAAAATTGGGAGCAACAACTAAGGACACAGCTGTGAAAAACCTGACTATGTTGTCCCTTAGGCCTTTGGAATATGCTTGTTGGAAGAATACTGAAAAGTTTGGTTAATAAATCACGCAAATGTTGGAAGAAGAGTGCAATGGGTGATTCTTGAAGTATCTTAGAAGTGAGGGATCCTGAGAGACATCATTAGATGCATGATTGACAAGGTCTGAGGTATAGGGATGGAGATCATGCATGTGATAAGTTGGCCAAGAGTCTAGTTGTATTTGCTTGTATCTTGAGCATATCGTGAAGTTAACTTTAAAGACAATGAACAGTGTATCTGTCTGTCTATTATCATCTATCTGTCTATCTATCTATCTATCTATCTATCATCTATTTGCAGAATGAATTTCAACACAGGACCCCTTTGGAAGGTGGTGAAAATATTTTTTTTTTAATGAAATGATCACCACTGGAGAGAAACTTCCTATTCTTTTTTTTTTTTTAAAGATTTATTTATTTTGTACACAGTATTTTGCCTGCATGTGTGCCTGCAGTCCAGAAGAGGGCACCAGATCTCATAACAGATGGTTGAGAGCCACCATGTGGTTGCTGGGAATTGAACTCAGGAACTCTGGAAGAGCAGCCAGTGCTCTTAACCGCTGAGCCATCTCTCCAGCCCTAAACTTCCTATTCTTCAGTGGTACAACAACAAAGTGTCCTGAGGGTAGACCCCATGCATCTAAGGCTCCATCTGGGAAAATCCTCATTCATTTGCAGTAATAAGCCCGAACTGAAGGAGCCTGCTGCTTCTCAAAGGGAAAGTGTTTCTGCTGCATCAGCACCAAAAGATGGTGCACAGGATAGGCTAGATCTCAGCTGGCAGCAAAGCTTACTTGGCAATGTCATTCATGTGACACTGGCTTTGCAGGCATGGGAGATGGAAGACTGGGCATGTCATGGAATCTGGCTCCATGATTTCAGAGAGCAGCTTAAGCCAGGTGATGAGGCTTCAGGGACAAAGTATCTACAAAAAGGCCCTGGGAAGTCATTGTTTGAAGCTAAAAGGTTAAACCTAAATTTTCCTGGAGATCCCCTTGTGTTATAGAAGCCAGAACCATCAAATGTCTGCTGAGGAATACTGCAAGCATGGAATGGTGCTTATCTAATAGAGAGGCTGTGTGCTGAAGTTTCAAAAGGGAGTAACTACCCCTAGGACCCTAGCCAATTTTATCATGAGCCCTAGATGTTGTTAATGTAAATGCCAGACGTTGTGCTTGACCTGCTGGATTTTGTTTTGGTCTAATTATTCCTTAAACATCAATAATTCCAACAGAGACTGAGGATGTTTATTGTCTTCCTAAGTTGGAAGTATCAGGTGTTTTGTTTTTTGCTGTAATTCATAAATAATAGATTATCTGGGGTCTCAGATGAAGTATGAATTTTGGACTTTTAAATTGTTGGAATTACTGAAGACTATAAGGACTTTTGAAGTTGGAGTATAATTTATATTGTAAGATGATCATGAGATCATGGGTACAAGGCATTGTATTTGATGACTGAAAGATGACGTATGCTTGTTGTCAAGGTGGCAAGGGCAGGGTTTATGATGAGTAATTTTAGTTATCATCTTCATGAAATCTGGACCCATCCTGGTAATAAGGCTCTGTGCATCGTTGTGGGAGGATGTCTTTATGATGCTAGTTGAGGTAGGAAGTCTCATGCACTGTGTGTAGCCACATTCCCAGGGTTGAGGCCCTGGCACCCGGAAACCAGAGAGTGTGGGCTGAGCATATGCGTGCATTCTTCTTCTTCCTGACTGCAGACATAAGACAATCAGATGATTTAAGCTCCTGCCGCCTCAGGTTTCCACTGTGATGGATTACACCCTTGAAGTGGAAGACCAAATAAACCCCTCCTTCCTAAAGCTGCTCTGTCAGGATATTTTATCGCCTCAACAAGAAAAGTAACTAATATAGCTCTACATCTCATAGGCTGCACATCCCTAAAAAACAGTTCCCAGGTTCTCAACCTTTCAAACTGCTCAAGGACATGACCTTTGGGGGCCATGCCACATTTAAGTTATGACAGCAAATATAAAATAAAAAATTTTCATCTTTGCTTTCCATTGGAAATTCAAATTTAACTGGACATCCCATTTTTATTTGCCACCTATTAGCACTGCACAAATCTGTCTTTAATTATTGCCAGTTGTACTTAGGCAGGAAGCCCTATTTTACTTTCTCTCCAATGAAGCAAGAAAACAGAGAGGTACAGTTCCAACTATGGCTTGGGGTACATGCTACTGGAAGACAGTAAGTATGGGGAAGAAATAAGATTCTGAATTCACTGAAGCAGAAGCTCATCTGCAGAAGGCCTCCCCTTCTGGTTTTACAGTTCTTATAACGGGAAAACAAACAACAACAACAACAAAAAAGCCCCAGATGTTAGTAATGTTCTTGTATTTGAAACAATTCCTAAAGTTCACATGTTATTTACTAACAAAGAACAAATCATGATTTAAGGAGAAGCTTTTCTGGACAACCGTTCCAAACAGTAAATATTTATCTGATCACTTCAGTATACTAAAATCAGAATCGTTGAGAAATTGTGATCCCATAAAGATGCTATCAAGGAAAATGCAAACCAAAATGTACAAGAAACTAATTAAGATACTTCATATTATTTATCATATTAGCAGCGTGAGAATGATACTTGAGTGCTCTTATTTTAAGCGAGCTTTTGCATTTTTGTAATGTTGCACAATTCTTCAAAAAGAGGTCTGCCAAAGCTGTAAGTCCAAGGCTGAGTAGATTGCATCATTCTTTGTAAGATCGTGTTCACACTGTAGTTGTTCTTTCTTCTAGATGGGTGCTAAGACACATAGGAGCTAAGACTTTGAGTCAGTGACCAGCACCATTACACGATGTCAGTTGTCCTCATTGTCTGTTTGCTGCTATGACTTACAGTAGTGCCTTACATCCTTTTTTTTTTTTTTTTTTGCTTTGGTGGAATCAATATGAATGTTGTCATGATTGTGTGTGCTACTTAATGCATTATAACTCCTAGAAGAGTTGGAAAATAGAACTTCAGAAAGGTCTGAGTAATAATAGTATTACTATTATCAATAACCCAAAATGCATTAATACAAACAATAAAAATAAATAGGTAAAATTGGTAGTTTGTGAGAACTACAATCTCAAATCTCACTAAAAGTATTGTTGAGAGCATCTTAAAGAATGTTTTAATGATGCTTAGGAAAAAGAACTATACCTTAACTTCCTGTCAATGTACAGTATATTGGGGAGAATGTAAAGTCCCATCTTTTTTCTCCTTCTAGAACTTGGAATATTTTTAATCTTAGGAAAAAAATTCTAAGTCAGTTGCCAACTCCTTGGCCCAAGAAGAAAATAAATCAATTTAAACATAAAGAGAATATATCATATGATTTTCTTTCTGATTGTAAAAATAATTAAAAATATAATTATATTGCTTAAAGTTATATTTGTTATGGTCCCAATAATTATGTCTTCTTAACAGAAGCAGGTAATCAAATTCTTAATTTTTGGAAGAAAACAGTCATTTAGTCTAGATGATCTTGAACAAGCTATGGGAAATCAAATGTTACCTTCCTCTGGAATATTCTCATACACTTGCTTGATATCACTAACAAAATAGAAACCATTGGAGAGAAGCATTCAAAATAGATTCAATTGCACATGTGAAATAAGAAAAATTACTCATTTCAAGCATGATATAATTAAATCATCATAGAATAGGAACTAGATAGATTGTTCTGACATGTTTATGACCTGAATACTTGCCCTGAAGTCCAAACCCTGAGCATCATGGTATTTGTAGTTGGAATTGTAGTTGATAACAAATAGATGTCATGTAAGTGGGAAACAAAGCACATAGACTATGATAACAAGAACGTATTTGTTCCTAGAGCCTGTATTTTACTTTTCTAAGTGTTAGACACCTTGGATGGCCACCATTCCCAAGTATGTGTTTGAAGTGGCATTCTTTACTTTTTTCAAACATTGTCAGCACAGGAACAAATGCTTTGCCAAGGCTCACATCTATCACTCCAGTTGGTACATATGGTAATTTTCTCTAAATTGGCTCCTTTTCTCAGGCTACTGTATCATCCTGAGATATTAAGTTTTTAAATTGGCTCTTCCCACCTCTTTTAACGTTAGATGGCTGATTGCTGTCACATAATTTAATGATCTAGTCCAATCTATACAATGACAGTGTAACATGGGCAAGATAATTGTAGATTGAATGCCATTAATCAGTTGCCTTTTTGTTCTTACATGTTCCATTGCTTATCATTCAAGGAAGAAAATTATCTTTTGACAGGGTCCCATTGCAGTGTTTTTACTGGCCAATAACAGCAAGACTGAGATTTCAAAAAGTAAATGAACAAGCTGTAAGGAGGATGGAAATTAATTAAATAGTATGTTTTACATGGATTTTTTTGAGAAAAATTAGAAATTTATTCCTATTCTTGGCTAATGAGCTGTATAAGGGTTGTATTTATGTAATGATTAAAAATAAACAGATGTTCTTATTAAATATTCACTGATGGATTCAAGAGACTGTCCTGCATTGTGAAAAGAATGAAACACAAAAGAAAACGTCTAACACTTTCTGTGCGTCCTTCATTCCTTTAACCTCAGAGATCAAAGGCCATTTTGACACATAAGAACTTCATGAGGATAACCTGTCCCGTGACTCAAAGTCATATGTCATTCTGGTAGGAAGTATGCACTTTTAACCATTCTCACCCCTTTTGCCTTGGTAAATGTTGAGAATTTATTATATCGTCAGCTACTATCTCTTCAAGTAAACCAGTACTGTTTTGTTTAGATAAATTCCACTATGTAAATAAGGACTTATTATTAGGGGAATAAACCAATAGGAGTCCTCTGCAGGGAGAGAAACACAGTAAAGGAAATAGCAAATCTGACATATTTGCAACTGCACAGGAGAAGCAGTTACCAATATGATTGTAAGGCTGATCATACTCTATAAGATTATATGTCTTCTTATACTCAACATGCAAAATGCAGTCTTGATTGTTTAAAATTGAGTTATTTGGGGGGTGTATGGGATAAAGAATGATTTTAAAGTTATATCTAAAATACCGTTTCCACATAATGGCATTTTATGCAGAGTATGTGCTTAAGCACTCAATTCCATGTGCTTTATTATGTTTCCTTTAAGCTTCATGGTCTGGATTTTCAAATATAACATTTTAGTAGATTTTTGCCTCAAGTGTATCTTGAAGCAGAAGTCAGGTGAGAGATGGGCTTTCCTTTGATTTTACAACATTATGAAATTTATTGTCTATACCTCTCCTAAAGGAGATAAATCGATATCTATTGTATTGTTATTAAAATATGAATCATGTTTGTAAGTCAAGAATGTATGTTTCTTAGGGCCAGAGTGATGGCTCCGAAAACAAGGGCTGTTTTTCTAAGACTTGGGTTCAATTTCCATACTAACATAGAAGCTCAAAAGCATCTATTACTCCAATTTTATGAAAGCTGATGCTTTATTTTGGGCTTTCATTGACAGCAGAAACATGGTTATCAACATACATACAGGCAAAAGACTCATATACGTATGGTAAAAATAAATAAAATAACCTTAAATAAAGAAAATATGCTTTCTTGATAGCAAATTGAAGGCAAGTACCATCATTGAGAATAGACAAGGACTTTCTAATCATCTTGAAAGCAGTATTAAACTATAGAGAGGAGAAGAACTATGAAGTTATTTCAGCATTAATATATGCATGATGATTTATCTTAGAAAACAGTTGAATATTTATATATCTTTCTAGTTTAGCTTTTTTTGGTTTTAATGACAGCAATGTTTTAAATAGAAATGTTCAATAAAAATGAAAAAAATATTTCTTCGAGTTGTCTGTTGTCATTTATACAAATCTTTGCTTATTCATAACTCTTATTTCTTTCTCCTTAAAACCTCCATTCTTCCATAAGCTACAAGATAGCAAATCTTGATGAAAAGCTTTTGCTTTTATTCTTTTGCCCTTTCACTGTATTTGGTTTTTTTCAGTACAATTCATAATGTTAAGCCTCTTAATAAGCAAGAATGTTGCCATGATGCTTAAGTGAAAACAGAAAGATGCTGGCACCAGCTTCTAGAGAACTTTATCAAACACGAGAGCATATGAATGTGCAAGACTGAGTGATCAGAAGTGGGCTTTAAATCAATTTTATCTTCACGGTTTTAACATCAAGAAGAGTTGTTACTTGTAAACCAATTGTTATGCAACTTAATGAACTAATTAGGAAAATCAGTTGCAATAATAGTATTGGTACAAACTGATCTGAATATAAAAAGTAAAATTAGAATCCTACTACCAAAGTTTTCCAACTAAACAAGCTATGTAATAATGCCATTTCAAGATATGTGCTTCATAAAATTAATCATAAGTGATTCTGCCTTCACAGCATTTGATTTCCGTAATCTATTTATCTGTGAATGTGACATGCCACGCTATTCTCCTTGAGACTTTTCTGCCGTGTCTATATGTATGCTTGATGCTTCCCAGGATGAGCTGAAATGACATTGCATAAACTGGTTCCAGTATCATGTCTCCTTTTGTTTCCTTCCCTAAATGAATGGCTACCATCCAGATATACACACTAATGCCTCTGCTCAGAGACCATACTTGCACTGGCAAGAGGACATCACTGCTAGCTAGAATCACAGACAACAATTGGAGATGCTGAAACAAATTCATAAGCAATGAGGAAATGCAATCTTATTATGGCCATGGCCTTTTTTTTGCTGTAACATTTTTAGAAGATGAAATAATAAATTCTAGGTAATACATGTTACCTCACATGCTTATCTTTTGTTTCCTAAATTGTGCATTTTTTATATGAATGAATATTTCCTTCAAGGGTGACTGGGCAATTGTTTTGATAGTTAAATAATAATTTTGTATCTTAGTGATGAAGTATTTACGTATAAAATTTAAACTGTCTCCTTTAAAAGAAACTGTTCAATTGTCCATGGACTAATGGCACACAGGAGAAAAAATGGGTGTCAAAGGGGAAATTTCATCTTTTCAATACCCCATTCTTGATAAAATACAATTTGTATGATTGTGAAGTAGCATTGTTTATTTTTCCAGTCAAAAAGTCACTGTCAAAGTGTGTTTGGGAGGAAAAACAGTGCTAAAACACATGTATCTCCGAGACATATCTAGGTTGTTTTAGAAAAGGAAAAAACCTAGGGCAGTCTGTTAAAAATGAACATTTCCAATACAATTTGTCACCCATGCATAAATCTTGCTGACATTTTCAGTCACTTTAATAGCCTTCCCATTTTATAAATCAGTATGAACTTGCACGGTTGCAAAAAGTGTGTATTTTGAACATCTCATTTGCATACTTTACCAAAAGCCAATGAGGCAGGGGGAACAGCACTGGTGATCATAATACGTGTTTGGGAAAAGGCAGAAAGATCACTAATGGCTTTGCCTTTAGGGATTTCTGTACTCCATAGGGGACGAAAATGAGAAATATTTTTCAAACAGCAGGGGTAAAGGTTTTAAAACTAGAAACACATGGAGTGATAAAGATGTTAGTGCCACAGGGCGCATAGCAGGAAAAATTTACAATGTAAAAACTGTAATTTCAGCATTAGGAAGTAATAATCGTGTTTCATCATTGTTATTAAAGCATGACCCTTAAAGTCACATAAATTAGATATAAGTTTCAAGAGAAGTTTATTAATCTTTACCAGAAAAGTATTAAGAAAGTTTATTATTGGATGAGGTTTTCGGGTGATACGTTCTTTGGATTGTGTGGAATTGGGGGGACGTGGGTGTAGGTGCTGCTGTGTTTTCAAGAAAATTTATCATTGCAAAGAGTAAATAAAACTTAACTCACTATTACCCAATGGGTATAAATAGTGCCTACCGAAAGCTCTTATTCTTTTACATTAGTAATTTGAAGAGAGAACATGGCGTATAAGGAAAGAAAGGGAACTGTTCCACCAGAAAAATATACATGTACTGAATAAAAATCACACCTAAATTAAAGTTTATTTTTAATGTGACATTCATGACAAATCAGCATTAATTCGGTTTCTAACAGGTTTTGCGCATCCCTAATATTGTAAAATATGTAACTAAAGCATGGAGCTTTTTAGAAGCTCTGAGAGCAAAACTGGTTTAGAGAAGAGCACAAGTTATTAGTGGGCTGCAATTATTAAGAACTCTATATAAAAAATGAGATGATTCCTTTAGTACCTATTTGTTGATTATGAATAGAACATTTAGTTTACCAGAGAGTGTCTTGGACAGCTTTTTTTTTTTTACATTTTATTCTTTAAAACTTGTGAACTCCCCCAGTATTTTTGCCTAAATTAGACAGAACAAAATTTCAATGAATTAAACAAAAAATAAAAGAACGTCATTTCTTGATTACTCAATTTTCTTTTTATAATTTAATATTTGTTGAACTAATTTTCCTTTAGCAATCAGATTTCATATCTATAGAGTAAGGTAACATAAATAATAAAATGTTTTAAAAATAATTTTAAAACAGCAAAATCTGTCTTAGTAACTATCAGTTAAAACAATGGAAATTTATGTTACCGCAAAGTCATAATTAGAAAATCCATATATAAATAAATTGTTGAGCTATGAAAATGTAGGAAAAGTAAAACAAACAAAGCACTGTTTTCTATAACACAAGCACAGATATCTCCAGATTTCTCATTTACACTAAACCAGCATTCTTCATACAAGTATACATATATACGTATATATCTTACATTTTTAAATTCTGAATAGAACATGAAAGAAATATGTCTTTTAAAAATGTATGGAACTATTAGTCTGGCACGCTCAACTTTTTTACTTCCTTGTAAAGCAATAACTGATAAGCAATATTGGATCAACTAAACAATTCATAGCAAAATACTTAAAAAAATACTTAAAGAAGTTCAAAAACCATACAAAATTATAAGCAGCTCTAGCCATGACACAAACTCACACACACACTCACAGATGGGGGTTATTGATGAATAGGAAGGGTATCAGGAAAAGAGATGGGGGAAAGAGAATAATGAGAGTCAATATAATCCAAACAGTGTTATAATAAGGTGTTGCATTATGCAGTTACTATGCAATTAAAAATGAAATAGCAGAAAAATAACTCTGAGAATAGTTTGTAAAATAACCTTGAAAGTTGGCTAAAATATTTATAAAAATTAATTAATTGGTCTTATATTATTTATCAATGGTATTTGGCTTATAGTTTCAAGTTATATAATTGTGTAGAAATGGGTCACACTTTGTAGAAACATTAAAGTCAAGGACCCTTTCATTAGTAGGTTACCAAAAGAAGATAATGTTTTTGCACAATTACAACTTTTAAAACTAATATATATATAAATATATGATGTATAAATTTATAAATAAATTATTTATATAAATCTCAATTTATACACATAATCACACACACAAATGTACATTTAAAATTTGGTAAGTGTTCAGGGGTTAAATTTATATATAGTGTATACATAAATTAAAAATATATAAATAAGTAAATATGTATTTTCACTAGACCATATCAGTAAAAGCATTTTTTATGTCAGAAGTTAAAAGTAAAACTTTACTGTCATGTAAATTTAACTGTTTCAAGCTCAAGTCATTTATCTTGTTGACTCTTTATCTGTGCCATGTATGATGTTGATCACAGAAATTATGATTTTGTTGAAATGATCAAGCATACATGTTATAGCTCAATGATATGTGTTTTTTTCCCTTTTGACATTAACTTAAGTAATTATTTATAACTATTTTAAGCATTTTGTCTTATTGTTACAAGTAAATATTTTGTAGAGTCTTCAGATAAGTAATAGTTGCTCTGGGATAATACTCTTGTACTCAATAAAGATTTGTTACTTGTATTGGTTTACAAAAAGAAAAACAACACTGATTGGTCACTAATCAGACTAGGAGAATTCTGGGAAGAGGAAAAGCTCTGCTTGCACTCACCAGCGAGATGTAGAGGAGGCAAGATGAGAATGCCACCCTGAGTAAGGTACCAAGTCTCATGGCTAAACATAGATAAGAATTATGGATTAATTTAAGTTATAAGAGCTACTTCATACTAAACCTGAGCTAATAGCCTAACCAGTTTATAATTAATATAAGTCTCTGTGTGTTTTGTTGAGAATGAATGACTGTGGGACTGGGCAGAACAGAAACTTCCATCTACAAAAAATGATTGACATTGTTAATTCTTTATCCATAATGCACAGAAAGCTGTTGCAAAGAAGATGGGAGAAAATACATTGAAAACACAATTCACTTTTGACAAATTCTTTTTGTAATATATAGATTATTGTTACAAACTGAAGCTTTTATGGTTAACTGACTTTGATGTAAAATAATAGTATAATTTCCTACAAAGTAACATTACCAAGAAATTGTACAGTGTCTCTGATTACTTAGGAAAATAAAAAAAAATCATAAATGGCAATTACTTAACTGTAACTCAATTTCAACACTGAGAAAAGGTTTCCAATCTGGTGGCATCATGGAACAGCAGAGGCTTCCTGCAGCACACTGTGGTGGGGTCACTGTGTCATAGATTTGTAAATATAGAGACAATGGCAGAAAGGATCGAATGGGTCACTCTACACTCACACAGATTTTTATAGAGTTCTCTTAATTCAGTTAAGACCACATTGGGGGAAAAAAAAGGAAGACACTCATAATCAAATTTGTACTAATAATTTTAGATTAATTTATCAAACAAAAATGAGCAGAAGGCACTGAATTTTATGGATCATCTAAGAGTAAATGATCCTCTTGATGTGAAACTCATGAATTGGTTATAGCAGATGAATATGTTAGGACATAGAAAATGTCCTGTATGATATTTCTGAAATCATTATAGTTCTATTTCTAGCTTAATTGATGAATTAATTGATTTATTGAAAATATACTGAACGTATAATATAAAATTATTCACCCTATGTATTAAGAGGAAAATATATACACAAATACTTGGCATACGTTAGAAAACCTAGGGAGAAATACCTTCTATAGCAATTATCTTTTTCAAAGAAGACAGATGTCACATGCAAATTAAGACTAATTCAATTAATTGATAAACAGATTAAATCAAATGACTAAGCAGAGTCTCAGGAATCCCCAAGGAACAGTGACTAACTGGAAGTTAGGAAGGAGAGGAGGAAACTCTGTCATACCTAGTCTTTAAAGAAGTGATGAGAGAGAGAGAGAGAGAGAGAGAGAGAGAGGCCTGCTCTGGTGTTAGACATTTAACAGAGTTGAAAAGACATCTGTAGTCTGTGGTCTGTGCTCTGGGTGCTGTCACTTCCACTTCTACCTCAAAGCCTAGCCAGTTAAATCTTTGTTGAAATCCCAGGAGGAGCTAGTGCCCCAGGTACTGACACCTCAAAAGGCAGAAGAGAGAAGAGTTGCAAAGAGGGTCAGTTAAAAATAAATGGGCATCTTAGGCAGGGCTTGCATTTAGTTTGTGGATGATGGTACTAGAAAAAGTGTAGGTATAAGTGGGAAGAATCAGGATTCAAAACAAGCCTGTTTGATACCCAGACTTTTAGTGATGTGTGATGATTGACTTCCTGTGTCAAAAGATTACAATATATCAGGAAGCTGCTTTACAGAGACAGAAGAAATGCAGTGTTGTTGATAACACGGTGCCAGGTGATTGTCTGGACTCAGGCCTTCATTTTACTTTGCACATCAAAGGTAATGAAAGGGGAGTCTCTACTTCTTCTAGCCTTTTAATCGATTAACATTGACTCTATACTCTGGCAAAACTGATAGGAAACTGGCACAGAATCACGCATTAGGAAAGCCGCTATTCACCTAAAGACACTGGTTGCAGTAGCAAATCAAGTTACTTGATTCCATCTGATCTTTTCCACAGCATTTGCGCATAAACACATTCTTTGGTCCTACCCACCATTGATTTATAGGAAGACCTGGGATGGGTTATGCATTTGACTTCAATTTCATTACAGATCTCTACTTTCTTATCTAGTCAGTCCAAATACTGTTTGTGTTTCACATACTCTCCCTTTCACTGACCTCAATCTGAAGCACCATAAAAATACTAATTTAATCTTATGGCAATGTTTGAAATGATAGAGAAAGTACTTTGGCAAAGATGAGCCCAAATTTTCTTTCAGCCTTGCATATGTGGAAAAATTCTATAAAACTCCAGTGTCAGCATCTACACATAATAAAAGATGTTACCATGCATCTGTAAAACCCTTACATTATCCTAGAGGCTCATTTTCCATCATCGTCACTGTGCTACAAAGGACAGCTTAGTAACTCTGATCTCCGCTCCATGATTGAACACACTCAGATGCTAATTTGATATAATTGGGTGTGCTTTCTAGTTGGAACTGCATCAGCTTGTGCTCAAAACTCTGGAGACTATACTTAGACGTGCCAGGCAGGGGTAGCCGAAGACCACAGGTGTTCCTATCAGAATCAGGCTCACGAGTCACCTTTTCCTTTAGCTGTGGACATTAACAGTTGTGGCAGCTGGTCCATGGAGGAGAAAACACTGCAGTTCTCTCAGTAGGAACAAGATTAATTGAATATAAATCTATAAGTTCTTCTATTTCTATGACACATCTGTTTGGATGGCACACTGTCGGTCCACTTTGAACATGTTAAACATTTTTATTTTTATAAAACAAGCAAAGAAACAAAAAACAGTCTGAACAAGGTGTCTGGTAAATTTCTAGTATTTTCTCTGTGTTACTTAACTTCTAAATATGCACACATGAAAAATCAGTAAATGTGGGTTATCAAAGTTGAAAAACTCAGATTCTGAACTTTGTGTTCATTCAGAATGCTCTTTTGCTTTTCACTGGTCTATTTTTGAGAATTTCATAGATTTAAGCTAATCATCTTCCTAACATAAAATAAAAATAATCCTTTAACCTATATAGACAGTAGAGACTGAACTTGAGTTTTATGCAACGGTTTGTTGATGCTTGTGTTTCTGTGATAAGTTCATGCTTCATAATACAAGCTCTCCTAAAACTTGCTAACTTCTTGCTTCTGCCTTCACATTGCTGGAACTACAGACATGCACTAGTTGACTAAGTTTACCACTACTTGACTAAGATTTTTGAAAGGTCCTTTATTTTGAGAAAGCATGAGTTTTATTTTATATGTAGGTAGAAAACAAAATGTACATATATATCCAAGAAGGTAGATTCTGGTGGATTATATTTACTTTCAGTCATTATTTACCTTCATAAGAGCAAGATGTACATCATCTAAATTAACATTCTCTAAAAAATGTTCTTAGTAATTGCATGGGGTGTGTGTGTATGTGTGTGTGCATGTGTGTATGAATGATAATATATTACAACAATTGTCTCACTTGATTGTGGAGGCCTATAAAATCCTGCTTTCTTTTCTCTCTGCAAGTTGGATAGTGAGAGAGGAGAGTTGTATAATTCGGTGCAACTCTGAAGGGCTGTAAATTGGGAAGCCGCTACCATGACGCAGAGACCTGAGAGTTGGAGTTCCGATGTCCACATTTAGAGTCTATGTTCCAGCTCAGAAGCAGGGAATTTATTAGTCCTGCACATTTGTCTTCTTTATAGGTTCTCAATGTGCAATATATCTACTCATGTTCATGAAAATAATCTTTATCCCCATGTTGATCAGTCCAAATGCTTTGCTTATCTTTCAAAAAGCATAGACATCCCAGATAATTTTAACGTTAACTTAGACCTTCCTTACTCCTGTCAAGTTGACATGACATTAGTCATCCCATCTTTTTATTGCTAGATACATGAAGGGAACCCATTAAATAGGTATTTGTCACTTTGACTTGCCAACCCAAAGCATGTCATGGAAAGTAATTTGGCTCAGGAAACAGAGCAGAAATGCTTTGCCATCTGCAAAAAAGTAAATGATTTACTAAAAGGCTCAGCCATTGTCTTTTCTCCATCCACAGGACAGTATGTTCTAGAAATGAGCTCATTCTTTGACCTGTACTATGTAATACTAACATGTGAGTCAAAAAAGAATCACAAGTCACATAGTCAGTGTTAGTGCAAAACAATAACCCATGTAGTGCAGATTAACCTATATAGTGCTCAATAACCCAAAACTAGTAAAGGTACTGAGCTTTGAAAGCATCATCTAGGAAAATCATTCCATCAGAAGATTTCTATCTAAACTCTCTTCTTTCAATCTTCTTAAAATGTGTAGTAAATATATGGGAACAATGAAAGTATTTCCATTAACATGCTAAATCAAATGGGTCAGCATTATAATAAGTAAATTCATTTGTGTCAGGGCAATTAATGAGAAAAAAATTAAAATCAACATGGGTCATGTGATTCAAGCATATGAGGGGTTATTAACATAAACATAAAGTGAAGATTCATCCTATGACCTTCATTCTGCCCCTGGTATGATGAGCACAACTATTTCAGCGTGGGAACATAACCTCTCTTCTAACACATGGGCTGGGTTCCTTTTCTTTTCATCTTCTGTCTTCAAACAGAAGATTCCCAGCTATGTCAAAATATCCTTGTTTTATAAGTTGTTCATACAATTTATCTTGGGCATTTTAATAGAAAGCACAATTTGTAAAGCGGCTTCTTACTCTTTTCTTCCTTTTTTTTTTTTTTTTGATGATCTCCTTGAAAGAGGTTAGCTCATCCTTTAAACTATCCTTGACCCAAAGAGAACTAGGGTAAAATATTGATCGTCAAAGCTACGAATCCAAATTGTTCTATTGCAACATCACCAAGGAATGTACTTTAGAAAAAAATTGCCAGAAGCTTTTAAGTTGTCAGAAAGGGCAGGATCCACATAGATAAATTACAACGGTTTCCTTTTTCTTTTCTTTCTATCATTTTATATTATTTAATTTTTTTTAAAGATTCGCCAAAATGCACAACAATGAATGCATCTGTGCTATTTGGGTGAAGCTTTTAAAACAAGAACCCTTAATACTTTATAAAGCATTTACTGCTTTATGTGATGTTTGTTTTATCTCTCATCAGTTGCATCTATGACTACATCTAACTCATTCAGTTTTCCATGGAAAATATCTGTGTTTTGTACCATCTTCTATTTGATTAATTATTTATCACACATATTTATGATATTTCACTTAAATTAGATTTTGATATTAAAACATCATTATGATGAAAGTTGCCTTTAAACGCTCATACAGAAATAATTTCCAATATATTACCAAAAGGTTAGGATTTGTAGAAAAGAGTAATGAATTAAGCCGGTAATGTCAATGTATAATTTATCAATTTATTTTTAATAGCACTAACTTATTTTGAAGCGTTCTTGCATGCCAGGAATAATTCAAAGGGCTTTATATATGGTATTTCATTTTAGCATGGAAAACTAAGTGCTACTATTATCATGTATGTTTATGTACAAAATGATAGCCTCAGGTACAATATGAAGCACACCTGTGAACACTCAGCAAATGTACTATATTGATCAAATCCAAATCCGTTTATAGTATAATAAACTAAAAATTCCAAGATTAATATTTTAACCATTCCTCCCATATTCTCAATCTTCTAACAATGTACTCTAAGCAAAAACATCTGAGAACTTAGTTTTATTTTTAAATTTCTGAGGATTTCCTCATGCACGCTGCATTCACACCATCCTCCTTTATTGCTTCCTGCACGTCCACCCTTGTCAAAGGACCTCTTCTTTTTTAATTCCTACTGTTGCAGTTAGTGTCAGTGAATTTTGTATGTGTTTAAGGCTGACAACTTGGTATTGGGCTAGTTATCAAGGTCTTGTCCTTGGAGAAGACTGATTCTCCCTCTCTCAGCAGCCATTAATTGGCTGGAACTCACCAACTAGAGGTGGGTCCCTGTAAGTGTCCCCACAACTATGTGGGCAAGTCAAGTAGTGTTATCACTACTTAGGTCTCATTTAGGCAATCATGAAACCTTGTGAGTTTTATTTATATAGGAAAATGCCGTAAATTGAATGTGGCATCCAAATACTCATCCAGATTTTATTAATTTGATAAAATATCTATCAGAATTTGTGTTTACTCTGTACTTATTTGTGCTTTTCGCCTTAAGCTACTCCTTGCTTTATTTGTGGACTTAATCTCTGTGTCAGGAGAAACCCAATGGCAGAAGTAGTGATGTATTTATATTATTGACTCTATATCATTAATCTATTGCCATGCCCTCTTTCAAGTAAAGGAAAGAGGAATATTGTTGGTATGGATTTATTTTACTTTGATTTCTGAAATATAGCATGCTATGATATATTTTTCCATAAAGAGTTTTAATAATATTGTCCCACAATACACTTGTTTAGTGTCACTGAGGAGCTTAGTATAAACTAATCAAAATAACCAACTAGTAAAATGAAATTTAGGTATTATCTATTCAGACCCAAATTGAAGTTTCAAATGTCAACATTATGTACAGAATAATATTCCCTGAATTGTATTTTCCTATATCGTTCCTGTGATTTTTTTTCTTGTCTTCTACAATGTCAACTCAATGCTTCTTTCTTCTACGCTGTATTTCTCCAACCTTTACATTGCTAAAAGCTGATGATGACACAGAATTCTTTGCACACAGCTTTGCATTTGGTTCTGACATGCAAAATTCATTCAAAAAGTGCTTATGATATTTACTTGAACTGTCCAATGAAGATTATTCCATGACAAAATGTACTTATATGAGCTCATCTCAGTGTTATACAGTTAGATTCAATGCAGGATTTTATGGCTGAAATGAAATTTTTTTATCAAGCTAGCTTCACGGGTATAAGTATTATGTTTTAGATCATCATGAGTATGAAAGTAACTCCACTCTTAAATTATAGTCTCATCATACATTGGCCAACTTGTTTTGAAATAACCTATAGACTTGTGGCATATATGCCTTTCCTTCTGTGTGAAGGATGACTATTTAAATATAGCTTGAGAAAAAATTATGTAGATATTTAATTTTTATAGTATAACATGGGATACTTCACTCATAAACAGTGAAAATCATCAGTTGTTGTGGTTAAATTATGCTTTGTGACTAGACTTTCGCTTCAGAAATTAGCAAAGGGATAAATGTGTGTAAGTCAATTAACACTGGCATTATCGGTAAAATAACCAGTTGTTAGAAACATAAAAGTGTTAACAATAACAATACAGATCACATATATGACACTGAGAAGTAGCAATGTATGCCAATCTCTAGCTCTTGAATAGAGGTCTAAATTAGTAAAAGAGGGTCTGTCTTAAAAGGTCAGGAAAATGCAAGAGACCAGATTTCATCTTTTTTAATATTTATAAATAGTGAAAAAAAATCCATAATGGCAAAATCTAGACAAACATGATTATGCTCCACAAAAAACAGGTAACTTCAATATCAAATCAAAACAACTTTGAGATATCATCTTACACCTGTCAGAATGGCTAAAATCAAAAACACCAATGATAGCCTTTGCTGGAGAGGTTGTGGAGGAAGGGGTACCCTCATCCATTGCTAGTGGAAATACAAACTTGTGCAACCACTTTGGAAATCAGTGTGGTGGTTTCTCAGGAAATTTGGGATCAACCTACCCCAGGACCCAGCAATACCACTCTTGGGAATATCATATGACAAAAGCATTTATTCAACTATGTTCATAGCATCATTATTTGTAATAGCCAGAACCTGGAAACAACCTAGATGTCCTTCAATGGAAGAATGGATGAAGAAAGTGTGGAATATATACACATTAGAATACTACTCAGCGGAAAAAAAAATGACATCTTGAATTTTGCATGCAAATGGATGGAAATAGAAAACACTATCCTGATTGAGATAACCCAGACCCAAAAAGATGAACATGGGATGTACTCACTCATAATTGGTTTCTAGCCATAAATAAAGGACATGGAGTGTTGTAATATGAGTGGCGGGCAACTTTCCTGGCACCCGGCCTCCGGCATGGCTAGCTTTACCCGAAATAATTACATGGAAACTGTATTCTTTTAAACACTGCCTGGCCCATTAGTTTTAGCCTCTTAACCCATTTTTAATAATCTATGTAGCACCACGAGGTGCACTTACCAGGAAAGACCTTAACCTGCATCTGTCTGGAGTGGGAGAACTATGGCGACTCCCTGACTCAGCTTCTTTCTCCCAGCATTCTGTTCTGTTTACTCCGCCTACCTAATTTTATGTCCTATTAAAGGGTCAAGGCAGTTTCTTTATTTAACCAATGAAACAACAGATAGAAGGATGACCCTCCTCCATCAACGGAGTCTATAATTTGTGATCCCAAAGAGAAGAAAAACATATAGTTATCCTCCTGAATATGGCTAGTAGACAAGATTGCCGGGGGAAAAATTGGGATCTTGGGGGTGGGGTGGGATGGGGGTAAGGGATGGGGAGAGAAAAGTGAGAAGGGGAGGATTGGGGGAAACTTGGGGAAATGGGATGGTTGGGATAAAGGAAGGGTGGATATGGGAGCAGGGAAGTATATATCTTAATTAAGGGAGCCATCTTAGGGTTGGCAAGAGACTTGAACCTAGAGGGGCTCCCAGGTGCCCAGGGCGATGTCCCCAGTTAGTTCCTTGGGCAGCTGAGGATAGGGAACCTGAAATGGCCCTATCCTATAGCCATACTGCTAAATAGCTTGCATATCACCATAGAACCTTTATCTGGCGATGGATGGAGATAGAGACAGAGACCCACACAGGAGCACTGGACTGAGCTCCCAAGGTCCCAATGAGGAGCAGAAGGAGGGAGAACATGAGCAAAAATGTCAGGACCGCGAGGGGTGCACCCACCCACTGAGACAGTGGGGCTGATCTATTGGGAGCTCACCAACGCCAGCTGGACTGGGACTGAAAAAGCATGGGATAAAACCGGACTCTCTGAACACGCGGACAAAGAGAGCTGATGAGAAGTCAGGGACAATGGCACTGGGTTTTGATCCTACTTCATGTTCTGGCTTTGTGGGAGCCTAGCCAGTTTGGATGCTCACCTTCCTAGACCTGGATGGAGGGGGGAGGACCTGGGACCTTCCACAGGGCAGGGAACCCTGACTGCTCTTTGGACTGGAGAGGGAGGGGGAGAGGAGTGGGGGAGGGAGAGGAGTGGGAGGAAGGGGAGGGAAATGGGAGACTGGGAGGAGGCAGAAAGTTTTTTTTTTCAATAAAAAATAAAAATAAAAAGATTTAAATTTAGAATTGCTTTAGATAAGTGCATAGGGCCCATCGATATTCCTTTCATTCCTATTTCTCCCCTTTGGAATGAGGATATCTAACTTACTAACATCTGAACATTGCATTTTAGAAAGCATATTCTGATTAACTGAAGAGATACACAGAGATAAATTTCCTATAGGATGGACAACCCCTGAAAGCTCCCTGTAATTTACAAAGATATTTACCTGTGGTGATACTTTGTTTGTGATCGACCAAATAAAGCTTGTCTGAAGATCAAAGTGTGGAACTAAGCCATTAGTTAGCCATAGAAGCCAGGCAGTGGTGCTGCACACCTTTATTTCCAGCTCTCGGGAGACATTGACAAATAGATCTCTGTGAGTTCAAGGTCATTCTGGGCTACACTAGATTGATCCGCTGTCAAAGCTATACAGAGTAAGGTTGTGGCGGCTCACACCTTTAACCCCAGTATTTGGGAGTCACATGCCTTTAATCCCAGCACTAAGGAGGTGAAGACAGGAAGGTATATGGTTGAGCAGAACAAGGAATATAAGGTAGGAAAAGACAGGATCGCCCATTTGGTCTGAGGATTCAGTAGATGTAAGAACTAGTGGCTGACTGCTCTGCTTCTCTGTTCTCTCAGCATTTACCCATATTTCTGAATTGGGTTTTGTATTATTAAGACCAATCAGAATCCATGCTACATTTACCTGTCACTTTGAACAGCACAAGTTAATATTGATGCTGAGATTAGTCAGAGCTTTGAATATTTAGAGAAGGAATGAGTACATTTGCATGTGGGAAAGAAGGGCATAAATTTTCGTGGGATAAGGCTAAAACTGTAACAACTGAAAACTAGTCTTCCCCAATTTCTTTCATCAAATTGGAAGGATTGACTTGTTTCCTTGGCTTCCTACAATTCTGATCTACTATTTCCCAGTGTGGCTATGCTCTTTTGGGTACCACTTGCTATATATCTTTATCAAAATTTCTTATTATTCCAGTAACAATCTCCCATCCTATTCACTCTGGATACTATTCAATGGCTTGAATTTGCATTTCTCTAATATAACAGTGATGAGAAGTACTCTAAATATTCATCCTTATACATGAACATAAGTGTAAAGCACACCCATACCAAAGAAGACATTTTTAACAGATGGAGTTCATTACTGTGCTGGATTCTTTCATGGCAAATTGGCACAAGCTGAAGTCTTCTGAGAGGAATAAACCTCAATTAAAAGAACGTCTTCATAACATGGGACTAAAGGTAAACCTCTAAGACATTTTCTTAATTAGAAATTGATTGGGGGCAGCCAGACAATTGTAGGTGGTGTGACTCCTTGTCTGGTCCTCCTGTGTTCTACAGGAAAGCAAACTCAGTAAACTGCAGTGAAACCAACCAATAACCAGCACCCTTCTATCAACTCTACATCAATTGCTGCCTCCAGGCTCCTGCCCCATTGAGTTCCTTTTGTAATTTTTTTTCAGTAATAGACTAAGATGTGTAAGCATAAGGCAAATAAACCCTTTCCTCCTCAACTCATGTTGGATCAAGTTTTTGTTGTTATTTTTTGTTTGTTTGTTTATTTTGGCAGGGTTTCTTTGTAGCTTTGGATCCTGTCCTGGAACTAGCTCTAGTAGACCAGGCTAGCATCGAACTTGTAGATCCTGCCTCTGCCTCCTGAGTACTGGGATTAAACAATCATGGTGTTTCATCATAGCAACAGTAACCCTAGCTAAGACAGAAATTTATACCAGGAGTGTGGGGTTTTGCTGTGAAAGAACTGCCCATGTCGTTTGGGGGAGGATTGTGGAAGGACTTTGGAACTTTGAGCTAAAATGTCTATTGACTATTGAAAGTTTGGTGAGATTTTCTGTGTGACCTTGAAAGAAAATATTGAGAGCAGTATAGACAATGAAGGCCTGGCTTGTAACTCTGTAGAGAATAATTTGAATCCCTTAAATATTACCAGTTCTGTTTTCCATTACGACTTGAGAATCTGTGGTTCGGGTTAGCTGGGCCTAAATCAGCTAACAAGAGACCAGAAGTGCTGAAGTTAAATCTTTGTTTTGCTGGATCAATGGACACTGATCAGCTGGAGAAAAATTAATAGTAATTAAGAGACTGGAATCATTGAGATTATATTTTCTGGAAAGGGTTTTGTCAGAGCGAACACATGGCTGCTATGTTCCAGAGGTTGCCAAGGTTGTACTTCAGGCTAGCAGCTGAACTTTGATAGTACAAGAGTCATTCAGGTGGGACTGGTTTTAATGGCATGAGGGGGTCATGGAAAATAGCTGAAGTTTGGCGCTGTCAGAGGTCAGAAACTGTCATTGGTAAAGTTGCAGCTTCAGTCATAGTTGAAGGCCCAGGATTAAAGAGGTCATGTAGAGAGGCCTGGAACCATGAAGAGAGTTTGGGAGAGGTCATTGGTGAAACTGCCACTCAGTCGTATGTAGCAAGAGACCTCAGCATTTGGAGATGCCGGTACCGTGGGATGAACACTGAGAACTGTAACATCAATGGAGTAGAGGCAGTCAGAGCTGGAAAGACAAACTCTACGTGTTAGCCAGGGATCTCTAAAGTAACAATCTAGAGAAGGGGATGAATGAACATATACTTTATATATATATATATGCATAGATATGGGATTTATCATATATACACATATATGTGCACATAAATAAATAAATCCTATATATATATTTGAGTTAGAATGAGTTAGACTCTGTGGTCCTGCTAATCTAACAATGGCTGGCTATATAGAAAGTCAAAGAATCCAGTAGTTGCTCAATCCATTAGCCAGGATGTCTCAGGTTATCTTCAGCATACGTTGTAATCCCAAAGGAACATGTTCTAAAATACTAACTAGCAAGGTGAGAGACAGCAGGCAAGGAGCAAAAGCTTCCTTCTCCCATGTCCTTAAGTAGGCTTACAGCAGAATAGTCAGTCCTAATTAGAGGTGGGTTTTTCCAGAACAAACGGTCTGAATTAAAGTGATTTCCTACCTCATGGAAACAGATTAGAAATAGATCTTCCTACTTCAAATTAAGTAAAAATCCCTCACAAGTGTACGCTCTATTTGGGGGGGGGAGGGGTTAGTTAATTCCAGATGTAGTCAAGTTGACAACTAAGAATGGCTATCACACTGTATGTGATGCAGAAGGCAGAGCCACAGAAGTGACTCAAGCCGTCTGGAAGAATCCAGAAGATTGCAGAAATCCCATATGGTAGACATGGAGTTCTTAACATGGAGTTATTACAAACACTGTTGTAGTTGTAGTTAGTTTTTTTCTTTGTTCACAATATGACTGTACTCTGATTTTTTCTTCTTGAAGTAAGGAGGAGATTTGCTTTGATTTACAGGATCCACAGCTGAGAGATTTTAAATTTTTAAAGGTATGTTGGATTTTAAAAAGAGGCTAAACTTTTAGAGAGTGAATTTTAAAGTGTTTCCATTTGTAAAGACCCTGTGACTGTGTAAGCTTGGGAAATGTTTTACTTGAGGTTTTACATGAACACAGAATTTATAGTTAATTAGATCTTAGACAATATTCTCTAGATATAATTATCTTTTTTCTTCCTGATGGAATTGCCCATTTCATAACCACCTCACCATTTGGACAAAAGTATCCAATTATAGAATGAGTATACAGGAATAAAATTTTGATTGTGTTATAGAATGAAAGAAGACTGAAAACATCATTCCCTCTGAAGTCCTATTTTCAAGGTGTCAACCAGAGTAGAAAGTGCAGTAAATGTGAAGTTGGTTGTGCAGGGTTCAAATGCTAACACTGTCTAGGTAATGCAACTGTCCTGGTGGACACTTACCCAAAGATACCACAGGCTTACATGTAGTTAGTAGATACCTGTCATGGTTACAAACCACAGCACTCTAAGATGTCATGTTAATTCTTTCACACTGAACTGCAAATTAAGAAAAATTCTTAGCGTCCTTTAGATAACTTTCTTTTTGTTTATACATATACTGTGATTTTCAAACCAAACGTTTTTCATTTTAGTAAAAACTGGATCATCACTTTTCTAGTGTTTAAATTATTCTACAAGAAATCCATTAAAAGTAATGTCACACAAGCAGTATTTTCAAAACATAGCAAGGCAGTTGCATGTATAAATTCCCGCAATTGTGACAACATGCACAAGACCGGTACGAGGTCAATCCAGACAATCCCAGTACAGAGCAAAAGCAGGGTGGACAGGTATGCCTCACCTAGCTGAGAGATATCTGAAATTGATATTTGCTTGGGGGTGGAGGGGCAGTTTCCTTTAGGAGTTTAGTTCCAAGTAGGTCAACATATTCTAGAGGTGGCCCCACTTTAAGGGTACTCAGGCAACAGCACAAATTGAACTCACTAGGCTTAAAATAGAGGGGGATGTCAGAAAGTTATGTGGTAGATAGGCAGGTTGTGTGAATTTGGGAGGAGTGGGAGAAGTGGAAAATACATTGCATGACATTCTCATAGAATTAAGAAAAGATTACAATGCATTAGAATGTTCACAATATTCTACTAAGTTTTTCTCCTAAAGCAGCCTGTGTACTAAGGGTTTAGTAGATTAAAAATTTTGAAAATGTTATGGACAAAATGTTGCAGTAATCACAGATGGAGAAAGTGCTGAAGGTCCATGGAGCTTCATAATTAAACCGAAACTTTCAGCTCAATTAAATGTAAACATCATTATGCATGAAACATCAGCAAGTACCGAGAGACTAATAAAAAGCAGGGCGATTGATGTTAATAGGTAAAGATAAGAGATAATATAGATTGGACCAAGCATTTCAAATGAAAGTGAATGATGGTAGAACAGGAATTCAGTCCTCTCACTAATTACCCACGGATATATTCCTGACACAGAAAAGCTATCCTCTGCCTCAAGTATATCAACTCCTGGCTGTAAAACACACTATGAATTAATGTTTCTATTTTGAAGAGATTTAAAGATGTGAAAACGTGTGTGTCTGTTAGTCAGTCAGTCTCTGTGTGTCAGTGTATATTATCTGTGAATTCCAACATATTCATCTTCTGACCCAAGCATACAAAGGAGACCTAAATGTGAACTAGTGACATCTTTGTTTTTTGGCAGCATGTCAAGTCAAATATTTACTTCAGTTCAAAGATAGAGGTGGGCTTGGTGACTAATCTGAGTAATCCCAGTACCAGAAAGGCTGACAATGAGAATCATGAGGTTGAAGCCTGAGGTAAATTTAGACCATGCAAAGTTTTAACTTGAATTGGTTTTGCTTCAAACAAAAATCAAGAATTTTTGATTATGTATGTATGTATCTACATATTTATGTAGATATATAACTGAAGTACTTCTCTTACTTAATTTTCTGTTTTTTGTTTTAGACTTGCAATTTTATTGTTTCTTTTCTTTCTTCCTATATCCTTTCACTCAGCATTTTTTATTTATTTTTTGGGGGATCTGATGTAGTAAACAGCTAAGATTATAGTGCATCTTGAAGAAAAAATAAGTTACAGCTATTACAAATTTGAAAATCTAGCTATAGTTTTCAAATATTATTCATAAGGCTCATTGCATAAAATTTTTTGAGCTGTATCTGAATATTTATTTGGAATTTTAGAGGTTAATTAGCTTAGCCAATTTTAAATTGTCATGTCCATCTCCATGTTATCATCGAAAATTATTTAGAAAGTTTTGTCCTTCTAAATTTGTGAGTATAAAGGCATGGCATTTGACATTTGTTCGCATCTAATGATTGAAGGTATATCTTGATTCGCTTTGCCTTAAGTCTCATGCCTTGTACTGATGAGGTAAATTGAGAAGATAAGATTGTTTTCAAAGCATGATATTTTCCCCTCCATCAAAGAAATCGGTATGCCTTGTGTTTTCAAGAACGCACAAATTTTAGATAGTATCCTAAAACATCTTAGCTTGCCTTTTTCAGGACACTCGTGAGACCTGTGCAATAGGTTTGCTGTTGTAGAGTTACTAGTAAGTCGGCTCTTTTTTCATCTCAAGTATTTAATTGAGTTATTATAAGAAATAAAAATAATTAAAATTATGAAAACATGATTTGTTATTTACCTAAAAGGCAGGGTCCTTAATTGCGTGTGAAACAGAGAGAAATGTGAGCTCGTGCTGTTTTGCCACGTTAGCAGGCTTATTAAATGTACAGGCCACAGATCTCACACATTCTCAATGAAAATGAGCATCATTTTATAGGAAAGCCTTAGGCATGGCTCAAGACAGATGCCAACATTTCAAATATTTTAAGAAATAGTAAATTGCTACTTTTTATTCTTGCAGGTTAGAAATTTATAGTGCATGTAGAAATTAAAATTTATATATATTATGCATATCTGATGACTTTTAAGTGACTAATGCTTGTTTAGATAAAAAAATTACATGCGTTATAAATTTTACAAGTAAATATTCCACAAAATCTATAACAGATTCCTAAATATTCGCCATGCTGAGAGACGGGCATCAATGTATTTCAGGTTAAAGAAAATAAATATGAAAATGAAAATCACAGTAACCTATCCAAAAACCTTGAGATCTGACTTTTCCACATATTTTTTCACATTGCTAACTATAAATTGGGTAGACATAAAACTGGAGAAACCAGCTTTTATTAAATTTCAAAATCCAGCTACCTAAAATATTTCAAAAATGAAGTAACCATTTCTTCACTGTTGTTAAGCTGACTTCTCTGGTAACACCTAGACTTCACACATAAGATATTCTAACAGTAGTAACAATTAATTAATATTTCTAGGATTGTTGTTTCCTTCTTACATCTAAAAGAAAGAAAAGAAGAATATATATATATATGTTTATATATAATATATATATTAGACATAACATCTAAAAGAAAAAATGCTTTTTAAAATGCAGTTCTTACCACACATTTGTGTAGTTGTGACTGTTGTAATACTAATATATTGTTTAAGACTTTTAGCACTTCCTTCATACCTTCCTTTTGAGTACTTCTTTAGTAGATAATATTTTGAGAAATATTAACATGCCATTGTTTATTTAAGAGAATTGATACAGGAAAGACACAGAAAATATTCAAGCGCTTGCTCTGATGAGTTAGTTTGCTATTATGCTGTGTCTTTAATATCTAATAAAATATAACATATTTGTTTGATGATTTCTTGAGTAATTGATTTGACATTTTAAAGATATACCGTTGTTTCAATTTTAAAAAAAACAAACGAATCAAAAAAGTTTAGTTATTTAATAAATAATTGATCAACTTAATTGATTTAACAAATAAACACATCCAATTAGGATAATACTGTTATTAAATTCTTACCTGTTCTCTAAAATTACTTGTGGTAAAATAAATAAAAACACTGCCGTGTCACTTGCTTGCTAATTTTACAGCTGCAATCTTGGAAACATGTTGAGAGGAACTATTAAAATATTTTAAAGCCACATGGGATTATTAAAAACTCAAATGAGTCCTCTAAATCTTTGGGACAACTGCTCATCAGTAGCTATTTTTTTTTTCTAAAAGAATTAAAATAAACCCTCTCTCGTTTTCTAAACCTATGATTCGGAGCTGTTAGTTCAGCAGTGCTCCTGGTGAGTGGTCAGGGGGATATATTGGAACATTGGAAAGCAAGGAAATTAGCCAAATTCATCATTTGCTTTTAATTTTGCATTTTCATGCAATTAATTTCTCTCACTTGTCTGGCAAGACTGAACTCATCTTAAAAGTCTTAATTTCTTTTGGCTCCGAATAAATAATGATGCCTAAAATTCTCTCACAGGATGAATAACATGGCCTGGTGGCTTGCTAACTCACGGCTGTGCTGAGATGGAGAAACAAAAGTCTCTCAAAGCTCATACCCTCAAAGCAAAGGAAGTAAATGTTAAAAGTAACCAGGGGTTTACTTCATATTCCTTCCAAATGACACACTTACCCATTGTTGCAGAATTCACCAGTGTATTTTGGAAATTTTTGTCATAACACCCTGACTGTAACAACATCTGTCTAAGGCTCCTGTGACCCTGACAATCTAGGATCCCTCATGGTCAGAATGAAAGGAAAAGCTTAGAAACATGCAAATAGCTTGAGGAACACAAAAGTACTCTCCGAAGGAAAATTTTGCCCCTTTTTCTTTGAATCAGCAGAGACAATTCTCTGAATGTATTGCTGCTTTCATTGTTCAAAAAAAAAAAAAATCAAAAAGATATTACATATCATTCTAAAAATAAAATTAGTGATTAACTTTTATGTAGGTTCTCATCATGTTTTCTATTTGTTTTTTTATTTTTGTTTTCCTACCAATAATTTCCCAACTGCAATGTCTGTCATTTTTTCTCTCTGTTTTCCTGAAGTCATATTGCAGATTTGACAACCGTGTGTGTAACATAAGGCAACTATTAACTGATAATTGAGAGTAATGAAAAAGAATAAATTATCATCAAGCTTATCTTTTTAAAAATATTTATTTTTTTATGTGTACGTATTCGTGTCTCTGGGTATGACAGGTGTGTGCAGGGATCCACAGAGAAGAAACCATCAGGTTCTCTGGAACTTAGAATTAGGAACTTCCCAGCATGGATGCTGTGAACTGAAATTGGGTCCTCTGAGAGGGAAATATGGTCTCTTAACCAGTGAAACCCCTCTCCAGTCCTTTCATGCCTTTGTTGATGTTGACGGGAAGAGAATTTATTTTCCTTCTTTATGCCACGTGAAATTGGTGGAAATACAACTCCAGCTCCTTCTGTTTTATTACTATGCCACCTTCTCAGCCTAGAAATATGAAATCTTCACACCAGACTTGCTTCTCAACAACAGTTCCAGAAAATGAAATGTGCAAATAGATGGGGTCCATCACATTTTCTATAAGGAGGTGAATGGAAGACACCAATACACAAACAGATAATGAACAGTGGATACATAAGTATGTAGACAGAAGGAATTTTTAAAATTGTTTTTGCTTTTGTTTCTTCCTTCAATATTAGAGGATATTTATCAGAATAAAATTTCTTGTAACACAAGCTATTATACAAGGGAATGCAGGAAAAACTTTTTCTCCACTTTCCATTTCTGAGTACCACATTATCTCTCTCATTTGCCTCGGGTGGATGGGGGAGGATGCCAGGGTAGGATGTCTGCATAATGACAACACGAAACTCCAGGGATGCTCAAGCCCATTGGCACCTTTGGAACACATGGAAATGAGGGCCTGGTCTTCAGGAATTCTAAAAGATTGAATTATTTGCGATCTGGAAGGACTGCAAGAAATCCTTCAGTTCAGATGAAGTTTCAAATTGAAGAAACTCCTAAATTTCTTTTCATTTGTAAGATAAAATATACTTTATAAATAGCAATGAATTTGTGTAACATTACAAACACAGTAGCTTAGTGTCACAAATATTAGAATCAGCAACAGTCCTTTAGAAGGCGATGTTACTTCTCTTCTTTGTCTGAAAAAAAATCACAAAAGTTCAGGCAACCCATAAATATAGGACAAGTTTTCTGTCCCACCCCTTCTGCCTCAAGTGCACCAAAACAAAGTGCTAATCGATCTCGTTTATTTCTTTGAAAATGGTGTTCTTAAAGTACATCTTGCAGATAGATTATCTATCCCTCACAGCAAAGCTTCACGATGGGAGTCTAATAATTGCTTTTTTTCTAATTTCACTAAATGAGTTATAATTATTTTATGTCTGTTTTATGGTTACTGAATAGTATTAACCTAAACTCTAATTATAATATAGCTTTCAAAGAAATGTATGGACACCAAATTGATGAAGAGCCAGCGCGGGTAGAGCATCCCATAAAGCAGACACACAGTTAATAGTTTTAGGAAGAGTGTGTTAAAATTCAGGATATCAATTCATTCGTGAATGAAAAAGGATATAAATTCATTAATGTTATATCTTTAGAAAACAGACAGACAGGAGCTCATCATCATGATTAGTGCAAATAAAATAAACTTACTATTAAGCTTGTTACCGACAGATACCTCTGTTTCATATTGTACTGAAACGTGAGTGTGTCATGTCCTTCCAGTCATCTGGCCTTGTAACATCCTGTTAAAAGAAATCCTGTTCCAAAAAAGTGACACATATTACTACAGCAAAAGATGCCTAGGATGCTGAAAAAGCTACTTGCATTTTAAATTGTTTATGTTAATATTTAAAGTTGATCTTTAAATATGTTTTAAAGGAAAGGCAAGGCAATGTATGCAATCAATTAAACCAACTTCCCTTCCAATTTCTTATCTTTCTTTACCTTTGCTTCCCTTTCTGTTTCAAGGTCTTACCATTGTAGCCAGGCTGCCTTTAAGTCAAGTGTCTCTCTGGCTTCTGTTTCTGAGTAACCATAACTACAGATACATGATTCAACTTACCAGTCTAGTCACAGAAAGAACAAGGTTGAAAATATTTCCACATTTTTTTAAGTTAAAGACATATGCAAATTAATTGGATCCATAACAAAAGTGCATCATTACTGTCAATTATTTTTTTTTCAGTAAAATAAGTGGCATCCAAATTAGTCAGCCGTTGGCCAGTGAAATCCTTCCAGCTGCTTTAAAAATGTTGACTCATGCAAGCACAGTTAATTCAGCATTCCTGTCAACTTTATTTCTTTAAATTTAGGATGGTCAATATTTATAGACATGCAGGTGTGTGTGTGTGTGTGTGTGTGTGTGTGTGTGTGTGTGTTTTATAGGGGGAAATCAGTGCACATGTATGTGCATATCCAAGAGGACCCCAGGTTCTGTCTACCTTTTGAGAGAGGGTTTCTCAATGGCCTAGAACTCACCACATAGGTGAGAGCGCCTTAGACAGTGAGCCCAGAGATCCTTCTGCCCATTTTCCTATCTCCAGGATTAAACATTTGTAGCACTGTGACCAACTTTCTTATGCATTGTGTGAAGTCAACTCAAGTCCTCATGCTTGCAAGGCAAACCCTTGAGCTCTGACTGAGTTCTCCTTTATAACTCTCACCTGATTGATTAATCTATTTTGTCCCTCAAACTTTCAAAGACATGCAACTAAAATCTTTGAAGAACTTAAATATAATTGGCCACCATATGGTGGCAAGGTGGGTCTTTATCCTGTTTGAAAGCAGAATCACAACTATCTTTGAAGGTGAAATTTTCAATAAACTACATGATATGCTGCCTTAAATAGGATTTCTGTTGCTCTGAATGGATAACATGACTACGCAACTATTTATGAAGGAAAACATTTAAATCGGACTGGCGTACAGTTCAGAGGTTTAATCCATGACAGGAGCACAGAGTTATGTATGCCGACACAGAACTGGGGGTGAGGGTTAGTAGAGAGTTATACAGCTGGATCATCAGATAGCAGGAAAAGAAAATGATCCTGGGGTTAGCATGAGCATTTTTAATCCCCAAACCCCAGGAACCTACTTCCTGCAACTAGGTCAAGCTCATTCCAGTAAGGCGACACCTCCTACTAGTGCCACTCCCTATGAGCTTATGGAGGCCACTTTTATTCCAACCACTACATAGAACATAATTAGATTTACATTAATTAAACATGCAAACATGACTTGAGTCATCTTGAGTGTTTACCTTTGTTGACAATATTGAAATGACTTGATCCCAGTTCCTATTACCTCAATACCTATGGAATATCAAGGACCATTCATAAGGACAATGTAACCTTATTTCAAAAGCTATTATTTAATGTGGCTTTCCAGGGAAGATTAGAAAATATCTGTGCTTATATTTTACGGAAATAATCAACTAAAAGCTGTGAATATTATTATTATCCACATGAAACAATTGTGGCTCAGATAGCTTAAACAGCTTCAACTTAATGGATCTACTGTCATTGCTGAATATAAATTACTGAATATTACCCCATTATCAACAATTAAAATTACCTCATTCATACGTCTTCATATTCAAAGTAACTCTTTTGTTTTTCTAACAGTTCTAATTCCTAATATGATGTTATTTGTTTAAAAGGAAGACACCCCTAAATCTCAATATAGTATACCAAATATTTAACAAAGGCCTGCCAAATGCTAAGTGCCGTGATACTTCCATAGCCTGAAGAAGGCTTCAAGTTAGTTTTTGGGACTGACATGAACATTGATTTTTCAGATAATATATTATTCGAAAATAATGAGAGGGCGTTAGAGAAAGAACATCTATTCAATCCATTCAATCTAGAAAATCATTTCTATAAGATATTTCTGAACTGAAATAAAGGATTTAGCTGTTAATAGTTGAAGAGTTGTTTGGATTAAAGAAGAGAAAGTAGTTTAGGAGCAGAGGGGCCTTCAGCAAAAGAACACAATCTTTCTCTGTCCAAGACATATTGAGATAAGCAATGCTCAAGTATTTGGGTTGGTGTTTCATTCTCTTCACTGTGTGAGAAAAGAAAAATAAGCAGTCTGGTAATGAGCAACAAAGTTGGACAGGCACTGATGTCATCAGTTGGGTCGTTTACCAGCATTGAAAGCATATTCCCATTTACCAAACTATAATTATTACCATAGCCACGTTTCATCAAAGGCTTCCACTACTATGAGGATCTTCAGGCCTGAACAATAAAATGCTATGTATAGATATAATAATGGCCAACTTCATCACTCATCACTAGAGGATAGAAAGGCATCTTTGGTATTATCTGACTTGTGTTGTATTTTGTTTTGTCCCAGTTATTAAAGGATGGTCTACCTGATTTCAACTCTGGGAGATGGGCTTCTTTTGTTGACAAGAGGGGGGATGTATAGTCCAATAGCATTTTAAACATTTGATATTGGCTTGAAGGCATAGTTTGTTTTCAGTGTAACCTTTGACCCTCTTCAGTCACAGATCTTCCAAAGTGAGATCATTTCAGTAGCTAATAATTTGCTTAGTCAATCAGTTTCTATGTCTCCTATGTTCTGTTATGAACATATCCATTTGATGTAGAAATAGGTTGAAAGACTTCAACAATAGCAACTCATATTATGTGCATTTTACCATTACAACATAAACTGGGTTGTTTGCTTTCCACTAGATAAGCAATAAAACAACATCTGGGGCTCTTGAGTTTATCATTTTTGCTCCTTTAATACCACTTGGGCATCCGTATAAATTCAAAATGGGCTTCCATCTGCTGAAAGCTTTTTATTGGGCTTATTAGGTATTCTTTACCTTAAGATCTCGTCCATAATACTTCGCTACATTTTCACTGTTGTTGTTTTCACGAAGCTGTTATACAGTATGAGAACCCACACCATAGCTGCACATATGCTCAGCTCCACTGCAGAAGAGGTGCAGTCTTTAGTCAAGCCATGAACTTGATGAGAAAGAAGAAACAACTCTAATTGTTTGAATCACTGAATTAGTGAGAGCAAGGCACTGTTGAAGAATTTATTCTTTGCTTCTTATCCTAAATATTAACAAAGTGAATCTTTACATCACAAGTGCATTTTAATTGGGGTTAAGTGAAAGAATTCACATGAATCTGATGTGCTAATGGGAAAGCCATGAGCTCATTCTAATACATTTTCCTACTTTGCCTTTTTATCCCTTTGAATATGATACACAGACTTTGGTACTGAGAGAACAAGAAACAAATGCACTGCATGATTTTGTATTAAACTAAACACATTGCTTTCAATCATATTTATTCCATGGACCACCTCTATTAGGAAGCAGACATTTTCTTCTCTGGTATCACATCTCGCTCTACCCCAGGACTGCTGTTGATGGAGCCCTTCTGGTACCATCGGACAAAATTAACTGATCTCTTTCTAAGAACAAAATGCCATCCTCTTACTGTCATGGGCTCATGCACCTGTAAAGGACCAAGTTAGATGATGTGTTTTTAATGCAACTCCAGTTAAGACCCAGTAGTACGGAATCCAAATCCCTAATGTAGGTAGATGCGGATAAAATATTTCTGACCGCTAAGGAGTCTGAAATTATTTTATTCTTACTTAGATGTTGAGGTTTTCAGTTTATGCAAACAGAGCAAAATAGAAAACAGAAGTATGGTTTAAAACTATATAGAGCTTTGAATGTCTGAATTCTGCTACTTTATTCTAGAGACTGATCAATCTTCGTAGATTATAAACAACTACCAGGATAGAAAACAGGTAGATTTTTTTTTTAATTTTCATATTGCCTTAGTTAAGGTTACTGCTCTTGTGATAAAATCATATGATCAAAAGCAACTGGAGGAGTGGGGAACAATTGGTTTCTGTGGCTAAAACTTCTATGTCACTGTTTACCAGTGAAGAGTCAGGATAGGTACTCAAGCAAGACAGAAGCCATGAGCCAAGAGTTGAAACTGACAGAGTCCATGGTTATACAGGAGGGTTTTGTTTGTTTATTTGTTTGCTTTATGAATCACGGTTACTCTGTGTAATAGAACTCTGGCTATCTTGAAATTTGCTTTCTTGCTCTAAAAGGCTCTGCCTCCCAAATGTTGGGATTGAAGGTATGCACCACCACACCTGGCAGAGGAGTGCTTCTGACTGAATTGTTCCTCATGCCTTTGCCAGTCTGCTGTCTTATAAATCCCAAGACCACGCACAGTGTCTTGGACTCTTCTCCACCAATCACTAGTGTAGAAAATACCATATATGTTTGCCTATAGCCTGATTTTATGGAGGCATTTTCTCAATTGAGACTCTTTTCTCTCAAATGACTTTAGCTTGGGTCTAGTTGACATAAACTAGTCAGTACCCATATGCTTACACATTCAAATAAACTAAAAGATAACCACTTAAAGATTCACCCTAAGTGTTTTGAAATTTCATAATCATATAACCAGAAAATTTTATATAGAGATCAGACACAGCATACATTTTCAAAAAGTTACCACAACTTATTGTGACCTGTCTATATACTGGATATCCCAGTTCTTTTTGTTAAAGTAATTACTTTTGGTTATTATTTATTTTAACTCTTGTAAAAGAAAATTTCTGTTACAGATAACTAGAGTATCTTGTGTTACATAAACTTTAATGTGTTGAGTCTCAAGATGATGGAGACTTTAAGCCAGGGACTCTCTCATCCATTCCTATGTCTGTCATGAGTTTGACAATGCAGATGGAAATCACAATTTCCCCTCTAGTGAAATCAGGCAAATATTATTTCATGGCTCATAATTGTTATGTCAACAATGTTGACATATATGGTAGAATTCAGATCATGTGGGATGTTGCAATTAGGACATAAAACAACTAAAAATGACTTATTCATAGAAACTTACTACATCTCTAAAAGAATAACAAGATTTGGTGGAATTCCACTGATAATAGTACTTCTTTCTTAATGGGGACTGTACAATGAACAGGTGCATCTGAGAAAATAGATCTTCTTCTCTTGCAAGATTTCAATCAAAACTTATTAGAGTATATCTCTGAGAGGAAAAAAAACCAACAGAATACCAGACTTTTTAATCTTCTCAGAGCCCAGCTTCAATGACTAGTTCTTTTTTTGACATATATTTTGTTTTATTTTGAGAATATAATATATAAATTATATGTGAATTGATATGGGATTCCCCTCTGTATGCTGTGAATATCATTGGTTAATAAATAAAGCTTCTTTGGGCCTATTGTAGCACAACATAGGGCAAGGCAGGAATTCCAAGCAGATAGAGGAGGAGAGAGTAGGTAGTGCCAGAGAGATGCCATGTAGCGGCCAGCAGGAGACAGATGCCAGATGCCAGACAGAATCTAACCGCTAGGATAAAACCATGTGACAATACACAGATTCATATAAATGGGCTAGTTTAAGATATAAGAACTAGCTTGAAATATGCATAAGCTAATAGGCCAAGTAGTGTTTTAATTAATGCAGTTTCTATGTGATTATTTCAGGTCTGGGTAGCCGGGAAATGAATGAGCAGCCTCAGACAACAGAATGGCACACCAACATGTGCTGTTTATAGCCACATAAAACCTGAGAGAGCTCGAAAAGAAAGTTTAGACAGAAAAGAACAGAGTTTAGCACAGCTTTTTGGTTGCCACATTTTTTTCAGGTGGACACTGTTTGCTTATGGCAAGCAAAGGTGCCACGGCTTATTGACTTGGCATAAGAAACTGTGGCTCCCTGATTTATGCTAGCAGCATGAACTCTGAACTCTGGCAGCACATAACTCTATAGTTATAATTATAGTTTTTCTTAGTTATGATAAAAGATAAAGTAGATATAAATATTGTAACTGTAATTCTTGCTTGATAACTTTTTGTTATATGTAATCTTACTATGTTAAAGTTTAACCCTTCCTTTTTATTCAGACAGAAGAAGAGAGGTGAGTAGGATTTCCCCTCTGTATGCTGTGAGTACCCCTGGTTAATGAATAAATCTGCTTCGAGCCTATTGCAGCACAGCATAGGGCAAGGCAGGAATTCCAAGCAGATAGAGGAGGAGGGAGTAGAGTCAGAGACACGCCATGTAGCAGTCACTGCAGGAGATAGATGCCAGGCAGATTCTTACCAGTAGGCTACAACTACATGGCAATATACATGAATGAATAGAAATGAGTTAATTTAAGATGTAAGAGCTAGCTAAAAATATTCATAAGCTCATAGGCCAAGCAGTGTTTAAATTAATACAATTTTTGTGTGGTAATTTCAGTGGCCAGAAAATGAACAAGCAGCCCCCGGCAGCAATAATGCTGCATTTATTTGTTTGCACCTCTACCGTTTTCCCGTCCCCTCCAATTCTTCCTACCCATGTTCCCCATTCACTCTTAAATTCATGTCATTATTATATACATTATATTCAGAGCATCTATACTAGAAAAAGTCAATAACACCAGATAGGTTTTATCCTGACCCTGCAAGACTGCCTCTCATTAAGTATTTAAAGTAATCCACAGTCTCAAGAAACAATGTCCCCAAATGATCATTAATTGCTAAAGAACAATATTCAATATATTAAATCCAACGGAATAAATATTACTCAGTAAGAAAAAGAAATACGGAACTGATGTATGCTATGGACATACATCGAATGGAAAACGTCAAGGCTACATATCAGAACTACATAGCATGTTCATTATTGCAAATGTGTGGGTAAAAGTAGATTCAGAGAAAGGAGAGCAAATGTTGGAAACTAGGAATGGCTACTACTGAGAAAAGGTTTCCTTTGGGAGCGATGATGATGCTTAGGATTACATTGTAGTATCTGCACAGCTGTGTGAGGAAAGTAATTACAATGAATTCGAGACTTTATAGGAAGGACTATATGGTAGGGAGAGTATATCTAACTAATGCCATTAAGATGATGTAACTGAGATGACAAATTGCTAGATATTTCAAATGACTGAGTACATTGACATTAAATTGTGATATATATATATGTATATATATATATATATATATTCCAAACCATGGTATTAATACTACTTTAACTATTAATAATAGTTTATATCCATTAGGCAATTTGCTTATTGGGGTGAAGAAGGACAGGTGAAGAATCTTTGGAAATAAAATTGTGGCTATACACAAATGTAGAAGATGTTTTTTACAGTTGTACCAAAATGCTTGTTAGCTGTTAGATCACACTCGTCATCATTAGCACCAATGTTTCCAGATGGTTTTGATTTCTCTTTCCTGTATGGTTATATCTTGTTTTTGCAGTCCCATTAATCATAACAGGACTAAATTCCTTAGCAGGATAAGACCACCAAATCTTGCTGCTCATTCATTTCTAAACTATAAAAAAAGAAAAAGAAATTCAAGTTTATCTATATCTTCCTTTGTAGCAGTAGTCTGTATTTAATATGTTGCAATTTTTTGAATAGTATAATATTGACACTTTATGATTAGTATTTAATGGGTGCTGACCCATATCAGTTATGTTCTAAGCTTTATAATACAAAATTCATGTTTGTATACAGAACAAACCAGAAGGAATGTTGCTCTGTTTACATGAGTAGCAGCAGACTGTGCTTCACCTCTGTAGCATCTTTTTTAGTATGACTAGCTCTCTGGACCTAGATATTTTCATATCATCAGAACAATGCATAAATATCTCTGGTTATCCTATGTGTCTATGTTTAAAAGTGGGTACAATGTATAATGATGCATCATTTTCTCTCCATAATTGAAGACTAAAGTCCAAAACTTAAGGCTCACTCACTTTTATGCACTAACCCACTTTGGTTCAAAACTTTTTGAGTATCATCTTACTTTCCATTGACTTTTAATGTCTCTTCATCTTGATTTAGCTTTCAGTATCTCCAGTGCACATTTGAAGATTCCTGTGTGTCTCCGCTGAAAGTACCCTCTGTTCTGCAATCCACCTTTCTCATCCTCTCTAAGTACATATTATTTTTCTAATGTAACTGCTTGCACTGTTTCACTAATAGCCTTGAACCCTGTCTGGATGCTGGCTGCTAGCCATCAAAAACATAGCTGGAGGTGGGGTGCAGGAGTGGACTGCCATGTTAAATCGCCTCCTTCCCTCCCTCTGGGAAAGGACCTTAACCTCAAGCACTTTCAGTCAATCACAGTCCAAGAGAGAGCCTTGACAATGTTCTGCAACACTGATTGGTTCCATAAAATATGCTGGCTGGATGCAGAAGTTGGGTTTCTTTTAGCTTATTTCATAATAAAGGGCAATGCATGTGCTGTGTTCGTAGTAATTCAAATCTGACACAAATAATGCAGCAAATAATTACAATGACCTTTAACTCACCTCAAATTTAAACAAAGGTTAAGCTGCCCTTTACTAGAGTAAATATTTGCTGTAGTCAAATAAATGCAGACACCTTTGGAGAGCAGAATACATTGCCAAAGTAAACGAATCTGAAAATGGTTACAACAGAATAACTCTAAAACAGAAAGAATGTAGGGCTCCACAGCACAAACACCATCCAGACATGTAGCATCTGCCATTACTAATTTACCTTACAGGGTTTCCAGTGGGCTTTCCCATATGCTTGCTGGGAACTGTTGCTTGAAATTTCTGTCCAGGAGGGCAGATTGCAAATAGAAATATTACAAGTGAGATAATTTAGCGCTTTTCTTCATACTCTGATGCAGTAAACAATTTATATTTTATTCTATAAGCACTGAGAAAAGCCTCCAACATCTAAGTGGTTACTGAGAATAACCTGATGCTTAAAAAATAAACCAGAAGACAATACTAGGTGCCCCAGGGAAGTAGCTGATACATTTATGAAGTTCTTATCCCAACGTTTAGCAGTTGGTCAGATAAGGACCAGGTGTGCTCCCACACGTTTTAATGTGTTTAGTCTATGTCTCCTACAAATAGCACTTAGGGAAAAAAATCACGGTTTTTAGCAGGGGAGGTGTGTATTTGTAGTTACTCTTTAATTTTAAAGTTTACTTAAGAAATAATTACTCTTTCTGAGGTCCAAATGCTAATGATATGTTGACTTTCAAAAAGAAGCCATCAGCTTGTTATTACAATCAGTATTACCTCCAAATTCGCTCTTCATTAAAATAAAGCCACCTGATTTAATTAGAAGGATTCAGTGTGCCTATAATATTTTTGGTTGCAATTAAAACGACATGTCTCAAATCGGGATTAAATTTACATTTAATAGGATGATAATTGTATGCTAAAAGAAAAACTAAGTTCATTTCTTTTGGTTTCTTTGAAAACTCTGTTATTAAGAAAAACACCAAGATGTTCTTATAGAGTTCTTATGGGCCTTAATTAATGGGTTTATTTATATACTTGGTTTCTGTTTGTTTTTGTAAAAGCCAATCCCATGTCTAAGAAAGTCTCTTCCATGTCTCTCTTGATTCAGAAACATTTGTCCATGATTCTTTAAAGCTGGTGGAACATTAAGCCTTCCTGAAGCCTGTAAATCTGACAACTGAGGCTGACATGATATGATAACCAGAGGGTAGCTGTCCACCAACTCTTGGGGATCTTACAGATCATAATTCTTCTCAGGTGCTTCATTTCAACTGAAATTATTGACATTGATCTTGGTGGGAAGGAATGATGTGGGAGTGGGAATTAAAATAATTGCCTGATCAAACTACAAACCATTGAGAGTTACTACATAAATGGTTTTCTATTGCTGTACCCTCACATTCTGCTCTATTGAATCTCCTTCCAAGGTTCAATAGATGCTTTTCACAACTTGTTTCTCTCCAGAAACCAGGTCCAGGAAGACGGCACTGCTTATGTTTGCTTATCTTTGCTTCCCTTGATTTTTACTTTTCTGGGACAGAGTCTTACCATATAGCTTTTAGTGAGTCAGAACTCAATAGCTCAAAGTGACCTTAAATTTGTGAATTTATAGATATCCTACCTGTATCTCCAAGTGCTAGCACTACCGATGTGTAACACCATAGCTGGAAAAAATATTGTACTTTTAACTTAACTACATGTATTTATTAGACCATGGTGCTTCATAGTATGATTTGAGTTGGAAGGAAGGAAGGTGTCTGTATAAAATTCTGACATTATTTTCTCTAAATTGAAGCATCTTATGTTCTTAATGCCTGCATGTTTTTTTTTTCTAAAAAGAATGCATTTTATTTGCTTTAAAACCTGGGACCTTATACACCTTAAGAACATAGATCAGAACCAAAGTTCAAAATGAAAACCATGTTTATGCCTCAAAGCTCCCAAATGGAGCTAATAAAAACTATGTGTTCTTTGAAGGTGGTTTTTCAAGTTGTCTGTTAAACATTATGGACTTTATTAAATTTTATATCTACTTGCTTATTCTGTCCATTTCTACTAATTTGAAATCCCCTTCAGTCTTTTTGGCCTATCTTTCAATTCCAAAGCATTTGAGTGAGAAACCACCACAGGTAGATAACTGGACAGTTACTGTCACACTTTCGCTTAGTCTACTCTTCCTTGTCTTCTGGTATACAGTTAAATTCTTTGTATATTGTTCTTAAAAATATTGGTTCTTTCTGACCAAACTTCTCTTCTCCATTAGAAGAGTTTAAACAAGAAGCAAAATAATGGGGAGATTAAGAGTATTAAAAATAGCAGACAGAATATCTACAGCCCATACTATTGGAGAAAGGCAGAGATCTTTTGCGAAACAACTGTCAGATTCATGAATAGAATATTTACTGAAGATGAGTAAATTTGTATCTCACTAGGCAAACTAGGGGGATTCAAAGAAGCAATTGGATATTTCAGAGTTAGGAGTCTTGAAAATAAGTCAAGAGCTTTTGCTCAGCTATATAAGGTGATACTATTATAAGTCATGAAAAAGTCCAAAGACTTTTATTATAAGTCGTGAAAAAGTCGAAAGAGGAGGGAAAATGTCTGTGGGCCTGTTTAAACTAGGGAAAGTGAGCACAAAAACAGTAAGTTGAAAGTTTCAATTGGTATAAGTTCCTAAGCAATTTTCTCTTGGTCAGAATGTAGATGCCTTTCATATATTCTGTATAAATTGATGCTATCAAGACTTAAAATAAGAAGAAAATATGCCAGGTCTCTTGAAAATAAATGTATGCAAAAAAAGTGATAGGTAGTTGGGAGAATAGAATTCTAAAAGCATGAGTAATGTAGATTATCTGGATTAACAAAATAGGACAGCAAACAACTGTTTAATACAAGGCTGTGAAGATATATTATACAATGTCATTATTTTCAAAAGTACCTAGAATACTTTGACACACACGTGTTGTAGAAAAGCCTTCAAGTGATTTTCATTTTTTTTTCTTTTGGTTTGGGTGGTTACTGAACACAATGAATGTTTCATTTTCTTCTTAAGTAATTAACTGTATTTTGCATTGATTTCTTCTTTTTATTACTTCTCTCCAATAATCTTCTTAGAAATTAGCTCTTCTTTTTCAAACCAGTATTACATCATTTTATCATATTTTTCATAAACCTTCTCAAATATATATGGTAACAAGGCAAGAAATAAAGTCATTAATAAATAGGTAAAAAAGATCTAAGTATGTTTACCACTCATAAGGCCCGAGAGCCAATACATCATAATGACAGCCACATTGCTCTGTTTAAAACGAATGAAAGAAAAACTCTTGAATTGGTGGCTCATAGGCAATATCTAGTCCACTAGCAAATTTTATTTGGCCTATATGGAATGCTTTAAAAATTACAAATTGTTTTCCAAACTCTGAGAATCAGAAAATTTAACACAAAACCCAAGTTCTTAAAGGAACCACATTCTATAAAAGTAAGGTCACTCTAACAGTACTGGCCACTCCTCACTCCCTGCTCACTCTCAAGTCCTTCCACCCACTCCCTGCTCACTCTCAAGTCCTTCCACTCACTCCCTGCTCACTCTCAAGTCCTTCCACTCACTCCCTGCTCACTCTCAAGTCCTTCCACTCACTCCCTGCTCACTCTCAAGTCCTTCCACTTTGTGTGCATTTCTCATAACTTTTCACCAGCGCTCAAGAGTTTTTGCCTCAATGAAATGTAATCACTATTCATAATCTTTCCCTTACTTTTAATAAAATGAAAATATTTTTATTATTATTGTTGGTATGACTCAATTCTTCAAACCAAATTAAAAAAACCCGAAAGTAAATTCTTTCCACAAACTTTGTCTTAACTCCAACTTGAACTTTTTTTCTAATAATCTTGATTATTTTTTCATTAGCCAAAAGCAAAGACATTGTTAAATGCATGCACATTAGTAAATGCTAGATGAATCAAGCACACTGGTGTTTGGTGTTTGGTTTAATCTTAAGAAAAGCTGCTCTGCCAATGCAAATAACTCCAATTAGACCAGGTTAGACCAAATTAAAATGCCTGCATTTAATAAAAGCAGCAGTCTTGGGTGGACAGAGACAGCATGGTGGACAGAGGAGGCCATGCAAACCCCAGAGACCAAGTGTTTTTTTTTTTTTTTTTTTTTTCCAGGCATGAGCCTAAATAACCTGTGGGAGTGGTCCTGATCCTTCCTGGGGAGGGGTCAGCATTTGGCAGGCTGGGAGTTGGAGTCTAAGTGCTTGGCAGGCTGGGAATTGGAGTCCAATTGCTTGGCAATTCCCAGGTCAGGGACTAGGGTGAAACTTTCAACTCAATATTACATTCTAGACTCTTTGGATATAGGGGTGTGACAAGGAGGTGAGGTGATATTTATGACCAACATTTTAGGCTCTACTTGGATAAAGGGGCATTGGTTCAATTCTGGCTACTTTCTGCAGACATGGGAGAGGAGAGAGCTGGGAACTGGTGCGCTCAGGCTCAGAGAAGGGGTGGCTGGGGCAGCATAAGGTTTGCTGTCTTCCTGGAATTCACAGGCACCTGTTTTTTTTTTTATTTTTTATTTTCTTGAGTGAGATGAGAATGGATGTGACTAGGAGAAAAAAAATATTGTTATTATTGTTCCTATGAATGGGACTAGCCGTGGGATGGGACACAAGAGCAGATAAAACCAGATTTTAGTTGGCAGGTATCCTTGATCCAGAAGGTTAAGTCCCAGGAGCTGGTACAGGTGTTTGGCATTGTCTGTGAAGTGCTTTGTAGGTTGGTCTTCACCCAGGAAGCAGGAATGTTTGTAAAATATGCTTGAAACTGGCTGGGGTTAGTGTAGGCTCTGGAGAATGTTAGTTTTTCACTAGACCTGATTCTTGATACATCAGTAGAAATTTTTCAGGAACCTGTGTAGTATATGTAAGAGAACTAGAACAGATAGCAAAAAGCTATTGCTTTAGGTTAAACTGTATGAACATTTTAGAAGACAGTTAAAGGAAATTGGGAACTCTGAAGATACACCCGAAACCAATTAATACTGGACTATGAAGCTTGTTAAAGAGACGTACCTGTCTGTATTTCAGCAGGAAACTTCTTTAAATGTCATGGATGAAGTAATAAGCTAACAGTACCTTAAATTATCAGATACCATTAGACAGATCTGAGAGGGATAAATGAGCAGAAATGAGACAGCATTTTAGCTATGCAGGCAATCCCAAAGTCTCTCCTAGTCCTTGGAGAACACCAGTCTTAGAAGCAGAGATGCCATTAGCTGCTGAGTACAAGAGGCCCAAAGATTTTTCGTGTGAGGGAAAGATTTAGTTTACCTGTCTTGGCAGGATGAGGAGATCAATTCCCGGGGGGGGGGGGGGGGGACGGGGGAGCATCCAAGAAGTTGAAGAGGTGGAAGCCACATTTTTTGCTGTGTGAATTGCTTCGTCAAGGCCAACAGCAAGCCTGGAGGCAGAAGGTCCTTCTGTAACCACATATCTTCTTGGAAAAGCCATAGGGTGTTGTGGGAGCTGCATGTCTCTGTTAAAAGCTTTTTCGTTAAAATGCCATCATCTCAGATCTGTAAAGGCACTTGAGGACTAGGTACCATTACCTGTTATTTAAACAAGGCATGTAAGATATATTTAAGGGTATATTTTATCCAATTGGTTACAGTTCACCAATGCTGGTAGGTGCAAGAAGATTAAAAGGAATATTTTGAGCACATCACTGAAACACATTTACACAGACATAGTGTGGCCAGAGAGCATAGAGGGGGTGGCAAGTGGGGGAGCAGGGTGGGAGCATGTGGCAGAAACTGAGGGCTTTGGGAACCTTGTTTAAAAGGCTGCCCAATGGGGAAATAGCAGGGAGTGGGAGGGAGCAGAGAGGGGCAGGACGCCTCCCCCAGAGGCTATGGAGAAATGGAAGGGTGTGTGTGTGTGTGTGTGTGTGTGTGTGTGTGTGTGTGTGTGTAGGACAATCTGGAAGTGGGGGTGGGACAAACTGCTGGCTGCTAATAAGCAGAGAAAGAGAAACGAAAGTGGGGGCGGGACAAGAGCGCGCATTAAGTAACCACAGACTTTTGGAAAGTTGTTAATTTAGATTAGTTAGCCCCAATTTAAAAGGATTTTTTTTTTTTTTTGGTAAAAGGCCATCTAAGGACATTTGAGCAACTGACTTGGAATCACAAGAAACCCATTAGAAGCGCCCTGTGTGACTCAAGCCTATTGCAATGCATCCACAGAACAGAGCCCTTGAGTCAAAAATGGGGGTGCATGAGAAATGAGGGGAGGACATCTCTTCACACCAAAGTCCCATCGCAGTAAAAGCCTGCTTTCGCTGCGTGGGTTAGGCTTTCAGCATGGGCCCGCTGCTTCAACGAAAGCCCCAAAAGCGAATGGGTTACCCCAACCCTACTGGCCCCGCACCTTAAAATGGGACCTCACTGACGGTATGCGATCTTGCCTCCAGAGGGCGAGCACAGGAAGGGCATTTTTCAGCATGCAGCCCTGGGCCTTGGACCCGCAGGAAAAAAATGGACCCTTTTTGTGGGGGACTTCCATTTGTTTGGTTTAATCTTAAGAAAAGCCTCTCTACAAACACAAATAACTCCAATTAGACCAGATTAGACCAAATTAAAACTGTCTGCATTTAAGAAATGCAGCTCTCTCGAGTGGACCGAGACAGCATGGTGGGGAGAGCGACCAAGCAAACCCCGGAGACCATGCGTTCCTTTTCCCAGTGGGAGCCAAAACAGCCTGTGAGAGTGTCGGGACCCTCCCCAATAAGGGGTCACCGCTTGGCAGGCTGGCAGTTGGAGTCTAAGCCCCTGGGAATTGGAGTCCAAGTGCTTGGCAATTCCCAGGCAAGGGGCTGGGGTGACACTTCCAAATCAATATTACAGTTGGAGGTACTAACACATATACCTACACACACACACACACACACACACACACACAGAGAGAGAGAGAGAGAGAGAGAGAGAGAGAGAGAGAGAGCTGAAACTAGAATAAGTTGGCATGTAGGTGTTAAACTCATTGTGTTGGCTCCTGAAATGAAATGCTGTGTGTGTTTGTCATTTTATTGCTACTAAAAAGCTGTCTATTAAAATTTTACAGACATATCATTGTTCTTTTCCAGCAAATTACATGTATTTCTTCCCCATCGTAGTGTAGGCATAAAATACTTCTATTATTCCTCCATACAAAGAATGAGTAAGGTGAAATTCCTTTAACTTTGATATACTCCCAGCTAATAATGCCAAGAAATGGAAACACAATGAATAAAACAAAAACTTAAAGGACCAGGTTATCTAACTCAGCAAAGGGAGATAGCATCTTTTTTAAAGATAGAGGTGAACATCTTCCTGTTTTAATAAAGGTAAAAAGACATGATGTGGAAAACTCTACGTAAGTGTATAATGCTTCTCAGTAATTTTAAGGAATAAATTATTATACAAAGTGTATATCAGTGCTGAATGCTTATTCAGTCTCTGACTCTGCTGAAATGTCTTAAAATAATTTGACTATTGTGTGCTCCATACAAATTATGGGGGGGGCATGTCAGATAATTTAGTATAGAATAACACAATCCATTTTTCTGGTCTCCTAATGTCACAAACTAGCACTGACATTGCATCTAAACAATTTTCTTCTCCAGAAGTTAAATGTGAATCTGGCAAAAAAAAAAAAAAACAAAAAAACAAACAAACAAACAAAAAACCGCTTGCATCTTATACTGTTAGCAAGTTTATTATCATTAACTCATACCCAAGAACATTGCTGCTTTTTACAAGCTTGAGATGTGAGGGAACTTGAAAGTGATCCCTGCCTTAGTTTATGGACTTTCTGTGCCATCACTAAGTTGTTTTTCCTTTGAATGTTCTTTGGTGCTTCCTGAAAGGAAAGTTCATTCAGTAGCATCAAAGTGGATGCTGTCCATGGCGAGCTGGATGGGCATCAGTAGCAGGGGGCTGGCCTCAGTCTATGAGGTTCAACAGGGGATGTCACTCTTCAGAGACACAGTGAGCAACAGGGAAGCAGAGGAAGTTTCTGAATGACCTCACAGCAGGAGCCTAGCAGTCAGGACTGTAATAATGGTTTACATTGGCAGAACTCCACTTCTGGGGTGGTCTGTAGTGACATTGTCAAGAATCTCTTTCATTAGTCCTGTGAATAGTGCAGGGACAAGTTGGTTGAAAGGTAAAAAGTTAAAAACACTGCTGTTTTTCATGGCCCCCGAAGAAGGGAGTGCATTTAGGAGCATGTAAGAAACTGATTTTGAAAGAAAATGCAAAATGCCCCCAGTTTTTTTTTTTTTTTTTTTTTCCTTGAGCTCTCACAAACAGAGCCTGTGGCCCTTCATTAACACGCGCCCCTAGCTCTGTCCTCTTGGAAATGTGGCTTCCTTTGGGTAGTGTGGGGTGCATTTGGCTAGCAAATTGCAATTTACTGAGCTTCGGTGATTCAGGCAGAGGCTACTTGCAGCAGCAGTTTTCTAAGCTGAAAAGCAAATAATATTTGAAAATTGGAAGTACATTTATTTTATTAAATTTACCGATTAATACTTTGTGGGGCTCTTGTTTTTTTGTTTTTTTTTTAAATAATTAAAGAATGGCATGATGTTTCAACTCAGTGAAAACTTGGGAGTTTGAATGCTCCTACCTGTTATTTTTCTCTGTACTTAGTCCTTTAGCTAGGAATGATCCCAGCCTCATGATCTGAATCAAATCCTTGCTTTGTCCTAAGTTTACTCTTCACTGTTGTGCATAGACAAATGTGTTTGAGGGAAACAGGAAAACTTGATAACTTGCATGACCTAGAGCAGTATAAAATTGATAGGCATGCCATGTTTTCAGATCGTCTTTACAGTCAGTGAAATCTCAGACTTAGGAAGTTCTGAGAAAGATTGAAACTTGCCCAAAACTTGGATCCATAAGTACATTCTTTCAAATATGAATGAATGGCATGTTACTAGTGTCAAACTTAGTGACACGACATCGTAACAGTAATAAATAATAGCAAAATAGAAGAAATTACTAGGCTTGGCTTGTACTAATTGAGAGATTTAAAGTATACAGCCCTTATTTGAAGTTCTTAATCTTGAACTTTTATTTTAGTACAAAGCTCCATTTGACATGTTGATTTGGATAACATAATATCAATAAAACAAGATACTCCGATATTTTTGTATTTTTTATTTTGTTCTCCACCTTATAATTTGAATCAAGTTGTTTTAGATGTTTTCTTTTTGTTGTGATCAATATGATAATAACATCTCTAGTTTTCTATTGCTTTTTACTACAGAAATGGGTTCCTTATAAAGATCTAGATATCTGTGACATAAAAGTAGAGACAGCTGTGTGTGTGGGGGGGGGGCGTAGAGAGTCAATTGCTATAAAATGTTGATTGTTGATTCTTGTTTGCATCTAGCCTCAGATATTTTTCCTCTCTAAGTACCAGTGGGGAGATCATTTTTTCCAATGGTGTTTTCAACAGGCCTTCTCTTCCATTTAGATTCTGTAAACCATTCATGTGTATAGGCTCTATCTCTCAAGAAAACCCTAACAGGCTTCTTGGTTTGGGGTCCAATACTGTGAGATTTCATGGTCTTAGTGCTCCATTTACTGTAACTAACATAAATTTAACTGTATAGGGATCTTTGACATAAATTTAAAACAAGGCAGAGGTGACATTATGGGGCTCCTACACTTTCACACTGACACGAAGCTTATAACTTTCAATTATCTGAGCTGTAAAAAGAATGGGAATTTGCTTATTTTTTGTAATTATAGAACTTTAAAACTCATGATGATCTCAGAACTTACATTTTCACTATTTTTTGTTTTAACCAATTATTATGAGTAAACATTGGGTAAAGCAAAGTAAACAGATTCTTGAGGAGAAAAGGAAATATTAACTAATACTTCTGGCAACATTTGAGCATCCTTTAACAGTGGAATTAGGAATTTTAGGTAGTAATTCATGAAAATTCTATGTGTTATTAAAAATATTAGGGACTTGACATTGTTCTTCAGTTTTGAATATCACAATAATATTGGAAAAAGACACAGTAGACAATTTTCATTAGTATGGAATGTGAAACATATATGTTCAGATTTATATTTGTAGATGAAACTTCTGCAGTTTCTAATACATCCACATTGTAAGGTCATTGGCCATGAGCAGAGTAGTGAATGTATCTCTACTTACAATAGTTTTACCTTTTCTTTCATTGATGTGCAAATACATATGTGCTATAATGATATGTATCTTGCTGTAATAGTACATTTATTGCTACAAAATACAACAATTTTAAGGAGAATAATTTATGTATTACTCAGGATATAGAGATGTCTAAGCAAAATTAATACACTGGGCATTTCAGAGTATTGCTTTAATAATAAGTATTTAATAAATGATACAGAGTACAAGTTTTCTGTATTGCAGGATATAACTTCAGAACAACCTGTGCCATTAGTGCTTATATGGAGATTAGTGGGTTTTCCATAAAATTAGTTTACCACCCATTGTGGTTCTATGATACTTTGTTCATTCAGAACTAATGTATACATAGAGTATAGATAAATATGTTTGTATGTATACATATGTGTGCACATATGTTTTATATGTGAATGCAAAATATGTATGTACATGTAAATAGATAAATGTATATACTACCACACATAATATTATATGTATAAATATCCATATACATATACTAATACAAATTGAATTTCAGTTTCCTGCATTTCAAAAGAAAGAAGTTGGTGATAGCTAATATGGTCAAGCTATATATTATTCCACATATACCTATATATTATGCATATAGTTAAGACTGTATATTATAAAACAATTTAATTTTATTATATATACTTTATGTATGGTAATTAAAATATAAATACATCGCTTTGTCCCTACCTTGTCCTCCCTCTAGCCCTCAAGTCTTTACCCTCTAATTCCTTCCATCTTTCCCCACATTCTCAAATAGTATTTCCTTCTCCAATTATTATTGTGTTTGAAAAATATATGTGCATATATATGTATATATATATGGCCACATGCATAGATATGTCTTATTGAATCTGTTTTTTTGTGTTTATATTGATATGGTTTTAGGGTTATCCACTTTGTACCAGAAAACCAATCTAAGGGCTCATTCCTTCAGAGGCTGGTCTCTCAGCTGTTAGCAGTTGTCTGTAAAAGGAAGACTCAAGGGAGTAGAGAATGGCAGAGAAAGGAAGGGATGGAGAGTAAAAGAAATGGAAGGGAAGGGAAGAATTTATTGAGTTGTTTTTCCAGTTTGCATGTTAATCATCTTCCATGATTCCCTGGGACATAACTAGGGTAAACTAAAATAGGATTGAGTTGAGTATTGCAAAGTCTAATTTGCAGTAACCACATGAGGAGTTCCTGAGCACATGCCAGATTACAAAAATACTATCCATGTTGTTTACCGTGGAGTTAGTCAGTTTATTAGTTAGAGTGCTTCATTATGTATAAAAGATGCCAATGATAGTCTCCTAGTCAAAATAAACAGGCATAAAGTGTTCTGCATACACGATTTGTGGGGAATAGTTACTTTGCTATTTATTTAATAATTGACCATAAATGGAGTCAAAGTGCAAAGGGAAAAACTGAAAAAGCAGCCCACTAAGGGCTTTTTGAAAGATTGATAAATAATGTGGAATCTCAATTAGGCTGTAGAAGGAATGCAGATATTAAAAATTTGGTCAAGAATCTAATTAGCTGGAGGTAATTAAACAGTCTCACACGGGGTCATTAATCTTTTGCGCAGACCTTTGATGTTTTGCACACTGTCTCCTAGTCATTAATAAAATTCATAACGCTCCACTTTGTGCTGTTTTATCATCATGGTTTTTCTCTGTAAGAGCATAGAGCAAGTGTCATTGTATCACAAGGGCCTTACTTTAGTTAATTTCTTTTCTTCCCCCCATGCTTGTTAGGATTAACCATTTAAAAACTCAGATGAAAAGCAAAAGACAAAATTAAATGTGTATTTAGCCTTGCTAAATAATATAATCTTACATTTTTGTTAACTTTTTTTTTTTAAAAAATGAGGTCTTTATTGGCTCCTTGCAGACATCCCTACAAAGGCTAAATAATTTTGGAAGTGAACTTAGTTATTCGAAGACTTAAAAAGTCACAAATTAAATTTTAATTTCTCAAAGACAGGTTTACTTAATAAAACAGAATAATGGGGAATTGTTGAGCATAAATTATATATTGAACATCAATGGATTAGATTGCCATTTAAACAGATCATTATTCTGATAAGTTCCTAAGTAATGACATGTTCAGAATGAACTAGACTATATCATACAAGGAAAATACAAAGCCTATATTAGAAAGTATGATTGTAATGATGAGGAGAAAAATACTTTATTCCTTTTCAGGAATGCAAGAATCTTATGCATTCATTATATATTTTAAGTCTTCAAACAAATAACTGAACAAAGGAAACCTGTAGTTACTAAGAACTGATGGTATTTTTAAAAAAAGCCTGCTATTTCAGATGCCATTCTGCCTATCCCTGGGTAGGCTATCTTGAATTGGCAGAGGATGATAAAGCAGATCCAGTTATCCTTAACAGTTGATTGCAGGGATACTGTCACACAGTAGCATCAGAATGGTATAGAAAATTGTTTATCTGAAAGATACCTGAAGACATAAAATTTGTTCACTATAGAAAACCACAAGCATGGTATCTGCAGATACTAAGCATGGAGAACATTATTTTATATACATTGGATGTTTCTAATACAAGATTCGTTAACAAACCAAAACATTATTTAAATAAATTCACATAAATTTGGTTTCTGATACTTAGGATTTTAATATCTTATCATGTTTGTTTAGATATTGTAGGTCATTTTGTGGTTTGTATAATTATACTATGATACTTAGCATTAATTTTTAAAAATGATAAAACACCTGTATGATATTAACCCATGTTTAATAGCAATAAAATATTGTAACAAACTATGCCGTTTAATACATACACAGATGTTTGTTTATTTAGACAGTGGGAGGAAATAAGGTTAGAAAAGAAAAAACGTCATAAACTTTATAAAGAGAAGGATCTCTTTAAAGAAAACTATCTTGACTTCATTAACAATACACTATATAAGACTGAGATACAATCTATTAAACATAATATAAGGGGAAAAGATATCAACCTCATGTACAAGAAAGAATTGCTTAAGAAAATCTATCTGAAATCCCTAGTCAAAAATAGAAGCACTCACTCACATTGATTAACATTTAATAGTGATTTGACTAATCAGGGTGTTTATTTTAAGCAATTACAAAGTATTGCTAATTGTTAGTTTGTACAGCTTTGTTAGTCTCATTAATCTAGAGACCTAAATTTAAAGCAGGTTGAGCTTAATGTCTAGAAGAATGTAAATAAAATAATAACACGTTTAAATATTTTCGGGGTGTAATACATGGCACAGCAGCAAAAAAATAAAATAAAAAATCAAATAAAACTAAGTTTAGATCACACTATGAGATTCAGACCACCTGTGATTTTCTGTCGCTTGTTTGCGAAGCAATTAACTGTCTTATCTGATGTCCTAAACAGTAATCTATTCTTAACAATTGAAAGTAACTTCATGTAACAGCAGCAACAAAAAAAAAAAAGAAAAAAAAGAAAAAAAGTGTTCCTGGAAGTTGGTAACACCATATTCAAGTAAAATTTTAAATGGAAAGCTTTGTTTATTGTGCTTATAAGCCTTTGTGTCTATGAGTTTGGTGTGATTTTAGGCATGCCACTTTTATTGAATATTTTTCATATAGAAGATACTGCCTATCTTCGAGAAAATATAAACAGACCACATATTAATGCAATTTATCATTTTGTGGCATATAAAAATCTTTAAAAGCGGTTCTAAAGCAAGATGATTTAAATGTAAATAAAAAACCTAACTATTTAATAAATAATATTGAAGCTGTGTTTTCATGAGTAAATAAACTACATAAATATTAAAGCAGTAGACATTGGTTATTTTAATATTTAGGTGCTTTACATACAATGTTTATGTTAGCTCACTGGATATTCATGTGTAATTTAAGTAGTTGGCTGAAAAATCAAGAATTGTGTATTTTGCTAGAGGAATAAATATTTCCTTTGTTAACTTCATCTGTATCTTTTAGTCCTGGGATTTTGCCGCTTTCTTTATGTGAACATGACACATGAACAAAGCAGAAACACAGTTTGATCACATGGATATCTGAGGTTCGATACTACCTCCTAATTTCCTGGTTAACTGTAAGGTCATTCCCCATTTAGCAGGGCATACAGAAATACACAATTCAGGAATCATTATATCATTTCCTGTCCAATTTCCTGTCAACTGTTTCTGCCAGAAATGGCTAATCATGACCTATTTTTACCAAGCAAAAGAAGCTAAGATGAGAAACAGGCAGTGGACAAAATCTCTTTCCTAAATGTAGTAATAAAATCTGGACTTAAGAGGGCAGGAGATACTCTGTATCCAAACGACGGAAGATGAAGGAAAATTCTCAGGGAGAAAAATCATCCTTACATTCGGGAGTTTGATAAGGTGATTTATCTTCAATAAACTCTGTATAAATACTTTAGTTACTTTGACACCATGATTAACTGGATTTGCAATGATATTTGAAGTTGTGGTCTTCCCTACCCTCAGTGTTCAAACTTATTCACTGAATTTGAATTGACTATAGTTTTTAGGTATTTAAAATTTCTAGATACATGAGGAACAGGGGGGCTTAAATTTAAACTGTGACTAAGAGAAATACCATTCATTTAAAGTCTCATGTAAGGGCTTTTTATTCTTTGTTCTATGTTTAAATGTCGTTTTGTTTTATTTTATTTTGTTTTGTTTTTTGAGATAGCATTTATTTCTCTTTAGTTTTGGAGCCTGTTTGGGAGCTAGCTATTGTAGGCCAGGTTGGCCTCAAACTCACAAATATCTGCCTGCCTCTGCCCTCTGAACGCTGGGATTAAAGGTGTGTGCCATCACCACCTGGCACTCAAATGTATTCTTTAAATTGCTGATAACACATGTCATGCATGAGTCAATCACTAAAGTAAAATAATTTTTTTATGTACAAATCAGTGTGTTGGATTTCTAATGTCCTTTACTGAATGGCTATGCCATTATTTTCCTTTTCAATTTCACTTTTAAAAGTCAGTGGAATTGAAAATCTGAAACCAATGAGCATTTTGGAAATTCAGTCATTGGTAATGATAATCTGTAGGAAGGTATAGAGGCGAATCTGCCAAAGGGTAACAGTAACATCTTCATTTTAAAATGGCAAGTACTTCCATTTAAATGTATGTGTATTTATGTGTGTATATATATGTATGTGTGGGGCTGGAGAAATGGCTCAGCGGTTAAGAGCATTGCCTGCTCTTCCAAAGGTCCTGAGTTCAATTCCCAGCCACCACATGGTGGCTCACAATCATCTGTAAAGAGATCTGGTGCCCTCTTCTGGCCTGCAGACATACAGACAGAATATTGTATACATAATAAATAAATATTAAAATATATATATATGTATGTGTATATATGGATATGTCCACACTTATATATCTAATAACCTATTTCAATAATTCTAGAAAAATCTTATTGCTATTTCTATGAATACTATCAAGTTTATTTTTCTTATTTTTATTTTTTTTAATTTTATTTATTTATTTATTTATTTATTTATTTTTGGTTTTTCGAGACAGGGTTTCTCTGTGGCTTTGGAGCCTGTCCTGGAACTAACTCTGTAGACCAGGCTAGTCTCGAACTTACAGAGATCCGCCTGCCTCTGCCTCCCGAGTGCTGGGATTAAAGGCATGTGCCACCATCGCCCGGCTTTTCTTATTTTTATTATTCTTTCCATTGCCACAGTTTCGTTATGCATATTTAGAAAATTTTTTTGAATAGTAGACTCCATCCAGCTATTTTGACATGGAACCATGTTTTTTTTAAAAAAATGCAACTTAACATGGAATTTAGCTTGAAACTATAATAGATGTATGAAATGGAATATTTTTCTAATTTTTTCATGTATCTCAGTGTCATTTCACACCTTAAAGAACAAATTTGAAAGATAGATGGAAACTACAGAATGTCTACTTTACTTGACGTCTGAAACAGTCAGGTAGCTGGAAAGAAGTATACTACGAGACCAAAGATGGATATGAAGGCATGAACACTTGACTTATTCCCATCCTGGAGGATGTTGTAAGCCCTGCCTCCCTTCTCGAACTGTGAATATTTCCGTCACATTGGACCCTTTTGAACATTATCTGCTTCCTTCAAGAAGACACAAGTAAACAGTGGACTTACGTTAGAGCCTTGCCTGGCATGGATCTAAGAATTATAAAATTTTTCATTTCCAAAAATCACAGAATGCAATCTAACCTGCTCTTGAACTTGCCTGTAAATAACCCCTTTTCTTTAAAATTTTATCTTTTATTTTTGGGGTTATAATAATATAATCATACTCCTGTCCCTTCCCTCTCTAAACAGTCCCATGTAGTCCTCTTTGCTGCCTTTCAATTCCAAGCCCTCTTTCCTTCATTAACTGTTGCTTCATACATATATGTATATACTTACATATTTCTAAATAAAATCTGCTCAGTCTATGTAATGTTACTCATATAATGTTTACATTTGATATTGGATGATCAGTTGTTGACTCTTTCTTCTACAACAGTTAAAAAAGCAGAAGAACTTCTCTGAAATCCACAGTGAAACTTATTTTCTTTCTTACTAAAACCAACATGCTAGTTATTTACAGATTTGAAAAAAGATCACCTCTGATACAGAGAAAAAGCTTCACAGACAATCACAAAAATCTCTATGTCATGCACATGTGTTTCTTCAGTAATATATTTTGGGACTTAAAACACTAAAATGAATTCCTAAAACAAGGTGTTTCTAGCACCTTCTATCTAAATATAATAATATCCCATAACATATTTAATTAATTTACTCTGAATGTTCTACAACTAAATAAAATTTTTCATATACTTATTGATCTAGTACAATTGTTTTTGGATCACATGAGACATATCTAGGTTTGCTTGTTACCAGAGTGTCTTGGAATTACATAGTTCTGGGCTGAAACTGCATTCAGACCATAATGTTGAACATAATTGGCAGGCTTCTGCATAGATGCTCTACAAGCATTTCAGTACTTGCTTTAAGGTCATATAAAGTCACTTCATTTTAGTAAGTGGACTTTTGACATTTGGATTCTCTTTTTTAACTTCCTGAAATGTAGTATTTGAGAACACTAATCACCCTAAAGGGTAATGCACCTTCATCTTAACCTCGTGTAACGTACTCTATCAGGGAAATTGACTATTTACTGTATATAAGTCAGACAGTGATTAGCTGAGGGAGATGACAAGCAAGAAAATGACTGTAACTTTCAACATACATCCATCTTTGCCTCTAGAACTACAACCAGATGCAAGGCTAAGCAACTCCTGCAAATCAGGTTCAATGCGAGAAACTAGATGAAGTACACTATACCATACAGAACTTAATGAGTTTTTAATTGACACATATAGAAATCTGGAGAACATGTGTCCAAATGGATAGTAAGTTTGTGGGATAATTATAGAAAGAATATAAAACTAAGTTAAGTTTGTCAGCATATGTCCATTGTGACTTTAATGTTACAACACACACACACACACACACACATATATATATGATATCATATGATATAATATGATATATATTGTAATATAGTAATATATGGTATAGTATAGCATAATTTTTATGTTATATGAATATGTTCATATATTATATAATTACACTGCATTCTCAATAATGGGAGGTCTGGAAGATATGCACTGCATTAATTAGTTAATTAATTAATTAAGAGATTTCTGAGAGATGTATTGATTTTTTCTGTGTGCTAAATGTAATAGTATATGATACTGCTTAGTGTGATGGCTTAAATGCATTGAATATAATTGGACCTCATAGCACCAGGAGCCAAAAGCAGTACTGACTCAGCAAAACAAGGTGAAGACATTTGTTATAATAGACATCATAGCAAACAATATTCAATGTTGTCTTACTCATGTAGACCTTTGACCCTGACTCATTAATCATAGTGTTTCCAGAAGAGAAACAAACAAGAAGACTACTGTGGTGGCTAATTTGAATCGCTAACTTGACCCAATCTATAATTATCTGAGAAGACAGTCTCAAAAAAAGGTTTTCCATATGATCTAGTCCTATAAGTATGTGGATAGAGGATTCTCTTGCTTGCGTTGCGTAAGCCTGGAAGACTCCCACATTATGAGAAGCACCATTTCCTGTAGTTGGCTTCTGAACTCTCTAAAAGTGAAGTGAATGTACTCACTATTCTCTGTTTTGGATAATAGACTTAATGTGACCCACGTCCTCATGCTCCTACCTCTGAGACTTCCTTGCTATGATTGATTGTAAACTGAATTTGTGAGACAAAATAAACCTGTTTCCTCTAGTTTGCTAGTCAGAAAAAAACAAACAACAAAAATGGCACTAAAATACCTATGAAGATTTGTCTCAAGTTGCATAAGCAGAAATATTAACTAAATAATAAATGAAAGAATATCCGAAATGACCACAACAACCAATTTCTATCATTAAGTTATCTTACAGACCCAAATCCTTTTAATGAAGGGGAGGATGGTCTTCTAGAAGAAGGATCTTACTATCATAATGAAAATACTTACTTTTAGTATTTATCTGCCCCCCAAAAGGTGTTTACTTAACTCTGGGTGATGTCATCAAACACCATGACTAAAAGCAGCTTATAGAAGAAGTATTTTTTGGTTTGCAGTTCCAGAGGAAGAATCCCTAAGGTCAGGGGAGACATGGTTTCAGTTGGCCAGTAAGGAAAGATGGGAGATCACATCTAATAGAAAATAGGAAACAAAGGGGATGGACGTTGAGTAGGACCATAGATTTTCAAATCCTAATTCAAATACTGTGCCTTCCATCAGTAGTCCATAGCTTCACCAGACAGGACCACTTGGGAGCCAAGTGGTCAAATACACAAGTCTAGGGGACTATTTCTTACTTAAAGCACCACAAGGACTTACCGCACTCTGAATAAATAACAACATTTTGGGAAGAAGAAATAAACAAAACTTTTTTTGCCTTTTAGACAGTGGCTCTGGATCTGAGTTAATGTTGATTCCTAAGGCCCCTAAACAACATCATGGACCTCAAGCTAAAGTAGGTACTTGTGAAAATCAGCTGATCAATGGAGTTTTAGGCAAAATCTGATTCATGTTGGGTACAACAGATCTTTGAACTCAGCCTGTGTTTATTCCTCCAGTGTCAGAATGAATAATTGGAATAGATACACTTAGAAATTGGTAACATCCCCACATTGGTTCCTTGACCTCTGGCATGAGAGCTATCATGGTTGGAAAGGTCAAATGTAAGTTATAAGAGCTGCCCCTGCCACATAAATTAGTTAATGAAAACAAATCTCCTCACTGAAGGAATTACACAGGTGCGTGGAGGCTCTTGGGATTTAGAGCACGGTATCTGCAGGCAACTACTTTCCTTTTCAGAGATAGCGCTTATCTTGCTACTGGATTTTCAGTGCAAACTGAAATCTTGATAGTAAGTTACAAGACAACTTGAGCTGGCTGTCACTTCTTGAGTGATATTTGACTTTAAATTTTAGGAAGTCGAATTTGCACAGCATCAATTTATCATTAAATGGAAATGATACATACCTAAGTCAAACCACGGCAGGTTCTGAAAACAAAATAAAATTCCAAGAAGTTGTTGCATAATTATGACTCCGAATCCTGACACAGGACTTACTGCCTCCAAATTACTTGTATTTTTGTAGTCAAGTTACATGATCAGTGGTTGGAAGAACAGAGGAATAAGGTTTGGTTTATGGATATTTCTGCATAAAATTGAGTCACCACCTAGGACAGGGAGCTGAAGTATGATAACCTCTTTCTAGGAAATGGTAAGAGCTGATAGTGAAGGAAAATATCATCATTGGCAGAACACTGGGCACTGAACATGTCTATATACATTTCTTGGCAGGAAAAAAGGCTGGATGTGGGAATATATGATGATTTGTGGACTGTAGCTGTTGGTTAAATTTAATAGCTGGAGACTTGTGAGGTTAACTTGAAACTTTGCGAAAAAGACATTTTGGAAACAGGTATGTGGATAGATCACTTTAAATTTGAAAAGGGTATGAAGATATTTGTGTTCCATGTAAATGCATATCAAAAGGTGACTTCAGGAGAGGAATAAAGCAATAGCCACTAGATAGAAAGGTTCACTCTGTTAATAGTAGTCAATCTCTTTTGCTAATCATCCCTGCCATGGGTCTATGAACAATGTAGTCATAGTATCAAAAATGGAAGTAATTTGTGGGTCCAAGAGCATGTATTTGAATTCACCAAAACTAATGTAGCTTTTATTTCTGGTTAGCGATAACTCCAGCAGCAGAGACAAATACTTTACTCAACATCCAGAACATGGGAGTGTTCCTTCTTTAATTAGGATTTGTGGGTTCAGGAATTAGGGATGTAAATAGGAATGGTATCATTCACCATCATCTCTGATGAGTCACTAGCCAAATTTTGCTTCCTGTTCCTCTGATCTTCAGCAGGTTCTACAGCAGTTCATGGGAGGGCAGGTGCAAGTGGGAAGAATTCTGCCAGGAAGCATAACAAACACTCCATTGATCTGCAAACTTTTCCTGGCCACTTCGCATTTCTGATACTACTGAGTCAACCAGCTAACAAAGGACAGTGTTAGCAGAGGCTTGTGACACAGTCAGCGGGGAAAATGTTCTGCTTTTCCACAATGCATTAAGGAAATCTGTTTCTGGAGAGAGAGAGTCTTTCCCTTCTCTTGGTGTTAGTTTATCATATGGTTAAGGTTAAAGAAAAATTATAAAAACCCCACCACAACAGGATGATAAATGGGTTAGATCCTGAATAATAGGGTTTTATAGGTAACTCTTTCAGGTAAAGAACCAAGAAACGCTCAGGTTCTTGCTGTTGGAAAAATTACAGAATGGGTAGCAGAAGGCAGTTGTAAATGGAGGTAATGCCACTTGACTGCTTACAGTAGTGCGCTATGAGTGTTTTTGTACTATCTTAAAGACAATGTTTTTACATGCATATATATTGAGCAGATATTTGTTCCATTCCTCCATTTTTCTTTTTTAACCATATTGTGTAATATAGATTTAGTTAAATGTTGCTACATCTGTATTTCTTTTTCATGTTCCACGTGAAAATAGAGTATATTTTGATTTGTACATGGCACATGAGGCTAGGTGTAATTATGTTTTTTTTTTCTCTTCATTTGAAACGATGCATGAAATAAAGTGACTTGATCAAGTGCTAAATTCTATAAGGATAGACAAGTGATGGTCAATCTTGCTTGTCAATCTGAGTGGTTCTCACAACAACTAGAAAGCAGGATTTCTATGCAAGTCTGTTATGGTATTCCTTGCAATAATTCACTGATGGTGACCCTCTTCCAGAATGGGCAGCCTCTTCATATTATGGCTCAGATATAAAAACGTGAGGAAAAAGCACTGCTACTTTTCACCTACTCATCTTTGTGGCATACTGGTGAGTTCATCTACTCTGGTTTTCCTACAGCTGCCACTGTTCTTTGCTGACAGCAAAACCCAGTATCAACAGTCCTTCAATATGGACTCAAGATTATATTCTGCAGAAATCCTCCAAGTCTTACCAGTTTATGGTAAGACTCTTGAGCTATACAGTATAGTGGACTGAGACAGTCTAGGGTTTGCAACTTCTCCCTTGTGCAGACAGCCATTGTTAGGCTAAGTTCATTCTGTATGTTCTGTTCTTGAATTCTTGACTTGAAAAATGTTAGATGACATTTGTTATGAAATATTGTTTTAACTAGGAAAAGATGTGTTACATTTGTCAATGCCGCCAAATATTACTTCAACTATGTGAAGGTGTGTTACATTATTTCTGCTGCTTTTGTTAATAATATAAAGATGTGTTACATTTGTTTGCGCTGCACTTAATTATGTAAAGATGTGCTGCATTTGTTTCACCTTGCCTGCCTAAGGTACCTGATTAGTGTAATAAAAATCTGAAAGGCCAATAGCTATGCAGGAGAGGGCTAGAAGGGGCAGGTAGGCAGAGAGAATGAGTAGGAGGAGAAATTTAGGTCCAAGAGAAGAAGAGAACTGGGGAGAAAGAGAACATGCCCAGGACCCGAGGTCAGTTAGCCACCGGACAGACATGACAAGCAGTGAAAGCAATATAGACAGAAAGATGAAAAGTTACAAAAAACCCTGAGGCAAAACAAAGATGGAAAGAAACATATTAAATTTATAAGAGATAGCCAGAAATGAGTCTAAGATAAGGCTGACCATTTATAACTAATAGTAAGTCTCTGTAACATGATTTGGGATCTGATTGGTAGCCCAAAAGAAAACCTGCTATAGATCTTTCCTTTTCTTTCCTTTGGAAAAGTTTTAGTTCCCTGTTAAGTGTTACATGTCCTTAGAATTGTCATGGTCCTTAGGCTTTTTACATGACTATACAAATAAAAGGGAATAGTTTCATTTTTTTTCTCCTTTCTACCGAAAGTAAACATCATGAGATCTGCTCTGTGAATGTCAAATGGCTTTGCTATCATCAAACTGTCTACATTTATTTTACTATCATGTATCAGTTTCAGGATGCTGAGATATTCTGTAATCCATGGTCATTTCACATAATGAAGAGATGTCAATAAAAATATTTATATGCATCCAGTTGATTTTCATAAAGGCTTAAATATCCGTTTTAAAATGAGAAGACATAATAAATTTTATAAATAATAAATAACATTAGAACTTTTCCTTTTTTGTAAATTGTGTAGTTTATATACTTTTAAGAACTAAGCCCTAAGATGACAAACAGAGAATAAATATTTTTTAGCAAAGAGTATGAAAATTTAGAGTGTGATCATTTCTGAGATTTTATTCAACAGAGGTCATCCAGCAAATACTCATTATTCTTTCATCTGAGATGTTGGATCACATGGGCCATCTATTTTTATTGGTGTCTGACCCCCTTGCTCTGAAAATACATAAACTTTCAAAGGTAACATACATACCATTAGTTTTATAAATGTATAAAATATACATATATAATTAATACAAGTATAGATTCATGGGCATAGAATTACAAAAGATATAAATGGTTCAGAAATACAGCATGAAATTTAGCAAAAAATTATGAAAATGGTATTGAAGATCAGAAGATATTGGTATGCAATGGTTGATAGTGAGTTATGGTATTGAAAAATAAGATTGGAAACATGACTCATTAAAACTAAAATTCAGTTCACTGGCAAGCATTTGGTTAATAATTTGATAGTATTTCATTTAGTATTAGTTGTTATTTTAATAATTTATTCTTTAAAATTATCATAAATTGTATTTAGATCATCTACTCCATTAGTCCTTCCTGTAACTCCTTTCATATCCAATTTATCCCAACTATTTCTAGAGGAATAAATTCAATTACACTGTTTTATAACCATGTAAAATGCCTAAAAAGGGATAAGTTTTGAAGTATCTTAATTATCTATATACCTCTTTTATAATAGTTAAAATGATCGTACTTTTGAACAATGGGAATGATTACAGAAATGTCCATATGCCTACATAGGTGCATACACCAAAAACAAGAACAAAGGAAAGGAAAAAAGAAATGAACTATCTTATCATTTCTACAATGGAATGTTCTGGAACTGAACATCATGCTGGAGAATGTATTCCAAATGAGGACTTTTAGAAAATTTTGAATTTTCTATGCATACAAATATAAATATGGGCAACAACACCAACAACCAGAAAAACCTAGATTTATTAAACAATCAATTATTTTTTAAAGAAAGTGTCAAAAACAGATTTGCTTTGTCAATCTTAGTCCTCAAATTCTACTTTTTGCGTGGGAACCTAAAAGATAGGCAAGTGGATGTTTATTTCATTAAAAAAATCAGTTATTTAGTAAATCTAAATAAATTTTAAACAGTATTGTTAGTTAGTTCTAAGGCAAGTAAAGAAATACTATGCAGTGTTTTGAACAGTTAATTTTAAAAGTTTATGCATCTTGAATAAAAGAGCTTTGAATTTCCATCCTTTTTCAAAGGGGTCTTAAGAATGTATAAGAAAATAAAAGTATTTCTTAATCTCATTTTCTGTATTTCTTACTCACGCACATATGCATACAGTAGGTTTAGATGTCCTCAAACTGTTATAACTTTGGAACAGGTTACCATTGCTTCAGGATGTACATATACAACTCAGGCTTTCATTGCTGGCTATGTACCAACAGCTGGGTTCTTTTCATCTCTTTTCTAGTCTGAGGCTAATGACTACTTTTTGACTTTAAGGGAAATTTTATTCTTAACTTTATATACACAGAGAGAGAGAGGGGAGGAGGAGGAGGAGGAAGAGGAGGAGGAAAAGGAGAAGGAGGAGGAGGAGGAAGAGAAGGAGGAGGAAAAAAGTTGTTAAACAACGACTCTTTGCTGTGCAAAGAAGACTTCTAGATATCAAATGCTTTTTGATGCTTGCGGGTCACTCAGCAAAAAGGGAAAAAAAAGAAAAAAAAACACATTCACATGTTATGACTCTAATTCAAAATCATTTTTCTTTACTTTTCCATCCATAGTGCCCAAATAGGGTCAAGAAGCCAGCACTTCAGTTATTTTGTTGAACGTGTAACAAATGCCTTAACTCTCTGCACCTATTACCACCACAGTGAACTCTAAGTAAATCAAGCTTCAAGTTACTAACTTTCTTCCAGATACAACTGGACCTTTGTGGTGAACTTTAGGAATAGGTTAAATTTTTCATAATGATTTGTTCCTGATGTAAGTGGTTGATAATTAAACTAAAGACATTTCCCCTTAAGAATCATATTTTGTTTCCTGAAATGGGATAAGTCTTATAGGTTTTAAATTAATATAAAGTTTGACTAGATGCTATATCTTATTTTAAGAAATGAAATTCAAGTCAGTCACTGTATGTAGCATTTGAGCTTAGGAGAAAGTATTAACTCATGCTGTAAACAATACTATACTCCTGTAAAAGCTCAAGAATATGCTTATTATTTCAAGAAAACAACGGAATTTTCTTAATGTACCTCTCAAATGAGTGCTATCAAGGAAAGCCTGGGATAGAATTGATATAAGCCAGTGCACTGGCTTATAAATATTCAAACCAAACAAATAAAGTATGGTCCATCCATATACACTAATTTAATTCACAGAATAATTTTAATAATTTGAGTGTATGGAAGGATGCATATACTCTCTCCCACACACAAGAATATCAGAGGACAAACTCTGCATACTGTTGGCACTGAACAAAATGTCTGTGCTACATATACTGCAAGATTTTTAAAATTTAATTTGTTTATTAATTTTACATACAGATCTCAGTTTCCTCTCCCTCCTCTCCTCCTATTCCTTTCCCCCTAACCCCTACACCCCCCATCCACTCCTTTTCTATTTCTGTTCAGAGAGGAGCAGGCTTCTCATAGGTATCAACAAAATGTGGCATCTCAACTTGCAATAAGTCTAAGCATCTCCCCTTATAATAAGGCTATGTAGGACAATCCAGTATGGGGCATACACTCCCAAGAGCCAGCCAAAGCTGAGGGATAACACCTGCTCCCATTTTTAGGAGGCCCACAAGAAGATCAGGCTATTCAACTCTCTCTCTCTCTCTCTCTCTCTCTCTCTCTCTCTCACACACACACACACACACACACACACACACACACACACACATACACACACACAGCTAAAACCTCAAAGCCCTAGCCTGTTACCTGCCTCCACATCCCACCTACCAAGCTCTGGGAAACAGAGTCATTTTGAACATGTCACACAGAAGGAACTCTGTGAGTTCCTATGGGCCCAGGTTAGGGTGGTTCAAAGACTTCAGTGTAAGTCCAGTCAGACTGAAGATAGAAAAGAAACTGGGGAATAACTTTGGATTTATAGGCACAGGAGTTAGCTTCCTGTATAGAACACTAGTAGCACAGGCACTAAAATTGAAAATTAATAAATGGAACGTCATGAAACAGAAAAGCTTTTGTAAGGCAAAGGACACTGCCAATAAGATAAAATGGCAGCCTACAGAACAGGAAACGATTTTCACCAACCCCACATCTGACAGAGGGCTGATCTCCAAAATATGTAAAGAACTCAAGAAACTAGTCATCAACAAAAAACACAATCCAATTTAAAAATGGGGTACAGATCTAAACAGAATTCTCAAGAGAAGAATCTCAAATGGCAAAGAAACACTTAAGAAGATCTTCAACATCCTTAGATATCAGGGAAATATAAATCAAAACAGCTCTGCGATTCCATCTTATACCTGTCAGTATTATTAAGATCAAAAACACAAGAGACAGTTTATACTGGAGAGGATGTAGAGCAAGGGAAACACTCTTCCATTGCTGGTGGTTATACAAACTTTATTTACAGCTTGGAAGTCAGTGTGGTGTTTTCTCAGAAAACTGGGAATCAATTTACCATAAGACCCAGCTATATCACTTTTGAGCATATACCCAAGGGATGCTCAATCATACCACAAGATACATCCAGTTCCTTATATCTATCATGAAATTATTTGTATATCATACAATAATTTAAGTGGAGGTAATTATATTCAAAATAAAAGTCAAGAAAAGAAACAATACAACAAAGAAAGCCAAGTTTGTTTGCTTTTTGTGGTTTACATGTTTTATGTATTGATTTTTTTGTTCACAGCTGTTTTTTAGACTAATAGACACCTTGCTATTTGTTGAATTTACAAATTGTGTTTGTCAGTTTTCTTCTATTACTACATGATTCTTTAAATAAGAAAAATTATTTTGACTCATAGATTCAGAGGTTTTCAGCTGTGGTCATTTGGCTTCCGTGTTTCTATGTCAGTGATGAGGCAGAATATCATGGTGAACACTGAAAAATGCATAATAGAGGAAACATTGATCATCTTAGCACAGCCGGGAAGGGGAGGGAAATATTTTTCATGGTTTTAGAACTTTTTTCCAAGCCCGTTAAGCCATGATTCTGTAAGTGGTTCAATCTGTCCATATGCCAGAGTTTGCATGCTGCCACCACTCCCAGAATCTCACCCTGAAACACTGTATTGTGAATTGTGAACAAAATGTGCAAGACATAAGGCTGTTTTTATTTTCAGACGGGGAGCCTTATATATCAGTCCCTGGCTCCAAAAGTCTAATGTCTACCTTCTAATGCAAAATGCACTTATTCTACCTAATAGAGGTTTCAGAGCTTTGGCATCATTTCAAACTCTCCTTTGAGATTTAAGGCAAATGCTTACCCGTGAGCTTGCATGCAAATCACAAACAACTTACAGGTTTCTACAATGAAAGGCACAAGACAAGCATTTTCTTCTTACATAGATGAACAAAAGGTCAGGAAAAAAAGATCAGGCCCAAGCAAGTTGAAAATTAGGTGTGCTATATTAAATTAGCAGCTCCATATCAGGCATCTGGTGTGTCTGGTAGCGTGATGTGTTCTCTAAAAATCTTAAACATTCCATTCCCATGACCTTGCTGGTTAAAACAGGCATGATCACACTATTAGGCGACTATATTGCCTGTTTTGGTTCCCATCAGCAAAAATCCCATATTTTTGTGTTAAAGTTGCTCCTATTGCTTCAAGCATTGCTCTCTGGGGATCTGCTGGAAGAAACTTTGAGCCTGTTCCACACTGCTTCGTCCACCAGTGTCTTCTGGACTTTTCTAAACCTTTTCCATTAATAAGATCCTAAGTCGCGTGGCATACATGATCGGATAAAGTCTTAGTAATGATCTCATATCCAGAAATATCTTTCTGTGTTGGAAATCTTTCCATCACACTTTGAGAATCATGGGGCATAGACCCTGAGGAAGAGATTCAGCTGATAGAGCACACCCCAGGGACATACCACTGAAGAAGATCCTACCTCTTTGGTGTTCACCACTATTCAATAGCTTATTAAATTATTAAGCAATTAATGGATTAATATGCTGACAGTCAGAGAACTCACGATCTAAAGACTTCCTAAAGACCTGGACTCTGAACACTATTTTCATAGAGTCAAAGCCTCTAAAGCATTAGACTTTGATGTACATTTGGGATTCAAATTACAACATCAGTGAAAAACGTTCAACCTGTAACTTCTATGAAGTTCCTATTTTTGTATTAATTGACTATCTATCTATCTATCTATCTATATAACTTAACTATCTTCACATCTAATGAAATTTTTGTAGTACATGTACATTATCAGTCTCTCATTCATTTCACATTTATATGACATTATCTCTTGAAGTAGGAGGGTGGAAACACATGACTTTCAGTTGACATCATGCCCTAGAGATGTTTATATTCAGCAATGCACATCCTTTAGGTGAAGACTGGAGCAATCTGATATTCTGAATATAGTCCCTTGACATTAGTTCATATGTCCTTAAGGAAATTGACTTAGAATTTCCCTAGACCCTTTGTTGAGAATGTATGACTTCCCACTTCAGCTGTCCTAAAAGATACAACAACCTGCATTAATAACACTAAGAAACCTGGAAAATCTGCACACACCTAGAAATAAAGAAACATACTATTGAAAATAACAATCTACAAGTCAAATGAGAAATCACAGGTATATAAAAATAACACACACACACACACACATATTTAGAGAATAAAATGAGAACCATATAAATGGAAACAGGATAATACACACCTGAAAAGGAGAGGAAACCAGAATAAAAAAGATTACATTAAACAAAAGACAACAGTAAGATCAGAGCACAGATAAATGAAATAAAGAGCAATTACACCGCAGAGAAAAATCAGTGAAGCAAAGAACTATGTTGATTGTTCAAGAAGATTAACAAAATTGGTAAAGTTGACTCAAGATTATATCAGAAAAAAATAGTAGAAAAACCCTAAAATTAGAAATAATGGAAGGGATATTATAAAACATCTCTTAAGAATGAAATATGATTTGTGGGCTGGGCTTGGCGATACTTGCTTGCTATTCCAACTATCAGAAAACAAGAGGAGAGCAGAAAGCAAGTCTAAAACCTGCCTAAGCAAATTTAGTATGGCGAGAAAGACACACAGAGAGTAGTTTCTCTGACGTTTTTATAATTAGCGCAGCTGAACTGCAATACATTCCGATAATCTAAAACATTGTACTAGCACTGTGCCTTGAACCATTTGAAACTGACAAATATGAGATCTGTTACCAGTACTGTAAACAGTTCACCAATATTGCTTATATGGATCAACAGAGACACATTTATTTGTAATATTATTAATAACTAAATATAATTTTATGAAAAAGACAAATCTATGATCCTTATGATTTTATTACTTTAATAATTCAAAGATTTTTGTTCTTTTCAGCAGTTTTACATATCTTGTCTCCTTTTCTCTATTATTGTGCTTTACTCCATATTATTCCTATAAAGCTAAGAAAAAACAAATTGCTTAATCAATGCATGCCTATATGCCCTAATATGCATATAGAAGTATTAAATTTAGTTTCTAATATTTGCATAAGCAGATAACCTGTGAGAACCAATATATTCTTTGCTGATGCCTGTTGCACCTAAGTAATGGAGCCATTCTATTCTTTGTTAGTGGGGATTAATTAAGAAAATAGATTAGATGCTTGTTTCGTCTATAACATCATATAATTAATTTTGTGCATTCATTTTTAATTTATTCTTTCAAGTGATGACATCATCTTATCAGAAAAGCTGAGTCCCTTGGTATCAATTTTTCTCTGTATTTCTGTCTGAAAATTTTTTGTTTAGCATTACAATATTCAGTTCTCACAAATCACACAGTACTAGAGCCATCATAAAAGTTTTGTATTTTTTCCCACAAAAGTCCTGTTTTTTTCATTTCAACAGGTTCAAAAGGCATTTCTGTTAGCACTTAGTTATATGCTATAGCTATGGACATTCTATAGCTAAGGCTTTAAAGAGTCTCACTGTCTACAATCAATGCCTGTTTGAGTTTCTTGTGATCTCTATGTTCTTTAGATTCACATGTTATATTCTCAGTATGCACTATTATTCATGACACATAGGTGTTTCAACAATTGACTGTCAATGTAACAAAACTGAGATCATTTCTGTCCTCAACATCTTCATTTCCTTATATATTGTCTAAAAACATATTCTGCCTTTCAGTGTTCATATTAGGTTACTTGACAGAAGCAGCCCTCCAATACACTACACCTCACATAAGTCAAATATCCTAACACATCTTCATACAAGAAACAAAAGAGTATAGGTACTTATTCTATGCAAAACCACTCAGAAACTAATGAATAAATAATGATATTTCATGAATAATTGAAGAATAATGTTGGATGCCTCAAACAATCTTTATCTGCAAAACAATAAAATCTTTTAATGTGGCCATATGACACACAGTACAAATAAGAGTGGGATTAACTGTATCCTTCTTCCTAACATGTATTTTGCTCTGAAATTCTACCTCCAGTGTAAGAATTCATTGTGTAGGTATGGCCTTAAAACAACAAGAATTTAGCATTTAGCTTAGAAGACAGTGTAAAACAGACACTCTAACATTATTATTAAAGCAAAAATATTCCTATGCTAAAAAATTGTATTCATGTGCTTTTAGTTGTATTTAGATTACTATAGAGATAGATTACTATAGAGATAGATACTGTAACTTTTATCAGTTATAATAATTCATGAGTGGGTGAGGTACTTATCACTGTTAATAATAGTTAATGTTCATAGAAAGGGTCAGTAATGTTACCAAAACATAGTAACATACTTTATTTCACAAGACAGTGTAGGCTAATAAAATACTTTTACTGTCTTAACTTGGAGCCTATGTTCTAGGTCTCAAGTATCTGTTCTATGTCTCAATCCATAGTTTCTACCTCATTGAACATTATTATAGATGCTTTTAGGATTACTTATAAAGTTGATAATAATACTGTATTTTTGGTCCTTTAAAACTTAAATGTCATTGTTGTTTCTTTCAAATGACTTTATGTAGAGAATTAAAAAGAAATGAAACCTAACAAACAAGTCAAATACGACCATAACAATAGAATGCCGCTAGGAGACTGAGGGAATTCCATTGGGGATTAAGCAGTCTTGCTCAATTTGCATCTGTCCATTCACACATCACATTCTACTATGGATACTCCCACTACACTAGACAAATATGAATGGCTTAAACAATCAGAGAAACAACATATATGAATTAAATGTTCCACTTTATGCTCTCTCATTTAAGTGCTCAGACCCACAAGTTTTCTCTTTTAAATGAAATTTACTAGGGAAGCTTAAGGTTTGTAAGACATAGGACATGCAAAAATGTTATTAAAAATATATTCTAGAAAATACACATCACCTGTGTATTAAGTGATCATGGTCAAAGTATAAGTCAATATCAAATATCATTTCAAGTTTGCATATAAACCTGAGATAATATTAAAATAACAATGAATTTTCTCATGTTATACTAGCAAAATGTGAATATACTAGTATGTATGACATTACTATAAAATTTGGATTTCTATATTTTGGTTGTAAATAATATATAAGTAGTATTCATATAACAATGTTTTATATCATGAATCATGTACATTTTCATCTATTTTTACCTAATAAATCTATCTCTATACACATAAAATAGAAAAAAATAATAAGGATGGCAAAAGCTAGTCATTGAAATATTCATTAAGGTGATAAAATATACAAACCTAATATCCTAAAGTAGCATGACAAAATGAAATAATATGCACTTATTAAAATGGTATAATTTTCACAACATGAAAAAGAAGAGGATTTTTCTAGTGTACTGGGAGAATTGAAGCAAGATGGCATCTGCATGAATCTTCTCATGAACCCTTTTTACAGTTATACCCTTTTGAATAGCTGGGATTGTGCTGAATTATCTGCCAAAGAGCAAGTAACTCAGGTGAAAGACCACAGAATCCACTATTAATATGACCAATATAAAGACACATTGAAGAACATAGGAAGTAAAATGTTGTCATTATCTTTCCAAGGCCTCAAAGCAGCCTACTTTTTAGACAGGTATATCTACCTCTACACACATATAGCATAGAAAAGAAATTAGTGAAGTCAGCAAGAGCTATTCATTGAAGAGAAAAAGCAACCAATTTTCATACTTGAAACTCATTAATAACCTCTCAGGAAAACCAGTACTCTTCAAGTCCCAATTAAACTAATACCACACCAATACCTGCAGAATTAGCCTCAGGACTGTAGGAGGCCAGGTGGCAAACAAATATCATTTATTTCTTCTCAGACTTAGACAGTGGGTAGATAACCACTGTTCATTTTTCATCTCGATGACCTGCCACTGAATAGTGTAACGATTGCCAACCTATCTTTTACAGAATTGCAGAACCGCCCAGGCAATGGGATGAGTCTGAGTCTTGTACTTGAATGGAACAGACTGATGTTTGGACCTACATCATTATCATCTGTGGGATGAATGTTGGTGCTTCCCTTAGCATCTACAGTCTGTATAGACATCTTGGATTGCTAGATTCAGTTGGACTAAGTTATTATCAAAGTAGCGAGAAAAAAAATCTATCTTCATCACCCGTCCTGGAGAGTATAGCTTGGTATAAGCCCCCATGTTTTAAGGCTAGAACATTGCAGGAAGAGAAGGACGTTGTCCTGAAACAATGGTGGCCTTGTGACCCACAGTACTGTTCACATCTAACTGACCCTTCCCTGCCCTGCCTGTAGGCAAGATCTCTGGGAGAGCTCCAGTACTGGAACATGAGACAGCCTTGCCTCCTATGCTTCTGCCAGAGCTAGCATTACTTGTAGTTGACTCTAGAAGTCTTGGCCTATGAGTTCACCTCAGCAACAGGTACTCTACATAAGTGTTGACATTGGTCATATTCTAGTATTATGCTGATCTTGTGAGGATATGGACTCACAATGTGTCAAACCTTAATGAATTTGGTGTGATATAAAAGCCTGAGCCTCGTCCCTCCTTGGTGTTTTTTTCACCATAGCAAAACAGAATCCTGCAGTCTGAAGATATGCCAGGAATTAACTGTCATATAGCCCTCGGGGCTCAAATAAGTTTCAGAGAAAGGCTGTAAAGAGAGACTATTCTTTGTCTCTATGTAGTTGTCTGTTTATTCAGAGGAATGCATTAATAGATCATTTGAAATAAACTTGACTTAGACTACCCTCAAATGCTGAAACAGGGATAATATAGTCATATCAGACTCCTGATATATCTGGACCTGGGTACCATCTTATGCTGGAACAATGAATGTGACCACAGATTTAGAGAATCAGAGCAAACTGGTGAGAACTCCTGGAAACATAGCAATAGAAAAGTCAAATTGAGAAGACTGGAATAAATATCTGGTCCTTCCAAGTATAATGCGGTCTACTCAAAAGCAGTAAGACCCTTCAGGAAACTGTGAGCTCCAGTAGTGTGCCCTGAGAATGGCCAAGCAGTAATCAGTGTGAGAGGACTTTCAGAAAACTATTGTATGGAACTCGATGAGCTGAAGACAACAGGGAAATGAGCACTGAATACTCTAAAGCAGAAGTTAAATAAAATTCAAGCATTAAAAAATCAAACAGTGAAAGACCCTACAGACCCCCTCCTCAAAACCCGCAGCTAGCATGCTCCCAGGGAAAAGTCCTGTTTGTTTAAAAAAAAAAAAAATCTCCGGATCAGCAGCCAGCCTGCTCCCGTAAGAACATCCCATGTGCCTGAGAGAGCAGGAGATAGAGATAGGAAGACTGCAAGGCAAGATGTCAATAAGATAGGATGTCAACAAAGCAGGTTAGCTATAAGATAGGAACAGGATGCTTGTTGCCAGGCATCCATGCTGAGAGAGGAAACCATTCATGCCCCCTGCTGCATTCCGATAACCATGCTTTTGCTTCTGTGAACTTGCTTCTTGCTGACACCCATGCTGAGAGAGGAAACCATTCATGTCCCCGCCTCATTCGGGTCGACAGATAACCACGCTTTTGCTTCTGTAAACTTGCTTTATGCTCTTCCCTATAAAAACCCCGCCCTCCAGTTGGCAGGTGCGCAAATCTTCCGAGAGATCTTGCTGCCCACAGGTACCTGTGTCTACTCAATAAACCTCTTGCAATTTGCATCCCTGCGGTCTCGGCCTGTTCCTTGGCGTTGGGGAAGTCTCCTCCCGAAAAGAGGTCCTCGTCGAGGGTCTTTCAACAGAAATCCTGAGCTAAAGAAGACACTCCGTGAAGCAGTAGAGTGTGATAGAGGCACCAAAGGCAGGCAGGATTAAACAGAAACCATCGGGTCCCTACCATCTGAAAATACATAGCTGAAAAAAAATGAAAAATGGAGCTTGAAGATGACCTAGAAAGCTGGGGACATGGTTCAGAAAATACATTTGGATTTCTGAGATTCAGGAATGCAGAAAACATTAGAGAGCTTTTTTCGAAGCATTATTATCAGAGAACTTTTTTTTTCCATTCAAAAATTTATACTTCCTTCCCTCCTCCCAATCCTCTGCAGCTCCCCCACTCACCTGTGATAAGAACATGAAGGAATAATGTTTACAAAAAGTGATGTTGAGGAATTAAATTATCTATATGCTAAATAATGAAGCCAGTTATAGAGACCAAAGCAAAGTGGATTAAAGACTTAGATGTAGTCCTGAAACTGTAAATCTACTCAAAGATAATGAGCAGAAATTCCTCAGGACGTGGAAATTGGCAATGGACTTTTGGATAGAACCCCCAAATCACAGGAAACACAGGGAAATCAAAAAATCTGGGGTACATTAAACTTTAAAAGGGATGTACAGCAAAGGAAACAAAATAGATTGTAAAGAAATCAGAGAAAACATTTGCAATCCATACATTTGAAAGCTGTTGATGTTTGATATTTGGAGAATATAAGGGCCTCCCAAACTCAGCAGAAAAAGGCAAATAGACCTATTAAAAATATGGAAAATATTTAAAAAGATGTTTCTGAAAAAGAGGACATAATATGATTATCATGTCACAATTATCAAGGAGATTAAGTCAAAACAGTGAGATGCTCACCACACCCCATTGGTGATAGCTATTAACAAAAAGAAATGTAAAAGCTAATGCTCGCCAAGGTGTCAAGGAAAAAGAATGCTCATAAACATGTGAGGAAATGTAAATTAAGACTACCAATATAAGAGACATCTCTAAATTCATGCTCATTAAAGAATAAAATAAACTAACAAATGGAATCAACCCATTTCCATTTTGTAAAGAGATGAAAAATATACCATATGCAAATAATGGGACATAAAAGAACGAAATTATATCCTTTGCAACAATAAGGATGGACCTAGACACCTACTTGTTAAATGAAATAATCAAGGAAAAACGGCAAATATTGTGTGACCTCGTTTGTATGTGATGTCTAATAGTTTGACCTCATACATGTAGGGAATTGAATGACAGGTAGCATAGACATGGAAGATACAAATGACTGGGGAGAGTAGAGGTGAGAGAGAGAGAAGGCTCATCAATGGATTCCAAGGTACAGTTGTTCAGGAACAAGAAATCTTGAGGTTCTATTACACATACAGTAAATACATAAAATAAATTAGTGTACTTTTCATAAAGTGAAAATAGATGCATTACATTTTTAATTACCAAGAAATCATGTTTCGATACTAATAAATATTTTAACCCAATTCAAACATTACACAATGCATGTATATATTAAGGATTATATGGTGGCCAATAAATAGGTAAAACGTTTGGCAGGTTTATTATTAGGAAAAACTATAAAAATCACACTTGAAATGGACTGGCTTTTTATTTCAGCTTCGGAAATAGCCAAGAAAAAGTATAGGAAAACAAATGCTAAGTGTGACGTTTTCCTTATGCAACCAAGGTTTTGATTATTGTTTTCCACTTTCCACACAAATTGAAGAAAGCTGAGACAAGTGAGATTGTTTCCTCTGAGGTGTTCTCTGTATCACATAGTAAAGAGCACACTTTCAACATAACACCCTGACCCAATATATAACTTTACATGACCTCAGTTCACACCAGACTCATTTTCCTTTTGAGATCTTTTGAAAGCATACCTTGAAACACGTTGCTTTTAAAGTGTGGCAGACTCAACTGTAGCACCAAAAGGGTTATGAGAAGCCAGGTGTGTGTGTGTGTGTGTGTGTGTGTGTGTGTGTGTGTGTGTGTGTGTGTGTATGAATTTCATGTCATATACCCCAATCCTTCTGTGTTGTGGAATAATTTTTTTTTGTATACTGTGTCTTTGACAAGGCACCTTCTGATTTGTTTAATATAGAGATAAATGTGCAAAAGCTAGGCAGGAGATATAGGTAGAATTTCCAGACAGAGAGATCTCTGGAAGGAAAAAAGAAGGGGTGCTCACCAGCCGGATGCTAAAGGAGATGAAGAGGAGCAGAACGTGCAGGAGAAGAGATAAAAGCCACGGGTAATGTGGTAGCAAGCAGATTAATAAAAATTGGTTAATTTAAGTTATAAGAACTAATTAGAAACAAGCTTGAGCTAAGACCAAACTTTCATAACTACAACTAATAAAACGTCTATATGTTGTTATTTAAAAGCTCACTGGTGGGACAGAGAAAGACACATTACATATGAGGCCCAATGTGAGAGTTCAGATATCCAAACAAAGGCCTGAGAACGTTAAGAAAATTTCTTGACAAGGAGCCTGATGTGGCTTTCTAGTCTTCCAGTTTCTCAGACAGGCTGTTTCTGGGCATATAGAGATGTTACTACTGGCCATTGTCTGTGGGATGGACCCAGCTGCCACACCTTGTGCTAAGCTAAGCCATGTGGCAACTGACATAGCAGTTTAAGATTTGTTTCACCCAATCAAAGAATGCTACAGACGTTCAGTAAAAACGGGCCCAGATGGGACAAAATTCTCTAAATAGATAGCAGTGTGTTTAAAAATGTGCTTAGATGCTGAAGAAAGAAAAAATAATAGGTATAAACAGTCACAGGAAAAAATCGCTTAAAATAATAAAGACTTTAAAGAGAGAGTAAAGTAATATATAGAAGATGTAAGTCAGGTAAGAATGAGAAATATTATGACACAGATTGTGGAGCTACATGAGGGTTTGTTAATTTTGAATTTTTAAAATGCTAATGAATGAATGACTGCTTCTGAGAGACACTGGATTATGAAAGGGATTGCTAAACTAAGCCATCTTGACTCCCTTAGGAATGCCGTAACTTTAAAATGGAAATAAAAAAAATGTGTTATGTTGGAAACAGGTTATGCTTTTGTTTCCACAAGAAATAAAAGGCCATGGATTCACTCAAGGTAAAAGAAAATCAATTTTGATTCGAGGAGCTCTCCAATGCCCATGGGGATAGATGGGACCATTTCTCCCAAGTATGCAGGCCAGCTCTCCCATGAGATGGGTAAGTCCAGTACTTCATCTTCAGTGTCCTTTGCTTAACAGAAGCTTTTCAGTGTCAGGAGGTCCCATTTATTAATTGTGGCACAAAAACAGATAGGAGGACCAATGGAACCAAATCAAGGACCTGCATATTAATCCATATACCTGATTTTTGACAAAGAAGCAAAAAAAAAATCAAATGAAAAAAAGAAAGCATATTTAACAATGGTACTGGCATAACTGGATATCAACATGTAGAAGAAGGGAAATAGACCCATATCTATCACCATGCACAAAACTCAGGGCTAAATGGAACAAAGACCTCAACATAAAGCTAGCCACACTGAATTTTATAGAAGAGAAAGTGGGAAGTACACTTCCCAACAGCACAGGCACTGAGAAAAACAATTAATAAATGGGACATCTTGAAAGTTAACTGCTATTTTATGTGTGTGTGTGTGTGTATTGAAAAGTATATATGAAGACAGTATATGCATCTTATAGTAAACCATGAAGAAACTTGGCAAGAGGATTATAAATGTATCTATATAAGTTTTTACATTTATAAATATGCATATAAGAGATTCTTATGTTTTGATCATATACAAGTTTATCACCATCTCATTGGCTTGTCTCAAACTCTTAATTCTAGAGCTAGAGCACAGGGTTATTTAAGGATTTACAGAAGTCAACAATGCAAAAGTAGCTAAATAAGAATCTCTAACTGAACATATCCACAATTAATACACAAAAAAAGCAAAAGTGAAGCATCACTATATTATTTTAGCATTTTAAGTACAAAGTAAATAAAATGTAATTTTCACTTATTATCAATATGTGTTCCTCACTTCACACTGAGATATAAAAATTTTACAGGAGAATCTATTTGCACAATATAAGTTGGAACAGTGTGAATTTGTCACACTGGCATGGAACAGTTTTAAGTTTAGTACATATGTGAAAATATGATCTTCTGTGTAACAATAAGAGGGGCAAAGTTTCTATAAAAGCATGCTTTTAATAGCTCATTTTATCCTGGGTGAGGAGAAGCAATAAAAAACTGGATGTTTCATGAAAACCTCGTGAGAATATAAAATAGTAGTAGAAAAATTTTCAGCTTTGTATTTCACACAACCATTGCAAACAAACCCAGAAACTGTAAGAACAGAGACTGAGAATATATATATATAGATAGATATATATATAGATATATATATAGATATTAGATCTCAGACAAAAGTTCTACTCTATTTGCATGTGTTTGGTTCGTTGTTGTTGTTGTTTGGTTAGTTTGCTTTTTTTCTTAAATTTAGGATTTCTATTTGAACCATGAGATTTATTATTTAGTTTTTCCTTTTTGGCTTTGGTAGCTTTCAACAATAATGAAAAGCTAACATCATCTTAAATACCAATAATTGATATCATGATCATTAATATTATGTGCCAACTTGGCTAAATTATTTGATCAAACACCCATCTAAGAGTTATAGTGAGTAAAGTTTTCCAACTACATTAACATCCAACTAGCAAACTTTGATTAGATTATCTTCCATGTGCGAAACTCATATAATCAATTTGAAAGCCTTAAGTCCAGAAGACTGGAGTCCCATAGCAATGGAACTTCTTTTTCCACAATAGAACCTAGCTTTATCTGTGGAAACACACTTTTCAGTCTCATGTCTGCAGATTTTGGATTACCACATTTCCCAATTGCTTGAGCCAATTTCTTAAAACCCTACCCTGGTTCTTTCATACACTTATAAAAATTCAGTTTTACTGGAGAGACTTGCAAGTTATCTACAAAAGTCTCAACAACAACCATGAAAAACAACTTATATCACATTCTGAATGGCACTTAAATAACACTCATTTTGGCAAGCAGTTTACTATACAAACACTCTACACATATATTTTACAGGCAGAAGTATTTTTTGGGAACTTCTCAGTACCACTGCCTGAGGATGGATCTTGAGAGCTGTCAGACTCAGCAGTGTTCATCATAATTTTTCCCATGAGCTCATGATGAAGCATAAACTTGAAAGCAGTTAGTGCTCATTTATTTATATATTTATAAACCAAATTTTTACCACTCAAACTTTGAAGTAAATTTCATAATTGTTAAATAATGTAGAGAGAACCTCAATGTAACTCAAAGCATCTCACCATTGCTAAAACATTTCTGTTTATGCTTCTGACCTCTGGAAGTCAGGAGGACCTAAGAAAATAAATTTTAATAAACAAAAATAGAGGCAAAACAGTTTAAGGTATAAGGCAATAAAGAGTAGAATAGATTCAATATGTCCTTCTCCAGGTTCTAGCTAGATAAATCTGCCCAGTTCTCAATTCCAGGCCCTCACTAAACCTCTGAGCTAGCTAAGGTCCTCCCACCCCCGTATCCAGTTCACCCCTTGCTGGTACTGAAACCCCACTATTCGGATTGTGCAGAACATGCCCTGACTGCCCCAATCCTGAGGCTTCACCCAAATAACATCTACCTCTCTACCTACATAGACTGTGAATATTCTCCTCTAGGCTTTAGTCTGCTGGATATGCCTGGCCATCTCCTCCTCACACTCTTCCCAACCCTCACATCTACTCCTACACCTGAGGCTTGGAACATTATGCTCTTTCTGAACACCAGCAGTGTTTTCTCCATCTGCCTGATTTCATTCTGACTAAGTCGTTTCAATCTCTAGGCCCATCCCACTCATATATCCTCTCTTCTGTCACAACCCCCATTGTTTTATTATAGACACATTGTAGATGGGTACCAGGTCCTTGTGCCCACAGATAGCACTAGAGAAAGCTGGAATGTTATACAAATGAGTTTTCTCTATAGTAAAAGTGGTTTACAGATGTTTTCCACCCAGAAGACTGGGTGTTGATGTTATTCTGCTAATGCTATTCTGTAGAATCAGGTGTCACCTGAATCTCCAAGACAGCTGAGCGTTACTTCTTAGTCAATAGATCGCATTCTTATGAAAGAGGCCCTGTGACAGGAGGGTCCACTTGTTTGTCCTGGCTGCCAGGCTAGTTTAGCCCTGAAATAACCACACAGAAATTGCATTAATTAAATCACCGCTTGGCCCATTAGCTCTAACTTCTTATTGGCTAACTCTTACATATTAATTTAACCCGTTTTTATTAATCTGTATATCACCACGAGGTCGTGGCCTACCAGCAAAGTCTCAGCATGTCTATTTTTGGCGGCAAGTCTATGGCATCTCCTGACTCTGCTTTCTTCCTCTCAGAATTCAGTTCCATCTTCTCTGCCTACCTAAGTTCTGCCCTATCAGGCCAAGGCAGTGTTTTTTATTAGTTAACCAATACAACCAACACACAGAGGGGACTCCCACACTAAGGCCCCACTTACTTTACAAAAGTATTCACCATTATGCTTATCACAAACTCTTCCTCCATAGACTCTTACCCTGAGCATTGCTTCTCAGTGAGTAGAACCTGTTTTTGTGGAAGAAGTCACAAGTACTTTGCAAAGGAGTTTCAATAGTGTCCTGCCTTAAGCTTTGTTGTGGTAATTGTCACAAGGAAACTTTTTTCCAAAGTGGTTCTGAGCTTAAACATGTCAAAAATAAACTGCCCAGGGACAGATTCTAGAAGTTTGAACCATCTCCGGCTAAGTCGTGCTGAGCAAAATCATGCAGAATTGGACTTCCTTCCTGCTTCTTGTGGATCATCTCTGTGCCAGCAGTAGTGACTGCAGGGTCCCCACAACAGAGAACTGACAAAAGCAATACCCGTGTCAGTAACGTGTACGTAGGCATCTTTGTGAATGAAATTTACCTCGGAGAACTCTAGACACGGGATTTTAAAGAGCAATCATGAATGTCATCACTGAGTTTAAGAAGTTCATAAAAGATACAATGAAACACCTCAGTGAAATTAAGTAGCAAGAATTTACAGGAAATAACCACCCCAATGAAGTCCAACCGATTAACATCACAAGGCTGATGGAAATGTTGAAGACAGTTCAGGACCTGAAAATAGAGTTCCATAAAGAGGTAGAAACATTAAGCAAGGCTCACACTGAAATTAAGATGGAATTGAAAAGCTCAATAACCCTAGTAGAAACCTCAAAAAAAGCATTAGAATTAGAATGAATCAAGCAGAAGTCAGAATATCAGGGTTAGAAGATAAAGTAAAGGATCTAAACCAAATAATCAAGATACATGATCTTTTAAAAACTATAGGAATGGAGCCTAAGGAATCAGTTATGTATTAGGTTTAAGGAAATCTTTGCAACTGGTAAGGACACATGATGTGGTCTACATTGCACCTATGCTACTGCTTTGTAAATATACTCATATTCCCCACAGTATTTAAGAGTAAGTGCCAATGTTTGATAAGAGTTCTAATTACCTTCAGACCTTATCCTATATTTATTATCATCCAGATATTAACTTCTGTCTTAATAGTCTGTTCTTCTCAAATTTATTTGAGAGAAGGATATTATTGCTACCCTATTAAATTTTAAATGTAGACTCAGATTAGAAATATCATAGCATTTTATTCTTAATTGTCCCCATATACACAAACATGGCATTTCCTGAATCAAGCATTAATTTGTTACCATTACAAATTTTCTTTGATGAGCTTTGTTTGAAATAGTTTCTGTAATGAGTCAGTCATTATGTTTAATAGAAGCTGTAAGTGAGAAATTAAAGTACTTTACATTTAGTTTCTTTGCTATTTGCATCTTTTCTGCTATACATAAGTTGAGACTTTATTTTACATTGTTATTTCATATAAACATTTGATGTTATTTTTTTCCTTCAATCTAGGACCATTGTTAAGCATCATTCATAGATGATTCAGTTATTTTCCCTTCTTGTTCATTTTACTCTTAGAAATTAGGCTTATTAGAACTATGAGAAATTTAAATATAGTGATATAAATTAACAAAATTATTTTCAGTAGCTGTGAGACTACATGTTACCTGTATTAGCCTCCAAGTTTATGATTTTTATTTTCTGAAAATTAAGTGTAAGTCTATTGCAAAGAGCTTGAAAGAAATAAAATTATATAAATATTTTACTTGAGAATGAATATAGAGTCAATAATTTCTCGACGCAAAAGATTGGTACCCATATATTAACCCATGTTCTATTTATTCAAGATCTTTAAGTGAACCATTTAGAAAGACACCCCATGCAGGACAGTGATAGAAAAAAAGTCTAAATTATCATTGAAAGTGTTTTGGAAACAATAAACAGAAACATTTCACAGTGGCTTTTTATTATACTTATATCTCTATGTTCTATAAAAGAAAATAATAAACTTAAAAAAATTTGGTACCTGAAACCTAAATAAATGTACAAGTACTGTGACACTTAAGTTAATGCTACTTTTTCTCTAAATCTGTTTTTGAAAATACTATCAAGACATAGCATTTCTCAGATTTATCACAATTATTGCTCCTCTAAGAAACTTTTGGATATTTATACTGAAATTTGCCATGTATTTCATTATGCACACTGTATGTTTGCGTACTGTTTGTATGTCTAGAATTTATAGATTAAAAGAGCAAGGGTCTTTCTATCTCTCAGTGAACATTACCATCTACTATTCAAATACTTGAAATATCTTTAAACATAAAAGTTCAATTTTGCAGAGTACCAAGTATATTCGTGTCTCTTCAAAACATAGAGAGAGGACAGTAAATACTATTTAGATTTTAAAAATTAAATAATCAAATAAATAGTCTATTCTACACAAGGCTATAAGGTCTATACAAGTGGACTTTTTTTTTTGAACAATCCCCCATATAACCCAAGGTGGTATTGAACCCACAAAATAGCAGAAAAGGACTTTGAACTTCTGACCCTTTTGTCTCTACAACCTCCCAGACACTAGGATTACAGGCATATAACATCAGTATACCATGTGTCAGGAATGAATTCCTATAACATGTGGTTCTACTCAGAATGACATTTAGAAGGCCAAAACACCTAATACTGAAAGTTAAAGCTGTTATTTTTCTATTAATTTTTTTTCAAGTAATGCTATGTTCCAACTGGGCTATGAAAATGGATACTGGGTGGTACTGAATTGATATATGCATATGTTTAGTATTTGTGGTCCCAGTTTCTTCCAAGAAAATCTCTTTGGCTCTATATCCACAATAAAGGAAAGGAGAGGAGATTGGAGTTACAGCAAGAAGAACATTACTGCCAATTCTGACTGAAATAAAAAAAAAAACAGTCACATGAAACATGCGGGAAGATGGCAATTATCTTATGTTGTAAAAATATTTCTGCTATACCAAAACTCTAAGATAGACAGGTTGTGGTTGCATCATTAGCTGGAAACTCCTTTGTTTTGGAGTCAGAAGTACTGTCTTTCAGTGAAGCATAATGAACGCAGGGAAACCCAGACACAACACTTGCTTAGGAAAACGATTATTTAAAGAAAGACGCAAGGTTTCTGTCACATGAGGAAACACACATATAATCCAACAAAACTTTAACATTAGTTTTCATGTTTGTGCTAATTCTGGAAATGAATCCGCTTTCAGATGTAAAAGAGGAGTTGAGCCTGCATTTTATTTCACCTCTTTGCGTACTTTTCGTTAAAATAATTTCAGAAATTATCAGCAATTTCCAATTCTGTTGACATGACTTGCTGAGACATTTAACGGAGTTTCTGTATATCATTAAGTGGAGTGATTCTCAGTGCCGAGTTAAATTTCTGATGTTTAATAATTAAAGCTAATTTTACTGTATGCATACTGATAGAATTTAGTGGGAATCAATAAAATTATCAGTGCAAGAGTCACCCATGATACTGGAACCTCAGTTTTTAACTATCATTCATATTAAGCCCAATAGTAAACATTAGGCAGTTACATGTGGCCAGGATTAGAAACTGACATTGGACCCTGCTCTGTTCTGAGGGGCTTTGCAAATCGTCTAGAGAGGCTGTCCTTTCCTGTACAGCCTAGGCAGAGCATGAAATAAACCATAAAGGAGCAAGCAAAGTTCACAGGAGTCCCTGCCTCTTGTTACTCACCCGTGTTCTGTTTTCCCTACATGCCTGTCTCCAGCCTTCTGAGTCAAGCACTTGAGAAGAGTAGTGCTGTCATAAAAATTCTATGACAGAAACCCTTCATTTATGACAAAAATAAGTCCATAGAGAGCATGATTTAAGTTGACATGGCTTAAATTGAGACATATGTTTTCACTAAAATGACAGTTGTGATACATATTAAGTATATAATCTTTTACATATTAATTGTCCATTACATGCAGAAATAATTTTAACTCAAATTCGCATTATAACTTCAGCCACTTAATAAATGGAGACAAGTCTTAAAAAGAAAGCCCTTGGCTCATTTATTTCCTCAGACATACGGCCATCCAATGCTGCAGGTACAGAGTACTGCAGAAAAGACTAAAATGAACAAAGGGAAATGAAAAACCAAAGACATTTGGGTGAATATTCCTTCGTTTAAATCTATGCTTCATCTGTGTGAGGGTACCCTTCAGTGGTCGAGCACTTGCCTAGTATGCTTTTGGACCTGGGTTGATCCACAGCATCCAAAATAAATGAATAAACAAATTAATAAATAAATAATACATAATGGTTGATATTTGATAATTATGATAGATTTTATTAGCTACTTCAAACAGAGGGACTTCATTATTTTCTTTGAAAACCAGCTGAAACAAAGGTGATAATAAATTTTCAATTGCTGAACCTCTATGAAAAAAACCATATATTTATGTGGTTAAGTATCCCAAAAATATATTAGAAAGGGCAGCAGGAGAGATGTTTCTAATAGACTTTGTATGTAGCTAACATAGATCAGAATAATGGGTTAATATAAGTGATAAGAGCTAATAAGACTGAGCTAATGGGTCCATCAGTTTATAATCTTATGGAGACCTCTTTGTGATTTTCTTTGGGGTTACCAGCAGTGGGAACTTGGCAGGACAGAAGCCCTGGCAAGCTTGTCCTCATGTTTCACTGCCTATCTCTAGTCTGACCCGCCATAGGCCAAAGCAGTTTATTTATTAGCCAATAGTAATAAAACATCTTCATAGAATACAGAGGGGAATCCCACATCAATTTCCATCTTCCAGAGTGAGATTCTAGATGTTCTGGTATTCAAATAATTAGAAGGAGTTAAGTTTCTCAGACACTATCTCTGGATCATACTACTTTAATATCCTGGGAACTTTGTAGTATCTCTTTCTTAGGATCTTGCCATCATCCTGAATAAGAAAAAAAAATGTTTTGTCAACACACTGTACAGAATCATGTGGAAAGTCCTGCAAACATATTACTAGCTGCTTGTACTACAGACAGAGTCTTGAATCTTGTTTCAATTAGGATTTTTTTAAATCAAAAACAAAAATGGAAACAGAGGTCAGGCAGGGGGTAACTTAACTGTAGTCCTACCAATCAGGAAACTGAATCATGAAGACTTCAAATTTGATGTCATTTCCGGACTATGTATTAATTTTCAATCAACCATCAGCTCTGAGATATTTTTATTTAAATTTTTTTTAAAAAAAGCAAGCCGGGCGGTGGTGGCGCACGCCTTTAATCCCAGCACTCGGGAGGCAGAGGCAGGCGGATCTCTGTGAGTTCGAGACCAGACTGGTCTACAAGAGCTAGTTCCAGGACAGGCTCCAAAACCACAGAGAAACCCTGTCTCGAAAAACCAAAAAAAAAAAAAAAAAAAAAAAAAAAGCAGAAATTAGAAAATACAAGTATAGAAAAGTTGAGAAATAAGCACATATTTATATACTTGTTCATAAAAATCTATATACATATATTATATATATTTAATATCTATATTAGAAATTCTCTGATGATGACAGCACTCATCACAAATCCAAGAAATGATGACCAATTACTGTAGACAAGAACAAATTCAGATGTCCTTATTGGGTGATTCCAGTGTTATGATGGTTTGGTGTTTATTGAGAATAAAAGACAATGCTGTTTAATTCCTAAATTAGATTTTGTAAAGTTGGCTGATTTAAAATCCTGTCTGCCTTGCTGTGTATTAACACACAGTGAGATCTCAATGCACATGTTTATTGATTAAAAACATTGGCTAAATATTTATAACCAACTTGTAGCTTATTAGACATTGTTGGAAGCTCATTGTACAAACACAACACTAAATAGCCAAAAATCATGATTATCTTTGCAAAAGAAATAGTTCTGTTTCAAAGGTTTGGTTGTGGAATTTGACATGAATGAGTCACAGAAAATCAATGAAGGGTATCTAAGTTATAGTACTCTTTACCTTTGAAAAGGGATCACAGAGAAGGATAAAACTTGTGAATAAGATTTCTACAAGCAAATAGGCTATGCAACCAATTAATAAGTAAACATAATGTTAAAGTTGGTGTTTTTACCACAATATAGAATGTTTTTCAAGTCCTTTCCTTTTTAAACTGAGGAGACGAATCATCAAATAAGATGCTCAGAAAGATTTTCCAAACTTATGTTTCAATTTGCAACTTGCTAATAGTAGAGGATAATGGTGAGAAAGCCCAGTCTTAAGACTGGAGAGTAACATAAAACATGTAATCTTGCCCAGTGGCACATGCTGGCCAGAGATCGTTCAATAAAAGAAAATGAATATATACGAAAAATGTTCAGAGATAATTATGCTAGTTTTTCAGCCTAAATACCTTGGAATTTGCAAAGACAGCGCCTAGACAAAAGGGAGAGCACAGAAATTCAGTGCAATAGATTTCTCCATTGGAAGTGACAGGAACATCTCTCTCAATATTACTTAGCTAATGAAGGAATAGATCTGCTGTGAAGTTCCTAGGAGGCTCATTTTCTTGAGTACAGTAGTAAAAGTTAGCTGATGAATGACCTAAACTGCTTAATGTTTCTCCGTATAACTTCAGAGCAGCAAAGCGTATCCAAGCGAGAACGGAAGAAGTTATCCTCCAGGGGCCCTGGTGTCCTTGTAGGTTGTCAGAGGCAATGAGCCAGGTTTATTTCAAATGGCTCCTTAAATGAACATTTATTTTGTGCCAGTAACACGTTTTTGATTAACAGCTCTTTTTGACTAATTTGCTTCCCAAAACAGCCCAATAAATGACTCACTTAAAACATAATTAAAAGCATGTTATTGCTAGTAGTTAATACTGATTAAAACGGGCATTAAGACAATTACTGTTGAAGGGAAGTAAGCAGCCTATAGTCAGTACAGAATCCATCCTTACTCTTTTCAGGCCCCATATGAAAAATTCCTGCATGATAAAATCCAGAAAGTTCTCACTCTTCATCCATAATCAAAATATGATTTCATTTTGTTTTCATAAGGACTAGACAGGTTTACAAATAGGTGTGCTGTTGAAGCACCTCCCCTACTTCGTGTCTATGTGTGCATTCATGCATTTCACACATTAAAATCACATTTCTAATATCCATCAGCATTGATTCTGTCTGAAGGTAACTTACATATGACTTCAAGCCAATAAGATATAAGCAAATGCTCCTCTCCCATTCTCTCCTTGCTCCACACTCCCAGTCACCCTCAGCCTGAGAGACTAAAAAGCTGTACTAAAATTGTAGGCTCTGCTGATTCTTTGGTTTTCCAGTTGCTTCTCATTCAAAGCATGTTCTGTTGTGATGTGAGAGAGAAAGGACAGGTTTAAATGGTTATTTCTTGTATTTTCCAATGCGTATTTTAAAAGTTTGCAACTGTGGACTTTCATATTACATATCAAATACTTGGCTGCATTTCTGCAACCACCGTGTATTGAATCAAAGTAAAACTTTTCTAAACAATACTGCTAAAAAGAGCAAAACCATATGTTTTTTAAGATAATTTACTTGAAATTGAAAAATCATGAAGAGACTATTTTACACATGATGGTCTACATAATAGAAATTTATTTTATGATCAATTTATATATTTAAGTATAACCTCTCCTTTCAATATTCAGGTTAACATAGGTTACAGTGTGTAAAAAATTTCATTTTTAGTGTTACCATACTTAAATGATACCGCCTTAGAGAGGTGGGCTATGAAAGTCATCCTAAAATCTCCGTATCATACTGCAGAGGTAAAACCATGCCACCCCAGATTGTTTCCGATTTCTATTTTGCACTGCCAGCCCCTGGATTGTCTCACATGATGACAGCACTCACCAAGTGCCTTGAACATATGCATCCATTCACACAACTTTAACTTCCTTAGCAGACACAGGCAAGGCCAGAAGTAAGTGTGCTGTTGGCAAGTCAATGTGTACTTCTTGTGCAAATTAAACAAAGAAGACGAAAAACAAAAACCTTACGGAGCATCGCGCAGTCCAAAATTAGGGAAAAGGGCATAGGATTATTTAAAAGGGGAAATGATAAAAAGTATTTGTCAAAATTGATATTAGTAACTACTTATCCTCTCTTGCAACCTTCAGTCCATGGATTTTCTAAAGTGTTTCCTCTTTCTCATTGGTTAATCTTTCGCTCTACCATCAAAACCATGGTTCTATAATGCATATACAGTCATAGTCTGACACTATGTAACATTGTTCCATTATATATCAATTTTTTGAAAGAGTCTTTATTTTATAGCTTTAAAATATATTTAGGTATTTTATTATGAGCATAGTACTCTGGACATCTGAAGCCATCTCACCAGCTAACCCAAAATGATTTTCTTTTTTCTTCATATGTCTTAAACACTCAGCTATAATGGTATGCCTGAAAGTTCTCTGGTTGAATTGCCGTTCTACTTTTGAATTTCTGTTAAACAACATACAATTTTAAGACAAGTATATCTCATGAAAATAAAATATACATTGCTGTGTCATTAATCTTATTCATATATTCTTATTTTTACAACTATGGATAGAATTATGGATAGTATATTGACTTATCAATCCACTTATAATACTGGAATAACCAAAAGGACTTAATTTCTCCCATATAGCATGGAAAGAATTTATTGGAGAGCAGGAATGCATTTGTCTAGGCAGAAAGCTTAACATGGGAATCTTACTTTATTGCCTAATGTTTCAGTTTCTTCATCTGCCAACGAAGACATAAAAATAAAAGTAGTAGGTCATTGAATATAAGTAAAAAAATGTGGTATTTTAGAAAGTATGTAGCAAGCTCCACTTGAGAAGGATATTCTAAACTCAAAGGCATATAATCAACAGCAATAATCAGTGTAATTGATCTTGATGTTTCCATTAATATAAATGGTTTTGTCTTTATTTCTCAAATAACTCCTCTCTGTTCTAAGGCCCAGGACACTAACCTATGCAAAAGCTTTGATCAGATTGCCTAAAAGATTTTTCATCACAGCAAGTTAGACATGAGGGTTCTCAGGGTATCATTACCCTGTACTTGTGGTGTTACTTGCTTTGTAGGTTAATATGTTCCTTGTCATGAGGTCATAGGTCAATAAATGACCTTTTGATATAACTATCTGTGCCTCTGAATCTTCTAGTCAAGTCCTATTTCACTTCTCTCCCACACCAAGAGTTGCAGACCTGTGAAACTTCTAAAACCCTCTGATCTTCCTGAGAATTTTCATTTCTCTTGTCTCTGAAAAACAGATCATTGATTAAGCTTTTCTCAATAGTTTTTATTCTACTGATCAAAAGTTCTTAGCTAAATAAGTACTTACAAGAAGTAATTTGAATTCAAAAAAGTGATAAGACAACTTATTTGAATTGTTCAGTACACTTGCCTATTGTCAAGTTTGCAATTTTTAGCATTATCATCACAGATGGCTGTTTGAATTGTGTTTCACCAATAGGACTGTTTAAAGTTCATAACAACTTCTGTTTGCTGCTTTGCCTGCATCATTTGCCAAATTGTGAAAAGCAGTAGTTTTTGGTGATGGGAGACACCAAAGCTGCCTAGTCTAATAATGAATCCTATGATATTGGGATTGATTGAACAATAAATACATCAGCTTGCCTTGAGGCCTTGCTGCTAGACAGTCATGTGGATTACAGCAAAACATATTTAAAATAAGATATGTTGTATTTACAAGAATATCTTTGCCTGTTTTGACAAGTCAAATCAAACAATATGATTGCCTTTTCAAGTTGCAACTGTTTTAATTTCACATTTCTGAAAGCTTATGGATGAAAGGGAGAATGCAAGGGTAAAAATAATACAGAAATATGAGTAATTGGGGGCTTTTTTATAACTGAGGTGGTTTTTCTCTTTGCAAAGTTCTTATGACTTGTAAATCTTGTAAGAGTATCAGAGGATCAGTGAGTTTGCTGTTGTGAGATTATTTCTCCTAGAAATATCAAAAGCCAAACCTACGAAGTCTCACCAACATGACTGTCTAAACATGAGCTGAACAGAGATGACAACAGTAGACATTGCCATGTAAATGAAGAAAGTCTACAAGTCATCAATCCGACATAAAGAACGGCAAGCATAAAAGGAATGTTGAGAGTGGGAGAAATAGTCTCCATTAGGTAAGAACTTATCAATTGGTTGCCACTAACCAAATTGTCTGCCCTGAAATCATATATAAAAGCAACATTATATATATTGAGCATTATATTTATGAGTTTAAGAATATGTATGTATAATGACATAATACATATGTGTATGACTTGCATACATGTATGTGTATATGGCATACATAATATGTATATTAGGAATATGAATGTAACAAAAATTAATAAAAAAGATGCCATGAATTTGAAAGTAATCAATGTAGAATCTATGGGAGGGTTTGGAGAGGAAATGGAAGGAAAGGAAGGATGTAATTATATGATAATCTCAAAAAGTAAAGAAAATTTTTAATGGAAAAAGAGAAATTGAGAGAGAAAAAGAGTAGTCAGTTAATATGAACCCTTGAAACAAAGAGTAGGATATAAAAACCAGAAAAATTGGGTAACCAACTGTGATCTAATTAAACTTGAGGTCTACTCAGTAGGAGGAGATTTATTCCTGGTATTATAAACTTAACTATGCCTAGAGATGACATAGACCTAAGAGGAAACCCTAAAAGTGTCATTTTCCTCAGTCAAGATAGCTTTCAAGTGTATTTTAATTACCTATCCTTTAATCCTGAGATGAGTGTAGCTCTAAGCCCTTGTCAAAGCACTATGTTATTAGGAGACGGCAGCTATTAAATGATCCACATTATTGTGGGATTCCCATTCCAAACTGGTATATATACAAAGCCTTGACCCAAACTCAGGGACAATTGTAGAAGTAGGATCAAAAAGATTGGAAGAGCCAGAACTAGAATACATCCTGGTATATAGTTTTTCTAGACATAACATGGATACTGATCCCATGAAATTCCCCCAATATAGTTGCCCAAATAAAACTTGCATAATGACACACAAGGAGACAAATCAATGTAGATCAGGGGATTCTCACAAGGCCCTACCCTAGGATGAAGAGCAGTCAGTGAAGGTAGTCAATGGTTTCTGAGAAAGGTAGATTATATACTCTCCAAAGGCAAGCCCACTTATAGATTATTAAGTCCCAAGTGGTCAGCTCTAAGCCTTTGTACATAGTTTTAATACTAAAAAGACTAAGTAGTTGTATATGTAAACATGTGTATATATGTGTGCGTATAATATATACTATATGTGTAATATATATAATATCTGTGTCTAATATAAATATTAGGGACATAGAAAGAGAAATAGAGACAGACAGAAATGGAGAGACACAGAGAAATAATTATAGAAAAAGAGCTCATGAGTTAGAAAGGGAGTGGGTGTGTGGTAAGAGTTGGAGCAAGTAGAGTGAGGTGTACAAATGATGCAAAAACAGTACTTTATATTAAATTCTGATCATGGACATATCCCTCATTTCACCAGCCATTTCACAAATACTTCAAATCAAGATCAGTTGCTTTTAGGATACAATCCAGTTCTGAAAACTTTTGAAAGTATTGAAAAGTATAATTAATTAAATAATGGTCTTAAATATAATTGATTAAAAACAAATATATATGTATTCTCACCAGATAATGAAAAACAATATTGTTTGATTTTTTTTTAAAAAAAACGAAGTCTCAAGAATAGTTCTGTGTAAACTAACTCACAATATGCCTGCTTCAGATCTGAAGACAACATTCAATTATTCAAAATATATTTTAATTTCTGAGATCTTATCATCAAAAGACTATTTTTTATTTTGAAATTAATATTCTCATGAAATCCTAAGAAGAGTTTTAAATATATATGCATTTTCTCTTTCCCAAGTATTTCTTCTAACCAATGATAGCTAAGGAACCAGTCATTCACTGCCTTATGGAAACACGTAGCTAATATCCCTCCCTTGAAGGCAATTGTCTTTGGCAATAGCGAAAACTCATAAGACCTTTGTCTGCTTTTTAGTGATGGAACTAACTTGAAGAGAAATGATCCAGCTGTCAAAGGTGAATCTGTTCCAAATTTAAGATTTATTGAACCAATAATTTCTCTGTGAGAGTGCATGGTATTGATGAGGAGTAGAAGCTTTATGTTTTTGAGAAAGAGCTGAGGATAAAGTTCTGAAACTTCAGGCAGATGCCGCACTCATGCTGGAAGATGAGTCAGTTTAATTTTAATTTAAAAATGTGAATAAATTATTTATACAAATGCAGATCCTGCAAATAAATTTGATGTTACTGTTTATCAGTTTGTGAAGTAGACTAAATTTAGACCACGTAGAATAATCAATCCAACTGCAATGTATATAAAACTATCACATTCCTTTTAATACACTGTTAGCTATGGGTCTATGATAAACTAGGTGTGAAATTTAATCATGAATACAAACAAAATAATCTGAATGAAAAAAAATTAGACAGATAATTTTCATAATGTGTTAAACCCTCTGTTTTATCTCTATTCTGTTTTCTAATTTCTCACGTTGGCATTCTAGTTTAAAAAAATGAGTTCAATTTACCAAAGAGCCTGTATGTGAATTGCATAATCTTTTTGAGTTATTTAAAATAGTCCATAAACACATATACATCCAGCAACATTAAATGAACCCAGCAAGTTATTTTACTATATCCATATGATTTTATATGTAAGAGTAATAATTAAAGAAGTCAGGAATGTGAGAGTGAGTGGGAGGCAGAGAGTGTAGGAAGGGGAGGATCTTAGGGTGGAAATGATGTAAATACAGTACTCATGTATGACATTCTTAAAATTCATAAAATATATGTAAAAATAAAGATATTTTAATTCCTAAATAAAAATTTTGATGCAATTTTATTTCTTTCTCATTTACTCATCATTCTCTAGGTCTCTCCATAAATATAGTTGCAATGTTTTTCTCTGAAATGCTTGTTACTTAGCCCAAACAATACCTAAGTTCACTACAATACAAGAATGTAAGCAAGTAAAACAATAACCAAGCATTAAATTACGTCTCATTCAATAAATATAATATCTTATCATAATGCAGATAAATAACAATTTCTTAGTTAGTCATTGTCAAACATTGTCAAAAGCACAGCATACAACTGTTCTTAGATTATTCAGTTTTATGCCTTTTTTAAATAAAAATATCACAAGTATATAACTTCACAGTTGATAAAACTCACATTTATAAATGGCCTTAAAATCAGACTCTAATTCTGACAACTCATTAAGATCCTTGCCCTTTCACACACTGCTTACAAAGTACCTTAAACTGGATTTCCCTGTACTGCATTAGAAAGTATCACATTAGCTTAAGAATCAACGTTTTCTATAATGTCAGTCTCATTTGGGTAGTGACCAATGCATGTATCTCATTCGAAATGATAATCTAATAATAGTAAAGATTTTTGTATGAATTGTACATTTTTAGATTCCTATGGAGAAGTAATTTCTTAATACACACACCAATGCCAAGTAATAAATAAGAAACAGACTCAATATTTTCCTGCCAAACAGGTCTACAAAACTAAGAACTGTTTGTCCTATGACTTATAGACTAGGCTCATGGAAAGACATGCTGTTACAATGAATTTGTGGGAACAAGAGCAATGGACACATATTTAACCATATTGAAATATATAGAAAGATTATTATGCCTATCACATGTATGGAACCATAGTTTGCTTTATGCATCAATCATGGCCACTTGTATGCATTTTTTTTTAATTTGTGTTACCTAGACTTGGAGAAATTTTTACAAAACAGACGCATAACAAACATGTAAAAGCAAAATAAATAGCACATTCCTCATAAAGTGCTTGCACAGCAAAGAATTGCACAATTTTGGCATTTAGTCAGTTTCACATGGTAAATAAAAAAATTCCTTCATATATTTAAATCTGCTGTATTTTACATCTTTTTATGTAAAACCTTACGGGAAATTGATGGTTGATCCCATCTGACTCAGCCATGTTATGCCTCTTAGGTTGGGGAGCTATCACTCTACTCTGTTTCCTATCAGTGCCCCTCAACTCTGGGCATGTGGGGCCAATTTGTTCCCTCTACAGAGAAAGGAAAGGGAGTGGTATTTAATTTAAGTCTTGACATAAGGTTTAATCTGCTAAAACGGATAACTGTATCATTGTAAATCCTGTAGGAGACTCTCAGGTTGAGGGGAGTTGTCAGTCCTATGTATTTTTAGCATCATTTGAGGTGTTAGTTAAGAGTATCGAATTATTATGTTTTCACACACACAGACACACGCACACACACACACACATACACCACACACACACACACACACACACACACACACACACACATGCAGTTGCTATACATTGATGGCTTTATTTCTCATTCACATAGTAATAACTACTGAGATATACTTGGGTAATCTACTTTCACAGGTTCTCCCTGTAATTTTGCTCTTATATGCATGCAAGGAAGTTTGGGATGGTGGACGATTACTCAGTCAAAATATGTGAATTGCAGCACATTGCTTTGTTACAACCTTAATAGTGAGAATGAAAGTGCAGATTTCCAAGGACACAGAACACTTTTTTCATTGACTCTTACCATGTAATTCCTCAGCTTGACTCTCGTAGATTTCAGTTATTTACCTTTAGTTGTTTTGCTATAAAGCTACAGATCATTGTGCCATGTAAGACTCTGATTTCAATTTAAGCAGCTTGTATTAGTGTCTTAATTTGCTATATATATTCTGCTTTATAATGCAATTGACCAAGGAAGGTTGTGGTGTTTTGTCTCATTTGTTAGCCAGAATAAATAAACAGCCCATACTTTTCCAGACTCTTTGCCAACATTAAATTAATTTAAAGTGTGTTTCATTTTGTTCTGTACCCTTAATCTCTCGTCTTGCTGTTAATAATAATAATTACTCTTTCTCAGGTCTCTGATCAGCTAGTAAATTTCATCCGTTGATCAAACGAGGCAAATGGGATGAAAGAGAAATCTTAGATACATTTACATTACTTAAAGCCTTACTATAAAACAGTTCTTTCAACTCTGTTACTTTATACAGTTTGTGAAATTATGAGCTCCATACACCAGGGCTGTAGAATATATCTTAGAAAAAATGAAAAGCTACAAGGTAAAAAAAAAAACATTGTCTTGTTTGCGGCCAAGGACATCCAGTATATCAGAATTATCTTAAACATTTAAAATACTATAGTGCATAGGATCAGTGTATAAAATACTGCTTTGCATTATAAAAGGTTCTAGAAAACCTACAGTGCCAATTATGAAATAAAAGAACTGTATGGAAAGCAAGAAAGTACTTGTTGTAACAGCCATTATTCTTTGTTGTGACAACATACCTATAACAAACAACTTACAGAAGGAAGGTTTATTCTGGCTCACAATTTAAGCGTCTATCCATCACACCAGGGAAGGTGTTCTGGTACGAGCATTAGGTCATATTGTTTCAATAGTCAAGGAGTATAGAGAAATATATACTGGGGCTAAGATTGCTACAAGACTTTTGTTTCGCAGGGTCCTGTTCAAAGGATGGTACCACCCCCATTCAGAGTGGATCTTCTCTTCTCAGTTAATTGTCTATGGAAATACCTTCACAACCATGGCCATGTTTGTTTTCTATATGACTCTAAAGCTAGCCAAGTTTACAATGGAAACAAACCACTGCAGTTCTGTGCATTGCCAGCACATAATGAACCTTGTGGATGAATTTGGGGAAACCCTTTCCCTGGTGATTGTTTCCAAGCAAGAAAACCAGCCCTTTGCATTTTCGATTTATGGTTTCTCATTTTACAATTATCTATGTTTTCAAAAGTCGGAAAATTTAGTCTATAGGATCTTTATGTCTAGTACTTGTGCTACTGTCTCAATGTAAAACACTCTTTTTCTTTTTGATAATGGTAGTAATACCACACCTGCTTTCTCAGTAACCAGCTTGTTTACTTTAAACTTATCCATGTTCTTTTCTTGTCCAGATTTCCCATATTTTGTATACTTCTGTTTAATATTTTCTCTTGCTTGGTGTGGATCTGGAAAGGAGCTGTGAGTAGTAAGCATGACCCTGCCTAAATATTATCCTGCCTTGAAATATCCTTTGTAAACAAATTATGTCTTTAATTCTGAATTTGGTCTCATTTACTTGTCTTCTCATAACACAGCAAGAATATGGACATTTTTTTTTTTGCCAAGATGTAACATGTTAACAGGAGAATTGTTACTTCTTTCTAAAATTTCGTGAACGAGAATGAATTCTGGTCTTCCCAGTTCCAGAAGAATGACCATTACGGTCTGCTTATAGGATTCTTTATTCTCGAGCTTTTGAAAAACTCTTCAACTTTATTCCCACAGCCAGTCAACAAACCACGCGATCATTTATCCCAGCAATATATCTACCTACTTAGCGCCATTTTCTGTACTAGTAATATTTTTCATTTCTGTGACAAAACACCAGACAAGAGGAAATTGAAGAAGGAATTGTTTATTTTGATTTGAAATCTGAGAATACAATTCAGATGTCAGGACAGGATGGAGGCAAGAGTATGAAGCACCACAGAGAGATGAATGCAAGTGTCCAGCTCCTTTCATTTTTTGCTTTCAGTTCAGATGATAGAATTATCTCATGTATATTTAAGGTGTCTCATTCATTTTCAGTTACCCCTCACTGGAAATATTTTCACAGACATGGCCGGAAACATGTTTTCTAGATGTTTCTGAACTTAGTTAAATTGACCATGAAAATCTCTCACAGGAACTGATACAATCTGGATAGTAGACCAATTGTTTGAAACATTTTTATTCTGATATTATTCAAAACTGAAATTCACTCTTTATAGACATGATAATACACAAGCCAACTTGCTGTTTATTATAGAAACAAGATACAAATATACACAGATTTGTAATTATGTGTTCTGCTTTTGCTGTAAAAGTGGTGGTTTTAAAGCTGCCCATTTCTCTATTGGAGATAGTCTTATTTCCAAGAGTTGCAACTTCTTCTGGTTATGTCTATATTTTTCCTGTATGAGTTTTCAGTGTCCCATTTGGATTACATACTGATAATGTATAACTTTCTGAGGATATGCAAACAAACAACTATTCATTCAGGATGGGACACCAAATGCAGAAGAAAGAAATGACTTCACCGAAGTTCAGATTGGTAAACCAATACATTTAATAGGGCTACCTACAGGAGTAGGGATAATTCAAAGCAGCTACATAGTGGGTTCTGATTAATAGAAGTTGCATTCATGTCCATCTTTTAGAAAGTGCCATCAAAGAAACTCCTAAATACCATCATTTTTTTTTTTTTTAAAAACATAGCCAACAATGAGGACTACTGGGAACTCAAGGACAATGGCAATGGGTTTTTGATCCTACTGCACTTACTGGCTTTGGGGGAGCCTAGGCAGTTTGGATGCTCACCTTACTAAACCTGAATAGAGGTGGGTGGTCCTTGGACTTTCCACAGGACAGGGAACCCTGATTGCTCTTTGGTCTGACGAGGGAGGGGGACTTGACTGGGGGAGGGGGAGGGAAATGGGAGGCGGTGGCGGAAAGGGGGCAGAAATCTTTAATAAATAAATAAATACTGTTTTCTTTGATAGCAAATTATGGAAATAGCTCCAGGAGTTGTGTATCTTTCTAATATTACTGGGTCTAGTAGTTTTTGTTAGATTCTTAAATCTTCTGATTCTCCTTTTAGGAGGGAATGTTTCAATTTGGAGTATAAATCGACACTGCAGCGCACCATTCACTAGAATCCAGTTCGCGAGCTTCGGATAAGAGACTGGAGGTTGAGAAAACACACATAGAGACAGACAGACACACGGACCTCCAGTCACTGGTACAAAGCCCTTCTTTAATAGCACCATGGAGGCTTACATACCCAGCAGTCAATGGGCAACAGGTAAAAATCCCATCCTCTGATCCTCTAGGCAAGGCACAGCTTCTAGTAACTTCAATTAGAAGGCGCCAGCAGGGAAGAGCAGCTGAAGGTCAGGATTCCAATTGGTCCCAACACTAGACAACAATACATTCCATTCGCACTTGCATTCTTTCTACCTCTTCTTCTATGATGTTTGTGAGTCTTGGATGAAGACGATACCTTTTCTATCAGCAACCAAGTATTGGGCCACCACAGGCCACTACATAATAGCAACACTCAGTTACCTCACTTATTCTCAAAGTATGGACTGGTTGTGAATTTCTGAAGTAACCACTGAGTTTTTTTCCATATCCAAGACTGATAGCAACAATATTTTGAGAGAAAAAAATTAAACAATTTTATAGGCACATCATATTTGGTTAAAAAAGTGTTAATATTTTTTCAGAGAGAGAGAGAGAGAGAGAGAGAGAGAGAGAGAGAGAGAGAGAGAGAGAAAGATTATTTGGATTTAAATTTCCCAGAGGAATCACAGTCCAATATTATGGGGAAGCAGGGCAACAAGCACAGAAACCCGAGTGCCCACATCTTGAATCATGTGCCTGAAACAGAAAGAGTGCCCTGCAAGTATCTTGTACTGGGAATCTCATCCAGTATTGTTTTGGCTTTTAAGAGTGTCTTATCCCACGTGTGCAGGGTTATCATCATCACCAACAACTCAGCAACTCATCTGGTCTGTTTTTGCTGCTCTGCCAGGCTTGTAGCCATTGGGAAATAGGCTGCGATGTCACCTGGCTGTCCAAGCTCTTGTCTTGGAGATCAATGAAAATAAATGTACAACATATCAAACGTATGGGACACTTTGAAAGCAGTGCTAAGAGGAAAGTTCATAGTACAAAGTGCCCACATATAAAACTTGGAGAATTCTCACACAAGTGACTTAACAGCATATATCTGAAAACTCTAGGACAAAAAAAGTAAATTAATCAAAGAGAAGTAGATGTCAGAAAATAAGCAATAATTTGAGGCTTTAAATCAATAAAAACTGAAATAAAGAAAGCAATACAAAAAGAATCACTGAGCCAAAAAGGTTTTTTTCTTTTGTTGTTGTTGTTTTTTGTTTTGTTTTTTTGAGAAAATCAACAAGATAGACAAGCCCTTAACCTACCAAGCTCTTACCAGGGCTCTGGCCCCATCTCTTCATTGGTCCTATTCATCTCTAGAAAAGAGCCAGGGTGTGTTAACCATGTCCATTACCATGGGAGAAATGCACACTGCAGGCCCTGGATAGATAATTTTGTATTCCTGTAACAGATAAACTTTCTCAGCTGTGCTTTTGACTTCCTCTTTTCAACCCTTTTGTGAACTTCTATGCAGGCTTTGAAAACTTTGAAACGCACAAGCACTAGCTTTGACTATCCATGTGCTTTTGCTTTTGTCTGTCTAGTGACAGTTGGTTTGAAATAACCAAGACGAGTCACATTGTCTCCTTTTTCTCTCAGCTGATTTTTACTGCTTTACCGCTTTAGGAACCTGATTTTTATGTCAGTCTAAATCATTCATATAGGAAAAACTTTGCATTTGTAAAGGTTCCATTCCATCACAGAGCTTATTAAAGTTGCTGAAGCATTTTTGTGGTCACCGAATAATTAACATTTTTCTTAATATTTCTGTGGTAGGACTGTATGTCTTCACAAATAATACCTCTTACACACTTCATTGTCTTAGTAATCCCTGTCATTTCCTTACTGTCTTCTAGTCCCTGATATTCATGGAGACTTCAGTTGCCCAAACCAGAGTGTTCCCAATTGTTCCCATGACTCAGCCCATTGTTGATTTCCCTCATTGGCCCAGGTTATGAAATGTTTACTCCGGAATGGTTTAATAGTGACTCTTCCAATTCACAGCAATCAAACTAACACCATTTCCCCCATGTCTAATAAAAACCTTAATCTAGCTGTGAGGGTGTCTTAGTTAGGGTTTCTATTGCTGCAACAAAAAATCACCATTACCAAAAGCAAGTTGTGGATGAAAGGGTTTATTTGGTTTTCATTTCAGCATTACTGTTGGTCACTGAAGAAAGTCACGACAGGAACTCAAACAGGGCAGAATCCTGAAGGAAAAAACTGATACAGGGGATTGGAAGGGAGCTGCCCACTGACTGTTCTCTTATAGAACCCAGAACCAGTAGTCCGGGTAGGTACCACCTAGTATGATCGCTATTGATCACTAAATAAGAAAATGCCTTACACCTGGATCTCATGAAGGCATTTCTTCAACTGAGTGTCCTTCCTCTCTGATGACTCTAGCTTATATCAAGTTGACCTACAAAGCCAGCCAGCAATGAGGGGTTCCTCATTGTTTGAAAAGATTCTTCACTTCTCTCAGTTCATAAGTAGCAAGTAGTGGTTGGAATGGAAATGTCAAATGTCCATCAGAGGTTCGCTTTTCTCATTCAGTTCCCAGTTGTTGGTATTATTAAGAGATGTGTAAAAAGTGCGGTCTTTATTTGTGTGGTGTGGGGGTTTGAGATATGGTTGCTCTGGTTGTCCTGGAACTAGCTCTTGTAGACTAGACTGGCCTCTATCTCACAGAGATTGACCTGCTTCTGCCTCCCAAGTGCTGAAGAGGTGTGGTATTGATGAAGAAATAATTTACTGGGGATAGGCTTAGAGATTTTAAAGCCTCTTGACATTCTCAGTGCTTTCTCTATGCTTCATGTTTATGATTTATGATGTAAACTCTCAGTTTATGCTTCCAGCTTCCATGCCTGCTACTTGCTGCCTTGCTTCCCTGCTATCATGAACACTAAGCTGGAACCATAAAGCCAAAAGAACTATTTCTTCCTAAAGTTACCATGATCATGATGTCTTATTATAGCAACAGAAAAATGATGTTCTCCACAAACTGACATTAGGCCTCATTGTTGAAGACAGTACCTACACAATTAGTTGAACATGGGTAACTCAAGCTGTTGTCTACAGATAGTCCTAACTCCTATATTCTAGAGTATTATGGATAGAAAGGTACTCTGCAGGCTACCAAAGGAGAAATCTAATCATCAGCTTCGTTATATACCTTTTCATCTACAATGATGTCTGAATTGTAATACATGCTAGGACAATGACAGCTCAATACCAATATCTGACATGTCATAAAGCACATTCAACAAGATGGAAAGCAGCTCTTTTGGGTGGTTAAGAATCTATGACTAGAAGCTGGATAATGGTGTCACATCTTTTATTTATTTATTTAGTTATTTAGTTATTTGTTATATATACAATATTCTGTCTGTGTGTATGTCTGCAGGCCAGAAGAGGGCACCAGACCTCATTACAGATGGTTGTAAGCCACCATGTGGTTGTCGGGAATTGAACTCAGGACCTTTGGAAGAGCAGGCAATGCTCTTAACCACTGAGCCATCTCTCCAGCCCCCATCTTTTAATCCCAGCACTCAGGAAGAAGAGGCAGACAGATATCTGTGAGTTCGAGGCCAGCCTGAGCTACAAGAGCTAGTTCCCGGACAGGTTCCAAAGCTACAGAGAAATCCTGTCTGTATGACAAGAAAGTCCAGGAACCTAAAGTAAAACTAAATCTTCTAGATTGATAGATTTTCCAGCCAAGATGTCAAATAAGCACTACACTTTCCCATCCTACAGTTACAAAAAAAAAAAAACCCCAAAAAACAAAAACAAAACAAAAAACAAAAAACAAAAAAAAAAAACATAACTTTCCCAGGACTTAACCATTACCTTAATTTTCTCAAGGTCCCTTAAAGATTATTTATCCCACATCCAGACTATTGGAGGTAGACTCGGGAACACAATGCCACATTTCCAAGTGGTGGGCTAAATAGGTTTTGGTTGTTTTGTGGATTATGAATGATTGTCATCATTTAGAGAACTTGGTTAAAAAGTGTACTCAACATGGTCAGGAAAACGATGAACAAAGGAGTTTAGATTCTGAACAGAAAAAAAGGTGATAAAATAAAGAAATGATGAGATAAAAAGGTAGATTCTTGAGTCCACTTTTGAACAACCCCTAGTCTCAAATATTTTACATTGGTATGGATTTTGGTATATTTATGCAAATTTAAGGTAATTTTGCTATAGTGTATATATGTTTCTATTCTTGTTTAAGGTATTGTACATATGCATCTCATTTACAAATGTAATATAAAGTTCTAGTCCTTGAAATCTACTTAGGATAAATAAAAATAAAGGTTAGTAGTTATTCATCTGTACTATTCAAACTTATACCCTTGTTAGATATGTTTTCAAGGTTAAATAGATACATCTTAGATTTATGGTCTTCAAACTCTTCAGAGATATATAGAATATGGCATTTAAAATGTTTTAATAATATGAGGCTTTTTATGACATTGAAACATGTCAGATCTTTGTAGCACCAATTTTCTTCAAAAGAAAATAATGAGCATCAAAGAACCTCCATAGGGAGTTTAGTTTGCTTTTAATGTAGCCACTGGACAAAAAAACTGACCTTGCCTTGACTGCTGACATACATATGCTGTCCAAATTAGATAAGCAGAACACAAAGAAGACAATTGCCAAACTTTGCCAAAACAAGGTAGGACACTCCTTCAAAAATTACTCATTTCACAGAAAAGTTTGCCAGATATTATTGGCTGGTAGGCTAAAGATTACATAGGAATTTTGGCAATACTGTCCAGAGAGTCAGATGTCCATGTCATTTCTTCATTTTGAAAGTTGATTGCTCTAAACTTTCTGTTTACTCAAGTAATATTATATTTTTTTCCTTGTCTCTTATGGGTTTGAAGATCTGATAGTTATAGTTACAGTCTTCTTTAGTTTTAATAGAAAGTAAATCAGGAGCAAAACTTTGTACTCACCAAGATAAGAAAGATAATTGAAGATTTTCATTGAATTTGCCAAAGGACTGGACATTGTAAATGCAATTATTACCTTATAGTTGTTTTATTGTATATAGTTTTAGTATGTTTAAAACCTTTCTTTATTGCTTAGACAAAAGGGTGAATGTTGTGAGATATTTGTACACTATGTGATTATACATATATATATATATATATATATATATATATATATATATATATATATACTGACCAGTAGCTAGGCCAAAGGTATAGGTGGTATTTTTGGAGAAAAACATTAAGAGGAGAAGAATCTAGGCTCACAGGAGATGCCAGGAGGCATGAAGAGGAAACAAGAGGAGCAAGATGAAAGAGAGGTAATGTGACATGATAAAACAGATATTTATAAAAATGGGCTAATTTAAGTTATAACAGCTAGTTAGGACCATGCATAAGCTATGGGCTAATCTTTCATAATTGATAAATCTTTCTGTCTCTATTTGGTAACTGGTTAGTAGGACAGAGAAAGACTCATTACACTCTCTCCTTTTCCTTGCCTCTCTATCTTCCTTTTTCCTTCTCCCCCCTTCCATGTAATTGCATTCTCTGTGACAAATCTATTCCAGTATCTAATGAGAGGATTTACTCTAATAATCTATATCATCCTCTATGTAGCAAATTCTACCTTAACCATAATTAACATGTATGTCTGCTTACAAATATTATAAAGTCTTTTTGAAATATTTACTATCATGATTATCAGCACCTAATCTCCAACATTACCTGTTTTTACTAGTTTATATGGATGTGTGGTTTCTTTTGTCATGTACATCTCTGAAGGTAAAGGAGGTGAGTCACTATCTTTATCACACATCTTGAGTTGAAATTCAAGAAGCGACACTGGAATGTTCAACATTATAATAGCCCATCTTTAAATAAATATATAGTAATGTCACAATCTCAATATTAGCAGCATTATAACAAGTGCACTGCTTTTCTTCGAGAATTATAGTCTGACATTGTAAAGATTCTCAAACAAACTGAAAAACTAAAAGAAGTCTCTGAAATAGAAATTCTCTTTTAAGATTTTCACTTAATTTCAAGACTGGACTTGTCCTTAGCAACCAGTGAATATAAATATGGGAAATCCACAGGCTGAATCATTTCCCAGAGACAGAATCTCAGGGCTATAAAGACAAATTCAGCTGGTGGAAAAGGAGTTTGTACATGCCTCTATTTCGCTGTACTTTTTTTTTAAATAAATGTGCTGCCCATGTTTCATTGCACAGCTTTATTCAGGAAATGGGCTCTGTGAAAAAGAGTTACTTTATTGTTTTTTAAGATGATTTTTATCTGACTGATCAGTATGTAGCCTGTTAACTTCTCAGTCCTATCATCCTGGGATTTTTCTTTCCTCTAGGAGTTAAAATGTGATAGCTAATTCCTAAAGGGTTGTGAAAGGTCTAGCTTGATGAGCTGGCTCTGTGCCCTAGAATGAAAAGGACCATTGACTCTTTGCTTCACACTCACTGGTGTACAGGTATTAATTTAATCGTTCCTTTAGAGAAAGCATGTTTGGAAACAATTAAAATTCAATCATTTGATTTCTTCATGGTACTTGCATACATTTGATAGTTTATTATAATCATAAAAGTATTATGAGTTATATAACACATTATGTTCTATTACTCTGTAATTATATATAAATTCATCCTTATTTTGGTAGTGATAGCATGATAAATAAATTACTGCCTAAGGTCATGGTCAATAATAAATCTGTACACTTTATTTCAAAGAACATAAACATATCCAACTTTTGTAAAAATTTTCTAATCATTGCTCGTTTACTGTGTAACAGAGTAATCCATCTCTGTCGCTGGAGAAAACTCTGAATGAACAGTTACAATGTAATGCCTTTGCAGGGTGGCCTTAAATGTGGCTATTAAAAATCTCAGAAGAAACAAACCCTCAGTTTAGAAAGGCTTATTTTCTCTGTGGATATCATCCTGTAAACAATTTGTGTTATGCAGAGAATCAGCAATTTTAGGCTTTAATCTGTGGAACTAGAAAGTGATGAAATCCTAGATTATATATTCTTTGGATATGGTCTAAAGAGGAGAGAAAAATTGTGACTTTAAAGTGTGTGTGTGTTAGATATATGCTCATTATTCTGTTTTGAAAAATAAACAAGATTTCACCAGTTTTAACAATTCCATTTCACTTCTTAGGACTTATGTCAGAAGTCAGAGGTCATGAATTTCAGCTATTAATCTTTCCTCTCTGGAAAAAAACAATACAATGTGTTTGGCTTGAACGGGAACTTGAAGCTCTTGACTCCATAGCACCGAGGTTTAGAATCAATCTCTTATAAATTTCAATGACAGATTTTTCTGCTTTGTTTATCACTAAATAACCATCAAATGTGTCCTGATGCAATCGAGATCAGCTCTGTGGTCATCGGAAGGACTGTAGACTAAATTGATTTTTGGATCTAATGCTCATAAAACTTATTAAAATGTTTATTTTTTAATGTTGTGTGCAGCTGTTTGGAAACAAAATTCAGCCTTTCTTTACATAATAATGAGAAGTGCTTACTGTTTCTTCCACTTTGTTGTTTACCTCACTTATCGGAAAATCTGCTTGTTACAAGGTTTTTGGAGATAACACTAACGAAGAAAAATTGCAAGTGATATTATTGTGATGAATGTTTCTGGAATTCAAAGTCCAATTTAAAAATTAGAAGGGAATTTTATGTGTTTATCATAATAGAAGAATTAGTTTTGCCCAAAGATTAGAATGTAAACTTTCAGAAGTATACTCATGCTGCCTTTGGCAACACACACGTTATTGTGAAAACACTGTAGAGCTTTGGTCTTTTCTGGATTATGATGAGTAAACGATCATTTTATGATGAAATCATTTTCGGCTTGTGGCTCTCAACTCAATTTCCCATCTGGAGTTTGTCTTGAAAAGATGTCTAGTCATCAGAAATAAGCAGCTACAAAAATAGTCACCAAACTTCTTTAAGTTTACAAAGGGCCTTCCTTAACATGTATACCCACTCATTCTCTCATTAATTCTGTGTCTCTCCCTTTTCTCTCTTTTTCTCTTTAATTTTCCTTCTTAAGAAAAAAAATAGTGAGGTTTGGTGGTAGTAGAATGTACTCTTAATCCCAGCACTTAGGAGGCAGGGTCTGATGATTCTCTGTGAGTTCCAGAACAGCCTGAGTTTCAGGACAACCAGGAAGACAGAGAAACCCTGCCTTGAACCTCCCTGTTCAAGAACCCACAAGCAAGATGTGTGGATGGGAGAAAGAGTGTTTGAATTTTATTTCTAATTTTCTTAAAGTATTAAAGTACTGAAATTATTTTCTACTGATACTTTGTCTTTCATGGAAGATAAATGCCAGTCTAAACATGTCTTGTTTTTGGACAGTGTCCACATTTGCAAAAAGCAGGATGGTTAGACAATAAGACCTTGCTTTTATAGTCCTAATTCTGTATTGTCCATGATAGTATGTTTTTATAGGGCTTTCTCTCAGTCATGCTATCTTTACCACCTTTGAATGAAACTTCTTTATCCATATGATTAAACAAAAATACCTATTTCAGTTATATTCAAGAGAATGTCACATAAACTTATTATATTGTTTGAATGATCTTTTAGCAGTTCAAATACTAACTACTATAGTTTCAAGAACCTTCACTGAAAATGATTAGAGTGACTATTAAACACACTCTGACAAAATTTTTGCCTGGTGAGGTGTTTTCAAATTTTTTGCCTAGTTGTGTACCCTGACCCTTGGCTCATTGTTGATCTGCTTGCTTCTTTATTATTATTATTATTATTATTATTATTATTATTATTATTTAGTTGTTGCAAAAAAAATTTCCGCCTCTGATGGAAGATGGTCATTGGTTAAAAAAATAAAGAAACTGCTTGGCTGGCCCTCATAGGTTAGAACACAGGTGGGTGGAGAAAACAGAACAGAATGCTGGGAGGAAGAGGAAGTGAGCTCAGACTCGACAGCTCTCCTCTCGGTAGCAGACGCCTCAGAGAGACGCCATGCCCTGCTCCTGGGCAGACACATGTGATGAAGCTCTGACCCAGGATGGATGTAGGCTAGAATCATCCTGGTAAGACCGGTGCCCACAGATTATTAGAGATGGGTTGATCGGGATATAAGAATTAGCCAGGTGGGCAGTCCTTGGGCTTCCCACAGGTCAGGGAACCCTGATTGCTCTTCGAGCAGATGAGGGGGGGGGGGGACTAGATCGGGGGAGGGGGAGGGAAATGGGAAGCGGTTGTGGGGACGAGGCAGAAATCCTTAATAAATAAATAAATTAAAAAAAAAGAATTAGCCAGTAAGGGCTAGAGCTAAAGGGCCAAGCAGTGTTTAAATGAATACAATTTGTGTGTTGTTATTTCGGGACATAAGCTAGCAATGTGGGTGGCCGGGTGCCGGGGACGCAGCTCCACCGCTTATATTACTACACGCCTCCTCCCCGTAACCCATTTCCCTCCCCCTCCATGCACACATCAACTTCTCCCCCCATTCCCCTACCCCTCTCCCCCTCCCCCCCCACTCCATTCCTCCTCCCTCTCGAGAATGACGAGCAGTCCAGATTCCCTGCCCTGCGGGAAGTCCAAGGTCCTCCCACTTCTATCCAGGACCAGGAAGGTGAGCATACAAACAGTGTAGGCTCCCACACAACCAGTGCCTCAGGTGGAGAGGACAGCAAAAAAAGACCTGGAATGGTCTTATTTTTGTGCCCTTCAGTACTCTCTCCACCTGAGGCACCATTATTGGTTTTTTCGTTTGTTTGTTTTATGCGTATGTATTGTGTGTCTGTCCTCACTGAGCAAACCCTATATGTGGATGTGACCATAGGATCCTGTGTCATTGTTGCTCCTCTGTCTCAAGTGCAGTGATGTAGACAGTAAAGTTGGCTATCTCTAGTTTGTTTTTCCTATAAAAATGTTCGTGTGGCTTCTTGTAAAGTTAGTATAACCAACTACCTGTCTTGTTCTCCCTTTTATTAATTTACTTAAACTTGATTCTGCCTTTAATTTGGATGCATCCTTACACAGGATATGATTATTATTATTTTAGATGATGTCAATGATAAACAGAATAAGAAGATTCTATTGTATGCATAACTGTATCGTGAATGCTGAAAATTTTTCAGACTTTCTTTCATTCTTAAACAACTGGATGTAAGTAGGCTTAAAATAATAAGTATGTGTTTTTTTCGGCTAGTAGTTTGACTTCATGGGAGCAGAAAAATTCAAAAGATAAATCTTTAAAAATACTTTTGAAATAGCCAACTAATTCCAGAATTTTAGAAAATTTATAACTTGGCTATTTTGGCTAGTGTCTTGATAAATATGGTATGCATATAACTCTGTTGAATGATGATTAGATTCTTCTGTGTAAAGACCCAGAAGCTGCACAGGTACATTACATTGCAACTTTACTATCAGTTTTAATTTATTCAGGATGCTTTGTATGGACAGTAGCTATTTGGTTTTCCTGGAGTAGTGTACAGGTAATTTTTCTCTCATATTTTTGTACAATATTTGTTGTTTTTTAGATGTTCAGTGGGAATATTATTCAATAATAAAGAAAAATTAAGTCATTTAAAATAAAATGGATGATGCTGGGCAGTGGTGGTGCACGCCTTTAATCCCAGCACTTGGGAGGTAGAGGCAGGTGGATCTCTGTGAGTTCGAGGCCAGCCTGGTATACAAGAGCTAGATCCAGGACAGGAACCAAAAAAGCTACGGAGAAACCCTGTCTCGAAAAATCCAAAATAAATAAATAAATAAATAAATAAATAAATAAAATGGATGGACCTAATTTCATTGTATTCATCAAAATAAGCCAGATATAGAACACTAATATATCGTGTAGCTTCTCATTAGTGAAAATGACATGGAAGTAGAGATGAGAATATTTGATAAAATAATCTGAAGCAATGGCAATTCCAAGAATGGGCTGATGGGGGAAATGCAATCAGAGTACCTTACTGAGAAAGCCTTTGCTGTAGATCATTAATAGACACCAATAAAATAGAAGCATGATAAATTTCAATTAAACACAACTCTCTGTAATTAGATCATCACCTCTTTAGTTTTGGATGGAATATGACAGGTAAGAAATCGGTCCCCAAACTGTGCAACAAACAATCGAAAGTAGTGACGAAAACAATATATGTGTGCTGAAGTTGTCTAGAACAGATCCAAGGGAGACATATGACCTTATCCTTGAAGAGCATATTGGAAAGCATTAATTTTGCTTAAAATGTCTAATACAATCTTTATTGTGCCACATTTTACATCTTTTAAAATAGTCTCAGAGATAATATTAACGACAAACAGTGTGCCTCTTTCTGTGACATAATAAAAAATGGTACAATTTCTTTTTAAGTTGAAAATGGGTATGAATGTTTAAGGTGAAAAATAATTTAAGGGAAATTTTTTTTCCGATTGATATCAGTCAACTGAAACCCTGCCACATCACCTACTCATGGTTTAATTGAAATGGTCTATTTTGTACATCAACATGTTTCAATAAACTGCTTGCACTTTCCAATTTATTTGGGACTATTGTGAATTCATTCATCAAATATCTATTGAATACATATGGTGTCTATTTTAGATTCCAAAGATTTTATAATGATATAAGAATGTTTCTTTTATGGATCTGGAATCCTAAGAGAAGTGAAAAACAAAAGAACAATATAAAAAAGCAAGGTAAGTATTGTAAAATGTCTGATACATTTGATAAGCAAATATGATGGATAAAATCAACAAAGGAGACAGAGCAAATAAATTGGAAGGGCTAAAAATAAGTTTGTAATTTGATATTAGTTGAAGTAACCTTCATAAGAGGCAGTGGAGAAAACAGAGACAAGCCATCCTTCTATTCTGAGGGAGGACTATCTAGATAGAGGAATAGCAACTACCTAAATGAGGTGATGGCTGGGACTTCCATCCCACTGCAGTGGAGCTGAGTTTGTTGCAGTAGGATTTTGAATGTCTGTGGCAAAATGCTACATTGTGAAAAATCATAGGGAGTTGTGACAATCCCAAAGGACAAGTTGCCTCTCATGTGTTTGACTGCTTTAAACTAATTTATTGATAGGTTATGTTTTGCAATTTTGCAGTTGTTCCTATTTTTTCAAAATTATGTTCAAGCTCATCAAGTGCTTTTGTGACTGTTATAATTTAAACAACCAATGTGGGTACCTCTAGAAAAATTACATATTAGTATACATTGATATCAGTCACGAAACAAGAGCATAAGATTATTTACACATATAGCTTGTTTGTCAAATAATGGGTTTACTTTTGAAGGCAAGGAGAGAAATAGGCTCAGGTTTTCAAAGACCCAACTTTCGAAGTCCTGCTGTCAATGTGGAACGAGATGGGGTGTGACTGGGTGAGGTTTGTACTTTATTTGAGGAATCCCCTGCAGTGGCTACATCAGGCAGCCTCAGACTTTCCAGCTAGCACCTATCTCTGTGAACCAAGTTGAGATAGGAGGAACTAGACTACACCTCAAATTCAAGACGGATCTTCTTCAAGGGGTAGTGAAAGTGGCGATGTGAGGCTTCAGAAAACAAAACCTCCCTGATTTCTAAGAAAATGCTATGAAAATTGGCAATGCAAAGGCAGGCATACCTCAGATTTCGGAACTAAGATATATGAGGTGTTAATTACCCATGGATTAACATCCACAGCAGTCATGGGCATAAGAGTGATTCCAAGGCAAGTGGCTTCCAAATACCTTATCCAACCAGGAAGCAGATGGATTATCACTGAGGAGCATGAATTAAAATGCAGCAACTTGATATGCTTATGGAAGGAAACGCTTTTAAAGAACTCCAAAAGCACTCAGGTTTCATCCCAAAAATGTAGCAAGTGCTTATAAAAGAAGCTTTTGATTCTGTGTCTATGTGAAAGTAGAGTTAGTAAAGCTGAAAGAAGCAGTTTTGTTTTCAACTCCTGCTTTGCTCTCTTCTTTCTTTAGAGGAGCCTAGAAATGTCCATATCTGGTGTGTTTGTGTACAGAAAATCCCTGAAGAAAAGCAAAATAATCCATAGATGTATTAACTGCTTGGGGTTTGGGAGTGGAGACATGATCTGCTTCTGTTATCCTCACAAAAATATATAATTCATATAAAATAAATATAATTTCTGTTGTCATTAGTATTTGGGAATAATTCAGGAATCACATTCAGAGTCTTGCCGGGATGGAGCTCCAAGGAGACAGGAATGAAACAGCAACACAACCTAACAGCAATGGGGGAGCACAGATCTACTTGGCGTTTGTTTCACACGGAGAAGGGGACAGTGTCATAGTGAGACAGAATCCAATTCAAACAAGAAAAATGCATCTTCCATGTCTCCCTTCTTGAAAGCCAGAGCCAAATTGGAGTGAATTCAGAGAACAACACCAAAAAGATTAAGAGATTTAGGCTATGATTTATGTGAGGAGATTAAAATTGCAGAGAGTTATCCATATTTTGACTAAGAGAACCAAGGTAACAATCCACAAATATGCAAAAGATGGAAATACCTTGGGAGAGAAATGTTCCTATGTGAGATGTAACTGAAGATCATATGAGAAGGTAGAAGACTTTTTTTGAACATGAAAATGGTGAGTTACTTTATTTTGTGAGATCTGACCATGTCCCTAGGAACAATTTGAGTGTCCTCATTCTCAGAACACTGAGATTTCTGCATCAACCTTGGGAAGCTTAGAGAGGGAAAGTCTTGGGATGATACTGATGAATCACTGGTCCCTGCAGACAGAGGAAGAAAGGCAGCACTGATGTAATTGTCCTGATCTGTTGAAATAAGAGCGGCGGGGCTGCGTCCCCAGCACCCCGGCCACCTGCTTGGCTAGCTTATGCCCGAAATAACAACACACAAACTGTATTCATTTAAACACTGCTTGGCCCATTTCTATCTAGCCTCTTCTAGGCTAACTCTCGCACCTGGACTAGCCCATTTCTTATCATCTGTGTAGCACCGGTCTTACCAGGAAGATTCTAGCCTACGTCCATCCTGGGTCGGAGCTTCATCGCATGCATCTTTCTGGGAGCGGGGAGCATGGCATCTCTCTGAGGCATCTGCTCCCAAGAGGAGAGCTGTGGAGTCTGAGCTCACTTCCTCTTCCTCCCAGCATTTTGTTCTGTTTACTTCACCTACCTATGTTCTAACCAATAAAATGGGCCAAGGCAGTTCCTTTATTAGCCAATGACCTTCCTCCATCATTTCCCCTTTTTCTGTTTAAACAAAAAAAAAAAAAGGAAGGCTTTAACTTTAACATAGCAAAATTACATATAACAAAACAGCCGTTGCCAATGTGAACTAAGTAATATTAATTTGGAGATTGGAGAAATAGGTGTTTAGTTCCTATTCCAGTCTTCCCTGGCCCTTGATCCTTTCATCATCTAGATGTCAAGACATGTTAGCTTCCATATCAGGCATTGTTATGGTAAGAATATGGGAAGAATCTCCACAATTAGTAAAAGAAGGATGGGGCTTCAGAGGATGAGAACTGGATTTTATCTGTCTGTCCTCCTTCCTCCTTCTGTTTGCTGAGAACCAACTGGAAGCCTCTGTACCTCATGCACAAAGGTCAAATGCACAGGCTCCTGCTCAGCCAGTGCTCTGAAGTCCCGGGAAAGCATTCAGCTGCCATCATCCTGAGACAGAGCACATCTGCTCTGTGAATGCAGCTTTCCCTGACCTGGGGCATGGGAACCACAGAACATTTCCTAACCCAGGTCTCATTAGCTTGCTGCAATTAGATTACTGAAGAATGCAGCTGACAAAAAAGCACATATTATTTATAATTTCCATTAGATGTAAAGACTTCTCAAGACTGAAATTCCATAAGGCCATTTCATGTCATTTGTCACACAATTAATCTCACCAGGAGGGGAGAAGCATGGTATAAAGACGTTACTGGAAACATTTGCATGCTAAGTGCTTATATTTTTAACTTTTTTTTTCCTTTTAGACAGACACTCTTACAACCCTGCATTCAGCAGGGCTAGCCTCTTAGTGTGAATGGGTACATGTTTGTGTGTGTTTTGGTCAGCACTGTCATTTTGGCAAATAGGTATAAGTTTTAAATGTTTATTTTCAATTTTAGAGTAATAGTATAATGAGTTCAGGATACATAAGAGATACACTGTTATTTACAACGTTTATATTATAGTTATTCACAGATTTATAAGTGATGCACATTGAATCATAAGGTAATTTTTGTGGTGCCAAAGGTTTTGTACTGTGTAGAGAAGTTACAAGAAATTGCCAGTCAGCCTTCCCTCTGTCAAGTGTTTTTATTTAGTCTTCATGGAAACTGTAAAATGTCTTCTGGCTTTAGTTGCCACACATGGATGTTCAGATAGTTGCATCAGAGCAATGCTAGGACTCAAAAGAGATGTAAATTCTGATAAATTAATTAGTGATGATTCTATGACATGGGTTTGCACTTTACTGTTGAAAACATTATTAATGCATGTACACCCAGACATGTGCATAAACATGTCAAGAAACAAACTTTTATATTATGAAATGTGACTCGTAAGGCTCTTTGGGTTGACACATACTTTATCCAGAACTCAGGAGGCCAGGGCAAGAAGATCTCTGTGACTGTAAAGACAGCTGGGTCTATGAAGTGAGCATAGGGAATTCCACATCAGCCAGAGCTACATATTGAGACCAAGTTAAGAAAGAAAATAGAAAGAGAGGGGGAGGGGATGTCTTTCTATATAGGTATTGCATTATTGATTAATGAATTCTTTGGCCTATGGTAAGGCAGAATATATCCAGGCAGGAAGAGATATATAGAGAGAGTAGGCAGAGTCATAGAGATGCCATGTATCTGCTGAAGGAGAAGGACACTCTGGAACCTTATTGGCAGGTCATAGCCTCATGGTGATAAATAGATTAATAGTAATGGGTTAATTTAGGATGTAATAGTTAGAATAGTTAATAAGAAGTCTGAGGTAAAAGCTGAACAGTGTTGTAATTAATGTAGTTCCTGTATGATTATTTGAGTCTGAGTGGCCAGGAAATGAAAGAGCAGTCTCCTTCTACAAGGAAAGAGGAAGGAAGGAAGGAAGGAAGGAAGGAAGGAAAGGAGGAAGGGAGAGAGAGAGAAGGGGAGGGAGACAGGAGAGAGGGAGAAAGGGAGGAACAGAGAAATGGAAGGAGGATAAGAAAGAGAAGAAAGAAAGAAGAAACTAATGAATGAAGGAAGAAAGAGGAAAATGGTAACTCTTTTTTTGTGTATAATAGAAAAAAAAATAACTGACGATTGCAAATATGAACAATCAATGAGAGGAACGAAATTCACAAAAGCAAGTTCTACCACACAGCGACACTCCTCCCTTCTCTGCCTCCCCTGGTAGATGGGAGGATTCACTCGGGAAGTGTTCTTAGGTAAGTAAGGAAACCAAATAAAGCAAATGCTTTGTTGGAATGGCTAAAAGGAATCCTTCCCTTTTGCCAAACATACATGTCATTTTCCAGGAATCAATCTTAAAGAGCTAAGACAAAAGCTGGTCATGGACACAGCAATCCAGAAATGGAAGAGATGTCATTTTCGGTGTGATGATTCTTCTGAATGGAGACCAACCTGTGTATAGGTATGATGTCATGATGGCTGAGAGGTCATTAATAAAGACACAAGGATTCTTCCCTGATTCATTGATTTGTCTCTTCTTTGCTTGTGTATTTCAATAATCCTTTATTGAAATTAGATGTTGGAAAAATTCTAATGTCTTTGCTATAGATATATATCATAGCTCGCATTTTAATTGTTTGTCAGTATTTTATATTATGGTTAGGGTATATCAATATAGGCATCACTTATGAGTTCAAGATCACTTAATAAATATTTAATATTGCCAGTTGACATGTATTTTGATCAGTGTAAAGAATGAAGCATAAATGAATATAAATGCTGACTTAATGGATGTATTTACTATGCAAAACAAAGACATTTAATGTTTTTAAGATGAAGAAGAACTTCCAAAAGGACACAGTATTTAAAGAAAGAAAATAAATGTTTTTAATATGCACACACATTGAACACAAAAGTTAGGTGACAGATATCCAATTTAGCTTGATTATAGTAAGAAATTTACAATATGTACTTACAACAGTAAAGTACAGTGTATACCTTTTTTAGTGACTTTGCATTATGTGTGTGTGTTCAGGTCTGAGCACATGTATATGGAGTCCAGAAGACAAGCATTGGTGTTACTCATCAGATAAAATTTACTTTTTATGATATCAAAATAAATACCTCATTAATAAAAACAAATATCTTGTTTTACCATCAAAAACAAGATGCAAGTAAAGTGTGTGTGTTTTTAAGGAAAGAAAGATGTCTAAGAGCAAGAACATTAAAATACTTCCAGCTAAGACATACTAAATTATGGTTCTTTAACATTGTCAAATACACACATGACAAACTATCTCTTGGAAAACCCCCATCACTTCAGATTCCCAGGCGCAGTGACCAACAAGTTCACATACCCATGACTGATCAGGTCTGGAAAATATCAGGTAAATTGGTCTTCTGCCTCGCACCCTGGATGCTGTGGTCAACAAAGAAGCAATACGGATAGGATGAAATCCTTCCTGCAGGACATTCTTCATCTACTTGAAACAAGACGTAGGGAAAAGAACTCAATAATGAAAGGCACAAGTGTTCCAGAGACACACAAAGTCCTGAGATTTCTCAGCAGGGAAGAAAACTAATGAAGGTGCCTAAATGATTGAAAATATTCACTCATTGATTAATAGGGTGGGGAGAGAAGAAACAAGCATTGTCTTTGCACTTTTGCCTTAACTTGTTGTGTGACAAATTGTTCACACCCCCATAAGCTCACTTGGAGGCCAGACGTGGACATCTGGTGCACTGCTCTGCCACCTTTCTCCTTATTCATTTAAGATGGGTTTTCTCATAATCCAGCAATAGGAAGGAGAATAGCAAGCCCTAGTAATCATCCTGTCTCTGTTGTTAATAGAGTATCATTTATAGGAGTGTGTGTGTGTGTGTGTGTGTGTGTGTGTGTGTGCATGCCTTTGTGTGTCTCGTTTTGTGTGTTTATGAGAGAGAGACACACACACAGATAATATTTATCTTTTTATGTGACATCTGAGAAACTGAACTCAGGTCCTTACACAGTGTACCAAGGAGTTTTACCTCTTTAACCATTGTCCCAGATTCTGAGATCATTTTGCATCTGAATATTTTTTTTCCAATGGAATTAATGGAGTCAATTACTTTAATTGTCCTTTTCAAGCATAAGGTCTTTCATGCATGGCAATTTGGAATTGTAATAATCTTTCATCAGCTAGTCCCACTCAATTTCATTGTCAATAAAAATGACGGGAAGTTAGGTATCAACTTATTTGCTGAACTGTTTTATATACATTATGGAATTCCACTCATCTATTTTCATAATCTAAAGAAAATATAAATTCAAAATAGTTGTATTTGAAAACTAATGCTTGAATGCTGAATGGAACTTAACTTTTGAGGTGAATAAAAGGCTAATGTAGTCTACAGAAGGGCTCATGTGTTCAAATAATTCCACCCATGAGACTCAATGCATGACATTTGACCAGAAAAAAAGACACATTTCACCCACTCATAATCTACTCTTCTTACATATTTCTTCTTGCCTCACAGACCTAAATACCTAGAAGGAAGTTTTCATATTGCACAGGGACCAGTCTTTATCTTCAGGAGTCTGAATTGTTTTTTTTAACTCTGTTCTACAGAGAGGTCACAGAATAAAAAGGTAAAAATTCAGTATTAAACACTAAGTACAAGAATATCTATGATTTGCAATCCCCGTGTTGAGAACGCCTTCTAGTCTTTCTGTTTTCTCTTAACAGCAAACAGGAATGATGGAGTTCTTACACAGTAGCTTAGATTTCACCACTCCATCTATTTTTTCTAAAGGTATTAATATAAGTAATATTATTGTATTGAATTCTTAGAGGCATAGATGATCCTATTGTTAGATTTCTACAGAATAAATCCTTATTAAAACTGCAACATACTAAATTATAAAAACATAGTGACCATAATTTACTTAGTAATTGCAAATTTGGGTGTTTTATATCACTATCTCTGACTTTCATGTAAATACTCAATCTCAAAAATCATTATATATATCGGGGGAAGCTGAGGCTCTTAAAGTTATGTGTTTATATGTTGGAAACAACTGAATTGAGCAGTAAAAATTATAGACAAAAGTCAACTTTAATCCAGAATAAAAACAGTTTGTAATCTGCAGCTTTACTTTCCCTTAAAATAAATTAAAATAATTAAGAAGAATCTTCAGTAATAACATTTCTATACTGTTTTTTTCAAATTTCCACTGGTAGATAATGGTTAAAATAATACAAATTTTATGACGGAGTGAAGGGGATTTTGTTCATGTGGTGATTTTGTAAGAAATAAACAAGATACTCGCCTCTGTGCGTTCTAGTTCACAAGTCTTCAGTCACATGCTGCCAGGAGCATGACATCCTGCTTTATCTTAGCCCCAGAGTGATGGAGGGAGTGCACCTTAGACTGAAACCTTGGACCCAAGAAGCTGTTCTTCCTTCAACTTGGCTTCCTCAGGTACTTCATTAAACCATACATAAACAACTGAATACAAAGTCTTAAGGAAAGAAGTTTCAATCCTCTGAATTTTTAAAAAAGAAATTTCTGGATCTGCTTTTAGAAGGTAGGTTCAAGAAATGACTGAAGCTGGAAAGTTGCTCAGTAATAAAGTTCTTGGCTCTTATGTACAATGTTCTAGGTTGATCCTCAACAGTTCAACAAACAAACCAATACACTATTATAAATCAACATCAGAAAAACAGAGCAAGTGTTTATAAAAGAATTTTCTCAACATTTATAGAAATCATTTTTAAGTCCTATAGTTAAAGCATAATTTGGAAATCGGAAGATTAGACCATAAAGTTTATACACAATGTGTGTGTGTGTGTGTGTGTGTGTGTGTGTACAAGTGTGCCTGCATAACTTGTATGAATCCTGTGCTATTCCTGTGTACACAGAGATTAGAATAGAATTCTGGCAAGTCAGTTCCCTCCTTCCACACTGCACAATTCCCTCTGGTTCTGAGTCTTTACTCCCTGAGCAAACCTGTAAGCCCAGAAGAAAATCAGGTATCAACTGTTGCTTAGATTATAAAATGCAAACTTGAGTACATGTTTGAATCTCTGTCTTTAAACACTGAAGAATTAGAAATACTAGAAATACACTGTGGATTAACTTCTTAACAATTATACTATACTTGGTTCTGAGATTGGAGGATGCTATGGCTGAAAGTGGAAAACATGAAAGACTAAGAAATTAGCAGACCCGGGACAGGACTCGACTTACTTAAATTTGTAGTGAGGTATAATTTCTTTTAGTTACTTTAGACAAGTTAGAATTTAATAATTTAAATGATAACACAAATTATAGATAATGAAAGGAGGGTTTTTCAATATTAATTTTACTCAAAATTAATAATTATTAAGGAATAAATTAATATGAAAACTTACTTTCTAAGATGTAGTGGACTCTGAAATTTATCTGTTTAAATTTTGACCTGTTTAATTCTCTGCTGATTAATGCTTGGTTTATTAGATAAATTCAGTTTCTCCAACCAAAGTATTATTAGTGAATTGACTGATGCCTTGACTATGTAAGCAAATATAAATTGAGTAGTAGTTCATTTTTTATCTTTTTACCTATTTAATTATTTATTTATTGGGTTAAAATTATTTATTTTCTTGAAGAATACAGTTGCCGAACTCAGTATTGTAAGGACTTAATACATTGATAATAAATACATTACATATTATATTGACCAAAGAAACCTGTCTTAATAGATACAGAAAAAAAAACACAATTTTTAAAAGAAACAGAATTTTCATTCCAAATAATATAAGAATTATTAGAATGTGTTCATAAAACATAGTCTCTATACTTGCAAGAAACCCATCCATGAAGCTTTTCTTTCAGGGTAAGGAGGACTGTAAAGTTTATGACTTGGTTCTTTGGTTGGCTCTTTTTTCCTATATGTGAAACTCATTCTGATATTTATTTTCAATAATCAGCTTCAAATTTATGGCTACAACATTCTAGCACAGAATATGGAGATATTAAGAAATAGTCACGATGACTGGCTTGCTGGATGAATTTTGACTCTGAGCATAGAAAAGGAGACATATGTAGAAATAAAGGGAACAGATTTTAGGATCTGACTTTATATGGTGGAATATTGTTTTCAAAACTTTGTGATGATTCATTGATAAAATATACCTAAATCTACTTAACCATTACTTTTTTAAACTTTTTATAGAAAAGTTCCTTGGAAGGATGTTTATGTGCCTATTGTGTCTTATTTTGATTGAATAAAGTAGCGGTCTAGTTATAATAATAATGCTAAAATGAACTTCTGTACAACTGAGAAGCTGTTGAAAATGAAAACTCATTTTGGAATCAGGTATACTGAGTCACATGTAGTTCCAGATGCCTGATTTTCTGAACAAAGAGCTGGCCAATACGGACCCAGGTTTATCTTCTTGTGATATAGAGATTGTGAAACCAAAACAAAAGTTCAGAGATAGATGATTTGTCAATGCAAGTACATAATAAATGATCCACAGATAATAAGAAAGTTAACTTCTGTTTTCATAAGCACAATTAAAGTATAAAGTAAGAAACTGTATTCATTTTCTCTGAAGATAGCCTTGACAGCAGCATCACAGTGAATTAAGGAGCAATGAGAGACAAAAGAAAATGTAGCTGTGCTCTTGTGAAGTTCTTCTAGGACTCAGATTTCTCCATGACACATGACTCTTCCTCTACTCTTTGTTCTTACTCATGGCCTTCTAAACCAGCTCTGCTCATTGACCTTAAAACTATTGATCCCAACCTTATAAGTCATTATTATATAAGAACCTCATCCTATATGGCCAAGGAAATGAAAACAGCCAAATTATGATTTTGTTTTTTTATTAAAAGGTATAATGACAAAACATAAAGACAGACAGATTAGGAAAAGAGGGCTGGTTACATATGACACGTCTTTATATGTACTTCCCTATAAAGTTCCTTGGTGGATGCATTAATCATCCTTATGTTTGCCTGCCTTGAAGGTTTCAGAACAGTACTGATGAAAATTTTTCTGTTTCTCTATTGTGGAGTTAAGGGTAAGACTACCTTTATAGTATATATGGATAGATGGCTAATTATTTTTGCTTAAATACTGAACTTTTTGTGTATTTCTCTTCTTATTCAAACTTCATTAGGCACTTTTCAGTTACAGAGACTTTTCTTTGAATCAGTGAAATTAAAAACTTAGCCATTCACTTAGCAGGGTTTTTATCGCCTACTTTTAGTTTCCAATAGACTTTTACTTTTAAAACTATCTTTTTGCAAATGCTATGCAATAATAATATGAATATAAATAATAGATTATAATAATTTGGCAAAAGCGTGAAATCTAAAATAACCACCAACTCTTTATTTGAAAAGAGAAATGCAATTTTTGTGGGCTCACAGCCTTTTCCATATGGAGATTGGATGATCTGAGCCAGTGCAGGTCATCTCTACCCTACAGGGGTGTTGGGAGAGTCCACAGTTCACAAGAGCTCAATTCTTTCCCATGAAGGCAAACTGTAAAGCACAAATTTTTGCCATCCATTTTATTTGCACTTGTTTATACCCTAACTGGATGGTAGCCTGCTAGACTGTAGGGCTTGTTATAACTTTGATATCAAGGTGTTTTGATGGAGAGCTTTAATTTTGTGCTTGCTAAAAAGTAAAGGGTATAAGATGGAAGCCTTCCCAGGTCTTTGAATCCTTAATAGTCTAAAACCTTCTGCCATATTAAAAATGTGCCATGATTAAATGCTTCCCAAGTTAAAACACTAAGAATGTGTCTACTAACACACTTACTAATGTAGGTAATGTAACTTCTCTTAGGAAACATTGTGCAGTTCTTTAGTTGTGGGCATATTGCTATTCTTGTACTCCTTAAAATGATGATGTCTAATGATCAGTTCCCAAAATGTATCACACTGTTACATTTCTGATGTGTAACACCTGCATTACTCTCTATGGTATAGCTTCCTCTACCGTATGATTTGCGAGCCAGGCAAACCAAAAGGAGATCAAGGAACCCAAGAGATGTGGGCCATCCATGAAGACAGATTCCGCATGCAGTTTATTCAAGCTTAGAAAAAAACCTTATATACCTAACTGCTGCACAAGGAAAATCTCCCAAGGCAAGTGGGAAATTACCAGGCCCCAAACATAGCAAAGAACAGCCTTATGGCCCTATAGCTAACCACCAGCGGGGGCAGAGGGAGCACAGAAACAAACAGGATGTTTTTTTTTTTTTTTTTTTTTTTTATAGTGTTTTATATGCTTCTGCTGCTACACTGTTACAATGAGGAGAATTCTTCCAAAGAAGCTAAACACTGCTCTTGAGTGTGGATCTAGAGACCCCCCCCCCCAGCATGGAAGAATTCAGGGGAGCCCCAAGGAAGGGTTGTGGGAAGAAGAGCACGCAAAGGGGCGCCCAGCAGCCTCCTACACTGTGTCAGAAACCTTATCAGATTTCTTGTTTAAAAGCTTTTTGTTTTCCAGAAAAAGAGATTTAAAAAAAAAAAAAAAGCAAAAGCAACCAAGACACACAAGGCACCTCAGCCTGATGCTCTGGTCTCGGGGAAGGAACATCACCCCCTCAGTTTTCTCTTCAGTGGGGGTAAGATCTAGTTTTCTCTTCAGTAGGATTAATATTGAGTATAAATAGATGGTCATGCTACCAACCCTGTAGGACCACAGACTGTGTTCCAAAGGGAGCCTGCCCTATGTGGAGAACCATAGAAATTCAGTAGTCTCGTGGGCAGGACAAAGGTAGCCATGATATGGGGCACTCCCTGGAGCAAACACAGGAGAGAGTGTGGCTGTGATACCCAGCATGCCCTGCAGGTTCCACACTGCTTGCTGTGGCTTGTTTGCTTGTCCTGCCAACTCGACACAAGCTAGTGCAGCCGTTCTCAGCCTTTCTAATGCTGTGGCCCTTCAATACAGCTCCCCACGTGGTGACCCCCAACCGTAGCATTGTTCTCTAGTGGCTGCTTCATAACTGTAATTTTGGTAGTTATGAATCATACTGTAAATATCTGTGTTTTCTGATGGCCTTAGGCCACCCCTGGGAAAGGTTCGTTTGACCCTCAAAGGAGTCGCCACCCACAGGTTGAGAAATGTTGAGCTAGAAGAGGGACCCTCAGTGGAGGAGCTGCCTCCATCGGATTAGCTGCTATACAAGTCTTTAAGATGTTGTCTTGGCTAATGATTGATGAGGGTGGCCCAGCCCACTGTGGGTGGTGCTGCCCCTGGACAGCCAAACTGAGCAAGCCATAGGAGACAAACAGGATGTTTTGCCGGAAACTGCAAGCTATCCTGAATATGAGCCCCAAGAGGAGAGGTGGACCTGTGGGCCCTACACTAATGTGATTTGATGATCCTGAAACATCTAGTGCTTTAAATCTTCAAATTTGTTAATTATATGCATATGCACAAAAAACTCATTTATGATTGGTGTCTCAATAAATCAAATAATTGCCATCTTTAACAGTAGCAACAGTTTGATCATCTCACACTATAATAAGGCTGAAGACTTAAAACTAAGTATCATAAAATGCACAATAAAATTGTAAGATCCTTATCATATAAAATGCATGGAGACCAAACTCAGATTTCCTGATGGATATATTATATTAATGTAATGGATACCTCAGTGTAGTTAAATTACATTAAATGGTTATTAATGCTTGAATAAACTTCAAGGAAGTGAGTACTGGTTGAAATGGGATAATATTTTGTTCTGCTAAATTATATGTTAATTGGTATTTCCTCTCTTGTAAAAGGACCTAAAGGGTTTAATAAAGTATGTGGTAGAAGCATTATTTTTCCTTTTTGAGATATTAAGACAAGAGCGTAACTGGAAATGATTCGAAGCCTTCCCAGGAAAATTCTTCAACATTTGTGATGACAAGGGTTTCAGAGACTCCCAAAAGTAAATAATTAAGGCTTCTAGTCCTCTGAATAATGACAGACCGAATCACTAGAGAAAATATTACAATGTATAGTTGTAGTTGAAATTTATTTTCTTATTTCATGTTTCATAGTGACCGAGAAGATGCGGTGAGCTAGAACTAAGGAAGGGAGAAAGAGGGAAGTCAGGAAGCAGAAATAGGAGGAGAATGACAAACACACACACACACACACATATACACACACACACATATACACACACACATACACACACACATACACACACACATATACCACACACACATATACACACACACATATGCACACACACATATACACATACACATATACACACACATATACACACATACACATACACACACATATACACACACACATATACACACACACACATACACACACACACATATATACACACACACATACACACACACACACACATATGGTGTGTTGGGGGGATAGACAGGTAGACAGAAAGACACAGACAGAGAAGCACTACCTGGCAGTAATTTTTATTTGATCAGATTAAAAACAACACAGTGGCTTTAAATTTTACCTGAGGAATATTGCTTCTTCAGCATGTAAAGAAAAATACCTGTATTTCAGATTTGAAGTTGCCTGGGTTAGAGAATTGTTGTAGGTTTTACTTCTACAGAGCATAGTTAACTCTGGCATAAATTTGATTTTTTTTATATTTAAGAGGTAAAGGTGTCTATAAGTTGTTTCATTTTCAATATTCCGCCTAAGTGAATGTAGTACATGAGAATGTGAAAGAAATTAAATCTGAGGATGTAAAGTAGAAACCAAATGTAGATTTATAGCCCACAATTAACTGAATTCTATTTAAACATTAGTTAAAGGCTTCAGTCCTCAGCCTTGTGTTTGGGGGAGGCACATCTCATTTTCTTCAGGGCTACGAGTCCTACAATGGTACTCAAGGGCCATGCAAAGAAAGTACAGGCTACTCAGTCTCAAATAGTAGACAGGACAGCCCAGACACAGGGGCCACATAACCAAGATGAAATATCTGTTGCACTGTGAAAGTTAAATCCTTCAGTCTGGCACCAGGAAGTGACCTCCCAACTCCATGGAGAGACGCTGCTTTTCAATTGAAACATACTTATCAACAGGAAGGTTAAGAAAAGAGAAACTACAGAAAATAAAGGAAGAGTCATTAATCAAGGCACCAAAGGGGGAAATTGTAAGTACATTCAAGTATAAACAAGAACCCTGGAAGGTCTCTGAAAGGTCAATGTAAATTTTTAACCATTTATGTCTGTCATAGGGGGGCTATGTTGTACTAAGGGCTTACAGAGTAAATTAGGTACTTTTGTTCCTGTATTCATTTGATCATCTGTGCAATACACACAAGCTAACTTCAAAAAATAAAGTTTCAGCTAAGCATCTACAGCTGAGATGTTCAAATACAATGCGATATCCTTGCCTACATGAGATAGTCATGCAGTTCTGAATTTTAGCTTTTGCAAGAGAGTCTGTCATTTTGAACACCCTTTCCAGACATGTTCATTTGAGATTACCAAGTTCGTTATTTTTAAATGTTCCACCTATTAGGTTGTGACAGTCTTACTTTCCTAATGATTTAAATCTGGAAAACACTTAGCTTCCAAATAATCCTCCATGCTCTACAGTTTGCATAGCTAGAACTTATTGTCTATATAGCTGTGTGAGGACAATTTATGCTGACACCTTCCCTTATTATGTCCACTCTGGAGAAAAATAAAAATAGTTATTCTGATGTCTAAACACTCTGTTCCTCATAACCATAGCACATGGGATATATCTTCCCTTCTCACAACACTGCCCACAGTGAACAGAGCAAATAAAAGATCTAATTCTAGATCAGCATATTGCTTTATCTACAATATTCTAAGAGAAAAAAAGTGAAACATTTTATCCTCCAGAAAAGTGAAGAACAAACACATCAAGAGTAATTTTTAGATGTGAAAATCTCCAGCAATGAGTGCTATGGGCTCCATGCAAAGCGCTGGTGACAGGCAGACCCGGATGCGTTTCGACCTCAGCGCTTCACTTTAGTAGTTTTGTGTTCTCCAGTGGATCCATGTCACTGCTCTTTCCTTCTCTTCCTTTGTCAAATGACTCAACATTAACCTAGGAAAATCTGTCATGAAGCTTTCAAAACCTGAGAGTAAGTGCTATGTCAAAGTTCCTGTTTAACAGGAGTGCATCAAGCATACTCATCGCTGTTATTGATACCACCCTGGTGGGGTCGTCAAGGATCTGCACCAGTAACCTGATATCCTGATTCATTAACTATACAAACTAAATTGCTTCATGCAAGTATATCTTTAATTATAAACATGTTACTTCTTTCTTTTAAGTCTCTTAATATTTAGATGTTCTTTTATTCAATATTTTGCTTGTTTTCTTTCATTCCCTATGAAAAGACAAAAATCCTGACTCTACTTTAAGAAGGAATGATCGTGTTTCCTTTGGACAACTCTCGCCTTGCATGTACTTTGCCTATCTTGTTTGATTCAATTCAGAAATGATCTTCTGCTATTTACGTCCTACCACAAGGGCGTTACTTTCCAGGGTTTTATTCTCCTCAAAAGGCATTAGGATTCCATGTAAGAACCAGTCGAGTATTGGGTGCCATGCATGTTCAGACTGATAGGTTTATCGTCTTGTTTCATTCTTTATCTTATCTCAAAAATATGACAAATCTAAGAGATACATATATTTTAGCCTGGGGTTTAATGTCCAAACTATTAAATCTTTACCTTAATTTTCTAGCATAACTTGAGACTATGATTATATTTGGAAAAAGCAAAACAGCCTGGGAAATATGTGGAATGAACAATGGAAAATGATATAGCCAGTCAGTCTGTGTCTCTGATACAAGCTAATCCTTGAAGTAGTCAACTCTCTTGTGGTAAATGAATTGATCTAACCTAGCAAATGGAGTAAGAGCCCATTGAAAGCTACTGCCCTGAAATACATCCTTTATGGAAATTCAAGCATGCTTACATGACCACAGCAATAATACCACCCAGAAACTTTGCAGATACTTATTAAATAATAAAACTGTTATAGATTAATTTTTAAATTATAGATTATAGATATAAGATTCCCTTTCTGATGGTTGATGGAAGGTGAGTGGAATTTCAGCATGGGAAGAAGGCTTTATAAACCTTTAAATGGTAGAGAACAGAAGGCAGCTATACCTGTATACCTGGGAACTTGTTTTCATGGTTAATGCAAATAGATCATTTGAGTCACCACTCACATATAACAGAGAAGAAAGTCCTTGCCTACATATACTACAGAAAGAGATGGTGAGAGACTCTGGACATTTAGTGATGGACACTGTCATAACATCCCCCCAGCCATTTATTATTTCCAACTGTTCAGCTTAGAGGCCATCAATTCATAGCCTTTTCATAGCGTTCGGGTTTATTGCTTCTGCTAGAGTCAGAAGGGGCAAAACAATCTTTCTAATGCGTTCAATGGCTTTTGAGTGAATTCTAGCTAAGCAGCATAAAATCTAACACAAGTTTCAACCAGCTGATGGGCAGAAGTTCTTAGGACAGGCTGCTTTATTATATGGTGGTGGGCCTGTAAGTATCGAAAAGGACTGTCTCCTGATGTCATGATAGGAAGGAGAAGATAAATATTAGGTCAGTAGAGAGGTTAATATAAGTACGCAGAAGCAATGGAGTGTACTGGTCACAGATGTCTGGCATGCTATTGTGTCAAGGGAAATTTGTGACTATAAAATGGCAATTATTATTAACCTAATAATGGTACCATTGACAATTTGAATCATATGGTATATCCTGAGAATTGTGGAAGAGCATGGCTCTCCACTGCATATTTGGCCTTAAACACTTTTAAACATTGCTTGCTGTTTAAAAGAAAGTCTTGTTGAAGCTATTACTAGTATTACTTTTTCAAAACATAAATGTACCATTTTCTCTGAGTGATAGGGGTCAATGAATCATAATTCACTCAGACCAAGTAGCAGGACATACAAAGTCTGTTCTCCCATTCAAATGCTTTTGTATCTTCCACTCCTTCAGTAATTTTTGGTGGAACATCCACTAGTTCTGATCACATTATTCAAATCATTGTATATATTGTATATAAAGATTAATTTAGCTTATAATTTATATACTTATAAATTGGTATTAATACATTAGCTAAAATAGTTTTGACTTATTATTGCATGGATGATGCTCTCTCCCATATATCACCTGAATAAAATGGAGAAATATGGGAAGGAAATAGAAACACATATTATGCACAACATACTCTGGATATAGAAACTAAACAAAAATATCTGCAAACTTGCACCAACTTCTGTTTGTACTTCCTCAGTAAATAGAGTCATAGAAGAATTAACAGTCTGCAATGAATGCCGATAAAGCACCTGCAGTGTTTTTGGAGTGGGTCAGCTGTTGTTGAGAACTGAGGCTGAACTTGAAATTAAGGATCACTAGATCCATAGTAAAAAAAAAAAAGTGTGAACAACATGGGAAAAGGGTGCATGGTGTGCACTCTGATACATGACCTCATAAACAAGTGTCCAGACATTAAATACTTTGAAGTTCATTGGGAGGCTTGTGTGACTGTGGAAAGTTAAAGAAAAATAACCAATCAAACCATTGGTAATTATGGATTAGGCTATGATGATACAAACTAAGATTTATCCCTTCTTTCCCCAGACAAATTTGCTTGCTATGAGTGCATATGTAAAGCTATTTTTCCTACTATTCAAAAGGTATTGACACTATAAATAAAAGCGATAGTAAAATCCTTTTCATTCTTCTCGTAAACTCTGAATGATGAAATAGCATCTGGAAGGTGTTGAGTTAAAAGGCTTTAGTGTGTATCTGTAAGAAGTGAGGGTTGATCAAGAAACTGGTCTCTGTTTCTCTAGGATTCTGCTGCCCCACTCTGGCAATACTTCTATAGTCTGATAGTACCAGCACCCTGTCTCCTACCATTCAAATAGTTAGACTTTAAGACAGCATTGGACATTTTGTTCTTATGTGGTTCATCTTTTAGAAATTTTCAGCCTCAGTTTCTCCCTCTATTTATCTGTATCTCTTTTTAAAGTCTAAGTTTTAATAATAAATTATGATCATCTCATCAGTAGAGAAGTAAAAGCTTTCTGTTTCAAAGGCTGGGGTTTATATTCACCAGCAAATGTCCTACTTCTGCTGACCTAACTTGTGAGAATAAGGTGTTCTGCCCCATCACGGCAAGCTCTTCAAGAGTTTCCTAAGTCTTGTCACTTCACAGCCCTTATACTATACTTGTACTGGAATTTGAAAAATCCCTGCTCGGAAACTCTTTAATGTTCTAAATATAGATTTCTACACATTGCTTGTAATTAATTTTCAAAGATAACATTAGTCATACTGGAGGTCCTGCTTCTAATCCTCCCCTGCTTTCATCTACAGACATGGACAATTCATCCATGGTAAAATTGAATTTTAGCTATAATTACAAAAGTTTGAAATTAAATCTCACTAGTGCTATACTCTCATTAATATAGGCCAAAAAAGAGAGAAAGAGAGAGAGAGAGAGTGGGAGAAAAGAAAAGAAAAAAAAAGCCCGATGTGCTTAGGATTAATGTGATGGACAAAAGTAAGATTTCATTTTTAACTTTTATAATTAATTTGGGAAACATGTAATAAGGGATTTTGTTTCAGAGGAAGTTCTGAGGTTCAAGGAAAACATCCCAGCAATCTATCAAACCCTGACACACTGAGGAATCTTGCATAAGATTGCTGTAAACTAGAGCCCAAATTATTTCCCATCCTAGACATAATACACAATAGCTCTCAAACCTGGGGCAAATGAGACTGAGGTTTAACCAACTGAAGATGGAGTCTTCTCCAGAGAATCCTGCCATTTTACACATTACAAGACATTACTTAAGCCAATTGTGTTGACAATCAGTGTAATCATAAGGAATACAGTGTCCCCACTAGGGGACATTTCTTCTGACCATTATTTATATTATCACAGGACATGAAGTTCAAGTTACTACGATCTAGAAAACTAAAACAAACGCACAAACATATGAAACCCAGACTCCCAGGCATGCTCAAATGTACACAAATCCTTGCTTCTTTTAGCTCACATTTTTTTTTTCTTAAAGACAACTGTGGTCTATGAAATTAAATAATCTCAAGCTTCTAAGTTAAATGTTAATTTTTGCTTAAATAATTATAATCGAGAGATTTAGATCATCATATAGTTTTGGGAGATTATAGATAGCACTATGTGAATTGCCTCAGTGGGAAACCATGAGACAAGAGAGATATGGGGATCCTCAATGATCCAAAGCAGTAGAAACCGTGCAGGATCTATCAATGCGAAATCAGTACACATACTTCCTTTGGTTTAACATATACGTATGATTGGAGAATTCCCTTACTTTTCTGTGATTTGTATATTCCATTACTTCCCATACAACGGCAGCTTATAGAGCTAAAGATAAAATGTGGTTTAAAAGAGAGATTTTCATATTTTTGGAGAACTACTACCTGGTTTAAAAGCTACATTACAGGCATCAGCTAAATATTTAGACATAATATGGCCAGACTCAGGTTGACCTGTCCATATATCTCTTATTTTATTGAAAAAGATATCAGTTTAAGAATTTCAAGATCGACTCTCCTTTGGATCAATGAGATTTGATTGTTACATTGCTGAAAAATTTCCAAATGAATACAAAGTTAAGGATAAACAATTAAAAGCAAAATTATATTTATGACTAATAAATGGTTACCAATTAAGTCAAGAGATACATTCATAAATGAAATATCAACTCCCCTCATTATTTTGGCAAAAAATACAAGACATGGATTAGTTCGACGGCTTTATAAGTGGTACATCAGAGGAGTTAATTTTGGTAAACAAATCAACAGGAGAAGTGGTGCTTCTGCTCATGTAATTACATTAATTAAAATCTAATTATTCAAATATACATCTTTTATCATTATTCTTGGTAACAGATCACTGCAATATTATCCTTTAGTATAAATTACTAAGTGCTGAGTGGCTCAAGATGATGGAAAGCTGTTTGAAATTTATCTTTCTAGAAAGCATCTTCTGATAATAAAAGATCCCGGCAGTTCCGGACATTCACTCCCGCATGTCAATGTCCTTTTAATTGGCACATAGAAAGCTTGTTGAAAACAATTAAAGATGAAAAGTAACCCAAAGGCGTATGTGTGTGGGTAGGAGGGAGATATCACTTACAAAATCCACATGGTTTATTTAGTAGAAAACAGAAAACAACAATGTTTCCAATGAACATTTGTTTCATTTGGGTATAGTTCTCAAAAATGTGATATTGATATAGTTTTTATCTGTGTTATATTAGACTGAAAACTAAATATGGTAAATGATGCAGAGCAGATAGATACTCGTTTATTGAGGTTTGCTTTTCAGGTCTCTGGCCCTCACCTGTCTAAAGTACTGATGTGTTTTGTACTCTTCTGTACAACAAAATTGTACACTTATCTAAAGACTGAAAGCCAAGATCAAGATAGGATCAAGAGATTTAGAAAAATAGTTGAAATACATCTTGTATAGTCCAGTCAAATAATGGAGTAATCATATTTTATCCTGAAGGATTGTGTATTCAGGTGAATGCTTCACCCCTGATGGTATCCATATACCCAAAGAGTCTAGAAAGTTCTAGTGGAAGTTCTACCCCAAGCCCTTCTCCCATCTCTCTCCAAATCCTGCTGCATCTCAGAAAGCAGGCCAAATGTTGACTCCTCCCCTGGAGAGGCTCAAAACTACTCCCACAGGGTAAATAATCTAGCCCCCCCACCAAAAAAAAAAAACAGACAAGTGATTTTCATGTCTTCCTTTCTTGTCTCCTCTCTCAGGGGCTGGAAAACCACCTGGGAGTTTTTTCATCAATTAAACCTGGGCATTTTTAATTTGTTTTGGTTTGGTCTGATTTGGACTGTTACAATGAAAGATAGGATTATGAGGTGCAGAAACTTTTCATAGTGTACAATCATTTTTCTACCACAAATTGCATGTCTTGTCTTACTTCTGCTATGCCAAGTGGAAAAGGCAGTTTCTGCAGAGACTGGTGCTTTTTAATCAGTCTACGTGGGAAACCAGGACAACTTTATTGGTGTTTGCTTGTCAAAGCACCTGTCATAAAAATGAAGTATACATGTCAGTTCAATTATTCTGCAGAACTTCAAGTTCCATATATTATAATTATGAGATAAAATATTTCTAAAGTGGAAAGTAATGTGGTAAATGCCTTTGATTAATAAAGAACTGCTTTGGACTTATAGCAGGGCAAAACAGAAGTGGGCAGGGAAAACAAAACTGAGTGTTGGGAGAAAGGAGGCAGTGTCAGAGATAATCCATGGAGCCCTGCTGGAGACAGACATACTGAAACTTTGTTGGTAGGCCACAACCTCGTGGTGATGCACAGATTAATGGAGATGGGTTGAATAAGAGTTAGCCAATAAGAAGTTAGAGATAATGGACCAAGCAGTGATTTAAATAATACAGCTTCTATGTGATTATTTCAGGGCTAAGCAGTTGGGAACTAACTCGTGGCCTCCTTACTACAGGAAAGAAAGTTATTTCTGCCAAATTCAGGAAATGACATAATTTTTCACAAAACATGCAGAGCACATTTTACACACACACAAAAACAAACAAACAAGAGTTTGTGCCCTTTTCTAGAGTTCTTCTTGTAAAGCAAGATAAAAGGGGAGCTGGATATGTTTCATGCTAGTTCAATACCTTTCCTGAGAAGCTGATTGTTACTTTAGTTTCTAGGAAGACAAAGTAAGATAAAATCAGGTCTTGTTTACTCTTTCTAAGATCTGTAAAAGACTTAAAATAACAAAATTTGAGTGAAATGGAAATTAAATGTACAGTTTAAAGATGAGGTAAGAGGTCACTCACTGTTGGTTAACTCTAAATAAATGTAGTTGGTAAAATGTGAGTGTCTTCAACCACTGTTTTTACCAAATATACTTAGGACAACATTTCTTTCAACAATAACAATGAAATCATAATAGATATCTGCATATTATTCCACAGATCCCTAAATCTTTGAAGATTTAATTTCCATTTCACTCAAATTTTGATCATGCTATAAAGCTATCCTACCATATCTTCATTTTTATAGCCTATGTCTCTAACGTCTGTATTCTATTAGTGAGCCTTGTGTTGTGGGATATTACTTTAACTATTTAAAGATGTGTTGCTTTTTTATGGTACACTTGTTTATCTATGTAAAGATGTATTGCTAAGGCATCTGATTTGTGTAATAACTAGCTGAACAGCCAATAGCTAGGCAGTAGAGGGATAGTGAGAATATACACAGGAGGAATCTAAGCTCCATAAGAGAATAAGAGAGAACAGAGAATGAGTCAGAAAGAGAGGGAGACACCCTGAGACAGAAGCCAGGTAGCTGTCAGTGAGCCAGACATGGAGGAAACAGGAAAGCAAGATATGCAGAATGAAATAAAGGCAAAAAATCCCCTGAAGCAAAACAGATAATGATAAACATGAAAACAAGAGCTAAGATGAGGCGGAACATTCATATCTAATAATAGGTCTCCATGTCATAATTTGAGAACTGGTGGTTTTTCCAAAAGAAAATGAGTTACAACCCTAAAACAAACTTTAAATTTCTTTTTCCTTTTCTTTCTTTCTTTCTTTCTTTCTTTCTTTCTTTCTTTCTTTCTTTCTTCTTTTTAGTGAGTTTTGATACAATGTTATAGTTGCATACATGTATGCCATGTGGGGTTAGTAAATACGTGATGGCAGCTAGTTAAGGAAAGGGAGAGGTATTTTGACTCACATTTCATTTGCATAGACCATCAGTGAGGGGAACGCCAAGGTGACTGGTAACTGTTATAATCAAATTCAGAAGTGTGCTTGGATACGGTTTGCCAGTATTTTGTTGAGGATTTTTGCGTCGATGTTCATGAGTGAGATTGGCCTATAATTCTCTTTCTTGGTTGAGTCTTTGTGCGGTTTTGGTATCAGAGTGACTGTAGCTTCATAAAAGGAATTTGGCAATGACTCTTCTGTTTCTATATTGTGAAATACATTAAGGAGTATAGGTATTAGGTCTTTTTGGAAGTTCTGGTAGAATTCCGCATTGAAACCATCTGGTCCTGGGCTTTTTTTGGTAGGGAGGTTTTTGATAACAGCTTCTAATTCTTCGTGACTAACAGGTCTATTTAGATTGTTCACCTGGTCCTGGTTTAACTTTGGTATATGGTATTTATCTAAAAAAGTGTCCATTTCTTTTACATTTTCCAGTTTTGTGGCACACAGGCTTTTGTAATAAGATCTAATGACTCTCTGAATTTCCTCTGTGTCTGTGGTTATGTCCCCCTTTTCATTTCTGATCCTATTAATTTGCAAATTCTCTCTCTGCCGTTTGATTAGTTTGGATAGGGGTTTATCAATCTTGTTGATTTTCTCCAGGAACCAGCTTTTTGTTTCATTGATTCTTTGGATTGTTTTCTGTGTTTCTATTTTGTTGATTTCAGCCCTCAGTCTTATACTTCTCCTATCTGAGTCTGCTTCTTTTTTTTTTTCTAGAGCTTTCAGGTGGGCTGTTAAGTCTCCAATGTATGCTTTCTCTGTTTTCTTTAATTGGGCACTTAGTGCTATAAACTTTCCTCTCAGGACTGTCCCATAAGTTTGAGTAGATTATTTCTTTATTTTCATTGAATTCGAGGAAGACTTTAATTTCTTTCTTTATTTCCTTCTTGATCCAGGTGTGGTTCAGTAGTTGACTATTCAGTTTCCATGAGTTTGTAGGCTTTCTGGGGGTATCATTGTTGTTGAATTCTAACTTTAATCCATGGTGATCTGATAAGACACAGGAGATTACGAATATTTTTTTGTAACTGTGGAAGTTAGCTTTGTTACCAAGTATGTGGTCAATTTTCGAGAAGGTTCCATGAGCTGCAGAAAAGAACGTATATTCTTTCCTATTTGGGTGGAATTTTCTATAGATGTCTGTTAAGTCCATTTGATTCATTACCTCCATTAATTCTCTTATTTCTCTGTCAGGTTTCTGTCTGATTGACCTGTCCATTGGTGAGAGAGGAGTGTTGAAGTCTCCTACTATTAGTGTGTGCGGTTTGATGGCTGCCTTGAGTTTTAGCAATTTTTCTTTTATGTACGTGGGTGCTTTTATATTAGGGGCATAGATATTCAGGACTGAGACTTCATCCTGATGAATTGTTCCTGTTATGAGTATAAAATGTCCGTCTCCATCTCTTCTGGTTGATTTAAGTTTGAAGTCAACTTTGTTAGAAATTATGCTCCACAAAAACAGGTAACTTCAATATCAAATCAAAACAACTTTGAGATATCATCTTACACCTGTCAGAATGGCTAAATCAAAAACACCAATGATAGCCTTTGCTGGAAAGGTTGTGGAGGAAGGGGTACCCTCATCCATTGCTGGTGGGAATGCAATCTTGTGCAACCACTTTGGAAATCAGTGTTTCCATTTCTTAGGAAATTCGAGATCAACCTAACCCTGGACCCAGTAATACCACTCTTGGGAATATACCCAAGAGATGCCCTATCTTATGACAAAAGCATTTGTTCAACTATGTTCATAGCAGCATTATTTGTAATAGCCAGAACCTGGAAACAACCTAGATGTCCTTCAATGGAAGAATAGATGAAGAAAGTGTGGAATATATACACATTAGAGTACTATGCTGCAGTAAAAAACAATGACTTCTCGAATTTTGCATGCAAATGGATGGAAATAGAAAACACTATCCTGAGTGAGGTAACCCAGACCCAAAAAATGAACATGGGATGTATTCACTCATAATTGGTTTCTAGCCATAAATAAGGGTCATGGAGTCTACAATTGGTGAACCTAAAGAAGCTAAATAAGAAGGTGAACCCAAGGAAAAACATATAGTTATTCTCTTGCCTATGGGAAGTAGACAAAATTGCCGGGGAGATCTTGGCGTGGGGTGGGTTGGGGGTAAGGGGAGATATGGAGAGAAAAGTGAGAAGGGGAGAATGGGAGGAACTTGGGGAAACAGGATGATTGGGATAAAGGAAGGCTAGATAGGGGAGTACGGAAGCACAATTCTTAGTTAAGGGAGCCACCGTAGGGTTGGCAAGCGACTTGAACCTAGAGTGGCTCCCAGGAGCCCAAGGCGATGTCCCCAGTTAGTTCCTTGGGCAGATGAGGATAGGGAACCTGAAACGACCCTATCCTATAGCAATACTGACGAATATCTTGCATATCACCATAGAACCTTCATCGGGTGATGGATGGAGATAGAGACAGAGACCCACACTGGACTGAGCTCCCAAGGTCCCAATGAGGAGCAGAAGGAGGGAGAATATGAGCAAGGAAGTCAGGACCACGAGGGGTGCACCCACCCACTGATACAGTGGGGCTGATCTATTGGGAGCTCACCAAGGCCAGCTGGACTATGACTGAAAAAGCATGGGATAAAACTGGACTCTCTGAACATGGCGAACAATGAGGGCTGATGAGAAGCCAAGGACAATGGCATGGGGTTTTGATCCTACTTCATGTTCTGGCTTTGTGGGAGCCTAGCCAGTTTGGATGTTCTCCTTCCTAGACATGGACGGAGGGGGGAGGACCTTGGACTTTCCACAGGGCAGGGAACCCTGACTGCTCTTTGGACTGGAGAGGGAGGGGAAGAGGAGTGGGGGGAGAGGGAGAAGGATGGGAGGAGGGGGAGGGAAGTGGGAGGCTGGGAGGAGGGGGAAACATTTTTTTCCTTTTCTCAATAAAAAAAATAAAATATAAAAAAATTCAGAAGTGTGTGTGTGTGTGTGTGTGAGAGAGAGAGAGAGAGAGAGAGAGAGAGAGAGAGAGAGAGAGAGAAAGTTTTTCAGCTAATTTCTCCTTTATATGCAGTTTAAGACTTGTTCCTGGGGATAATAATGGCCAGTTGTAGGGTGAGATTTCCCACGTAATTAATCTAATCATGATAAGCATATAGAGTATGGCCACAGGCTATCTAATCTAGATAATCTTTAAAATATGCCCAGAAGCTTTTCAGCAAAGTGATTCTAGATCTTTTCAAATCATCATTTGTCTTAGTGATAAATTTCAAAATTCATTATTTCAGAAAATTTGAAATATGAGAAACATTACTATCAAGAATAGTCACCTCCTGTTTATATAGTGACCAGAAACTTTTTCTCCCATCTAACTGAAACTTTATATACTGTGATCAAAATCATCCTTGTTCTTCTCCACTTCTACCAACAGTCTCTGATTTTTGCCTACTTATTTTTAAGGTTTATAAAGTTAATCTCCTTAGGTTACACATAAAAGCAAGATTTGTTTATCTGAAGTCCACTGTTTTTAAATGCTGTATTTCAATATGTGTTTTTATTTTATATATTGTAGTCCTTATTTGTTTTAATCTTCTCATTGCCTTCTATTATGGTTTCTGTCTCTATTTCCAGGATCTAAGTATCATATTTACCTCATAAGATATTATTCAAATTACTCCATTAAACCATGTCACACTCAATATAGGAAAGTGTTTTTATTGTTTCCGCTGATAGCTCATCACGTATTTCCTATTATTGGCATTTTAAATGACCTTTTACTCTGTTATTTTTATGCTGAAGATTATATAAAAGTATGCTACTTTCTTTATTCACTTATATCTTGATAGATAGATTGTTTCCATTGCTTGCCTATTATACATGGTGCTGCAATGAATTAGGAATGCTTATGTACACCAGCCATTTGGAGATTTGCAACCAGAGTAGTAAAGCAGGTAATCAGGTACCTCTTCCTTTTTAGCCTCTTACATTCTGCCAACACTGTCTTCCAACTCTTTATACGCATTTACATTTACAACAGCTTGAAAAGGTTTTCTCTCTGCCACAAACTAGCACTGATTGTATATAGTATTTTAGCATTTTTATTTTATTGTTTGCTACTGAGGGTTGGAATTGCCATGTCCATTCTGGCTATGAATGCCTTGTCAGACTCAAACATCACAAATATTTTCGGCAATTCAGTAAAGTTTCCATTCACACTGTTGATATTACTTCAACTGTACCAAGATATTTAATTTGACACACTTTTGGCCATGTTTTTCATCACTACCCCTGTCCCTGTCTTTTCTTCTTTCTCCTCCTCATCCTTTTTTTTCTTCTTGCTATTATAATCCAGTGTTCCAAGGATTTTTTTTTCTTTTCGTTTCATTAGAAAAAAAAATTGGGCTTCAAAATCTCCTGGAGTGCATTGATTTCCTTTCTTACCATGTGAGATTAATTCATCCACATAATGCAAATAAAATGAGCTCTCTATGTGGAAAATATAGCATTACTTAAATTATAAAGCTGTTTTCTCTATACTTTAAAACGTCCTTTTCTTGAATGATTCAGGTGCTTGTATATCCATTTAAAAGCTCATTTTTCAAACTCTTATTTTGTTTTAAGAGTAAATTCAGTGTGTGTGTGTGTGTGTGTGTGTGTGTGTCTGTGTGTGTGTGCGTGTGTGCATGCACATGTGTGTTTAATTGCAATTCATATAGTTTAATTGCCATTGATACAGTGGCCCATTTTTCTTTCTTTTTTTTTATTGAGAAAAGGAGAAAAAAAAAAACAAGTTTCCACCTCCTCCCAGCCTCCCATTTCCCTCTTCCTCCTCCCACCCTTCTCGCCCTCCCCCCACTCCTTTCCCCCTCCCTCTCCAGTCCAAAGAGCAGTCAGGGTTCCCTGCAGTGGCCCATTTTTTACCTCATTCCTCTGTGAGACTTCACCATACTCTGTTGGGTCTGTGTCTTAGTTAAGGTTTCTATTGCTGCAATGAAACACCATGAACAAAAAGCAAGTTCAGCAGGAAAGGGTTTATTTAGCTACACTTTCTCACTGGTGGTCATCATTAAAAGAAATCAGTACAGATACTCAAACAGGGTAGGATTCTGAAAGCAGGAGCTCTTGCAGAAGCTGGGGAGAAGTGCTGCCTATCAGCTTTCATCATATGACTTACTCAACCCACCTTCTTATAGAACCCAGGACCAACAGCCCAGGGATGGAACCACCCACAATGGGGTGTGCTCTCCCCATTTATCATTAAATGATGTAAACCTTGTAGCTGAATCTCATTGAGGCATTTCCTCAACTAAGGCTACCTTCCTCTGATGACTCTAGTTTGTGTCAACTTGACACACAAAATCAGCCACTACAATGGATCCCTTGCCAACTTGTCATACAAACACATCATTATTAAGCCACACTTTCCTTGTTTTATTCATACCTAAGATCTCACATTAAAATCATAAAAATTTTAAAACTTCCAAAGTCTTTACAAATTGAATCTTTAAAATATGTGATCTCTTTTAAAAGTTCAAGGCTTTCATCCTTTGAAAACCAAAATTAAAAGCCTTCTTCAAAAGGGAAGAACCAGGGCACCATTACAGTCTAAGCCAGGCAAAACTAAACTCCAACAGTATAATAACTCGATGCGCAATGATCTGGGACTCACTCATGATCTTCTGGACTCCTGCAAAGGGGTATGGTTACTTCTCCAGCTCTGCCCTCTGTATTACACACACGTTATCTTCTAGTTTCCTGCTGCCTCAACTCCACTGCTACTGCTGCTCTTGGTAGTCATCCCACAGTACTGGCATCTCAACATGCTGGAGTCCTCTCCTACAATTGGTATTGACTGACTTTTTTTTGTCCTGCTCTGTTCCCGTAATTGTTATGTCTCAAAGAAATCACACAGAGGTCTACATTAGTTATGAACTGATTGGCCTTGTATTTCAGGCTACTCATTAACTCTTACAACTTATATTAGCCCATTATTCTTATCTGTGTTAGCCACATGGCTCAGTATCTTTTTCAGCAAGGCAGTCACATCTTGCTTTTTCTGTGACTGGTCCAGGACTGCAGACCAAGCTTTCTTCTTCCCAGAATTCTCCTGTTCTCATTGATCTGCCTCTACTTACTGTCTGGTTGTCCCACCTATACTTTCTGCCTGGATACTGGCCAATCAGCGTTTATTTAAAATATAATTGACAAAATACAGATCATTGTCCCACAACAAACTGGACTGCACTTTTACCAATATCCTCTAATTGAATTTCCTCATGGTGACAGTCCTCAACTTCTTTGCATGACCCCTTTTGTCCTGGGTCTTCAGTTGTCACTGAGGCTGTAGTTTCACCAATGGCCTTTTGGCATTTTACAGAGTCAAACCTCAGCTTCTCTCCACGACCCTTCATGCCGTAAAAAACAGTATCACCTGGGAGATGCTTATACATTAGCAAATCCTGCTGTCAGCAGGAGGAACAGCTTTGGTTGCCTCTGGAACATGACTTCTCAGTTCAGATAGCACCTCTCAAAAGATTTCAACTCAACGATGTTGTTCTATTCTTAATCACTGCTAATTTCTTAGCTTTAGCTAGCCATCACCAATTGACGCAGTAACATAAAGGTTTCACTTTAGTAGTTCCGGTATCTTGTTATTCGCAGCTGATTCTTCAGCTCCACCTAATAATAACCACAGAACTGTAAATCAAAATAGCAAGTAGTTTTGATAGAGTCTTTAAATTTTCTCTTTATAATATCACAAGTCAGGCCTCCATCTTCTGCACTGTTCTCAATATTCTTATCTTCCAAGGTCCCCCAGAACATTCCACAGAACTCTTAACACTCAATGGTTCTTCTAGTCCAAAGTTCCAAAGTCTTTCCAAAATCCTTCCCAAAACCTGATTTGTTTCAGCAATAACCGACTGGTATCAGTTTGTCTTACAGATTTTATTGCTGTGAAGAGACACCATGATGACACTAACTTTTTTTTAAAGATTTATTTATTTATTATGTATTCAATATTCTGTCTGTTGTATGCCTGCAGGCCAGAAGAGGGCATCAGACCCCAATACAGATGGTTGTGAGCCACCATGTGGTTGCTGGGAATTGAACTCAGGACCTTTGGAAGAGCAGGCAATGCTCTTAACCTCTGAGCCATCTCTCCAGCCCGACACTAACTTTTATAAAGGAAAACTATTAATTGAGTGTGGCTCATTACAGTTTCAGAGGTTCACAGAGCGTGATCATCATGGTGGGGAGAATGGCAGCTTGTAGACAGACAAGACAGGCTACTGAATCTGAGAGTCCTACAACTTGCAGGCAGCAGGCCATCAACTGAGACCCTGGATGGTACCCTGTGCATAGCAAACCTCAAAGCCTGTCCCCACAGTTTCACACTTACTCCAACAAGGCCACACATCCTCACAGTGCCACTCTTTGTCATGTCCTGGGGCCAAGTCCATTTAAACTACTACATTTCCCTCCCTTGATCACCTAACCTTGTAAAAATGTCATAATGCAAAATGTATTTAATCCAATTTTAAAAGTCCATATAGTGTATAATAGTCTCAACAATGTTTAAAAGTTCAAAATCTCTCTTCAGATTCGTGCAATCTTTTAACATTAATATTTTATGAATCAAAATCAAAAGACAGAACACATCCTTCCAACATATAATGGTCCAGGATTTATATTACCATTTTAAAATGTAGGAAAGGGAGCATAATGAGGAAATTCTGCACCAAATCAAGACAGAATACCAGAAGGGAAAACTCCAAAACCTACATCTTTATGTCTGATATTAAATCATTATCCAAATCTCCACCTCCATTCAGTTTTGTTGACCGCAACACATTTCATTCTCTTTGACTAGTTTCACTTGTGTTAGCAACTCTTCTCGGAAGGTATCACAGGAATCTGGCATCTCTAATATACTGGATTCTGCAAGGCAACCCAAGCTTCAACTTCACAGCTTCTTGCAATGACCTCTCTACTAGGTTTCAATTCAGGGACATCCCTTTCACTTGGCTTTATTTTGGGCCTAGAGGAAAATTCCATAATCGCTTTTATCCATTCTTAACCCTAAATCCAGAACCACATGGCCAAAACTGTCAAGTTCTGTTGCTTACTGGTGTTGGAACTTGGGATCCTTGTTCAATTATGTAAAGACCAGCTTTCTGTCCTTCACTACCTAAGCCTGGTTGTTCTGAAACTTTCTCTGTAGACAAGACTAGCCTCAAAGTCAGATATTTGTATTTCTCTGCCTTACCAGTGCTGGGATTAAAGGTGTGTTCCACCACACCCAGTTCTAAGCTTTTCTTTAGTTCCTCTTCACAAGTTGGAAATTTAGCTGAGTAGTAACTGTATCTTGCCCTGAGGTCACCACTCCTTTAATCCATTTCTTAATCTGTTTCTCTTCTTGAACAGAGGGTTTAGTGCCACTAAAAAAGAGCACCAGCTCTTTTTCTCCTCAAAATTTACATTTTATAATTTACCCTACTCAGCTTGGTAAATTTTCATTATAAATCTTCATTAGATTTACCACTAATATCTACATGGTAGTGTCTATATTAGACTGTTTTGAAATTTTTTTCTGCCAATGGTTTAATCCAAAACTCTTCTATTTACCCTTAGGCAGACTCTTTGGCCCAGGGCCAAAAGAAGACATCTGCTTCACCAAAACATTGCAATGCCAGTCTCTAGGTAACATACTAACATTCTTCTCTTCTGAAACCTCTTGATCTCTACAATTCATCATATTACATTCAGTGCTATTGTCTTCCGTGCTCCTATTAGTATGGCCCATTAAGCCATGCTTAAAGCATCCCACTGCTTTCCTTGTCTAAACTGCCAAAGTCCATATTACTTTAAACAAAACCATGGTCAGGTGGTCAGGTCTGTCACAGAAATGTCCCACACCTGGCATCTATTTGTTTTAGTTAGGGTTTCTATTGCTGCAATGAAACACCATGACCAAAAAGCAAGTTGGGCAGGAAAGGGTTTATTAGGCTTTCACTATAGCATTCATTGCTGTTCAACACTGAATAAAGCCAGGACATCAACTCAAATAGGGCAGGATCCTAGAGGCAGGAGCTCATCCAGAGGCCATGGAGGGGAGCTGCCTATTAGATTGCTTCCCACAGCTTGCTCAGCCTACCTTACTATAGAACCCAGGACCAGCATTCCAAATATGACACCACTCACCATGGCTCTCCCATGGATCACTAATAAAAGAAATACCTTATAGTATATCTCATGGAGGCATTTCCTCAACAGAGGCTCCTTCCTCTGGTGAATTTAGCCTATGTGAAGTTTACACACAAAACTAGCCAGTATAGTCTAGGCATGTTTACATGTTTCTCTACACACAAGAGGCAAGATTCAAGGTATAGGCTCTCAGGTTTTTATTTATTTCCCCATATGTTACGGGAGGTCCTCCCACTCCTCCAGCCTATCGCCGCTGAGATACCAGCCCATTGGGGCGTGGTCTCTCTCCCTTTAAAAAAGCGGCCACTTCCCTCTCCTCTCTCTCTTCACTTCCTGCTCCGCCAGAGACTAGACTCACTTCCTGGTTGCACAGAGGGCTGACAGTGATCTGTAAGTTTTTTCCCCTTTAAATAAATACCACCCTATTAATCATAATTCCAAACTGGTGTGGCATAGTTTATGACTTCCGCCTTCATTTGGCACCCAACGTTTGGTTTTAGAACCTCTCCTTTCCCCGCTCGGCTGCCGGCCGCGAGTTCGGCTTGGCGGGAGCCCTTCCTTCCTCAGCCACCGCCTACGGCCTTGGCCTCCCCACGTGGATTTAAACTCCACAGGCCCCATAGTCTCTGCCGCGTGGTTTGCTCTTTTCTGAGTCGTTTTTAAATCTCCCTTGCAAGCACAGCTCTTAAGTGGCACGAACCAGAGCATGCCGTTGCTGAAAGCTGCAACCCCTCAGGGTGACTCTGTCACGTGGAGGCATAAGCAGCTTCCAGGTTGCTCTTCTCTCTACGCCTGGATTCTGGGTTTCTGGTTCCGTCTCTGGAATTGATTTAATTACATTTACTTTGTTGAGCAACTTACATTTTCCAGTTTTTAACAAATACTAGGCGGACTCTGAAACAGGACTCTGTTTTCATCACGACTTGGCAACAGCGCCACCTGCTGGATAATAGGTAATATGGCAGTTTTCGTTTCCAACGCGAATTTTACTGTTCTGGTTGCCAATATAATGGGTTATATCATGCAAGGTTTATATGACTATGGGGATAACTTAATTTACTGGTTACTAGGCTTCAGTATTCTTTTGAATATTCCATCATTTAGGAAGATCATGGCACTCCTAAGAACCATACAATCTTTACTAGAAACTCATGCAGGTCAGGAGATTCAGGATTCAAAAGAGACAATAATAAAGACAATAATAAAAAGACTTAAATGATTGAAGAAATGATTGGAGCTGGTGAACAGAGTAATAAGGCACAAGGACAGGATACAATGCCAACACCAGCCATTAGAACTGGCTTACCAAAGGTTTTAGCGGCATACCCTATACTTAATTCTGACAAAGCATCAACTTCTAAAGGCTCAAAGGGAGTCAGAGAAGCTAGATGGACGCCAATAGCAATGAATGATCTAAAAGAAATTAAGCAAGCTATTGTTAATTTTGGCTTGCACTCTGCATATGTAAAGGAAATGATAAGGACTTGGGCTTCTAATGTTAGAGCTACCCCCCATGATTTCCATCAGTTAGTGTCTGCAGTTTTAGATAATGGACCTTCCTTGATGTTTGGGATTTATTTCAGAGAAGAATCCAAACATATGGAATAGCAAGGAAGAGCAAAAGGTGTCGAGGTTTCCCAAAATCAAATTCTTGGTGCAGGAGAATATGCTGATCCACAGGTCCAAGCTCTTTATGATGATGAAGTACTATGTCTATGTCACCAAGCAGCTTTAAATGCTTGGAATAGGATACAAGATCCAGCAAAAAGGGTTGAATCATATACTAGAATTAGGCAGGGATCGAGAGAACCCTTTATTGACTTTTTGCAAAGATTAATTAAGGCTCTGGACATAGGGGTAACAGACCCAGAAGCTAGACGAATACTTCTTGAATCTCTAGCTTTTGAGATTGCAAACATAGAATGCAAAAAGATAATTGGGCCTTTAAAGTCTAGATCAGCACCTATGGATGAATGGATTCAGCATACGATGAATGTTGAGACGTTTAGTTATAACGATGAACCTTGGGTAGGAGAAGTGATTTCCACAGCAATGAGGAGACATCGAACTGCCAGGTGTTTTAATTGTGGTAAATTAGGACATCTGAAAAGGGATTGCAGGCACAGAATTTCTAGGAATATTATCTCCTCTGGGAATGACAAAAATAGGAGACCTATGCTTTCAGGTATATGTAGGAGATGCGGTAAAGGCCGACATTGGTCCAATGAATGCAGGTCAACAACAGACAAACAAGGCAACCCGATACCATCGGGAAACTCCTTGAGGGGCCTCTCGCAGGCCCCCAAGCCAACAGTGGCCCAGTCATTCCCAGTCACAGTGGAGAACGTGCCTCAACAAGAAAATTAAAAGCTCCAATTTCTGCTGTAAAAAGTAATACTGGTCTAAATGATGAAATACGTGTGGAGGATGAGTCAAAAAACCCAGTAGGACAGAGTAAACGTGTATTTTGGCAGACTTCTATTAATGATCAAAGACCAAAGCTAAGAGTCTGTATACATGGCACTTTTATTGAAGGCTTATTAGACACAGTTGCGGATGTAACTATCATTACCTCAGAATCTTGGCATCCGAATTGGCCTCTTCCAGAGGTAGATGTTCAGTTCCTGGGAATTGGAACCCTATCTCATGTAAAACAAAGCACAAGATGGGTTGAATGCATAGGGCCCGAAGGGCAAATAGGAAGACTAAGGCCATATATAGCCAATATTGCCATAAATTTATGGGGCCGTGACCTGCTACAGCAATGGAATACCCAGGTTAACATTCCTGTAGTTCCAGGAACTCATAATTCTGGGAAGGATATGATGAGGTATTATGGAAAAAGGTCACCAGCCATTCAGGCTGTACAAGAACATACAGCAAATACCAAACCTTTAGAGGTACCAACAGCCCTACCTTTAAAATGGCTAACTGAGAAGCCAATATGGACCAAACAGTGGCCTCTAGCTGAAGATAAACTACAGGCATTGGAACAGCTGGTGCAAGAGCAACTAGATGCTCACCATATTGGAGAATCAACCAGCCCTTGGAATTCTCCTGTGTTTGTTGTAAAAAAGAAATCTGGTAAATGGAGAATGGTGACAGATCTAAGAGCTGTCAACAAAGTAATTCAACCTATGGGCCCACTACATTCTGGAATTCCTTTGCCTTCTCTGTTACCAAAAGGATGGCCTCTTATAGTTATTGATTTGAAAGATTGTTTTTTCACTATACCGTTACAAGAAAAGGATAGAGAAAAATTTGCCTTCACAGTGCCTACTTATAATAATTCTCAGCCTAATAGGAGATATCAATGGACTGTCCTCCCACAGGGTATGCTCAATAGTCCTACACTGTGCCAATATTTTGTAAGTAAGCCATTGAAAATAATTCGTAAACAATTCCCCAAGTCCATCATTTATTATTACATGGATGACATCTTGTTATCTGATTCAAATAAAGATACTTTAGAAATGATGTTTGAAGAAGTAAAGAAAGTCTTGCCTAGGTGGGGATTACAAATTGCCCCTGAAAAGATTCAAAGAGTAAATTCTATTAATTACCTAGGTTACAGAATAGGGTTAGAGAAAATTAAAACGCAAAAGGCACAAATTAGGAGAGACCGCTTAAAGACTCTTAATGACTTCCAAAGATTGTTAGGAGACATTTCCAGTCTACGACCAGCTGTTGGGATAACACCTGATCTAATAGTTCATTTAAACAAAACCTTAGATGGCGATAAAGATTTGAATAGTCCAAGAAAACTGACAGCTGAAGCAGAAAAGGAACTGACAATGATTGAGGAAAAATTACAGGAGGCACATGTGGATAGGGTGAACCCAAATCTTAGCTGCATCCTAGTCATATTACCTTCCAGAATTTCTCCTACAGGGATTCTAATGCAGAGGGAAGATATTATTTTAGAGTGGATATTTATACCTAATAAACCAAGTAAAAAATTAAAAACTCATGTGGAAAAAGTCTCTGAATTAATTATAAAAGGTAAGCTGAGACTTCGTCAACTAGCAGGTATAGATCCAGCAGAAATTATAGTGCCTTTTACTACTAAAGAAATAAAAAAGTTATGGGAAGATAATGAACCGTGGCAAAGAGCTTGTGCTAATATTTTGGGAGAAATTAATAGCAACTATCCCAAAAGTGGTAGACTTAACCTCATCAAAAGAACTTCTTGGATTCTTCCTAGAATTGTACGTGATGCTCCAATAACTGGAGCCCGTACATTCTATACTGATGCAAATAAATCAGGGAAAGCAGGTTACAAGTAAGATGAATTGAGTAAGGTGGAACAAAGCCCTTATAATTCTCTCCAGAAGGCAGAATTATATGCCATTCTTATGGTGCTAAGGGATTTTAAAGAACCTCTTAATATAGTTACAGATTCACAATATGCAGAAAGAGTTATCTTGCATATTGAAACCGCTGAATTTATACCAGATGACACAGAGTTGACTTCATTGTTTATCCAGGTACAAGACATAATCAGGAACAGGCTTTGTCCGATGTACATAACACACATCCGGTCCCATACAGGTCTGCCTGGTCCTCTAGCCCAAGGCAACGCTGAGATTGATCAATTATTGATTGGAAGTGTGTTGCAGGCCTCGGAATTTCATAAGAAGCATCATGTCAATAGTAAAGCCCTAAAGAAAGAATTTTCCATTACTTGGCAACAAGCTAAGGACATTATAAAGAGATGTCCTACTTGTTCTTTCTATAATCAAACACCGTTGCCTGCAGGGAGTAACCCAAAGGGTACTAAGAGAAATGAAATCTGGCAGATGGATGTGTTCCACTTTATGGAATTTGGTAAATTAAAATATGTACACCACACCATAGACACGTATTCAGGTTTTCAATGGGCTACTGCCCTGAGCTCAGAAAGGCTGATTCAGTAATCACACATTTATTGGAAGTTATGGCCATCATGGGTATACCTGCGCAAATAAAGACAGATAATGGTCCAGCATATGTATCTAAGAAAATGAAACGCTTTTTTGATTATTATAATATAAAACACATTACAGGTATACCAAATAATCCTACAGGTCAGGCAGTTATAGAAAGATCAAATCGTACTATAAAGGATATGCTGAACAAACAGAAAGGGACAGAAAATACCCCCAGGAATAGATTACATAATGCTTTATTAAGCTTGAATTTTCTCAACACTAATGAGAAAGGAATGACAGCAGCAGAGAGCCATTGGATAATGGAAAAGTCTGCTGAACTAAATCAACCGATTTATTTCAAAGATGTGCTGACCTCTCAATGGAAGCCAGGAGATGTGCTACGTTGGGGAAGGGGTTTTGCTCTTGTTTCCACAGGAGAAGAAAAATTGTGGATACCATCAAAATTAATAAAGTTTCGATTTGAAGAGGAGAAACCTCTTGGAAAGGAGAAATGACAACTTATCCACAATGATGATATTCATACAGGTGGTAAGAAAAACATATAGAATGGGGGCAGGGTTCTCTTCTTATCTCCACAGGAAAACACTCATCTTTGAAAAATTCAAGGGACCCTGGATATTTGGATACTGACAGATGGAAAAATACCTGCCCAATAGGAAATATCAAGAAAACTGAATGGGTTGTGTAAGTAAAATTAAACCATATTTCTAAATTTATAAAGCTGGTTTTGAAGTTGGACTCTGGCTCAGTCCCTCTCCAATTCCAAGCCTGTTAGTAAGAGAAAAACCCAGAGTTTCTGGAGTTTCTGTCTCATGTCAAGAGCCATGATGTGGGACAGAAAGAAATATGAGTTTAGAAAACATCTTTGCTTTTCTTCATATCTATCATACTTTTCATTGAATATATCTATCATGTCTTTCATTGAATATATATATATATATGATTAATGTTTAAGTTTTTCATAATGAACAATGAGTTTTTCCTGAAGTGACATTTGAAGTTTCCAGGAAGAAGATGGGGCTCCATAACAACAACTCCACCTGGTTGATATGACGTCATGATACTGATAGCGCTACTACAAGACCTGCTTTGGATACCAGCTGCACAAGACAGTTCCAACTTGGTTAGCTGAAATGGTGCACATCTTATACAACATTTTGGCCAGACCTGCACAAAATACTCAGAGACTATTGGCAATTTTAAAAGACATTGATCTTGAAATTTAACCATCATTTTACTTTCACAGGATCCCCCAGAAAGAACGTCGCCCCCATGACAGCTGGAAGTAATTCTAGAGGACGACGTCCCCTCTCCCAGTAAAGTTTGCCTTTGGGTTTAGGGACATCATTTAGGGGTTGATTATAATTAGTATACGATTAAGGGTTGGGGGAGGAATTTTATAAGCTCAGGGATCATTTTGAAAAAAAAAAAGAGGGATGATGGGATAATAGATTTGTAATTGTGAGTTACTGTTTTTAGACAAATATATTGGTATAGATTTTTGTATATTGACACAAAGTTAAATTATATTGACTATTGTAAGCATGCATGTTTCTACCTCTGCTTAAAACATTTTTTATGTATTGACATATATTGTATTGATATATATATATTGTATATATTTACCATATTGCAGTGTACATTTCTACCTCTGATTAAGATACTTATATAATGTTTGTGTATTGATATATATTTACCTACTGCAATGTATATTTGTACATTGTTTATATTTGGAGGCCATTGTCCTCATTTGTTTCACAGTCGTTTATTGTCTTAGTCTTTACGTTAGATAGATATTGAGAATTATATAGACTAATAGTCATCTAAGTTTGTCATTTATAATTAGACTAATCAGGTTCTTTAGGTATATAGAGATTATACTCAGTATAGATAGATAATCTTCAACTTCTTCAAAGAGCTGTAGAAAATGGCCTTTAATCTAACTCAGAGTTTTGCGGTAGTGAGACACAATTGCTCCTGGCAACACTACTCTATTCCCGAGAGAATGTTGAGCACCAAAGACACTCCACCTGGAGCCTTCTTTTTGGCAGAACTGGCCTTGGGGCAAAGAAATGCCCATACCCCAACCACTGACAAAGATACAGAGCATGCATCAATGGATAAAACAGGGCTGTCATATCCTGCCAAGACAGGGTAAGATAGTTTTGAAAAGTTGCTTGCCTTTGAAAAATGGTATGTCAGTTATGTTAGGCCTTAGCCAATGTTGGTTGCTTCAACGCTGCTAATGTGACTTTGGTTGATTGCCTAGGTAGCTAGTTGTCTCTGTGATTTGTTGCATGTTTTGGAAGTTGTTTTACTGAACTTCCTAATTACCCAGGTAACATTATTTCCCTTCTAAGATCTTCGATGGGGTTGAAGACTATATAAATGCAGTTACTTTCTCTCATGACTTAGCCAAGTTATTTATTATACAAGACCTAAGCTAGTTAGAATAGGATATTTGTACTTATTGTATATAATTTCATAGTAGGTTTAGAACTCTCTTATTTAAACAAAAGGTGGAGGTGTTACGGGAGGTCCTCCCACTCCTCCAGCCTATCGCCGCTGAGATACCAGCCCATTGGGGCGTGGTCTCTCTCCCTTTAAAAAAGCGGCCACTTCCCTCTCCTCTCTCTCTTCACTTCCTGCTCCGCCAGAGACTAGACTCACTTCCTGGTTGCACAGAGGGCTGACAGTGATCTGTAAGTTTTTTCCCCTTTAAATAAATACCACCCTATTAATCATAATTCCAAACTGGTGTGGCATAGTTTATGACTTCCGCCTTCATTTGGCACCCAACGTTTGGTTTTAGAACCTCTCCTTTCCCCGCTCGGCTGCCGGCCGCGAGTTCGGCTTGGCGGGAGCCCTTCCTTCCTCAGCCACCGCCTACGGCCTTGGCCTCCCCACGTGGATTTAAACTCCACAGGCCCCATAGTCTCTGCCGCGTGGTTTGCTCTTTTCTGAGTCGTTTTTAAATCTCCCTTGCAAGCACAGCTCTTAAGTGGCACGAACCAGAGCATGCCGTTGCTGAAAGCTGCAACCCCTCAGGGTGACTCTGTCACGTGGAGGCATAAGCAGCTTCCAGGTTGCTCTTCTCTCTACGCCTGGATTCTGGGTTTCTGGTTCCGTCTCTGGAATTGATTTAATTACATTTACTTTGTTGAGCAACTTACATTTTCCAGTTTTTAACAAATACTAGGCGGACTCTGAAACAGGACTCTGTTTTCATCACGACTTGGCAACAGCGCCACCTGCTGGATAATAGGTAATATGGCAGTTTTCGTTTCCAACGCGAATTTTACTGTTCTGGTTGCCAATATAATGGGTTATATCATGCAAGGTTTATATGACTATGGGGATAACTTAATTTACTGGTTACTAGGCTTCAGTATTCTTTTGAATATTCCATCATTTAGGAAGATCATGGCACTCCTAAGAACCATACAATCTTTACTAGAAACTCATGCAGGTCAGGAGATTCAGGATTCAAAAGAGACAATAATAAAGACAATAATAAAAAGACTTAAATGATTGAAGAAATGATTGGAGCTGGTGAACAGAGTAATAAGGCACAAGGACAGGATACAATGCCAACACCAGCCATTAGAACTGGCTTACCAAAGGTTTTAGCGGCATACCCTATACTTAATTCTGACAAAGCATCAACTTCTAAAGGCTCAAAGGGAGTCAGAGAAGCTAGATGGACGCCAATAGCAATGAATGATCTAAAAGAAATTAAGCAAGCTATTGTTAATTTTGGCTTGCACTCTGCATATGTAAAGGAAATGATAAGGACTTGGGCTTCTAATGTTAGAGCTACCCCCCATGATTTCCATCAGTTAGTGTCTGCAGTTTTAGATAATGGACCTTCCTTGATGTTTGGGATTTATTTCAGAGAAGAATCCAAACATATGGAATAGCAAGGAAGAGCAAAAGGTGTCGAGGTTTCCCAAAATCAAATTCTTGGTGCAGGAGAATATGCTGATCCACAGGTCCAAGCTCTTTATGATGATGAAGTACTATGTCTATGTCACCAAGCAGCTTTAAATGCTTGGAATAGGATACAAGATCCAGCAAAAAGGGTTGAATCATATACTAGAATTAGGCAGGGATCGAGAGAACCCTTTATTGACTTTTTGCAAAGATTAATTAAGGCTCTGGACATAGGGGTAACAGACCCAGAAGCTAGACGAATACTTCTTGAATCTCTAGCTTTTGAGATTGCAAACATAGAATGCAAAAAGATAATTGGGCCTTTAAAGTCTAGATCAGCACCTATGGATGAATGGATTCAGCATACGATGAATGTTGAGACGTTTAGTTATAACGATGAACCTTGGGTAGGAGAAGTGATTTCCACAGCAATGAGGAGACATCGAACTGCCAGGTGTTTTAATTGTGGTAAATTAGGACATCTGAAAAGGGATTGCAGGCACAGAATTTCTAGGAATATTATCTCCTCTGGGAATGACAAAAATAGGAGACCTATGCTTTCAGGTATATGTAGGAGATGCGGTAAAGGCCGACATTGGTCCAATGAATGCAGGTCAACAACAGACAAACAAGGCAACCCGATACCATCGGGAAACTCCTTGAGGGGCCTCTCGCAGGCCCCCAAGCCAACAGTGGCCCAGTCATTCCCAGTCACAGTGGAGAACGTGCCTCAACAAGAAAATTAAAAGCTCCAATTTCTGCTGTAAAAAGTAATACTGGTCTAAATGATGAAATACATGTGGAGGATGAGTCAAAAAACCCAGTAGGACAGAGTAAACGTGTATTTTGGCAGACTTCTATTAATGATCAAAGACCAAAGCTAAGAGTCTGTATACATGGCACTTTTATTGAAGGCTTATTAGACACAGTTGCGGATGTAACTATCATTACCTCAGAATCTTGGCATCCGAATTGGCCTCTTCCAGAGGTAGATGTTCAGTTCCTGGGAATTGGAACCCTATCTCGTGTAAAACAAAGCACAAGATGGGTTGAATGCATAGGGCCCGAAGGGCAAATAGGAAGACTAAGGCCATATATAGCCAATATTGCCATAAATTTATGGGGCCGTGACCTGCTACAGCAATGGAATACCCAGGTTAACATTCCTGTAGTTCCAGGAACTCATAATTCTGGGAAGGATATGATGAGGTATTATGGAAAAAGGTCACCAGCCATTCAGGCTGTACAAGAACATACAGCAAATACCAAACCTTTAGAGGTACCAACAGCCCTACCTTTAAAATGGCTAACTGAGAAGCCAATATGGACCAAACAGTGGCCTCTAGCTGAAGATAAACTACAGGCATTGGAACAGCTGGTGCAAGAGCAACTAGATGCTCACCATATTGGAGAATCAACCAGCCCTTGGAATTCTCCTGTGTTTGTTGTAAAAAAGAAATCTGGTAAATGGAGAATGGTGACAGATCTAAGAGCTGTCAACAAAGTAATTCAACCTATGGGCCCACTACATTCTGGAATTCCTTTGCCTTCTCTGTTACCAAAAGGATGGCCTCTTATAGTTATTGATTTGAAAGATTGTTTTTTCACTATACCGTTACAAGAAAAGGATAGAGAAAAATTTGCCTTCACAGTGCCTACTTATAATAATTCTCAGCCTAATAGGAGATATCAATGGACTGTCCTCCCACAGGGTATGCTCAATAGTCCTACACTGTGCCAATATTTTGTAAGTAAGCCATTGAAAATAATTCGTAAACAATTCCCCAAGTCCATCATTTATTATTACATGGATGACATCTTGTTATCTGATTCAAATAAAGATACTTTAGAAATGATGTTTGAAGAAGTAAAGAAAGTCTTGCCTAGGTGGGGATTACAAATTGCCCCTGAAAAGATTCAAAGAGTAAATTCTATTAATTACCTAGGTTACAGAATAGGGTTAGAGAAAATTAAAACGCAAAAGGCACAAATTAGGAGAGACCGCTTAAAGACTCTTAATGACTTCCAAAGATTGTTAGGAGACATTTCCAGTCTACGACCAGCTGTTGGGATAACACCTGATCTAATAGTTCATTTAAACAAAACCTTAGATGGCGATAAAGATTTGAATAGTCCAAGAAAACTGACAGCTGAAGCAGAAAAGGAACTGACAATGATTGAGGAAAAATTACAGGAGGCACATGTGGATAGGGTGAACCCAAATCTTAGCTGCATCCTAGTCATATTACCTTCCAGAATTTCTCCTACAGGGATTCTAATGCAGAGGGAAGATATTATTTTAGAGTGGATATTTATACCTAATAAACCAAGTAAAAAATTAAAAACTCATGTGGAAAAAGTCTCTGAATTAATTATAAAAGGTAAGCTGAGACTTCGTCAACTAGCAGGTATAGATCCAGCAGAAATTATAGTGCCTTTTACTACTAAAGAAATAAAAAAGTTATGGGAAGATAATGAACCGTGGCAAAGAGCTTGTGCTAATATTTTGGGAGAAATTAATAGCAACTATCCCAAAAGTGGTAGACTTAACCTCATCAAAAGAACTTCTTGGATTCTTCCTAGAATTGTACGTGATGCTCCAATAACTGGAGCCCGTACATTCTATACTGATGCAAATAAATCAGGGAAAGCAGGTTACAAGTAAGATGAATTGAGTAAGGTGGAACAAAGCCCTTATAATTCTCTCCAGAAGGCAGAATTATATGCCATTCTTATGGTGCTAAGGGATTTTAAAGAACCTCTTAATATAGTTACAGATTCACAATATGCAGAAAGAGTTATCTTGCATATTGAAACCGCTGAATTTATACCAGATGACACAGAGTTGACTTCATTGTTTATCCAGGTACAAGACATAATCAGGAACAGGCTTTGTCCGATGTACATAACACACATCCGGTCCCATACAGGTCTGCCTGGTCCTCTAGCCCAAGGCAACGCTGAGATTGATCAATTATTGATTGGAAGTGTGTTGCAGGCCTCGGAATTTCATAAGAAGCATCATGTCAATAGTAAAGCCCTAAAGAAAGAATTTTCCATTACTTGGCAACAAGCTAAGGACATTATAAAGAGATGTCCTACTTGTTCTTTCTATAATCAAACACCGTTGCCTGCAGGGAGTAACCCAAAGGGTACTAAGAGAAATGAAATCTGGCAGATGGATGTGTTCCACTTTATGGAATTTGGTAAATTAAAATATGTACACCACACCATAGACACGTATTCAGGTTTTCAATGGGCTACTGCCCTGAGCTCAGAAAGGCTGATTCAGTAATCACACATTTATTGGAAGTTATGGCCATCATGGGTATACCTGCGCAAATAAAGACAGATAATGGTCCAGCATATGTATCTAAGAAAATGAAACGCTTTTTTGATTATTATAATATAAAACACATTACAGGTATACCAAATAATCCTACAGGTCAGGCAGTTATAGAAAGATCAAATCGTACTATAAAGGATATGCTGAACAAACAGAAAGGGACAGAAAATACCCCCAGGAATAGATTACATAATGCTTTATTAAGCTTGAATTTTCTCAACACTAATGAGAAAGGAATGACAGCAGCAGAGAGCCATTGGATAATGGAAAAGTCTGCTGAACTAAATCAACCGATTTATTTCAAAGATGTGCTGACCTCTCAATGGAAGCCAGGAGATGTGCTACGTTGGGGAAGGGGTTTTGCTCTTGTTTCCACAGGAGAAGAAAAATTGTGGATACCATCAAAATTAATAAAGTTTCGATTTGAAGAGGAGAAACCTCTTGGAAAGGAGAAATGACAACTTATCCACAATGATGATATTCATACAGGTGGTAAGAAAAACATATAGAATGGGGGCAGGGTTCTCTTCTTATCTCCACAGGAAAACACTCATCTTTGAAAAATTCAAGGGACCCTGGATATTTGGATACTGACAGATGGAAAAATACCTGCCCAATAGGAAATATCAAGAAAACTGAATGGGTTGTGTAAGTAAAATTAAACCATATTTCTAAATTTATAAAGCTGGTTTTGAAGTTGGACTCTGGCTCAGTCCCTCTCCAATTCCAAGCCTGTTAGTAAGAGAAAAACCCAGAGTTTCTGGAGTTTCTGTCTCATGTCAAGAGCCATGATGTGGGACAGAAAGAAATATGAGTTTAGAAAACATCTTTGCTTTTCTTCATATCTATCATACTTTTCATTGAATATATCTATCATGTCTTTCATTGAATATATATATATATGATTAATGTTTAAGTTTTTCATAATGAACAATGAGTTTTTCCTGAAGTGACATTTGAAGTTTCCAGGAAGAAGATGGGGCTCCATAACAACAACTCCACCTGGTTGATATGACGTCATGATACTGATAGCGCTACTACAAGACCTGCTTTGGATACCAGCTGCACAAGACAGTTCCAACTTGGTTAGCTGAAATGGTGCACATCTTATACAACATTTTGGCCAGACCTGCACAAAATACTCAGAGACTATTGGCAATTTTAAAAGACATTGATCTTGAAATTTAACCATCATTTTACTTTCACAGGATCCCCCAGAAAGAACGTCGCCCCCATGACAGCTGGAAGTAATTCTAGAGGACGACGTCCCCTCTCCCAGTAAAGTTTGCCTTTGGGTTTAGGGACATCATTTAGGGGTTGATTATAATTAGTATACGATTAAGGGTTGGGGGAGGAATTTTATAAGCTCAGGGATCATTTTGAAAAAAAAAAAGAGGGATGATGGGATAATAGATTTGTAATTGTGAGTTACTGTTTTTAGACAAATATATTGGTATAGATTTTTGTATATTGACACAAAGTTAAATTATATTGACTATTGTAAGCATGCATGTTTCTACCTCTGCTTAAAACATTTTTTATGTATTGACATATATTGTATTGATATATATATATTGTATATATTTACCATATTGCAGTGTACATTTCTACCTCTGATTAAGATACTTATATAATGTTTGTGTATTGATATATATTTACCTACTGCAATGTATATTTGTACATTGTTTATATTTGGAGGCCATTGTCCTCATTTGTTTCACAGTCGTTTATTGTCTTAGTCTTTACGTTAGATAGATATTGAGAATTATATAGACTAATAGTCATCTAAGTTTGTCATTTATAATTAGACTAATCAGGTTCTTTAGGTATATAGAGATTATACTCAGTATAGATAGATAATCTTCAACTTCTTCAAAGAGCTGTAGAAAATGGCCTTTAATCTAACTCAGAGTTTTGCGGTAGTGAGACACAATTGCTCCTGGCAACACTACTCTATTCCCGAGAGAATGTTGAGCACCAAAGACACTCCACCTGGAGCCTTCTTTTTGGCAGAACTGGCCTTGGGGCAAAGAAATGCCCATACCCCAACCACTGACAAAGATACAGAGCATGCATCAATGGATAAAACAGGGCTGTCATATCCTGCCAAGACAGGGTAAGATAGTTTTGAAAAGTTGCTTGCCTTTGAAAAATGGTATGTCAGTTATGTTAGGCCTTAGCCAATGTTGGTTGCTTCAACGCTGCTAATGTGACTTTGGTTGATTGCCTAGGTAGCTAGTTGTCTCTGTGATTTGTTGCATGTTTTGGAAGTTGTTTTACTGAACTTCCTAATTACCCAGGTAACATTATTTCCCTTCTAAGATCTTCGATGGGGTTGAAGACTATATAAATGCAGTTACTTTCTCTCATGACTTAGCCAAGTTATTTATTATACAAGACCTAAGCTAGTTAGAATAGGATATTTGTACTTATTGTATATAATTTCATAGTAGGTTTAGAACTCTCTTATTTAAACAAAAGGTGGAGGTGTTACGGGAGGTCCTCCCACTCCTCCAGCCTATCGCCGCTGAGATACCAGCCCATTGGGGCGTGGTCTCTCTCCCTTTAAAAAAGCGGCCACTTCCCTCTCCTCTCTCTCTTCACTTCCTGCTCCGCCAGAGACTAGACTCACTTCCTGGTTGCACAGAGGGCTGACAGTGATCTGTAAGTTTTTTCCCCTTTAAATAAATACCACCCTATTAATCATAATTCCAAACTGGTGTGGCATTGTTTATGACTTACGCCTTCACCCATATCAGGGTTAAACTTTCAAGTCATTATACAGACAAACAAGATTTTCTTTTCTTCAACCTCTTTCTATGTGCCTCACCAAGAATCGTAGATAATGATCTGTTTTTTTCCTATTGTCTTGTATATTTATACAACTACTATACTTCAACATTGTAATTCTGTGATGGGATTTGGACATGGAGGAGGGAGAGGAGGTAGGGTAGATAGAGGGGTATGGAAGGGAAGGTAGTACAAATGGGTGGCACAATATTCCATTATTCAGGTTTATTTCTCTAACAGTGGAGGTCATATAGGTAAAAATCTTCTAGTTAATGGAATAGAATGGAAGATGAACACATACTTGTTTTGCACATTTTAACTCATTCTTATCTTTTTTACCATTGATTTTCCTTCCAATTTTTTTATATAATGAGTTTCACTAATATGTATACACACACACACACACACACACACACACACACACACACACATATATATATATATATATATATATATATAGTCTTACAATAAACAGCAGGCAGTGGCACTTAATTTCAACTAAATGTCTCATCTCATTTTTTTCTCTGAATTTCAAGAGAGCACACACACATACATACATATACATACATAAACACACACACGCACACACACACACACACACACACACACACACACTAAAGGTCCTGCAAAGATAAATTGCTGCTGCTGCTGTTTCATAGGAAATATGTTTCATAGGAAAAACAACAAACTGAGGTTGTTTTTTTGGTTGTCCTTTGTCATAGACTAAAATGAGTTTTGGGGAAATCAGTTTCTACTTAAGAATTATTATTTTAATGGTGGTGATAAGTAGAAATTGTGGTTTCAAAAAGATATTTATAATTTTTGGAATCTTGAATTCCTTAAAATGCCTTATAAAAGACAATTTAATGGTAAATAACATAATTTATTAAATTGTAATAGTGAGTAAGTTAAAAAAATACTCGGATGGTAGTATTTTGTCAGGTTTTAAATTAGCTATTATACTAAAAGTATAAATGTAAAATAAGTATGAAGTAATATGCAATATTGCTGAAGGATAGCACAAATATGCTATCATCATGAAATTCAAAACAATATATTATCAAATTTAAAAAGACATTCAATATACTTCTCAGAGCTGAAATTTGAAAAAAAAACTTTCTCTGAGTATTTTAAACAATATTTTTGAAATTAATCGACACATCTCAACAGGAATTTCAAACTGAATTCTCCCCCATTTAAAATTATAATTAGTGATACTCTAAACACCCAAGACATTACAACATCAACCCTTGTGCCAGGGAGTAATTGAGGCTAAGATAAAAGTTATAGTCCACGAAGGCTGAATATTGATCTGTTCATTCTGCGTCCATTATTGCTGATCTTTCAGGATTTAAATATCGATTGGCTACTGCCATTCCAATAAGTAAGAGCCAAGGCTCATCCACATTGCAATGTTGGGCAAAAGAAAAAGGGTTTTAACCTCAATAAGCCTCTGGCCTAGTGAGAAAATGCCATGCTCATTCTAAATCTTACACCTAGCTATGAAAATATTAATAATTTATTAAAACGTATTTTATTACAGGGCTTTCCCTTCTGTCTCTCTGGCAAGGTGCCAGAATACACTATGAAGTAACAGTTTGAAAATGACCTCCACTTTGTCAAATGAGTTGTTTCTTCAGTTTGCCTTCCTATTAATCATTTAATTGGGAGAAAAAATGCCAGAGACACTTCTCAGGATGGCTATTCCTTCATGTTCAACGTGGCTCTTTGCCAAGGTCTAATATGACATCAGAGCTATGTTAATGTGGCCGTGGCCACCGTAGTAGAGTTATAATGCATTGCTATGCTGATATATTAAGCATTGACTTAGAACTTGAATATATAATTGTTCCTGACAGAAAGAAAGATGATTTAATATCTTCCCTGCCTTTCTCCTTCATACTCTATCCCCAACCAGCAGAGGATTGCATGTCCTGACTGGGTACCCATCATTAGAAAGTGTATCCAAAGCACACATGCGACAGGATCAACCAAAGCCTATTTGTTTGAAATGTTTTGTGTTTAACAGAGACTCAAAAACTTTCATTTTGCTCTTTCTCTTATGAAGCAGATTCAATTTTTCCCTTCTTCCCAATAAATGGCACAATACTAGTTAAACATTAAATGCCCGATTGTTCATAGATCAAGAAAACATAAAGCATGCCCTGAAATGTCCCATATTGAAACACATTTGTTTTCAATCTGTCCAAAACCGGTACTTCTAAATGCTCAGCCAACCTTTCAGAGACAAAACATCTTTCAAATTTTAGCAACCCAGCAAAATCAACTTCTTCCACATTGCCTTATTGACACTTACTTTTATAATAATCAGCAAAAAAGTACGATTTTGAAGAAAATCAGACAGCAATAAGTTCAAACTGCCCTTGAGTCTTTACAGTCATCCTTTCTCCTTTCTGGAAGACCTGAGTTATCAGAGATGCAATGTTGAAAAATGTTTTCATAAATTTATCATCCTGAGATCCCCTACTGATCTCCTGGTAACCTTCCTTTTCAGACTTCTAATATTCGACATTACTTTACCTTCTATACTTTAGGAAATTTTGCAAATCACGGTAAATGACAATCCCCTGTACTGTATTTTTTTCTAATTTTAATGATAAAATATTTTAAAACAATTGCTACTAATTATAATAAGCTCAGTCTCTTTGTTTAAGATTTTTTTTTTGTCTGTAATCATAAATTTTAGAAGAAAATTCTTCACATGTTCAAAATACAAAGGTCACTTTGGGGTACAATTTTAGGATACTCTTTTGTTATATGAGTGAGATTGGCCATATAGTAGAGTTATAACAGCACTTAGGTTAATATCTGTCTCCATTTGTTTTATCTTTTATTAAATACAAGTTTCTTCTTCCACTTTACATTGTTGGAAATTGTTCTAAGATGACTTTGTCATCTTGCAGTTTCCATAAGTCACAGGAATTGCAAATATACTTTACCCCCAAACAGTAGCACAGACTTTCAGCTTAGTGAACATCACTAATGAAGTCCTTCAAGCATGCTGGCTCAGGACAAGGCCCAAAATACTGAAGAAAACCTGTGCACAGCATGAGGTCTAGAAGATAAAACTGCATTTAAGTAAGAGTTTCATTGACCAGAATATTTTCATGACAATGGTTGTTGTATTACTATATTTAATTTTTCTTTGGGGATGTTTTCAATCTAACAACTTAGTTTTCACAAAAGTACTATTTTAGATATATATGAATATATAACTATAAAACTGATAAATATTTCTAAGTAAGAAATGATAGTGGAGTAAGAAGAAAATAGAGTTTTTAACTCCAAATTCTTTATCAGTATTGTGAATTTAGGCAAAATATAAATTTCCAAGAATTCTAGCTTTATTAGCAACACTGGTGATAATAACACATGTATCCTATGTCACTGTGAAATTATATGTAATTAGAAGTACTCCTTAGTGATTGATATACATAAATCAATAGTACATATTATTAAAATAATTACAAATCTATATAAATGTATACTTCCATTTATATGAACTGCACAGGGCCTGCATAATTAAGGGCATGATGCTTATCTGCCTCCTCTTTGATTCTGTGGGTTTGGGATCAAAGCAGGGCTCTTTTTATCTTCTTCACTTCATCTCTTTATAGAGATTACTTTATTGTTCACGTACAAATGTGTTTAGGGCTACCTCTCACCTCCAAAATTCTGTCTAAGTCATAAATTAGATCATCTCTCCAGAACCTTTGCAGTGTTTCTCAGTCTGTGGGTTGCAACCCTTTTGGATGGCTACAGCAGATATTTACATCATGGTTCATAAATGAACAATTACAGTTAATAAGATTTAACACAAGGAATTGGAAAGGCTGGAGCATTGGGAAGGTTGAGAACCACTGTGAGATTCCCTCTGTTCTCAAATACTCATGTTTCTGTTCTCTCTTCCTCTTTTTCTCCCAGGTCAGAATGTGTTTGTACAGGTATTGCTAATGCATCTTCCTTGTAATCGTTATACAGGTTAGTTTACCTGAAACAACCAATCAGTAAAATTCAAACCATCTCTGACCTAAACTCAGGGAGCTATTTTTGGTTTACAGCAGCCACCATGATCAACTACATTGTGACTACTTAGAGTTTCATATATTCATTACCTATCAATCAACCCAGGATCATGTTTGAAATACAGAGTCTGGGAATCCACCTCTGGCACCATGATTCAGGATCTCCCTTTTAATGTGGTTCCCAGGTGGGTCTGTTTTACAATCCTTTTTGTGAAGGGTCAACATGAAACATTGCTGGTCATCACTTTATTTGTGTTTATGATCTTTTGAAATCTCCTACTAAGCAGTTATTCTACTCCTCTCCAAGATATTATTGTTCAATTGATTTGGATTTTCATCACAGGGATCTCATCCTCAAATTTTCTGATGAAGTAAATGAGTAGCTAAGAACAAGAAGCACCAATTAAAGCTTAAGTAGCTAGGACGGATGTTATATAGTTACCTACAGCAAACAATCGCATTTGATTAAATGAATCACATTGATAAGATTTCTCTGATACATTTGATAAAATTAAGAATATCCATTTAAATGTCAAAATAGGCAGAATTTCTGCTTTCACCTCTGTTTCCCTGTGGATTCTTACAGCAAAAAATAAATAAATCACCATACCAAACAAACAATAATGTGTTTACTAAATTCTCAAATCTCAGGCTATAGATTTATTACTATTTTTATGTTTTTGACAACTAAGATAAAATCTTTAAAATATTAAATAACCTAGTCAGTGTGATTCCTTTAGCAGCCTGCATCACCAAATTTGGAACTTAGTCAAGTCCTATGCAATCTCCATTCTCCCAGAAACAGGCGACTAACAGGAAAAAAGTAACTATGGTCGTTTCACGCTCACATGAAACATCATTGAACCGTCAGTCTGAAGTCAAACATTGTTGCACTCTATTGGACTTCCCGCCTTTTCCTGACCACGGTAGGAACTACTCCGTTCCTTCCCGGAATCTTTCCAGGCAGTGTGTTGGAAGACAAGTGGCATGATACCCCTCCTGCTGTCTCCGTGGGCACCCGGGCACTGCACCATGCCTTACTGGCCTTCACTCCATGCTGCTGCTTGTACTGTATGTGGGGCTTCCAGTGCTTTCTGCAGCTTCAATATCTGATGTGTTCATTATTAGCCTTAAAGGAAGTCCATGTTAAAGTTGATTAAGCCATGATTTCTGCATCTAAATTCATTGTAAATATTTCAATATGGAAAATGATTGCATCCATGCTTATGCTTTAATTGTAATAAACATGTCTCTTATGTCAGGAGTACCAAATCCAATTTTAGGGGCAATAAATCAGGAGAATTACATCTATATAAAATCATACACAATTTTTAATCTAGGTTCTAAACAAATAAAAAAATACTTATTATCAAGATTTAGAATACATTTTAAGGTTTTTTAAACTAAGGAATTAATTGCTAACAAATTAAATGTGCATCTAAGGTAATCTTAGAGGTGAAGATAATAGAAACATTTCTTTTCTGTCATCTATTTCCTCCTACATGATTTTTTGAAACATCTGAAACAATATTCTCAATCATTGAAAGATCTAACATTTGTTGTTTGTCTTTGTGAGACATGGTACCAACCCATTTCTTGTAGTATTTAGGAACTGAGGCAAAATAAGAGCAAAGATATTTTCAGACAAAGACATCACAGTATGACCCTCTGCAGACCAACAATGGCCTATCAAGTGCTTAAACCAACAAAAGTATTTAAATTAAAATGAATTTAGTTTAGTTTTTTCTAATTACTATTGATTTCACAGAATAAACCTTAGCTTTGATTTTAATCATTAACAGTTGCTTCCCTACTTTTTAATAGACTGACATATTAAAATGCATCATAAGGGCACAGTTACCATAATCTTAATCTGTTCGTTATCTGCATGAAATTTTGGCCTAAAGGTGAATTTATATTTAGCACACGAAATATATCTAAAATAATTTAAAGAAATGCAAATTTTCAAATCTACCATAAATAATGATATTTTTATCTCTTCAAAATAGATTTCAAAGCAGAACTAACAAATATCACAGTTTTCATAAATCATGTAAATGTTACTGTGTGTAAATAATAGATATTTTCATAAATAAGACCAATTATTATACATACAAGCAAAATATATCCAAACATATATAACAAAATATGTTATTTAAAACATGAAAATGTTAGCCTAATTTTTGAGTAAATCAGTTGCTTATCTTGGAATTAATGGAAGAGTCATTTGAGTCAGAGACTACATTATCTGATTGCCATCCATTGATGAAACCACAACATATACCTCAATATTACACACACTATTTGAGTTCCACTTAACAACATTTGAATGTATATAGATGTAGATGTTGATATGCATATACATATAACAAACTAAAGTAAAGTAATCTTCAAGACAACTTGTGAATTGTATAATTTGGGGCATTATCATGGGTGTTCAAAAGCCACTATGTTAATGAAAGGCACCTTTAAAACTTGATAAAAAGGTATATGCAGATATTCTCTTTTATATTTCATATTTTACTGAAGGAGTCTGTGAAAAATTAGCAAGGTCTCTAGTGGAATTTAAATTCCCACTGACCAATGGAATTCCATTAACACAAAAGCGTGGCACGGTTGAGATTTATACTGCCAGAAACTTTCTTTGATTTATAATCTGGTAATCCTTTTATCCTCCATTTCTATGCAGTATAACTTGATGTAAGTGAAAGAAGGCTTCTGCTAATAGAATTCACATATATCGGACCAAGACATTTTTAGACCATAAAGGTTGTGTGAAAAAGGAGAAAAAAAAAAAAAAGAAAAGGAGGGCCTGGCTGTGCTGAATGATGGAGCCTGGCTTTAAAATAGTCTCATAAAATGGAATTCTGTTACAACCACTCACTTTAAACAGTGTGAATGGTGTAACATTCTCTGTAGATGAGATTGCTCTTTCAATTCAAGCCACATAAAGTATTTTACTAGTCCGCAAACCACAAGCAAGTTTAGACTCTTGTAATTTTGTAACAGTTTGTGCTAAAATGTTACATGAGCTGGTTAAGTATGGGAGGGTGAAGTAAAGGGGGGAAAGGCATGAGAGCAGAAAAATAATCGTAAGCATCATATTTAGCTTCAGAAAATTCTGGGGTAGAGAAAGCTTAGTACACCCAAGACCTTTTGCTCTCTGGGTCTATAAAGTGAAATCTTTTAACCAGACTGATAGGAAAACAAGCACAAAGAGTAAAATAAACATCTAGGCTTTGCCTGAGATTGTGTCTTCTCTAGTCTATATGATCTGTCCTCTTTCCTCCAGCCAATTGTTTCCTACTTGTTGGCAATGCAAGAAATTTGGTTATGAAAATATTTCCTTTAACTGTTTATCACTGTGTAATAAACACTGTTTTTTTTTTCTTTTCCACATATTCAAATATAGTTTTGGGGAGAAAAAAAGATGCTACTTTATTTCCACTATTTTTCTAAGCATTGTGAAACTTTCCCTACTCTTTATGAATGTGTCCAAGAGCAGTGGGGTCCATGTAGAAGTCCCTGTTGATTCTTATTTTATGAACTTAACATTTGGTCAGAGTATTAAAAGGCTTTAGATGTATTGTGGTACAGTATCAGGTGATTCCAGTATGTTTGTATTTGTGCTGTTGTTTCTCATATTTTCTCAGAATGTATAATATCTTAGACTCTCAAATAATTAAAATATTAAATGATAAGTGAATGTAAACCCTGCCTCTAACAATTAAACAAAAAATTTGTTGGTCTATAATCAGATTATACGATTTACTAAAAATGTAAAATTCTGTAACCCATAATTTTTCTGGGACTGAATATAATTATCTCACAACATGTCTTTGCTATGTTGGAGTTTATCATTCCAAAATATACATTATACAGCATTCTTGAAATTAAATAAAATGGGGTAAAACCGTTTATGATAAGATCAACCACCCAGTTAAAGTATTAAGACAAACTTCATAGTAAAGCAAAGGAAAGGAAGTAAAACTATCTCTTTTCTGTAGAGGGCAATTAAAATAGTGAGCCCCAATTGGTAACTCTGAAGACATTAAGAACAGACTGAGCATTCAATGCTAAATGGGTTCCAAGGCTCAAGGATCATCCGAAAAGTTGGAGTGGGGAGATTGTAAAATGCAGAGGTAGTCATCCACTGGTGACTCTAGTACAAGCAATGGAACAGTGTCACCTAGCAACAGTAAGTAATTGCATATATGTACACACAGTATTTGTGAAAACATACACAAGACCTACATATGCTGAAGGTAGAAACATTAACAGCATGAAGGAGCCTGGAGTTCATGAAATCCTACACCTAACTTAAAGGATCCTGGCAATGAGAGTTACAGAGAGAGTCAAGAATGGTGACCCTATAAGATCAATCACATTTCAGTTGAAGATAGTAAGTATGGCATGAGTTTATGGGCATTCCCAAATCGGCTTTTTAAGAAATGACATAATGTTTTTTGGGTGGGGAAGGGCAGATTAGCAATTGGGGAAATGATGATACCATCAAAATTCACTGTAAGAAATTCTCAATTAATTAATAAAATATTTTTAATTATTCTTATGCTAAATAGATTCAGAAATAAATATGATTAACTAATTCTACAATATAAGTAGTTAGATATTATTTTCCTGATCAAACAAACAGAGAAAAGTCAAGACAGTAATAAAAGGAAAACTCAGAGTGGAAATTGGTCAAAATAGAGACATTATATAACAATATATAGTGTAAATAATGACAAGGTACTCTTTTTCGTGATGATACTGAATCAGCTTCAAAATGCCTCACCTTTCAGAGGCAAAATTCCACACCACAAACCCCCTACCTAACATTCTGAGCACATTGCTAAGCCCAGCATCATAAAAGAAATGCAACTAACTCTTTCCCTATTAAAAAGCATATATTTATTTTTAATTATTATTAAATTTCTTAATTTTAGAGTATTAGAGGGCACTGTGGAAATTTTGTTGACTCATTAGAAAGACCTAATGTGATTTTCTGCACAATGAGACAGTGTCTTAAAAGCCTGTATTTATTGTGTTAATTTTAAGTCCCCATTTGAACTGGTATGTTAAAGAATGGGGAAAGGTAAATCTAAAAGTTAAAGTGAGAGCCTTGGCTTTTTAGCCTTCCAATTTGCTGAGCACGCATAAGAACTTCTTGCTGTTGTACACACACGCTGCAAAATCACAGGACTCCTTGTTTTTCCTAGGGTTTCTCTCGGGCTTCTTCTATTCCTCCTTATCCTTCCTTTCACCTGAAACATTTTTCCAAACCCAAAACACCCTTTGAACTTTACCTATCATTGTATAAGTTCCAAATTTCATTCATTTGTTCACAATGATGACCAAAGACACATAATTAAATTTCCTTCTAAGGCAAGTAACATTTACTGAATTATCATACATTTACTGAATTATCATATATTATAGCAATTCATGATTCAGTCAGAGTGAATCAAATAGAATATTTGTTGCATTTCATATTTTTCCTTTGACTTGTGATCTGGTTGGACTGCAATAAAATTAGGATGCTGCTTGGAATTAATTTAAGCATTATACTGCATTATACTGAGAGTACTCATCTGCTAGTGCATCCCAGTAATGCATTGTCCCTTACTTTCTAGATAGTGATTACTTCCTTGATACAATAAAATAATACCGTAACTGCATTCAATTTTTCAGCAAACTCCACTTAATTCTGGTAATGATAAAAAAAAAAAAGGATCATGGCATTGCAGTGTTGTAAGATCTGCCGTTTTGAGCAAGAAGAAGGCAGCATTGTAGCTTTTTATGTTATAGTATCGAAAAAGTTCAGTTTCTGATTATAACTATTAAATCATCTCAAATTACAGTAGGCAAAACAGGGAATAGGGCATCAGCTTGACATTCCAGAATGAGCTTAATTCTTTTCTGGTACATTTTTCTTAGGAGACAGCATATGTGTACATGCATGGATATTTGACCAAAGATTCAATGAAGGACAAGATGTGTTATCTGTGCAAAAACTGAAATATAATACTGAAGAAGTTACTAAACTATTCTTTTAGAAAACGACTATTTTTAAAATCTGGGGATGATTCTCTCCAGAGACCTGGGTAGGAGCCAACACATCTGCAAATATAATTACAGGTTAATTGTTGAAAAGTTCTTTAATAAAACTTGGTAGAAGTTAGATAATTCAAAAATTTCAATTTAATTATTATTATTAGTTTTAAGTCTTACAATTTACTAGAAAAGCTATTGAGCTTTCTGAGTCTAGTTAATAATCCGTAGAATAGATATTTTATCAGTATTACTGCCTAGAGAAAAATACGAAGAGAATAAAATGTCTCAGAATCACCTTCCACTCTTTTTTCCTTTAATCTGCATTTTCCGTGTTTTATAGGAATGTCATGTTTGTGAGGATAATACATTTAATACATCTCTTTAAGTGACTGTGTTAGCAAAACTGTATAGAATTACCAATACATGCCTTTATTTCATGACATATTAAGCCTTATGATAACAAGTTTGACTTATATATGTTCATAATATAAACATGAAATGTATAATCAAAACTCAGTAAATATATCAAAAAATAAAGCACTTAGAAAAAATTAAGCAGGCTGAATGGCGGTGGTTCACGCCTTGAACCATAGCACTCGACAGGCAGAGGTAGATGGATCTCTGAGTTCAGGCCAGTCTAATATACAAGAATTAGTTCCAGGACAGGCACCAAAGCAACAGAGAAATCCTGTCTCGGAAAACAAAAACAAACAAACAATTTAATTAAGCACTAAAACTTTATTCAAAGTATTTTGAAAAAAATATCAGTTTTTGCTATGGACAGTTTGAAAAACATACTAATATAAAATTTAAAATATGCCAACAGTTCATATGAAATGTTTTTTATAGCAATTTTCATATTGGAGTGACTAATTTAAGTTTCATTCTTCTGTTTTTGTGGAATTTGATTGTGGAATCTGAGATAATTTTGTGCTTGAATTCATAGAGGGATTTCAAGTTTGTAATAAAAGGTTTTGCATTCTTATTCTTTAGCCTATTTCCTTGAAAGCAGCTCGGTATTGGTTCGTTATCTCTCACAGCGATAGAAGAATAATGTATGGTAAGAGCGAAGAATTACAACCCAGAGACTGGGAAGTTTTCTGTAACTTGTCAAAGGCAAACAACCATTGGCCTTGAGAAGCTACAGCAATCCTTACTCTTATTTACTTTTTATTTGAATTACAGTTATTTAAGTGTGTGTGTGTGTGTGTGTGTGTGTGTGTGTGTGTGTGTACGTGTGTGCATCTCACATATCAGAGGAGAGCTTTTGCCAACAAGTCATCTATTCCCACTATGTGGCCTGCACACCAACCCTATGTCATTGAGTTTCTCTGCAAGGGCCTTCACTGGCTGAGCCAACTTAGTAGCTCCACACTTTAATTTTTAGTTAGGAAGATATGTTAAAGAGAAAAAAAGACTGTATGAAAGGGTAACCATTTTTATACTCATATATTTACCTTGTAAAATAATTGGATGTCAGACAAAGAATTGCTTGTCATATTTGGCTATTAAAATAATATATTTTATGCATAACCTGACCTGCCTTCATGAGTTACTGTAGCCTAATGTCTTCCTGCAAGATTTTCCAATGGGATTTTAATAAGACTCTTACGTTTGCTGTCTTACACAGTACAGGCTGTTAAACTCAATTTGCAAGAAAAAAAAACTCAGGTATAAAACTGGATAATCTGTATCCCTTTAGAATCAAAAGTCATTTTTACCAAAATATTTTAACACACAAAATTGCTTCTTGAAAGATGCTTGCCATGATAAAGTGACATAAAACTACATTTTCATTATAATTATAACTGACTTGTGGTGCTAAGTTTTTATAATTTAAAGGTATTCTCAACTCTGACAGCCCTTCCACTTTGAATTATGCATCTCATCCTCTTAAATAGTTCTGCTGGCACAAGACAGCTGAGATGAAGTTGTCGTTCTAAAATAATTGCTCCATGGAGCATCCATTATGCCTTCAGAAAAAATGTATTACTTGACTTCTACAAATTATAGACTAGCCTATAATGGGGATTTTTGACAGCTATTAGTTTAAAAAAATCTGAAGAGTAAAATGAGTATTGATATCACAATGGTGAGTCATGAATGCTAATACAGCTTGTTCCGTGCTCTCCTGTGAAAGCATGATGTCATTGTTACTTATAATAACGCTGATGTAACTGCACTCATGTCAGATATAGCATTGGCAACACGTGTCATTTGTCACCATTGAGATAATAAAGCAAAGCTAAATATTTACAGTAGATGCTGAAGATGCTAAGTATAAAAGATGAAAAATTGGTTACATCTTGGTTAATAACTTCCTTTATTATGATATTTTGTGTATTTTAGGAAAACTAAGATAGAAAAAGAAATCAAAGAAAGACCAATAAAATACATTTGATTTCTTTCGATTCTTTTCAAAATATTGAACACTAATTAAAACATTTGATTTATCAATAATTTGTTAAAATATGTATTTTTTTATTATCAATAATATTGGACTTTCAGTTTCCAAATTGGTATTAATTGCCCCCAATAAAATATTTTATATATGTACATACACACACACATATATAGATACATGTATTATTAGTGTACTCCAAATGGAAAATAAAACACATAAGTTGCTACAAATTTCATGTTGCTTAAATTAAAATTTGCCTGATATTCTAACAAATCAGATATTATAGAACTAACCTAAATAACAGATTTTTATAATGTAAGTTTTGCAACTCAAAATTAATCCTAAAGTATTAATTAGAGTTAAAAAGTCCAAAATACTTAGTAAATTGTTTACTCATTTACATATTTAATGTGTTGAAGATAAAATTAACAAACAAATGTCTGTCCTTTGCTTCAAAGCAAAACTCAGAATAACAGAATTAATAAATTCAGTTCAAAGGAATCAAAAGTTCAGAGTTTTTATAACGAAATAAAAGTAGAGTCTGTGTATTTTCAAGTGGATAGACTATAAAGTTGTAGATAGGATATGCCTTCAAGCACTTGCATTTATAATAGCTTTCAAAAGCCTGTACTAGTGTTATGTTTATAATGACTGAATTTCAGAATGTATATATTAGACATGTATTCATACACATAGAGATTACATAGAGAGATGCACTATATGTACATATTTTAAATTATAAAAATTTGTTAATATGCAATGGAACTAAGTTTAATTTTAAGACTTGTTTTTACTTCTTTATGCTTTAAAGGTAGGTGATTTACAGTGTTTTGAACTAGCAATACAAACATCTATTCATGTTTGAGTTTTTCCACAATAATGTGTTGAAATTTTTATAGTGCTTTCCTTCATGTATTAACTGAAAGTTCCAGAAAGGGCTTTTCATTCATTCTTTGAGGCTTGTGGACTGACTAAAACTTGAATGACTTTGTGTAGGATGTTTCAGGTCAAGAGCCAAATTATCTTAGGCTCTCTTAGCCTATATAGCTAGCCATTTATTTTTTCCACTTTATGTATGACCTAAGATCCTCGTGACTATTAAATAAATATTTCTGGAAATGATGTACGGAGCCATATCTTCCACCAACCGAAATGCTACGAAAGTAATCAAATAACACCTTACACCTATAGCAGATATTTTCTTGTAACTTAACTGCTCTAATATTTTCACCAATATATATTTTTTATTTTTATGCATTTTGAACTAACAGATACATACATCATTTCCTCTCTTTCATTTTTTCTTCAAGTCCCCTCCCTCCAACTCCTTCCAATCCCCTCTGACTCTCAAATTGACCCATAAGAGACAGTATTGGCACTGATACGTTTGTGGTAACCAAAAGCTGTCTAATTGGACCTAAGACCCTCTCAACAAGAGTGAACCATGCTGGATACTGATAACCTAGGTGCCCTCCTGGGACTAGTGAGGTCCTAGATCTAATATGAGCATCTACTCCTGCCACTTTGTTAGGCTGGCATAATTTCTAACCACCTTCTAAATTTATCCGTGTACTCAGAAAACTATGTAGGGACAACCCCTCATCAAAGAATCATTTCTTTACAGCAAATAAAAGCCAGCAAAGAAATTTAAAACAGGACACAACACAAAGATCAGTGCTTTATAGAATACCCAGTTCGATTGTATCTATTTGTATTGACATTCCCATACCTATATCTCAGGAAACATTGCAGAAGGGGAGACAGAAAAAATTGTAAGAGCCAAAATATCAGGAAATATGCTAAGAAACAGTCTTTTATGCAAATGACTATGTAATGAAGACCTCAACAATGTCAATACCATAGATATGCTAAATTAGAAGTGGAAATATCTCAGGGAGTTGCATCCTTGGACAAGGAATTCCAGGCAACCAAGGTCTTGTGAGAATGGGAGACCTAGCTTATCTCAGCAGTGAGCCATCTAAGTGGTTGTTCTACAGAAAGTGATTAGAGCTAAAACCACGGGCACACAGACAACCAAAAAGTACTCTGTAGGTTGTATTTATATATTTGTCCAGTGCGGTTTTAAATGCCTTGATTCATTAATTACTATACTTCATCCCTACTAAAACCTTATGGACCTATTACCACTCTAGAACATAGAATTCAATGCAAAGAAAAGCTTCATTGGGGGACTGTGGTTTCTCGTATTTGAAACAAAGTAGTTCTCTTTTCTCATTGTCTTTGGGAAAGGAATTTTGGTGTTTTTTTTTTTTTTTGAACTGAAAATGTTTTGACATTTCCCATCACTCTCTAGTTCTCTACTATAAATTGACCAAAGCTTGCCAAGATTATCTGTTGTCTATGCTAAGAACAACTGCCAAACCTTTAATCTTCTACACATTCTATTATTAACTCAGAGAAACAACCTACTTGTTATTTACATTCTTGCAGATGTAGAAAAGCATTTCCCTAAACTTCCTTTGAAATTGTAACGCAATGTCCTATGGGTTATATAATCCAAGCATAAGTCATCAGATTAGGAAGGCCATTTCAGAATTAGGACACATTTGAAGGCATACATCCCTTATACATGCTCTCTCTCCTGTTCCTTACTGGAATTTGCTCCAGATGTCCAGAAGCAAGGAGTTTTGAGTCAACAGCCTATCCTGAAAACATCAAGTAAAAAGCCAAATAAATAGATTCATTAAACAATGAAAACTGGATTTCTGAAAATGCTATTCTAATACTGTGTGATATATCTCTAGATTTCCTTCCTTAGAGGAATAAGTCCCAATTAAATTCATATTCTATTCAGCAGCTCTTATTTATGGTTCTTTTTTAATGTAAGTAATCTGAATTCCTAATGAAAAATTTAGCAAATAAGTAGATCTAAAGTTGAATACACGTTTCTTACTCTACAAGAGACTCTGTGTCTTTGTATGGGTTGGGTATCACGGTAATTGTAGCCTCATGAAAAGAGTTTGGCAATGTTCCTTCTGTTTCTATTTTGTGACAATTTGAGGAATATTGGTATTAGCTCTTCTTTGAAAATCTGTTTCTATTAGCAGTTGTAGGTTTGTTTAATTTGCTTATCTGGTCTTAATTCAATTTTGATAACTGATGTTTATCCATAAAATTGTCCATTGCCTTTAAGCTTTCCAATTTTATGGAGTACAATTTTTTAAAGTATGACCTAATGATTCTCTGCATTTCCTCCATGTCTGTTGCTCTGTCCCCTTTTTCATTTTTGATTTTATTCATTTGGATATTCTCTTCTTGTCCTTTGGTTAGTTTGGGTAAACTTTTGTCTGTTTTGTTGATTTTTTTTTAAAGAATCAACCCTTGGTCTCATTGATTCTTTGTATTGTTTTCTTTGTTTCTGTTTTGTTAATTTTAGCTCTCAATTTTATTATTTCCTGATGTCTAGTCCTCCTATGTGAGTTTGCTTCTTCTTGTTCTCAAGGTTTCAGGTGTTCTGTGAACTCACTAGTGTAGGATTTTCCAGCTTCTTTATGTAGTCATTTAGTGGTATGAACTTTTAACACTGCTTTCATTGTGTCCCATAAATCTGGGTGTGTTTTGTGGTCATTTTTATTGAATTTTAGGAAGTCTTTAATTTCTACCTTTATTTCTTCCTTGACACATTGGTGATTCAGGTGATCATTGTTTAATTTCCATGTGTTTCTGGGCTTTCTGAAATTAGTGCTGCTGTTGAATTCAAATTTTAAGACATGGTGATCTGATAACATAGATGGGGTTATTCCAGTTTTTGGTTTTTTGGGTTTTTTTTTTTTTTGTATCTGTTGATGTTTGCTTTGTTACCTAGTACGTGGTCAATTTTTGAGAAGGTTCCGTGAGATGCTGAGAAAAAGGAATATTCTTTTATGTTTGGATAGAATGGTCTATAGATGTCTTTTAAGTCCATTTGAGTCATAACATCTGTTAGTTTCCTTGTTTCTTTGTTAAGTATCTGTCTGGCAGACCTGTCCAGTGGTGAGAGTGGGTGCTGAAGCCTTCCCCCATTAGTGTCTGGGGTTTAATGTGTGATGTAGTTGCGTTTCTTTTACATATGAGGGCGCCCTTGTGTATGGGAAACAGATGTTCAGTATCTTGACAGATTTTTCCCTGTGACAAATATGAAATGTCCATTTTTGTCTCTTTTGATTTATTTTAGTTTGAAGTCTATTTTGTAAGATATTGGGATAGTTATACCAGCTTGTTTCTTAGGTCCCTTTGATCGGGAAAATTTTTCCCAACCCTTTACTCTGAGACAATGTCTATTTTTGAGGTGTAGTTTTGTTTCTTGTATGTAGCAGAAGGATGGATTCTGTTTTTATATCCAATCCATTAGCCTGTGTCTTTTTATAGGTGAATTGAGTCCATTTATATTCAAGAATATTAATAACTGTGTTTTCTAGTTCCTGTCATTTTAGTTTTCATTGTTGGTGACATTACTGTGTTTTTTCCTTCTTTGGGATTTGCTGCTCTGAGATCATCTATTGTCTGTGTTTTGTGGTTGTAACTAATTTCCTTGGGTGAAATTTTCCTTTTAGTACTTTGTGCCAGGCTGGGTTTGTGACTAGCTATTGGTTAAGCATGGTTCTTTTATGGAATATTTTGTTTTAACCTTCTATAGTGATTAAAAGTTTTCCTGGATATAGTAGTTTGGACTGGCATCCATGGTCTCTTAATGTCTGCTTAATAGTTGATCGGGACCTCCTGACTTTCATTGTTTCCATTGAGAAGTCAGGTGTAATTCTGATATGTTTATGATGTCTTTATATGTTACTTGGCCTTTTTCCTTTGCAGCACTTAATATTCTTTCTTTATACTGTATGTTTAGCGTTCAGATTATTATGTGGTAAGTCTGAGCCAACCACCTCTGCTGGAGTAGGCCCAAGCAAGAGACCTTGTAGGAGCAGATATAAGGGAGCGATAACCAAGGGAGCATGTTTAAGCCACAGACCTCTGTGGGACCAGGCCCAAGCCAGGGACATCCACAGGAGCAGGCTCAAACTAGAGACCTCTGTCGGAGTAGACCAGAGTCAGCGACCTCCTTGGGAGCAAGCCCAATCCAACCACATCTCTGGGATCAGGCCTGAGACAGTGACCTCAGCAGGAGCAGGCCCATACAATTGACCTCCATTATTGCAGAACGACTCCCAGGAGCTCCAACTGACCTTATGGAACATCAAGTGTTTTCTGGGGTGACTGGAACCTTGACCCCAACTGCACCACAAGGAGCAACTATCTGCGCATTAGACCCACTGGCACCTGGAAGATTGATTACCAGAGACACAGCTCCAACTACACCAATAAGAAGAAAGACGGGTAGACAAGAACACACTCAGCACCACAAAGTGCATCATGACATCAACAAAAACTAATGCCTCTACAACAGCAAGACTTGAACACCCCAGTGTAGATTAAGCAAATAAAAATGATCAAAAAATAACTTTAGGAGATTGTTTGAGGTCCTTGAAAAGGAAATGAAAAATCCCCTCACAATGGAAGAAAAGACAAACAAAATATTGGAAGAAATTAACAAATCGTTTTATTCAACAAGAAAAAGTAATTAAACAGATGAAAGAAATAATTCAAGACTTGAAAAGCAAAATAGAGACAATAAAAAAATTACCTAGTGAATTCTGGAAATGAAAAATATGGAAAAATGATTAGGAACCATAAATGCAAGCATAAACAGAAAAATCAAAGTGATGAAAGAGAGATTCTCAATCGCTGAAGATACAATAGAGGAAATAGATTCATTGGTCAAAGGAAACATTAATTCTAACAAAAGCTTAACCCAAAATATCCAGGAAATCTGGGCACCATAAAAAGACCAAGCTAAGAATAATAAGGATAGAAAAAGAAGTGAAACTTAAAAAGCACAGAAAATATATTCACCAAAATTATAGAAGAAAACTTTCCCAACCTAAAGAAAAATATGCATATGAAGATACAAGAACCTTTTAGAACACCAAATAAACTGGATCAAAAAAATCATATATCCTTTATATATACACTCCTTTTATTCCTACCTTAACAGTTCATCATGAGTTTTGAGATCATGGTATATATTTTGCTTAACAAAACTTTTGGAAATTTAACAATATTTGATGATTATTTTAACAACTTTGAGGAGAGAAGGATATGGAAGTAGGCAAATATGTAACTTCTTTTAGCATGCTATATTAACCCAAGTTTCTTTGTTGTGATATTTATCAATAAATGGAAAATATATTTTAGTGTTTGATATGAGTTATATGTACATAAAAATATGACTCAAAAACTGCCACCATCACTCCACAAATTATAAATAGAAAAACTTTAAATTTTTTGAGGTTTTAAGTAATAGAAGAACTTTAATTTTGAAAAAAATATTATTTTAAAAAGTACTCTGTGGAATTTCATTTGATTGTACTATTTCTGGCTCTATCTTTGATGAATTCTTAACACTAATCATTATATCTATTTCCTAGATATTTTATTTTCATAATTGTATGTATGTTTTATGTTAGACTACTCAGTTATCATAAGCAAACCTTGACAGAAATCACACAATTCTTCTCTCTTATCCCACCTGCAATGAAGGCAAACCATGACTGAGCCATTCTCCAGGGGTGATAAACCTGATATCAATATGATGTGCACTCTAAAATAATTGGGTCATACAATTTTCAATGAAATGTGTTTTCTTTATCAATTCTGGGGTTGATAGAAGACATAATAAGTACACTTTCAGCAAATAATGAACAATTAAACATTAATTAAGTCAGACAACTGCATCTTCATGTAACTTCTTTGAATATGTTTATTTTTCTCTGCATTATTATAAGATTTTTGTTTCTTGACAGATACTGGCATAATAATTCAGCATGATTAAGTAAGGGAGAAAAAATGATACTGGTGGGAAAGATTCCCTCCTTGAGTAGACAATGCTTACAGTACTATCCTATCTGTAACTGGGACCATTGAAAGTAGACTTTTGTCAAAGGTAGAGACCATGTTGAGATCATGCCCTATGAATGGTCCTATAAGACTGAAAGGTCCTGAGAGAGACCTAGCTGTCCTGCCTAGATCCCACATATCAGACTGACTTTTCCATCCAGAAGCCCCAAGTGACTTTTTGATATAAGGAAGACAGATCAGAGGATAATATTCTCTTGTGGAAACAAAGCATTCACTCTCCAATGGATATACTCTTATTCTTCAGAGCAGCTGCCAGCAGAAGAGAAAACAATTATCAACCTCTCGTCAGTAGGAGGTCCCTAAGAGCCCTTAACAGATCTTCCACTTTATGAAATGTAATACACATATTTCTTTGTATGCTCTTGCTAATGAAGCCTTCTGTTGTTTCAATTAATGATGTATTTACCTAGTTTGAATTCTAAATTCAATTTACATAATTTCTCAGTTTCCAAGTATCCTCAACTATAAATCATAGGCAACTAATGTATACATCCCTAATATTGTTGCATGCTCAGATAGATCAGTATTTGATCTTGAAATATTTCTAGAATAATGCCTGCACACACACACACACACACACACACACACACACACACACACCAAGTGAAACAGTCCCCCTGACAATGCTGAAGCATGCATGGACAACCTGTTTATACTGATTTTCATGGTCTGAGTTGATGAGGATGACTGACAAGGTCTTTTCCACACGGAACAGTTTCCACAGAGCTCAGATGGCTGAATTTAGAGTCCAGAGGATTAAACATTCTACTGCAGGAGCTGGTATATTTATATGTTATATGTGTATACAGACATGTATATATGCATTTCTTTGTATAAAATTATATATATATATATATAATCAGCATTTATTTGCTGACATTCATTTCACCATCCAACATTTCAACATATTTTTATTTTATTTTTCTTATTATCTTCTATTTAAACCTACTATAAATGAAAAATCACCTTAAAATAATAAAACACAACTATTGCCTTATATTACTACCTTGCCTGGAGAGATGTATACTAGGATCTGTTCAACAAAGATGCCAGAGAGGCCTCTAACAATAGACCAAAGAAGAGATCCATTCAAATATGACTTAATGAATCAATTAGAACAATATGCTTATTTACAGAGGCATGACTAAGGGAATACTTGACCAAATGCGGTCACTGAAAACATCTCCATCATCATACAACCCCATCATGGAAGACTACCTTAGGCAAGCTGCATCATAACATCTGTCTCTGTGTTACTCTACTTCTTATATTTCTAACTCCTCTCAAAACTATGGTAGCCAGGAGGGAGAAGGAGGTAAAATCCCAAGTGAAAGCTTCTTGACCTCCCGCATCTTTTTCACTAGGAATTGTTGCCAGCTCTATTGCCATAGACATGCATCAAACCCTTACTGTAACTCATCGCTCATGTCACTACTATGACTGTCAGTCAATGCTATGTGCTTCTGATGCTAAGGGCTGGTTTTGTCATGTCTGCAGAAAGATGGAATAACAGTAATCTTCCGTGAGCAGGCCAAAAACTAATTAATTGTGTTAACCTTCATTGTATGATATTTCTATGTGATTTTCTTTAAAAAAAATTGGTTTAGTGAGTTGGGTAGTGGTGGCACCAGACTTTAATCCCAGCTCTCAAAAGGCAGAGGCAGGCAGAACTCTGTGATTTCGAGGCCAGCCTGGTCTACAAGAGCTAGTTCCAGGATAGGCTCCAAAGTTACAGGGAAACCCTATCTCAAAAACCAAATCATCATCATCATCATCATCATCATCATCATCTTGGTGTACAAATAAATTAATAAAGATAATTGTTAAAAATATTTAAAGCTTTATGAGTCCTGACGATTAATCTAAAATTTCCAGATTTGGTTAGATGAAAACAACTTATTTAATAGCATGTATAATAATACTCAAGGTATTTATAAAATAATATGGTCTAAGTTATTTTCAATGTCATGAAAGCAAAATATTTTGTATTTTTTAAGTTATAGGAGTGCATAAAAAGCATAAGTTCCCATCATGTATGACACTGTAAGGATTTCAATATAGCTTTTTCATCTTTTCAAAATAAGGTTACTGGTTATCAAAATTAGACATACCTACTTTTGTTTTATAATCTATTTTTCTATTTAACACTGTTACATTTTGTTTTGAATGTTTTCTTTTTTTTGTCTTTTTTTTTATTGAGAAAAGGGAAAAAAAAAAACAAGCTTCCGCCTCCTCCCAGCCTCCCATTCCCCCCCCTCCTCCCACCCTTCTCCCCCTCCTCCCACCCTTCTCCCCCTCCCCCCACTCCTCTCCCCCTCCCTCTCCGGTCCAAAGAGCAGTCAGGGTTCCCTGCCCTGTGGTAAGTCCTAGGTCCTCCCCTCTCCGTCCATTTCTAGGAAGGTGAACATCCAAACTGGCTAGGCTCCCACAAAGCCAGCACATTAAGTAGGAACAAAACCCCGTGCCATTGTCCTTGTCTTCTCATCAGCCCTCTTTGTTCGCCATGTTCAGAGAGTCCGGTTTTATCCCATGCTTTTTCAGTCACAGTCCAGCTGGCCTTGGTGAGCTCCCAATAGATCAGCCCCACTGTCTCCGTGGGTGGGTGCACCCCTCATGGTCCCGACATCTTTGCTCATGTTCTCCCTCCTTCCGCTCCTCATTGGGACCTTGGGAGTTCAGTCCAGTGTTCCAGTGTGGGTCTCTGTTTCTATCTCCATCCATCACCAGATGAAGGTTCTATGGTGATATGCAAGATATTCGTCAGTATTGCTATAGGATAGGGTCATTTCAGGTTCCCACTAAGGCATCTATCAATATATATTTGAAAAGGCAGGAATTAAGGCCCGAGGAGACAGCTCAGAATTTGAAACACTTGATGTGCTTTTGGAAAAAACAGATTTAGTAACCTGTACCCACATTTTGCTAACAATGTTCTACAGCTGTAATTCTAGAGGATCTGATTCCTTACACATATGGTGCCCAAACATATGCAAGCAAAGACACATATTCATGCAATTAGAAAATCATTTTGTCAGCCCTGAAATGGTATACTTACAGACAAGTATCTTTATATGGAATATCAGGATTTATCTGTAGAATTAGGATTACATGCAAGCATATAAACATAAATATATTTATATTTCAGAACAATTGGAGAAATAGAGGATGTGAATTAGAGAGAGCAAGAGGGCACATGACAGAGTTTGGAGGTAAGAAGGGGAAAGAGGATACATATAATTATATTTTACTTTGATAAAATAAATAGTTAAAAGGCAAATCTTAAAAAATAAAAATCAAGAAGATATATACATACAAATTATAATCTGTTTTTATTTTTAAAATGAACTTCCATTTCCATTTAGTAAAACAGAATATTTTCTTTTCATATACAACAATGTTCATGAATTTAATGAGGCTATTTATAAATATCATTAATGTAGTTTTTCTGCTTTCAATGTATTTTGGGCTTCTTTCCAAATCGGTACATTGAGATCCTTCTCATTTCTTTTAAATGCTGCCTATTATTTTATTATAAGACTATATCACACTCACTATGCCATTACTGTATTACTGGGCATTTGGTTTGCTTCCAATTTTTGATATTACCAAGGGTGTCCTAGGGAATATTCTTATATTTTTATCTTTCTGTGCTACTACAAGAATCTCTGCCACATGAATTCCTAGAAATGGAAATGCAGATACAAGGTTTGGGCACATTTGTTAATTGCACTGAATTTTTGGTAAACCCTCATCCAATGATTTAATAACAATTTATATGCTCTCCAAATAGACAGAATGTGTTTCTTCCATGTAGAATATTCTTACTATTTTACTTAAGTTTTAGCACGTCTAAGAGGACCAGTATTTTTTCTAAATATTCTAATTTTTCCTGATTTTTAGCAGCCTCACCTTTGCAAATTTATCTTGAATATCCAATATTTGTTTTTTGATGGGATGTTGTTGTACACTGCTTAAATTTATGAGTTAGTTTTTGAAATAAAATAACTTACTTTGTCAGAATTATACCATGTAGAAACAAAGAGCCAGAAGTAAACACAAAATTCCCAGACATTTCCAATCAAGCCATGAGCAGTAGGAGTCTGACCTGATGCAGACATCTGTTTCCTAATACCTAGTGACCTATGTCAATTTACAATGATGGGCAATCTCATGAGAAACAAGTTACACTGAAAAACGTATTACTTAAAACAGTAACAAGAACACCTGCCTTCTTTGATACCAGTCTACACAGGAATCCCATGAGAATAAGGCTATAGCTTCCCTGTGTACTGCTAAATTTCCATTCCCTTCTAGTGGCATGATTCCTTCTTTTGAAACTTTACCATATTACTGCAGTATACTCTAGTGGATTCTCCCTTTGTCTATTCGCACCTTATTTGATTTTTTTTTTTTTTTTTTTTTTTTTTTTTGCTGCTCACATCTCTGCTTCCTGAAGATGGACGGTAAAAAGAAATCCCACACTAGCTCAGAACTGAGTATAATAAAGGGTTATTTATTTAGGAATAGACTCACAGAGAACAGTCCTCTGCACAAACAGGGAACAGGAACCTAATCACATCACACAGCTGGAAGAGAGGGCGACCACACACTTTACATAGGCATTTATAGAATAAGAGGCCATGCCCAAGTGGGTTGGTAACTTAAAGGCTACTGGTGGTAGAAATTCCATACAGCAGCTTCCCCTCCACGCAATATGTTGTTTTACATACCATTTTGTGGGCATATGGGAAGATCTCCATTTGACCTACCTTGCCCAAGTTTTAACTTGTGTGTGTGTGTGTGTGTGTGTGTGTGTGTAAACAAATCACTTAGAATTTATGAAGTGTCTGAGGTCTGCTTTCTAGGATAAGACCTTACCTTGACCTCAAGACCAGTAGACTATAAGCAGTTCTGTTCATATTCTCTCGATAGAACCTGAATTTTACTTCCCACTCACAGCTGTTAGTGTTTGGTGTGCATTACTTTGGAGGGACCTAGAGACACAGAGAAAGCACTGATTACTCTGTTAAGAATGTGAGGAGTTTGCTGGTTCCCGGTTACAGGCACCATTCACTCTGCCATGCACATCTCAACTGCAACATTTGGTGCATTTTACAGAGGAAGCTCACCTAAGGTGAATTTACATGTAATTGAGGTCCCTCTTTCCTTTCCTGTCTCACTCCTCTTTCTTCTTTCTTATAGTGCTACTTAGTGGTCCCTGGACTCAAAACCAGCCAGGCATTGTGTTCAGGATTGACACTCATTGTTTCCCTTACCAACTCTCACCTCTCTTAAGATATGAGACTGCCTTTTCGCTTCACAAGCGATGTGCACTGTCTTTGGTTTAAGTGTACTTCCTGTACAGTCAGTTTTCTTAGGAATTTGAAAATGCTTAAAGTAAAACCAAGTTTTTTTATTGTTTTTTTTTTTTAATGAGTCTTATGTCTTCTATTCTCAGGAAATTTCTTGGTCACTTTACTACCTCTGTCTCTTCTGAACAATCAAAGAACTATCACCAAGTTAGGATACCATTTGAGTTAACATTGTCCCTAATAGAGTTAATAATGGGTCCATGCTCCATTTGCACACAATTAGCTTGGGATTAGGTTGTCTTCTGGATTCCTTCTCCACAATGAGTACCTTTTCACCTTATCCAGGATGGAGACTGTCTTATGTACTTTTCTCTGCTGCTGCCTGCAACTCTGTTTAATTTTCAACCAATACAAAACATGTACATTGTCATGTGATATGCTTCCTCTCTCTGCCTGTCTGGTCTACCTCGATGAGGGAACTATAAATCAGAGGGAGGACTTCCCACCTCACTCTTAACTTGTCTTCCCACTCTTGCCTGGAGACTGGCCATGTGCCCTGCTAAGTGTATTCAATGTAGTGGCCCTTGTATACAAAGCTACAATAAAGGAGTTAAGATATATAGATGGTTTTCTCCCTTGTGCATTAACCATTTGTTTTGACAGAAGAATATGAAACATTTAGAAAACATTGATTTTGTAAAATTTTTCTTTTTTCTATTTATGATAGTTAAAACACCTTAGTTGCCACTCATGATTAGGAGAAACAGAAACTATTAACCTCTCCACTTTGCCCTCTATTACTTATGTGATCTGTTGGAATGGGACAGGGCCACACTGACCTTGATTTCCAGGAAGACTGGTAGATATCTTCCCTTCTAATGACTTTCTTCAGGGATGACTAGTCTCAAAAATGTAACAATTTATCAAGAGTTAGTAAAATTCATTTAAATCTGTGTGTATGTGCAGCATTAAATATTATCTGTTTCTTAGTAGCTCTTTGAGACTCAGCAAGGAAGACTACAAACTAGAATTGTGTAAATGAGGCCAGACACTTGTAGATTCACTTTCATTCATGCTGAGCCTGTTCTCAGAGTACCTGGATAAGCATTAACAGACAAACCACGAATGAATTCACGTTATTCTCTGCCTACACTGGTAGTGACTTTTAATCATTCTATCTTAAGCAGCAAATTAATTTTAAACACTCGAATTCCTGGGACTTGTGGAATTCTTTAGCTGACTCTGGTTCTCTGAACCTAAGCTCGGTTTCCACTTTCATTGAGCAATCTTTATGCTTACTTCATGCAGTTTCTATAACTGATTTTAGCTGTACTGTGCAAAGCACATTGAGGATATTATGATCTCTAACTATTCCCTGTTTCTGTAGATTCTAGAAAATTATCTTGCTGTTGGCATTTAGTTCTCTCCTAGGTGTCATTTTACCACATTGTCGCCATAGTTTCCTAGGTGTCAGGTTCTGTCACAGTCTAGAAACTAAAAGGGGACATTTCTGGTGCTCCTGATTGTACTAACTAGCATCTCACTTTTCACCATTGAAAGACCTCATGGGGGTATATATCAGATGACTAAACATCAAAATGATTGTTCATTTTAATCTCATTAAACCTCTATACCACCACACAATATAAACAATTTAATCAACAAGAGAACCACTATAGTGGCTCCGCAATTAATGGCTCTTAATGCTGAACCTGGAGACGTGAGTTTGAGCCCTGAGACTCAGTGGATGGGGAGAACTGATTACTACAAGTTATTTTCCACTATAAAATACATGTATGTATGCAGATTCATGCATACATGCACAGATACACACACAACAAATAATAGGAATATTTTTAAAAAATCTTTATAAATTACTAGTATGTTTACAATTATGAATGTTTACCCCAAAATGCAGTATCGTTCAGGTGAAAGCATCCACTGTTTAATTAATTCCCTTCCATTTGGTTCACTGAAGCCCAGTATTGATTGCTCTCCTCACAACGTTTTTCCAAGACTCTCTCTGATCTCCAGAAAGTTTGAGAACTTCTGATAAAGGTTCCGAAGTATTATACCCAAAAGTTTCCACTGGTCATTAAGATTTTGTGGAAGTTTTTTTTTATTTATTTATGGAAGTGTGATTGAAAATAAGGAAAATGTTTATTGCTCGAGAGTGAAAAATGATACAGCAACAAAACCCTGTGTTACAAGGCTGCCTGTATCAGTTTTGCTAATTGGAAGCAAATGCTTGTGGTTAGAAATTGGTGGAAATACAATTACTTATGGAACTGATGTATGAGAGGCAGCTCTTATGAACTATTTCTCATTATTGAGCCATGCTATACCTCTGTACCAGGTATGAGAGTACCCTGGAGCTTCACTGTCATAAGCATCCATGTTCAACAATTTATAACACTGTGTAACCATCCTTGTCTTTTACTGTGGATGTTGTTGTTGTGTCTAAATGCTGTGTAGTCCTAAGTGAATATTACGTCTACTTTCTCTGTTTGTTTTCTTGTTCTTATCTCCAGGATTGGATAAGATTTACAAATTGAAATTTTAAAAAAATCTTAGCTTATAAATATTTTCATGTCTCCTTCTCATGCCTTAATAGGAAAATGTTTGAAGAATCAAAAGGTTGATTATAAAGCTGATTAAAAGAACGTGTTTTTCAAAGTACCAGGAAGAAGTGTCAAGGGCTTATGCATCCCTTAGGCATTAAGGTCATAGCTTTTATTGTAGTGTCCGGGTTATAATACTTTATATTACAAAAAATATGTGAGAACAAACAAAAAAAGAAGAGAAACAAACATAATCTAAATGAAGGAAAGACGGGAAGGAGGACAGAAGAGTACAATATAAAGAAAAATTTTGAACACCACATAAATGAAGGAAATGGTCTTTACCACAATCTTTGATTTTTTATAAGGCTTCTGTAGATTCTATCAAAGAGTCTTGTCAAAGAGATTGGGGTAGCAACTAAAACAGATGCGTAAACGTTTTGTAAATAGCAAAGGAATCCCTTCAATATTATTTTCTACCAAATTATTTCTAACCCAGAAAAAGTCACGTTCAAATCTGGGTTTGACATGAGGTCTGATAGAGTCACTGTCTTAAGCTACTTCTCATTTCATGCTGGCAAAGTAGAAGGAAAGCATTGCAGAGAAGAACAATAGGAGGGGATATAGTATACATATGATGTCACCATCACACTTATCACTAAGGGAAGTCAAAGCAAGAACCCAAGCAAAGTAGGAACCAGGATGCACGAACTGAAGCAAAGACCATATTAGAATGCTGTTTATTGGCTTGCTTCCCATGACTTGCTCAGTCTGCCTTGTTATATAACCCAGAACCATCAGCCAAGGAGGTTAGACTATAGTTGGTTAGACTGCCCCATGTTAGTCATTAATCAAGGAAATACCCTCACAGACTTTCTTACAGGGCAATTCAATAGATATGTTTTCACAATTAAGACTCCCTTTCTGCAGGTGTCTAGCTTTTATCAAATGCACACACACACACACACACACACACACAAAACTAACCAAAGCACCTACTATTTGTGAGTCCCAACAAAATATTCTAGAGGTTCTGAAGAATCAAATCATTTCTGATTGACCTTGATTTTTCACACTAAACACCCCTTCTGTCTTTTTTTCCTTTTTTTATCTTCTCGACCCTTCCTTTCCTTTCATTCTTTTCTTTCTTTTGTGTTTCTTTCAAAAGCACACACAAAAACAAAAATTTTTTTTAAATGTCTTCTTTGTTATTTTAATAAAGTATTGTACCACTAGTATATAGCTGAAATGAGCTTTTCACAATAACCTCATGGCATCTTCCCATAAGCTCCAAGGTTGCCGAACACTGGGAATAGAAGACCAGGTCTCAATAACACAGAGACAACCAAGTGCTATGCCAATTTGAGGGAGGCAAACTCATCAGAGTCTTAGAAAAGATACTTCTCACCATTCATTCTTCACCTAAGAAATACCACCAGTGGCAGGGGAAATGGCTCAGTTAAATGCTTCCCGTACAAGTCTGAGGACAAAATTTGGTTTTCAACACACACAGTTTAAAGCAGATAAATAAAGCCAGGTACGGCAGTGTGTGATGGTGGTTTCAGCACCACAGAGGTAGATGAAGGACGCTCCTGGGACTTGCTGCCCCCCACCCCAAATATCTGAATGTGTGAGCCCCAGGTCTAGTGCAAAACCCTGCTTGACAATCACATAGATATGGCTCAGTGGGTGAAATTGCTTACAACATAAACTTGAGAAGATGATCCCCAGCACCCATGTAAAATAGGAGTGATGACACATGTCCCCAGTGTTTGTTGGGAGCTGAGGTGAAGGATGGTTATTGCTTTCTGGACAGCCTGTCTAGCTGAAATACAGTGAGCTCAAGATTCATCGAGGGACCTTGTTTCAAGGAAATTAGGTGGAAATAGAACAGAAAATTCTAAGTCATCCTTTGGCTTCCACGATTCTACAACTACACACACACGCACATACACACACACACTACTATGGCCACACCATATACCACACCACACACACACACCACAGACCACATGCCACCATGCACAAAGACGCAAACAAACATCACACACCCCCCCCCACCCCCGACACACACACTCTAGACAATTGATATAAGTAAACTTCAGGGGCAAATCTACAAATCACTGAACACCAGTATTGTCACTATTGATAACTGACATATCTTTTAATGTCAGCTGTCTTTAAGTGTCATCTTTGAGTTCTTTAGAATTCTCCTAGGCATCAGTGAGCCCAAACTCTCTTTACAAACAAGGCACAGCACGAGTCTCATGTGTCACCAAAAACATGTAAAAGCAGTGCAGTCACTTAGATATCAAACTTCTTTCCTGTCTATAATTGCCCCCTGCCAACTCATTATCTGTCCCTAACTATGGTTTATAAAACAACAGTGCAATGATATCATGAATCGCTTGTGTTTTAAAAAAAACTATGGTCTATACTTAAATGAAGTTTCCCTTGGTTTAGCTTAAGCTTGGAAAAGCAGTTGCTAAAATAAAGTATTTCTATGTAAGAGTTCACCGTGAACATTGTACCCATGGAAAATAAATATGCCATCTATTTTGAATAATGTATGTATATAACATGTTAATCTTTCATGGCGTACTCTTATCAAGAAGTAAATCTTAAAGCACAAAAAAGTTACTGCATTTATTAAAATGGGTGAATCAATTTAAGCTTTCTTATGGTTTGTCAAATTTATAAAATATTATATTTCTCTTCAGATAGAATTACATACTGCATAGCTCAAAGATAATCCCTATGGTCTTGGCATATGTTACTTAATTGTCTCAGAAGGAAATGCCATAAATAGCATGCTGTCATCCCCCACAGGCATCGGCTCATCTGTCACAGTGGGGCTCCAGACAGGGTGAGGTGCTCTAAGACATTGCATAGTCTATGTAAATCACAGCCATTACTTCTTACCACTTCCCAATTGGTCAATTATGTATAAACATGTGTTAATAAAAATTTGCCTCTGTGCCTCTAAGGTACACACCCGTAAAGCCATGTGAGTATGATAAAGTATAAATGGCGTACATTATTATCTGATTCGACCTATCATAAATTATGATCCAAAGTGCCTCTATAGGAACAAAACTCCAGAAAAAGTCTCAGTGCTGTGGGGTAGGGAGCCAAATGATAGAATTAGAAAACAATAAATTTCTTCATGTCTTTGTAGTTTTGGTGAAAATAAAATGCTTAGATTTTTTTCTTAGAAATAAAAATAAGCAAACAATATATTAAATTTTAAATCAAGGAGACATTTGTAAGACAGTGAATTCTTAATTTCCATAGGTGATCAAACCATAAAAATATACCTCAGTTGTTAGCAATAAACACAGAAGAAGAAATTATCTAAGATTTTAGGAACGTTTAGGAGTAATGTATTTTAATTATTTGTTTTTTTTTAATTTATGTGTCTATGTGTTTGTGCGTGTGAGTGTGTGTAAGTTACATGTGTGGTGTGAAAAGGTATCTATATATGCCAAAAACTTCTCTCTGATTCCCTGTAGCTGGAGTTACAGATGGGTGTGAACCTCCAGACAAGGGTTGTGGGCACTGGCTTCCCATCCTTTGGGAAAGTATGGAGTTCTTTAACTACTGAGTCCTTTCTCCAACCCCAATAATAACTGATTTTAGAAAACACTTAAGGGTTATTGTAATAATGGGGCAAACATTTTTTGAGTGGATTTCTCCAGGTTAAATCCCACGGGCAATCATTGGCATCTAGGAGAGACACATTTTAATGGAATGCATATGAACTTGAGAATTTCAAAGCCTGAGTCAAATTCCACTCTCCATCTCTATGAAGATTACACTGCAGTAAATACATCATTGACTTGTCTTGATGTTTTCTAGGCAAAATGCACGCTATGCTGATGATGCCAGTCCACACCACAGAGTTCTAAGAAACAAGTGAGATTAGTAGGAAGAAAACTAAAATGCTGTGTGGTCTACATATTATTGTTTTTGAAAGAACACTCATTTAAAATATTAAGATATTTAAGAGTAATGATCATAAAGGTATGATTAACTTTAATCTAATGTAATAAACAAAAAATGTTCCTTGAAATAAACATTTAGTAATATTTACAAATCAGTAAATTATGCTTGGACACTAATAAAAATTGGCACAGCAACAATTAGTTGTTTAATATATACAACATACTGTCCTAGCATTATATCTACCCTCAGTAAGAATTTTAATTATTTATTTGTACATCCATTGAAGTATAATGAGATGAAGAGGTCCACACAACTTTAGTGTGTAATTTGGTATGTTTGTACACACGCAATACTTGATGCTGAGCTATAACTCTATTCCCAACATTCTGTATCTTGAACTATGCTACACACCAGGACTTTATGACTTATTCATCTAGAATACTGAAACTTCACAGATTTGGGAGTTTCCCCCACCTTATATGTTATAAAGACTGCAAAAAAATTTTTGAATCTCTCAATTTTAGATAATTCACATAAATGAGTGTATTTCTTTCATTTTGTAAGCAGTTCGAGACATAAGGTTATTCCAAGTACCTCTACGTTATCATCAATGGCATAATTAACTTATATTTTAAAGTAAATATATATATTATATTATTGCAACATATGACTAATGATTTGTATGAACAATATGTACATATGTGATATATAATTAATCTGTCCATACAATATAATTAATCTTCCACTATATGCTTTTCCATGTCTTGGTTATTATTAAAAATTTTACATGGGATCATAAACTTTTCTCAGGAATTTTGACTTCAGTTATGACATATAATTTAGCATGAAAATTAGAGGCAAGTTATTATAATCCCCAAATTAATGCCAGTATTTCTAATGCTTCTTTTGATCCAAATCTTAAAGACCTGGAATTCATTAAACTGTTCACGACTTCTTTAGGTTTAATGTAGTGTGGGTACCAACTATGTGTATATAACTGTCAAGCTAGATTCAATACGGACTGCAGGTCACTTCAAACAGCAACTCAAAAAACAAGCAAAATCCATAGACAAATTAGTCATGAATTGAAACTTCGTTGAACAAGGCATATATCACTACCCAAAACTCCGTGAAAATTGATCTTCAAAAGTAATGAAAAAAATTAAAAAACTATTTGCTTTTCATAGACATAGCATGCATGTGATCCCCAATATTGGTTATGTACTGAAAATTTGACTTCTTTAATCAACAAAACTATCCATTTGTGATCTATGGATGTAATCAATATTAAGAAACATAAACAGAATTATGACAGGGTATGAATTCAAATACACACACACAGACACACACACAGAGAAAGAATGAATAAGAGGTAGTATATTTTTATGCATTTACCAGAAAACTTTCATGAGAATATTCTTAATTCTTACTCAGAATTTCATTTACTTAGCAACATTGCCTATCTTCACACAACCTTGCATACAAATGTTTCCAAGGGGACTACATAACAATATGGAGTAAAATTAATAAATATGCAGAGGGCAGGCAACTCTCATCTCTTTGCTTTCGTTTTTGTTTATAAAAATAGCCTTAAGATCAATATTAAAGTATTACTATGAAATTTATTTATTTTATAAAACTTGGAGGTCTATTTGCATAAATTCTGCATCATACCTTTATTTTCTGCACTTTCTTTCCTTCCTTCTTTCTCTCATGTTGTTTTCAGTTTTAATTGTTTCCTTATTAATTTTCATTCATCAAATTCTTGCTCATTCACAGAGTGAATTAATAAAGAATCACTGTTTTGTCCAATAATGTAGCTTGCACACAATGCAACTTCAGATGGCACCTTTCATTACTTTACTCAAAAGCATTTGTTGATTTAAATTGTAATGATTTTGTAAAAGAAAACACAGAAAGTAGTCTTTCATTGTAGACCAGTGAATCAGAGTAAGTAAAAGGGTACAATTATAGAATAACTAATGGAACAAGATAGCGCTATAAAAAGCAAATGGTGCGAACCGACATCATCACTACAAGGTGCTGTGGCAACAACAATAACTATGTAAAGCTGGGTATGTTACTTTCCCTCTTGCTGTGGGAAAATACCCTGGCAAAGACAGACTTAAGGAAGGAAGGGTTTATTTTGGATCCAAGTTGAAGGGTAAAGTCCATCTTAACCCGGCTGATGTACCTATTTGTATTGTATCAACAGTCAGGAAGAACGCATGGCTGAATCCTGGTACTCAACTAGGTCCTTCCATTTTATTCAGTCTAGGACTCAAACCCAGTGAATAGCATTGCTTTTATTTAGTGTGAGTCTTCTCACCTCCATGATCCTAATCAGTATACTCCTTCCTCAGCATTGCCCGAGGCTTGTCTCCTAGGTATTCTAAATGTTGTCAAGTTGTAATCATTATTAATCATTACAGAGAGAAAGAATATTTTCAATAAATATAAACATTATTCTATTTCTCAAACTAAGTTATTCCTTAGGAAAACCTCTTAAAAACTTACTAGATCCAAATATATTTTACTTTTTTTTTTTGTTGGTTATTTGGCAATATGAAAGACCACGTGAAGGATTCCCCCCCTACACACATGGGGAAAAAAAAAAAAAAGATTTAGCCACACATTCCCAAATCATCTGGAGGAAGAAAAAAAATAAAAAAAATAGCTGTTCTAAGGGAAAACATTTATAACAGAACAGAATTTGTCATAAAGCACTATGGTTGGTAATTAAATAGAGATTTTGATGAGCCTGCCTAGTGTGTAAATTAAAAATACGTTTTAAAAATAAAGATTTCTGAATTTAGGCTCATTTTCATAGTACAGATAACAGTGAAGAAACCATACTGTCAAAATAAAGTCTCCAAACACACAACTTAGATTTAACAAAGTCATAAGCAAAACGAGTATAATTCTGTCTCCATTTATTTACTCTTGAAATGTATTAATTCAAACTATGGATTGCTAAGGAAATTTATCTTTAAAATGTATTACTGGGGACATGGCTTGGTCAGAGAAGTGCTTGTGACAATTTAAGAAACTGAGTTCAGATAAAAACATACAAGTAAAAAGGCAGGTGTGGCTGTGCATAATTCTTATCCCACAGCTTTTTCATGGAGTGAAAAGGGTGCCTAGAGACCTCTGAACTGTCTATCGAGTCTAAACATGAAATATCAGGTTCAATGACACATAGAGCATTGAGGGATAGAAGAAGATATTACAATGCACCGTCCTGGCCTCCTCACACATATAAGTGGGTGAACGGACACTGTGTGTGTTGTGTAAAATTAAAATATATACATAGAATACATAAACAATGTTTTGCATATACATTCATATAGCAGTAGATAATATAAATCAAAAACTACTGAAACTCAAAATACAGTAGAAGGATTTCAAGAAGGAAGAAATTCTTATAAAATTATAAAATAGATACAGAAAGAGGCTGTGAGTTGGTAGTCAAATATGATAATAAAAACAAAAATGATGTCAATGAAAATATGTAAAGCAGAAGGCCTGAACTGACTGTTACTATTGTGACATTAAGAAACAGCAGCAGAATTCTCTCCCAAATTCAGAAGTTGGTGCTTAGATGTAACAGTAACAAGTTAGTGTTTCAATGAGATATAAACAAGTGTACAGGATAAGACCCTCCAAATATTTAACTGTAATAATACCATGCTGACAATGTCTGTGGAAAAAAATAGATTTTTTTAAATTTGTCGTTACTTTTGAAGATGAATTTTCATAATTTGGTGTAATCATTTGCCTTTTTCAATGATGTTTCATAACACCCAATCCCTTACTTTATACCATAAAGACTTTTACATTGTGTAGTAGGATCAATATGGACAGAGAAGAACAGGGTATTCTGACTGGATGGATTCCATCTTTTGAAGCCATGGGTATTTGGCCCTGATTTCAATGTCAGGTGTAGCTCATGATTTATTCAGTCTTGCCCTTTGTTCTTTTCCACCCCCAGACGTAAATAACATAGGGTAATATTTGGTGTTTGAATTTATTAGCATTCATCAAAGAGTAGTTTTGGCAGAATGATATCACCAGGACAGACATGGGTATGTATAAAATAATATATGTGCAAGCCTGCAAAAGAGGAAAATTCAGTGGGACTCTACATTATATAACAGAAACTATTCTTTTTTTTGTGTGTGGATCAAATAAAATTACAGAGGCGCCATGCATAGTGCTATTGCTAAAGGCCATCATAAACCCTGATTTTAATGGGGTTATATGGTCTTTTCACCAAGAAAAAAATCTTTCTACATTTAACTTGCCAAAGTATTGAAACAATTTGGGAATGCAGACCTTTATTTTTTCAATTAAAAGAAAAAGATTGCCTACCACTTTGGCTTTTAAATATAGATGGAATAAAAATGCAGATGGTATTATAACATTACACTAAAACCATGTGTTTTTTTTTTCCTTTTTTTATAGACGTGTAGCATGTGAATGTCCTATTTTCTCTTAAAGCGTCGTTTAAAGACAGGGAGTCATGTCTGTCTGTTATAACAATTTATATATATATATATATATATATACATATATATTTATGAAAGCTAATATGCAAATAACATGAATATGAGAGTAATTAGTAAGCCTCCTGTTACTAATCATTTGCTTATTACTAAAATCATGATTTCTACTCTTCTATGGAAGAAATCTGACTTCAAATAACATAGTAATTCATTAGACATTTGAGATCCTTCTTGAAATAAGAATTAAGTGCCATTGACTATTTGAATCACACCTGGGTTTATTTCCCTTAAATATGTGGATATTCAGAATATCTAATATCTCCAAAGTCTTCCACACAGGAAGTCAAACACTTCATTGGCAAAAGATTTTATTTCTTTTTGTGAATTAGACTTCATTTAAACATGCCATAAGAACTGTAAAGTAGAAAATAGATTAGAATTCTCTCTTCACCTGGCTAAGATGTGATACATTCTCCCTAGTATTAAATCAGAATTCCTATGTATCATCTTGTGTCATCATGTGTGAGTTTCACATGTTCCTCCAGTGACTAGCTGTTATCTCCCTGAGCTCCCTTCCTCTTCACCTGAGTTCTCAGTTTGACTGTTCTCCCTAACCTTATTCTGCCTGGATACTGGTCAAAAACCTTTTATTTTTAACCAATGAGAGTAATGCATATTCACAGTGTAGAGAAAGATCATTCAAACATCACGAGTATTTTCCCATTATTATTCAAGGTTTTAGAATATTTGAGTTTCTTAAAATAATATACTCTATAAGTACATTACATGACTATGCTACTTAAGTCAAATTTTAAAACAAAAGAAGCAAAATATAACTAAATTAAGTTGGAAATTGTAATTTTCTGCTTTGTGTTTGTCTTTCCTAGGCATAGATTTCCTTTTTTCTGACTTAGGGTCCACTCTGTATCCAACTGGCCTGAAATTAACTATGTGATTCAAATTTTTCTCAAATTCTTGTTAAACCTTTCTATTTCTGAAGTGCTGAAAATACTGGAATAAGTTGTTATTCATGGATAGAAATGCATTTCCTAAAACTAAGTTAGAAGAAATTAAATAATAACTAAAGTGTTTGGGAAGGGTTTGAAATAGGAAAAAGAGGGGGTATAATAAATGATAATCACAAAAATAAAATATCTTAAAATACTATAAACAATGAAGTGAAGCAATGAATATTCACTCTTTACCTTTATGCTAATGCAACCAAATATTATCCACTTCTTAGACAAATATAAAATGACTGATAATAAACTAGGATTTATGCGTTGAGTAAAAAGTAGTTAGGCATTGGCAACTTGAGTTGATAAGACATGAATGCTCCTCAGGGTGGGAAGTTGAAAGAGGAGATAGTGACTCTTGGTGTTGGGACCTGGGTATTTCAGTGTACTTGCTAATGATATGGACTACACACAAAGAGGGAGGTGGTAAAATATTCTGACAACATTATGCCACTTTGGTTAGTTAAAAACTAATGAGGTTTGGGAGATGCTCCAGATGGCGCTAATCATACTGGAGAATTGTGAAGCCCCATGGCAGATGAAATTCATTTTTGATAAATGTACAAAAAAGGAAATAAGAAAATTATAATCTAAGCCCTCCATGTACACCATGAGGTTTTGATCTTCTAAATTCTCTGAGGAACAAGGCATTTACTATTGCCATTGATGGTTCAGAGAAGGTGTCCCCTACACGTGTCTCTTCAGAGGCAGCTGAGGAGATGCTTGAATGCACTGAGACAGTGGCTTGAAAATGCAAATAATTGGGAAAGCTGTTTTGAGATAGATAAAAATGTTTTGCCCATTGCAGCAGGATGGATTTCTTTGGGGTAACAAGAAGTGACAGAAACAAGAAAGCCACAGAAGCTTGATGGAAGAGTGACGTATGCCTTATGACTGAAAGACTGACTGGCAGAAGGGGAATACATTTACATGGAGGGAAACTGTTTACTGTGGTAAAACTCTTCAACCATCAAGAATTTGATCTTATTAGTAGAACAGCAAATGTGGGAACCTGGCAATTAATATATGAGTTTGAATACTTAGCATGAAAATTTGTATCTTGGGTTGGTTCAGGTACTGGAATGTAATGGGATAAACTTTGAAAATGTACAATCATAGCCGTTTTGTGAATTTCATACAGAGGAAAGAAAAATTATATTATCATATGAAAGAACTATGATTCTAATTCACCAGTGTTTGAGTGATAGACGTAAAGGCATGAAAATGTAAGACATATATACATTTACATACACTATATATATATATATGTTAAATATATAATTACTTCTTGATCAAAAGAAGTAATTAAAGAAATTATGTAAATTGTTTGTTTTGAAAACACACACAGTGAACACAGGAAAAAATGTCATACAAATTCAAGGTCCATTGATAAAGATGTCAGCTTTTAAAAACCTGAATGAAGTCTTTTTTTTTTTTTTAGTAGAGTGTTAGTCATTTCTTTGAAGAAATATTTATTTACAAATATATCTGTAACAAAGAATATTTGACATCAACAATGATCCATACAAGGGTTTCTAGTTTTACAATGTTTAATGGAATTGTATGCAAGTCTATAATCTCACAGAGAACAAACATGCTGCTTGCTTCTGTACATTATTTTATCTACTCAAATTGTTCAGGTAAAAGTTAATTTGTTTAGATGTACATAAAATCAAACTATCTAAACATGGGTTTCACATCTCTGAGTGCTCAGGAACACCAATAAATTAAAACACTGTTGGGGCCAGGGAGTAAGAAAGCAGAAGTTTAAGAAGCCACATGGAGAAAGGGGGGGAATTATTATCACTTCTTAGCACAGTGGGTGCCTCTGAGGGACGCATGGTTTCCCAGAAGTTTGAACAGACAACTTCTCTTTTTAAAATATTTTTATTGAGCTCCACATTTTCCTTTGCTCCACTCCCTACCTTTCCCCTCCCTTTCAGCCCTCTCCCAAGGTCCCCATGCTCCCAATTTACTCAGGATATCTTGTCTTTTTCTACTTCCCATGTAGATTAAATCTATGTTTCTCTCTCTTAGGGTCTTCATTGTTGTCTAGGTTCTCTGGGATTGTGATTTGTGGGCTGGTTTTCTTTGCTTTATGTTTGAAAACCAGTTATGAGTGAGTACATGTGATAATTGTCTTTCTGTGTCTGGGTTACCTCACTCAAAATGATGTTTTCTAGCTCCATCCATTTGTCTACAAAATTCAAGACATCCCAAATGCAAGCATGAACAGACAACATCCAAGGGATGCCCTGGTCGTCAACTGCAGCTGAAACCATTTGTGAATCTGCAGTGATGCCCTCCGATTCTCAGCATTACTAAAAGACAATTCTTCTCCAAGTCCTCCCCTGAGACAGTGTGCCAACCAACATGTTGTGCTTCTTTTACCTAAGAGTTCATAGAAGTGAAGGTGAATAATATTGGTAACAAGCATCAAATGGCTTGTTTTCATTTTATGAAGTGTGATTCTTCCATTCTGAGGAAGACACAGCAGGGCAGCAGAGCCCAAGTTGTTCACAAATAGCTCCACAGTCTCTACAAACACCCGAGCATTGACGAATTTACTTCGTGAAAAAAAAAAAAAAAAGGTTATAAGGTAATGTTAGTTTGAACTTTTTAATTTGTTAACATAAAAATCTTAACAATCACCCTCCCTAAATTATCATTTCTAAGAAATATGATGCAAGCCAATGTGTCTAAAAATACCTTCAAGATGGCAGGCTTTGCTCAGATCATTTACAGTATGACAGAATCAAACCAAACACTTTTAAGAATCTGATTCCTTTTTCATCTTAAACATAACTGTTAATTTTCACAAGAGCCTTGGACTCAGCGAAATGCATAACAAAATGAATATATAGTTCATTCAGTGAACCCCATAAGTAGAGAAAAACCACTATCTTCCATTCCCTCCAATAAAAGTGAGAGAAGAATCCTATTTCAAGGGCACTTTACCAAATCGCAGTGTGTTTCAAGTGAGTGATTCGATACATGAAACATCTATTGTTCCTATTCAGCAAAACCACAGCTAAAGAAATGGAATCCACAGTATTGGAGCTAAAATTGAAAATCCAATTGAGCTTTATCTAGCCTTCCACAGTGAAAGAAGATGAGGAAAACAGGGGCATTTGTACATTAGTGCTTCTTTGATGTGTGTGTGACCAGCACTGGTACAATTTAGATGATAAATTCCTGTTAGTGAGAGGTAATCTCTCCCCCAGGAGCTTACACTGTTTACCTTTCTTGATATTATGTAGTTTCCAATCACTACTCAAACAGGAAAAGCCTATCCTTAATTAATAAACGTATATAGAAGGGAGTGGATAAATGAATAAAGTCAATAAATAGTTTTTATTTAAAATGCATGGAAAGAGGATGTGAATCTGTGATAAGAAGTGAAGACTATCATAGATGCCTGAGCCCAAATTCATTATCTTCATGTCGTGCGAGTTTGGCCAAAAACAACGACAACAAAGATTCTTATTATGTGTTAACCAAAAATTAACTCAAAAAAGAAATACATAATGTGTCTGAGGTCTTTCTGACAACACTAATGCTTTCTGAGTTTTGAAAATATCCAGACACTTTACATCTTATCAGCTGGAAAACAAGTAACACTTTCTAGACCACTTCAGCTCATACAAGACTACTGAATATTATAGAATGTAGTATTTTAACATCAAACAAAAAAGTTTTGGCTCCTATAGAAATATAACGGTTTAATCATGGAAAACAAACACTTTTTTCCACCTATAAGTAAGTAACATGGAAGTATCTATTTAGTATATCTTGGATTGATTTCTGCTAGGATTTTTTGATTTTAAAAGTTACCATGTGTGTTGTTGATCTGAGTTTTATGAAAATATGTTTGTTTAAGATAGAGTTTCTTACAATTTCTGAACTAGTTGTAAACACATTTATGCCATTTTCCACTACATATTTATTTGAAGTGGTTGTTCAGCATTGATGACTGTAAAAAGAAGTGAAATATTGATAACTGGAAAATATTGAAGATGGTTTATATGCTAAATATCAAATATTTAATATTTTTAAATAAGCAAGTATACCCACCTCTTGTTTTTGCAAAATTATTATCCTACTTAATAAGTAATAAAATTTTGTAATGCCAAATATTGTTTATTTATTAAATCTATATTTTTGTGAGAGCTCAGTTATGGATACCAAAGGACAACTTGTGGGATTTGATTGTTTGCCTTTAACATAAAATTTCTTATGGACCCAAGAATCTAATGCAGGTTCTCAGCTTGATGACAGGCACCTGCACCCACTGATCATTTCACTGTCCTTGCTGCAGAAACTTTTAAAAATTAATTTATTATTTGTTATGAGGAAATGTTTGATTTTATACATATTTTATATCGTGAATTTCACAAAATAAAATTCTCCAGTGTACATGGCTTCTGAGAGAAAAAAATTAAAGAAGCTTTGACATAGAAGTTAGGAAACATAAAAATTGAGACACCCACTGTGCCCTTTAATGTTATAGATTTCAAATTTAAGATGCCCTGGTCATAATATTCATGTAGATTTGTTATTGGTGATGTACAATATTTTTCCTGGGACAAAAGAAATTTGTTCCCTTGTAATTATTGACCCCTTGAGCCTTGACTAAAGCTTGCATTTGGTAGCTATTTTATCATTTATCACTGTTAGTTTGAAATGGAATTTTCTCATTTGTTGACTCTCTTCTGATGTTGTTTTGATCCCCTCCTAGTCACAGAGTGACTTATATGGCTCATTTTCCTCCTAAGTCACTTGGAATTCTCCCAGGCAGTGTCCATACTCACCCCTCTCTCTTTCTTGCAATCTGTGAAAAATCACTCAGTTTTGGTCTTCTTTAATTAGTCAAATATTGTGTCTTCAATAAGTGAAATCTTTCATTCCTTTTGAAACTCATAAATTAAATCTTCAACTTTTCCATTCTCATTTGTCACTTTCTGTGTCATATTTCCCATTTATTATATTCAGCAGACTTATCCTGTTAATTCTCTTTCCCTGACCATAACTCCTCTTACTTACTTTATGATTACATATTTTACATCGAAAACTTTTACGTCATCATCCCATAGAAACTTTCCGGTTCAAATCTACTTTCAAAGTGTTGCCAGAAAACATCTTTTGGTACTTGAGTCTTTATATCTTGATGTCAAGCAGGTCTTTCTTCAACAACCTTCAAATAATTGGCCAATCTAGATACTTCATCTCCCAGAACCAGACTCAGATGTTCATAATTATGATCTGTTCATGGCATCCTATAGGAAAGCTCTGAAAGTGTACATGTTGAGAACCAAGGGGAGCTCAACTGGAGACTGAAGCTTCTCATGTGCTTTTTAGTAGCCCTGTGTAATAAAGCCTCTATTCTTATTATAACTTGAAGATTGCAATCTTAGCTTCAAACCATCATACCATGTAATGAGATGATGTACAAAACATATGACATACAATATTAGGGTAACTTGTTATAAGACTTTATTCAAAACAACTCTGATTTTTGAATGTTAAATTACAAGACAATAAGAATATTCATGTGTAAAGAAGAAAGGAAGATATTTGGTCCTGTGATATGACCCAGGTTAAGAAAGTTGATTTATACACAAAAATGTTCCCCGTCTTACCTATAAAATGATTCTCATATATGGAAATTTTTATGTGATGGTTATTCTATACATAATTGATAAATGGCTCTCAGAATGTTCCCAGAAATTATTATAGCACCTAGGTGAGATGTGAGGAAGTTTCTCAATTGCACACTACTTGTTTCATTTTGTTACGCCTTTATTATAGGTCATTTTAGCATCTTTATACTCAGAAGGCTCAGAAACAGGAAGAATTAACTACTAACATGAGAGGGTAAAATGAGAATGATTCATCCTTTTTGCAAAATTCCTGATAATTCTGGCTTGGAAAACTTGCAAAGAATGAATGTTATTTCTATTCCAAAAAAAAGTTCAATGAAAGTCAGTGATTCAAATAATAGTCTTCATCTTTGTATCAAGCATAGATAAACCTGTTTTATTTGTGTGTGTGTGTGTGTGTGTGTGTGTGAGAGAGAGAGAGAGAGAGAGAAAGAGAGAGAGAGAGATGTGGGATTTACCTCTGTATGATGTGATTATCATTAATAAATAAAGAAACTTGCTTTGAACCTATAGCAGGGCAGAACTTAGCTAGGTGGGGAAAACGAAACTGAATGCTGGGAGAAAGAAGGGCAGAGTCAGAGAAGACATGTAGTCCAGTCATAGCCAGATAGAACTTTAGCCAGTAAGCCACAGCCACGTGGCGGTACACAGATTAATAGAAATGGGTTAAATTAATATATAAGATTTAACCAATGAGAAACTAGAGCTAATGGGCCAATTAGTGATTGAATTAATATGGTTTCTGTTCTGAGTGGCTGGGACAAAAGAGCAGCCTCCCTACTATGTGTGTGTATAGGTGTAGGTGCATGTGTGTGTATAAAATGCCTCAAAATAATCAAACCTTGCCATAGTTACTTTTCTCTTTCTGTGAGAAAATACCATGAGGAAAGGTGCCTATTGTCTTGATGGCTTGTTTAACCTGCTGTCTTATATAGCCCTGGACCACCTCCAAATAAGTGGCACCATACATAGTGTGCTTTTTCCTCACAAATATATAATTGATCAAAAAAATACCCTACAAATTTTCTCACAGGCAATCTGAATGGACGCATATTCTCAATGATTTTCCCTTTTCACAAAAGTCTATCTTATGTCAACTTGTTTAAAAAGGAGTATGAATATAAATAATTTCCAAAAAATTATGAAAGTCCATGTGAAATAACCAATCGTTAATTTTATTTCATCCCCCCAAAATAGTGGACAGACAGAGTGGAGAGGGGATATCAAATTACATCATAAAATACCTTTCAAAAGGAGAGAAAAGCATCCTTGTTATTCAGCATTTGTTTCCCCGATATTTAGCTTGATATATATTAGTGAAAAGCCTTATTACAGGCATTTAGACTTGAGTGGCAAATTTGAGCATGCTGCATTCATCCACAGTTTTCTGACACTTGGCACATTGATCTGTCTTAATATGCCGTGAGAGGAAAGAGTGAAGTGTCCCAGTGCTGTCTTTGTGTTGTGAGTGCATTGGATGACTCCATTGCTGTGACTGAACTAAAATGGGCCTGTTTGCCAGCAGACACATTTTGGTAATGCATCAATACATTTCTAATTAAGACTATGTCAGGAGTACAATAGTGAAGACATCATATATTTTTCTTAGATGTTCCATTTCCTCAGACTATAATCAGAATCTTGTCTCTGTTAGTCAGTGACAGAATATTTGTATTAAGATATGCGACTAAAATCTAGAAACCTACTGCCACAGAACTGCATTTTAGGTTACATGTACACAGCATTGAATATGACATAATGAAGATGTAGCATTTATCCTTCAGAGTACATCAGTAGGTAGCAAAAACTCTAAGGGGTACTTTTTTTGTACTTCAATGCTCACACTGAAGAAGTGACACATAGTCATGGTACACATGGTGGAAACAATTAGAATATCACTATTTCTGTAAGAGAGAGGTCAGAATGGTATGTTGATATGCAGAAGATAAGAGAAAATGGTTCATGATATGTGTTCCAGGGTCCATGAGCAGCAGAGTTTGCTATGTTCACATACAGTGTCCTTTGAAAGGGTGTCTTCCATCTTGTAGTACCTTCTTGAGTTTCTTTCCTAAGTGTCTTAGAGTTTTTATTTCCTGGGTTACATATATTTCCAAGTAGTGTAAACTTTTGTGTAGCCATCATGAATGAGATGGTTTTCATGAAATTTTTTTCAATATGTTGTCATCGGTAGGTAGGAAGGATGCTGGTTTACAAGTATAGTGTGTATGTGTGTGTGTGTGGTGTTTCTGTAAGCATGCATACTTATATGTGTGCATGTGCTTCACAGTACAGCAGAGAAATACAGCTTGCTAGATATAGAATTCATTATGGGGTCTGAAGCGATGACTCAGTGGTTAAGAGCACTGGCTTCTTCTCCATAGGTGACAGGACATTCTTTACGGGGTAACAAAAAGTGATTTGTAAATTTGTTTGATGAATCCTTATATTTTTTGATTTTTTTTACAATTCCATTTGTTCATAATAAGCAAAATATTGAAGTAGGTATTTATACATATATATATATTAATATTCATCATAGTTCTATTTGTGAGAAGAAAGATGGAAGCAGCTCAAATGTGCTTCAGTGATGAGGAAATAAGTAAGATTTATTCACTCAATATATAGGATGGGTAGCACTCAGTTAATAAAGAACCCAGAAATGAGTGAGTAACATTTTAGTTCTACTAGTTCTTAATAAAATTTTAAATAAAATTTATTGCCAAGCAAATTACTTACTGACCAAGAAGGAATTACTGACATAAGAAAGGAGGAAAGTAAAATGTCTTCTAAGTAAAGATTTTTACTTTGGAGAAATTAAAATGTTTGGAACTAGAGGTTTAAAGTGGGCACAAATGTAAGTGAATCAAATGTTTTTGAATTGTATAATATAAAACAGTTAATTTCTTTTTGAGTGAGTTTTGTCTCAATAAATATTAAAATTATAAAACCCAGCATGTGAAGTGATGTTCAGATATATGTGTAGACGCTATTCATTCTAGCTTCCACAAACATTCTAACATTCCAAATATTTGCTAGTAACTATGAAATCGTTTGCCTTGTAGCAATATTTTATTGCAATATATAATTTATAAAAAGTTGAAATATTCTCATTTATGTCCTGAAATATTGGAAACACTTTTAACTCCAATGTAAACTGCTAAAGTATCATTTAAATATAAATTGTAAAATATATTGAAAGATATTAGCATCTTGCAATACACAGTATAATCATTCTGATAAAAATTAGTGGTAACTTGATTTGTATTATCAGAATAAAGTTTCATCTTTGAATAATGTGAAGAAACAGTGTATTGGGGTGCTTTCATATTCATTTTTTCTGTGTTGAGAGAATAATTAATCTCATAAACAAATTGTACTTGTTCTTTTCTACCCTTTTTCTAATTTCAATTTCTATATTAAAGCAATAGGCAAATAGGATTTACATACTTTTCATTTGTAAAACCCTGCATTTTTACATGATTCTGCATTACAAAATGACCACTACTCATTATACTAATTAACATATCTAGCACTTCACATAGCTAAAGCCTATTTATGAAAATGTGGCTTGATTTAGTAGTAATATCCCTGTAATTTATTGTAAATAATTCATAATATTCTATGACATTTTGTTTCTATGGTGTGAGTTTATAATTGGTCCATTATTGACCTGACTAGAGATGAGAACCAAATTGATTAGCTTTCTAATAAATTCCAATTTTGAGATATTCATCAATTTAATTACTATTGGGTTTAATGATCCAATTTTGATTTGTTAATCTATTTTAATGAATTGCAGATACAATGAAGCTCAATAAAATAATCAAAAATTCAAATTTAAAATATAACATATAAATGGAATATTAAGTTGAAGGAGACAGTTGCTGTATTGATTAAAGATAAATCTTTAAAATAATTTTAAAAAACATAAGAGAAGTTTCTGTACATAGCAGAAGTTTAAGAATGACAATAGAGTGTGCATTTTAAAGGCAACATTTATAAACAAAAAAAGTTTTTTTCTGTTTATAGACACTATAACGTCTGTGAACTTCATGAACTTCGGGGCTTCTACTATCTAGAAATCCCTGTACCATATTTTGTAAAGTCCCATACTGCAATAAAGTATCTGTTTTTTAGAAATTTCAAGTAGATTATGCAATTATTATACTTTCAGTTTCTTTATTTTTCGTTTGCTAATATTACAGACACCCTGGATTTCAAACTGTTTGTTAATGTTTACCTTGCCATTCTGTGGGGTGTTTTAAATATGGGTCTTATTGATGAAGGGTATGTGGGACATGGGATGTCCTTCTGTATATGTTGGATGTGGGATATCCTTCTGTATGTATGATGTGGAATGTCCTCTGTATATATGCTGCTTTTATTGGATGATGAATAAAGCATTTCGGCAAATGCTTTAGCAGAGTAAAGCCAGGCGGGAAATCTGAACAGAGATATAGAGAAAGAATCCGTGGAGCCAAAGAGATGCCATTTAGCTGCTGAAGGAGAAAGATGTCAAAACCTTCCAAGTAAGCCACAGCCTCATGGCGATACACAGATAAATAGAAATTGGTTAATTAAAGATATAAGAGCTAGCCAGGAATATGCCTGAGCCATTGGCCAAACAGTGTTGTAATTAATATAGTTTGGGGCTGGGCAACAGGGAAGTGAAAGCACAGTCTCTGTTTCCACAGAAAAACTTACACTGCAGGAGTTGCCCCTTTGTGCATACCTTCTAGGCAAGAAACAGGGAGGCTTTGCAATCTCTTTGCTCTGCATTTGAAACATTGAACCATCTGTTTTTGAATGAAATTAAGTTTTGCAGTAATTCATCCTACTTAGCAATTTAACTGCTTTTACACGCATTCGTCTACAGTAAATCACTAACAGTATATTTTGTTAAACTTTTTGGTATCATATCCACCATACACATAAATATTCAACATAATGAGTCTGGAACTTTTTAAAACGTGACACAAGTTTTCAGAGATTTCTATCATAAATGATTCTAACACATTTCTCCTACAAAATTTCCTACTCCTTCTCATACAAAAATAATTGAAACTTATTGTAATTACTTGTTTATTCTTTGACAACTATACCCAAAGTCTGAAATTCTTGGCACAACACTGTCTTGCTCATGTTTAAACGTCCATTACCTAACAGAATGCTAAATTATTCAAGATTCAACATTAAATAAATCTTTTTAAATTTCAAAACAGATTTATGGAGGAAGGTGATCAAGCTATAACTACCAAATATATATAATTAATTTATATACCAAATAATAATACCTACCAAATTTTATTATAATTACCAAATTATATTATTATTTTTTCAATATAATAACTAAAAATAAAAATTTATTTCCTGGGGATGTTATAAAACAAAATGAAAACTTTCATCTTCATCTTCAAGATTTATTCAACTCTGAGTTTTTTCTGATGTGGATTTTATTCCACAAATTTTAATATTCCCACATGTGTCTGTAATATGCAATATACTGGTAAATAGTGTTTAAGTATTACTTAAAATTACTGAGCAGCTGGTTCTAGAAGTGGGGTAGACCCCACACCGTAGCAGATGCAAGCGTACATATTTATCTTAGTGTCCCTTATCCCAGGTGCCTTGGAAGAAATCAGCTGGTTCCCTAGCCTTGTAAGAGGGAGAGAGAGTGACAGTAAACAGCTAAGGGAGTTCAAACCATTTTGCCCCCTTAAAAACAGGTGGAGAGGACAAAACTTCTAAGAGAAGTTATTATTGTTTTAATATGGAAAAACAAAACAAAACAACAACAACAAAAACCTCACTGTGAAGATTGGGAAGCCAGATGTCCATGCTGAGATGTAGTCAAATACTCTAGCAAGACTGCTTTTTCTCTGCTCAGTTTCTAACTGAGTTTGTAAACCACAGATTTAATGATGCTACCTTTGTTCTTTCTTCATCAGGGTATTCAAGTAGCCTCTACTAGATGCTGATAGCACTTGAATTATTAATATAGCTACTGCTTCTAAATAGGTAAATATTTGCTGCTTGATAGTTGTTATTTTGCTTGATAGATGCTTACTATGACCAACCCCTTTGAAGCTAGAAATTCAGCAATTACAGAACACCCTCCAGACTGTACTGAACAATATATGTACAGAATCACATCATGACAGGTGATATCTTCATAATGGGTTCTGTCTTTTGCAATTAAAAACACCTTATTGAATTATCTTACCAGAGGATGCTTGTCCCTTATGAACTTTCTGTAGTTTCTGCAGTGTGTGAATCATGCTTTGTCAATGATGGGAATATGATATAATTCATATATAAGCATTAATTTTGATTTTTATCTTGGCTCATTTACATGCTTCTGAAGTTTAGTGAACTATTAGGCACCGATTTAAAACTAAGTATTTATTGTTAGATTATCTCATTTTTATAACTTAAAATTTATTAATATTATTTATGTATCAATAGCTTTCCTGTTTTAAATTAAAACTTAAGCCCCGATTTCATTAGAGTTTATCTTCCTTCTACAAAAATTGTCCAATACAATTAATGTTCTTTCAGACAAACATGATTAAACTTAAAAAGCAATTATAAAATTATAAATACCATGGCCAATCTACCTCTTGCACACAATTTCTTTTTGATCTCATTAATTTTGAATGGGGGAATTATCAGACATCATTGATTAAAATCCACTGAATTGGAATAATAAAGCTAGGAAATCGTAGAAAAGATCTGTGACAGGGGTGGACATTGGGAAAAGACCTTTCCTAGCATAAGGCACAAATGAGAAGTCGCACACCCTTCTTGGTATCTTCTGTGAGACAGAACATCATTAAAGAGATGAGGAGAATGTTGGCTTATTCATTCACCACAAGATTCAGGTGAAGCCCTTGGATTATTGCTGCAGGGAGTAGAAGTGAAGGTTTCTGCCACAGAGAAAATGTCAAGAAACTGATTGGCATTTACCTCCACTGCTAGGAGAAGGCACAACTTGGCTCTCAGCAGACCAACAGGAAGTCTTTGTTAACCGTAATCCATAGACTTGAGAAGACACAGTGCAAACAACTCAGAACTAGAGCACAGATTATGTACTCAGAATAAATTTAGTTTGTACTGGGAGTGTAAGAATTCCTCGCCATGTAAAAGCCACACATTTGTCATATCATTCTAAAATATCCAATTCCTATTTTCTCATAAACTTAAGAAGAACCATTTTTTAAATACTCAAAATGTATTGACTATTAAATACAAGAAACATAAGAATTTGCAACTTCTTACAAGACACTTATGAAAAACCAATGTCTAGTACACTTAATACTACTTCTGAGTAACTTAGCATTGTGATTTAGGGCTGGGCATGGTAGTGTAACTGTGCAGAGTACCAGCACATAGCAACCTGAGACAGGGTGACAGTAGAGAGATTGAAGACTCTCTGGAAAACAAATAGAGGAAATCATAAATCAACAAGTAGGATTGAGATTAAAGCAGAGGATCCAATTTCAAAATTCTGACCTTCAGCCCTTATGGTTGCTTCTTTTCAGTGAAGTTTCACAAGAAAAGGAAGTAGGAGGCATTGTGGCTGGAATAAAAAGCAGCATAACTACATTTAGAGGCAACATGTTTATCAAATAAGGGATCAGTGAGAGGGCTGAGCCAGTAGAGGAAGCTGCCATCAATACCAAGGATGCTCACATGGTAGAAGGAAAGGGAAAGTTACGGAAAATTCTCTTCTGACCTCAACAGGCTCACCAAAGTAATCATGAGCTTCCTGGGACACACAGTAAATAATTTAAAAAAAACAGAAATGTTGTTAGTAAAATGTTTGATAGAATCTCTGATAGGTATGATATATATGTGCTTTTGGCCATGTCACAAAATTTAAAACAATATACAAAAAAAATCAAATGTTTAGGATGGTCTAGTCATAAATATTTTAAAATAAAAATATAAATGTAAATAGCATTACAAAATAGGAAATATATATATATATATCAAAGATATAAAACAAAGCCCCTTCCCCCAGTATCAAGGCTGAACAAGGTATCCCACCATAGGGACTGTTCATACACCCAGGTTATGTCCTGGTCCCACTGTTGCCCACTTCCAACAGATCAAGCCATGTAACTATCAACTACATTCAGAGGGTTTAGTTCTGTCCCATGCAGGATTCCTAGCTCTCAGCCCAGAGTCTGTGAGCTCCTACTAGCTCAGGTCAATTGTTTCTGAGGCTCCCCCAGTCATGATCTTGACCCCCATCCCTTATTCACATGATCCCTCCTCCCTCTCTTCAACTAAGCCTCTGGAACCCAGCCCAGTGCTTGGCTGTGGATCACTGCATCTGCTTCCATTTGTGACTGGATATAGGTTTTATGATGACAATTAGGGTAGTCCCTAAGCTGATTATAAAAGAAGGCAAGTTCAGGTACCCCCTCCACTATTGCTAGAAATCTTAGCTGGAGTCATCCTTTTGAATTACTGGGAATTTCATTAGCACCTGTTTTCTCCCTAAGCCCATAATGGCCCCCTCTTTCAAGATACCTCTTTTACTGGTTCCCCTCTCAGTCCCTCCTCCAACTCAGCCAACTTGAGCCCTCTTGTTCCCATCCCCCATCCTCTCTCTTTTACTCCCTTTCTAATTTGACCCAGAAGATCTTATCTATTTCCCATGCCTGAGGACTTCCGTGAGTATCTTTCCTATGGTCCTTCTTTTAATCTAGCTTCTCTAGGGTTGTGAACTGTAGCTTGATTACCCTTTTGCTTTATATCTAATATCCACTATGCTTAAGTACAATCCGAGTACTCACATTGTCTTTTTGGATCTGGATTACCTCACTAACAATATTTTTTCTAGTTTCATCAATTTTTCTACAAATTTCAAGATATCATTGCTTTCTACTGCCTTTTAATACTCTATTGTGTAAATGTACCACATTTTATTAATCCGTTCTTCAATTGAGGGGTATCTAACAAACATATCAAAGTAAAACAAATTGGAAAAGAAGAAGTCAGATTTTCACTGCTAGGATTTTCAATGCTAGATTTTCAGATAATAGGATAGTATATATAAGTGACCCCAACAACTCTACTATGGAACTACTAAAAACACCTTTAGTAATGTGGCAGAATACATGATTAACTAAAAAAAAATAAAAAAAATAAAAAATAAAAATAAAAAAAAGTAGTCCTCCTATATACAAATGATGAACAGACTGAGAAAGAAATCAGAGAAATATCACCTTTTACAATAGCCATAAATGATATAATATATTATATAATATATAAATATATTCAGGTAACTCTAACCAAACAAGTAAAAGACCTGTAAGACAAGAACTTTAAGTTTTTAAAGAAATAAATTAAAGAAGATATCAAAAAACGGAAAGAATTCCTATGCTCTTTGATAGGTAGGATCAACACAGTAAAAATGGCAGCCTTATCAAAAGCAATCTACAGATTCCATGCAATCCTCATCAAAATCATTCTCAGACCTTAAAAGAATACTCAGCTTCATATAGAAAAACAAAAGACCCAGAATAGCCAAACACACAATAAAGGAAATTCTGGGGGCATCACCATTTCTGATTTTAAGTTCTACTATAGAGCTATAGTAGTAAAAACAGCATGATATGGGCATAAAAACAGACACATGGATCAATGAAATCCAATTGAAGACACTGATATCAATCCACACAACTATGATCACCTGTTTCTTGACAAAGAAGCCAAAAATGTACAATGGAAGAAAGAAGACATCTTCAACAAATGATACTGGCATACTGGATGTCGACATGTAAGAGAAGGCAAATAGATCCATATCTGTCTCCAGGCACAAAACTCAAATCCAATTGAACCAAAGACTTCAACATAAATCTAGTTACACTGAACCTGTAACTGGAAGAGAAAGTAGTAAGTACCCTTGAATGCACTGGCACAGGAGACCCACTTCCTAAATATAACACTAGCAGCACAGAGACTGAAAGCAATACTTAAAGAAAATGAAGTTGCTTTTAAATATCTTGCTTTAGATTTTGATTTTTAAAGAAATAAAAAAATACAACCTAAAATTCATATGAAATCTCATTGGACCCTCTGCAACCAAAACTATCCTAAGAAATGAAGAAAAATTTTTTTTAATTTATTTATTTATTAAGGATTTCTACCTCGTCCCCACAACCGCTTCCCCTTTCCCTCCCCTCCCCCGATCAAGTCCCCCCCCCTCATCTGTTCGAAGAGCAATCAGGGTTCCCTGACCTGTGGGAAGCCCAAGGACTGCCCACCTCTATCCAGGTCTCGTAAGGTGAGCATTCAAACTGCCTAGGCTCCCACAAAGCCAGTACGTGCAGTAGGATCAAAACCCCACTGCAATTGTTCTTGAATTCTCAGTATTCCTCATTGTCCGCTATGTTCAGCTAGTTGGGATTTATCCCATGCTTTTTCAGACCTAGGCCAGCTGGCCTTGGTGAGATCCCAATAGAACATCCCCATTGTCTTAGTGTGTGGGTGCACCCCTCGTGGTCCTGAGTTCCTTGCTCGTGCTCCGTCTCCTTCTGCTCCTGATTTGGACCTTGAGATTTCTGTCCGGTGCTCCCGTGTGGGTCTCTGTCTCTGTCTCCTTTCATCGCCTGATGAAGGTTAATATTCCTGAGGATGCCTATGTGTTTGTCTTTGGATTCACTCTGGAAAGCAGTGTTTCGGTTTCTCAGGAAATTCGGGATCAACCTACCCCTGGATCCAGCAATACCACTCTTGGGAATATACCCAAGAGAGGCCCTATCATACAACAAAAGTATATGCTCAACTATGTTCATGGCAGCATTGTTTGTAATAGCCAGAACCTGGAAACAACCTAGATGCCCTTCAACGGAAGAATGGATGAAGAAAGTATGGAATATATACATATTAGAGTATTACTCAGCAGTAAAAAACAAGGACTTCTTGAATTTTGCATACAAATGGATGGAAATAGAAAACACTATCCTGAGTGAGGTAAGCCAGACCCAAAAAGAGGAACATGGGATGTACTCACTCATATTTGGTTTCTAGCCATAAATAAAGGACATTGAGCTAAATAAGGTGAAGAAAATTTTAAGAACTCAAACTTTCAGAGTTCTAAGCAGAAGTACAAATCTATAGTAATGAACACTGTATAACAATGGCACAATCACCTGATCTCAAGGAAAGAAAAAGAAAGGCCCATTATAAATCTACATATACATATTAAAATCACTTTAAAGAAAAGTGTTATTACAATTGAATGGCAAATAGAGCTTCATTCTAAAGATAAACAATTAGGAAAAGACTCAGAATCTAAAACAATTTTTTTTCTTGCCTATTAACTCTGGGTAGCATTTCCAAAACAGGTTAAGTAGGAAGTATAAAAATGCCTTTGGGACAGCATCTTAGAGGAAACCTTCCATTTCTTCACTCTTGGTAAATGTAGACTCTATAAATGTTGCTTCTGTTGGTAATACCAATAATCAGAAAGAAAAAAAATATTGGTCAGAATTTGGAAGACTTATACATGGTTGATGGAAATGGAAAATCTTGCTCCGAAATTCTTTAAAGAAATATAAAATAATGGATTATTCTATGTCCTAGTAATACAACTTTGGGTCTCAAATAAGTGAAAGCAGGTACTTGAACAGACATTTATTTAAGAAAATATTTATATGAGTCTAACATACAAGGGCAAAAGTTGGAAACATAACATTTTCCTTCATAAGAGTTGCTGTGATCATGTTATCTATTCAAACAATAGAAACCCTAACTAGAACAGTCAGTATGGTAAACTTTATTTGATAAGGATTTTATAATTAAAAAATTCAAAATGTATCATAAAAAGGATATGAAGATCGTATCATTTTGAAAACATATAATGTATAAGTTATACATTTACCAAGATAACATAAAGAATTCTTATGATTTAATATAATTAAATGACTATTTTATTTTATTTTGGTTTTTAGAGACAGGGTTTCTCTGCAGCTTTGGTGCCTATTTTAAAAATGTATAGTTTACATAGCTATTCCACAAAGAATATTTTCATAAAGCAATTAGTAAATACCTGTTAAAAATCTTATTATGTTGGAAAAAAATAAATAATGCAACAGTTCCATGTAACTATTTATCTGCAATATTATTCTACAGGGAAACAAAATAAAGTATCTGGGTAATACCAAGTGCTAAAAAAATTGAAAAGCAACTGAAAACTTTTACATATTCTTGATCCAAATTTAAATAATGTAGCTGTTTTGGAAAACACTAACAGATTTGTCCATAGTTAGACTGATACCATGTAACTCTACCAACTGCCTGGAAGCAGAGCACTATTTCCTCCCTACTCAGATAGACACTCTCCAAGTATAGAGAATAGTTTTGCTTGTTATTGCCCACATGAAAAACAGCACAAATATCTTTGAGGAATTATTGGCTAGACAAGTTGACTGGCATCCATGCAAAGAAAAATTAGTAGCAATAAATGGGAAACTGACCAATAAATGTAACATCGTAAATACATATCAAAAGCATTATGTGGTTCTGTGCTTCCCTGCATGGCTCGTTTGGGAAAAGACAGACTATAGGACTAGGATTCACATTAGTGGTTGCCAGGAATTTGATTGGGGGAGTGGATGCTTCTGCAAAGTGTGATGAGGAAACCTTAGAGAAATTAATGGACATCCCTGATCTCATTTTTGGCATTCTTCTTATAATTATAATTTTTTTTGAAATTCAATATGAGAAACCACTTATTGTTAGCTGCTAATTGCGATTTACTCTACTTGAGTTTTAAAGGAAACCTGCACAACCAGGAGTTAACGTTGGGAGATCAAGAGGAGCGTCCTGTACCACTCAAGATGCTTTCTCATGAAAGCCTTTACTAATTTCACTATGTAAGACTGAATTGTTTGATATTATGGTTTTTATATTTCTTTATTAGTAAAGTAATGTTTTTTCTAATGTTCAATGCTATATCAAAATCTTTATCCTCTCTAAGGTCCATGTACATGTTTCTTTTCAGTCTACCATCAGTTTATGGTTTTACATAATCTGAATGTTCTTAATTATGACATAGCCCTGCTTTTATGATTGAATATGTTTCATTATATTGCAATATATCTGTATAATTAATAAAAGTGGTTAGGCTTTTTTAAAAGAAAAAATAAAAATAGCAAAACGTACTTGAGCCACATGTTTAGTACTTCATATGAAATTTCACTTCTAGAGTACAAAGAAAATGCTTTAAACAATCAAAATTTTGTAATGGGTTTACAATGTCTTGTTTGCCCTTTAAAAAGAGCTCATCTGCTAGTTTAAAAAATTCCCCACGCACTGTTCACAATGAGAAATGCAGTGAATGTTGTTCAGTGCTGTCTCTTAGGTACTTACCAGACACAGGTAAGTTTACTATGAAGAGTAAGCAGGAGAGAGTTGGGGGAAAGTGCTGTGAGACATAGCCTCACAATTTACAGAAACGTGTGACACAGCCTTGAGGAAATCGAGAGCCTCCTCATTTCAATCCAGTGGTTTCTGTTTGATTAATTTTTTTTTTTTTTTTTTTTTTTTTTTTTTTTTTTTTTTGGTTTTTCGAGACAGGGTTTCTTTGTGGCTTTGGAGCCTGTCCTACCTCTGCCTCCCGAGTGCTGGGATTAAAGGCGTGCGCCACCATCAACTGAGTTTCGTCCATTTTGCAGACTTCATGATACAGTCATCAGCTGCTAAGATCATAGTTAGGCTTTAATGTTTGTGTTCTTAAACACAGTGACCTTTGGTGGAATATAAACATGAAAACAGCCACTTCATAGTTAAAGGTTGTTAAGGCAGGTGAGGTATTCAACGAACTCATCCAAATTTGAAATCCCAGTATTCAACCACGAAGAAAATAATATTTGCTGGGACTTTAAAATGACACCATGTGTTGTTAATCAATCATTCAGTTAGCTTCCTGCTGGTAGTTATATAAAATCTATCACCATTTTGAATATTTTACCTGTGAAGTCAGGGAGAAAAGGTAATTAAACACACATTAACCAGACCAAGGGGTTTGGGTACCGCAATCTATTAATCAATATTGATTGAGCACTGCAATAGACATCTGGAAGGAAATGAGTTTCAGCTTTCCCATCAAATATGAATACAAAGAAAATGCTCCGACTGTACCAGAATGAACAGAGTGTAGGAGAGAAATCCTGATGAGTGGAATGCAACACACCCTACTATGTTCTGTTCACAGCAGAAACTGTAGGCCTTTTTTATAAATGGCTTCATTTCTCATTCTACCTCATGTCTATAAAGACGGAACATCATAATGAGTATATTTTGAAGTTATTTTGAAATGTGAATTAGTCTTTGCACTGGTTTAAATGAAATAACCCCCATAGTCATGGTAATTTGAATAATTGATCCCCAGTTTGGTGAGATTTTGTGAAGCTTTGTAGGTAGAGCCTTGCTGGAGAAAATATAATGCTGGGGCAAGGTGTTTCAAAATCAATGTGTCAGTTTCAGCTTGCTGCTGCTGCTTTCTGCTTGTGGATAAAGATGTGAGCTTCCAGCTCTCAGCTTCTAGCTACCAGGTCTGCTATCAGTTAACTCAAGGACAAGGACAACACTCTGTTCCCACCCGATATCTGCAACAGTGCTCTGAATATAGGAGTGAGAAAACATGTTATGAATCAGATGATCCATCAATGGTTTTAATTTTTAACATAGTTTAATGCTAAGAAACATGTACTGTTGTTGGAGCCTCTCAAAATGGGCAGTCAGCTAGATCAGAGACACTGGGGAGTTTTCAGGTTTTCCTTGATGTGATAAAAAGCACCTGGAGAGCAAAGGGCTACTTACGCCTATTTGTCCCAATCACAGTTTGCCATGAGGGTGAAATCAGGGCATGACCTCAAGGCAGGAACATGGAGGCAGGAGCTAATTTACAAGCCAAGTTGTATCCTGCATATTTGCTTCTTTCCCTCCTTATTCAATCTGCTTCCTTATATTTCTCAGGATTTCCTGTCCAGGTGTGGACTGTTCAAAGTGAACTGGACCCTTCTACAGGGACACCAGTCAAGAAAATCAATGCAGACTTGCGCACAAGCCAATCTGGTGGGGATGTTTTCTCAATTTTGGTTCACTCTTACATAATGACGTTAGCTTGTGTCAAGTTAACGCACAAAATAACTAGCAGAGAAGTATTTTGGAAAGCAACTGTTAGCTATGAACTTGAAGAACAAGTAGAAGTTAACACAGACTAAAAAGGTGTCACAATGGGGAACATGGAGGTCACATGCAGACATTTGAGAGGACAGCTGGCAAGAAGTAACATCTTTAAGATGGAAATATGACTGAAGAAAAGAAGCAATGAAATGTTTGGTGTGAGGCAGGCTTCGTAATTTTCCCTTGGAATTTACTGGGCACCCTCAATTTGAACTCCAGTCTCTCTCTAGTTCATCCCAGCCATCTGTTATAATAAAGTAAACACCATCTTGTGACTTTCAATGGATGCTTCTTCCCACACTGGCTTTGGAGACACATTGCACTCAGGCATGGTGTGGTTTTCTTCACCACCAAAATACACGCTGCTTTTACAAAATCTATGTGTTGTTCACATTTCCCTGTTATTGGTATTTATGTTGCTACCACAATTTAATCTGCTCAATTTTAAGATAGATTGATATTTTATTAATCGAAGACTGAATAGTTAACATGTTCAGTACAAATATGTCAAGCCCTTAACTTTTCATATTCATTTTTGTACTTAGATGTAAGATTGACAATACTGTTATTGTTCACTAAAATGTGATTATGAACAACTTACTAAAATTCTTTAAACCAGTTTTCATGCAATTTCTCACTTTCAAAGTGGAAATAGTATCATTTCTAATGTCTACAAATGCTTAAAATTTACCTAGACAGCTCCAAGTGTTTTCAGTGTTAACATACAGCCATTGCCTGTTCTCTATTTAAAGATAGATGTGAAGAAGGAAATCAGGAATTGGCAGATGTTTTAGATATAAAGGAGAATCCACTCTAAATGCGTTGATCCATTTGCTCAGTCTCTTTCTTAACTTCTCACACTCATGAAACATAGCCATTACAGAGACCCTGGTCTCTTCTGACTATACAAAGAGATAGCAAATCTTTTTGTTTTTCTCCAACGTCTGCCATACTTGAGTCAAGTGATGCATCAAATTAGATGTTTTTTTTTATTTAGTTCAATGAATTGAAAGATGAGCATGTGTAAGCCTTCATTGCCATCTATGAAGACACAAATGGAGCCAAAAGACTAGAATCAGTGATGGTGTTGATCTGTCCCATGTACTCTAACACTAATCTGCCAATGTATTAAAACCTTCATCACAACAGCATCCAGGTTGTCTTTACTACGGTGACCTTCCAGGATGTAAGATCCATAGCTGGAAGAAATAAAGGCATGCTGAAGCATATTGACAGTTACAGTTAGCTGTTTTCCAACCTTAAGACAGAGAGCTACGCCTCACTATTGGCAGCAAATTGCAAACTAGATTCCGTGGTTTTCTTCACTGGCCTACAGGTTGAGGATGAGTAACAACTGACCAATACATTCTCCATGGACATGACAAGGCAAAGCTACATCTTCGCACAGGGGTCACCGTTAGTAACTTGTAAGCTGCCCGTTCTAGTCACCAGGTTGTAAATGGAAGCTATTTTTCCATTTCACAGGGGCCCAGACCTTAATTATCACACAAAAACTGTATTAACTATAACACTGTTTGCCCAGTGTCTTAGACTTCTTTCTAGCTAGCTCTTACATCTTAAATTAACCCATTTCTATTAATCTACATTTCATCACAAGACTGTGAATTATCAGTAAGGTTCCCTTTGGCAGTTACATGGTGTCTCCTTGACACCACCTATTCTGTCTCCATATCTCAGTTCTAATTTCCCATGTAGCTTGCTTCTGTCCTGCCGTAGGCCAAAGCAGGTTTTTTATTAACCAATGGTAATAAAACATACTCACAGCATAAAGAGGGGAATCCCATAATATCAGGTCACCAAGAAATTCCCAGGAACAACAGAGACAATCAGTCTTTCAGGCTCTGCTCTTGTGGGAGTAGCAGCAGGATGAAAAAGGGATTTTATAGTAGTGAGTTAACTGTGTTATGAAAACTACAGCCCATAGCATGAAGCAAGAGTTACTGAGCAACTGAAAGCATTTCTTGGGAAAGATCAGTGGGACGGAGGCTTCCAGGGCTGGAATCAGTGACTCAAACTCATTATTGTTTTTTGTCTAGAGCATTTCTCAACAGTTTACAAGTGTGTAAAAGTCATAGAATCCAAATGCCTTCCTTCATAACACTGAAATTATTTAAGAAATAACTGAAAAATCATCCATCCAGTGTTAGGGCTCCTCTGTAGATTCAGTTGAAACATAGTTCGTATTAAAGTTGGTGCAAGAAAAATCCTAGTTCTGAATTTAACTGTAGTCCTCAAGTTTTTACTCCCAGTATTGACCATTAGAATATAAAAAATTTGCTTTAGAAAAAGAAAAAGCATCAATGAGTCTATAATAAATATGAAAAGCAAAATAATAGATGGTACCTCTTTTCTTATTAAAAACAAGGAACAGGTTGTCTCTTCATTGTTATACAGCCTAGTCTTTTGCCTTATTCTGCTGCATTTATTGCTCACCAAACCATCCTACCAGGATTTATTGCAGAATGGATAATACAGTTTTTTGCCCATGCTATTCTTCCTTTCTCAGACGAAGCTGCAGAGAGTGTATAAATACAGTGAATAAGTATATTTATTTTTATTAATCAATAAACAATATTTTGATGTTCTTTTCTGTGATCTATTTGTTCCTACTGGGATGGGACCTCAGTTTATCTCTTCCTTCTTTAACCCTGACTGAACATTGTGTCTTCCCACATTAGTTGATCAGTTCAAGGCAGAGTCAGAATGGAGACATTCAGAGGCTTGTGTGCTGTCAGGTTGGATCTGATTCCAGCCTTTGAGTGATCAACCATCTGCTTGAACCATGTATACTTGCACAGCTTCTTTGGCACAATAAAATTACTGTAGATGTCCTCTCAAATACTGACATTTTATAATCAAATAGAATCAAGAGTGTAACACTCTGATGCAGATTATGTACCAGTCATAAATGATGGACCCCTGCATTTCAGGTTATTGCCTCTCTTTCCAATGTTAAACTGGACTCTAATCTACTATGGCTGTTGTCCTTATACAAAGAAAAAAAATGAGGCAAAGATCAAGACTATAGTACTGAGCCTGGGTGATTGGATATGTGATCATACTGAAAACAGCCAATTTTCAAAATCTTGATCATAGATTTTAATCTCAAGAACTGGTAGAAAATGCAGGACTGTTATTTAAGCCACTTGTTTATATCATTTGTTTTGTAAGTTCTAGAAAACTAACATACCTCACATAGTAAAGATCATACCGCCTTATTTTCAAAACACTGTCTTTTCAGCTTTCAGTGGATTATAATTCTGTTCAGAGGTTTAGTCAGTTATTGTCATTGTGAAAAGCATGGTGACATGAAGGAAGACATGGTGGTGCTGGAGAAGCAGCAGAGAGATCTGCATCTTCATCCACAGACAGCAGAAAGTGAATAGCTTTGACCTTTTGAAACCTCAAAGCCAACTCCTAGTAACACAGCTTCTCCAACAAAGTCACAACCACTCCCACAAGGTCACACACCCTAATAGTGTTACTCCCTATGGACCAGGTATTCAAACACATGAGTTTATAGGGACCTTTCATATTCAAATCATTACATAGCTCCAGCTTCAATATTTTCCCTCCTCAGCAAAGGTCCAACTCTATGAATGTTACAGTCCATCCATTGGAAATACTCCAGAAAGACTTCCTCTTTATCAATTTTCACAAAACCATTAATCATAAAACATTAGATTCATTGATTATGAGGCCCTATTGCAGAAGACAATGTCTACACAACTTAATGAACATGGAGAAGTTCAGCTAGTGCCTACCTAGAACTTTTATTCCTATTGACTAGAGTTCATTGTATTGGAAGACACTCTGCATGCTACCAAAGGAAAAAGGTATATGCTTCCATCTACAATGGTGACCTGACTACAAGTTGCACTAGGACAGTAGTGGCAAAATCCACTGGGGAGTAACAAACAAATATCTAAATAGATTTAAGACCAATATATGAGATAAAACACATCTCCAACACAATCCAAACAATAAAAAAAACTGAATGTAGATAGGTTTTCCTGAACCTAGGGACAAAGCAGTTACTACTGCTATGCTGAAGGAACATCACCACAAAATGACTGCACAACATTCTGATATAATCATAGACAGTGTCTTGTTCAGCATCCTAAGAAGCTTCCTCTCACAGTCGATGAAAATAAATATAGATACCAAAAGTCAGACGATGGATGGAGTATGAGAGACCTTGAAACACTCGGTCCTAAATGAGATGTCTCCATCAATTCCCTCTCCTCAGGGAAACCTGATGAAGAGGAATCAGAAAGATAGCTAGAACCAGAGAGTATAGAGAAAACCAATGAAACAAGGCCTTCTAAACACAGAAAGACTGATGTATATACGAACTCACAGAGAGTATAGTCGTAAGCACTGGGCACACACATCTGATAATGACTCTCAAGCAATCAATTAGTTTTCTCCAATTGGGTCTCAGTTTGTATACAAACCACTCTTAAGGTCAGGCTACACATCCGGAAGTAGACAGTAAACAAAAAAAAAAATGAACTCAATGGCATTTTTGGATGTTCTTTGTCTTCCTAATTCTTTGACAAGACTTTTTTTTTCTTTATAAGTCATTATGGTTTCTGTTTGTTGTCTTTTTATTGGATTTCTATGTATGTGAATGTGTGTATTTTTCTTTGGTTCTTTTCTTCTGTTTGTCTTATTATATTCTTTTTAGTTTGTTTTGATTTTTTTCTAATTTTATTTTTTATTATTTTATTGCTTGTTTGTATCCTAGTAGAGAGAGGGGGGAAACGTTGTAGATTTTGCTAGGTAATAAAATGGGGAAGGATCTGGGAAGAGTTGAGAAAAGGGACACCATAATCAGAATATATTGTATAAAAATTTATTTTAATTTTAAAAGTCATAAGATTCCTTAAGGTCAATACAAATTCTCAGGTGTTAACCAAGTTACTCAATATTTATTTGTGACCTTATTCCTACTCTACACATCACTTAATTGTGAGAACTGAATTATGGCTATTTTGTAAACTGTTTTATTTATTTTTCTCTCTTTACCTTGCGATCGCTTTTGTGGATTCTTCCTCTTGTTTTAATTCTCCAAACATGATTATGTTTTAAGGGTCCATCTTTTAGAATTTGACTTTCTTATTCTTCAATTCTTATTATTATAAAGTATTTACATTTTGTTTTCTGATGGCCATTACTGATTATTGCCATGTTCACATGTTGTTGGTTGGTTGTGGCTTTCAAATTCAAATTTTTTTTATTGAGTTACATATTTTTCTCCAGTCCCCTCTCTTCCTTTTACACTCTTCCATGATCCCCATGCTCCCAATTTACATAAGATATCTTGTCTTTTTATACTCCTTATGTTATTAGATCTTTATATGTCTCTCTTAGGGTCCTCTTTGTTGTCTAGGTTCCCTGGAATTGTGAATTGTAGGCTGGTTTTCATTTGCTTTATATCTGAAAGCCACTTATGAGTGAGTCCATATTCTACTTGTCTTTCTGGGTCTGGGTTACCTCACCCAATATGATGTTTTCTATATCCATCCATTTGCCTGAAAATTTCATGTTGTCATTTTTTTCCACTGTATCGTACTCCATTGTGTAATTTTCCCATAGCTTCCTAATCCATTCTTTGGTCAAGGGACATTTAGGTTGTTTCCATATTCTAGCCATAATAAACAATGCTGCTATGAATATAGGTTGAGCACCTGTCCTTGTGGTATATACCTTTGGAGCATCCTCTTCCTATATATACAACAGTGGGAGTGCTGAGTCTTGAGGTAGGTTGCTTCCTAATTTTTGAAAAATAATTTACATCCAAAGCAGCTTTACCAGTTTGCACTCCCACAAGCAATGGACGAGTGTATCCTTTAAACCATATTCTCTCAAGCAAAAGTTATCATCAGTGTTTTTGACCTTGGAAATTCTTACAGGTGTAAAATGGAATCTCAGAGTTGTTTTGATTTGCATTTTGCTAATGGCTAAGGATGTTGAGCATTTTCTTAAAAGTCTATCAACCATTTTAGATTCATCTGTTGAGAGTTCTCTGTTTAGGTCTGTACTTCATTTTTAATTGGATTATTTGTTCTTTTGATGATCAATTTCTTGAGTTCTTTGTCTAATTTAGAGATCAGTCCTCTGTCCAATGTGAGGTTGGTGAAGATCTTTTCCCATTCTGTAGTAGAGTTTGAAGTCAGGGATTGTAATGCCTCCAGAAGTTCCTTTATTGTACAGGATTGTTTTGGCTATCCTGGGGTTTCTTGCTTTTACGTATGAAGCAAAAAGAATGGAAAAAAAGAAAGCATATTCTGTCCCTGATGGTATAGGTGTGTGAGCGCTGACCCTGAGGGTATAGAAGCAGGAGAAATGGCCTAGCCACTGGCTCATTGCCTTAAGAAGTGTATTAGTGGGGGCCATGCTAGAGAGCTTGCCCTAGTGGTGAGGACAGGGGAGAAACTGGCATGTGGACCAACCCTTCAGTTGCCCAGGCCCAGAACTGGGGTTATGACTTGGTCTACCACAACACAGGACAATGACAGGGTATCCAAGACGAGTCACAGTGAGGGTCCATTATCAATGGTGTTGTAGAAACCAGAGGCCTTGAATAAAACCGATGGCCCTTTGCAATGAAAACTTGCAAGTAAAGATGCAATGTGGTTTGCTGTGACTCACTCTCTCATACCACAGCAACTATGATAAAAAATTTTAACTTTTTTTCCTTCCCCCCTTTTTTTCTCTTAAATTTGTTTTATTTATTTTGGGGGGCGGGTGAGGTACAGGAGCAGAGGGAAGATGCTAATGGATGGGGAAATGAATGGGAACAAGATGCACAATATAAAAGACACATACAATAAATAAAAAAAAATAAGCTATGGTGTGATGGACCTTGAATAAATGTGAAGAATAAATGAACTTAGGTGTTTCACTCGATTAGCAGGAGCTAGTTTTACTCATTTAGGTCAGTCTTATGAGATCAAACTTGGTTTAGATCATTTCCCATCTCTTCATCTGTATCAAATTCTTGAAACTCAACTATCCAGAAGTCACAAATCCTTTACATACAGAGTTTTTGAATTGAATAGAAGTGTCATGAAGAACTTATATTCAGATCTTTATAACTTCCATTTTATTGGGAGAAAAAAATCAAATAATGCCTGAAAATTTTTATTATTTAATTCCACTAAATTCTATTTATTCGGAGACTAATGGTATTTGCAGTTTGCTTATAAAACTCAAGAACTTTTAATTGACACCTTAAGTAAGTTCTGTTTCTTCTGAAATGTGTTTATAACCATTAAATTTGGGCAAGCTGCTCAGTCAATGAAAGTCAAGCTGAATCATAACAAATAGAAATAAATTGCTTCTTATATCTGGTCAAAGATGAAGGTATAAGACCATAGTTAAAGTGGTGTATAGTACCATTTAACATATTTATTGTCTTTTCTTGTTAGTAAAATTGGAAATCATTATTCTCCACAGTACTTGTGTACAGTGACAGCTGACGTGGGCAGTGACATCTACAAGTTCTAGTTTGGCAGACTGGGTTTAGGAGAAAAATTGAGAATGCAGTCACAAATACACAGTGACCAATATAGTCAACTCTACGTGTTTACCTAAGATGTCATAGTGCAAGTTCCTACGAACTATTCATGTAAGTGGCAGTTGATCTACTTGGATTGATCCTTTTGGTATTCAAATGGTTTCACCTTTTTGATACTTCTTTTAGCACTTTATTTTAGCAGACTGGGAGTATTTAGCAATTAAACTGTGAAAAATGCATTTCAGGACATTCAATGGAGGGCATAGTACAAATCATAATGAGAACAGGACTGGAACTTTGCCGAATGTTTTGCATTTTATTCATAATTTTTTTTACATTTTTTAAAAATTTATTTATTTATTAAAGATTTCTGCCTCCTCCCCATCACCGCCTCCCATTTCCCTCCCCCTCCCCCGATCAAGTCCCCCTCCCTCATCAGCCCGAAGAGCAACCAGGGTTCCCTGACCTGTGGGAATTATTCATCATTTTGATGAGAACTAAATAATAAGATTATTGGAGTTACCATCTTATAGGTATTATAAATACATAAAATAGGTGGATATATGAAACAGGTGGGTTATCCATGCTTCAGTGGATAGCCCAATGCCCATACTCACAAAAGAAACCGAGAAGAACAGGTAAGATGCTGTAGAAACAATATTTATGAAAATTATACTATGAAGAAAGTGGTTTCATCTGTCAACATGAGCCTGAAGAGCTTGTTATTTAGCCCTATTTTTTTTTAAAAAAAATCTGAATACAAATTTCAGAAATGTGTCAGGGAAAATGTAACAATCACATAAAATTGCTACAAAATTTTGCTGTGGTATGAAAGTTTCCTTTCTGGTTCAATACTCCCCTCAGCAATGTATTAAAGAGCTAGCATTCCAAACTATATGAAGCTACAATTTCTGATGAGTTGCACCTCCATGCTATCACAAGCTAAACTATTATTTGTCTCAGTTTCAGAACTGATAGCTTAAGTCCATGAAATTGATTATCAGACTAAGGGACTTTGAAATCACTTTCCATTGTTGGGCTAGTCAAGAAGCAGAAAATATCAAACTATGTGCTCAATTTTAAGGACAAGTTAGTTTTAGTTCTGTGTATTTATTTAAATGTATGACACTTAGAGAGTTTTAATACCATGGTTTTATATACTTGCAAGAATTTTAAATGAGCTGCTATATTATCAAGTTATACTCTACATTTTGGATAAAAGAACAAATATATTAGGGCCAAAAGATAGTTGGGTAGGAGTATTCAGACAAAAAAATGTTCATCACATGAATCCCAGAAATGGGGACTACAGTCTCACTAATGTGTAATAACCATATCACTGAATACTTTATATTCAACCAAACTGGGAAATATCCATAGCTCTATGGAAATGCTATCGAAGCAAGAAGCTCCATACCTTACTGTGAGGAAAGGATTTTTTTTCTTATAAAAGACTTCAGAAGTAGTTAAAGCACCTTGATAACTTCGTTAAAAAGTGTAGAAATTAAGTTTACCAAGAAAAAATCTTATTAAGGATTTTTATGTTTCACTCAGGAGGCAGAGGCAGGTGGACTTCTGTGAGTTTGAGACCAGATGGATCTACAAGTACTAGTTCCAGAAAAGGCTCCAAAACTACAGAGAAATCCTGTTTTGAAAAACCAAAATAAGTAATATATAAATAACATAATTTTTATGTTTCTCTTATTCTGATTTGTGATAAAAGGTCATATGGATGTTTGTATTACAACTCAGAAATTTGTGCTGAAAATAGAGCCCCATCTTTTGTTTCTGAGTAAAGGGACCATCTCCTCCGTCACCAAAGAGATTGATTTTAGAAAAAAAAAAACATTTTATTTGTTATGGCATTTTTGCATCATAATAAAATGTTTTATACTACAAAAAGTAAAAAGAAACCTTCAACTTTAAAAATAGTGGCTAAAAAACAGACTTTTTTGAAAAGATCACATGTTTAACCTGGACAACCATATTTGTCAGTTTGAAAACTCTATTGTATAAGGTTATTTGAGATATTCTAATGATCTTTTCTTTATTTTAGGTCAGAACCTTTTTCTTAAGTTTGGTAATTTTATCAAAATTTATGATAATATCAATTGAAATAATGTGTTATATGTTTAATGAAACTTTTAATTGAGTTTTTAAATGATCAGAACATGTGGAAGATGGTTATCCACCCTATGTTGTAGAAGAATTATAAGATGCAGTAATATTTATACTATAACTTTTAACAAATTTAATCACAACTGACCTCTTTCTGAACCTGGAGAAAACAATAAACTAGAGATTTTAAAGTAACTCAATAAAAGGAAGGTTAAGGAAATGAAGGTGCGAGAAAGACCAATAGCTAGGAAGAAAAGGAAAGAAGTAGGGGAGGACAAAGACAAAGAGAGAAAGATAGGACAGATAGACAAAGAGAGAGAAAGAAGAAGGAAGGGGGAACATGGAGAAAGAAATATAGGAGAGACAGAGAGAAAGAGTTTGGAAGGGAGGAAGAGACAATCTAGGATCTGAAGGGTAGAAATGTGGTTATTTAACTCAGAAACCAGATTCATCTGCTGGCTCCCTTTTAACTCACAAATTTATTAAAGGAAGAAAGAAGTTTCTTTTTATTTTTTTAAGGAACAAATTAAAGAAACATTCTCAGCTTGCGTTTTCTTGTGAGTGGTTAGCAGATGTTTCCACAAGTTAGTGAGTTTACTTAAGTGTCAGAGGCTGGACATTTGTATATAAAGTTTCTCTTTAGTCAAAGAAAAGCAAATTAGAGGAATCTCTTACGAGTGTAAATATTTCAGAGAGTAATAAACTGCATACTGTAATGACAACAAGTGCTGCCCAGAGCACATGACCTTGTCCCTTCCAGTTTCAGCAACAGTAGTATTTCCCTCTTTGAGTTTAAAATAACAAATCACACATAGCCAAAAAAGAGGTGGGGGAGGGTTATAAATGCAGAAATCTTTTAAGACTCTGATTCTAGCATGTGAATCTAATTCCTAAGTAGTTAAGTGGTAGACTATTAACTTTGTTTTCCACTTTCTTTGAGTCATGACTTGACTTTCAAAACACCGTGGTCAACTAGACACTAAGTCTCCTTGCAGAGGCAGCATTGAGGAATCAAGTGAACTACTCTCCCTTGGCAATTCCCCTTCAGGGCAGGGCACACAAAAGTGACCCTGGCTTTTGACAAACCTTGCCAGAGCAAAATGTAACAAGCCCTGTCTTTTTTGAGCAGAATTTTCTATTCTGACAGATACAACTCAGGAGTATTTGATGTCAGCTTGCTGGCCATAGATAATGGTGCATCTTGGGACTATTGTCATTCTTGTCAATAAAAAGGCCTGGGGGGGGACGTGCAGAAAGGCTACCTTTTGATTCACCGTTTTCCTCTCCTTCCCAGGACATTTGTAAGCCTGTGGTCAGCGAGGTCATTTTTATTTTATCCTGATGCGCCTTGATAATAGCATTATGTCTACAAAATTTTTGACAGGCCATCGGTGTCTGTTTCTCTAGCTTATGTGTTGTGCTGTCCTGCTCAATGTCAAATACTCTTTGAAAGCTATCGACTATGTTGGTGGGCACTGTGTTTGGCATTTCTTTCTTCTTTGATAAAATTAAGCCCATGGGAGTTGATCTTTGAATTTAGGATAATTTTTTTTGTATGTGTGAAATGTAAGATATTCTGTCACTCTATTTCTGATACTCATGGAATGTTTGAAAACTGAATTCTATTTCACCCATTTAAACAGATTTTGTATTGTGAGCATTGAAGTGGTGGTGAAAAATAAAAAAAAAGAACAAAGTCATCTTTGCATCCTATATAAGTAGAATCTATTTTCACATTTGAATTCTGATAAAATTGAGCATAAGAAAATATATAGGTTTTATTATTTACACAAGCTTATAAACAGATCAAAGTGTGACAAGATATTGGCTATCATTTCTCTTAAAGCATCTTTGAAGGTATGTAAAGAAGTTTTCAACACTTAAATATATACACAGCACATAGGAACCTATTCATGTATACACCTATGCAAAAGTACTAATGAACATATATTGAACTAAAGATGGGTTTTGTTCAGCAACAATAAAACATGAACTATTAAATATATTTAGGACAGACATTACATAAAAGAATATGATCCAAAAGCAGTCGACATACACACGTTGTTTATTTTGCATTCATCTAGGTGATGCTATTAGAAACTACACACTTAAGAGCTGATTGCCCACAAACAATGGAAAGTTTCAGGGTAGCAGAGTTCTTCTCCATGCAAAGCACTAATATGAGTGCTGGTTCTGTCATCATTTTAAGTTTGTATTATGAATGAAATCAAGTTTTGCTTGTTCACTTCTCTACTGTGTGTTAGCTAAAGAGCAATGCCACTCAGATGGAATAATACATAACTCATCTTTTTAAAAATACATTTCTTCATAATGGTATTCAGAGTACAAAAATCAGTTTCACTAAGATTGTATTCCTGGAAGCCCTGTTCCCAGAAGAGATTTTAAAGCAATTTCAGCAAGTTTAGGCTATTCATTTTCAAGTTTATACAAAATGAATTAAGAGATGGCATGGTATCATTCCATCACTAGAAATTTTAATAATTTATATTGCAAGATATAATTTAGTTTTTATTATTGTTTAATGACCTATGGAGATTCTGATTCCATATATTTTCTCTGAGTATATTTTATTTTGGAATGTCAATATACAGAATATTTTACCTACGTTATTAGATGTTCCATAATAAACTTCAAAAGTACATATTGAGTGTATAATCTACTTTTTAGTAACTATTGTTGAATTTTGAAATGTAAACAATCTGTATTTCCTAAATTTTGTTGAATTCTAAATTCTCATAATTGGTTTTCCTCTATGATGTTTTGCCTATTAAAATATTTCTTAACATTTCTACATTAACTATTGGCTGATTAAAATAATCAGACCAAATATGTGATTTTTGGCACTTTGTTTATATAATTGTTTCAAATTGTGATCATCTTAATGCTACACTATTTCTTCATTGATTATTTGTTTTTAATAATAATATAAAACAATACTAATATGGATAATAACTTTGTTTCATCATTTTATACAAATGATGACAAATCTAGTCTTTATATACATATGTAACTTCCAATTTTAATATTGTACTGTGTACACTATTTTGTTCAATTAAATATGTTAATTCTTTTATGTTTTGTTTTTCAATGAAGGAATCTCCATGACACTTTACATTCTGGTATATTCTGTTTATTTAGGGAGAATTTTTGATACTGTAGTATTATTTTGAAATTTGATTGTCTTCTTAGGTATTTTATTCTCCCAAATAAAAAATGCGATATTGTTTCAGTATGTTATCATCACTAATTGTAAGAATATGAGCTCACACTTTCAAGTAAATTGGCCTAACTTCTTTGAACTCTAGTTCTTCACAATTACTTAAGTGTCATTATTTCGTTTAGTCCTTGTGTTACTTTCACAAACTCAAAGGAATTTTCACTGTGTGAAAAGGTTCACTAAAAATGAAAAGCTACAGACCTGTAAATATGACTATTATGTTTATGTTTAAGAGCTTGGTGAAATTTTAATGATTCTAAAAATTACAACACTTGTTCTAACAGGTACATTGTTTTCAACAATCTTAATTTTCAGTAGTATGTGAAACTACTAAAGAATACAATTCATCACACAACTTTGATAATGTCTGATAATAATTCAACTTTTGACACTCACATCTGTGTGAATCTCAAAATCCACTCTAAGATGTACACTTAAATCTATATGAACTGGGAATAAACTGTCACCTCCACTTATGTAACAGATGTGTCATGGTCAACAAGTCATTTTGTTTCCATCTCATCAATGTATGGTGCAAACATGGAATGAGCATCTCTTTACTTAGTAATGTTCCAGCTTGGAGCTACAGCCAGAGTTTTAAGCTCCCATAGGTTTGATGCATTTCCTGAGAGCAGCTTTCCACGCTGAAATTCCTCTCATTTCTGTTAGCTTTTAACACTCTTTCCATGTTCTATTTTTGACTGTTTTTTTTTTCCTGTGGTGTTCAGACTTTATGTCATTATAAGCAACTTTATTGTTTTATCTACTCACCATTTTCATTTTTCTCTTGCTCTTTAACTCCTTCCAGTTTTGCATAATCTATGAGTGATTAATAAGTTACTGTTGACTTCCATAACTCCTAAAGTCCATATTTTCAAACTTTTTAAAACCACTTTGTATTATTTTGCATTTATAAAATTATGAATTACATATGTAATAATTTCAAATGCCCTTTATTTTGACTCTTCTACTTTAATTGATGTGAGGGCACATGTATAGAGATAGACATACAAGCATGAAGGTATGTGCATTCATTTGATATATGTGCACATACATATATGCATTCTTCTATTGAGTGCAAATATTTTTGCTAGTAAAGTACATTTTTATAACTTTTACTCTCAACTAACCTCCACTTTTTTTTATTAGATATTACAAATTGATCAGTTCTTTACATTTTGTGTAATGGGAGCTAGAGCACATATGCTTGTAAAGTTGTTATGAAGCACACAATTAAAGTGTTAATTTAATTATGATTTATACAATTATTTAAACAATAGAACTCAACTAATAGACTATTTTGGGAACTTCTAAGATATCTCATTAACATTTTTCTTGATTATAGACAAAATACACCCATTTATAAAGAACTTCTTGCCTTTTATGATAATAGTTTCCTCATTTATTTTCTTTTATTGTATTATTATGCTTATTAATGCAGACTAATTTTAGCTACCTAGGTCATTAGATATGCATATAGAAACATCACATAACTATTACTTTATTGCATTGTTAAATGCATACTCAGGTTCCTATAAAAATTTCTTCATCTAGTTCATATTTTTTTTTTTTTTGCTATGTAGCAGTGCTGGTCCATGTTGCTGAATCTCATTAATCCACAATGAAAATGAATGTGGATTATATCTGCACTGAGAAAGTCTTAAGAAAGCAAACAATGAAATAAATAAAATTTCATATGCTGAGTGAAGGTGATTTTTTTAACCTGGTACAAGGTCCTTATGTTTTTACAGATAATTATCAAATATTTCTTATATAGCACCAGTCAGCAGACATTTTATGTACAGAGCAGTGTTACTTATCTTACTCATATGACATAAGTTGGTATATTTTTGCATTGATTCAATTTGAAGAAACATCAGTTTCAGTGTATATACCCAAAGGTGAATTTGCATTATTCTCAGATTTATTTGATATGGCAAAATAGTTTTAAAGTGCTTGGATAAAAAGTATTTATGTCAGGTAGTAGAGTATGGATTGTAAGCAAGACTGCTTTTTTGTTTCCTGACTGCCAAGACCTAAATAATCACACAGAAACTATATTAATTACAACATTTTGTATTGGCACATGGCTGATGCTTATTGGTAAAAGACCAGTGTCTGTCTCCTTCATCAGCTACGTGGCATCTCCCTCTTTGCCTCTGCCTACTCTATCTCTTCCAGACTGGTTATATTCTGTCCTGCCATAGGTCAAAGCAGGTTTATTCATTAATAAATAAAAGCAGCACATATACAAAAGGATATTCCACACCATTTCCCTTTTTCTGACTAAATTAAAAGGAATGTTTTAAATTTAACACAGTCTCCTGGATTCTTCAAGTCATCATCCTGACAGTTAATAATTTTTACCCAAACTGAAGGTATTGCAAATGTTTGTCAAAACTAGAAAGCACCTCTATCACAATAAAGACAAGATTCTGACTAAATAACACTGCACCCTAGGAATGAGAAAAACAAAATTAACCATCACAACATCTGACACACAAATACATATCTGAAAATGTGTCAAGGAAATGTATTCAATATTAACTTTTGTAGAGTTTAATGGCGTACTTGTACTTTCAGAGGCTAAGTTTTGGGTACTTTAATTAGCCACTTAATGCATTTTATTAGGTACTTACTATAGTGTGCGATGTAGGTACATATAGGTATGTACTAACTGATTCAGAGGAATGCATAGTTACTCTGAATTTGTAAAAAGAAAATACAAATAATTACGTATTCTGCTTATTCTGAGCAATTTAGAATCAGACAAGTGACAATCTCTAGATAAATTTCATTAATTGATAGCAGTACTGTAGTCACTAACAGAAATTATTCTTTTGTCAAATGTTACATTAATTATACATTTTATTAGTATATTGTTTTTATTATTTAATAATTTTAAATTATTTAAATAAGAGCTTTATTGACTCATTTTTGCCTTCCTGGGGTTAATGAAATGACCTCAAACTAAACTCAAACTCTCTCACCTGTGCCCATTCCTTTCTTCAGACTGTGCTTTGGAGTACCGTTATCAAACAAAGATTCAGGAAATAGGAATGTGCTTGAATATGCATATGCCTATATTATTATGTAATTTTATACCTGGAACTTTTACTTTTTTTAAGAGTTGTAGGTTTTTGAAACTTTTAACTATTCAGATATCATTTTAGTCAGTGATTTTAGAAACAAATCTCTTATCTTCTGAAATCAAGATTGTGGGATTAGCTCAATGCCTTATTGTATAATGTGTTGTTTTGTTACTTACATTAGATATTTATTAATGTAGTAAAATATATACTGTAGTAACCTGAATAAAACCTGCTAATAATTTATTAAAATGAGAGAAAAATAGTAGGAGCTGTCAAGATCAGAAAAGCATTTGATATCATTGGAGATTGCATGATTCTCCAATTACAAAAATATGGACCTTAAAATATTATGCAGATTGTATTAAGTGACAAAGTCACACAGATTATGAGACATTGCACCACAGTTGCTCACTAACCTGGTCTACATTAAATTAAATCTCTTTGAAGATTTATTTTCTTATTTTTTTAAAGAAATGAAACTTTATAAATGTATCAAAAGCCTAATTGTGACTGACCAATTCCATTTTTGTTTGAAGAATAGTTCCCTTGATCCATTCAATAAATATTGCCTGTGTGGAAAAGGAATTTGGATTGATGAGCAAGAATTGCAATCACCACTTAAAGATTTATGGGTTGAAAGAATAGTGTGATTATGCAGAGAAATGAAATGATGCTTATAGGCCCTTGATGAACAACAAAGGGTGTTTGTATTAAGGATGTCATGGATGTCAAAAGATGGTTTTATCACAAGTTCATTGTCTTATAAATCCATCTGTGTCAGACTACTAGAACCTGTCCATCACTGTTGCTTACAAAAGAAGATTTTTCTATTCTCAGTAACCAAGTGTTTCGGTGAAGTCACAGAATTTTTCTCACATATTCCTCAAGTTAATATTCCTGTCCAGTATTATTCCCTAGATATTTGATATTATATAGGCTTATATTGTTCTATAAATCATTATAAGAAGATTGATGTATCAAAATTTACTGCTATCTGGTAATTTCTTTACTAATAATCATTGAAATAATTTGAATTCAATGTATTGATAAAATAAATGACTTATAAGAAGTTCTCCAAAGTCAATAGCAAGACTTGGGGTCAAATTTTGCCTAGAAGGATGATTAAATAACCATATAAAAGAAGACATAATTTAAGAATAAGGCAGCATGAATGAATACACCAATGCAAATTGAGAGTGAATGGATTTCTGCAACCCTGCATTTGTATCTTTCTGTTCTTCCAGCAGAATCTTCTTTGCTTCAATAAAGGACCTACCTTAGAAAGTGAATCTGAGATCACAAAGTAGACTCTGTTTTAGACCCACATTAACTTCAACTTCAGTAACCTTAAAAACGCTAGAATGTACTCTGCACATTCTCATGTGAAGCAATGAATTGTCTCTGTGAAGTAGTTTGGACTTAACTAAGTGCTGTTCGCATCCAGGTTATCTGAGTTAGTTGAGAAGTTGAAACATTGATGAGCAATTTACTCCTTAAATGCCGGAGAAGTGAGCTCTCCAGACTGACTCTTAGTGCTACTTCAGCCTGCCTACAGAATCTTTTCTTCTCTCTCTGCCACTGTTCTCAGGACTCTCCACTTCTTGTTGCAAGCTTTTCCCTTCTACTCTCTTCAGCCTTTCCTTCTAGCCCTTCTCCATCACTTTTTGTCAGCCACTGATCTACAAAAACTCTTTCTCACATGTAGCAAGAATGAATGGAAAAGCTAGTATGTGACTTTCACTAGCCCTCCTGTCTTCCATTCCTATCTTTCTAGACTCATATTTCATCCTATAGTGGGATGCCTTGGCCTCTCTTGGACATTCTTCCAAGTTTTTCTCTATTTTCTTTTGCCCACCAACTCACAGAAGGGTTGTCTACCAGGGACCCACAGTCAACACACTTACATAAGACTCACAGCAGGCAACAGATTCAAATAACACATATTCACCCAACAAAGACAAGACCAGATATCTACATCAAGAAACACCTCGAACACAATAATTGTAGATGCCTTGATCCCAGTAACAACACAAATGTGAATAGCCAAGGCAATACACTTCCTTTGGAAACCAGTAGCCCTTTTTAAGGTGTTCTGAGAAAGGCAATTGAGTTGAAGCACCAGACAAGCACTTCAAAATAGCAATTAAAATGTTTCAAGGAGCTTAAAATGGATGTGAGTGAATGCCTTATGCAGGGAGAGATAGATAGAATTGAGGGATAATTGAGGGGTGATAGGAAAAACTAGTGCAGTGCAAACCTCCAAAAGTATATGAGAGCAATTCCAATGATGTCTCCACATAATGAGAAAGACAGATTCTCAATTGGCATCTCTTGTCACCAAACAAAGCTTCTAGTGCCAGGGCTGGGTGACATCCAACTGAGTTCTTGGTTAAAGGGTTTCATGGGAACCCCCAAACAACTTTTACTATTGGCAAGACAAACTGACAGCAAGGCCCCATTGCTGAGGATAACACCTATACAACTCAATGAATGTGGAGAGATAGAGTGGGTGCATGCATAGAACCATACCCTCGGTATCCTAGTGTCTGTGCTTTGGGGGGGGGTACTCTGCAGGTTACCAAAAGTAAACACCAAGTCAGGCACAAAACCTTTGAGATACAGTTTGTCCTGCTTGCAAAATATGTGACAGGAATGGGAGCATAAAAGCTTGTGTGAGTAGCCAGCTAATATCAGATTTGACTTATAATCCACTCCATGTGATGGAATCCATATCCAATACTGCTTGGGTAAACAAGACCCAGAGACTAGAGAGCCTAAAACCCAAAGGGACAACCAAATACTACTGCTCTAAAATTTAAAAAGTAGCAATAAAATGACCAGTAATGATATTCTGCTATACTCATAAATTGGTATCTTATTCAGGACTATCATAAGAAAGGCTTCCTCTTGCAATAGGTGAGAACAAATTCAGTTACCCCCAGCCAGACATTAAGCGGAGAGACCATGGAACACACAACTCTAAATGACATGTCTCCAACTAATCCCTTCCCTTATAGTTCAGGGTACATGGTGGAAAAGGGAGCAAACAAAACATGGTAGCCTGTAGTAATGGGAATGGTAGGGCTGCGTCCCCAGCACCCTGGCCACCTGGCTACCGTATATCCCGAAATAACTACACAGATACTGTATTCATTTAAACACTGCTTGGCCCATTTCTATCTAGCCTCTTCTAGGCTAATTCTCACATATTAATTTAGCCCATTTCTAATCATCTGTGTATCACCGCTAGGTGCGCTTACCAGGAAGATTCTAGCCTATGTCCATCCTGGGTTGGAGTTCATTGAGTCTGCCTCAGAGAGCAGAGCTGTTGAGTCTGAGCTCACTTCCTCTTCCTCCCAGCATTCTGTTCTGTTTACTCCTCCCACCTATGTTTTAACCTATGAGGGCCAAGCAGTTTCTTTATTGCTTAGCCAATGAAATCAACAGATTGATATATGACACTCCCACATCAGTAGCCAGAGGGGATGAAGGACACCAGGAAAATATGGACCTGTAAATCAACTGAGCAGACTCAAATGAACTAGTCTGAAGCAGCAATCATGAGGCCTTTGGGGGGTAAGCACCAGGTCCTTTGAGTATATTTTATAGCTTTAATGCTTTCCTAAATACAGGAATGACTGGGTCACTGATTCTTGTGTCTTCTCTTTGGGCTCTTTACCTTCTTTTGGTCTGCCTTTCCTACCTTCAGTGCAAATGTATTTTTTTATTTTGTTATATTTTATTTTGTTATATTTTGCTCTTAAAAAGAAAGGAAACATATTCTACATTTTAGCAGTCATAAGATTTTTGCTAGTATCTCTCCTAAAGTTAGAAATATTTTATATTGCATGAAATAATATTTTATACACACAAAGTATTGGTTACAGAACTAAAAAAGTTTTCTTAAAACATAAAATACAAATGGCTGAGAATGACTAAAGAGATATTCAACATTCTTACTCACCAGGGAAAAGCAAATAAAATACCTTTCCTATTCCATCTCATGTCATAATGACCATAAGCAGTAGAACAAAAAAGAGCACATGCTGACATGCTAGTGAGTATTCATGGAAAGGGAAACTTATTTTTATTTGTGAGAATGCATATTCTTACAACCAAAATGGAAAACAGTGTGACTCTGTCTTGAGAACCTGGATAGATCTACCTTTACACCCAGCTGTAGCACTCTTGAGCTTATACCCATAGGATTTTACATCTTATTACAGACATGCTGGCCCATCCATGTTCATTTCTCCTCTTTTCATAGTTGACAGATATTAGAAATAGTCTTATTCACCTCAAAGGATGAATAGATAATGAAAATGTGGTACATTTACACAATGGAATACTACTCAGTTTTCAGTTATTCAACAACAAATCCCTACATCAAGAAATTCATACCCAAAAAGATGAACATGGGATGTACTCACTCATAATTGGTTTCTAGCCATAAATAAAGGTCACTGAGTCTATAATTTGTGATCCTAAAGAAGCTAAATAAGAAGGTGAACCTGAAGAAAAACATATAGTTATACTCCTCGCTATGGGAAGTAGACAAAATTGCTGGGGAGAAAATTGGGATCTTGGGGGTGGGGTGGGATAGGGGTAAGGGGAGATGGGGAGAGAAAAGTGAGAAGGGAAGGATGGGGGGAACTTGGGGAAACAGGATGATTGGCATAAAGGAAGGTTGGATAGGGGAGCAGGGAAGCACATATCTTAGGTAAGGGAGCCACCTTAGGGCTGGCAAGAGACTTGAACCTAGAGTGGCTCCCAGGTGCCAAGGCGAGGTCCCCATTTAGTTTCTTGGGCAGCTGAGGATAGGGAACCTGAAATGACCCTATCCCATAGCAGTATTGACGAATATCTTGCATATTACCATAGAACCTTCATCTTGCGATGGATGGAGATAGAGACAGAGACCCACACTGGAGCACCAGACTGAGCTCCCAAGGTCCCAATGAGGAGCAGACGGAGGGAGAACATGAGCAAGGAAGTCAGGACCACGAGGGGTGCACCCACCCACTGAGACAGTGGGGCTGATCTATTGGGAGCTCACCAAGGCCAGCTGGCCCGGGTCTGAAAAAGCATGGGATAAAACTGGACTTGCTGCACAAAGCAGACAATGAGGATTACTGAGAACTCAAGAACAATGGCAATGGGTTTTTGATCCTACTGCACGTACTGGCTTTGTGGGAGCCTAGGCAGTTTGGATGCTCACCTTACTAGACCTGGATGGAGATGGGTGGTCCTTGTACTTCCCACAGGGCAGAAAACCCTGATTGCTCTTTGGGATGATGAGGGAGGGGGACTTGACTGAGGGAGGGGGAGGGAAATGGGAGGCGGTGGTGGGGAGGAGGCAGAAATCTTTAATAAATAATTAATAAAAAAAAGAATCAAACCCAGGTTTTCTGCAAGAGCAGCAAGTGCTCTAAACTACTAAAAAAAAAAAAAAGAAATTCATGAAAAAAGCTATATGGCAGTCCAGTCCTTAAAAGACAAGCGCTATGTTTTCTTTTAGATGTGGATGTTGTAATTATATTTTCTGTCCCTTTAAGATACAAGGCATTCCCACTCTTTTGCTGCTTGCAGCCTTGGTCTTCTATTCCCATCTTCCCCTAGGAAAGAAGCAGCTTCTGCCTCTCCCCACTACTCCCCTCTGTATCTGTCTCTTTCTCCCCCCTCTTCTTCTCTTTTCCCTTCCCGTCCATTAACCACTAAATAAATATATAACTCTACTCAGTATGGTGTGGCTATTTCTGTGTATCTTACCCACCACCCACATTGCTAGCAGGGAATCAGTCATCTTCAGAGACCTGATGCACGGTCTCCTGAGCCCTGCCTGCTTGGGACTGACAGCTTACTGAAGCAAATCCATTTCAGGAATTAAGTTTTGAAGCCTTCTATATATATATATATATATATATATATATATATATATATATATATATATTTTGTAATTGTAATTGATTCACAAAATATTTCCTTCCCTTATATTCCTTCAAAACATTATACACACCCCTCCCTACTATCTTTCAAATTTATGGCTTTTTAGTAATTGATATTGCAAGCATAAATGTGTATGTATATATGCATATAGGGATATATACATTACTAAATATAACCTATTTAGATCATATAATGCTCCCTTTTATGTAAGGTTTTTGGGTTTCTTGAAGCAGCTCTTAATAGCAAATTGGTGTGCTCTTGCCTAGGAAGGTCATTTCTTCTTCCCTTTAATTTTACTTCTTTTCTTGTAATTTTTTATGCTGGACATTGAATACCTAGTAAAGGACCAGTGGGGAGGAAGGGATCATGCAAATAAGGGAAAAATATTGGGAAGAGGCAAATGGTAAATTTAAACAGGATTAAATAGGATGCATAATGGGAGAGAAAGATAAAATAAGTGAAAATGGTGAAGGATAACTAACACTGGAGGCCTTTTGAAGAAGCCCATAGAAACATACTACTGTAGAAGCTTCCCAAAATATAGAATAAAAGTAGAGGAATATAAAGTAGGTCACAAAATATAAGGGAATATAATGCTTCAAGTTGACATCTTATATCAGCAATTAATATCTTCAGTGCTAGGAATGGGTTGCATCATGTTGAGTTATTGTCCTTATGGGACCACTGAAAGCCTTTGCCAAGGCTTCTGGTTACTCTCTACAAACAGATGGTAAGGCCTTAATGCTACACACAAATCTTATGTCATTGAACACCATGAAGTCAAGCCGATGCCTACCTCAAAGCTTAATTCCTACTGTCCAGCATTAGTAATACTCTGAATTGGATGGTACTGTGAATGCCACCAGGGAAAAAAGTTATCAACAGTTATTTTCTTACAAGCTATACTGCTACAGTAGTGATACAGATGCTACACAAATAATAACCATTTCTTGATTGGACTTGAGGCCCACTCCATAAAATTAAACCCATATTTGAAGTGGTCGATAACCCAACACAGCCTAGCTCATGGCTCTAAAGTAAAACTTGCTACTCGTACTTGGCTAAAGCAACATGACTCCTTGTAACTTACTGCCATACTCATAGATCAGTTAGTGCCTTGATCAAAAGACCTCAGAGAAGTTTCTTCTGCCACAGGTGAGCTTTAATACAGAAAAACCTCTCACTGGAAAAGTTGCAGAATGTGGGGAACCTTGGAGCAGTCAGCCTTGAATGAGCTGTTTACCTCAAGACTCAGGGATCTACGTAGGAGAGGACAAAAGTATTTTAGAGCCAGAGGTGATGAATGGCTCCATAAAATAGCCCCTTTTGCACAGGATTGATTAGTATGTGAACTCCCAGATACTGACCACATGCAGAAGATCTGCCAAGTTTAGCCTAGATGGTGTTCTAGTACTGAGAGAAGGAAATGAACCAAGAAGCTCAAGCACCTAAATCCACTTTATATATGACAAATATGCTGAAAACACATTTCATAGAAAAGACAGCACTTTTAACAAATTGGACTGGGGAAACTGGATGACTACATATAGAATAATGAAACTCGATCCTTCTCCTTTGACCTGCACACCAGTCAATTACAAATGGATCAATGATTTCAATGTTATAACTGAACGTTTGAATATGTTGGAATAAAGAATGGAGAGAACTCTTTAGGATATAGGCTTAGATAAGGGTTTTCTGGATAGGACATTGATCAATCAGGAAGTGAGTCCACTAATCATCAAGAGGGACTTCATAAA